>NC_044397.1:14236576-15728221 GCF_006542625.1 Nomascus leucogenys
GTCTTAAATGGAGTGCAGTTTCTATTTTTCGTTCTCTGTATTCTAATTGTCTGCTTTGCCTTGTTTAAAACATGAACAGAGTAAGTGCTTCCTCATGTTACACAATGACTGTTATTAGTTTCTGCACAAATAAAACTAAATATTTTATATCATTTGAACATATTGAAAAAATGGTACATATGTTTATCATAATGCTTGCTATTTTATCAAATACTCTCAAACACAAGCAGCGTAGAAGTCTCATCATTTCTGTCTCACCCTATTAATATGGTTTTACAGCATAGATTTTTACTGATCGTAAGACCATATTATTTTCAATTGAGTGCTATTAAATTGTAATAATTAGAAATTATCCAAGAATTAAATGTTCGTACTCTATTTTTTCAAACATATTTAAAAGACTTTTTTTAGTCTCTTTCCATACCTACTTATTACAATTTCTGACCTCCCCAACATGCACATAACACACTTTATATAGTTTTAAACCATCATTGAGATGCTAAAGAACACTCTAAGAACACTATAGGATACGAAGCAAACGACCGTTTGCTATACGTGGAGATAGTAGAAGATAACTACACAGTGCTCACTCTCCAGCCTCATTCGATGTTAGCCTACTTTATGTCTGTCTCCTTTTTATATCCTTGGCCTAGGGCAGTGGTTCTCAAACTTTTAACAATGCATAAAAATTACCTAGAGAGCTTGTTAAAACAAAGTTTCCTGGGCCTCACCCCCAGAGATCTTGATTCAATAGATAGAGTAGGATTCATATATTTACATTTCTCTCACATTCACAGATGAGGCCAAAGCTGTTGGTTTAAGGACCACTGGCAGAGGGGTGGAAAAGTTTTTGTTCCAACAGATCTCCAATTCCATGAGAAATTTAAGAAAATATCTGGGGCTGTGTCATCTTGGTCCTTCTCTCAGTGAGATAAAAGTGACTTAGCTATAATAGCACCTAAAAACTTGAAAGTAAAGGGAAGCAGTGCTATAAACATCATTTTAATTAAGTCATTCTAAATCATTGTTAGAAATACCTTCTTAGCCCTAGACAATTTAAGTAAGCAGAAAGTTTTGGATTTCCAATTGAGTTTGCCTCTGAATGCTGTGCAACTCAATTTGAAACAAAGATCTTTACTAAATGTTGCTAAGTGTCATAAAAGTGAGTAAAAGCCAACGATGTGCTAAAAAGATGATGCCTACATATTTTAAAGCCTCTTTTTCCCCCTCACCCTTTTGTCAAGTTCAGTCCATTGTTAGCAAAAAATTTGCAAGTAAAAATAGTTATGAAGCTATAGCACAGCTAATAAAGTTACAATGATAATATTTATATTCATATTATAGTAAAATATTTTATAATCATTTCACATGATACCTAGCCAAATAATTCTAATTATGCCAAGAGGAAGTTTTAAGACTTCATCTATATAGAAGTCATATTAGGTAACTAAATATCCTCTTAGTTCAATTTAATGCATTTTATCTACACAGTTCTATAAATAGGAAATAATAAAGATATCATTCATAGGGGTTATCATGAGCCTTAGAAAATCGTTTTTACCAACTGTTACAGGCTAACATATTTTTACTCTGTCTACAAGGATTCTGGTGAATGCTAGTTAACTGACTTAAAATTAAGCCTGATTATGAATTATTAATGAAACAATACCTTACTATAATAATTACATTTTTATTTTAAGTAGGTGATATTCAAGTCAGCAGCCAAAATGACAAACTTTTCTTTCCTAACCATTGAAATTGAAAGGTTAAACTCTTCTTGACAGTAAGATTTACATTATCACCCAGTGCTGGTTACTTTCCTGACCAACGCTGAACAGTTTCAATTACCTGTTCTCTGCTACTGTGGTTTGTAAAGTTGGAGAATCTAAATCTGTACCGTTTCATTTATTTTTAGAAAACATAATTCCCCTCTAATAAGTAAGACTAGATGATCAGGTAATGGTCTCCTAAAAGATAGAACGCATACAATTAGGTGGGAATTTCTTGAAAATGTTGGATGAGTCAACCCTATACTGTCTAAAATCTCAAATGACCCAACATATATGTCAATGATACCAATTCTGGGAGGTGGATTCATCACATTCCTGACATTTTATATTTTACTTACTCTTCCTGGTGTTCTAGTCGGTTTTGAACTTTAAACAAGGTTGAAAGAAATGGGGGAGGCAGAGTGAGGAAGGTCAGAGAGAACAGAACTAAATGGACTTCATCACTGAGTAAATGGTGTTTTATTTTTATTGTGTAATTGGTCCAATATTTTTATTTTCCCTAAAGTCAAACTCATAAAAATATGTAATAGCTTCAGAATAGCAATGCGACGAGACTGCTTATTGTGACAATCAACAATCTGGGGGCAGGTAAAAGAGGAGTAGTAGCTGAAATTAAATGCCCTTTTCAAATGCTTTGGTAAGTGCAATTCTGATGGGGATCTTCCAAGCTATTCTCTCCTACCTACAGAATTCCAAAGAGTTCCAAAGAGTTTAGTTATATGTCAGTGATATTTGAACAAAATTTTAAGGTCTTTGAAATGGTAAATCCAGTAAACAAATGTGTTCGGTTGGGGATCCCAAATTTTAAGGCTAAGTTTTATTATTTATAGATATCCAGTCTCAGTAAATGAAAGTCTAATTATTTTGATGTCAGAAAGTCAAATAAAAATTAACAAACCAGTAAAAAGAAAAATACATAGGAGGCAAGGTGCTGTGGCTCATGCCTGTAATCCCAACACTTTGGGTGACTAAGGCAAATGGATCGCTTGAGCCAAGGAGTTTGAGATCAGCCTGGGCAACAAGGTGAAATACCATGTCTACAAAAAAATACAAAAATTAGCTGGGTGTGGTGGCGTGTGCCTGTAGTCCCAGCTACTTAGGAGGCTGAGGTGAAAAGATCACCTGAGCCCGGGAAGGCGAGACTGCAGTGAGCAGTGATCACACTGCTTCACTCCAACTTGAGTGACTAGAGTGAAACTCTGTCTCAAAAGAAAAAAAAAATAGGTAATATTCTTATTACTATAATGTCTCATGATGATACATTAAAAAATAGAATCTAATAAATGATAAATTCCATGCTTGAAAATATGGGTTATACTATAAGAATATGTTAGTAAATATGGATCTTCCTACTGTAACTAAAAACACACACACACACACACCACGAAGTAATGAATTTGAGTTTACATTACTTAAAAACATGTAACTTTCACAACTCAAAGTATTCTTATTAAGGAAAGATGTTGAAGCAAAATGTCAGTTTTAAATCATCACAGGTATGTGATATATAAAAAGGTGAATATACGATGCCATATTTATAGTAATAAGAACAGCAGTTACTATTTCCAGGCATTTACTAGGGACTTGGCACAGTGCTAAGTGCTTTATCTCAATGAATCTTTTCGACAGCCCTGCCAAGTAAATGTTCATTTTGCAGAGGAGAAAGCTGAAGTTTAGCAATGTATCTAAAATGGAAGAGACAGTAAATGAAGTAAGAATTTTAACTCAGTTCTACTGACTCAAAAGGCTGTATTTTTTTTTTACCATGATACCACATTTGCCTAAAGTCTCAGTTGACCAAATATATGTGTCACAGTGACTAAACATGGAGACTACTGTTAGGCACTTTTCAGAATTTATGATAGTTGTCTTTAAAAGACGAGAGTGACATAATATACTGTATGGGCTGCCAGAATTTTTTGGACTTCAGGTTTGACCTATCAGACTGATACTCTTAGTCAAATTTTTATAGTTGTTTGATTTTTTTTTTCTTTTTCTGTAGTGAAAACAGTCTACATTTATTGGGTATATTCTGCAGGGCAGCGTGCCCACTTTACTTGCAATTATTCGCCACCATGTTCCTCGTGAGTTAGGTACATTATTATCTCCATTTCCTAGAAGGAAGCAACTTAACAAAAAAACAATTCCATATTAAAGGTAAACAGGATATTATGTTCCGAAATCTGCATTACTGCCTTTGATTCTCTGATATATTCAGCTAACTTGAGAGATCAGTTGTTGTGGTTGTTTTCATTTTAGAAATGATGGGAGTTGGAGGGAGCATGAAGGGTCAGCAGAGTCAAAAAGTATGTGTGATTCCTCTTTTAGGTGTGTGTTAAGGCAGCGCAGTTAAAACTCACCTCCAAAAAAGAGGAAAAGAAGAAAACCCAAATGGAAAATTTTAAGTCAATGATTTAACCAAGTAGTCAGTGATGCAAAGAATGCTACCAGGAATAATTTGTTTCCTTTCTACTTACTATGCTAGAATCAAATATGACTTCAGCTGTATGTTGCTTCTGGGAAATTGTAAAGATCTTTTCAAAATTTTTTATCTTTTTCAGAATTTACACAACTGTTTCCATTAAGTATTTTAAGTAAAAAATAATAAGCAAAAATATACATTTAGAAGATATCGTTCTGATGGAAGAAAAACCTTGTACTGCCTTTCTAAATAATGCTGTACTACATTTCACAGCTTAAAGACTAAATATGTCAAAATGAGTAGATTCCTTTCTAAGTTACAAATTCATATCTTATACTCACTTTTCGTCAGTCCCTATAACGTGCTATTTTATGTTGCTTTGCCCCACACTGATAGTTTTTGTAAACTAAGTCCTACTTCACTTACTTTTAAAGACAAATGTTTGCTTAGTGTCTACAAATGTGTGCTAACTGTAGTCCCTCAGACATTCATTTGTGTTTAGAGTTTGCACTTAAGGAGGACAATGGCATTGTAAATGAAAATGACCAGTAGCCAAAGGGAACATATAATTGTTTGTAATTAAAAGTGTTGCTGAGTTAATCGGATTCACATTTGAATATACTTTAAAGCATTGCTGTCTTGTCAAAATGAAGACTTCAGTTTTCTGTCTCTTTGGAATTTTTTTTTAATTGGTAATGAAAACTAAGCAAATTATACCACTGAGATTCTTTAACCCACTTAAGTACAATAAATAAGCCGAGTATGTTTTGATCAAAGTTTTCACTGGAATCTCCTTTTAACTTTTCACCAGTTTCATAATTAACAGTTTGTACAGGCATTAGCCTATTTACAGCGTTTGCTCTGCAATGCCCTGTACTCTTGCTCTCATCTTTTTGAATTACAACACAAGCATACTGAAATGTTACATGCTTCCCTTGGTAACTGAATCATTCATTTGAAACACCATTGGCTTGCTATGATTCTTATGGGAGAAAGAGTTTTTTGTTGAATTTTTTATTTGATTAAAAGTGAGTCCAAATTAAACAAAAGAATTTGAAATGTTGGCTGCCTTGCCAAAATAATGGAACTGACATAATTTTGTAGCAAATCATATTTCTGGAACCTGTAGAACATGACTCAGTTTGAGTGGACTGTCTCAGTTTTTCTAAACGTTAAAGACTTAGGTTTTTCTCTGAAAAAGAAAAAAAAAGAAAGCACAGTGATAAGAGAATCTAAAGTTATGTCAAACAAATTACGTTTTAGTTATTAATGGCTAGTTTGTAAATATCAAAGATCCACTTATTGTAGTGCTTGGAGCTGCATTTGCATGCTGATGAAATGCAAGTGGATGGCTGTGAACTATAGGGTTATCTCTAGTGCAGCAGTGGGGAGCTCCAGAATCAGACAGTTGAGCATCTGACCGACTCAAGAGTCCAAGCTGCAGACCTCTTCTATTCACTTTCTTTACAACAATTAAAATATGCAAAGTGATAATTTTCCTTAAGTAGCCTTAAATGTGCGATCTATTTAAATGTGAAGAAAATTGCCTGAAGCTTCTGGTGTGAGGGACAAAAAAGAATAAATTATGCAAATAGCAGAAAAGGACTCTACCACTTGAACGCCTAATTTTCCTGTAATAAGCATACTGTTTCATTTAATTTTTTGCCTCTTATTAAAAGTGACAGTTCTTTTGCACTGTCTGATGGTTATATCTGACACAAGCGAGGGAAATGACTGCTAGACTAAATGCTAAAGCATTTTGGTAGCTTTTTTAGATGATGGTTACATTCACAAAGTAATTATGCACTGAAGAGTAGAGAAATAAGGTTTAATTACACAGTAATCGCTTCTGATGGACACGGCAGAAGTGTGAACACCGCCAGACTGCAATCCATCAATGACAAACCCCTGGCCACTTTTAATTCCTCCTCATTTGCATCATAACCTCCGCACCAAGTTGCACAAATGCTGTTAAATGTTAATAGGAGCTGTCTCTCCACTCAAAATGAATGCTTAAGCTGTTTCATTTTTTTTTCTCCTCCACCTCAGACCTTCAAAACCAGCTCCTCTCTGAGAGCAGGCATTAAGCACAGAGCATGGTGCGTGGTCACTGTTGTGCTAATTGGGAGCAACACTTAAAGTTTTATCTCTCAAGCGCTAATAATGCACACTGCTGACAAACCAGTGAATAAGTAATGTACTTGGAGGAGGGGGGGAAAGAAAGGCATGCCTAGAATGAAAAATGCAGTTGGGACCGTTGTTCGGTGACTAGCTATTTGATTAGGCCCTGTAGTCATATTTAATCCAGATCCTTAGGGAACATAGACAAAATTACATCTTCATCTCATCAAACATTCAGCCATATTTAAGCATTCAGCTGATCAAGCTTTTATTGTTTCTCTTGCAGCAACATGGAGACAATGTTGTCCTGCATTCTTCATTCCAGAAGCTGATGGAGGAAAGGACCTATGAGCTGTGGGCTGGCTTTATAGGCCCCACTGTACTTTAGGGAATTCCAGTAGCAAAGGAATAAAATCATTTTAGTCACTATGCACTAATGGTTCAGTTGGTAAAACCTCTAGCCTTCAGTTCTATTTGTACAGTCTTTAATAGTCAACCTCATTTTTCTTATTTTGAAAAAAATGTTCTTCCCTCTACCTTGTCTTTAAACCCAGTCTATTTCCTGGGACAGGTCTACATCATTAAACTGCAGATGGTTCTTTTTCTATTAAGCAGCAGGTATCATTCTTGTCCTGACAGGAGGAGGCTCCACCTGCTGCCGGCCCACCAATACTTCCAGCTGACTGCTTTGCAGAACAGGAAAGGTAATTTGTAAGCAGTATGCTAAGTTTAACAGTAGACTATAAGAAGTGACAAAAGAGCCATTTTCTGCATGAAGATTGAGAATTATCAACACCTTTCGGTGCATAATAGTTAAGCCTTTATCACTTGAGGAGCTGCTGATAAGGTTAAGAACACCAGACAAACTGCTCATTAGTGGAAAGGTTTGCCTTTTACATTAAAGACCGCTGGGTACTGGAGTTCCTCCAATGAGCAATACATTCCTGGCATTTGAAAAGAATTGAGCTGATCCGTGTACATAAATGAATATGGAAAAGAAGACCTGGAATGTTCTAATGATATTAGTGAGGTTTTTCTTAAGCTTAGAGAATGATAAACCTGTTAAGTGTGCTCAAAAGCTGTGTGATCCGGTAGGTAAGGCCCTAGATTAGAAGTCATAAGACTTAAACTCTTCTGCATTTTACCGTGGACAAGCTGTGTGACCTTGGGTAAGTAATTTACATTTCCTAAAAATGAAAATATATTACAAGATGATTCAAATATGGAATATCAGGATTCATTAGGTTGGATCAATAAATAATATAAATCTAGGCCGGGAGCGGTAGCTCATGCCTGTAATCCCAACACTTTGGGAGGCCGAGGCAGGCGGATCACCTAAAGTCAGGGGTTCGAGACCAGCCTGGCCAACAAGGTGAAACTCCATTTCTACTAAAAATACCAAAATTAGCCGGGCGTGGTGGCGCGTGCCTGTAGTTCCAGCTACTCAGAAGGCTGAGGCAGGAGAATGGCTTGAACCTGGGAGGCAGAGGTTGCAGTGAGCAGAGATTGCACCACTGCACTCCAGCCTGGGTAACAGACCAAGACTCCATCTCAAAAAAATAAATAAAATAAATAAATAATATAAATCAGTTACAAGTATCCCATATACTAATGTATTGATAATAAATATGGTGACAAAGGATTATTTAAGACCCATTCATTTTATTCTGGTGAGTTGGATTAGGAATTATAAATTGGAATTTATCCTATTCATTTTGAGACCCCTTGTATAACCAGAGGAATAAGATTGGTATTTCTATATACCTGCTATTTGGTTTCATATAAGTGGGAAATGGTAAAGATAACTTCCTTGGGGGTTCCTTATCACATGCACTTATACTTTAAGCCTCTGAGTTCCTATATAAAGTAATTTTAACTCTATTTCAAAGATGAAGAAATGGAAGCTCAGAGTTGACATAAATTGCACGAGGATGCATATGTTTGAGTAGCTACAATAGGGTTTGAATTCAGGTCTATCTGATTTTAAAGTCTGCATGTTTAACCATGTTTTGGGATTGAGTTCCATTTATACAGAGAATAGCAATGCAAACTAAATCTGTTTCTGTTTCCATCTCTCTCTAGCTGTATGACTTTAGTCCTATTCATCAATCTTTCTTTCTTTTGCCTACTTAACACGTTTGTAAAATCCCATAAGGGAGCACAAGGCTTAACTTCTATCACATTAGAAAAGCTCAGCCTACTGATGATATCAGGCCAATACTGAGGAGCTATCCTTTAAAAAAATACAGCTTTCGACTTAATTTGTTGAGATTAAGCATAACATGTAAAATCTGTGTACCCATCTGTAAAAATCTCAGGTACATAAATGGTGATGTTCTTGCCACCTCTCAACAAAATATACTGTGAGCAGTATTCTGTTCAACATATGTGTACGTACATGTCACCCCAAGTATGCTTGTGCACAATTGAGGTACAGTGTGCTGGCCTGAGGCAAAATTGTATTGGTGCTCACGATCACATTTTTGGAACCTCCTTTTCTTCTTTAGTAGTTTTTCCCTGCTCAGGCATGAAGGTAAGCCAATTATTTAAAGAAAAAAAAAAAAGGTCCAAGAACATTCAGCACCAGTTCCTCATGGCTAGATCAGGTTAAAGAAGGAAGAGATGAAATAAAGATTTACAGAGATTTCCAGAAAGCCCTGATGAAGGAAGAGAGTGTGCAGCAGCAGAAGCAACTGTATTGGCAGGGAGAGATATATATGAGTATGCATGCATAGTGAAGGGAAAAGAAAAGCAAAAATATTTTTTTCTCTTATATGAGCTTTCTTTCTGATATATCAGTTACCTGTATTTTTATGCAAGCATCCCAACCAGGTTTTTAAAAGCAAATTTTAGGCACTTCTGAGGTATGTCAAGATACTTTATGTCTCAGACATAAAGCCTTTCCTGTATGAGTAAGTACAAGTCCCCATCCCAGCTGGTCTCTACTCCAGCAATCCATGTTTCAGAATCTATCAACAATAATCAAGTAATCAAGGTATTTTATTTTCCCTTGAACTGGAACTACAATAGACTCACAAGTTCATTTCTTCCCTCTTAAGTGACAATTGTGCTGTCAGCCTCCGGGTTAACCATTTATAGATTTGTTTCACAGAGATTTTGCATGGTCATGTAATTAATGCGATTATAATTTCTTGTCCAATGTCTCTCTCCACCAGACTGTAAGCTGCTTTAAGTTAATCTGTCTTGTATACCCCTGTATTCCCAGTGCACAGCACAGTACCTTGAGCTCTTTAGGACACAGAAGCCATAAACAATCTTTCTAAGAAGGTGGTGGCAAGCAAAAGCAGGGAAATACTAAAGGATTTCTTAGTAAATTCCAACAGTGAAAAGAATGAGAAAGGGAAAGATCCATGAAGATGCACTGAAAACCTGAGCTCTAATGATTTTAGGAAGAAAAATCAGTGATAGAGAAAACTCTGGCTTTGGGTAACTCATATCTAAGTCCCTTGTTTTTATAACCATAGTGAATCGTAGTGCAACTTGTGAGTTTTGAGGTCTGAACTCTACACTGTAGGGTTAAAACTAGTTTATACATGAAAAGATTAAAAAAGAAGATGAAAACCATAAAAATACACGGTAAAAATTAAATTATTTATTTACTGTTTTTAATATAAATGACTCACCACTCATGCCTAAAAAGCATACAGCAACAAACTTGGGAACCATGTCATCGTGTGTTAGATTAATTTTGAGGTTTCTTTTTTTTTAATACAAGACACAATTTTATATAGTCTGTTGCATATGTAGTATAATCATCCACACACATCTTCAAACTAGATATAAAATTAAGGGTAAGTTTGTATTCATGATTCCTAATTATAATGGAAAACTATTTGAATATAAGATGAATATTATTATCAATCTATAATATGGAGGCAATTTCTAGAAACTGCATGCTATATGATAAAAGTATGCTATGAATTAATCTATAAGTTATATTAATTCTATTCTCTTATGCCAGCATCATAAAGCTTCCAGTGTACTTAGCAATTCCTGGATCAAAGGCACTGTACAAGTAGAAGGTGGTGCACATATTATTAACCTTTCTGCGCCTGTTTCCTCATCTGTAATATGGGGTTAATGATATTTCTGTACCTCACGAGAATGTTGTGTGAATTAATGTTTGTAAAGCCCTTTAAGATCCACGGATGAAAGATGCCATGGATGTCCAAAGGTGATAATATTATAGTTATTGAAATTGGAAACACCAATAATGCTGAGAACTGAATATATATTTGGTTTCAAGGCACCCAGTATGTTATGAACCCACAAGCACTTACAGAAGCTTACTGCTTCAAAATTAATATTTTGATATATATGGAATAAGTCCTAAAGAGATACTACATATATGGTATAAACCAAATGGATGTAATTCGTTCATAACTGGCAAAAACACAGAGCTCACATTATTTCTATGTTCTTTTATAGAAAGTGGTGCAGTAGAATGTACTGGATCCATACTTAAAATTATGTAATGTCAGAATGGTCTATTTAGAAAGAGAGTCAATAAATAACATGTTAAAAATGATAACACGATTTAAGGAAATTTTCATTTGTACTCCTATTATTACTGCTGTATTTTTTCATTTACATTTTGAGTCCACTTGAATAGTTGATAACTATTAAGTACAAAATACCTAATAGCAATCTCTTTGAAAAAGAAAAGTAATACAAATTATCAGTTGTTACTGTTTGTCTGAACAAATTTTTATGTGACTATTAAATATTTTTGTAAAAGTTTAAAAAGATATTTTACTTATGCACTATAATACAAAAAGGAGAAGAAAACAAGTTTTCCAATACTGTAGCCGTTATTTATTTATTTATTTACCTATTTATTTATTTTTTGAGACTGAGTCTCACTCTGTCACCCAGGCCGGAGTGCAATGGCACAATCTCAGCTCACTGCAACCTCCACCTCCTGAGTTCAAGCGATTCTCCTGCCTCAACCTCCCAAGTAGCTGGGATTACAGGAGCCTGCCACCACACCCAGCTAATTTTTGTATTTGTAGTAGAGTTGGGGTTTCACCATGTTGGCCAGGCTGGTCTCGAACACCTGACCTTGTGATTCGCTGGCCTTGGCCTCCCCAAGTGCTGGGATTACAGGCGTGAGCCACGGTGCCCGGCCTGTAGCCATAATTTAAAAATATTCAAGTATCTCATGAGATATATGATATGATGTTTATCTATCATTCATTAACAATTCATCATTCACTTATTAATAGTGTTTATTTTTGCTGCACATAATATAGTAATTTTAAAACATAACTTGCAAGAGTATATGTAAGTATGTGTATGTTTGCATATGGAGCAAACTGTATAGAACATGAAAACCATTCCATTACCAAATTGTATAATAATTACCTCTAGAAAGTGATTTGGGATTAAGAGAAGTGCAAAAGAGCTTTTTTTTTCTTTTTTGAGACAGAGTCTCACTCTGTCTCCCAGGTCTTGCAGGCTGGAGTGCAGTGGCATGATCACAGCTCACTGCAGCCTCGACCTCCTGGGACCCAAGCAATCTCCCACCTCAGCCTCTTGAGTAGCTGGGACCACAAGCCCAAGCCACAACACCCGGCTAATTTTTTAAATTTTTTATAGAGACGTGGTCTCACTATGTTGCCCAGGCTGGTTTTGAACTCCTGGGCTCAAATGATCCTCCCACTTCAATCTTCCAAAGTGTTGGGATTATAGGTGTGAACCACTGCACCCGGCTTTTATTTTTTATTTTATACAATTCTATATTGATTGGTTTTGTTACAAAAAGCATGTGTAACTTTCTCATTTTTAAATGCCACAAAATGAAAAACAAGTTTTAAAGACTAAAAAATAAAGATGAAGATTGATGAGATAAAAACTAAAGAATTGAAGTTAGAAGTTAAATAAGATGCTGAATTTATTGTCAGACTGAAAAGGAGGACAAATAGTTAAAGGGAGGATTCATTATCCTTGATTATAAGTTAGGAAAATTAACATTCACATGTGTTTTTGTTTTTTCAAGGCACATCTTAGAGATTTTCTTAGATTTAATTAGAAGGAATGCAATTTTGTCTTTTAATCCATTGAAGCACAATTTTCAACTAAGCAGAGAAAAGGTTAACTTTAAATGATAGTGGCAAACCAGTCAAGGAAAAACAAGAGTTCACAATTAAGTCAAGGAGTCAAACAAATGTTATATTTAGAAAGTCAAGAGCTTTGTTTTGGCTGCTTTAGAGGTTTTCCCCAATTTATGGGAGGTTCAAGGTTACCAAGCTCGGCATCCAGAGCTCAAAGTCATTCAAGAGTTTATTCAATATTTGAGTTCAAAGATTTAACTGTGTATTACAAAAGAAAATTTGAAACCTGGGACTACCAACTTTTGAAGAGTATAAGTAAATGATAGTAAAAGGTCACATGGGCCAGCATATTTCTAGACAGCTAATAAGCGAAGAAAGCTATATTTAGAAGTTTAAAATCAAGGAGCACTAAAACATGTTTAATGTCTTATCAAAAATTATGTTTTTATATGTATATCTATAAATAAGATACTTCCTATAAAATGTGAATAATAGGTAAATAGAACTGAGATATTATGTGACCTGAATTCCATTTCTTCTACTCTAATAACAGTTCTTGTATAACTTTTTGTTTCATCTCTGCTCTTGACTTTTTGACTTCGTCATACTGTTTCTTTTACTTACAAACTCCTTGGTTAATATTTGGAAAGAATGGCTGGACACAGTGGCTCACACCTGTAATCCCAGCACTTTGGGAGGCGAAGGCGGGCGGATCACGAGGTCAGGAGATCAAGACCATCCTGGCTAACATGGTGAAACCCCGTCTCTACTAAAAATACAAAACATTAGCCGGGCATAGTGGCAGGAGCCTGTAGTCCCAGCTACTCGGGAGGCTGAGGCAGGAGAATGGCGTGAACCTGGGAGGCGGAGGTTGCAGTGAGCCAAGATTGTGCCACTGCACTCCAGCCTGGGTGACAGCGAGACTCCATCTCAAAAGAAAAAAAATTTATATATATATTTGGAAAGACTATGGTACTCAGAGGAAGTACTTTAGAAATGCAAAAAGCCAGTGGTATTTTATTTAACCTTTTATTTTGACTAGTTACATAAACATATTAACTTCTTAATTTCCTTAGAATCTTCCAAAATCCCTGTTAGATGGGTGAATAATATTATGTGTCAATGTCATGACTGAATTCCAGCAGAATGTGTTGGATTGTAATGAAGAGATCAGTGCCTTTCACAGTGTCTAGCAAATAGTCAATGGCTAATAAACATTAATGAATGAATGAACTGCTTAGGTAGACATTGTGCTCCTAATTAAATTATTTAGCTGGTTTACCCATATGAAGCAAGATGTAGAAAAATATTAACTACAATCATCCCATCATCCACTGAACCTCTGAGGACATGAAAAACAGTAACTACCAAACATAGATCTAATTACTCCTTTTCCATTTCTTCACCAGCTCATTTGGTTATTCTCTCAGGTTCTAGTGAAAATTTTCCTTTCATTCTGTTCCAGTGTCTACATTCTCTCCTAGTGACTCCCCAATTTATATTTCCAATCTCAAATATTTAACTGAGTGATATACATTCTTATTAATCTGTTGTTTGTTCATCCATTTGTTTAAAAATTACTTTTTTAAGATTCAGGCTTGCCCCCCTCAACACATCAGCCAAATTAAGCCTGTTAAAACAAGTCAAATCATGGCAGTCCCCTAGTCAAAACCCTCTAATGACACTCCATTTTACTTTGCATCATTACAGAAATCTACAAGGCCTTATATTATCCTCCTCCCTTTTAAATTCCCCATCTCATCTACTGTTACTCCCCCTTTACTCCTTCTGCTCAACTGCCTTGCTATTCTACAAACATACAAGATGCTGTCCTATTTAAGAACCTTTACACTGGCAGTCTCCTCTGGGAACACTCACCTACATGGCTTGATCCTTCACCTCTTCCCAGCCTTTGCATAAATGATACCTTCTTGGCATAACTTCACCTGTTCATCACTTTTAAAAATGATGCCCTCCCCTCAAGTACTCCTCATCTTCTTCTGTGCCTCTTTTGTCTTCATTGCACCAGTGACCCTCTAACATAAAGTTTGGCAAATGATGGCCCATGAGCTAAATCCAACTTGCCACTTATTTTTGTAAGGTTTTACTGGAACACAGCCTAGGCCATTTTTTAATGTATTGTCTTTGGCTAGTTTTGTGTTGCAATGACAGAGCTGAGTAGTTACAACAAAAAACACCTGGCTCACAAAGCTTCAATATATATGTACCATATGCTCCTTAACAAAATCTGCCAAAACCTGATCTAACATATCAAAGAGCAGGCAAGGATTTTATTTTTATGTTTTAATATTTTTTGCTATGTCTTTGATGCCTATAATAGTGCTCAACATACAGTAATCGTATGGTAAATACTTGCAAATAAATTAATGAATCTCCTAATATGTGCCAAGTACTAGGCAAGGCCCTGAACATGCAGAAGTTTTATTCTTCCTATATTTTTCTCAGAATCCTACTAAATTTTTTTGTTCAATTTGTTTTCCCTAAATCAAATAAAACAAAATAAAAACACAGTAAAAGCTATTTCACATCTCCTCACTCTTTAAACCTTCAACACACCTGGCTCACCATGCCCGGTTAGGAGAGACAAGGTTTCACTATGTTTCCCAGGCTGATCTGAAACTCCTGAGCTCAAGCAATCCACTTGCTTCAGCCTCCCAAAGTGCTGGGATTATAGGCATGAGCCACCACACAGGGCCATTTCAGTTGTTTTTAAACCATGCAGTTTGTGGTAATTTGTTACAGCAGGCAGAGGAAACTAAAACAGCACACGAAGTTCCAGCTACACTGTCAGCTGCTGAAAATCAATCCACTCTAAGGAATTTATTATACTGCATGTTATCAATTTGATCATACGCTCAGTTTGGTCATATTCTCACATGAAATCTGAAACATTAGCGATTACTAGTGTTGTTCATATAAAGTAGCAGGGGAATAGAGGATAGACTTAAATAACATAAAACATAGTCACTACATTTGTACTTCTGTGGCTAGACCTGAGATCCCTGCTGGAACATGTCATAAGGAACTGCCCATGACATCATAGGTGTGAGTAGAGGGAAATGTGGTAGAGCAGTTCAGTCCACTACAACAGGAATCTAAGCCCCCTCCTTCTGCAATTTACTTATGTCTTCTAGACTTGCATGGTATCATTTACATCATTTCCACTTTATAAAAGAAATGTTCTATAGACTTCTAATTTTATGGTTCCAAGAATTATAATTATTATTATTTTTTAGACACAGAGTCTCAATCTGTCATCCAAGCTGGAGTGCAGTGGTATGATAATAGCTCGAACTCCTAGGTTCAAGCAATCCTCCTGTCCCAGCCTCCTTAGTAGCTAGGACTGCAGGCATGTACCAGCATGCCTGGCTAATTTTTTAAAATGTTAAAAAAAAATTGAACCCAGGGTTTCAAACTCCTGGGTTTAAGCGATCCTCCAGCCTCAGCCTCCAAAAGCATTAGTATTACAGATGTGAGCAACTGTACCCAGCTAGTTCCACAAATTATATAACATCAGTTAAAAATGAGCAAGTGGGATGGATAGTAAGTACCGTGGGTATTTACGGTCAGGTATTTGTTCTCTGCTGGGTATGGCAGCAAGTAAATGGTTGCTTTTTCTTCAGAGACTAGTTTGTGAGTGAAAGAGGGCATTTTAGTCGAAATTTCTATAGGTCCACAGTGATTCTCATATTGGAAATTTCCAGAAACTTCATGTAAATAGCAAAAGAACTTGTTGATCAGTTAGCATAGTTTAGCCTCCTGGGTTACAGATCAAAGTGGAAAATGGAGTGGATGTATCAGTCTACCATTGACACTTCTAAAACCCCATAATATTGGGTTTTTTAGGTCATAAGGCCAAGTTATAGAGCTTTTTCTTGTTCTGGGACCCACTCGAATCTTGTAATGTTAAGGTTATCCACTAAATTCATGAAAGTAGCATGCCCAAATGTGTTATATGTTTTCTCCAAAATCCAAATGTGTGCATCAAACATTGTGCATCTTTCATTGCATTGGAAAGTGCAGCAAATCAACTCTTACTTTAAAGAAGATCTGTTGACATGGCCCAGACCACTATACCCCTAGCAACTTCACCAGTGACAAGTTCCTGCATTTTCATGGGGTTTATTTACAGCCCTTTGGGACACTTGTCTCTTACATTTAAGATGTTGTCTTCTGATTTAAGATGCCCCATCATCATGTTCTGTGATGTATCAAGGCAATAAAATTCTCTCCAGATCATATTAAGATGAACAGGAGATGAGTTGAGGTAGGTTAAGTCGAGAGTGAAGGCATATTGATATTCCTGCTATGTGAAGGAAAGAGCTTCTTTTCATCTTTACTAATGGAGGGAAGGGAAAATGTGTTTATTAAGTCACAGGTGTCAGGGACCGTACTGATATCCTCCAGTGAAGATACTATATTGAGAATGTCAGATGTGATTGGTATCATTGCTTGATTAAGTTTCTGATAATATATCCTCATTATCAAAGACCCATCTGACTTTTGCATAGGTCACTAGGCAAGTGAATAAAACGGGGAATTCAAACCACCTCTGTAATTGTTTAAGCATTTGGGGTAGCACATCCTGCTGGACTTTTAGCTTACTATCTTAGCAAAGGCAGGCAATAAAAGGGTCCAAAATGTAGTTTGGACCTTATTCTGCAGTAAAACCCACTCCACATCAGGAAATTCTTTTTAAGTTTTCTTATTCTCACTATACATTCTTGGCCTATAAACAAATGGATCTGAAGTCCCTCAGAACACCTTCTGAAATAGACTTGGACTAAGATTTTACTTATATCTGTAAGTCTCAACTCTGACCATTGGACCTATCTGGTGTTTCAGGTCTCCAGGGATTAGTATCATTTAAGAGACAGTATCCAATAATCCCATAAAGTGTGTAGTTCTCTAGTGCGAGGATTCTCAAGTTACGGTCCCTAAACCACCAGCTTCAGTGTCACCTGAGGACTTATTAGGAATATCAATTCTGGGGTCTCCACCCCAAACTTACTGAATCAGTGAGACCCAGAAATCCATGTTCTAAAAGCCATTTGCGTGATTCTGATGCACACTTAAGTTTAAAACCCACTGCTCTAGTACATAATTATTAAGTAGTAACAGGTAACCCTAAGTCAGGTGTGGAGGAAGGCTCATGCTATGTATCTTTGATCTGATTGCCAGGTCATTCCTTATAGATCTGGCCTTCTCAAACTAAGGTCTCTTATAAATTGGCTTTGGTCTGAGAACAAAGTAAGAATAAGTGAATCTCCACTACCATAAATCAAGTTACTATTTAGCCCACCAAACCTCCTAGGATTTTTCTCCTTATATAGACCAAACAGCTCCTTGTTTGACAGTCCTTTTATTTTGTTTTAAGGACCTTGTGATCGAATAGCTGATGCCAAAGATCTCTGAATGTCAAACTTCCTGATGACTATAGGGAGGGAAGCATCTTTGTGGCTTATGGTAATTGTGCCCACTTGATCTATAACGAGTAAGCACCCCTACTTGACTTCTGAGTCTCTGGCATCCTATTATTTCCATTGTCATCAAGAAATCTAATTCCATTGTACCATGCTCTACCATCACCTCTGGAGAACAGCCAACATAGAACATTACTTCAGTTTTCAAGGATAATGGTACCCCTCCTTACCAATAGATTCATTTTAAAAAGTCTTGGTAAAGGGCATGTCCTCAGGGCCCTTTTGGGTGATATAAGTAAAGACTGGCTGACCAGTAGCGCATAATAAATCAATTCCAGCATTCCCATTTTCCTGAGACTTGATTTTTCTATATTGTGCCAGGGAAGTTACATTATTCAAACACATTGAATTTACCCCACTATTGATGGGGTCCACATTTTAAATAACCAACTTAATAGACTTAACTCCTAGGTGCTCAAGACAACACATTTGAGCCAAAATCCTGAGTGAATAAACCCTTATCAATATATTCAAACTAATCCAGCCTTATATGTTTTCTTCCTTGGTCAAACAGTCATATAATTTACTTCCTTGTGTGCTCTCCAGATTCCTGTTAATAGAAATCAATGAGGTTCTAGAAGTCTTTCATGGTATAGGATTTATTCTTCCCAGCCTTGTACTCCTCTTTTAGATTATATCAGAGTCTAATACCCATTATTAAGGGTGGTAGAAATTAATGGTAGGAAAGGACAAGCACCAGGCTGAGAGGCAACTACCTAGACCCAGCCATTAAAAGGCTGGTTCCCTTAAATACTGGGGTGAGGCTGGGCGCGGTGGCTCATGCTTGTAATCCCAGCACTTTGGGAGGCCAAGGCGGGTGGATCTCGAGGCCAGGAGACCGAGACCATCCTGACTAACACGGTGAAACCCCGTCTCTACTAAAAATACAAAAAATTAGCCGGGCATGGTGCTATAGTTCCAGCTACTTGGGAGGCTGAGGCAGGAGAATGGTGTGAACCCGGGAGGCGGAGCTTGCAGTGAGCCGAGATTGAGCCACTGCACTCCAGCCTGGACAACAGAGCGAGACTCTGTCTCAAAAAAAAAAATAATAATAAAAAAATAAAAAATACCGGGGGGAGGCTGCCTCTGCTGGAAAGGCAAGGACAAGGGATATACCTATTTGAAGTTCTCAGCCTCATTTTTGTCTACCCAAATGTACCTATTTCAACATATGAGATTTTTCTTTTCACCTTTCTACCAGTTCCTTTACCTTGGTATAAAAGATCTAGTAGGTTTAATTGGCTATCAAATTTTCAGCTCTTACATTCCAGCCATGGGCTTGATTCTCAGTCATATCTTCCCAACTTCAGGAGATTAAAGACTCTTTCATTGCCGCCAGTGACTTGATTTTTCTATGTATAATTGCAGTTTGATATTTAATTTTTCCTTTATACATTCTTTAGGGTCACCAAAATAAGCCAGCTGATGCCACCATCTTTACAATCAGCATTGTTGCTACAGTGATAAGTGCCATAGTTACTTGATTGCTCAATACCTTGCCCCATCCACTGGTAATAATTTGGGTAAGCATAATGCTGCTGTATGCCATGCATTGCTCATGCCTCATCCCCTCCACTTCCCTAGCAAGAGGGTTATCAATTTACTTTTCAAACATGTGGAACATAATCCCAGAATCTCATTTGAGAGTCAGTTCCTGGGGCCACTTCCAATAGCAATCACTGTATTATTCTTATTAGACTATAGGGAGGGAACCAGGAAAACACTGTTTTATTTTCAGTCTCAGCAGGGAACAGATGGCATACTAAAATTAGGATAATAAAGGAGTGTTTAATAAAGAGATTTTTACAAAGGGTGAGCAGGGGGTAGGGAAATCATAAGAGATAATGAAATACCTAGAATAAGAAATATCAGGGGATCTGCTATCACTCCTAGGGCAGAAAGGATAAGGAGAGGGGTGTACACTGCAAGTAGGGAAAGCTGGACAGAAAGGGCCATTTGGCAGGAGCTATGACATTTGGTTGAGGGAACCAGACAGCCCATGAAAATACCATAGAGAGGAATAAATACATCATCTTCTTCCTTCCTTTCCACTGCAAGAACTTCCCTTTGGCAGAAACTAATAAAAATCCAGAGGGTAAGAGAATTCATAGTTGACTCCTGTGAATAGATAAAGGGGAACTAGAGAAGAAACAGAAGCTATCCAGCATAATATTGATTACTCCCAACTCAATGTCTCTAGCTCCAATGTCTCTCATGAGGGTCAGACTTTTATATGCAACTGCCTGTTCAACATTCCTCTTGAATGTTCACTTAAACATCTCAACTTTAGCATATTTGAAAGGGAAATCTTGCTTTTGCCTTCCTGCCCTCACCTACACCTCTCCTTCTTTATCTTCTCCATCTTCATCCATGTCATCACAATGCCCCCAGATGCTCAATCCAAAAATGTAAGGATTATTCTTGATTTTTCTTTTCCTCACACCCAATCCATCATCAAGTCATGTCACTTTTGAGTCTAAAATATGCCCTAAATTAGACCATTTCCTATTATCTCAACCACTTGCACCCATACCAAGTAGTCATTATCACTCACCTAGACTGTTATAGTAACCTCTCAACTTGACTCCATGATTCTACACTTGGCCTCTTATACTCTATCAACCACCAAGGAACCAAGGAATACTCCTGAAAATTTAAATCATATCATTATTACCATCTGCACAAAAGCATCCCATTAAACTTAATAGCAAAATCTAAACATCTTATTATGCCCTAGAATGCCCTGTATTGGCATTCTATATATCTGCTTGGGCATTCTATTTAACTCTCCAGACTCATTTCCTAATGTGCTGCTACTCCAACCCCCTCACTGGCCTTCTTATTGTTCTTAGAAAACATGCTACTTTTTTTTTTTTTTTTTTTTTTTTTTTTTTTTTTAGACAGAGTCTCACTCTGCGCCCCATGCTGAAGTGCAGTGGCATGGTCTCAGCTCACTGCAACCTCCGCCTCCCGGGTTCAAGCAATTCTCCTGCCTCAGCCTCCTGAGTAGCTGGGATTACAGAGGCATGCCACCATGCCTGGCTAATTTTTGTATTTTTATTAGAGATGGGGTTTCGCCATGTTGGCCAGGCTGGTCTTGAACTCCTGACCTCAGGTGATCCACCCGCTTCAGCTTCCCAAAGTGCTGGGATTACAGGAGTGTGCCACTGTGCCCGGCCCACTCTAAATTTATTGCTGTATTAGAATCTTTGTTTTTTCTTTTTATTCCTGCTACTTAGATTGTTTATGCCCCAGGTCTTCAACTGATTCTTTTATGTCCTTCAATTCTATCACGTCATGTCATGTCATATCATCAAAGGTTCTCTGACAACCATATCTGAAGTAACACACTCCTACCATTTTTTATCATATTGCTTTTTCTTTACTATCTGAAATTATATTACTTATTATTGTGTTTATTTTCTATTTCCCCCACTAGAATATTAACTTCCATAAAGATAAAGCCTGTGTTATCTTGTTCATTTCTCCAACCCTAGTGCCTATAAGAGTGTCCAACACATAATAGATGTTTGATAAATATCAAACACATTATAATTCTATAAGTAACATACAAAAAACCCAATCTCATAAAATGAAGACTTAGTGCAAGGATAAGCAAAGGACCAAGATAAGCCTAGGTAGCTTGCCGGTATGGAGTCCCAGAGTTCAGGCCCCAGTAGTCAATTATATTAGATCTGATTTCACTTTATTGCAGAGTATGTTATTGAGTTTTAAAGTGTATTTTGAATACGTAAACAAATAAATACATGTGTAAATACAGTATCAAGTTAGTGCTTTCACACAGCTATTCCAAAACACTGGTGCTCAGTATATCCACATATAAATTCATCATATCCCTTCATCCAAAAGCATGTTGTTTCTCTTCTATGTATTTCTTATCTTGGCAATGGTACAAGAATCACTCTGTCATCAAGACTGGAAATCTTGTAAATTTTTAAGTTCTACTAAGTCAAGTAAATTCAATATTAATAATATAGCTCAAACATGTTTCTTCTTTTATGTTTTTTATGATACTTCCCTAGCTGAGGACCTCTTTCATGGTTTATTAATATTCCTTAATTGCAATGAACTAAAAATTTGTGTCCCCCAAAATTCATATGTAGAAATTCTATTTCTAATGGGATGGTATTTGTAGATGAGACCTGTGGAAGGTAATTAGGTCGTGAGACTGGAGCTTCCATGAATGGAGTTAATGCCCTTATAAGAAGAAGTCAGAGAGTTAGCTTGATCTTCTTTTTGCCAGGTGAGATTACAAGAAGAAATTGGCAGTCTCCAAACTGGAAGTGAGCCCTCACCAGAACCTCATCCTGATCTTGGACTTCTAAACTTCTTGGACCTCTAACCTAAGAGAAATAAATTTTTGTCGTTTATAAACCACCCAGTCTATGGTACTTTGTTATAGCAGTGTATTAGGGTTCTCTAGAGGGACAGAACTAATAGGATAGACGTATATATAAAGGGGAGTTTATTAAGGAGTATTGACTCACATGATCACAAGGTGAAGTCCCACGATACGCCATCTGCAAGCTGAGGAGCAAGGAAGCCAGTCTGAGTCCCAAAAACCTGAAAAGTAGGGAAGCCTTCAGTCTGTGGTCAGAGGTCCAAGAGTCCAAAAGCTGGAGAGCTTGGAGTCTGATGTTCAAGGACAGGAAGCATCCAGCACAAGAGAAAGATGTATGCAGAAGACTCAGCCAGTCTAGTCTTTCCACGTTCCTCTGCCCGCTTTTATCCTAGCCACATTGGCAGCTGATTAGATGGTGCCCACCCAGATTGGGGGTGGGTCTGCATCTCCCAGTTCGCTGACTCAAATATTAATCTCCTTTGGCGACCCCCTCACAGATACACCCAGGAACAATACTTTGCATCCTTTAATCCAATCACATTGATACTCAATATTAACGATCACAAGCAGACTGACTGACAAAGCCATTAATCTTACCTGCTGATTGTCTACTGAACTTAAAAAGTCTTTTTGGAGTATTTCCTAAAGCCTTGGTCTGTCAACATTATGTGTTTCTAACCTTAATCATCCAGATCTTTTCTTCTTGAATCTTCATATCTCATGTCTCAAGCTCACTATGCACATTCTTATCTCCACGTTGCTTGTACTATGCCGCCATCTTGGAATTCTTTGCTTTTTTTCTTTCCAATTTAATTTTTTTATTCATCCTTTAATGATAAACTTGAGTAGCATTTCCTTTATACAGTATTCCTTAATTGCTCTAGTCAGCCTTAATTGCTCTTTTATTTCAATGCCTTTTTTTTTTTTTTGAGACAGAATCCCACTCTGTTGCTCAGGCTGGAGTGCAGTGGCATGATCTCAGCTCAGTGCAACTTCGGTCTCCTGGTTTCAAGCGATTCTCCTGCCTCAGCCTCCTGAGCAGCTGGGATTACAGGCACACACCACCATGCCCGGCGAATTTTTCTGTAGTTTTAGTAGAGACGGGATTTTGCCATGTTGGCCAGGCTAGTCTCGAACTCCTGCCTTCAGGCGATCTGCCTGCCTCAGCCTCCCAAACTGTTGGGATTACAGGTGTGAGCCCCCACACCCGGCCTCAATGCACACTTTTAAGCTTCTCTTCTGCCTTGAATTATATGTATCAATATGCCTTTCTTTGTTACTGTCTTGAAGTTATCTTGAAACCCAGGACTATGTCTTGTTTACCTCTTGATTTTCCTAGATTTCTTAACATAAACTAGGCAATATATGCAATGGGTGTTCAGCATTTATTTGTCTAAATTAAATTACAAGTAAAGATTGGCAATTTTTCTTTATGCTTTTAAAGATATCAACTTGATTTCTGTTGACAAATTCAGAGTATTTCTGCAACTTTTCCAGTGGCCCCTCTTCCAAAAGATCAAACAATGACCTTACACCTTCAAAGAAGTTATTCTTACCTTTTAGAATACTTTCAAAACTACTCATTGAAGATCTACACAACCTCCTCAACTGCGCTGCCATTGATCGTACTTTTTCAAAGAAAAAGTTACTAGATTTACTCCTCTGATTCTTCATGGCAATTCAGAATCATTCTAATTCATAGGTATATAAATCTGCCAATTTTATTGAAAGTTGTCAGAAATGGTAACAATCAAATCCTAAGAAATCAGAAAGTATTATATGATTGGTGGCAGATCACCTCTTTTATGTTTGAGTATCTCAGTAAGTTATAGATTTTTCAAAAACAAACAAAACTGCATGAACAGGTCCCTAAATAGTAATATTAATACAAATAAGGAATTTATAGTTTATATGAGTTTAATGGAAATTTTGAAGTGACAGAGACAATTTAAGAGAATCATTTGTCAATCTAATTTAACAGTCAAGGATTAAGCCTCTGCATTACTGTTAAACTAGCTTTCTGGTAAATCCTTAAGGGGACAGATGCCAAATAAAAGGATGTATTTTTATTAAACGTAAAATCCATTAGAAGGCCTCCTATTAATAATGTGACATTGCTATTTATGGGATAATTAGTGCCTATAACTACATATATAGTGTTAAACTGTTTGCTGTAAATTGATAGCAAAGATTCTAACATGATATCTTCAGCTATATTCATCCTAATAGTACTAATCTAACATAGACTTCTTGTGTTTTTTGGTTGAAAATAAAGATTGCTGTACGAGGGTTTTAGATGCTTCCCCATTGATTTTCAAGATGTAACCATGTTGGAGAAGTAAAGTCTAATCATAGATGACCTATTTTATATCTAGAAAAAGGTAAATATCGGGAATATATACATATATTTCAAGTTTTGACCAACTCAATTTCTGGAGATTGTGTTCCACTTGTAACAATACATTAACAAAGAAAGTTTTAAACCTCTTCTAGAGTGCTCAGAGAGGTTGTTGCCAATGTGGTTGAAGACATTCTCCTCTATAGTAGATATCAATATTTTGGTAGGGAAACCTCTCTCACTAAGACTCATTTCAAGCTGGGCTCCCAACACTTTGGGAGGCCAAGGGTGGAGGATCCATGAGCCCAGGAGTTCGAGACCAGCGTGGGAAACATAGGGAGACCCTGTCTCTACAAAAAAGGTAAAAAAAACTGCAGGCCATGGTGGTGCATTACTTGAGGGCCCAGCTACGGGAGGCTGAGATGTGAGGATCACTTGAGCCCAGGAGGTGGAGGCTGCAACAAGCCATGATCACGCCACTGCACTCCAGCCTGGGTGACAGAACAAGACCCTGTCTAAGAAAAAAAATCCATTATAACTATGGTACAGTCAGTAAGACAAAGTACAGTAACACTAGCTGACAGGTCTTCAAGTGGCTGAGCAATGCAATGGATGCTATTGATTTCCATCAGTAAAATAGCCATATTTTCTAGATGCCATAAGCAAGTAGCTATGAAATAGGAATTCACCTATAAATCAGTCCATCTAGATGACTGTGATCTCATAGAGATATTGTAGTTAAATCATTCTGGTCTTTGTTTCAATACTTTTTAGCATTTTGTTTGTTTTTTGAGATGGACTCTTGCTCTGTCACCCAGGCTGGAGTGCAGTGGCGTGATCATGGCATGATCTGGGCTCACTGCAAGCTCTGCCTCCTGGGTTCATGCCATTCTCCTGCCTCAGCCTCCCTCCCAAGTAGCTGGGACTACAGGCACCCGCCACCATGCCTGGCTAATTTTTTTTATTTTTAGTAGAGACAGAGTTTCACCATATTAGCCAGGATGGTCTCGATTTTCTGACCTCGTGATCCGCCTGCCTCAGTCTCCCAAAGTGCTGGGATTACAGGCATGAGCCACTGTGCCCGGACTTTTTAGCATTTTTAAAAATGAATTTAATGCTTGTGAGTAGATACTGAGCAGAGTTAGAAAATAATAACTTACGCTAAGGTTACCAGCAGCACAATATTATTAAATAATCCAGTTTTGATTCCATAAAACTTCTCTAATTCACTGACACTGCTGTTATTTTGTAAGGGTTATGCTTTGCAGCATAATATTGATTAGATCAGCAAAGCTACTCTGATATGAGTTACAGGTGTGGAAACACCAACACCCTAGAACAGCATTCTAAAAATAAAGTAATAACAGAATATTAAGAGTCAAAGAACCCATTTATGGGTGAAACAGTTGGCAGGTAAAGAGGTAACGAAAAAAGAGAAGAAGAGAAGACTTAAAAATAATGCAGAAGGCAAGATGCGGTGGCTCACACCTTTAGTCCCAGCACTTTGGGAGGCCGAGGCAGGCATTACTTTGAGGTCAGGAGTTCAAGACCAGCCTGGTCAACATGGTGAAACCCCGTCCCTATTAAAAATAAAAAAATGATCCGGGTGTGGTGATGCATGCCTGTTATCCCAGCTACTCGGGAAGCTGAGGCAAGAGAATTGCTTGAACCCGGGAGGCGGAGATTGCAGTGAGCCGAGATCACATCCATGCACTCCAGCCTGGGAGACAGAGGGAGACTCCATCTTAAAAAAAAAAAAAAAGAAAAAAAAAGCCGAAGAAGAAAAAAGAAATTCTGTATAAATGTACTGATATATAACTTTTGATTTTGATAATTTGAAAAAGATTAACAAGACAGGTACCAAGTAAAAGAAACTGCACAATGCAGATAGATTGGAAGCGATTTAGAATATTAGAGCAGTATGTCAGCTCTAGCCTTGCCAGGAAAAAGCTGGAAAGGCAAGTCTAACAACTTCTGGAATGCCAGGAATTGCAAAGAGCAGAGAGTAAAAGGACAAAATTTATTATCGGTTTTCTGAGAAGAGTGAAGACAGGGTTAATACAGAGTTTTTTTCCCAGGTAAGGGGCACCAGGCTAGTAACCCTGATTTTACTACCAAATAGATCTAACGTAGGAGTGATAGAACAGGCTTCAACCCCAGAGACCTACTCTAGGAGTGGCATGATAGTTCTTTAGAGTTAAGGGAATAGTTGATGGGATGCAAATTGTGGTGGCGTTTTGTGTGATATAAAAAACTATACTGGCACCACCAAATGGGATTTAAATTGAGCCAGTTGCTGCTTAGAGTTGTTACTTTAATTTTTTCAAAGATTTGAGGTACAGTTTAGAAATATTCCATTTGAAATATAAGGAAAAATATATAAAAATATGTAAAATAATGAAAATATTTAAAATACATAAAATGTGCATATGTATTTCTAGCCTATATGTTATATTTACAAAATTGCTCTTAACTGTTGAAGAGCTATAGCCAAGTCATCTAAATTAGGACTTTTTTTTCACATCCAGGAATTTTATTAATAATTGTGCATATTCGGGCACTCTGAATTTGGCTCTTGCAACTTTCTCTTATGTTAATAAATGCGTTTAACTCTCGCTGATTTTATTCCTTTTACATGTTTGTTTACATTAATACCAAGTAAATTATAGCTTGCTTTCTTTGCTCAAGTCTGTCACCATAAAATGATACGAGGGTTTCCAATTCCAATGGTGTGTAAAGCATTGTCTTACTATTTTATATCTCTGTAAGGAATTTCAGGAATTGAATGGTTGCAGTAGCAACAACAACAAAAAAATGTAACAGGAACTGAGAGAGATGATTTCCCATAACAAATAGCCTTTAAAAAAAATCACGATATGGCCGGGCGCGGTGGCTCACACCTGTAATCCCAGAACTTTGGTGGCCGAGGTGGGCGGATCACGAGGTCAGGAGATCGAAACCATCCTGGCTAACGTGGTGAAACCCTGTCTCTACTAAAAATACAAAAAATTAGCCGGGCGTGGTGGCGGGCGCCTGTAGTCCCAGCTACTCGGAGAGGCTGAGGCAGGAGAATGGCGTGAACCCGGGAGGCGGAGCTTGCAGTGAGCCGAGATTGCGCCACCGCACCCCAGCCTGGGTGACAGAGCGAGACTCCGTCTCAAAAAAAAAAAAAAGATATAAAATTTAAGTTAATAATACCTGGCAAAAAAATATAGGGACAATAATAATCATATCACTTGTAGTTTTCAGAAAACACAAAGCCATTTAGTATTTTGTGTTCTAGTTATGAATGATTATTTGGTAAAATGCTACTTTAAGAAGACAGCTTGAATCACCTGGGAGCTTGTTAGACATGCAGAATCAGCTGGGTGTGGTAGGTAGCTCATGCCTATAATCCCAGCACTTTGGGAGGTCGAGGCCCAGGCAGGTGGATTGCTAGAGCTCATGAGTTCAAGATCAGCCTGGGCAACATGGTAAACCCCTTCTTCCAACCCCCGTCATTACTAAAAAAAATAAAATAAAATAAAAATAAATAACTGGGCTTGGTGGTGTGAGTCTGTAATCCCAGCTACTTGGGAGGCTGAGGTGGGAGGATGGCTTCGGCCAGGGAGGTGGAGGTTGCAATGAGCCAGGTTCGCACAACTGCACCCCAGCATGGGCAATAGAGCCAGACCCTGTCTCAAAAAAAAAAAAAAAGGAAAAGAAAAAATGCAGAATCACAGACCCCACCCTAGACTTATTGAATCAGAATTTACATTGACAAGATCCCCAGGGATTCGGGAGCGGGTGCACATTAGAGCTTGAGAAGCCCTGTTGTAGCTTGTGACTGGTGTCCAAACTTAGCATGCCTTAGTTTTCCTAAGAAGAAAACCCAGGCCTTGACCTGAGGCAGACTTGTGCTGCTGGCTACTCTCATTCACTGAGTGATCTTGAGAAAGGGCCTTTACCTCCAGGAGCCTCTGACTTCTTGTCTGTAAAATGGGCATTGTAATAATTATATCCCAGGCTTATTTTGGGAATATTCAATAAATGCTCCCTTCATTCTTTAAAAATAAGTAAAGACAGCCCAAATGGGAGCCACGTTCTCATTCTTCTTTTTCTAGTCAAAATGTATTGTGTAATGTTTGTGTACTAGTAGTTCAAGAGCAAATAAGTATTTGGTTAATGGCTAACACATTTCTTAAACTTATAACTGTTAAGATAAACATTGAACAAGGAAAAAGATTTGTAACTGAAATGTAAAGTCATTTGACCCTGGATAGTCAATGACAATCTTATTCACAGCATAATTCATAATGAGATAGTTATTATGAAATTATCAATAGCCTGCTATATCACTTTATGTTTATGATCCACAATGCTTTCCATAGCACCACGAATAGATAATTGTTGAGTAAATGATATTTTGACGGTGAAAATAATCATGTGCCACGTTTGGTTTTGCTTTTGCTTATTTCTTATATGACAAAATGGGCCTTGCATTAGATGTTTCCCATTCCAGGAACACTCATCCCAAATATTTATATGGCTGAATCTTTTGCATCATTTAAGTTTTAGCTCAAAATATGCCTTCTTTGACTACCAATCTAAGTGGTCTCCCAGTTACAATTTTATTTTCAGTTTAGCACCTATGTTAGTTTACTAGGGCTGTGTCTCAGTCTGCTCTTGCTGCTATGACAAAATACCTTAGAATGGGTAATTTATAAATTATAGAAATTTATTTCTCACAGTTCTGGAGGCGAGGAAGTCCAAAGGCATCAAACCAATACTAGATTTGGGGTTGGTGAAGGCTTGCTTACTCTTTGCTTCATAGATGATGCCTTGTTGCTATGAACTCATACGGCAGAAGAGTGGAAGGTCAAAAGGGACTCTCTCAAGCCCTTTTAAAAGGGCACTAATTCCATTCCTGAGGGCTCTGCATTCACCTTCTAGAGGCCCCACTTCTTAATACTATTGCATTAAAGAGTCAGTTTCAGCATGAATTTTAGAGGGACATATATTTTCAAACCACAGAAGGCTGCGGTAACAAAATACAACAGACTAGGTAGCTTAAGCAACAGATATTTATTTTCTCACCATTCTGGAAGCACAAAGTCCAAGATCAAGGTGCTGGAGTTGGTTCCCTCCGAGCCTCTCTCCTTGGCTTGCAGATGGTCACCCTTCTGCTGCCTCTTCACATGGTCATTCCTGAGTGCACATATCTCACATGTGTCACTTGGCTGTTCTAATCTCCTCTTCTTATAAGGACACCTGTCAGATTGGATTAGAACCACCTAACTGCTTAATTTTAACTTAATTATCTCTTTAAATGTTATATCTCCAGATGCAGTCACATTCTAAGATACTGGGGGTTAGGGCTTCACATGTAAATTTTGGGAGTTTACAGATTAATCCATTACAGCACTATATATGTATATATAATTATAATGTTTATGTATATTTACTTGTTTATTATCTATTTTCTGTCATTAGAATATTTGCTCCGTGACATACCTCAACTGTATTGCTCTTTTGTGTCCCCAGCACTTAGATCAGAGCCTGGCACATGGCAGCCACTTAGTATGTGTTTGTTGAATGAACAGATAAATGAATGTTAAAAGCATTTAATTATCAAATCTTTGATACCTATAACTATTATTACAATTTCAATAATTTGAGAGTCAAGAGTCAGAAAAAGCATTTAGTTAAAAAAAATCTTATGGATTTTATAGATGTTATTTCCCACATAAATCTCCCAAGATTTTTAATTTACAATGAAAAGATATCTTATGTTTACTGGATATAGGTCAGGTTCAGAAAGCAATGAGAATCTATGCCCTAACTTCTAGACAGATGATGTAGCAAAGATTTCCAGCTGTTCAAAAGAAATGAGTAGCGTTGGGAAGGTTAGGGAAGAAATATATAAAATATTATTTTTCTCTATTAATTGATTACCATTTCTGTGAGCTAAGCGAACTCATTCATGACTGTGACAGAGACTACAATTTTCTTTTCCAGTGTCTACTTTCCATTCTTCTATATTAACAAGATCCCATGTTTTAGGTGAGTACTTTGGTCACCCACTTAAATGACGACGTTTCTCAGACTCACTTGTAGTAGAATTTATAGCCATTTGATTTAGTTTTGGCCTGTGAGCTGTAAGGGAAAGTGTTCAATGATGCATCATGAGAGTCTCCTTAAAAACAAAAGGAGAAAGTGAGTTGAGTTATTTTCCCTTTCTTTTTTCACCCTCTTGCCTGGATCATGGTGGATGTGAAAGCTAGGTTCTGATAACCAGCTTGGACCATGAGAATAAGGACCACGTGGTGGGGTGGTGAAGAATTGAGCTGGAAGAAAGGAACTTGCATCTGTTATGACTTCATGGAGCTTCTGTGGCTGCACTGGACTTTCTTTATCTTGAATTGATGAAAGTGAGAGAGATAAATTTGTTTAAACAACCCTTATTTAGGGATCTTCTGTTATCTTAACTAATACAATGATTAGTAGCCTTTTAATCTTTATTAAAAGATTATATAATCTCTTACTGAGTAGTGTCTGTGGTCCTTGCAATTCTTGGCTTACCTGAAGGCTTTTTTTTTTTCTTAAACCCAGACTTTTAATGATTGTACCACTGCAGCACAGACTTTTCTAGCAGTCCAAGATGTACAGCACTAGACACAACTGCTTTAGTTTTAGTATAAGTCGAATTTTTCTTTGTCCTTGAAGGTCTTCTTATGTATTCCCATAGCGTCATGAATTAATCCTTATGGTAGTGCTTATCACAGTGTATTATTATTGGTTATCTACTTTCCTGCCTGACTCACTACACTCCTTAGAGATAGTAACCTTGTTCACTGTTCTTTCTCTAACAGTTTGCACAGATCTTGGCCAACTAGTAAATGCTCATGTAATTAATAAATAGATTTGCTAATATCTTACCTACTTCTCTGTTTTCCTCTGATACTACTCCAGGAGAGACAAAGGCAGATTCAAGGCAGGTTTTATAATTCAAGTAGACTAACTGAGGTGGACCTTGTTTGTAATTCTGCAGTGCTATTTAAACCATGTACAGAATCTGCAGTCTGTTAGCAGTGGTTCTCAAAATGGTCCTATACCAATATCAGCAGCATTGTAGCTCTAAAGGGACTGCTTAAGAAACTAGGTATAATGATGATGATGAACAATGTTACAGAGTCATGGGGAGGCAGTATGGCATAGTATTTCAGAACACAATATTTGAAATAACAAGGCCTAAGATCCAAGTACCAGTTTTACTACTTACTGTATGGGGGAACTAATAATTCTACTTTATAGAAATGTTGTTGAGATTTAATGATTTAAGAATTAATTTATCAATATATACATTATATTTTTTAAGTGCCAAGTTCTTTAGATGGTGTATAGCACATAAAAAAAGTTCAATAATTATTAGCCATATTGAGTATAGTTCCATACAAGGAGTTTGGTATAGAACTCAGCGTCACATTTATTTCATCTTGCTGTCTAGTACAGGCGCAGGCTTTCTTAATTTGCACTTTTATTAACCCTTTATCAACAACGCATTATATAATATGCTAGTTAAGTGGGAAGATTTGGCAATAGCTTAGATTTCTGAGTTATTGATGAAAATCAATAACACACTGTATGATTTCCTTTGTGAAACATATCTACATTGACTTTGTAAGGTAGTATATGTATTGTTATGACTTACTTCTGTTTGCAAAAACAGGGGTATTATAGACAAATTCTACATTTCCAGACTTGAAATTTTGAACACATATCTGTGTGTTAACTGTAAATCCATCCTACCTCCCTCCCTCCTTTTCCTCCCCCCTCTCTCCCTCCCTCCCTCTCTCCCTCCCTCCCTTCCTTCCTTCCTTCCCTCCTCCCTCCCTCCCTCCTTCTCTCTCTCTCCTTCCTTCCCTCTTTCCCTCCTTCCCTCCCTCCCTCTTTTCTTTCTTTCTCTTTCTTTCATTTCTTTCTTTCTTTCTTTTCTTTCTTTCTTTCTTTCTTTCTTCTTTCTTTTTTTCTTTCTTTCTTTCTTTCTTTCTTTCTTTCTTCTTTCTTTCTTTCTTCTTTTTCTTTCTCTTTCTTTCTTATCTTTCTTTCCTTCTCTTTGTTATTTCTTCTTTCTTTCCTTTCTTCTTCTTTCCTTTCTCTCTTTCTTTCTTTCTTTTTTTTTGAGACAGGGTCTCACTATGTCACCTGGGCTGGAGTGCAGTAGTGCGATCTTGACTCACTACAACCTCCATCTCCTGGGCTCAAGCGATTCTCCCACCTCATCCTCCTAAGTAGCTGGGACTACAGGCACCGCACAACCACATCCAGCTAACTTTTGTATTTTTAGTAGAGATAAGATTTCACCATGTTGCGCAGGCTGGTCTCCAACTCCTGAGCTCAAGCAAACCTCTAGTCTCAGCCTCTTAAAGTGCTGGGATTATAGATGTGAGTCAACGCACCTGGTCCTATATTTTTTCTAAGAGGAGTTTTTTCTAGAAATTATACAATAATTTTCATAATAAAAATTATTCTTAATAAATTTAAGTCTACCAAAGAGTTTTAACTTTATATTATTCAAAAATCAAGAAAAATGTTTCATAGTAAAGTGGCATGATAAATCTTATCTGAAACATTATACTGGGTAGCTATCAGTCATTTAGTACTTATTTAAGCTATTTAACATAACTCTCTCAGTGAGAATAAAAATGAGCAACTAGAAAAAAACTTCTAAATTTAACCTGACATGTGAATACATGTTTTATATCTAATTTGTAATTGCTTTGTGCATTCATCTTATCCTTTGATGATACCGTAATTCTATATTCTGGGAATGCAATCACTATGCTGAAACAGCCAAAATTCATTTGCACAACTTTTCACTAAAATTAGTAAATAAATATATGAAGCCAAATGACATTTTTAAAAATAGCCATCATAAGTACATAAGAATTATATTTATTAAAAAAGTGGATTGAACTTTGCTCTAATTAGTTTACATTTAAAGATTCTTTGATCTGCGATAACAGTAATATATATTAACATGTTGCATTTTAAAGTGACACTGCTTTTCATTAATCAAGTGTCTGTATGGTTGATTAATTTGTACAAGGTTTAAATTGCTATGAAAATTTATCATTCATAGCCATGATCTCCATTTACATATATGTTAATTATGGTAAATGTAATCTTTTTCTGAATCCTCTGGGCTGCATACTAAAGAGACAAAGTGATCAGAGTGACTACTTTTTCTATTACAAAGTGAACTCTTACTGTTACTCAGTAAAGTCTGTTGTAGTTGTCAAAGCTAAAGCTAAAAACATAATAGATTCTGCTGAAGGCAAGTCCAAATTCTTAAAATGGTATTTCTTTTTCAAGTGATTTATTTATTCAGCAGTCATGACATTTATGCAAACAGAGTTTCCATGTTTATTTACCATAGTATTTAGTGCTGTCTCTGAGTGCTGTCACCATTTGCGATACTAAACTCCTTCTTCACATTGGTCTCTATAGGGTTTAGCCCAGAGTATTGTGTAAAATCGGAAGCAGAGTTAGGAAGACTTAACTATGAGTCTGGCCTTACACACCCCACTATTGGTCTTTTCCCGTTGTTTTCTAGAGGCTTTCCTAAATTCAGAGCATAGTAACCAAGAATTATTTTATTATTTTTATTTCTGTAGAAATGCTTTTCATTTATTCACTAACAGTGATCTTCTCTCTTATCAATTATTGATTTGGAAAAAATTCTAGTATAAGTTAAAATGATATAGCGACTAATGTTTTAGAGTGAATGTGATAGGCCTTGCTAGGCAAATGTTGGAAAATTTAATTATTCCTATTAAATGTATATAATTTTATGCTTAGATTGTTAATATTTACATAATATATTCACTTCAACAGACGCCTTATTTCATAGTCCCAACATAATAGAATTAACATATCCGTCTTGGAAACCTTTGCAAACATAGCACCTCTGACTACCTGACGAGGCTATTTTTAAAGACATTTATTTGGCAATTTTCTTATAGTCAGCCTAATCACAGGAGAAACAAACTAATATGGCACCTGTTTTGATAGATGGATGTTTTACCTTTCATCCCCTGATCCCAGACCTTGCAAGACATTTTTCAAAGAAGCATCACTTCCCTCAACACAGAAATGCATCCACCTCTAAGCTGGAAACAGCAAAAGCATAGGGCAGAAGATGAAGAATATATTATCCAACTAAAATTACAGAGAAATTTTAAGTAGGCAGAATATAATTGCCCAATTTGGAAATTAGCCAGGACACAGGGTTTAACATCATCTTTACTCTTTTGAAAAGTGCCATGGGATTTTTAATAACTGCTGGTGGTCAAGACCTTGGTTTTACCCTCATCCATTAGACGACACCTCCAGCAGTGCAGTGCCCCCTCATACCATGCTGGGGCATCAGTTCAGTACTGACTCAGTGAAAATTGTGCCACCTACTGAATCATCCACAGCTCATCTCAGAGTGTCCTGGCTTTTAGATTTTCTCTGGAGAGCTGTTACGAAAGATGGGACCAGGCTCAATGATGGTTAATTTATGAGATTTCAAGGTTTAAAATGGTTAAGATCTCAGATCTGAGTTTTATTTTCAACTTTAACAAATTTTTCTGGATTTGTCTACACTTATGGCCCATAATGATGGTCTTGATGATTAAACTGTACATCATACATGTCTCTCTTTAGAAAAAAGGGAATAAAGGCAATAATACATGGATATAGTCAATGAAAAGCAGATTGCCTCATTTGTGATATATTTGATTCTTCTAATTGGAAAAAGTACTACACCCCAAATCTTTGTAAACTGTATAACTAAATAGGTTTACAAGGAGCTTCTTTTTCTCTCTGGATTTTTAAGAACCTAGGAACAAATACTTTGAAGAGCAAATGCAAACCTTGGAGGAAACAGACTTCACTGGTCAAATAAATAGTGAAATTTTTGTCAAAGAAAACCTTTACTCCAGCTTTTCTAGAAAATACTTTGCCATCTATAAAAGAATCTCAATGTAGTGTGACTGTTCCAGGAACAAATGAAATGGAATCAAGATCTTAAGACAAAATCCAGGTGCATTAAAAGATAAATAATAAAACCTGGATGCTTTCTGGCCTCTATGCTCCATTTTAATAATTTTCTTCATTCATGTAAATGTATGTGTACTGTATACAATTTTTTTTAAACTTGGCTCTTGCCCTTTTAGAAACAGTCTTTGAAATGACTTCAGAAATTCTTTCTTGGCTGCCAAAAGTATCAATATCCTGGAATTGAGAAACTGTTTCTGAAAGTGTTTCTTGAGGTGTTACTTCTGGAAATGACATTGAGTAAATCCTGTTGCTGGTGTATGAGGAATAAAAGAGATAGTTGAAAATAGTCGTAAAGAATAGACTGAGATACTATAGCTAAGGCTGCAAAATGGATTCCAACATAATCCTGTTTTCACTCACTGTTGCTGACGCCAGTGATTCAAGTGAAACACACACACACACACACACACATACACACACACAGTTTTTGCTTTACAAAGATGTTTTGTTCAACAGTGGACTGAATATAAGATGATGGTCCAATAAGATTAAAATACCATATTTTTACTGTACCTTTCCTAGGTTTAGATACACAATTACTTACTATTGTGTTACAATTGTCCACAGTATTCAATATAGTAAAATGCCATACAGATTTGTAGCCTAGGAGCAATAGGCCATACCGTATAGCCTAGGAGTATAGTAGGCTGTACCATCTAGGTTTGTGTAAGTACACTCTGTGATGTTTGTATAAGGAAAAAATTACCTAAGGACATATTTCTCAGAATGTGTCTCCATTGTTAAGTGATATGTGACTGTACATACAGTAGTCCTCCCTTATCTACAAGGGATATATTTCAAGACCACCAACGGAAGTACTGAACCCTATATATACTATATGTTTTCCTATACATACATACCTATGATAAAGTTTATTTTTTAAATCAGGCGCAGTAAGAAATTAGCAACAACCAATCCGAAATAGAACAATTATAATAATATGCCAGCGTCACTACTCTTGTGCTTTTGGGACATTATTAAATAAAATAAAGGTTCCTTGAATACAAGCACTTCAATATGGGGACAGCTGATAGCATAACTTAGATGACTACTAAGTGACTAACAGGTGAGTAGCATGCAGCTTGACTACATTGGACAAAGGAGTGATTCAAGTCCCTGATGGGATGGAGCAGGTTGGTGGGAGATTTCATCACACTACTCAGAATGGTGTGCAATTTAAAACTTAAGAATGGTTTATTTCTGGAATTTTCCGTTTAATATTTTCTGACCATGCTTGACCATGACCACAGGTAACTGAAAATGCAAAGAGCCAAGCAGCAGATAAGGGAGGACTACTGGACCTTTTATTCTCTATTTTCCTTTTCTGACTTAATCGGTTACCAGCTTTCTCTATCACCTACTTTTCCTTTTGGGAAAAATCTATATTAATCACTCCTTGTTAAATAAAAATATCTTTCTCAAGTCAAGTAACATATTTTCCTGAATTTCCCTATGTTGTTCTGCTCTGACTTGATTATTCCTTGCTAGTAAATTAATAATTCACATATTGGGGGGTTGGTGATCAGGGATGGAACAACTATTTCAGGAAATTTAAGTCTGATTTGGTGCATTGCTACTGCTGTGATATATATAGTTAATATGCTTCCATAAGTGTCTGGTTTGCTACCAGATAGGAAAATTAGTTACTTTTTTCCCCCATTAATTATCAACATAAAAAATCATGGGTGACAGATATTCTTTCATTGTTAAAATTGAAAATCTGAGACGCAGAATCTCTCTGAGTAGACCAAATAGCTCCTTGCTAATCCATGAAAAGATGTGTGTAAGTGTGGACTTCTATGGCTTTATTATAATACTTAATGTTGGAGTGACTATAACTTTCTGGATTTGGATTAGAAATGAAATTGTCCTTTAATTTTCAATCAAATAAAACAACACATTAGCTCGTGACTTTTTTTCTGCTTAAGTACAGTAGTGTTTTATCCAGTAATTTTACAGATTTTTCATACTTAATCGAGTTTTAAATTTCATAAAATTTGTTTCCGATGTTATTTTATTTCTTTCTGAGTACCATTCTTTAAACTCCTGTCTCCTTCTCCAATGTTCCTCTCTTTTCTCTAGTTTCTAAATTCAAGTATACTTCCTTTTCCTAAAGATAATTTTGGCTAAATGTGACTCCCTCATATCTCCTCTCCGGGGGGTGGGGGAAAAGAGAAAAAGAAGAAAGAAAAGAGAAAAATGTAATTACTCTCGAAAGTAATCAAGTCAGTTGTAATTTGTTAATATTTCAGCTAACAAACACTAGGCTCTGTTTCTATCAATCATTACTGTATATGTGTGCAATAAAGAACATATTTGTGGGCCAGGCGCCGTGGCTCACACCTGTAAATCCCAGCATTTTGGGCGGCCGAGGCAAGCAGATCACCTGAGATCAGGAGTTTGAGCCCAGCCTGGCCAACGTGGCGAAATCCTGTCTCTACTGAAAATACAAAAACTAGCCGGGCGTGGTGACAGGCACCTATAATCCCAGTTACTCGAAAGGCTGAGGCAGGAGAATCGCTTGAACCCAGGAGGCAGAGGTTGCAGTGAGCTGAGATTGTGCCACTGGACTCCAGTCTGGGCAAGAAGAGTGAAACTCTGTATCAAAAAAAAAAAAAAAAAAAAAAAAAGAACATATTTGTCTTTCTAATCTTTTATATGTAATGCTCCTTCCTAGGTGTAGAGAATAAAATAAATACCTAAGACAATCATGTACTTAATGGGTACAATGTACACTATTCGGGCAATGAGTACACTAAAAGCTTAGACTTCACCACTACATAATACATCCATGTAACACAAATATACTTGAACCCCTAAATCTATAAAAATAAAATATAAATAAAGAGAGAAATAGGCAATCATGAATGCTGAACTTGCTACATTTCTTCATTTATTGTTAATTGAAATGTGTGTTTCTGTAATGTATTTTTCTCCTATTAAAAGTTTTTTTGTCAATGTACTTCAAACAGATTATTGTAACATTATATGGTTGATTTTGATAGTCATTACTTCAGTCTCTTCTTAGATCATAAAAACTGAACCTTCATGATAAGAGAAAAGAACAAAAGATATATGATTCTCTACACTCAATGTGAGCCAAATATTTTCCTCAGTAAAATTATTCTAGTCCTAGATCCAGGTCATCAAAATTTTATAGGAATTCCTAACAATAAGATCTGACAGATTAAATATATTTTTCAAGTTACATATTAAATATACACATTAGTCATTCAAGCTATATTAAAGGCATCACAAATGATTTGTTTTTGAAATGAAAACAAAAAGTTCAATAGCAAAACCAAAACATATGAAAAATATAATTTGTAAGGAGTTGAACTGCGTCTCCCAACGCCGCCCCAAAGATATGCCTATATCAAAGCCCTAGAAACTATGAATGTTACCTTATGTGGAAAGAGGATCTTTGCAAATGTAACTAAGTGAAGGATCTTGGGATGAAGAAATCATCCTAGATTACCTGGGTGGGTCCTAAATCAATGACAAGTGTCCTTAACACAGAGAACAGATACAAGACAGACAAGAGGGGTGATGTGAAGACAGAGGCAGAGACTGGGATGATGTGGCTACAAGCTAAGGAATGACAAGGATTGCAGGCAGCCACAAAATGCTAGGTGGGGTCACAGAACGGATTCTTCTCCAGAACCCCTGAAGAAGCATAGCTGACATCTTGATTTCAGGCTTCTGCCCTCTGGAACTGTGAGAGAATAAATTTCTGTTTCTTTAAGGTACCCAATTTGTGATAACTTGTCATGGCCGCCCCAGGAATGAATATACTCTACAATCTGTATTGAGATACACCTTTGTTATAGTAATGGTGATAATGGCATTAAAAAACTCCAAAATCAACTAATAAAACAATTATGCAGAAAAGTGACAGTATGGAAAGTTTATTTTATGCATTTTATAGAATGTTATTAGAGCCCAGTGGATTAAGTGACCTAAATCTTACACATGAGCTATATCATCCAACCAAAATAAAGGAATGAACAATATAATAAAACTTTATAAGCTTGGACCAGAATCATCCCAAAGGCCCTGAGGTGAAAAAGAGATACATGCTCTAAATGAAAGAAAATAACAAGAAAAAAAATCTCATGTGTTTGGAGTGTAATGTGAGGGGAACTGAGTATTTAGAAGAGAGGCCAAGAGATAAGCTGGAATCAAACGACGCAGAGCTAAGCTGCTCTACATAGCGCCCTGGACTCAGTTAGTGAAGCAGATCATGAGCTACCTTTAGACATAGTCCCTATCTTGATTTTTATACCCTTGAATCCTAACAATGTTCTTGAGACATTATTGACATTGTTACATAGTCTGAATGGGCAAATCAATTTTACAAATTAGATTTCAGTGTGTTTAAAACTACTTGACAACAATCTATTGTTGAACATCCTCAAATACCTACTTGGTTTTGGTTCCTTTTCCTAAAGGGTAAGTTCCTTAAAATCCTTTTACTGTTAAAGCTTGGCAAGTAGTAGTAAATGCTGAAGAACTAATGTGGAACGAGCAAATGAAACACTCAGTTGTTTTTCAGTGGAATATTGAATATCCCTTTGGTAGTTACTTTAGGGAGACCTGGGACCAGGAGAGGTTGAAAACTCTGCACTAACTCAAGCTATATCATATGCAACTGGTAGAGTTAGTACTAGCCTTAGTGATGTGATCTGAGTGCCAACAATCTTGTTCTTTATAAAGTGTCTTTTAGCTACAAGGATTTTTTGTTTGTTTGTTTTTTCTGGCCTCTTGTTCATACCAGGCTTCATATAGCTCCAATAATCTTAGGATATCTGTGCCTCCATTAATTTCTAATTATGACACTCAAATTTCTTACAATTAAGAAACTAATTACAATTACAAATACTCCCTCGAGGAATTATACTAGGCAATATTTTGTTAGTCTAATTCTACCAATCATATGCACATCAATGAAATATTTACATTTTAATGTAATATTTTATTTATATTTTTAACTAAAACTCTATTTATTAAATTTAATATTATATAAAAATGCTATTACATAAAGACCACAATTTCTACAGCATAACCAGAATTTCTCCTTTTATCTGTGAAAGAAAGTCAGGAACTCAAAGAATTATATTTGAAATTCAGTAATATTTAGACAGCAAAATAATATTTCACATTTCAATAAGTTGTTGAGGCTCTTTTTAGTTGCAAACTGATCCAGGCTTTAAATTTATAGTCACATTATTAGTGTACACTTTTTTTAAAAAAGAAAAAGATATGTATATGACAGGAAAGTATATATGAATGTGTATGCATAGACAAATGAATGCTTAAATACTTTAAATACTACACAACTTCAGGTTTTCAACATTACAGCATAAAATAATCCTTTCTCAAAACTCGGAAAATCCTATCCTTTTGGAGACAAATGTATCTATTAGAATTAAAATTGTTCATACGAGGGTACCAGGTATTTATTTCCTTACATCATGAGAATGATATTCAAACTTTAAGATAATTACAACAGTGTAAGCTCTAGAGCGGAACAAAAGCAGGGAGAAAAAACCCAGAAGTTCCCAGAGGTAGTTAGGAAAAAAAAAAAAAAGGAAAGATAGAATGGAAGAAGTAAGGGGCTCAAAGAAAAAAGAATGAAGATTCAAGGATGGGTAAATCTCCTCTTTATTTGGCTTTTCAGAGGTTTGTGATAACCAGCTTTTGTGTAAATGGATTTGATGGCTCTGGGCTGAAGGTGACTGACAGATGAATCTAGGCCCCCTCAGGAGTGTCACCCTGGGGATTGCCATTGTTGCAGACAGTTTCTTCAGACTGACCCAGAAGAATCATTATCTCAAGGGGGCTCTAACAACAGCCACCCCCAAGCGGCCTAGGCGCTTGGAGTAAGCAACTTAGTCTCTCTCTTGAGCAGTAATTACAGTGGTAAGGCTAACAAGGGATGTTACTGGGTTGAGCTTAAGTCTCTCTCCAACTTACAATTAAAAAAAAAAAAAGTATTCAAGTATCCGAAGATTTTTCCCAAGCAAAAATGTCAGAGAGCTTCTCTTACTCTTTGTGAGTTGGAAAAATAAACAGATCTCTGGGTCTCCCTCAGGAAGTGCTTAGCTGAAGAGGGTATTGTAGGTAGAAGCTTCAGAGTCTTTCTTTTTTAGTAAAGCTAATGTGTTTACTTTAGGACTACTTCAGCCAAGTCCAGTTACTAGTAGGAGTCAGCTAAAATATGAGGGAATTGCTTTAATACCGTATGAAACAAATCCCTTCCACAGTGGCAAGATAACAGAGGCATGTGACCCATCTCGTCACAATAGTGCTCTGCCCCCAAACCCTGGTGGCACCACTCCAGGAACCTGCTCTATGGAAGGGCTCGTGCACTACAGTGAAGGGCCCCGAAAGCTGGAGAGTGGTTTTTCTTCCCCTAAACCTCAAAATAACGCTCCACTCATACCCTCAGAGTAGTTAAGGGGGTTTGCCATAACTGGACTAGTTATTTGCAATATTTTAAAAAGCTGATAAGCCCAACATGATGTTATTAAAACCACAATTCCATCTCTTATAATTCCTGTAAGTCACTGGCTCCTGTTGCCATCTGAGTGCCGTATCCATCTTTTCCCGTAATAGGCGTGACATCCTGCCTAGAGAGCAACCAATCAGAGAATGGAATGAAAACTGTAGGGCTTTTCTAAGATAATGGGCTCTGTTAGCTATGTTGGTTTGGCTCAGTGCTTTTCTAAGTTAAGAGAGATAAAACAATCATTTCTGAAAGTATGTCTTCATCTCTATTAATGAAAATGATCAAGTTTTCACTTGTCACAACTTAAAATGATTTGGATAATCACCTTTACTATGTTTCACATAACAGGAAGAGCTTTCCTTGCCCAACTCACTTGGGTCTCCTTTCTACTCTGTGTGTAGGTATCTGTGTTTAATGTTTCCTTTCTCTCTTCTTTCTCTTGCTTATATTTTCTTATTTCTGCATCAAAACACTTTGGAAAATCAGCTGCATGAGGCCAGGGATGTACCCTAATGTCTGACACAGTAAGATATCAATATCTGCTTGTTAAATGTTGATTCCTGCTTTATTGCTCTTAATTTATTCTCTTCCCTCTAGTAAATTATTTTTATCTTTTGTTGTTGTTTCTTTTTTAAAAAAGATTGTTGTTAGATTGTTTTGGGATGAATTGGCCTTTGTGGGTTATTCTTATAAGTGGTTGTTGGCAGAAATGTTTGATTTTTCTTTTACAATGGAAGAAATTGAGACAAGGTAGTGAAAGGGGGACTCATCTGTAATCATTTTTTAACAGGCTGGTTTGTGAGGATTTAATTAGATACCACATGTAAAAGTCCCTAGAACATAGTAGGTATTCCATACACAATGCCTTGGACAAGAGGAAACATTGCTGATAGTAAAATAATTTCAAAGTAACAAAGAAGCTTAAGAACCTAAGTGGAAAAAATCAAAATTCTCTGCTTCACTTTAAGCAGTACCACTGATTTTGATGTAACTCCAAGAACATTACTTAACTATGTCTATTATCATCATTTGTAAAATGGGATAATACATTTTCCCCACCTGGCAAAGGTCCTATGTACATTAGATAAATAATGTAAAACACCATGGTGATAAAGAGTATGGTATAAATGTCAACTTTTATTATTATATTTTGTATGATAAAATGCTGTTTTAGACAATAGAATGAATTGGTATGCAAAACATTATTGTGTTAATTAAACATAGGATTGTATTAAATCATTAGGTTAATTTTCCCTGAACATTCTGTAATCTTTATTTTAGAGTTACTATTAACTAACACAGCTTGACAAATGCCTCCATTACTGGATGTGTGCGTGGTGCTATTTTCAGGGAAGAGAAATTGTTAGAAATGCACTAGCTAATACGAATGGTATTCAGGAGCTTTTAATGTGGATGTTAGATAGATCAGAACTGCTTGTAGATGTTTCACTGAAGTCTGAAAATAATGACCACAATCATGTCTTAGTCTAGCACAAAATATCTGGGCCAGGCAACCCCAAGAAGGCTGCAAATTCCAACTCAATAGGAGACTGACCTATTCCTCAGAAAGATCATACTGCTGTTGAAGTCCTATTCCCCTACCAAACACATATAACTGAGCTGCAGATAACAGTTGAGGTTTCATTGGTGGAGGTCGAGGAAGAAATAAGAATTTATGGAAAAGGGAGAGATAGTCTGTTAACAACTACCTATTGAGAAAGTGTAGTGTAGTGGTTAAATCAAACATGGTACAGATTGGCCTTGGAAATTCTTATTATTGTTTAGCTATTTTCTTGCCTTTGTGACCCTAGAAAGCTATTCACCCTGTTGCCTATATTTACTCACCTGTAAAAAGTGTGCAGTAGGCATACTCTTCAGTAAAAATAAGTTTATTTTTACTAATATTAACCTAATGATTTTGTTTAAAGAACCCCAAATAATAATTCCCATGTGCATAATATATGAAGAATTTAAATTCTTCGTACCTCTCTCTTTCTCTTTACAATATGCCTACCGAAGGAAAAGTAACCGGGTTTGGGCAAAAAGACGAGGCGAAATCACTGTCATCTTGGGGCATTCCTCGATTGCATGATTACTCCTCTTCTATTTTCACTCTCCTATTAATTAATTACCTAATTAATCTGTTTGCTTATTGCTATTGGGGGAAGGCAATGCTTAAAGACTCCGGTGAATCCTATTTTCATGGAGGATCTTGTCAAGTTAAGGTTTTAGAAGAGGATTCTTGAAGAAAAGTCAGAATGAATAAAGAGGTCCTTCTCCCTTCTGTTTTTTGGGAAGAAAGGAGCTAAATATAAAATGATTATAAAAATTAGTCTTCAGTTTGTGAGCAATTTAAAATGACAAATAGAGCAGAATGGTAAACTGAAAAGGCCTCTGGACTTGGAATCAGAAGAAATTGGTATCAGCCTTCACCATGTCACTTACTAGTGTGTGACCCTGGATAATTCATTTCACATCTCTCAGCTTCTTGATTTCTTTATCTTTATAGTGTGATGATAATAGCTCTTATTTTATACCTCACAAGATTGTTATTGAAACCAAATAAAATCCTATGTATAGAAAAATGCCCACACAGATAGTAAAAATATATAGACAATGATAATGTTGTGGTTTTTACAATGTCTCTGCAAAAGTCAAGGAAGCTCTGGAGGAGTCTCAAGGGGCCAGCCAGGAAGCTCTGTGCTTCCCTCTCTCCAAAGCAGCTCTACTTTTATCTTTTCCATCTGCTGTTGACACATAATATTGTATTTCATTGATTTTAAAGGTTCTGCTGCTAAGGGTAGAGTTTGAAACATACGTAGTAGAGATGTTATTGTGAGGTGGAGCAGGTGACCATATTTTAAACTTTTTGGCCTCGCTTTACTAGTGTAAACTCTTAAAAGTTTATACTCAACAATTATTGATGACCCCAAAAAGCTTATCTAGAAAATTCCAGAAAACACAAGAAGGCACAAGCACACATTCCATTAGCCACAAGAGTGATGATATCACTGCATGTCATGTAGCCTCTAGAAAGTCAACTGAATACTCATGAGATAATGGAAGTGAAAAAAACAACAATATCTTAATATTAACTATGAAAATAAGCCTGACCTAGGCCGGGCGCTGTGACTCACACCTGTAATTCCAACACTTTGGGAGGTCAAGGCAGGCAAATCACCTGAAGTCGGGAGTTCAAGACCAGCCTGACCAACATGGAGAAACTCCATCTCTACTAAAAAAAAATGCAAAAATTAGCTGGGTGTGGTGGTGCATGCCTGTAATCCCAGCTACTCGTGAGGCTGAGGCAGGAGAATCGCTTGAACCCAGGAGGCAGAGGTTGTGGTGAGCTGAGATGGTGCCATTGAACTCTAGCCTGGGCAACAAGAGAGAAACTCCATCTCAAAAAAGAAAAAAAAGAAAATAAGCCTGACCTCAAGAGTTTTAGAGACTTCCCCCCAGGGAAACTGAGACCACACTTTGAGAATCACTGACCTATTATTTTGATGGAAATACTAATGTGTCCGGAATTGGTGGGTTCTTGGTCTCACTGACTTCAAGAATGAAGCCGTGGACCCTCGCGGTGAGTGTTACAGTTCTTAAAGGCGGTGTGTCCGGAGTTTGTTCCTTGTGATGTTCAGATGTGTTTGAAGTTTCTTCCTTCTGGTGGGTTCGTGGTCTGGCTGGCTCAGGAGTGAAGCTGCGGACCTTTGCGGTGAGTGTTACAGCTCTTAAGGCGGCACGTCTGGAGTTGTTCATTCCTCTCTGTGGGCTCGTGGTCTTGCTGGCTTCAGGAGAGAAGCTGCAGACCTTCACAGTGAGTGTTACAGCTCATAAAGGCAGTGTGGACCCAAAGAGTGAACAGTAGCAAGACTTATTGCAAAGAGCAAAAGAGCAAAGCACCCACAGTGTGGAAGGGGACCCCAGCGGGTTGCCACTGCTGGCTGGGGCAGCCTGCTTTTATTCTTATCTGGCCCCACCCACATCCTGCTGATTGGTAGAGCCGAGTGGTCTGTTTTGACAGGGCGCTGATTGGTGTGTTTACAATTCCTGAGCTAGACATAAAGGTTCTCCAGGTCCCCACCAGAGTAGCTAGATACAGAGTGTCCATTGGTGCATTCACAAACCCTGAGCTAGACACAGCGTGCTGACTGGTGTGTTTACAAACCTTGAGCTAGATACAGAGTGCCGATTGCTGTGTTTACAATCCCTGAGCTAGACATAAAGGTTCTCCACGTCCCCACCAGACTCAGGAGCCCAGCTGGCTTCACCCAGTAGATCCCGCACTGGGGCTGCAGGTGGAGCTGCCTGCCAGTCCTGTGCCCTGCGCCTGCACTCCTCAGCCCTTGGGTGGTCGATGGGACTGGGCGCCCTGGAGCAGGGGGCGGCGCTCATCCGGGAGGCTCGGGCCGCACAGGAGCCCACGGAGGGGGTGGGAGGCTCAGACATGGTGGGCAGCAGGTCCCGAGCCCTGCCCCGCGGGAAGGCAGCTAAGGCCCGGCGAGAAATCAAGCGCAGCACCGGTGGGCTGGCACTGCTGGGGGACCCAGTACACCCTCCGCAGCCGCTGGCCTGGGTGCTAAGCCCCTCATTGCCGGGGCCGGCAGGGCCGGCCGGCTGCTCCGAGGGCGGGGCCCGCCAAGCCCACGCCCACCCGGAACTCCAGCTGGCCCGCAGGCGCCGCGCGCAGCCCGGGTTCCCGCTTGCGCCTCTCCCTCCACACCTCCCTGCAAGCTGAGGGAGCCGGCTCCGGTCTTGGCCAGCCCAGAAAGGGGCTCCTACAGTGCAGCGGTGGGCTGAAGGGCCCCTCAAGTGCCACCAAAGTGGGTGCCCAGGCAGAGGAGGCGCTGAGAGCGAGCAAGAGCTGTGAGGACTGCCATCATGCTGTCACCTCTCACTAAGGTACTGAATTATATATTATGTCAGGTATGTATTTTTTCCCCTCTCTTCTTCAGGCTCGAAGGAAATTGGAATGATAAATGAGATTTACTTCAAGGAGGTTTCATAAAATGTTTTCCGTCGTATCTTCATTCTTTAAACCTGTGTTTCAAGAACCTTAAAAAAGTTGTTTTGGATTTCTTTCATTGAAGCATAACAGCCAGCCTTCCCAGGAAACAAAAAATCACAAATTTCAGTTAAAATGAAATTTGGATTTCTTGTTTACCTGTTGACAAAACGTTTTGCTATGTTTACTTTTTCTTTTTAATTTGTATTTAATTTGTGTATTCTGGAAAATGAATCTTCTGTTAGACAAAGTGACTTTTCGGGACAATAGAGGCATAGGGCATCATCTGTGAATACATACCCTTCGTCCTTTACCAAAGTGGCTCCATTCTGAGTAATCCTATGAGCAAAGCCTTGTAGTACAGTACTTAATTTCTTTAAACAACTCATTATAGTGCTTACTTAATATTTCAATAACACATTTTAATTGGTCACAATTGGTTCCTTTTGTTTTTCAAAAAAATGTTTGAGTTATCTGCCCATTTATAAGAAAAGACAAAAGCTTGTCAGTTCCCAAATGGACTTTCTCTTTGAGGACATCTGTAGCCTGAATAGTTTTAGTCCCTCCCAACAGGTCTCCTCTCAGCTGCTCTGTGTTTTTACATCTCTCAAGAGGGGTTAATTCTTTACAGCTGTATCCTGCCTTCCACGAATCTCACATGTGCAAATTATTAATCTTTTTCTATTGCTACAGTAACTCCCTAGGCCATAAACACCCCCTACCTAAAACTGGCTCATTTCCAAGGAAAACTTTGGTATTCTTTCCCTGAAAAGATAATTTGACCTCGTTCAGTTTACATTGTTATTTAGAACAATTGGTAAAATATAGAAATAGAAACTTACTTTCAAACAATTATTTAGAAATAGAAATTTAATCTGTAAGTTTAAATCTCTATCCACTGTTGTATAATTTAAGTCTGAATTTTACATTTTATTTATTTAAAAAATCAGGTTGCTTAAACTTTTCAAGAGTATACTTTTCAATATTTTTAAGTGGATACTATGCTAATTATATCACATAGGATTTGTTTTAAATGTTTTAAATAGAAGAAAACAGTATGTAGACTTTCCTTCAGTGTATGGAAGTTTTATTTTCTCAAATGTGGTTTTAATGCATTTATGTCTGCAATATATATCATGCATGTTTGGGGACATAAACATAATGTCCATTTGTAAGGAAGAAAACAATCTTAGGATATTATGGTAAGGCCATTTAGATGAATATATATATATATATATAGACCAATCATAGCCCAGCCTCTCAATTTAATATTAAATATACTAAATTATAAATGTTCATATCCTTCAGGGTTCATTGTAAGATGGCCACTCCTTGACTATTTCTCTGTTTCCGTAATCTACATTTTGATTTCTTCTTCATTCTTTAGCTACTGGTTGGATACTCTTATGACACCCCCAACCTTCAAAATAAATAATTTATATTGAAAGTTAAGTATGTCATAATAAAGTATTAAGAGATTCCAGAAATTGCATTTCTCAGTGATCCATGCCTCTAGTGGTGTTCCAAGGCATGAGGCAGAGGGGCCAGTGATTTTTACCACCTGACAAGTGCAATAATCCCCCAGTACTGCAAGGCCTGAAGCATCTTATTGCTGTTATGAAATGGAATTTATAAATAAAAATAAGGAAAACAGCCAGAGCTATGCACTTCCTGAGCTTAACTGACATTGATATGACAGCCAATCAGAAATTTCCATTCCTGCCAAGATTGCCAAACCAATAATTTTAGCAATAAAGCCTGTCCTAAGAAATATTAAAATGTTTTGCCTTTAATACGTATTTAAACACAAAAGAAGTTTAAAGGTAAGTTCGTTATAATTCAGACATACAATCGTTTTAATATATACAGAAAACCTCCCTGTAGACCAATTAAAAGGAGCTTCCAAACAATACGGATTCTTAATTCACATAATATTATAACCCAAGCAAGTTACATTTCAACATTTTTAGATAAGCTGTATAATAGAGAGAAAAAAAGGATTAGAATAATAGTGACATTTGAATTGCATTTTGTATTATTTCAACTGCATTTTAACAGGCTTTATGAGTGAAAGAGGGAATAAGAATGCAGAAGAGGCAAACTTGTGTAGATTATTTTTTCATTACATGCATTATTCCAGTTTAAAAATGTCAGTTGCTTGTCATGTTAACTAAGAATGCATTCACTATTGTACATATCTACAGCCAGAGTTAAATTGAGAATTTTGCAAAGGACAGATACAAAGAAGTGATTTTTCCTTCTCTCTGTATATAAAAATAGAACTTTCAGAAATGTCATGGCTGACACATTTAGCTGCTGGACATTGAAAATCCTCTTTCTGACTCACAACCTGTGACTGGAACTCTGTCAGAGTAATCAAGAGATGTTATACTATAGAGCACAAACAGTAGGGGAGCCTTTGCTATTTGGCCTTGTTTTTAAAGCAAAAGAGATTTAAATTTGGATCACAACACTAAATATTTCTCATACTCCTCATTTTGAAAATACAGAAAAGAATTAATTGCATAAGGCGTTTGTGCAGCTGATTATCTAATTTAGCCAGTATTTTATGAGATTGTAGACTACTGAAACAGTGTACTAGGCTAAGAGACATACCTGACTGAATAAATACTGACTGTATGAAGGATTATTTTTCTGAGATCATGTTGCAATTAGTGATGATGGTGACAACAAAGGTCATGGAATACAGCGAACCTTTAAATAACACAACCACACATCAGAAATGAAAATTTTAATTCTTAGGTAACATTTGTCTCCTTTTGCTCTTATATGTAAGTAATTAGAATCCCTCTTTTTCAAGAAAGACCAAGGGGATTATGGTGCACATTGTGTTTTTCTCTGGAACTCTAAAAATTCAGAAAAACTGGGTATTCAGGGTTTTATTGCATATGTGAGTATGTCTACTAGGAATACTTTAAGAAGGATTTTGTCATAATTGCCAATTTTGTGAAAATGGAATTTGAATGGACATTAATATGAACATTAACTAAATGGATAAAATCAGACTTAGAATTTAGTTCTTCATAAGTGTTCAATTCTTCCTAGCACTTAAAAGTTACTACAAGGTGTGTCTTCTTGAATTCCCCTCACTTTTCAGAAATAGCAACATCTAAACTTTTCTAAGTGAATGAATGACCTTAAGATATTTTAGTTGATTATAAGGATGTAGCTGATTATAAGGGCACTATTATAATTTACAGGAGGGTATTTCAATTGGTAATTGATTTAGGGCCCGTTTTATATGTTTACACTTGTCAGAGAGTTTCTTTAATGAAACTGCAGAACCTACTCATATTCATACAAAGGAAACAAAGATAATGTTAATTATCCTCCTTGTCCAAGTCTCAGGCTAAGAAATAAAAATTTGTCAGGTAATATGATGGCTTTAGAGTTAGGTACAAATTATGCCTCTTACAGTTACTAGTTGTGTCCCACGGACAAGTTACTTAATCTTTGTGAGCCTGAATTTTCTCTTCGTCATAATGGAGATTGTACCTAGCAACTCATAAGCTGTGAGGTTTAACAGATCAGAAAATGACATGAAAAGGCTACTACAATGTCTAGCATCAAATAGACACTTAATAAAATCTATTTTCTTCCTCAGTTCCACTTCAAAATTTGTTAAGCACTTCTTTGTCCAAATTCTAAATGCCTTATTGTTTCTATACTCACTATTCCCAGAGATTTAATGGTTTGCCCTCTTAGTTCAAGTTCCACATTCCAATATTTCTTGAATGTATCTGTCTACCAGAGTGTAATTATTGGCTTACCATCCTCTCTGTTTTTAATCTCTTTTAAATAGAAGCTTACCATTCTAGGGGCTAATTGGTTAGTGCATGATGATAAACTTAAGGAATTACAGAATTTTAGAACTTGAAGGAACCTGGTGGGTGAGTGTGCATATGCATACTCAAGAGTGAAGAGAAAAGTAGAACCGACACAACTATACAGCTCAAGCTGAATATTGCCATGTGGAAATGAAGGCCCTGTGTTGAAGCAGTTATGGATTTTTTCTAGAAAAAAATAAAATCTAGATTTTTATGTAAAATATTTCACCTAAAAATTTTGTTTTGTTTAAAACACTTGGTACAGGCCGGACATGGTGGCTAACACCTGTAATCCCAGCACTTTGGGAGGCTGAGGTGGGTGGATCACTTGAGGTCAGAAGTTTGTGACCAGCCTGGCCAACATGGTGAAACCCTGTCTCTACTAAAAATACAAAAATTAGCCAGGCGTGGTGACAGGTGCCTGTAATCCCAGCTACTCAGGAGGCTGAGGCAGGAGGATAGCTTGAACCCTGAGGCAGAGGTTGCAGTGAGCCAAGATTGCACCATTGCACTCCAGCCTGGGCAACAAGAGCAAAACTCTGTCTCAAATATATATATATATATATATATATACACGTACGTGTGTATATATATACACATATATATGTATATATGTGTATATACGTATATATGTGTATATACGTATATATGTGTATATATATATGTGTATATATATATATATATTTCACACACATATATGTATTTCACTTAGTCCAGTTTAGAAATCAAAGATTGATAAATATGCACAGTGGCCATGGTGGCTTATGCCTGAAATCCCAGCATTTTGGGAGGCTGAAGCAGGAGGACTGCTTAAGCCCAGGAGTTCAAGACCAGCATTAACAAAATAGTGACACCTTATATCTACAAAAATAAAAATAAAAAAATTAGCTGGGTGTGGTGGTGCGCACCTACAGTCTCTGCTACTTGAGAGGCTGAAATGGGAGGATTGCTTGAGTCTGGGAGGTCCAGGCTGCAGTGAGCCATGGTCACACCACTGCACTCCAGCCTGGGTGACAGAGCAAGGCCATGTCTCAATAAAATAGAGATAAAAAATAAAAAATAAGTATGGACTTTTTTTTTGCGAACACCAGCATGTTATTTCTGTGTTATAAAAATGAGTAACTCTTTTGTTGATTTGCACGTAGAGGTTTCTATATTCAAAGAAGCCCTAGACTCTAAAATCTAAAAGCTGATTAGCAGCTTGTGAACAAAGTAGAGGTGTTTCTGGCATTTTTATCTTAGACTAAATCATAACACAAGTTTAAAACTCTAGTGGGCAAACTTTTATATATTTTTACACATAGCTCAGTACCAGTGAGTAACAGGTCCCCTTGAAGTTTCCCATTTGAATATTTGAATTTTAATTTGACACACCTACATTTTTGACACTAAATTCAAACCCATCCTGGCCACGTACTAATTGGACAGAACTGTCCATTCCAGTTGTGGGTAATCGGGATTAGGATGCTTACAAATGAAGTCCATTGATTAGGTCACGTAGTGTCATTTCAGGGCTGGGAAAAATTCCTACTTCTCTTTCCCTTTCCTTGTGGTGACCGCTCTTCTCTGTGACCCCACCTTGCTTCAAGATTTTTAAATTTGATGCTAACTAAGGTGGATACATTTTCTGAGCTTACTAGTGGGAATAGAACAGAACTCTCACAAGTGCTGTAAGAACTAATTAATATGTATGTAATTCCAGCAAAGAATCAATATCTTATGGATAGCTTTGAGAGACAGTATGGCAGGCATAATGGTTAATTACTGAGGACATACCCATCTTTCATACAGAAAGATATTTCTTATTTAGATATAATATTTAATATGAGTTAGAGAATAGATATTATCTGTTCTCTAATATTAATCTAATATCAGTGTTATTTAGATACAATATTTTAGTTTTATAACTTAAAATACCTCACGTAAAATTGTGAATGTGTATCTGTAAATATATGAAGATTTTACACCACTCTTAAATTCCTTTTCTCCAAAAGAACCTGACAAATTCAGTCCTACCTCAGTATCCATGGGAGATTGGTTCCTGGACTTCCCACAGATACCAGAATTTGTTCATAAATTTGTTCATACTCAAGTCCTGTAGTCAGGGCCCTGTAAACCTGCAGATATGAAAAGTTGGCCTTCCATATATGTGGGTTTCAAATCCTGCTAATGCTATATTTTTGATCCACATTTGGTGGTGAATGTAGGACCCACCAATACAGAGGGCAACTTGTATTTATTGAAAAAAATTCACACACAAGTGGACTTAGACAGTTCAAACCAATGTTGTTCAAGGGTCAAATGTAGTAGTATATGAAAAATGAGCTTAGAAACTACAAAACTTACTCAAGTGTTTTTGCAATTTAAAAATTCACATGAGATTTAAAAATTTACATGGGATTAAAGTGATAAAGGAAACGATTATAGTCATTTTTTTTAATTTAGTGCCACAAACATGCTGAATGATTATTATTCGAGGAACAAAACACTTTAAAAGCACAACACCATAATAAATAAAACAGGGTCTCTCTCTGAAATTTCCTTCCTCTATTGGACCTGTTCACCTAGGTTGGGACCTCAGTTGCTGATGGCACAGGCCAAACCAGGAACTAATAGGCATAAGAGAGAGAACCCTAGCAGGTGGTTATCCAGGCAAAGCAGCTAGTGTCAAATTGCACTTGGGGTTGGATATAAGATGAGATCTTCAGTTCGAGATTAGGACCACACCCTAGACATTAATATGTGGCAGGTTTTTGAGGCAGGGAAACGAGTAGAGTGCGAAGAGAAAGACTGAGTTACTAAACCTGGAATTTGTGAAAATTTGAGCCAGAGATAAGTCAGTCATCCAGTTCGTTGAATTGAAGACTGCCTCAACTTGTTCCCCAACCCACACAATGGTAGAAGCCTTATTGACTTGAGGTATTTGAGCATCTCTGTCTAATCATTGGATGACTAATACTAGGCTACACAGACACACATGGGATGACCCATTGAGCACCAGGCTAAAAATTTAAATTAGGATAAAAAAAGTACTGGGTAGAGTTGTATGCAATTACACTTTATGGCGAAAACACATTCCACAGATTGAATCCAGACAAGATACCAAAATAAAGTAAAACCCAAAATAAAAGAAAAACCATCTAGAACAGCTGTCCTTGGGGGGAAAAAGCCATAATCCAAGGTTGCTACACTATATGATCTAAAATATCTACTTTTCAACAGCAACAACAAAATAACCATGCAAAGAAACAGGCAAGGGTGACCCAAATTCAGGAAACAAACAAACAAAAAACCAAAAAGCAGTTTCTGAACAGGCCAAGATCTTCAATTTAGCAGAGTTCAAAGCAGCTATGGTAAATATTTTATATAATTAAAGGAAATCAGGTTTAAAAAACTGAAGTAGGCCGGGTGCGGTGGCTCATGCCTGTAATCCCAGTACTTTGGGAGGCCAAGGCAGGTGGATCATGAGGTCAGGAGATTGAGACCATCCTGGACAACATGGTGAAACCCTGTCTGCACTAAAAATACAAAAATTAGCAGGGCGTTGTGGTGCATGCCTGTAGTCCCAGCTACTCGGGAGGCTGAGGTAAGAGAATCATTTGAACCCAGAAGGCAGAGGTTGCAGTGAGCCAAGATCGCATCACTGCACTCCAGCCTGTCAACAGAGCGAGACTCCGTCTCAAAAAAAAAAAAAAAAAAAAGTTGAAATATAGTATGATGGTAATAACTCATGATATAGGAAATCTTAATAAAGAAATAGAAATATTAAAACAAAACACATGAAAGTTCTAGAATTGAAAAGTACAATATTGGAAATAACAAGTTTACTAGATGAAATGAATAGCAGATTTAAAATGGCAGAAGAAAGAATCAATGAGCTTGAAAATAGATCAACAGAAACAATTCAATCTTAAGAAAAAAATAAGAAAAGGATTGAAAAAAATTAAATAACATCTCAGAGACTCATGGACAACATTAAGTGTGGCAACATATATATATATGATGAGAGGCTACAAAAAAGAGAAAGAGAAAGGAAGAAAATATGTTTGCAGAATAATGGCCAATATTCTTCTCAAAGTTGTTGTAAAACAATATATAAACAGAATCACGCAGTTCAGTATATTCCAAGCAGGATAAAAACAAATTCACACACAGGCCCATCATAGCCAAATATTGAAACCTAAAGCCAAAGAGAAAATATTGAAAGTATACAAGAGAACAGCAATAAGATTAATAGCTGATTTCTGGTCAGAAAAACTGAAAGCAGAAAGGTAGTAGTGACACACTGAAAATGCTGAAAGATGAAAAGAGAATTTGTTGCCAGAGTATCTGCCTTAGAAGAAACACTAAAGGAAATTCTTCAGGTTGAAACGAAATGATACTGGGTAGTAACTTGAATTCACAGGAAGATATAAAGAGCATTGGAAAAATATACGGGTAAATTTAAAAGACTTTATAAATATTTTTCTCTTTTTAATTTCTTCATAAGATATAATTATATAAAGCAATAATTATAACACACCGTATCATTGGTTTATTACACATAGGTGTAATATATATGACAGTAACAGACAGCTCAAAAGAGATGGGAGGAAATAGACCTATATGGGACTAGTTGCTATTTTTACTATTTATTAATTTTAAGCCAGTGTTAATATAGATTGTGATAAATTAACATGCATGTTTTAATCTCTAGAGCAAACTAAGAAAATGTCTTTCATAAAAGATTAAGATATTAATAGAATAATTAAAATCATAACACTATAATTATTTAACACAGAAGGCAATAAATGGAAAAAAATAAAAAGACATAAATAAAAAAAAAGTGACAGAAGTAAATCCAGTCATATAAATAATTACTTTAAATGGATATATATTAAACATTTCAGGCCAAGTAGAGATTTTTAGATGAAATATTAATGCAAGAATCAGCTATATATTCTCTATAAAAGACTCACTTGAGAGCGAAAGACATAAATATAATGAAACTTGCTGGGTGTGGTGGCTCATGTGTGTAATCCCAGCACTTTGGGAGGCCAAAGTGGGCAGATCGTTTGAGTCCAGGATTTCGAGACCAGTCTGGCCAACATGATGAAACCCTGTCTCTACTGAACATAAAAAAAATTAGCCAGGCCTCATGGTGCGTGCCTGTAGTGAAGGTGGAAGCATCACCTGAGCCTGGGAGGTAGAAACTACAGCGAGCCCAGATTGCACCACTACACTCCAGCTTGGGTGACCAAGTGAGACTCTCTCTCTCTCTCTCTCTCTCTCTCTCTCTCTCTCTCTCTCTCACACACACACACACACACATACACAAATACATAAATATGTTGAAAGTAAAAATATAGAAAACGATATACTATGAAAACAGTGATCACAACACATATAGAATAGCTATATTAGTATCAGACAAAATAGAATTTAAGAAAAGAAAGATGAGAAACAAAGATGGACATTTCATAATAAAGGGGTATATTATAGAAATATATAACACAAGTGTAAACACATCTAACAATGGAGACCCATACATTAAGCAAAATTTGACAGAATTAAAGGAAAAATAAGCAATTCAAAAACTATGTTTGGATATTTTTATCTGGTGTTACATTCTTCAATTCTCAATAAATGATAGAACAACTAGACAGAAAATCAGCGAAAATACAGAAAACTTGAACACTTCTATCCACCTAACTGACATAACTGACAATTGTAGAACACTTCTTTCAACATGAAGACAATACATATTTTTTTCAAGTGCACACAAAACATTTTCCAGGATAGACTATACACTGTGCCATTAAACAAATCTCAACATATTTAAAAAACTAGATTTCATTCAAAGTATATTTTCTGACTACAATGGAATTGAATAATAAATCTGCAACAATAGGAATCTTAGGAAAATCCAAAATATTTGGAAATTATGCAGTACATTTCTAAATAACGCATGGATCATGGACTAAACCAGAAGGAAATTTAGAAAATATTTTGAAATGAATACAAATGGAAACAGAGGATATCAAAGTGTAGGAAGCACAGTTGGTGCATTGCTTAGAGGAAAATATTTAGCTTTAAATGCCTATATTGTTAAAGAAGAAAGGTCTCATATCAATAACCTAATCCTCTGCTTTAAAAATAAGAAAGGCGAATAAATTGAACCCAAAGCAATCATTAGAAAGGAAATAATAAAGATCAGAAGGGAAATCAATGAAAAAAATGGAAAATGGAAAATAATAGAGAAAAATTAGTAAAATCAGAGATTTTTTTTTGAAAATGTGAACAAAATAGATAAGCCTTTAGATAGAGTGACCAAGGGAAAAAGAGAGAAGGCTCAAATTCGCTATTCAGGAATGAAAGGATCTAACTACAAGCCCCAGAGACATTAAAAGGAAATTAGAACTGAATATATTCTAAATAATGTTATACCATTTTAAGAAATTGGCAAGCTGATCCTAAATTTATGAGGAAATTCAAATGACCTAGAATATCCAAAAACTATTTTGAGAAAGGGAATCAAGGTTGGAGGCCTTATATTACCTGATTTCAAGCCTTATTATAAAGCTACATTAATCAAGACAGGAAGATCAATGAAAAAATGGAACAGAATTGAGAGTCCAGAAATAAACCCTTATTTGTACATTTAATTGGTTTTCAACAATGTTGAAAAGGCAATTTAATGGAAAACTAAAAGTCTTTTTAAGATATGGTTCTAGGAAAATTGAATATCCATATGCAAAATGAATGAACTTCCATCATTACTTCACACAATACAAAAAATTAATTCGGCCGGGCACGGTGGCTCACGCCTGTAATCCCAGCACTTTGGGAGGCCGAGGTGGGTGGATCACGAGGTCAGGAGATTGAGACCATCCTGGCTAACACGGTGAAACCCCATCTCTACTAAAAATACAAAAATTAGCCGGGCGTGGTGGCGGGCGCCTGTAGTCTCAGCTACTGGAGAGACTGAGGTGGGAGAATGGCGTGAACCCGGGAGGCAGAGCTTGCAGTGAGCCGAGATTGCACCACTGCACTCCAGCCTGGGCGACTGTGTGAGACTCCGTCTCAAAACAAACAAACAAACAAAACAAAACAAAAATTAAAATATCATAGACCTAAATGTAATAGCTAAAACTATAAAAGTTTTAGAAGAATCATGGGAAAATTTTTTTGTGAAATTTAAGTAACGATTTCCTAGATAAACCACTCCATACAAGATCTATAATGGAAAAAAAGTGATGAATTGGGCTTCATCAAAATTTAAAACTTTTGCTCTTTAGAAGACACCCTTAAGAATGAAAAAGATGAGTTCAGGCTAGGAAAAAAAAATTTCAATTAATGTATCTAACATAGGCCTTACAACTCAGTAATAAGACAACCTAATTAAAGAACAGGTGTGGGAGATAGCCTCCAAATAACCGCCAATGATTCCTTGTCTCTTGCTCTTCCTTTACGTAGTATCCTACCACGTTGTAGAATAGTTGGACTGTGTGACCAATAGACTGCAGCCTAAGTGATGGTATGTTACTTCTAAGGATAAGTCATAAAAGCCACTTGAGGCTTGTACCTTGCTCTCTCTTGGATTAATCGTTGTTACGGAATCTAGCTATTATATGATATATTATGAGATGTCCAACTAACAGCCCTGTGAGTGAGACATCTTGGAAGTGGGTACTTTAGCTCCATTCAAGCCTTCAGATGACTGACATCTTAACTGCAATCGCATGAGAGACTCTGAACCAGAAACGCCAAGCTAATAGGCTACTAGATTATTGGTCCCAGACACTGTGTGAAATAATAAATATTTTTGTTCACTGTAAGTCACTAAGTTTGGAGCGATTTGTTCCAAAAGAAGTAATTGAAAACTGATACAATATAGAAAAGATTTGAATGGATTCTTCTCCAAAGAAGATCTATGAATGGCTAATAAGTACATAAAAAGATACTTAACATCTGTAGTCATTAGGGAAATGCAAATTAAAACCACAATGTGATATGACTATAAACACATCAGAATGGCTATAACAAAAATATTGATAATGCAAAGTATTGGTGAATATGTAGTGAAACTGGAAACCCTCATACACTGTGGGAATGGAAAACAGTTTCTTAAGAAATTAAACATAAACTTACCATAAAATCCAACATTTTCCTTTTTTTGATATCTACCCAAGAGAAATAAAAACATATGTCCACACAAATAGCTCTATATGGTTGTTTATTACAGCATTATTCATATACCTTCAAACTGAAAACAATCTGAATGTCCATCAACTGGTGAATGGATAAGCAAAATTAGTATATCTATAAATAAACAATGGAATATCTATACAATTAAATATTTTCCAGCAACAAAAAGGATCAAACCACTGATTCATGTTACAACATGGGAGCATCAAAAACATTATGCTAAGTGAAAGAAGTCAGACACAAGAGATCACATGTCGTGCTATCTCATTTATATATTTTTAGAAAATTTAAATATGTAGAGACAGAAAGCAAATCAGTGCCTGAGGCTGGGGCTGGGAGTGGGAATTGACTGGAAATGGCAAGGGGGTACTTTTTGGAGTAATGGAACTGTTCTGACATTTGATTGTGGTCATGGTTGCACAACTCTATACATTTGTTAAAATCACTGATTGGTGTACTTAGAATTGTTGAATTTATAGTATATGTATTATATCTTAATAAAGCTGTTAAAAGCAATACGAAACAGGCACAAAGTACTATGGTAGCAGGAGAATTTAATTCTAAGTGAAGGCACCTAGGAAAAGTTCATGAATATGTAAACATTGAGGTAAAACAAAGTTGAAGGACTTGCAGAAGGAGTTTAAAGAGAATGGCAGTTCTCATTAAAGGAAAGATTAAAGATGCAAGGCTGTGGAATAAAATGTGTTGATGTGATTAGGAGCCCAGTATCTGTAGCTGGGAGTGTATAGAGTGAAGAGAAGATTTGGAATGACAGACTAGGTTTGGCTTTATCCTACAGGCCATGTGGAAGAACACACCACATACGCTCTAGTCCTGATCTCTCCTTTGCACTTCAGTCATAAAAAATCTATTTGTAAGATATCTCTACTTGCATACTCCCAAACACATTAAACTAAACATTCTCCAAATTTGTTCCTACCTCTTTTCCATATTCTCTTTCACAGTTGATGACTACACCATCTACCTAGTTGCTCAAGATAGAAACTTAACTATCTTTTATGTTTCTGCATTAGCACCTCAATATCTAATCAATCAACAAATTTTAGTACATTATTTGACTTCCTAAATTCTCTGATCCTTCTGTTACTTTACCTTTCTACCACTACTGTCTTAGATCAGACATTCATCTTTCCTTTTCCCTGGACTACTAAAGTGATCTTTGAGGTAGTTTCTTTGTTCATAATCTTTCCTTCTCCAATAAATCTACAACATAGGTTTCAGTGATTAATTTGGAAAGTAGACCTAACTCTGTCATAACTTTCAATTGCTTCTCATCACCTAATAGATATGATTTAAGTTAATCATACTTTCTGTTTTCTGTCTCATGGTTACCAAAATTTGTCCCCTGTTACCCCTTCGGCCTATCTTACCTTTATGTTCTGCCATTTTCTTACCTGTTTTACCTCTGTGCTTCTCTCAGCTTTCCTATGTCCACCTAACTATCTCTACTCATAAGGCCCAACTCAGTATCTCCAGGGAGCTTGTTTTGAATTCTATCTCCTCTGAGCTAGATTAGATGGTCTTGTTTCCAAGTTGGGCATTTCTTTATCATTGGTTGTTCCATATTAAATTATATTTTAAGAGATTATTTATTTATTTTGAGACGAGGTCTTACTTTGTCACCCAGACTAGAGTGCAGTGGTGCAATCATGGCTCACTGCAGCCCCAGCTCAAGTGATCCTCATGCCTCAGCCTCCCACATAGCTGTGACCAAAGGCACACATCACCACACTCCAGCTAATTTCTTTGTATTATTTGTAAAGACAAGGTCTCTGTATGTTGCTCGAGCTATTTTCTAACTCATGGGATCAAACGATCCTCCTGCCTTGGCCTCCCAAAGTGCTGGGATTACAGGCATGAGTCACAGCACTCAGCCTTGGATTGCTATGAACAGTTTATTGATCTCTCTCTCTCTTTCTCTCTCAATTGTCAGTCCCCTGAAAATATGGCTTTTGTCTTTCCTGACTTTGTAATTCAAGAGTCTACCGCTATATCTGACATGTAGGAGAAACATAAAACGTACTTATGAAATAAAATGGATGGATGGATACAAGTAGATAATTGCTGGCAAAGTAGAGAATGGATTGAAGAGGAGGGAAGCTCAATGAAATGGCATCTGTTTAGAAGTGGACTAGGAAAGAGTTAGTGAGTCTCTAATTAAAAAAAAATTAACAATCAGATGAACAAAACGTTTTATGAAATTTTAAAAGTTGAATAGACCAGGTGTGGTGTCCCATACCTGTAATCCCAGCACTTTAGGAGGCCAAGGTCGGAGGATTGCTTGAGGCCGGGACTTCAAACCAGCCTGGACAACAAGGCGAAACCCCGTCTCTACTAAAAATACAAAAATTAGCTGGGCATGGTGGTGAGCACCTGTAGTACCAGCTACTCAGGAGGCTGAAGTGGGAGAACTGCTCGAGCCTCGGAGGTGGAGGTTGCAGTGAGCCAAGATTGTGCCACTGCAATCCAGCCTGGGCAACAGAGGGAGACCCTGTCTCAAAATAAATAAATAAATAAATACATATAAAAAATTAAAAAGTTCGAATAATTTTTAGTGATTTTGAATTTGACATGAAAACAGTCAACGGTACACAATTCAAAGTAAGTTGAATACTACAGCAACTGGTAGACATGAAATCTGAAGAATGACACTGTGCTTTGTCGTGGGCTCAGCATATCTAATCGTCTCCATCTCAAGTGCCAAATATCACTGATTAGTGGTGGCTACATAGAATGCTGGATTGACAAAAAATTTAAAACCAGAACTGAGTTCTGTAGAAAAGATTGCCAGCATCAATTATTAATGTCTGTCATGGGTACAAAGAAGGTAGTGTGACCACATGAGGTTAGAGAACTTCTCAAACCTGTCATTGGTCCTTGTTCTATTTCACCCTTATATGAATGACTTGGAGACATAAAAGACATTTATTTAAATTGCAGACAGCACAAGATTAGGAGAAATATAAATATATTAGGCAGCAATCATATCAAAATGGATTTATAGCCAGCAACATTGCTGCAACAAAACTAAATGAAACTGGAATAAATGTAGAATCCCACTCTTGGTTCTGAAAAATCAGTTGTACAATTTCTGAATGTTATAAATGTGGCTTTACATAATCATAAAAAATACTTAAGTTTGATTAAACCACAAACTTGATAAGAATAGATAGGATGAGGCAAAAAGCATAGTGTCCTGACTAAGGGAGGTAATAATTCCGGTTCATTCTGTGATGATCTGAACTCACTGTGAATGTGAACTCAAATTTTGGCATTACATTACAAGAAACTTTGACAGTAAACATGAAACCATATTTTACTGGAAAAGTTGAATGAACTTGAGTGATAAGTGGAGCATTATCATGTGGAAGATGGATTTGACTTATCCTAAATCTAAATTGTAGAGCAACACTGGAAACATGGATAGAAAAAAGAAAAGGAGACTGAAGTTTAATTCTAAGGATTAGAGGAGTCTGAAAATAGAACTGGCTGCCCTGAAATAGTACTTTATTGGAGGTGCTCATTACAGACTAGAGAGACACTTGCCAGAAACCCATTATGTTACTGGTTTCTGTCTAGAACAAATATCAAGTTCTACATTTAACACTGGGTGATTGAATTTTTCATGTGTACAATTCTATTATATAGCATTATTGTGATGAGATGCTGGTGATTTAGTTCTGATCCTGGTTTTGCTATTAAGTAATGAGAGTGATCCTTTTAAACATGAATTAGGTTATAATATTTCTCTGCTCAAAGGCCTCCACTGGCTTCCCATTTCATTCTGAAGAAAATCCAAACCCTCTCAATACTTACAAGGACCTACACCTTCTGATCTTTACCTTGCCAAGCTCGTTTTCTACTTTTTCTGCTCCGTCTCCTAATCATCTCACATGGAAGAGCCACACTGACTTCTGGGCTATTCTTAAAGCATGCCAGACACCCTTACAACAGAGCTTTTGTTTGGCCTGAAATTTGTTTAAAAAATTTAAAACATAAATACAAAATTTTTACTTGAAATTTTAGATTTGGGGGCTCTCCTGAATTGCTTGTGTATTAGTCCATTTTCACACTGCTATAAAGACATACCCAAGACTGGGTAGTTTATGAATAAAAGAGGTTTAATTGACTCACAGTTCTGCATAGCTGGGGAGGCCTCAGGAAACTTACAATCACTTTAGGGAAAGTTGGCATTATTTAGAGAACTAGAAGATATTCATTCCTAGGACCCAGTAGTTCTGCTTCTGGTATCTTCCCTAAAGTTCTGAATACTTATGTGCACCAAGGTACATGGTAAGAAGGTTCTTAGCGGAGACTGTAAAGGAGCAGAACTCAAAATAATTCAAATGCTCATCAATGGAAACATAAGTTGTGGAATAGTAGTATAATAAAATAGAATTTAGCACTGAAAAACGAATCAACTATAGCTATCTACAGCATGAATGACACTGAAAATCGGGCTGAGCAAGAGAAGCCAGACACAAAAGAACATATTCTGATTGATTCCAATTATATAAAGTTCAAAAATTGACAAAATTACATTATACTGCTATGGATGCATTATTGGGTACAAAAAATATAAAGGAAGATTAGTGAGTAACCATTAAAACTGCATAGCCTATTTTTTCGCCTATGAAAAATGGTTAGGGAGTATAACACACTAATTCATATAATTGTTAAACTAGTTAAGATACACTGTATATTCAACTAGTTTCACTGTATGTTTAACTAGTTAAGATACATTGTATATCTTCCATTTACAAACTTGAAACTAGGAACTTTCCAATATGTGGAGAACACTACTATTAGAGTAAAAAGGCATTAATGCCAACTACCCTGAACAGATAAGATAGCACACCTCTGTGTGTGGTCATTTTCTCTGGGTCATCATGCTTATGCCTTGTTTATGGAGTGTGTGCTTTTGTGAAAGCAGGGTTAACCATCATGAAATGATTAACTCGAACTACCACTCACCTTGAGTACACCACACAGAGTTGCACATATAAAAAGAAACGTGATGGCAATTCACCATCCATAATTCAAAATGTCTAAACATGTAAACTTTTATTTGAGGCTTGTAATTGAAGCCACTGTTTATTTTTTCTTGCTTGACATCTTACTACATTCTACACACCATTGTTTTCTGCTGCCATAGCCATTATTTGCTTCCTTCTGTTTTAATTTGCTTGTTTTTGTTGAATGTGCTCTTTTTCTAGATTCTTAAGGTCAAAGCTTAGTTCATGAATCTGAGAGTGTTCTGCTTTTCTCACATAAGCATTTAATGCTATATATTTTCCCCCAAGTCCTGCTTTAGCTATATCCCACAAATTTTGATCTGTTGTGTTTGTTTTCATTTTTATTCAATAAAATATATTTTCTAACTTCTTCTGTGGCTCCTCTTTGGCTCATATGCAATTTAGAAGTGTGCTGTATAATTCTCAAATAATTGAGGACTTTCCAGGTATCTTGTTAATGATTTCTAGCTTAGTCCCGTGATGATCTGAGTACACACTTTATATTATTTCAATTCCTTAAAAGTTGTTAAGTTTTGTTTTATGGCCCAGCATGTGGTCTGTTGTGGTAAATATCTGTGTGCACTTAAAAAAAATTCTCTGTTGTTGAGTGGAGTGTTCTATACAGGTTAATTAGGTCAACTTTTTCAATAGGATTTTTTTTTTTGGAGTCTCTATATCCTTACTAATTTTCCATCTAATTATTCTATCAATTACTAAGAGTGTTGAAGTCTATAATTGTGGATTTGTCTATTTCTCCTTTCAATTGTATTAGTTTTTAATATTGTGGTAAACTATATGTAGCAAAATTTGCAATTTTAATCATTTTAAGTGAACAAGTCAGTGGCATTTATTGCATCTACATGTTATGCAAAATTCACTCTACCACTTCCGAAACCCTTTTATGACTCCAAACGAAAACTCTAGCCATCAAGCAATAACTCTCTGTTCCTCTCTTTCTCTACCCTTTAGTGGCGCCTAATATGTTTTCTGTCTCTATGGATTTGCCTGTTCTAGATATTTCATATAAATAGAATCAGATAATATTGGTCTTTTTGTGTCTGGCTTATTTCATTTAGTTGTCTTTGCAAAGTTCATTCATATTGTGACATGAATCGGAAGTTTGTTCCTTTTATGGCTTAACAATATTCCATTGCATATTTTATCTATTTATCAGTTGATGGCACTTGCATTATTTCTAGTTCTTGGCTATTGTGAATAATGCTTTCATGAACATTGGCAAATAAGTATCTGTTCAAGTTTCTGTTTTCAAATCTTTTGGGTATATATACAAGAGTACTGGGTCATATGGTAATTCTAGGTTTAGTTTTTTGAGGAACTACCAAACTGTTTTCTACGGCAGCTAGACCTTTTCACATCCCCTTGAGCAATATACATAGGCTTTAATTTTTTTTCACATCCTCACCAACATTTACTCTTTTCCATTTTATTCCAGTAGATGTGAAGTTGTATCTCATTTCAATTTTGATTTTTAATTCCCCAACTACTAAGAGTATTGAGCATCTTTTCATTTACATATTGGCCATTTGTATGTCTTCTTTGAAGAAATGTCCATTCGAGTCCTCTGCCCATTTTTTAATTGGGTTGTCTTTCTATTGTTGAGTTTTAGAAGTTCTTATAGGCTACATAATTTGTAAGCATTTTCTATATTTTGTAGATTGTCTTTTCACTTTTTGATAATGTCCTTTGCTGCACAAAACTTTTTAATTGAGGGCCAGGCATGGTGGCTCACCCTGGTAATCTCAGCACTTCGGGAGGCTGAGGCAGGCAGATGACTTGAGATTAGGAGTTTGAGACCAGCTTGGCCAGTATGGTGAAACCCTACCTCTACTAAAAGTACAAAAAGTTAGCTGAGTGTGATGGTGCATGCGTATAATCCAAGCTACTCAGGGGGCTAAGGTGAGAAAATTGCTGGAACCCGGGAGGGGGAGATTGTAGTGAGCCAAGATCGCGCCACTGCACTCTAGCCTGGGCAACAGAGTGAGACTTTGTCTCAAATGAACAAAACAAAACAAAGAAACAACAATAAAAAAACTTTTTGATTGAGGAAATTCAATTATTTCTCCCCCCTTCAGGCTTTGGTTGTCCTACATAAGAATCTGTCACCAAATCTAAGGTCATGAAGATTTACTCCTATGTTTTCTTCTGAGAGTTTCAAGGTTTTAGCCAATATATTTAGGTCACTGATTCATTTTGAGGTTTTTCTTTTTTCTTTTTTTTGTATATGGTATGAAGTAAGAGTCCAACTTCATTCTTTTGAATGTGGAAATCCAGTTGTCTCATCACTTTGAGGAAATGCCAGACTGTTTTCTATAGCAGCTGCACCTTTTAAATATTCCCTCCAACAATGTATGAAGGCTTCATTTTTTTATGTCCTCACTAATACTTGTTCTTTTTTATTTTATTCCAATAATTGTAAATTCAATATAATGTTCATATCATCTACCACTCTTTGGCTCATCCTTTTATACCTCATCTTGGAGTCTCTCAGACACTGTGTAGACATAAATATATACCCTCCTGTGGTGGAGTTCTCCCAGAATGAGGCAGGGGCTCGTCTTCACTCCAGCCTCATTGCTCACCTCTGCATGGGCATAACCTTCTCCATCTCTACCTTCCTTGAGCCCTTTTACTATCAGCAAGGAATTACTCCACACTGTAGTGACTCTGTAGTTTGGCTACTGGGTTCCAAATTTTATACCTCTAGGCAATACCCTCAAACTTAGGACCTGATTTTTTTTTAACTTTCTTTTCTTCTGGTCTTGCACTATTGACCTCTGATTATTTCATAGCTCACTTAGTAGGATAATTCATATGATATTCCATACCAAGAACTTATTGCTAAGTGTAACATTTAACAATAGTGGGCAGATCACGAGGTTAGGAGATCAAAACCATCCTGGCTAATGCTAACATGGTGAAAACCTGTCTCTACTAAAAATACAAAAAATTAGCCGAGTGTGGTGGTGGGCACCTGTAGTCCCAGCTACTCAGTAGGCTGAGGCAGGAGAATGGCCTGGACCCGGGAGGCGGAGCTTGCAGCGAGCTGAGATCACGCCATTGCACTCCAGCCTGTATGACAGAGTGAGACTCCATCTCAAAAAAAAAAAAAAAAAAGCTGATCTTGTGGAATAAAAATGGAAATCAAGACTAAAAAAAAAAATCCTCAAAACCATACAATTACATGGAAATTAAACAACCTGCTCTTGAATGACTTTTAGGTAAATATGAAATTAAGACAAAAATCAAGAAGTTCTTTGAAACTAATGAGAACAAAGATATAACATAACAGAATCTCTGGAACACAGCTTAGGCAGTGTTAAGAGGGAAATTTATAGCACTAAATGCCCACATCAAAAAGTTAGAAAGATCTCAAATTAACAACCTAATGTCACAACTAAAAGAACTAAAGAAGCAAGGGAAAACCAACTCTAAACCTAGCAAAAGACAGGAAATAACCAAAATAAGAACTAAACTGAAGGAGATCAAGACATGAAGGTCACTCAAAAGATCAATATGCTGGGCGCAGTATCTCATAGCCATAATCCCAGCACTTGGGAGGCTGAAGTGGGCAGATCACCTGAGGCCAGAAGTTTGAGACCAGCCTGGCCAACATGACAAAAACCTCTCTCTATTAAAAATACACACACACACACACACACACACACACACACACACACACACACAAATTAGCCAGGTGTGGTAGCACATGCCTGTAATCCTGGCTGCTTGGGTGGCTGAGTCACAAGAATTGCTTGAAACCAGGAGGCAGAGGTTGCAGTGAGCTATGAGAGCTGTGATCACACCATTGCACTCCAGTCTGGGTGACAGAGTGAGACTCTGTCCCAAAAGAAAAAAAAATTCAACAAATCCAGGAGTTGTTTTTGGTTTGTTTGTTTTTGTTGTTTTTATTATTTTTATTTTCGAGACAGAGTCTTGCTCTGTTGCCCAAGCTGGAGTGCAGTGGTGCAATCTTGGCTCACTGCAAGCTCCGCCTCCTGGGTTCATGCCATTCCAGAAATTGTTTTTTTTTTAATTATTAAAATACATAGGCCACTAACTAGATTAACAAAGAAGGAAAATCCAAATTAACACAATTAGAAATGACAAAGGGGATGTTACCACTGATCTCACCCCACAGAAATACAACCAACCATCAGAGACTACTATGAACACCTCTATGCACACAATTTAGAAAATCTAGAAGAGGTGGATAAATTTCTGGACACATACACCCACTAAGACTGAATCAGGAATAAATTGATTCTCTGAACAGATCAATAATGAGCTCTGAAATGGAATCAGTAATAAAGACCCTACCAACCAAAAAAAGCCCAGGACCAGATAGATTCACAGCTGACTCCTACCAGATGTACAAAAAAGAGCTGGTAGCATTTCTACTGAAACTCCTCCCGAACTCATGCTGTGAGGTCAACATCATCTTGACACCAATATCTGGCAGAGACACAACAAAGAAAACGTGAGGCCAATATCCTTGATGAACATTGATGCAAAAAATTTTCAAATACAAAACAAAACACTTGCAAACTAAATCCAACAGTACATAATAAAGCTAATCCACCACAATCAAGTGGGATTTTTCCCTGGAATGCAAGGCTGATTCAACATATACAAATCAATAAATGTGATTCATCACATAAACCTAACTTAAAAAAATTACACGATTATCTCAATATATTGAGAAAAGCTTTAAATAAAACTCAACACCCCTTCAGGTTAAAAACCCTCAATAAACTAGGTATTGAAGGAACATACCTCAAAATAATAAGAGCCATCTATGACAAACCCACAGCTAATGTCATACTGAATGGGTAAAAGCTGGAAGCCTTCCTTTTGAAAACTGACACAAGTCAATAACGCCCTCTCTCACCACTCCTATTCAACATAGTATTGGAAGTCCTGGCCAGAGCAATCAGGCAAGAGAAGGAAATAAAGGGTGTCCAAATAGGAAGAGAGAAAGTCAAACTATTCTTGTTTGCGGACAACATGATTCTTACATCAAGAAAACCTCCTGGTCTCAGTCAAAAAGCTCCTTTAGCTGATAAAAAGCAAAGTTTTAGGATACTTAATCAACACACAAAAATCACTAGTATTCCTATACACCAAGAACAGTGAAGCTGAGAGCAACATCAGGAATGTAACCTTGATTCACAATTTACAATTGCCACAGAAACAATAAAGTACCTAGGAATACAGCTAACTAGGGAGATGAAAGATCTTTACAATGAGAATTACAAAACACTGTTCAAAGAAATCAGAGATGACACAAACAAATAAGAGACATTTCATGTTCATGGATAAGAAGAATCAGTATCATTAAAATGGCCATACTGCCCAAAGCAATTTACAAATTCATTGCAATTTCTATCGAACTACCAATGACATTCTTCACAGAACTAGAGAAAACTATTTTAGAATCCATATGGAACCAAAACAAGAGCTAAATAGCCAAGGAAATACTAAGCAAAAAGAACAAAGCCAGAGGTACCACGTTATCCAAATATCGTGGTATTGGTACAAAAACAGACACATAGACTAACAGAACACAATAGAGAGCCCAGAAATAAGTTTGCACACTTGAAGCCATCTGATCTTCAACAAAACTGGCAAAAAGAAGCAATGGAGAAAGAACTTTCCATTCAATTAATGGTGCTGTGATAACTGGCTAGCCATATGCAGAAGTTGAAACTGGACCCCTTTCTTACACCATATACAAAAATTAACTCAAGATAAATTAAAGACTTAAATGTAAAACTGAAAACTATGAACACTCTGGGAGACAACCTAGGCAATACCATTCTGGACATAGGAACTGGCAAAGATGAAGACACCAAAAACAATTGCAACAAAAGCAAAAATTGACAAAAGAGATCTAATTAAACTAAAGAGCTTCTGCACAGCCAAAGAAACTATCATCAGCATAAACAGACAGCCTACAGAAAGGGAGAAAACATTTGCAAAATATATGTCTGATAAAGGTTTAATATCCAGAATCTATAAGGAACTTAAACAAATTTACAAGATAAAACCAAGCAACCCTATTAAAAAGTGGGCAAAGAACACGAATAGATACTTTTCAAAAGAAGACATACATGCAGCCAACGATCATATGAAAAAAAGCTCAATATCACTGATTGTTAGAGAAATGTAAATCAAAACCACCATGAAATACCATCTCATACCAGTCAGAATGACTATTATTAAAAAGTCAAAAAATAACATGCTGGTGAGGTTGCAGAGAAAAGGAATGCTTCTATATTGTTGGTGGGAGTATAAATTAGGTCAACCATTGTGGGAAGCGGTGTGGTGATTTCTCAAAGAGCTGAAAACAGAACTACATTCCTTTTATTGGGTATATACCCAAAGAAATATGAATTGTTCTATCATGAAGATGCATGCACATGTATGTTCACTGCAGCACTGTTCACAATAGCAAAGACATAGAATCAACCTACATGCCCATTAATAGCAGATTGGAGAAAGAAAATATGGTACGTATACACCATGGAATACTATGCAGCCGTAACAAAGAAAGAAATCATGTCCTTTGCAGGAACATGGATGGAGCTGGAGGCCATTACCCTTAGCAAACTATCGCAGGAACAGAAAACCAAATACCACATGTTCTCATTTATAAGTGGGAGCTAATTGATGAGAACACATACACACAAAGAGGGGAACAACAGACACTGGGCCTATTGGAGGGTGGAGGGTGGGAGGAGGGAGAAGATCAGCAAAAATAACTATTTGATACTAGGTTTAGTACCTGGGTGACAAAATAATCTGTGCAACAACTCCTGTGACATGAGTTTACTGTATAATGAAGCTGCACATATACCCCTAAACCTAAAATAAAAGTTAAAAAAAACAGCTGATCTCTATATACTTAGTATTCTGTGATCAAATATTTATTGAATATCAAGTACTGTGTTGCTGGAAATACATTGATGGGCAAGCAAAAAAAAAAAAAGACCTCCAAAACCCCAAACTAAAAAACTCTGTTCTCATTAAACTTTTATTGTATTGATAGAGAAATAAACAATAGTTAAGTTAATGAATGTTATGAAGAAAATTGTAGCAGGGTAAAAGAGATAATGAATTCTCTGGTTAGATGAATTTGTAATTTAAATAGAGAAGTCCTCATTGAGACAGAGATATTTGAGCAATGATTAGAAGGAGAAAATCTGAGTGGATATCGTAGAAAGAGGATTCCAGGCAGACAGTAATGCAAAGGCCTTGAGTTGGGTGCAGTCTGTGTACATATGCAGAGCTGTGAAAAGACCACAGTACCAGAAATGTAGGAATAAAGGGAAAGGTAGTAGATGAAATCAGAGAGGTAATGGCAGAGAGGAGAAGTTGGGAGATAGATACTGTGTAGGCAATTTGAGGCCATTTTCCTTCTAAATATAAATGTGTTTAGCCCATTGATTACATCCAGATATTATCTGAAGTCTTTTTCCTGTGAAGCATAATCTGTGAGGACTATTCCAGTTATGTATTCCATAATAACACACCAACCCAAAACTTGGTGGTTTAAAAGAATAGCAATTTTTTTTTTAACCCATGAATCTGAAATTTTGGCAGGGCTCAGAATAAATAGCTGCACCTGTTCAAATGAGATGGAGATCTAAGATGGTTTATTCACATGGCTGGGAAGTTGGTGTTATCTTCAGGAATGTCTTCAGGAATATCTGTTTGTTCCTCTGGATGTGGGTTTTCCATGAGACACCTTGGGCTTCCTCACAGCATGGTTCCTATGTTTCAAGATCGTGTATCCCAAGAGAATCAGGAAGTAGCAGCTGCCAGTTTCTTAAGTTCTTTTACTGGAAACGAGCACAGTGTCACTTATGGGTCAAATAGTTACAGAACTCAAGGGGAGGGAACACATACTGCATTTATCAATCGGTTGCATGTCAAAATAATTCTCTGGCCATGTTTTAAAACAGCCACACCAGCAGAAGCAAACAGCAAAACTAAGTGATAAAGTCATGAATGTGATGCCTGGATGATAACACAGTTTTAATAAAGAGATATCTGAGGCAGTCACTGGAACCACCATGATCTATAGTTTGTCTTGATGTGCAAAGAAGAGGATGGATTTGTGTAGTTTTCTAGGTATATGACACATCCATTTGTTTAATCATCACTTAAAGAAATGCATATAATTTTTCAGGTAATCTGAGAAGGCCCTTGATTATTTGGATACATCCAAGAAAAAAATGTTCAAGTTTTAGGTTTTTGGTTAATTGACTGAACATAACCCAATTTAAGGAAAAGCAAATACAATATCCCTCACTTCTAAAGGAACTTTCCTTAATAGAGTCCTACTATTCACAGCTGCAAAATTGTACCATAACAATAAGGCTGATTACACTCAAAATGACCAGGGGCTGCAAAATAAGTAAATAAGTAAATAGGCTCTTGTTTAAAAATGCCTTTAAATGCTTCCAATTTATGAAATTGCTCAAATTTACCTAGTCTGTACGTGGAGAAAAACATAGACAATCAAGCTTTGACAGTCATATTTCTGATATTGAAGTGGCTTATAAAAATTGTAGAATGTATTCAGGAATAGGACTGATTGTGATTGATTCTGAAGTCTGTTTGATCTTTAGTTCATTTTACCAGGGGAAAGGAAAGAAAAGGGGGGGAATTACCTTTCCCTAAGTAGCAGGCACTGGATCGAGTGGTTTTGATCTGTTATCTCATTAATCTCTCGAACAACCCTCTGTGGCAGGTATTATCAACCCTATATTTATGGTTGAAGAAATAGAGGATAAGAGAGACTAAGTAACTTCCCTAAAGTGACACAAAATAATTTTCACAGGTAGGATTTGAACCCATGGATGTTTGGCTGCAAAGCCCTTGTTCTTTCCAGTATATTAAACTGCCTTTGAAATCAGAAAGCTGTCCACAGCAAGAACTTGAGAACTTGGCCATGTTCAGTTTGATAGGAAAGGAAGAATTTTGAGGTGTTAAAAATGTTGCTTACTGAAGCTAATACAGTCATGCATTGCTTATTGATGGGAGTAAATTCTGACAAGTGTGTTGTTAGTCAATTTCTTCCTTGTGCAAACATCCTAGTGTGGACTTCCACAAACCTAGATGGTATAGCCTACTACACATTTAGGCCATATGGTATAGCCTATTTCTCCTAGACTACAAATATGTACTGCATGTTATTGTACTGAATATTGTAGGCAGTTGCAATACAATGGGAAGTATTTGTGTAACTAAATACAGAGAAGGTACAGTAAAAATATGGCATTATAATTTTATGGGACCACCATTGTATGTGCAGTTCATCCTTGACTGAAATGTTATGTGGTGCATGACTGTATATTTTACATTATCTGTCTTTTAGGATCATAAATACATCATACTTCTACAATAAAGTATATGGAAATGACATTTTCACATTAACATTTTCACATTATCTCTGAGATAAGCACAAAATCATGGTTTGAGTGGGTATGCTTTAGCTCCAATAGCTTTGGTCATCAGGTATGTTGGAATTCTTTGTTGCAAATACAGGTCAATGGGGAAGAAAAGGAAAGGAATCAGCTAGGAGAAGAAGCTACAAAGATCACAAGCGGGTGAAATGATCCAATTTTAATGCTAGCCTTTGTGTGAGGAAGCCAGTAGTTTCCAAAGCAACCTGGTGAACCCGAGATGATGCAGGTTGATGTCATCCATTATCCAGTTGGAAAGAAGTTGAGGCAATGGCTATGTTCAGTCCAATGGGAACAGCATTATTATGTGTTGGTGCTGTCAGTCATTGGAAGAGGAAACTAGGCCATTGAGTAAGGTCAGGGGACAGAGTCTAGCCTTTCCTACTCTGACAAAAAGGGCAGGAAACCAAAGATTCAAGTACAAGGACTAAAGTTTAGGGCTGAATTCTAATTCTGGAAGGAAACTGGAATGCTGAAAGGGAAACATAAGCAGAAGCTTAGACCTACAGCTTGGAGAACATGCACCCAGTAAAGACTGTATACAATATAATAGATACAGGAGTGCCTAGGGCTCAATGCAGTTTCATCAGATACTATAAAATTAATTCCACACTCCACTGACTGTGAGCCTGAGTGGTCAGAATAGTCAGTCTGTCTTGCTTTGGCTTAATGTAAGAGTTTAAGACATTCTGCAGTTTGGATGAAGCTGGAAAAAGTAGCAACTAGTTGGGCAGAGAAGTATTATTAACTGTCATTCAATCATTCTTTCATTTCTTTATTCATTAAACATTTATTGAGGGTCTTTATGTGTATGGATACAGTGAATGTCATTATTGTATAACGTATTTTAAAATTTATTTTATTATTATTACTATTGTTGTTTGAGGCAGAGTCTCCTTCTATTGACCAGGCTGGAGTGTAGTGGCTTGATCATGGCTTATTGTAACATCAAAATTCTGGCTCAATTGATCCTCCTGCTTCAGTCTTTCAAGTGGCCAGGGCTGCAAGCATCCACCATTAGGTCTGGCTTTTTATAGAGATGGGGTCTTACTATGTTGACCAGGCTGGTTTTGAATCTCTGGCCTCAAGTGATCCTCCCACCTTGGCCTCCTAAAATTTTGTGATTACAAGCATGAGCCACCACGTGGCCTTATTTTAAAATTTAGACTAGTAAATACTACAGACATTGTGGTTCACATAAACCTTGTATTATTACTTTATTTGATTTATTATTACTTTATTTGATCTAACACTTTTTTTTTTTTTTTGAGACAGAGTCTTGCTCTGTCTCCCAGGCTGGAGTACAGTGGCGCAATCTCAGCTCACCGCAACCTCCGCCTCCCAGGTTCAAGTTATTCTCCTGCCTCAGCCTCCTGAGTAGCTGGGATTACAGGCACGCACTGCCATGCCCCGATAATTTTTGTATTTTTAGTAGAGACAGGGTTTCACCATGTTGGCCAGATGGTCTTGAACTACTGACCCCAGATGATCCACCTGCCTCAGCCTCCCAAAGTGCTGGGATTACAGGCGTGAGCCACGATGCTCAGCTGATCTAACACTTATTTTTGGTAAACCCATAAGCATACAATTACCAAGTACCTTTTTTGCACTAACACTTTCACCTGTGTAACAAATCCTATTCTTTATGATCACTTTTTTCATCAACATTTTCTTATCTCTTATACACTTTCAGTCTTTCCCATAAAACTCTTTTTTTCCCTCAGCGTAAAAAGATGTTCAAGTGTCTATGAAACAAAAGAAGAATCCTCCTTTGACACTTACCAAACATTAAAATAGTGCCTAGTATGTGTGGGACACGATTCTAAATGTTTTACATACAGTAAGAAATAACATCCTTATGAAATAGATAGGATAGCCACAATTTACGGGTAAGAACACTGAGGTACAGAAAGGTTTAAGTGAATTGTGATAGATCACATGGGTAGTGTGGTTGAGCAGGGATCTAGACCTCGGCAATCTGGTTCTGGAGTCCGCTCTTTTACCATTCGTATCCTGAAATCATCTTTACCTTTCCTGGTCACTTTCCATGAAGGAATTGTCCACATGATCGGATTTCACTTCTACCTGTATTAGATACAATTTGTGCACCCCCCTAGGTGTCTTTGGCACCTGCTGCCTCCTAGGTCCTCCATTGCTGGCTCAACAGAGAGCCTCTACGTGTACACTGCCTCCTCACCTCCAGGCTACTGTGGACTCCGCTGAGACAAGGGCTGGGCCTAGGCATGACCTAGATCACGCTTGTCCAGGAAGGAGTCACAGCTGTTCCACAAAGGTCTTGGCTGACTTGATTCCCAAAGGCTGCAGCTCCTTCCACCACTCAGGACTCAGATACAGGGCTGTGTACCACAACTCAGGAGTCAGGGAGAGTTAACAGAAGATGTAGGGTAGAGCATTTAGAGATCCAGCAGATAAATTCCTCTTTCTTTTCCCCCCGTTGGACTCTTCCACATTGTGGGTAGTTCCAAATGGCCTATCCTGATGGCAAGCAGCTGGCTGTATTTTCTCATGAATTTGTAGACTGCCCAAAATGCACCTCTTCATATTTGCTTTCCCTCTTGTCTACTTTATGTTCTTTTCTCCCCCTTACTCTTTCCGCCATGGGATTGTACATCCCAACGAAGCACTGGCCTTAGGCTCCATTTTCCAGGGGTCATTAAGGCTTTGCAATGGCTGCAATGGTTTTACTCTGTTGTAATAGACAGATGCCTCACTTCACTCAAACTGTTTTCACTGAGATTACAGGTGATCTCCTCATCACTAAATTGAATGAACCTTTTTCAATCCTTATTTTGTTTGAACTCTTCATTGCATTTAACTGTTTTAGCACTTCTCAGTACTTCATGATACATTCTCCTGGTTCTCTTCTCATCTAGTTAATGCAGCCTTTTATATCATTCATGCATTCTATTTCCTTAATGACATTTTAAGTGTTGGACTTAAACAGGATTCTTCCTTTGTCTTTTATTTTTCCACTCCTCATTAGTTATTTCATATGCTCTTCTGGTTGCAACCACCTCTGGTTTGGTAGAGTTAAAATCCATTGTTTACCACAGACCTTTCTCCTAAACTTCAGACTCTGGATCTATCTCTATCTGAATATCCTACAAACACATGGCACTTGGCATGTCCAAAACCAAACTTATACTTTCAAGTCTATTATCAGTGTTGGATATCTTTCATTTATACTTCAAGATCCACATTGCATGCTTTAAGCATCCAGCTTTGTGCTCTGGAAGGTGGACTTGAATGGACTACCACAATGGGCTTCCTTGTTCTCCAGCCTCTGGTTGAATCCAGCCATTTGGCAAGCATAAGAAAGACATTCTCCCTGAGGGGTCAACATGAGCTGACTGCATCCCTTGATATAAGTTTACAGCTCTTGTTAGCTCTCTCTGCACAGATATTCTGAATTCCTTTCATCAATGTGATATTGATTCTATCACATTACAATGTAATTATTACCTTCTCTGCCTGTCTCATAAAATTTTTGTGAACAGAAACCTCATCATATTCATTATCCTAACTTAATTCCTTAAAAATGTTAGCATATTTTCAGTAAGTATTTATGAATTAAATATGTGCTCAAATAAATGCCAAATGGAAATGGGATGCAGAACAATAGTATTTCCCCCTACCTCCAATTAACTGATGGTTTCTTTGAACAATGAACACCAGCATATGGAAACAATTAATAAGAGTTAATAAGAAGCCAATTTCTTCAACACTTCAAGAAATTGACTTCTTGGGCTATAGAGCCTTCTATGTTATCAGGGGTCAGCAGGATTTTATAACCTAATTTAAAAAAAAACACTAGATATTGGACTTAGCCTACAAATCAGCTTGCAAATAAGATACACAAGACCAAAACTCAGAACAAAAGTCTCCCAGAAAGAAACAGAAGCAACAGCAAAAAGCAACAAAACAAAACATAATCAACATGTTCTCTTTTCTGTGCCTTGCACTGGTACTTAAAAATAAGTGAAATTGACATTCTTTGGTATTCATTCTAAGCAAGGAGATGACTGGCTATTTCCAAGGTTGACTTAAATGTCAGTCAGAGTTCTCTCTGCAGGCATTGAACTAGCTTGACCTACTGCTTTGGTTTTAAAAGATTATGGAAATGGGGGTGTGAGGCTGTGTGTGTGTGTGTGTTTAGGGCTGGGCAGAGGAAAACTGCACACCCCATTCTAGAACTATCAAGATTAAAAGTAGAAATCTCACCAAGGCAGATAGTTTTTGTGTTTTAGTGTATTGCAAATTATCTTGTTACTTAAAACCCAATTAACACTAGCTCTGTGGTATAGCTTCAGTACATATCATTTTCTACAAAGTGCCAAAGAATTGCTCCTATTGATATACTTGGAGAGTGCTGATTTTAGGAAACAATAACTCCTCAACCTGTCATTGATACATTCATTAGGATAAGTGAGTATGTCACACAAACAGAATCACCATATTTTTAACCTACAATTTTGTGCCCCTAAAGCCACTGGGCTTTCCTACTTAGAACTGCAGTTTGTGATAGCCTATCAGTGAGGTAAGAGATATAAATATACTGAAAATAAATGAGGTAACACTCATTTTATTAATTTTTGATGCAGTGTAGGGTACAATATGAACAAACATTTGTATTAATATTTATGAACTATCAGCCATGTTCTTGTCTGCCTTAGACTTCTTCCAACTTTTCCAGACGTAGATTCCTCACACGGCCTCTAGTTCACTGGAATGCTTTCTACATGTCTGTGTATACAGCTTCTGGCCATGCCATCACAGTATATACACATCAGCTTTACACTGGATGATCCCACAAATGTAATTTGCAAAAGACCTGAGTCATCCATTAAGATCTTTCCTCAGAATGACTGTTTGACAGAGGTTGTTTGTACAAATTCTGGCCTTCTGAGCTTTATGATCATTAAGATTAAAGTCAGGGAAACTGAGATAGGGGTAATTATTAGCACTTGGGGACACAGTAGACCAGTATATAGGTATGAAAATACTTTTAAGATGATTTTAAAATTGAACTATTATTTATTTATTTTTGAGATGGAATTTCGCTTTGTAGCCCAGGCTAGAGTGCAGTGGCGCAAACTCGGCTCACTCCAACCTCCACCTCCCAGGTTCAAGCGATTCTCTTGCCTCAGCCTCAGAGTAGCTGGGACTGCAGACATGAACCACCACGCCTGACTAAATGTTTGGTATTTTTAGTAGAGATGGGGTTTCACCATGTTGGTCAGGGTGGTCTTGAACTCCTGACCTCAAATGAATTGCCCACCTTGGACTTCCAAAGTGCTGGGATTACAGGCATGACCCACTGTGCCTGGCCTTAAACTTGAACAATTTAAAATGTAGACTGAATGTATAATCAGTTGGTTCATGAAAAAAGCTAATCTAATTCATGCAATGCAAAACAATTTTTGGATTTAGACAAAAATATGTACTGTAGAGCATTTTATGATAGGAGTTATCCATTCATTTATTGAATTTATCATATAAACTACAATATATGTAATTATATATTCATTGAATATATTATTGAATACACTGAATATATCTGCTTCCAGTTGTTAATGAACTGAATGTTTGTGCTGCCCCTGCCCCAAATTCATATGTTGAAATCTAATCCCTTATGTGATGGTATTTGATGTGGAGGTAGGGCCTATGGGGGTGATTAGGTCATGAGAGTGGAGCCCTCGTGAATGGGATTAGTGCCCTTATTAGCAAAGACCAAAGAGCAGGCTTGCTTGCTTTTCATCATGTGAGGGTACAAGGAGAAGTTGGCAGTCTGAAACCTGGAAGAGGCCCTCGCCAGAACCTGACCATACTAGCACCCTGATCTTGGACTTCCAGCCTCTAGAACTGTGAGAAATAAATTTTTGTTGTTTATAAGCCATCCAGTCTATGGCAATTTGTTATAGCAGCCCAAACTAAGACACCAGACATAAGGCTAGGTGCTGGGGAAGCAATAATAAAAAAGACAGACTTAATTTCTTTACTCAAAAAACTGACATACAAGTTGAAGTTATAATAATAGAAACAAGCAATGAATATATACGGGTTCTCTCCTGGAAAAAATGGCATGGCACAAATAGGGAGAAATGTATGGGGAAATGTTATAGAAGGCAATGGGTGGGGTTGTAGGCAGAGTAATAAGATAAGGTAGATACAAAAATTGTTGAACAAAATTAAACTGGAATTTTAATTGTGATTTTTGGGATTTAGTTTGGAGAACACCAAATCGGTGTGCTGAAAATGCCCAGAGTCCACAGACTTACATGGTCTTTGGTAATTTGTCACAAATAAGAACACATGTGTTTCTGGTTGATAGGAGGAGTCAAGGATAGCTTAAATTTCATTTGTGGTATGAGTTCAGCATCTTAAGATGCTTGATGAGGGGCAGCCAGTTGATGCAGCAATTTTTTTGAGGTAGAAAGGAAAGGAGGAGCAGGTACAGTGGGAACACTTTGAGTGGTATGAGTTCAAGCAAGGATGACTGTGAGCTCTCCTATGGAGCCCATTGTAGAGCCTTTCTGGTTCCATCAGTTTTGTAAGATATTCTGGACTTGGAGGAAGATAAAAGCCAGAAGTTTAATTTGTTTTATTGCAAATGAAAATATGGAGGTCTGTACTTATTCATTTAAGGAGCAAATCATTTGAAAAAAAATTGTTCTTCTACATTTATTATTTAGATTTCTGAATTAATTTTTTCTACAGTTACAGTTTCTAGTGCTTTGCCTCAAACTAATCAAGGTTAATGACAACTTGGTCAGATATGATGCCGCACATTGTTAGCTTTTATCACAGAGGATGGCATTGACAATGATTCTGAGAAGAATGCTGGAGGGATTGATCAAGATGGAACTTGAGACCTGCAATTACAACAAAAATTTTCTTTTGTACTTGCAGCTCCTTCCTCAAGTATACTTACTATTTGTTGTTTTGCCATGTTGACCTGAAACATTGGCTCAAAAAGATCCATACTACCAAGGTCTGGGTATCCAGGATGTCTTCCTAGATGTTATTTTCTCACTGATTCTTTAGAGCATTTCTTCTACCTCGTCTACTTCAGCCTGCTTACTATTCAACCATGTTTAGGTGTCTTGTTAGCATCTATTTTCTACATACATTCATCTTGATGGAATTGGGTTGTGATAAGTGGTACTTCTATCCGTGTGGACTGGCTACCTTCCAGTACCATACTGCTGATGATTCATTCATGCCATTCAGTGTGAAGAATGTGACAACTTTCCATCAAACACATTGCAGATTCAATAGCACCAAGGATAACAGATCCCAACTGCAGAGCATCATTTTGGCATGTATATGGAGTATGTGTGGGGAGGGGGAAGAGGAACTCTAGAGGGCAGGGTATATAATATCTTTTATAAGACAGTACAAAAATAATTTTAAAATAACTCCGAATATATTTGATGACTAATGGTCCACTTTGTCGTGAAATTGCAGATCCATATTTCACTTTCAGGAATAGACATGCTATTTCCTTTCAGCTATAGACAAAGCCTCTTTCAGGTAAGACAGTATTTTACCTTACAATCATACAACGTCAAGCCAGACTCATTGTTCTAAAGGAAGTGAACCTTCTGCCACTTCAACAACCTCTAAGTGCTGACTGTTAACTCGTTTTTCTTTTCATCTGATGTGACTGTGACAAGAAACAAATTCACAGAAGTGAAATTATCTGTGATAGTGGTCTGCTGGATAGATGACCTTGGAAAAATTAATACAATAAATGAGTAGTAGTTGTCACTATAATCAGATCTGTGCCAGAGTTGCAATTAGAAACATGGACATTAGTCTATTGCTAATTCATAGTATTCCAGACACAAAATGCCTTAAGGAGTACTTGTTAGATTTGTTGTTATTGTCAGTGTTTTGTTTGTTAATATCTTTGAGACATATGGTTTCAGTAATTTTACGAATTATTTTAAAATTTTAATCAGCTCAACCAAGAAGTGTGTGTGTGTGTTTAATGCATAATGTGATTCCAATAAGGCTTAAAGTGGAGGAATCTTTTCTAGGAACAAGTACATGGCTGCTTTGACATTTATGTCTGCTTGGTTTTGGAATGCCTTTTGTAATTCTTCCAAGGCAATATATTTAACTTTCTAATGTTATTTTTATAAAAAACAGTGAGTTTTTACTTTCTAACCCTCTGCCTTCTCTACATCATACTTTGCCAAATTCTCTTTGTCTATATTCACCAATCTCCCTACTCTCACAATAGGTAATATTCATCTCATCTCTTTCTTCAGCTTCTATGTAATTATGTTTGCTTTGCTTATCATTTATATACCACATTTTCTTTTCCCAAGTCTCTTTTTGTTGCTGTTTCTTTAAATATTAGTTCAGGCTTTGCTATACTGAACAGAATTAGCCCAGGAATTTCAATTCAATCAATTCAATCAAATAACCGTCTAGTTAGATGATTATTTTCACTGAATTGATAAGTTGACTAAATTTACTTAATTCGTTGACAATTTGGCTATATGCCTTTGGGTTGTCTTGTATAATGCATTTGTTGCTTCACTCATTCATCCATTTAGCCTGTTATTCAGTGCACATTCCATGTATCAAGAACACAAAGCTAAGTATCACATGCCTTTGCATTTGAAGAATATAAACTTTAATGGCACATTGATTTGACTGATAAGCTTTTAGTGGCTAATCATAGTAGTAATAATAACTAACATTTCTTTTTTTTTTTTAACAGGCTTTAAAGTTCACTTTATTATTATTTTTTATTATTATACTTTAGGTTTTAGGGTACATGTGCACAATGTGCAGGTTTGTTACATATGTATCCATGTGCCATGTTGGTTTGCTGCACCCATTAACTTGTCATTTAGCATTAGGTATATCTCCTAATGCTGTCCCTCCCCCCTCCCCCCACCCCACAACAGCCCCCAGAGTGTGATGTACCCCTTCCTGTGTCCATGAGTTCTTATTGTTCAATTCCCACCTGTGAGTGAGAACATGCGGTGTTTGGTTTTTTGTCCTTGCGATAGTTTACTGAGAATGATGTTTTCCAGTTTCATCCATGTCCCTAAAAAGGACATGAACTCATCATTTTTTATGGCTGCATAGTATTCCATGGTGTATATGTGCCACATTTTCTTAATCCAGTCTATCGTTGTTGGACATTTGGGTTGGTTCCAACTCTTTGCTATTGTGAATAGTGCCGCAAAAAACATACGTGTGCATGTGTCTTTATAGCAGCATGATTTATAGTCCTTTGGGTATATACCCAGTAATGAGATGGCTGGGTCAAATGGTATTTCTAGTTCTAGATCCCTGAGGAATCGCCACACTGACTTCCACAATGGTTGAGCTAGTTTACAGTCCCACCAACAGTGTAAAAGTGTTCCTATTTCTCCACATCCTCTCCAGCACCTGTTGTTTCCTGACTTTTTAATGATGGCCATTCTAACTGGTTTGAGATGGTATCTCACTGTGGTTTTGATTTGCATTTCTCTGATGGCCAGTGATGATGAGCATTTTTTCATGTGTGTTTTGGCTGCATAAATGTCTTCTTTTGAGAAGTGTCTGTTCATGTCCTTCGCCCACTTTTTGATGGGGTTGTTTGTTTTTTCTTGTAAATTTGTTTGAGTTCATTGTAGATTCTGGATATTAGCCCTTTATCAGATGAGTAGGTTGCAAAAATTTTCTCCCATTCTGGAGGTTGCTTGTTCACTCTGATGGTAGTTTCTTTTGCTGTGCAGAAGCTCTTTAGTTTAATTAGATCCCATTTGTCAATTTTGGCTTTTGTTGCCATTGCTTTTGGTGTTTTAGACATGAAGTCCTTGCCCACACCTATGTCCTGAATGGTATTGCTTAGGTTTTCTTGTAGGATTTTAATGGTTTTAGGTCTAACATTTAAGTCTTTAATCCATCTTGAATTAATTTTTGTATAAGGTGTAAGGAAGGGATCCAGTTTCAGCTTTCTACATATGGCTAGCCAGTTTTCCCAGCACCATTTATTAAATAGGGAATCCTTTCCCCATTTCTTGTTTTTGTCAGGTTTGTCAAAGATCAGATAGTTGTAGATATGCGGCATTACTTCTGAGGGCTCTGTTCTGTTCCATTGATCTATGTCTCTGTTGTGGTACCAGTACCATGCTGTTTTGGTTACTGTAGCCTTGTAGTATAGTTTGAAGTCAGGTAGCATGATGCCTCCAGCTTTGTTCTTTTGGCTTAGGATTGACTTGGTGATGCGGGCTCTTTTTGGTTCCATATGAACTTTAAAGTAGTTTTTTCCAATTCTGTGAAGAAAGTCATTGGTAGCTTGATGGGGATGGCATTGAATCTATAAATTACCTTGGGCAGTATGGCCATTTTCACGATATTGATTCTTCCAACCCATGAGCATGGAATGTTCTTCCATTTGTTTGTATCCTCTTTTATTTCATTGAGCAGTGGTTTGTAGTTCTCCTTGAAGAGGTCCTTCACATCCCTTGTAAGTTGGATTCCTAGGTATTTTATTCTCTTTGAAGCAGTTGTGAATGGGAGTTCACTCATGATTTGGCTCTCTGTTTGTCTGTGATTGGTGTACAAGAATGCTTGTGATTTTTGTACATTGATTTTGTATCCTGAGACTTTGCTGAAGTTGCTAATCAGCTTAAGGAGATTTTGGGCTGAGACGATGGGGTTTTCTAGATATACAATCATGTCATCTGCAAACATGGACAATTTGACTTCCTCTTTTCCTAATTGAATACCCTTTATTTCCTTCTCCTGCCTGATTGCTCTGGCCAGAACTTCCAGCACTATGTTGAATAGGAGTGGTGAGAGAGGGCATCCCTGTCTTGTGCCAGTTTTCAAAGGGAATGCTTCCAGTTTTTGCCCATTCAGTATGATATTGGCTATGGGTTTGTCATAGATAGCTCTTATTATTTTGAGATACATCCCATCAATACCTAATTTATTGAGAGTTTTTAGCATGAAGGGTTGTTGAATTTTGTCAAAGGCCTTTTCTGCATCTATTGAGATAATCATGTGGTTTTTGTCTTTGGTTCTGTTTATATGCTGGATTACATTTATTGATTTGCGTATGTTGAACCAGCCTTGCATCCCAGGGATGAAGCCCACTTGATCATGGTGTATAATAATAGCTAACATTTCTTGACCATTATTTTTGTGTCAGGCATGGTATTAAGTGTACATTATCTCATTTGATATTTATGGCAAGTTCATAAGACATGAATTACTTGGCTTTATTTTAAGATCAGAGACTCGATGTTTGGAGACATTTAGTAACTCATGCTAAGTCACACAGCTAATAAGTGGTAGAGCTAGGAGTTCAAATTAGGCAGCCCAAATACTGGAACCTCATCTGTAGTCACTATGACCACAAGCTCAAGGGAATAGACCAGGGGAGACTGTATGTAATTTTCTGCCAAAGAACCTAGCCATTTAAAGCCACAATATGCACACTGATCTTGACAAAGGAGAACTGGATCCATAGGGTAATGAATCTGGGGATAGGTATTTTTAAATGATATTTTTAATATGTGATTAGAAATAGCTACATAGTTAATAATATTACTCTTTTCCCTTCTAATTTTACATACGTCTACCTTTAAATTGTACTGTAACTAATGTTTTAGAGACATAACATTTATTTTCAGTATGAAAATAAAATATTTAATGCTGACATATTCAGAGATCAGGCAGGAATAAAAATTTAATTTCCAGGAAAATGACATGGTTTATGGAAAAATTTCTTAAGTATATTTATTACAGCCAGATATTCCATAACCAGTTTTTCTCTTCCTTTGGAAATTTTTTCTTTGAATCTCTAGAATGATATTGCAACATTCAAAAGACTACTGTTATTTTTGCTTGCTAGCAATATGTATGTTTATATGTGAATATATACATGTAATGTATTAATAAAGGCTAAAGAATCACATTTTGGATTTGCTCTTCTCTTGGAAGGTCTTAAATGAAGTTATTTATTTTTTTAATTTGAAGAAAGCACAAAGTTGGAATTCAGATTATTCATAGAGATCTGAAGGAGAGATTTTGCCCTCGGTGATTATGTGCGTGTTTTTAAGACAGTACACATACATACTCTAAATTACTGTTTTACTTAGAATGCACATTGCTTGAAGGGCTGAACATTTTCTGATCTTTTGGTATATAGATAAGATAGGATGTCAGTGAATTTGACCTCTTAGATCTGTGTAATTACAAAATGATCTTATGGTTTTATATTTTTATAGCCTTATTACAGAGAAAAGGGCCTAGATTTGGTTAATGTATTATTTTTTAGTTTTCTTATCTACAGCATTTTCCTTCAGCATTATGAAGGTCTTAAACTATTACATGATTTTTATATCGTTATTTATGATACGGAAAATTATTCCAACTGTCTTATACAATATTTGGAAAAACAACCATCCAGCTTTGTACTAAGAGTTGAGTCAAGCCCAAGCTCTGCAATCAGTCAATAAATATTTCAGTGAATATATACTTTTTACCAGCAAGTCAAAGAACAGAAAAAGGTTTTAGAAAGGTTCCCAAATTCTCAGAGAGAATGGAGCATCAGTGCCCCGGAGAGATGGGCATCAGTGTAGTTATGGAGATGAGGTGTATATATCTAGAATGATTAGGAAGATGTACTCTTTCTGAAATCTTCGGGCTAGCAACTCAGACTTCTAATGCCTCGGTTTTCTAACCTCCGAAATGAGGCTGATAATTTTACCACACTGAGAAGCCATGAGAATTAAATGATATAATATATTTTAAAAACTCTTCTGAGTCAAAGTACATGCATAGGCCGGGCGCGGTGGCTCACGCTTGTAATCCCAGCACTTTGGGAGGCCGAGGCGGGCAGATCACGAGGTCAGGAGATCGACACCACGATGAAACCCCGTCTCTACTAAAAATACAAAAAATTAGCCGGGCATGGTGGCGGGCGCCTGTAGTCCCAGCTACTCGGAGAGGCTGAGGCAGGAGAATGGCGTGAACCTGGGAGGCGGAGCTTGCAGTGAGCCGAGATTGCGCCACTGCACTCCAGCCTGGGCGACAGAGCAAGACTCCGTCTCAAAAAAAAAAAAAAGTACATGCATAATTATTCTTCCTTTATTAGATAAGACGGAATACGACTCTCACATTATCCTCTTAGTAGCTTTGGTGCCTAACAGTTTCTGACACAAGCCGGGCACTAAGTATACGTTTAGTGAATGAATGACTGTTCCCAGATGATGTAGTACAGACTATTCTTGCTTTTATTTTATTTTTATTTTATTTTAAGACAGAGTCTTGCTCTGTTTCCCAGGCTAGAGTGCAGTGGCGTGATCTCGGCTCACTGCAACCTCCGCCTTCTGGGTTCAAGCAATTCTCCTGCCTCTGCCTACCAAGTAGCTGAGACTACAGGTTCACGCCACTATGTCCAGCTAATTTTTGTATTTTCAGTAGAGAACGGGTTTCACCATGTTGGCCAGGCTGGTCTTGAACTCCTGACCTCAGGTGATCCACCTGCCTCGGCCTCCCAAAGTGCTGGGATTACAGGCGTGAGCCACCACGCCTGCCCTATTCTTGGTTTTTGTTTTGTTTTGTTTTGTTTTTTTTGAGACAGAGTCTCGCTCAGTCGCCCAGGCTGGAGTGCAGTGGCGCCATCTCAGCTCATTACAAGCTCCGCCTCCCAGGTTCACGCCATTCTCCTGCCTCAGCCTCCCAAATAGCTGGGACTACGGGCGCCCGCCACCACGCCCGTCTAATTTTTTGTATTTTTAGTAGAGACAGGGTTTCACCACGTTAGCCAGGATGGTCTTGATCTCCTGACCTCATAATCCACCCGCCTAGGCCTCTCAAAGTGCTGGGATTACAGGTGTGAGCCACTGCGCCCAGCCTATTCTTGCTTTTAGAATTAAAAAATCCAAGATGCGTGAGCCTGAAGTATACAGGGAAATGTTCAGGGAAATATCTGTTGTTGAATTTGGATTTAATTTGGGACTTGAAGGTAAGGCAGCATTTAAATAGAAGAGAAACAGGAAAGGAGTTCCAAGAGAAAGGGGTATTATAAACACAGGCACAGAAATGAGAAGAGAATCAGAGTATTCTAAGAAGTCATAGCTTGCATCCATATGCAACAAAAAATTTATTGATAAAATAAATTTTAGAATTATCCTTAATTTTTAAAATTTTAATCCTTAATTTTAAAAATTAAAGTATAATTCTAATATTGGTTATTTTATCAATACTTTCTAATCAGTATTTTTTTTATCAATAATTTTATATGTCAAGATAAATCTCTAAAGACAAAACTGCCCCCTGGGTTCAAGCGATTCTCCTGCCTCAGCCTACTGAGTAGCTGAGAATACAGGTTCACGCCACTATGTCCAGCTAATTTTTGTATTTTCAGTAGAGACGGGATTTCACCATGTTGGCCAAGCTGGTCTTGAACTCCTGACCTCAGGTGATCCACCTGCCTCAGCCTCCCAAAGTGCTGGGATTACAGGCGTGAGCCACCACGTCTGCCCTATTCTTGTGGTTTTTTTTTTTTTTTTTGAGACAGAGTCTCGCTCTGTCCCCCAGGTTTGGTAAGGTGTCAAACTTGGCATGATCTGTTAATATAATTGATGGACTTTAATCTTATATGCATATACATTTTATATAAAATGTGAAATCATTGTTGTCAGAAGGGTTCTTGCATAAATTTTCTCTTAATTCTTAGTAGAAATTCATTGTGAGATATTCGGTAATGCTTTTTTTTTGAGAAAAGAAAAAACTTAGATGTAGAAAGATCACATCATTTTGCTCTATTATTATAATACCATACACTTTATGCATGTTATAGTTTTCAAAGCATTTTTACTATATTATCTCATGGAGGAGAAGAAGGTTACTAGACAGAAGTTGAGAACTGCTAGAGCAATCATACAAGAGAAGGAAATAAAGCATATCCAAATTTGAAAGGAGGATGTCAAATTATCCTTGTTTGTGGATGATATTATCTTATATTTGAAAAAATCTAAAGCCTCCACCAAAAAAACTATTAGAACTGATAAACAAAATCAGTAAAGTTGCAGGATACAACATCAACATACAAAAATTGTTTGCATTTCTATATGCCAAAATGAATAATCTGAAAAACAAATCAAGAAAATAATACCATTTACAATAGAATAAAATTTACATTTACAAATAAAATAAAATGCCTAAGAATAAACTTAACCAAGGAAGTGAAAGATTTCCATGATGAAAGCTGTAAAACACTGAATGCAAGGATTTGAAGAGGACACATAAAATGGAAAGATAATCCATGTTCATGGATTGGAAGAATCAATATTGTTAAAATGTCTATACTACCCAAAGCAATCTACAGATTCAATGCAATTCTTATCAAAACACCAATGACACTCTTCAAAGAAATAGAAAAAAAATCCTAAAATTTATTTGGAACCACAGAAGACTCAGAATAGCCAAAGCCATCCTGAGCAAAAACAAACAAACAAAACAAAACAAAATAAAACTGGAGGGATCACAGTTTCTTACTTCAATTATAATACAGAGCTATTGCAACCAAAACAGCATGGTACTGGCATAAAACCAGACACACAGACCAAAGGAACAGATTAGAGAACCTAGAAATGAATGTATATATCTATAGTGAACTCCTTTTTAACAAAGGTGCCAAGAACATACAATGAGGAAAGGACAGTCTCTTCAATAAATTGTGCTGAAAAAACTGGATATACATATGCAGAAGAACTAAAATAGGCCCCCTATCTCTTTCCATTTACAAAAATCAAGTCAAAATAGAGTAAGACCTAATCTAAGACCTCAAACTATGAAACTACTAAACAAACAAACAAACAACATTGGGGAAACTATCCAGGATATTGAATTGAACAAAAGTTTCTTGAGAAATCCCCCACGAGCACAGGCAATCAAAACAAAAATGGAGAAACAGGTTCATATCAAATTAAAAAGCTTATGCACAGCACAGGAAACAATCAACAAAGTGAAGAGGCAACTCACAGAATGGGAGTAGATATTTGCAAACTATCCATTTGAAATAGGATTAATAACCAGAATACATAGGGATCTCAAACAACTCAATAGGAAAAATAAAATAATCTGATTAAAAAAGGGACAAAGATCTGAATAGACATTTCTCAAAAGAAGACTTAAATGGCAATCAGATATATGTAAAGGTGCTCAACATCACTGATCATCAGAGAAATGCAAGTCAAAACTACAATGAGGTATCATCTCACCCCAGTTAAAACAGATTTTTATCCCAAAACCAGGAAATAAATTGGTGAGGAAGTGGAGAAAAAGGAACACTTGTACACTGCTCTTGGGAATGTAAATTAGTACAACCACTATGGAGAGCAGTCTGGTAGTTCTAAAAATAGAACTACCATATGATCCGGAAATTCCACTGCTAGATAAATATCCAAAAGGAAGGCAATCAGGATATCAAAGAGATATCTGCATTCCCATGTTTCAGTACTATTCACAACAGTTAAAATTTGGAAGCAACCAAAGTGTCTATTAACAGATGAATGGATAAAGAAAATGTGGTCAGATACACAATGGAGTACTATTCAGCCATAAAAAGAATGAGATCTTGTTATTTGCAATAACATGGATGGAACTAGAGAACATTATTTTAAGTGAAATAAGCCAGGCAAAGAAAAGTAAACTTGGGATGTTCTCACTCATTTGTGGGAGCTAAAAAGTAAAACAATTGAATGATGGTTACCAGAGTCTGGGAATGAAAGCGGGGTAGATGGGGAGTAGGAATGGTCAATGGGCATAAAAATATAGTTAGATAGAATGAGTAAAATCTAGTATTTTATAGCACAAAAGGGTGATTGCAGTAAAAAACAGTGTTATACATTTAAAAATAACTATGAGTATAGTTAGAATGTTTGTAACACATAGAAATTATAAATGCTTGAGGTAATGTATATCCCACTTATCCTGATGAGATTATTACACATTTTATGCCTATATCAAAACATCTCATGTACCCCATGAATATATACACCTACTATGTATCCATTAAAGAAAAAGAAATTGAGAATGATAACTTAACCTTGGTTCTGTTTATTAAAAGACTATCTTTGAGTAAACCTGAGTAAATCTCCTGTTTTCTGAGCCTTTCTCATTTATGAAATGAAATTTGAATAGATCACAACATAGGGTTTTTTTGGTTGCAAAATACTTTTAAAAATCACTCTTAACGTAACCTGTACAATAAGTAAAACAGATAGATATCTTCTCCTACTTTGAAAATATGAAATCTCAGGATTGGAGAGCTTGTCACTTAATTAGAAAATGATGGAGCCAGGCCCAGAGCACTAGAAATCTGACTCTGAATGTTTTGCTATTACAGAAGGCATTTCATAAAATTTGCATTCTTAAATCTGATTTGGCTAATCTGTTAAAATTTCCCCTAAATAATATTTACAACTTAAATGTCATCAATATTTTTCAGCAAAACAGTTGAAAAGCTGTATGTTTACTCACATGATTTGCCAGTTGCTCCATAATGAACAAAGGGTGATTATTTCTGGAGATTTTGTGCTTTGTCTTGGATAACAATCATGTTGAAGCAGTGATAACTAAAGTAATACGATGAGGCAATAAGAACTAAAGTTGAAAACTTGCCCTTTGTCTCTGAAACAGCGTTAATCTCTTTTACTGTACCCCAGCAAATAAAACAAGAGGAGAGTAAAGAAATATGTTAGTGTTGATAAGCATAAAACATTACACTAAATGCATCTAGGAGCAATGACATTTTTTACTTCGCAGCTTACACGTACCTACCATCTAGCACCTCCTACAGCAGAGAGAGATCTTGATTTTTGTTTATACTTCCTGAGGTCTGTTATTTTGATGTTGTTCTTAGTTTTTATTTTTAATTTAATTTTAAGTTCCAGGATGCATGTGCAGGATGTGCAGGCTTGTTACATAGGTAAACGTGTGCCATGGTGGTTTACTGCACCTATCAACCCATCACCTAGGTATTAAGCCCAGCATGCATTAGCTATTTTTCCTGATGCTCTCCCTCCCCTCATAACGCCCCCACCTGCCGACGGGCCCCAGTATGTGCTGTTCCCTTTTCCTTCATTTTTTATTTTTTATATATACTTTAAGTTCTGGGATACATGTGCAGATCGTGCAGGTTTGTTACATAGGTATACACGTGCCATGGTGGTTTGCTGCACCCATCAACCCGTCATCTACATTAGGTATTTCTCCTAATGCTATCCCTCCCCTAGCACCCCACACCCTGACAGGCCCTGGTGTGTGATGTTCCCCTCCCTGTGTCCATGCGTTCTCATTGTTCAACTCCCACGTATGAGTGAGAACATGCAGTGTTTGATTTTCTGTCCTTGTGATAGTTTGCTGAGAATGATGGTTTCCAGCTTCATCCATGTCCCTGCAAAGGACATGAACTCATCCATTTTTACGGCTGCATAGTATTCCGTGGTGTATATGTGCCACATTTTCTTTATCCAGTCTGTCATTGATGGGTGTGTGAGTTGGTTCCAAGTCTCTGCTATTGTGAATAGTGCTGCAATAAACATATGCATGCATGTGTCTTTATAGCAGCATGATTTATAATCCTTTGGGAATATACCCAGTAATGGGATTGCTGGGTCAAATGGTATTTCTGGTTCTAGATCCTTGAGGAATTGTCACACTGACATCCACAATGGTTGAACTAATTTATATTCCCCCCAACAGTGTAAAAGCATTCCTATTTCAACACATCCTCTCCAGCATCTGTTGTTTCCTGACTTTTAAATTATCGACATTCTAATTGGCATGAGATAGTATCTCATTGTGGTTTGCTTTGCGTTTCCCTAATGATCAGTGATGATGAGCTTTTTTTCATATTTTTCTTGGCTGCATAAATGTCTTCTTTTGAGAAGTGTCTGTTCATATCCTTCATTCACTTTTTGATGGGTTGTTTTTTTCTTGTGAATTTGTTGAAGTTCTTTGTAGATTCTGGATATTAGCCCTTTTACAAGTGGCTAGATTGCAAAATTTTTCTCCCATTCTTGAGGTTGCCTATTCACTCTGATGATAGTTTCTTTTGCTGTGCAGAAGCTCTTTAGTTTAATCAGATCCCATTTGTCAATTTTGGTTTTTGATGCCATTGCTTTTGGTGTTTTAGTCATGAAGTCTTTGCCCATGCCTATGTCCTGAATGATATTGCCTAGCTTTTCTTTTAGGGTTTTTATGGCTATAGGTCTTAGGTTTAAGTCTTTAATCCATCTCGAGTTAATTTTTGTATAAGGTCTAAGGAAGCAGTCCAGTTTCAATTTTCTGCACATGGCTAGCCAGTTTTCTCAACACCATTTATTAAATAGGGAATCCTTTCCCCATTGCTTGTTTCTATCAGGTTTGTCAAAGATCAGATGGTTGTAGATGTGTGGCATTATTTCTGAGGCCTTTGTTCTGTTTCATTGTTCTGTATATCTGTTTTGGTACCAGTACTGTACCAAAACAGTGCTATTTTGGTTACTGTAGCCTTGTAGTATAGTATGAAGTCAGGTAGCATGATGCTTCCAGCTTTGTTCTTTTTGTTTAGGATTGTCTTGGCTATATGGACTCTTTTTTGATTCCATATGAAATTTAAAGTAGTTTGCTCTAATTCTGTGAAGAAAGTCAATGGTAGCTTGATGGGGATAGCATTGAATCTATAAATTACTTTGGGCAGTATGGCCATTTTCACGATATTAATTCTTTCTCTCCATGAGCTTGGAATATTTTTCCATTTGTTCCTATCCTCTCTTATTTCCTTGAGCAGTGGTTTGTAGTTCTTCTTGAAGAGGTCCTTCACATCCCTTGTAAGTTATATTCCTAGGTATTTTATTCTCTTTGTCGCAATTGAGAATGGGAGTTCACTCATAATTTGGCCCTCTGTCTGTTATTGATGTATAGGTATATACACCAATATATATATGCTTGTGATTTTTGCACATTGATTTTGTATCCTGAGACTTTGCTAAAGTTGCTTATCAGCTTAAGGAGATTTTGGGCTGAGATTATAGGGTTTTCCAAATATACAACCATGTCATCTGCAAACAGAGACAATTTTATTTCCTCTCTTCCTATTTGAATACCATTTATTTCTTTCTCTTGCCTGATTGGCCTGGCCAGAACTTCCAATACTATGTTGAATAGGAGTGGTGAGAGAAGGCATCCTTGTCTTGTGCCAGTTCTCAAAGGGAATGCTTCCGGCTTTTGCCTATTCAGTATGATATTGGCTGTGGGTTTGACATAAATAGCTCTTATTATTTTGAGATATGTTCCATCAATACATAGTTTATTGAGAGTTTTTAGCATGAAGGGGTGTTGAATTTTATCACAAGCCTTTTCTGCATCTATTGAGATAATCATGTGGTTTTTGTCATTGGTTCTGTTTATGTGATGGATTGCGTTTATTGGCTTGTGTATTTTGAGCCAGCCTTGCATCCCAGGGATGCAGCCAACTTCATTGTAGTGGATAAACTTTCTGATGTGCTGCTGGATTTGGTTTGCCAGTATTTTATTGAGGATTTTCCCACTGATGTTCATCAGGGACATTGGCCTCAAATTTTCTTTTTTTTTGTTGTGTCTCTGCCATGTTTTGGTATTAGGATGATTCTGGCCTCAAAATGGGTCAGGGAAAAGTCCCTTTATTGTTTGGAATAGTTTTAGAAGGAATGGTACCCACTCCTCTTTGTACCTGTGGTAGAATTCGACTGTGAATCCGTCTGGTCCTGGGCTTTTTTTTTTGGATGGTAGGCTACTAATTACTGCCTCAGTTTCAGAACTTGGTATTGGTCTATCGAGGGATTCAACTTCTTCCTGGTTTAGCCTTGGGAGGGTGTATGTGTCCAGGAATTTATCCGTTTCATCTAGATTTTCTAGTTTATTTGCATAGAGGTGTTTATAGTATTTTCTGATGGTAGTTTGTATTTCTGTGGGATCAGTAGTGATATCCCCTTTATCATTTTTTATTGTGTCTATTTGATTCTTCTCTCTTTTCTTCTTTATTAGTCTGGCTAGTGGTCTATCTATTGTGTTAATCTTTTCCAAAAATCAGCTCCTGGATTCATTGATTTTTTTTGAAGGGTTTTTCATGTCTCTGTCTCCTTCAGTTCTGCTCTGATCTTAGTTATTTCTTGTTTTCTGCTAGCTTCTGAATGTGTTTGCTCTTGCTTCTCTAGTTCTTTTAATTGTGTGGTTAGAGTGTCCATTTTAGATCTTTCCCACTTTCTCCTGTGGGCATTTAGTGCTATAAATTTCCCTCTAAACACTGCTTTAGCTGTGTCCCAGAGATTCTTGTACCTTATGTCTTTGTTGTCATTGGTTTCAAAGAACTTATTTATTTCTGCAGTAATTTCTTTATTTGCCCAGTAGTGTTATTCAGAAGCAGGTTGTTCAGTTTCCATGTACTTGTGTGGTTTTGAATCAGTTTCTTAATGCTGAGTTCTAATTTGATTGCACTGTGGTCTGAGAGACAGTTTGTTATGATTTCTGTTCTTTTGCATTTGCTGAAGAGTGTTTTATTTCCAATTATGTTGTCAATTTTAGAATAATAGCAATGTGGTGCTGAGAAGAATGTATATTCTGTTGATTTAGAGTGGAGAGTTATGTAGATGTCTAGTAGGTCCACTTGGCCCAGAGCTGAGTTCAAGTCCTGAATATCCTTGTTAATTTTTTGTCTCGTTGATCTAATATTGACATTGGGGTGTTAAAGTCTCCCACTATTATTGTGTGGTAGTCTAACTCTCTTTGTAGGTCTCTAAGAACTTGCTTTATGAATCTGGGTGCTCCTGTATTGGGTACATATATATTTAGGATAGTTAGCTTTTCTTGTTGCATTGATCCCCTTACCATTATGTAATGCCCTTCTTTATCTTTTTAAATCTTTGTTGGTTTAAAGTCTGTTTTATCAGAGACTAGGAATGCAACCCCTGCTCTTTTTTTGATTTCCATTTGATTGGAATGGCCAGAACTTCCAATACTTGCCTGATTTCTCCATCCCTTTATTTGAGCCTATGTATGTCTTTGCATGTGAGATTGGTCTCCTGAATACAGCATACTGATGGGTCTTGACTCTTTATCAAATTTGCCAGTCTGTGGCTTTTGATTGGGGTACTTAGCCCATTTACATTTAAGGTCAATATTGTTGTGTGTGAATTTGATCCTGTCATTATGATGCTAGCTGGTTATTTTGCCGATTAGTTGATGCAGTTTCTTCATAGTGTTGTTGGTCTCTACAATTTGGTATGTTTTTGCAGTGGCTGGTACCAGTTTTTCCTTTCCATATTTAGTGCTTCCTTCAGGAGCTCTTGTAAGGCAGGCCTGGTAGTGATAAAATATCTCAGTGTTTGCTTCTCTGTAAAGGATTTTATTTCTCCTTCGCTTATGAAGCTTAGTTTGGCTGGATATGAAATTCTAGGTTGAAAATTCTTTTCTTTAAGAATGTTGAATATTGGCCCCCACTCTCTTCTGGTTTGTAGGGTTTCTGCAGAGAGATCTGCTGTTAGTCTGATGGGCTTCCCTTTGTGGGTAACCTGACCTTTCTCTCTGGCTGCCCTTAACATTTTTTTCTTTCATTTCGACCTTTGTGAATCTGACAATTATGTGTCTTGGGGTTGCTCTTCTTGAGGAGTATCTTTGTGGTGTTCTCTGTATTTCCTGAATTTGAATGTTGGCCTGCCTTGCTAGGTTGGGGAAGTTCTCCTAGATAATATCCTGAAGAGTGTTTTCCAGCATGCTTCCATTCTCCCCGTCACTTTCAGGTACACCAATCAAATTTAGGTTTGGTGTTTTCACATAGTCCCACATTTCTTGAAAGTTTTGTTCATTCCTTTTCATTCTTTTTTCTCTAATCTCGTCTTCACACTTTATTTCATTAAGTTGATCCTCAATCTCTGATATCCTTTCTTTCACTTGATCAATTTGGCTATTGATAATTGTGTATGCTTCACGAAGTTCTCGTGCTGTTTTTCAGGTCCATCAGGTCATTTATGTCCTTCTCTAAACTGGTTATTCTAGTTAGCAATTCCCCTAGCCTTTTTTTCAAGGCTTCCTTGGATTGGGTTAGAACATGCTCCTTTAGCTTGGAGGAGTTTGCTATTACCCACCTTCTGAACCCTACTTCTGTCAATTTGTCAAACTCATTCTTCATCCAGTTGGTTCCCTTGCTGGCAAGGAGTTGTGATTATTTGGAGGAGAAGAGGCATTCTGGCTTTTGGAGTATTCAGCCTTTTTTACACTGTTTTTCCTTATGTTCTTGGATTTATCTACCTTTGGTCTTTGATGTTGGTGACCTTCGGATGGGGTTTCTGTGTGGATGCCCTTTTTGTTGATGTCGATGTAATTCTTTTCTGTTTGTTAGTTTTCCTTCTAACAGTCAGGGCCCTAAGCTGCAGGTCTGTTGGAGTTTGCTGGAGGTCCACTCTGGCCCTGTTTGCCTGGGTATCACCAGTGGAGGCTGCAGGACACCCTGCTGCCTGTTCCTTCCTCTGGAAGCTTCATCCCAAAGGGGCACCAGCCAGATGCCAGCAGAAGCTCTACTGTATGAGGTGTCTGTCGACTCCTGCTAGGAGGTGTCTCCCAGTCAGGAGGCATGGGGGTCAGGGACCCACTTGAGGATACAGTCTGTCCCTTACCAGAGCTTGAATGCTGCGCTGGGAGATCCACTGCTCTCTTCAGAGCTGACAGGCAGGAATATTTAAGTTGCCCCCACAGCCACCCCTTCCGCCAGTTGCTCTGTCCCAGGGAGATGGGAGTTTGATCTATAAGCCCCTGACTGGGGCTGCTGCCTTTCTTTCAGAGATGCCCTGCCCAGAGAGGAGGAATCTAGAGAGGCAGTCTGGCTACAGTGGCTTTTCTGAGCTGCAGTGGGCTCCACCCACTTTGAACTTCCTGGCACCTTTTTACACTGTGAGGGGAAAACTGCCTACTCAAGCCTCAGTAATGCCAGACACCCCTCCCCTCACCAAGCTTGAGCATCCCAGGTTGACTTCAGACTGCTGTGCTGGCAACGAGAGTTTTAAGCCAGTGGATCTCAGCTTGCTGGGCTCCGTTGGGATGGGATCCACTGAGCTAGACCACTTGGCTCCTTGGCTTCCAGCCCCTTTCCAGAGAAGTGAACAGTTCTGTCTTGCTGACGTTCCAGCTGCCACTGTCACTGGGGTATGAAAAAAAACTCCTGCAGCTAGCTCAGTGTCTGCCCAAACAGGTGCCCAGTTTTGTGCTTGAAACCCAGGCCCTGGTGGTGTAGGCACCCAAGGGAATCTCCTGCTCTGTGGGTTGCGAAGACATAGGAAAAACATAGTATCTGGGCCGGGATGCACTGTTCCCCATGGCACAGTCCTTCACAGGTTCCCTTGGCTAGGGGAAGGAGTTCCCTGACCCCTTGTGCTCCCTGAGTGAGATGACGCCCCACCCTACTCTGGCTCGCCCTTTGGCTGCACCCGTTCTCTAGCCAGTCCCAATGAGATGAGCTGGGTACCTCAGTTGGAAATGCAGAGATCACGTGCCTTCTGGGTTGATCTTGATGGGAGCTGCAGACTAGAGCTGTTCCTATACAGCGATCTTGCCAGCCAATCTGTTGTTCCCTTTTCTGTGTCCATGTGTTCTAATTGTTCAGCTCCCACTTATAAGTGAGAACATGCAGTGTTTGGTTTTCTTTTCCTGCATTAGTTTGCTGAGGATAATGGCTTCCAGCTCCATCCATGTTCCTGCAAAGGACATGATCTTTCTCCTTTTTATGGCTGCATAGTAATCCATGGTGTATATGTAACACATTTTCTTTTTAAAATCCAGCCTATGATTGAAAGGCATGTGGGTTGATCTCATGTCTTTGCTATTGGGAATAGTGCTGCAGTGAACATATGCATGCATGTATCTTTATAACAGAATGATATATATTCTTTTGGGTGTATATGCAGTAATGGGATTGCTGGGTCAAATGGTATTTCTCGTTCTAAGTCTTTGAGGAAGTACAACACTGTCTTCCACAATGGTGAACTAATTTACACTCCCACCAACAGTGTGAAAGCATTCCTACTTCTCCACAGCCTTGCCAGCATCTGTTGTTTTTTGACTTTTTAATAATCACCATTCTGACTGGCGTGAGATGGCAAATCACTGTGGTTTTAATTTGCATTTCTCTAATGATCAGTGATGTTGAGCTTTTTTTCATGTTTTTGGCCACATAAATGTCTTCTTGAGAAGTGTCTGTTCATGTCCTTTGCCCACTTTTTAATGTTTTTGCTTGTTTGTTTGTTTTTTGTAAATTTGTTTAAGTTCCTTGTAGATTCTGGATATTAGATCTTTGTCAGTTGTATAGATTGCAAAAATGTTCTCCCATTCTGTAGAATGTCTGTTCACTCTGATGATCGTTTCTTTTGCTGTGCAGAAGCTATTTAATGTAATTAGATACCATTTGTCAATTTTTGCTTTTGTTGCAATTGCTTTTGACATTTTCATCATGAAACCTTTACCTGTGCCCATGTCCTGAATGGTATTGCCTAGATTTTCTTCTAGGGTTTTTATACTTTTCTGTTTTAAATTTAAGTCTTTAATCCATCTTGAGTTAATTTTTGTATAAGGTTTAAGGGAATGGTCCAGTTTCAATGTTTTGCATATGGCTAGCCAGTTTTACCAGCATGGTTTATTAAATAGGGAATCATTTTCCCATTGTTTGTTTTTGTCAGGTGTGTCAAAGATCAGATGGTTGTAGATGTGTGATCTTATTTCTGAGATCTCTATTCTGTTCCATTGGTCTATGTGTCTGTTTTTGTACCAGTATCATGCTGTTTTGGTTACTGTAGGCTTATAGTGCAGTTTGAAGTCGGGTAGCCTGATGCCTCCAGCTTTTTTAGCTATACATGTTCTTTTTTTGGTTCTGCATGAATTTTAAAGTAGTGTTTTCTAATTCTATGAAGACTGTCAATGGTAGTTTAATGGTAATAGCATTGAATCTACAAATAACTTTGGGCAGTATGGCCATTTTCATGGTGTTGATTATTTCTATCTATGAGCATGGAATGTTTTTCCATTTGTTTGTGTCCTCTTTGATTTCCTTGACCAGTGGTTTGTAGTTCTCTTTGAAGAGGTCCTTCATTTCCCTTGTTAGCTGTATTCCTAGGTATTTTATTCTCTTTCTAGCAATTGTGAATGGAAGTTCATTTATGATTTGGCTCTTTGCTTGTTTATTGTTGGTGTATAGGAATGTTTCTAATTTTTGCACATTGATTTTGTATCCGAGACTTTGCTGAAGTTGCTTATCAGCTTAATTTGCATTTAAGCTGAGATGATGGGGTTTTCTAGATATAGGATCATGTCATCTGCAAACAGATGGTTTGACTTCCTCTCTTCCCATTTGAACACCCTTTATTTCTTTCTCTTGCCTGATTGCCCTGGCCAGAACTTCCAGTACTATGTCGAATAGGAGTGGTAAGAGAGGGCATCCTTGTTTTGTGCTGGTTGTCTTTAATTTTTTAAGTGTTCTGTTTATAACTGTCTAATTTCTCATGATTTCTTTTACATTAGTAATCAGTATAATAATGTAAGCATTATGAAGACAGGAATTTTTGTCTGCTTTGTTTACTGATGTGTTCTCAGTGCTTAAATAGTGTCAGCACATAGTAGGTACACAATAAGTATTTGTTAAATAAAAACTGTATTAGTCCATTATCATGCTGCTATGAAGAAATACCTGAGACTGGGTAATTTATAAAGAAAACAGGTTTAATTTACTCACAGTTCTGCATGGCCAGGGAGACCTCAGGAAACTTATAATCATGGCAGAAGGCATCTCTTCACAGGGTGGCAGGAGAGAGAATGAAAGCCAGGCAAAGGGGGAAACCCCTTATAAAACCATTAGTTCTTGTGAGAACTCACTCACTATTAAGAGAACAGCATGGAGGAAACCGCCGATTATTCCATTATCTTCACCTTGTCCCACCCTTGACATGTGGGGATTATTAGAATTCAAGGTGAGATTTGGGTGGGGACACAGAGCCAAATCATATCAAATACATTTAAAAATTGTCTCCAAATCGATTCTTATTTTTTTAAAAAAAGAAGTGTTTTGCAACCTAGAGTGCAGTTGTTAGTAAAAGTAATTTAAATAGGAGAGACGTTTTCTTTCTGAATGAGTTTTTTTTTCTTTTCTAAAAATTTGATACACAATATTTGATGCTTGGACATTTTTGGTTGTTTCTACATATAGTTTTCAAAATAAAGAAGAAACAGTATTTATTTTAGGTAACTATAATGTTACCTAAAAGAAAGTTAGGGACTCTGCTTCCTTCTTATTTATGTGCCTCTCCCATTGTTACATTGTTCGCAGATAAGAAAAATATAGAAATTGCATTTCCCCCTGCTTTTCCCAACTTTTCAGCTTCACTGATTATTCTTTCTCCCCCTTTCCTCATTCCAGTGCCCACTTATGCCTTCTCTTTTCTGATTGTGTGCTTCCCCCTCCATACAATCAAAATGCATTTGACATGAATGATGAAAAATATAACTAAGGGGGTGAGGGTGGGTCAGGTACCTGGGGACCTGAACCCAGGTCACCATCTTTACACTGCAGTCTGTGTTTCTGGATTTACACAGGTGAAATGTTGACCTAGAAGTACAGCCTGTGGAACAAACTACTACAGCTTTAAGCTGTGAAGGTTTATCAAAAAAGAGCAGAAACAAAGGCAAGCAGATGGCTAAAGATGAAGGTCACATCAGATTGAGAAGTTTGTCAAAATGTGATGACATAGGTAATCTGTAAACTGTTATTGCGCCTAGCTGGAGGTGCTGAAAAACATTTTGAAATTATAAAAAACACTGGAGTCGCCAGCACAGAGGCAGGAATGATAGCCTGGAGTGGTTCTGGTCTATGGATGAATGCCAGATGTGGAAAGCGACATATCTGGAATTAATGATATTAAACATGCTTTTCTTTTATGCTCAATAATAACTCTATTATGATTGATACAAACCGCAGACACTTTATCTAGTACAAATGGAATCGTCTGTCATTGACTATATTAAATCATCAATTTCTGCATGATGAGGATCGTTTAGGGTAACTAATCATCTGTCTCGTTCTGAAGTCTTTAAGGCTGATCAGATAACGTTTTGAATACTGCCTGAGCAACCATGACAATCTAACCCTTCCATGTAAGGATTGAGAGGGGCCCATTATGCCATCAAAGCCTGTGGAAATATCACAGCTCTTTCTCTACATAATACCCTGCTGTAAATAAATCACTCTCCACCGCAAACTTTATTGATCACAAGCACTTCCATGCTTGTGTCTAGTGAAGTCTCTACAGAATAAAATGCTGCTTTATATTTTGTCTTGTCAAAATATTAAACGGCTCTGTCAAGCAGAGTCAGGGTAGCAGTGATGGTGTAATTCTGCTGTAGCCCTTCTCATTCCCTCCTTCTATCTCAGCTGCCAAGCTTACAAAGCAGGATTTTTTTTATAAACTTTCCAATTATAGTCTCGTAAGATTATGAAGCCTTAAGATAAAGTGTCCTAATTTAGAGAAGTGGAGTACTGAACTCCTAGGAAAGCAACTGTTAGATAAAACAGCATTTCTCACAAGGAAAAAGATAACCTGGCTTATTTATATACACAACTTTAATGGGCAGTGGGAGTTAGGCTGAAAAAAAATCTCTTTCATTTTACCTCGCAAAACGGACGGAGGGTAGAATCTAAATGAATTTGCACTAAAGTGCTTATTATTCATACTTAGGAAATTATGTGTTATGATCTAAACCAGCTTATGGGGGGCAGATGGGAAGACTGAGTTGAAACTGAAGTCCACCATTAATGCAATACATATTTTCCAAATGGCATGGATAGGGTATGTAGCCACTAAGTGTTATCACATACTGTAATATGTTTGTGGCAACACCCAGGAACAACAAGCAAATTCAAAGTGTAATTTACTGCTTGCTAATGCTGAATTTCCTGGACAGCATATGGTTTTAATGCAATCTAAAAGTAGTTTCTTCTTTTGTCCCTTATAAAGGGGTAGAATTTTGCTTTCAATAGGGCAAGGAAAAAGACTGAAATCACTTAGAGAAGAGTATAAGATTTAGTGTACTGGGCCATTAGTGCTGCTTGGAGGACACTGGGTTTGATCTTTATTCCCTTTTGGAAGATCATTAACTCTTTTAGACATTTAGCAAATAACCTCTTCCAAGGCTTACAAGAGTTTATACACCATCAGAAGAGTGCATTTTGCTTCTGTCTTGTCTGTTTCTGAACCAGATATTTATTGAAGCTTTTGTTTGGTCATTTTTAAAAAGAAGTTAAGCTGTAAGATGAATTGATAATCCCCGACAGTGAATTAATTTTGGAGGCATAAAAACTGGACGCCACAAAAACTGCAAGTGCAAGTCTCATCATGGACCTCTGTGTATACCTCTGTTCCTGGCTCAAAGAGATTCTAGTGAAGACAGGAGAACAAATTTTAGCTTAGGGACAGGGTTAAACCCACTGGCATATTTCAAAGAAGCAAGTAAACAGCTTTTTTTGATGGTAATAAATTTGAACCATCAACAACCTTAGCTTAATTCAAGTTCTAATTCATCTCCATAGTTCCCTCACCAATATTTTTTTAAAGTACTATAATGGGCAGTAAACGCAAAGATAGTGGTGTCAATCTCCAACAGTTTTTTTATTTTAAGACAATGTGGAAGTTGATAAATTCTACTGAATTATAGAGTCTCTTTCCAAGTAACTATAGCCATGTATTTTCTTGTGAGTGAAATAAAATGTGCAAATATATTTGCAAATATATTGTGGAAAGTATTTTGTTTAAAGCTGGAGCCATTTCCGTTTATTCAGGAAAGATTCACTAAATCTGTCCACAGGCTAGTTACTCCTTGTTTCACCAGAAACAGCCCCTGATCTTGAGAGGCTTCAGGTTTATTGAGGAAGACTCACTTGTAAACAAGTAACAACAATGCAGTCTGAGAAGAGCTGTGGTGTAGGTACCTCCCACATCTGTGTTAGCCCTTTTTCTGTATTTTACCATAAGATGTATGGTAATTATTTTTCATGTAGCAGTTTAATAGACATTGGTGGTTTATGCCTGCTAATTTTCTTAGAACAGCCTCTTGTTTTTGTTCCCTTCACTGATCTCGAAGCAGGTGGAACTGACCTTACTTCCACCTTCACCTGGCCGGAGTGGGGACATAACGCAGGCCTTGACAACATGGGCAGTACAACCTCTGGCTATGTTGATTTATTCCAGGATAGACAGTAGCATGGTCAGGAAGAGGCAGAGTCAGGTTATTCCTCAAGCATGGTGGCTTCTCTAGTGCATGTTCCTAACCACTGTGCTTTACAGTCTCTCAGGCTATCCAATGTAGAGGTGAGTGAATGGGTAAAATGTTGAAGGTAAAAAGACCCATCCCAGTCCAATGAGATTCACTGTTGGGACTTTTACTGAAACGCTATTTCTGCTGATTTGCTGAGCTGGTATGCCTGGGGAAGTCCAAGTGCCACCATTAATGAAGAAAGAAGTCCCCGGAGAAGGAAGTCAAACACAGAAGAAAGAGCTGAGAGGTGCAGAAATGGAGAAAGAGTGAAACACTGGAAAGATTAAATGAGCTGGGTGGTATCATTTGATACCCTGGATCCAGCCATTCCTCAAACATCTATCTCTGGACCTTTCAGTTTCAAGAGCCAAGAACAACTGGCTACTCTTGCTGAAGCTAGTTTGAGTTATATTTCTCTACAAATTAACAATGTAGTTAAAGAGATACCTCCTTAAAGGCTCAATTGGTAGAAAATAAAGTACTGTCTCTAAAGGATCACAGAAGAATGTTGAGTTAGATTCAATGGCAGAGGCTGTGAGAAGGAGTCTCCAGGGCAAAGTCATCATTTATCTTTAAAATAGCACTTTAATTTTCTACTAACCTTGTTATTGGGTCAAAAACCTTCCTATTATTAGAAACCAGCTGATAATTGTACACTGTAATTTCTATTAGAAGATTTAAAATATCTATTATCTAAATATTTGTTTTCCTTCTATTTAGTAAGCATTTTCTCTTAGTTTCTGGGTTTCCCTTGGTTTGCACAGCAGATAGTTATAGAAGTTGTATAAATCCTCTTCCGTATATGAAGGTATCATTTAATATCCTGTGAGGCAGCTCTTTTCAGGCACCAGGAAACCCATTATTATAGCATCCCTGAAAGTGTTAATGCAGTTTCCTCAAGTACCTAGCATACTCCTGGGGAGTAGCTTACACTGTGGGAGAATCTAGGTCAATGTGCATGACTGAAAATAGCTTAACAGTGAATCCAATATGAATTGAAAAAATAATGAGATGAGATCCTAGCCATGAGATACCCTGACTGGACTGATATTAGGTCTAAAAATCAAGCATTCCAGGTCTTGGAATAGGTGTATTGGTCAGCACAATTTTCTTTCCTGGCCTTGCTGAACTGTTTTAAAGGAATGCTGGATGTTTAGATGTAAGTTCAGCCAAAGAGGCTGCCAAAAAGACAAAGGATCCTGTTTCATATAGAAGCCAGATTGCAGTTTGGAAGGGAAATAAAAACTTCTAGTTAACTGACATTACATCTCTAGGCAATTTTACATTTTTGTTCAGGATTCCATTACTATCCCCTGAAGATACTGCATTTTCTAACATTAATAATTTGACTGTAAAAAGAAAAATTCAAACCTCTCACTGTTCTGAAATTTGGTAAACAGATCATGTTGGGAAGTGAAAAACACAATATTTTTTATTTTGGGGAAAAAAATGGGTTCAGATTACTTTGTCACTCTTGAAATATAAAATGCTTAAATGGTTGCTATCACATTCCTGGTGTTTATTGTAGGGAAATAGTTTACTGATAAGCTGAATCTCATGAACTAAGACTATTTTCTTTCTTTTTTTTTTCTTTTTTTGAGACAAAGTGTCACTCTTGTCGTCTACGCTGGAGTGCAGTGGCGAGATCTCGGCTCACTGCAACTTCCACCTCCCGGGTTCAAGCGATTCTCCTGTCTCAGTCCCTCAGGTAGCTGGGATTACAGGCGCACGCCACCACGCCCACCTACCTTTTTGTATTTTTAGTAGAGACAGGGTTTCACCATGTTAGCCAGGCTGGTCTCGAACTCCTGACCTCAAGTGATCCACCTGCTTCGGCCTCCCAAAGTGCTGGAATTACAGGTGTGAGCCATTATAAGTAACAGACCGCTTAATTTTTCCCCCCACTGATACAAGTTATAATTAAGCATTTGGCAATAGCATTAATAATAAATTCAATTCTATCATTATGCCAGCTAGGTAGTATCTCTGAAAAGGTCTTATTTTTGTCATAACCTTAAACTATTCAATTCTTTCCCAATTAAAGTCAACAAATAACTTTTGAGTGTTTGCCATTGGATGGTCTGTTTGTTCGATACCACCCTGCTAGATACTGTATGTTAAAGGAAGGTGTTGAGGATATACTTGCTACTGACGTAGAAATTTCAAACAAATTGCATCACTGGGGTTAGTTGGTGAGGGACTGGGGCATGGAGGCAGAAATATATGCAATTATCGATAGTGTGAGGTAAACTAAAGTTAGTGCTCAGTGGAGGCACAGGCGCTATAGGAGATACAAGAAAGTAATTAATTCTAAGTAACAGGCTCGGGGATGACATTGTGAAAATAATCTTAGGTTTGAATTTACAAGTGTTTGAGACATGAAGTAGGCATTCCAAGTTGAAAGAACAGCATAATCAAAGGCATGGAAGCATGAAAGTGTGTGTTGTGATTTAGGAACACTGAATTAATTGGGGATGTTTGTAGTTCAGGAGTTGAAGAAGGTTGAGCTGAGTAATGATAAAGGTAGGTTGAGTCCAGATTGCTAGATATCTTAAAAAGGAGTCTGAGTATTTTTTGTTATTGTTGTTGTTAGAAATGGGGAGGCATGAATATGAAGTGATATGATTTCATCTGAATTTTTAGAAAATTAATGTTAACAATGTAATAATAGTGGCTAACATTTATTGAGTGCTTAGTATGTGCAAGCACAGTTCTACATGTGTAATGTATATTAACTCTTTTAACCCTCATCATAGTCTCATATGCAGTTATTATTATTATTCTCCTTTTACATTGAGGCACATGGAAGTTTTGCAGTTTGAAAATAGTCGTACGGCTAGGATGCAGACAGAGCCATACAGGCAGAGCCAGGTCACCAAAGCTGGAGTGCAGTGGTGCAATCTCAGCTCACTGCAACCTCCGCCTCCTGGGTTCAAGTGATTCTCCTATCTCAGCCTCCTGAGTAGCTAGGATTACATGCGTGCACCACCACGCCCAGCTAATTTTTGTATTTTTAGTAGAGACGGGATTTCACCATGTTGGTCAGACTGGTCTCAAACTCCTGACCTCGTCATCTGCCTGCCTCGGCCTCCCAAAGTGCTGGGATTACAGGCATGAGCCACCGCACCTGGCCTAATTTTTATATTTTTAGTAGAGGCAGGGTTTCACCATGTTAGCCAGGCTAGTCTCGAACTCCTGACCTCAAGTGATCCACTTGCCTTGGCCTCCCAAAGTGCTGGGATTACAAGCGTAAGCCACCATGCCCGGCGTATAGATAAATTTTAGGCAGATAAGTGACATGGTAAAATTTGAATTTTATTGTGGCTACTAGGAGGTGGGATGGATAATGTGGTCAAAAAAGGACATAATAATTAGGAGATTATATCAATAATACCAAAGAGCAATGATAGAGATTAGACTAGCATGATGTTGGTGGAGAAGAAAAGCAGAAGCAAAGTTGAAAGAGATGGTGATGAATCAAGATGGAAAGTAAGAGAGAAAGAGGGATGAGAGATGACTTTCATGTTTTTTGGTAAGAACAATTGAATGGACTTTTTCTAGTCGCAACTAAGTAGATGGAGGTGCCATTGTTACAGACTGGGACAATTTAAGAATATTTAAAGCTCAGTTTCTGAAGATGGAAGTTTATGATGCCTATAGCAATTCCAATTGGAGATAATATGTGTGTAGCTTATCAAGTTTCTGAAGCTGAGAATACAGGCTGTGGCAGTTATGGAGATACACATTTAGACATATATGCACACACACATAGAGATCTAGTACACAGAAGGTTATTTAAAGCCATGTCAATTGGTGAGATTGTTATGACAAGATGGAAGTGTGAGAAGAGATAGTTGAACAAAGACTTGTTGAACACTAACATTTAGAGATAGGGTAGAGAGCAAGGTGATAATAATCAAAGTGGACTTAGAATTATCTGGAAGAGAAAACCAAGAGTCTAGTGTCATAAAAGACAAGTAATGCAGGCCAGTATTTTACATAATTCCAGTAAGTCAAGAAAGATGAGTGCAGAATAACACATACTAGCTATAAAATCATGGATATCACAGGCGACTCTAAAGAAAATAGTTTTGATATGGTGGGACTCATAGCCAGACTGAATTGCCTTGAAGAGTGAAAGGGAAATGAGAAAGTAGAGAAGACAGCAGATGGACAATGCTTTCCGGAAGCTCGATTGACAGCACATGGACAATGCTTTTGGAAGCTTGACTGTAAAGGGGAGAAAAAAAATTAGAGCAGTAACAGAAAGATGTGGGCAAAATGGAAGGCATTCTTACTGTTGCATGTGGTTTTACATATAGGAACTGTTAAACATATTGAATGCCTGGGGAAGAATTCAGTAGAAAGGGAGTGACTAAGTAGGAAAAGAGAGGAAAACAGGTATGACAAAAGTCCTGAACCAGGCTGAAGCTGAGGTCCAGGGGTAAAGTGGGTAATCTGGGGTAAAGGTGAAGGAATCAGCCTTTGTTTTTGTAGGAAAGATGCAACCTATGTTGCAAAAGAGGTGAAACAATGAGGACAGGACAGATACAGGTGGGTTTAGAGATTTGATAGTGGCAGGATGAAGGCATTCCTGCCTTAAGGCCTCTTTTTTTACTCTGAAAATTATGAGGCAATGCCGTACACTGAAGTGATGAGATACAAGCGCAAACCTTTGAGAGTAAATGGGATAGTCTAAGTCTAGAATGTATTGTAAAAGTAATAATGTTCTGAGATCAGTAACTCTGAAGCATATTCACCTTTAAAGAGTCAGGGGAGGAAGATAAATATGTGCAGAAGAGTAACAGCGGGTGGACATAGGCAGAAAGAGAGCAAAGAGCCCAGGTTGCACCAAGAAAGGGCAAAGTTTGCATGAGTCTCCAAAGGGATTGCCAGTGTCAAATGACCTGACAAAAGTAATTAGAATGGTAGTATTTTTTCTTAAGTTTGTGTTATGTGTCAAGAACTATGCTAAGTGCTTTACATGCATTAATTCACAGCAAAGGCTATGAAAAATGTACAATTATCTGTAGACAGATTAAATGACTTGCCTAAGCTCAAACGACCAAGAGTGATATGGTCAGGTTTATAATATAGAAATGACAGAATCTAAAGTCCAAGAACTGGATACTATCTCAAAAGGCTGATTAACATATATTGGGCCCTTTCTATTAGCAAGCATTTTGCTAAGTATTTTATTTCTGTGAGGGTTTGGATTGCTATGGGAAATGGGGGGAAATGATCAATTCATGATAAATAAAAAGAGAGTTTAATGTATTGGCAGTTAGCTAAGGTAGAAGAATATAGTGTGCTCCAAAAGCTTAGTAAGGTATTTTACTGAACCCATTGACAGCATTATTTATTAAGTACTCATTCTTTAAATACAAAATCGAAAGATGAGATGGGGATAAGATAGAGTTAAAATAACATATTCTCTGACCTATAGGAATTTACAAACTAACATTGACTCCATGCAGGTACAGAACAGTGGGGCAATCATTAAAAATAAATACATGAATAAAATATTGATAGTAAATAAATGCAAAGATAGTTCTCAGCAAACTGGACATTTTAGGACTTGGTTGCTTAGACAGTATCAAGATTAGAATACCTCTGCTCTGAAGTTGGGCCATTTGATAGAATTCCTGAAGTGACATGACATTTTTGCCGTGTCTCCCTCTGGCCCTCTTGGGGAAAAGGTTGTTATCCTCCAGGGTTCAAATTCTAAAGAAGGCAAGATTTGAATGAGAATATGTGATATTGCTTATGCCTTATAAGAAAGGCCAGAGTGGGTAATTGCAAAGGTGAGGATAGAATGCTGCTGGTTTCAGGGCTGATGTTACAAATAGTCTCACTTGATTGTTCCAGATTCAAATATAGGACCTACACACTAATGGCATGTAAAATATGAGAAATTGTTATCACTCTATCTAGCGATATCTATATCTCTACCAATGCCCAGCTACCTATTTTCTGACTATGTTTCTATCTACCCAAAACCTGCATAGGAAAATAAAAAAAAAAACCTTTATAGATATATTGGCAATGCCTTATAACAACTACAGTCATTATATTGAAGTTTCTATATTAGAAAGTGACCTCCAAATTCAAGTAGATAGATCATGTTTGCAGAGCTTGGTTGATTTGATTAAGGCAGATGCTTTACATAAAGAATCTAGGACAAGGCTGGGCTTGGTGGCTCACATCTGTAATATCAGCACTTTGGGAGGCCGAGGCAGGTGGATTGCCTGAGCTCAGTAGTTCAAGACCAGCCTGGGCAACACAGTGAAACCCCATGTCTACTAAAACACACACACACACACACACACACACACACACACACACACACACACACAAATTAGACAGGTGTGGCGCCATGTGCCTGTAATTCCAGCTACTCGGGAGGCTGAGGCAGGAGAATTGCTTGAACCTGGGGGGCAGAGGTTGCAGTGAGCCAAGATCGTGCCACTGCACTCCAGCCTGGGTGACAGAGCGAGACTCTGTCTCTAAAAAAAAAAAAAAAACAGCCTAGGACAATCACTCCACTAAGTTGCCATCTATATGACAATTTCTCTTTATGAGGGAAGAAAAATCCAATGTATTGCTGTTTATTACAGTTATTCTTATTTGCTAATCACAGTGAAGTAAAAGCTTTAAGTCAATAGTAACTCTAGGGAAGCAAGGCTGTTCACTGCAATTTTATTAATTGCTTTTAATAGTCAAGCACTTTAAATACTCTCACTCTCAAATATGATCAAGGTGGTAAAAGAAACTAAGGATATCTTCTGTATTTGTAGGGTGAATATAAGTTTTAGTGCAGGGCAATTATCCCTTTTCTTTTCATTTGGAAGACTTTTCTTTCTTTCCAGCCCCTTTTAGACAAAAGCGGTTTCTAGAAATCTGTGCATTATATACAAATTTATGGTGGACTATCTTGTGAGACTGGATTTGCCTGCCATAAGGAGCACTTAGAGGGGTGAGGGAATTCTGGTACAAAATGAAGACAGCTAACTTGAAGTGAGTAAAGGCTGCCGCTACCACATGGAAATTTCTCTTCCTGTGACCCTTTATTCTACTGCTAAGACCTTCCTGATTTTAAGGCCGTGGTTTTTGATGGGTGGGGATGGCTGACAATGGCTGGAAAAAGGAAGACTGGATGATTTTCCAGTCCTTTCAAAATGTCCTTTAGAGTCTGGACATGTCAGGCCACTGCTAAATCCGTCTGGCATAGCATTCCTGACAGGCAAAATTACTGTCTTGGAGTTTGCCTTCACTAGGGCTTCTGTTTGAACTCTCTGGAAGCTGACATCCCTATAGAATATGAAATCCACCACACTGGCTGTCAATAAGCTGGCAGCTTACTGGCTGTGTGTGTTACCTGCTGGGCTGTTCTTCCCTAGTTAAGACTGCTGTCTGATGATTTATCTCAGCCATGAGCCTTGCAGATGAACTAGGAATGAGCATTCTGCGCCTAAATGAGAGTATGATTCTAGCTCACCCAGGTGTTATTTCCTATTCTTCAGTGTCCTAAGGACAAAGACCCAATGGGCTACCTTCTAGCAACACACCACTGTAGTCATCTTTCAGCTAAACCAAAGGTCCAAAGGCAAAATAGATCATTTGGCTCTACTATGTGAAGTGGCAACACTGCAGAGAGCAGCAGATCGATAACTATTTATAAATAGATTTATCTGATTCATTTATCATCTAGAGTGTGTGTCAGTGTGTCTGCCTATTTCATGTTTATGGATGTGTACCTAACTTGCTTGGAAAGAAATGTTTAAATATAAAGAAAAATAATAAGCCCAAATGACCTCAATGAAAAGTCACTTATAATTGATAAATAAATAGCCAATATAAATGACAGATAGATGATAGATGCATCTCTATATACCTCCATTCCTACATAAACAGATTCACACTGAGTTGAAATATGATTAAATTGGGGATTTTGGGGGGAGTATATTGAGAATTCTCCTGCTACAAACAAGGTCTTGCTGTTCTCTGTTCCTCCAACACAACATCGGTTTCTTCGTTCTCTCTTTTTCCTTCCCTTCTCCCTTTTCTCACTCTCCATTGCACTTGCTGCAGCCCCTCAAATTCTGCTGAGTGGCAGGACTGGCAGCAGGGAGCAGATTAGCAGCAATATTTGAAAGACAGACTCAGGCTGCTTTCCTTCATCACTTTGCTCTCACTTCCGACATCACCCCTTCCCTGCCACCTTAAAGGCAATCAAAGATTAGGTGAAAGAAAAATATGTCAACGGTTTTTCTTTTAAAAAAGAAGTCTATTAGTCCTACTGCCTGATCAAATGCCCTAGTAGGTTATATTTAGTTAAGTTTTTTTTTAAACTTTTGCTTGCAAGACCTGTGTTTCTGAAGCATGCAATATAAACCCGACAGACTGGCTGCAGTCACCCCCAGCAAATATCTAGTATGGAGCATGACTATAATTTAGAGGATTTTTTCTTTTCCTTCTGGTGATCCTACCCAGTCCCTAGGAGGTGGCTTTGTCTACCAGCATTAATTTTTAAGCAGAGCTGGAGATGGGAGCAATCTTTCTGTCATTTGTCCTATACCTAAATAGAATGAGATCAATTTTAAAATATGCTATTCTATTGTCACCTTACTACTCCTGTGTTGGTTAGACTGTGTAGCCTGCCTTTAGGTATCCAGTTTAATTTTGTCACTTTCTTGTGGCACCTCCAGCTGTAGACATTTCCTGTTAAAATCTACTATTTAAGTAGCTTTGAGCAAATAGCCTCTCAGAACACTTGCATTTTAATCTGTAAAATGGGGATAAGGGTACTATCTCATAGGTTAAGCTTGGTGACTAAGTGTCATCTATATGTTTGCTTGCCTACTATGATGTCTAGTATATAGGAAGTGTTCAGCCGATATTGCTTAATAAAATTGAATCATTTCTACAGGTTTTAAGGGTCCACCCCCATCGATACTAACACAGTAACGTATCAATACTACTATGTAAATTTATGCACATAATAGCCTCTTCTAGGGACAAACACCTTAACCCTGAATTTTGATATTAATGGCAATAAAAGGCAATCTGTATATGCATAGTGCTTTACAGATACCAAAGATATACAATTTCCATTATCTCACTTTTTCCTTCCAATGATCTCAAGACTTTTAAAGGTGAGATTATTGAAACTCCTAGAGCTCAAAAAACACTCAAGGTCATACATGTGATAAAAGAGGGACTTGAACTTAGGTCTTTAGAATCACTGCCTATTGATTTTAACAGAAGGCAAAGCAGGTAGAAAAAAGAGATATTTACAGCAATAAAATCAGGTAGATATCTGTCTTCTGTAGCTTTAACAGCAACCATATTCTACTGGGTTTATTGAAGCTAACCTCTTCTGAGCTGAGGTAGTCTTCAAGTAAGTAAAAATCCAAATATGTTCGTTGTGACTTTTAATTGCACCTCACAGTTTAATTCACGTTCAACTATCTAGCTCATTTGGTAGCATTTTCCTTGGTGATTTTGGACTTACATAGTGTACAGCCTCCCTGCACTTGCCCAACCATTTTTTTTTTAGCAGCAGAAAGGTGACATAAATTTGGAGGTGACATAAATAAATATTTATATTTATATTTAATATTATATATAATTATAAATATTAAATATAAATATATAATAATATAATGTGTATAAATAAAGGTGACATAAATAATATAAAATATTATTTTCAAATTACCGACTCATTTCATTAGAGCATTACATTTACATCCCAATGAGTGCTTGGTCTACATGAACCCTCCACCAAAATTATAAGGATTTATCATCCTTTTTACATAGTTTCTAGCGTTTTCAAGCTAAGGTTTTCCTTTTCCTTAAGGACATAAATGGCCTTCTACCTAGCATTCTATTAGGACTACCCACTTGTTCGGGTTGGTAGTAGTAGAAACAGGAAATCATGGGCAGAAAAAGGAAAACTATGGAATATATTTTACAATTTACTAATAATACACGTATACTAGCATTTATCTATTTTTTTTTTTTTGAGACGGAGTCTTACTCTGTCATCAGGCTGGAGTGCGAGTGGTGCGATCCTGGCTCACTGCAACCTCCACCTCTGGGGTTCAAGTGATTCTCCTGCCTCAGCCTCCCAAGTAGCTGGAACTACAGGTGTGTACCACCATGCCCAGCTAAGTTTTGTATTTTTAGTAGAGACTGGGTTTCACCATGTTGTCCAGGAATGTCTCCATCTCTTGACCTCGTGATCTGCCCATGTTGGCTTATCTAATTTTTGACAAAAGAAAGCTCCACTTCAAACAATTCTAGAAACTCCAAGTTTTGTTCATTTTGTATGATCAATAAAATAGTTGCAAGTTATTGTCATACTCATTGTCAACTTTCTCAGGAAGAAATGTCTTAGGAACACATTTACTCATCATGGCTTATCTCAGGAAGACATTTAAAATGTTTATTGTGATTTGTGTTATTTGAAAAAAATATTATTTTGTAAGAGTATACTCTGTGTCAGTGTGAGGGAAAAAAGCTAGTGTGTAATTACATTGTCAAATTCCAACAATGTCCAAATTAATCATCCTATTTGGTTTCTCACTAATCATGTTTTTAGTAAAGATCACGTGACCTCATGTAGAAATTTCAATGCTCTGTCCTGATACCCTGGCTGAAAATGAACCTGTCCTACAATAAGCTACAAACTTGGTTTTTCTCACATCAAAAATTATTTTGCAGCATCCAAGGAAAATCTTCTTAGCAAAAGATTTTATAAAAAAGAGTTTTGCGATTGTTTGTTTTTACTGAAATGTAAAGAAAAAAAGGCACGGTTAATGTGAATATCAACTCTAAAAAAATCTGATTATTGGAACAGTATAAATATTGCAAGACATGATGTAAAATTTCTTTTTTTTTTTTTTTGAGACAGGGTCTCACTCTGTTGCCTAGGCTGGAGTGCAGTGGTGCAATCACAGCTCACTGCAACCTCCACCCCCCGGGGTCAAACCATCCTCCCACCTCAGCCTCCTGAGTAGCTGGGACTACAGATGTGTGCCACCATACCTGGATAATTTTTGTATTTTTTGTAGAGATGGGGGTTTGGGTTTCACCATGTTGCCCAGACTGGTCTCAAACTCCTGAGCATAAGTGATCCATCTGCCTCACCCTCTCGAAGTGCTGGGATTACAGGCATGAGCCACCATGCCCGGCTGTAAAATTTCACCAAATATTAGTCACTTCACACCACTGGCCTTACTGTAGCCCTTCGGAGTGTTATAAGAATTTTCTGATTTTTTTTTTTACTGGAACTACACCAGGAATTATACTAGGAATTATGTCAGTCCTGCAGCAATTTTCAAGAAGCCACCAGTCCATGATCCTGAAACTTTGACTACTGACAAGAAGTTGCTTGGAGCAGTGATATTATTAACAAGCCACCTTTCCAGCACACCCATCTGCACTGGAAACCATCCCTAGCTCCATCACCTCCATCTGTCTCTCTGTACGATGGGGCGTGCACACCAGCAGGCTCTGACCATGAGGTTAGGTTTGCTGCTGAGTTACTCATCAAACATCCCGTGCTGCGTGGACTCCTTGCTCTCAGTATTGTAGGCTGCAGGCAGCCAGTCCGTGAGTCTGATAGAAGTGTACTTACCTTCTTTTATAATGAAAGCTTTTTAGGCAGGAATTTTGATGGCTTAGGAACGAGAATATTTTTATATGTATGCCCAGAAAGATCCATTTGGTGGTGAGGGTGTCTCTCCTGAGATTTCTTACAACCTCTTAGCGGGGGGGTGGGTCCCTTGATTTGATGCCATCAGAGCTTTGTTCTCTACACAGTATCCTCTGAAGACTACCAGCCTAGATTCTTCTTCCAGCTTTTAAAAGGTCTCAGAGGACTTATAAATTCAGTGCTTCTGGATTGAAGTATAGGATATGTATGTGCCTACTGTTCTGTTCCTGTCTGGTCTTTTCTTGGTAAAAGTCTCTACTTTCATTCTTGCTGCTGGTTTTCAAGTAGTGTGCAAATGACTTAACCACCTGGTAGGATTTTATTTTTATTTTTTAACTGGCACTGAAACTGTTACTCTTCTTCAAAATGGTAGGCTCTCAGTTACTCCTGAGAAACTTAATTTTTGTGGTTTTTTTGTTTGTTTGTTTCTTAAAGAAAGTCTTCTCTTAGATGCCAATTTCAATTGCAACAAAAGTAAAAATTGACAAATGGGATCTATTGTAATTAGAGAGCTTCTGCAAAGCAAAAGGAACTATTAGAAGAGTAAATGGACAATCTACAGAATGGGAGAAAATTTTTGCAAACCGTACGTCTAATATCCAGAATCTATAAGGAACTTAAACAAATTTACAAGAAAAAAAAAAAAAACAAAGATCCCCATTAAAAAGTGGGCAAAGGACATGAACAGACACTTTTCAAAAGAAGACATACATATGACCAACAAGCATATGACAAAAAGCTCAACATCACTGATCATTAGAGGAATCCAAATCAAAACTACAATGAGATACCATCTCATGCCAGTCAGAATGGCAATTGTTAAAAAGTCAAAAAATAACGTGCTGGTAAGGTTGTGGAGGAAAAGGAATGCTTGCCCACTGTTGGTGGGAGTATAAATTAGTTCAACCATTGTGGAAAGTGGTGTGACAGTTCCTCAAAGAGCTAAAAACAGAACTACCTTTTGACTCAGCAATGCCATTACTGGGTATATACCGAAAGGAATATAAATTGTTCTTTCATAAAGACACATGCCTGCGTATGTTCATCGCAGCACTATTCACAATAGCAAAGACATAGAATCAACCTAAATGCCCAGCAGTGGCAGACTCGTTAAAGAAAATATGGTACATATACATCATGGAATACTATGCGGCCATAAAGAAGAATGAGATCATGTCCTTTGCAAGAACATGGATGGAGCTGGAGGCCATTATCCTTAGCAAACTAATTCAGAAACAGAAAACCAAATACTGCATGTTCTCACTTGTAAGTGGGAGCTAAATAATGAGAACGCATGGACACGTAGAGGGGAACAACACACACTGGGGCCTATTGGGGAGTGGAGGCAGGGAGGAGGGAGAGGATCAGGAAAAATAACTAATGAGTACTAGGCTTAATAGATGGGTAATCTGTACTACAAACCCCCATGACACGAGTTTACCTATGTAAGAAACCTGTGCATGTACCCCTGAACTTAAAAGTAAAAGAAAAAAATCCTCTCTTACTGCTCTGATTAGAAGTGAAGAATGGTGACTGGGGGGATTCTTCTCATATTATTAGTATTCTCAGGCCCCTGAGTAACACTTTTGTAATACAGGGACATTTCAAGGACTGGCGGCTGAATAGGACCGTAGATCCTGGAGGCTATTTTTCCTTTTGATTCAATGTAGAAGAGAATATATGGACCATAGAAAGGAAGGCATTGTAACATAGCAGGTAACAACAAGGCACCTGATATTGGGTAAGAAACTGTAATTCCACATCCAGGTTTGACATTTACCAGGTTGCATGACTTTAAGTAAATTAAATTACCTATGCCCCTGTTTTGTCATCTGTAAAACAGGGGAAATAACAGTTTCTAAATCCTAGATTTCTTTGGGGAATGATAGTAATTAAACTAAGTAGTACATGCACAGGGCTAAGCATAGAACATGGCATATAGTAAATACTTAAGTGTTAGGTTATACAGCTACTGTGACTGAGGACAGAATGTTCTAAAAGCAAAGGAGAAAACTAAGCTGAAAGATTCTTTTCAATTTTACTGTACCAATACATTGTGTTTCATCACACCCCAGAGTTTTTAACTCACACATGAAAAAAACTGAACAAGAAAATAAAGATTGTCATTTTTGGGATTGTATTTGGGAGATATGCAGTAGGATTCAGCCAAGAAGCCAAGAATTCAGGGCTTTGGATCCTTCTGATATGTCTCTATCCATAAAACTGTATTTCTTTTCACTCATATAGAACTGTATACCCAGAGGGCACTCAATAAAAATAATGACAAAAATCAACCCATTGCCACACACAGGCGTGAACTTCAAGATCTGTCTCATATAATTTTTAGTGTTCTTCAAAGCACCTAGTTTCTTTGAGGGGAAGTTAGCCATGTTGCTTGTAAGCTTTTATGCCTTCTTGTTTAACATCTGTCTTGGTCTTGGACTATGCTACTATCACTGTTGCAGCAAATCAGTTCTTGAAATACAATTTGACCAAACATATTAACTACTTAATTTTACAGAACTAGGGAGATAGCTCCAGGTCAAACACCAGATGGCACCTACCTATCACATGCTCTGACAAAATTTAATGAAGATAGTTCCTAATATTGGAATATTGAAACATTTACAACATAAAATAACATACAAGTGAGTACAAATAAGACTGGGGAAATCTGAATAAGATAGGTGGATTGTATCAATATTATTATCATGATTGTGATATTATACGATCATTTTGCATATGTCCATGGGGAAAAGTGGGCAAAGTGTGTAGGGAAATAGGGGGTCTTTCTGTATAATTCCTTACAAATGTATGTGAATGTGAATCTTGAATGATATCAGTAAAATTTTTAATTAAAATACAAAAGGTAAATATCATCTTAATGCTTCATATTTGTAAGATTTTTTTTCAACACATCTTCAACTACCCACTGCTTTATATGGTATCTAAATAAAACATTTGGTAAGTGGTGGTTTCTACAATCAAACCCTTTAGTTGGTCTATGGCCTTTTAATTTCATAGAAAAATGGCATGAAGTGGCTGAACTACTACAGCTTGTTCTTTCTTTCATAGGAACCTAGAAAATTGGGACAATCCTTACTTTTAGACTTGAAAAGAATTGGTCAAAGGATAAATAGAATCCACAAAAAAAATTTGCGTATAAAGCAGCACAGAAATATCTTCAAAGGAAGAGCATCTTCCACTGATCTATTTTTAAAATAGAATGATATATTGTGACAAAATCTAAAATATTAGAGCAGCTTCCATCTTTCAATTCTGAGATGTATATAACCATTAGCAGTGGCAGCATATGCTCCTGCTGGGAGCTTAAAAATAGTTATTTTCTGATTGTCCTCTCTGACGCTTTAATGTCCCATGGCATAGGGTTCGATGCCTTTGTTTATTTTATGTTAGATTTCTTCATATTCTTTCTAAAATAATATGGCAATGTCATATTTCTCATGACAACAATGATTTTAATCCATTCATGTGAGTATAAATAATTGTTATCAATACCTGAATATCCAAAATGACTCTAGATCACTAAAGGTGGCACACTTGAGTGTTAGCATGGCAGGAGTCAGTGACAATACATCTTTGTCTTTTAGACCTCAATGGAGCCATGCTGATTTTAGCCATAGGAAAGACTGTGGAAGGGGTGGAAACCATGACTTTCCAGCTGTGTTTCTGTAACTCGGATATCTACAGCTGAGATAACTAATCCTCCTGGCTTTTCTTTGCTTTAACAAAAACAATAACAGTACATAATGCACAAAACCGGGTCTGATCGTGGTGGAGTGTTATGTGTATTCACTTTGACCTATATTAAAGGAAAAAGAGAGAAAAGAAAAAAGCTTTATTTTGGTTACCTAGCAATTATTTGTAGATCCACTCCCCATTATCTCATGTCCCAAAATAGACTCTTGAGATCAGTGCAGAGATGGTAAATTTCACATTTTCAGTATTTCCAAGTAACAGTCAATCTTTAAAATTCTGAAAATTGCATTCAGTAACTCTGGAGCATCTATGCCTGTTAACTTGGGTTGTTAAATAATGAGTTATAGAAAGAGACATGGGACACACATCTTTTTCTCTGACTGTAACTCAGTACCTTGTGGATACACTTGCACAGCCCTTTAAACTAATAGCATTCATAGAGTCTTCGCTTACTTTCCTCACAATCTGCATGTTGGTGCTTTCATCATCCACTCTCAGATTTAGTTTGAAATCTCCCAAAGTGTAGCTCTTGTAACTCTTCTTGAAAGACAGCTGCCCAATCAACCCTGCTTGACTACAAGGAAGTTTTGAGGAAACTAATTATAGGAGAGTCATGATAATCCCCAAACTCTTAGGTAAGTAGGAAACTCCACAGAACTATGTGGTTATGCTAACAGCTTATTTATGCATGTGGTCTTTATTTTGGCATTTTTTTACAGTTTTCACTGTACACTTTTAAGTCACATGAGTATGCATTTGCTGCTCATTACGCGCTGCAGTTCTGGGGCAAAGCTGGGTACAAAGGGACTCTGAAGGACAAACCTGACCATTCATCTGTACACACGTACCATGCTGGCTGCTGTGAGTTGTAGAAAGAAGCTCTGCAGATTCTCCAATGGGAAGAAATAATGAGCTTAAAGCAACAGCTCCTCTGAAAGCAGTTGGCAGTTAGATAATGATGGATATGTTACAAATTCTGGAAATTTAAGGCAAGAAAGATGAATGGTGCATATAAAGAAAGGAAGGCTAAAATCTACCACCTTTGTTTTAGGGGTAAACACAGAAGATGCTCCTCAGCGTGATGGCAATTTTGCCTGAAGTATATTGTATTGTAATGGCACCACATTACAAAACAAATTTTCTTTTGGATGGAGATCACTAAGAAAGAAATTAGACATGGAAAGAGCTGCAAAGTAGAAGTTGAAATTTTGGCCTTGAAATTTAAGTTTTCCTATGTGCTCTCCTGGTGAAATTACTTAACGATTAGCGACTTGGTCCTCTTTTGTACGATGAACATGGGCTGGTAAACTTAAGACACTGTTTACGGACATCAATACCATTGATTAAAACGTAAAAGTTCTGTCAAACAGTAGTTTGATCTTCATGACAGCAAACAGCCTGTTTGATGTTTTTATTGAATCAATTGATTTTTTTTTCACTGAATTGATTGGTTGTTTTACTGTCATGTGGACACTTCCTAAATCAACATGTGCCTCTATAGAGGGATTTGTAACAAATTCTGAATTCATGAATGCCTCTAGAATTCCAGGCTGACAGAACCTTATGAAACACAAATTGCATCAGAATAAGTGGCATCAATGCTGAGAAAAAAGTTTTTTTTTCCTTAAAGTTGGATTTGAATTTTAGAATTCCAGCAACTTAATGTTATAGACTGATAAAAGGTATTTTTCTGTTCTTACCTTGTTCAAGTATGTACTTTAAATGTTGACTGAGTTGTTAGATAATACATCACCAATAAAGGGAGGTTAATTCGCCGTAGATTTTTAAAGATGAAAGAAAAAGATAACAGATGCCCACTCCCACTCTACCCACACTATCTCGTCTTTTTAATTCCCAAGCTTATACCTTACATAGGTTTTCCAACCCCTAAAGGAAATTATCACACATAATATTAATTCCTGTCAAGATGTTTTAAATACTTACAGTGTGAGTCCTGCAACACATTATTTTTTTCCTATAAAATTAGGATTTACAAACAGGCTTTTGTTTTAGCAGAGGAGTTTAGGCACAAAGATGAAGTCTGCTGTATTCTGCCTATGGAAGTGATGTACCAGCCATTTTGCTCTGCATGTGGTAGAAGAAGGCAGTTATGGACAGTTTTTAGCTGTCCTGATTTCAATGCAAACTACTAAATATCACTGCTGAGAAACTCAAAAGACTGATGTTGCTTATATAATTAGCATATCTGTTTCCCACAGGGGCTACAGTAGGATTCGTTTTCTAGGTGGGCTGTGATAAACCTGGAAGGGTCAGTATATAACAGCTCTGGCCCATCAACTTTCACCACATACTGGGATTGTGCAGAACTTCAACTTCACTTAATGATGAAATTCTGTCTATTTGCTATGTTGCTTCTCTCTGACACTAACCAATGCATGCCACTAGATTTTCTCTTGCGTCACTTATTCATTCATTCACTTATTTATCACTTGAAGATCCACTTTGAGACATTTCATTCACAGCAGACACTTTTGTCTCCTACTTGATTGATCAAAGATATCTGACCCAAGTTTTATTTCCTGTCACACTCTAACTTCCAAATATCTCTACACTTATATTATTCTTACCAACTCAAATAAGTCTATATATTTTTAGCTATCTTTTCTTTCCCTCCTACATAACTGTGCTTTGGAATAATGCCTTGTTTCTTTCAAATGTATATTGATTTCTAGTGGCTCCATCATCACTGCCCACAAATATTTTCATGTCTTCCATTACAAAAGAAAAAAATGTGTCTAGCTGTGGTACTCTTAGAGTTACTACTCTTTTACTGCCAAGTTTCTCCAAAGAGCGATTTACAATTCTAGCCACCATCCCCTTACCACTCCTCACTGACAGTCCGGCTTTGGGTTTCCATCCTCATCATTTTACAGGAACTCGTTTCCCCAAGGTCACTAGTGTCTTCCTAATTGCCAAATCCAGAAGTGTGTTATCAATCCTAATTCCTGAAATTACTCTTGCATTAAACACTTACTTGACTCCTTTGACTCTTTTGTATTTGTGTGTGTGTGTGTGTGTGTGTGTGTGTGTGTGTGTGTGTGTGTTTGATCCTTCAGAGTACTCATGCATTCTCATGGCTTTAATACTGAGTGGCAGGAATGGATGGGAAGAGCTTTGATATCAGACGGATACTCATTCTAATTCTACTGGGTCCTTCCATTTATGAGCTATGTGATCTTGGATACAGTTTTTAAATTTCTCATAACCTCAGTTTTCTCATTGCAAAGTAGAAGTAGTAATGCTTCGTGCATAGGATAGACGGGATTAAGTGAGACTGCAAAATGCATAGTGGGTGCTCAATAGATGGTCGTTTCCTTGGCTTCCCTCAATAGTTTCCTGAATTTTCTGCTAAGTTTGATCATCTTTTCTTTGGGTTGGTTATTTGTACTGGATGCTTCTACTGCTACCTCAGTTGTAAATATTAAAGACCAGAGTCAACATGGCCTTCACAAAGGCCAGTGACAGCTGTCCGGGTTCAGTTGGGAAGCTCTGAACTGCTGCATCACAAAGAGTTATGGACACTGCTTTCTGAGGGATCTCAATAGTTGTGGCTGCTGTTGTCTGTCCCAACTCCATTCTAGTTCTACTCTGTTTTCCTCCTTTTTCTTGCTTGGTGAACTGGAGTCATCCTGGCTTCTAACTTTGACCTTCTTCTGGGCCTAGTGGAGACTCTGAGTTCTAATTTCTCTCCTCAGTTCAAACTGGCTTCCCTCCTTCCCATGGGGATTGATAAGCAAATTCGTGGTTTTTCAGGCCTCCAGTGTTGTCTGCCTGGATAGCTCTCTGTTGCCCTCACCTGACACAAATCCACAATTATCAAAGCCATTTCATTGAAATCTGCTTCCAAGATTCCCCCTTTTAGGGTGTGACAAGTGTTGTCATCACTTTCAAGTTCTCAAGCTGGAATGCCTGAAGTAGAATTTTACCTCTATGTCTCACCTTTTTCTCCAGGAGAGCCCTCAAGTCCATTCAATCCACAGTTACTTGAGCTTTACAATGCTTCATAAATGGATCTTTTGTTATTTATACTAATAGGAAAACAGTGTCGCTAATAATAGTAATAATAATAATGATAACAATAATAGCTAACATTTATTGAGAGTCTACTATATGCCAGGCATTGTGGCAAGACTTTGAAGCCTCATGTATTATAAAAAAGAAAATTGAGATTTAGGGAGGTTAAATACCTTGCTTAAGATCATGGTAAGTATTGGGGCTCAGGATTTCCGCCCAGATTTGTCAGCTCCCAAAGCCCTGTTTTTATTCACTGGTCTATGTTGTTTGAAATGACCATGACTCCATGATGAAAGCATTGATGTGTTTTTCATAAATATTTCTCAAATTGCATATCCACAGATGTTGTGAAATTACACCAACTAGTGATTTCATAGAATTAGAAATAAATTGTAAATAAACTGTTACTCTAGTAAACATTTGCCAAGTGCTGCCCAGAAATAAGTATAGCCCCAATGCTGAAGAAAGAGAGCAGAGGGGAGTAGTGTGAGATTATGGAGAAAGGGAAATGAGTGAAAATGTGATCCCTGATGTCCACTTATTTAATTAGTGGAAACATTCTCTGGCTGGGAAGAAATAAAAAAAGGTGTCCTTGGAAAAAGTAAAAATTGAAACAGATAATGGTGTCAGGCCATAGAAAGTCAATAGAGAGGACCAGTGGTAAGGTTTAAAAAGACAGATTACCTCTTGAAATACTTTCCATTAGCATTAAAGCCTTGAACATGTGCATTGCAATGTCAAACCAGTTTGTATGGAAATTCTAGCACTCTTTGTGCATTGTCTCAGATAGAGCACTGGACTTCAAATACGAATACTGAGTTCTCTTCACAGTTCTATCATTAAACAGCTGTTTGACCTTGGACAAATCTCCCAAACTTACTGGCTCTCAATTTTGTCATCTTTAAAATCCCCATGAGTTGGACTGGATGAACTCTAAAGATCTCTCCTGCTTTAGCATTCAGGTATTCTGTATGCTCAAAATGGGGTGATGACTTATGGCTTAGGTTGGTGCCCCAATACCTATACTACAAATTTACTAACATTACAGATGGATGTCATGGGTTGCTCTGGTCACTCAGATTGTGGAGGAAATTTTAAATCTTGATAAGAGAGTCCCCAAATGGTGGATAAGCACATGACATCAGAGGTCATGTACCTTTTGTAAAGTACCAGAATGTGTTATCATTACCAGAATGTGTTATCATTTTGCCTTGCCACTGAAGTCCCTTTCTAATTCTTGAGTCAAGCCTCCTGCTCCCGCTTGGTGCATCTATTTCATTGCAGCTGCTGCATAGAACCTCAGTTAGCATGTGCACAGGAGGGTCTGTGCAACTGAACATGTGAAAGCACAGTTACAACTGAACAAGAGAATAATCTGGTCAGTAGTTTAGTATCACAAAATCTAAAGAATGACCACCTTCAGCTAGACTGGTAGACCCAAATTGCCCTTTATATTGGTTCACTAAGATACAACACTTTGCCCAGTTCATTTATTGACTTTTTCATCTCAAGCACAAATTCTTACCTAGGTAGAAGTTAAAGGTCCACAACACACTAATTGTAAAAGCAAAAGTGCCAATTCAACAGAATTCCAAAACCACAAGAAATGTATGTGAACTTGACAACTCCTGTGGTACATTAAGTCTGAAAATGATTTTTTTTTTTAAAAAAAAAGAGGATTTGGACGTTCTTTTGAAAAACCCCACCTCTGTAGTGCAAGAATGTGTTTATCTACAGGAAATGAAAAGGAACTTAGCATCAGTTGTAGAAAACAGTGAGAAACACTGAGATTGCTTTTGAGAGTCCAAGAAAAAGCTGGCAGCTAGGATTTGGTTTAAATCACACCCCTAAAATATAACCCCAGCTTCTAGATATATACATTATTTAAATTAAAAAGCCCAACTTTTTTTCCCTCCTCACTACTCTACTTTTCAAAAAGCAGCAAGAGTTAAAACACATGAGCAATTTTTAGAAGAAACCTCATGACTAGCAATCAGTGCTAATAAGATTCTTTTCCTCTTGCAAGATTCAGAGAAAGCCCTCGATCCATGCCAAGCACATTCAAAGGCAAGGGACTAAGAGCTCCCCTCACAGGTTCATTATCATTCTCAGGTTATCCCAAGCCAAGTGAATCAGGAAAGCAAATGAATTAGTGAGAATTAAGGAGCCTCTGTGGTCTGAACCCACTCCAAATCTCAGCTAAGATGAAAGGTAGACGCTGATGTCTTATGTCCCAGGGTTCTCAGGATTGGAGCCCCAGTGCCTAGCTGTTCCTCTAGAGCCTTGCAGAAATGTGCAGGCAGTTAATGTTGCCTAACATCTCCTGACCGTGGGTTCAGCCATGTGGGAAAAGTTTTACGAGGCTGCAAAACCAAACCCCCTTTCACTCACAATTAATTACAGAAGACTTGCTATATCACCTAGCTGTCAATGAGTCCAGCATGGGCACTTTTCTTTCTATTTTGGCCACTTACTAATAATCAAAGATACCAGGGTAATGCTTTATTATATGATGATATCAAGTGGGATTTCTGAAGAACAAATCTATAAAATATTTGAAGGGCTAAGTGTTAAGCTTCTTTGGAAGTGATGCCTTGAGCTGAGGAGCAGGATTTGAATGTGAACTAAAGTCCTTGGAATTTTACAGAAGTTTTTGTTGTTTTTATTGTTGTTTTAAATGCTCCTGGCAAATTGGGGTGGGCAGAGTGGGGAGGGGGTATGCTTTTGTACTTGTGATGGAGATATAGTAATCCTTGGAGCATCTGTGGGATTTAAACAAAACATGTAGTAAAGGTTTGGGAGTAGCAGTTTGTTTTCATTAAATACTTGTTACGGCTAATTATGTTTGATCACTATAAAGAATACAGTTTAATTAAAGAAACACAGCAGTTAGGAAAATATTTGATTTCCAAAGAGAACAATTTATCTTTGCATTACTAAGTAGGGAAAAAAGTAATTGCAACTGTATATTTTTCAGTATATTGTTGGTTTTTATGGAGAAGTTTCATTCCATTTTTGGGGAAAATCTTATCCCTCTTCTTAAAATTACAGCAAAGTATTAATTTCATATCACACTGTTTGAATGCATGCTTCTATTTATTTAACGTAGTAATTATTTAAAAATTGAAACATTTGGCAAATGACATTAAACAACATATTCTAATATACATCTGAATCAATGTATCTTCTTTCTCTTTGGAGAAGCTTTCAGTGTTAACTCTTTCACTGAATCTTGAAATGTGCTATGACGTTACATGTTTTCCCTCATCAACATATGGTTTTCATTTTAATTTTGCCAGGTAATATTTTGGTAGTGCCCTGATGGAAATTAATAGAAAATGAAGACAGGTACCTATCTTTCTAAGCAAAACCTAGTATTCGTATTGCTTGTATATCGTAATTATTCTTTTAAGCAGTCCTACTAGAGAGCTTTGATTTTTTAAAATGCATCTTCCCTATGTCAGTTTAGTTTAAGTGAACACCCATGAGCTCTGTAAGTTCAATGGAAAAAAGTATATTAACTTAGTATAGCTAATATACTTTTTAAAAAGGGCAATTCAAATATTGTGTTTATAATATGTAAATGTCAGGGATGACTCAGTCCTAAAACAAGAGAGAGTCACTTCTTTGTAATCTTAACACCATAAAGAGTACTGAAAATATAAGTGCATTCTAAGTTTTGCATTATACTTTACAAAGAAGTGATTTTTATCTTTCTATTTTAAACATATGCCTGTGGATTTTGGAGGATATTTGTTTGTAAAAATATTTGGACTTTTTTCACTTTTTCTTCTAACCCTTATACACCCTAAAATTTATATATCAATGTATTTGAATTATTATATTTTTTAAAACTTTCTTCTTTTATCTCATAGAGAATAGTGAACCTAAAAAGTGTATTTAAAATATTGTTTAAATATAGTTGAGGTTTTTTTATAATTTAAATGTTCAATTTCTCTTTGACCTATATTAAAATTAGATTAGAGCCAAAAAAAGTAAGTTTCCAATTATGTCCAAGTAGAAAAGAGAAATGCTCTTTTTTTTTCTGAATTGCCTATTTTGTTATTATTTTCTATGATCATCACTTAAATATCTACCAATGAGTTTTTCCTTCTTCTTTTTTTTTTTTTTTTTTTTTTTTTGGTAAAACTAAAATAATTTGATACTTTTGGATAGAGGAGGAAAATAAGCTTCCAGCTTTTTGATAGATTATATCAAAATCTATGAAAACCTTTATGTTCAAAAATGCTAAATCTGTAAGCAATTTTCTACCAAATTCAGCTTTTACCAGATTTCTGAATAAAGCATAGGAAAGCAATTAGAGCAGTTTAGTATACAGCCGACAGCCTAGTGAGCAGCTTTCTGCATGCTTCCATCAAAGCAGAAACATAGCCTTGTTAATAGAAGTAGTATTTAAAATGCTGTGAATCGGCAGCTGCCCGCAGCGGTCGCAACAACAAGCAGTTCTACGTTAGCATCGCAGCCCGCCCTGCCCTTGCGCTGCCCACAAATGACCAGGCAAATCCCAGAGGTACTCTTAAATTTCTGCATTCTCATTTCTTCAGCAGTAAAATATCTGTCACTCACATCCCACACTGGCCAAAGTGACACCTGCCAGTCTCAAGAACAAGGACAAATTATTGTCCCTCTGCCAACCACATTTCAGAAATGAGCACAGAGCAATGTAGGGACATGCATCCAATGGTGTATTTTTAAACTTTGTAATTTGTTTTTTGAATATTTCTTTAAAGGAGGCTAATTTGCAACATATTGTTGTTTTACATTACCAAACATGTGCTTTTGTGGTTCACTGTACATCATAATGACACATTTAAAAATAATTACAAACAGCTGGCAAAATATATATTCAGTAAGCTTATGCATCTCTGTACAGGGCAATTTGGTGTTATTGTCATAAAAGGACCATTGCTTTGGTGAAGTTGTAAATGTCACTATTGGAGGGCTTCCAGGATCCTTACAGGAGCCCAAATCCAAAATATTTCCTTAGACTCTCATCCTGATCTGAACATTTTGTGGTGTGTGTGTGTGTGTCTGTGTGTGTGTCACAGAGATGGAGAGAGGGAAGGATGGAGGGAGGGGGAGAGAGAGAGCACATGTGAGAGGAGAGAGGGAGGGAGGAAGAGAGAGACAGAATGAATGAGACCTGTCATCATATCATGTGAGGTTATGCAACATTCTGTCCGTTGGTGATGAAATGCAACATGACAGAATGTAATGTAATGTAACATATCAAAAAATGTAAATAATATACTTTGTGGGATTAGATATCTGCTGTCAATTCCTATGGTCAGGATCTGGACCGAACTTACTGAGGCGGACAGAAGCTCAGTGAACGCCAAACTGGCCACGGTGTTTGAGAACCGACACACACCACAGTTCACTGATTTCCCCAATTACTTTGGGGTAGTTTGGCACGTATAGAAATGTTCAACAAAAGTTCTCTTGTTGGACACTTCTGGGAAGTAATTTGATTGTTAATTACAAACGCGCAGGGTGATTGCTCTGCATAATTGTTTTACTCCTTCAGCACTCCATTAGAAGCTTATCTGCTGAAGTTTTATTTTTAGATCTTCGAATTCTTAGCATCTTCCTTATGTCAAACTGATGCAATATGAATGACCCCTCCAGATAAAATCCTTTAACTAGCCAGGGTAATCCAGTGCCTCTTGTGAGAAGGAGAAAAAAGAGGATGACCACATGCATTTTATCTCTATTAGCATCTGTAATCAAGCAACACACACACACACACACACACACACACACACACACACACACTTCAAAATTCTGTGCCTTTTGAGAAATAACTCAGTTACATGCTCTAGACTGCTTGAACATTGTGAAAAGAAAAGGGCGCATTTCAGAATTAATCCAAATGCATTCCAGATACTATTTCTTTTTATTATCAAGCTTTAGTCTCAGCTCTTAACAATAGACAACAAGAATCCACATTGCCTTAAAGGTAAGTGGGCAGAAGCTCATTTGATACTGAATTCCTGAGAATGGAACCTTTTATTTGCTGTCATAGTGATGACTTTTAATTGTCCTAATAAATAAGCTTTTAAAAAGCTTCTAAAATGTTCTCTAATAACACACTTTGGTCTTTAGCCACAGAAATGCAGAAATAATTAGAAGTGGCATTGTGTACACTGCCTTCTGGACTGGGCTGAAGGTGAAGGAGAAAGTCTCATGCTATCCTTGTCAGCTGCAAGGGTAATTACTGCTGGCTGAAATTACTCAACATTTGTTTATAAGCTCCCCAGAGCATGCTGTAAATAGATTGTCTGTTATAGTCCAATCACATTAAAACGCTGCTCCTTGCAAACTGCTACCTCCTGTTTTCTGAAAGCTAGACAGAGAGAGCCTGCTGCTCACTTATTGAGCACTGAGCACAGAAGAGCTATGTTTAATGTGATTGTTTTCATTAGATTCTTCTCTAAGATCACATTTTCAGGGTCTGAATGCTAGTGGGGTACATTACTTTCATTAGGACTCTTTTATTTGCTTTAGGGAGGATGAATTTCTTTATTATTAGAATGTATATATGTCAGCTTGGAAGAACATTAGAAACAATATGGGGAAGTGACCACGTACTTTCTTTTTCACACATAGGATTTGTTTATCTATGTTGAGTTTTTGAAAGTTAACATCATTTGTTTGTTATACGTTTGATTCCCTTCAGTATGTATTTATGGAGTCCTCACTATATATGTCACAATGGATTAGGTACTATGAATATATATATCTGTTACTCTTAGGGAAATTGAAATCTAGGTGGGGAAAATAACTTGGACACCAGATAAAGTTACAGACTAACAAGATACATGATGAAATGCAAATTTGAAATTAACTTAGTCCCAAAATGGATATGCAAACTATTCATGTGGATGATCAGCAAGTTTTTGTGTTTGGAGAATGAGTTTCCTGTCTTAGAAAGGTAATCAGGCTTTATGAATGAAATTAATTGTGCATTCTTCAATAGGAACCAGAGACAATCCATGCAGTAGTTTGCTCAGCTTTTTGGTGAACCCTGCTTCCAGTTCATGATTTTATATGAGAGAGATTTGATTGGTCCTTTAGGCTGGCTGTGCTTAAAGGTTTTGAATACAGAAGACAATAGGAAATTAAAAACAGCTCAACAGAAAGAACCTGCATATTCACTGAACCAAATCCTGCCATCCTCCAACTTTGTTCTCTAATTGATTAGTAAGTTTCACTATTTGGTTTTTGTTTTTGTTTTGCTAGGAAAAGCACTGGGAATAATTCCTGAGTTGTTTCCACTTGTAATTGACCAAGATTTACAAATTCTGGGTGATCATATCTTTACAGTAGTCTCAAATAGAAAATTGTATTTGAATTCATCAAGAGAATGAACTGCTCTATAAACCTGTCTTGAGAAGGGACAGACATGGGAAGAAAAATATTGCAGAGAAGGAATATTACTTAGATGATAGATATAGAAATGAGAAATACAAATTGTATAAATTCAAACCTGAGAGACAAAAGGATTAGTTGTAAAGTGGAGAAAAAGTAGGTATAATATTACTTTCCAGGTGATACTTAGCCTTTTTTTTTTTCCTTTCCACCCTTCCAAAATTTTCTCAGGGAAATTCTTCTTCCCCTTTATCTAGTTTGGAATTGATGTGGGGTTTTGGAAAACTCCCATTTCCTATTATGTGTACCAGTGTCACTGGAAAGCATTACAACACACACACACACACACACACATACACACAGAGATTTGAGTACCAGGAATGATGATTCAATTACATTTTACAATAATTCCTGGAAGTACCATTTTCTAGGTAAGAGCATCAGATGCAGATTGTATTTTGGGTAGGCACACATATTGCAGTGAAAATCCAGGTATGTTTTACCTAGAAGGGAAAATGAACATGGGGATTCCAGTGGTGTGCTCATTTCAGAATGTTTGGCTAAATTTATTTTCAAGAGAAAACTGAAGCTAAATAAAATCATTCTTTAGGGCTAGCACACGTTGTCTCGAAGTAGACTGAATTCATTTGTTATCTATATAACATTTTTATATGCTTCACATTACTCACTTTATGCCATTAGGAAAGCACTGAATCTTTAAAGAGAAACTTCCTACAGCTAAAAAAGACATTAAGGGAGAAAAATGCTGGGAGCCATAGTGACAGGTACAACTAAGCTTGTATCCTTCGGTTCCCTGGAAACCAGTCAAACACTATCTCATCTTGCAATGGTTGTGTCTGATCCTCTGCTTCAGACATCTTCCTAATAATGGCAACTGCAGAGGTGACTCTCTGCAAATAAGGGCTTGCAGCCACTGGGCATCCATCACATTTCTCCAGAGCAACATTAGACCACCCTAATGGGTACTCCCGTCTTCATTATGATATTAATTCTCTAAATTTCCGAAGTGATTTCATTTGTAATATGACAAAGGCTGGCTGCTCAGGAGACAAACTGTTTTCATCCCCCTCCTGCATGCTCACAAAGGCTTGCTCTCTTCAGTCTTTGGGGGAAAAGGAATTTGATAGCATCAGATCTCTTGTGATACACAAGGCTGGCTAACAGCTACACCACCTGCCAGCACTTCATGCCTGGCCATCCAGCCTGAAGCTTTCTAAAGCGGTAGTTGATGAGTGGAACATGGATGTTGGTTTGGAAAGAAACTATGTGGAGAGAAAACAGCAGCAGAATAAAAAACTCGGCATGGAAGCTGAGTGGGATTTGAGGGTAACAGTGGGGTCAGAGAGAGGCTAGAAACAGAATCAATTGCAATAGGGCTGGTTGGGTAGATGCTATCTAACATCATGATTTTTTTTGCCCTTGTCCATTGCAGTCTGTCGTGGCTACAAATTCCAGGGCTGCCAACTGTATACAACATCCAAAGTAGGGTAATTCATTTTCCTTTCAATATGCTAACCTCTATGGACTTTAATTCAATCTCCCACATCAAAATTAGCTTATCTTCCACAATGCCTACTAGATATAAAACTCAGACTCTCACACACACACAAAATCCTGTCTTGATCAACATACAGGATTTTCCACTAACTGATAATCATAATTCCTAATGGGATTAGGCATCATAGCTAGAACATCTGAATTGAGTACAAAACGCTAAATTTTTGAGAAGTCAAGCACTGGTGAAAATACTGATGTAGATTTAATTTTTTTCTGCTTTCCCTTTCCTTGCTTTTTTCCAGCAAACTCTTGCTCTTGCCTTAACTGTTGACATTTAATTCATTAAAAAAATTCTTTTTAGAAAAGACTGAAGAAAATTCTTATTTTTCAATTAAGCATAGCCTAATAAGTAGATCACTGTTATTTAAAAATTCAGTATCCTAATTAGAGGTAGCCTAGTTTAGTGGTAAATCATCAGCAAAAGCTAAATTTCATTTTGTTAGCAAACTGCAGTCTTGCAAAAGTGAATGAAAGAAACTACTTGGCTTTCTTTTTTTCAATTTTAAATGAAGAAGCTAAATTGTAGACTCCACAAGTTTTACTATTTTATATTGGTTTATATTTATATTAATATTTCAAATATTATTTTATATTATATCTCAATTTTTGTCTGTGTTCAAACGCCTGGTATCCAGGCAGGATGTATGTAGGCCATATCTCCTTCTTACAAATTTTAATTGAATATTCATATAATCGACCTAAAATTTCAGAATATTTGCTGTAGTTTCAGATCTGTAGGCCATTATTAGATTTGGACAAAAATATAGCTTTTATACTTTACTTATTTATTTTAGTTTTTATTACAAATGAACTAGAACCAGATGCATCATATACGTTGCTATTAGAAGTGTCGAAATAAAGATGTATAAAATTTTAATAAAGTAAAACAATTATTTGAGAATGATAAATTTTGCTTCTTTCCCCAAGCCACAAATTCTTCAAAAGAAAACAAGGGAACATTACTGGATATTTCATCTCTCATCCATCCTATTATTCAGTTTAAGATACTATCTTATAAATTTCTTAGTACTTTTGCTCTTTTTGTTTAAAAAATATATTCAAAGCTAAGCTTTGTCTATTTAATCTAAAACTTCTGTAAATGTTATAGTTTTTCTTTTTAGAAATTGAGAGTTGTTTTTCTGACAACTCAATTTCTAGAATAAATCATATATCAAATTGTAATATTGTGCTTCTCAAGATTTTCAAGGGTTAAGGTGCATGCCATAAAAAATTTTAACAGGAATCTTATGAATATTTGCAAAATCCAAGTACAGACCATTGCCAGATTAGCAATGTCTGATTTTAAATGTCTCTTCCATACAAGTGCGAGGCAATTCTTGTTTCACTGTTTCTAGAAACATCATATAATCCTGTTCACTTGCTAGTTTCTTCTACAGCCATGAAGTGCCAGGCTCCCTTGCCACCATTGTAGAATGGAGCTGGATGGTATGATTTCAGGCAGGGTACATCAGGGAGATTCCTGTTACACTGGAGGGTTTTCCTTGTGGAAGATGTCTTCCTTGGGCCCCAAGTTGGAACAAAAGAGTTGAGTTACATTTGTTCAATTATCAGAGGTTTATTGAGAGCCTCCTATGTGCAAGCTAGCTTCTCCCTTCCAAGTGTCCTTCTGAGAACTTAGCATGTTTCACTTTCTTCAAATGATTGGAACCGTATTGTTTCCTAACATACACCTAACGCACAGAGCCTTTGATGTTGGATTAGTTGAAAATGGATGATATTTCACTGCAATATAAATAAGAAATAAACAAGTAGAAGATTGTCAGGCTCCTGACATCTGACTGAAACGAAATTAAGTCTAAGTTCCTTGAGTTTATGAATCAGTCCTTATTTGTTTAATTATCTATTATTTGTATAGAGTAGGTAGTTAATATATCTCCATCAAACTAAACTGAAACTATACTAAGATCCGCAACTGATACATTTCCACTCACTTGCAATATAGAAATTCAAACCCATGGTTTGAACAATTTGTGGGATTAATGAGAATACTGTAAAGAGTAATAGCATGCTATTATGTTGACAATAACAAATATAGCATATTGCCATAACATGTTTTATAGTGTTAGGAATTTTTAATGACCAATAGTTTGGTTTTAGGTATAAGCAAAATACATATCTAAATTATTGTACGTTACTCCTGAAAATCAAATCAATTTCATGTACTATGTAAAATGATTTCTATATTGCTGGTTTCACAACTGACACTTACCTACCATATTTTAAGATATTACTTCATAGAAATGCTTTTGACTTAAAAATAAGATGAGCAAAGAAATCACCAATGAATGGCTTTGCAGTGGTAAATGGTATAAGAAACATACATAAGGCTGGGGATCACAATGGATTTATCAGTCCAGTGATTCTGCATAAATTCAGCGAGTTGGCAGATGTTTAGTTTCTTTTTTCCCATAGTTGCCATCTGGAGAGATCCAGAAGAGAGTTTAGACTCTACTCCAATGAGTACTATTTCTTGGAAATCGACTTTCTGATCCAGTAGGCCCCACTAACACCTTGTTAAAGCTGTTGTGAAGGTCCTACATTAATCCAGCCCTTCATAATCACAAATTGGGACTCAGGGTGTTTGGCAGAGACAGGCACAGTCATGTTAATATGGAGAAAATTAGCTTTCCCATTAGTTTATGCTTTCACATTCCTATAGCTAAAACCCAAGGTGGGTGGCGGAGGGTGGTAGCGCGGGCCGGGGAGCGGGGTGGTGGGGGTTGGTGGCTACCCGAATGTTGAACTCCCCACAACATGGGAAATAGTAAGTCCCAATATAAGCTTTTTTTTTTAATTCACTAGTACAATGTGCTCTACACAATGTAAGAGTACTAGTCTACAAATTACAAACCTTGGCTTCCAGTTCCAGTATGGCCAATAAATGGCTCTTTGTCCTTGGAAACATTTAAACCCCGAAAGCTTTAGTTTCCTTACTGTCCAAGAGAGGGAACTGATGAAAATAATCTCTCAGGTCTCTTTAAAATTCTAACATAATTTCTATTTTTAAAAACACAAATTAGACTTCTTTATTAATTTACGCTAATTACAGACTCTTTTTTTAAAAAAGCAGGAAGAATATTCACTTATTCTATTATTTAAAAAATACTTGCAAAAGGATATGGTTCTTTTTTACATAAACATGCCCTTGCTTATTATTCATTATTCTTGCTGTTAGAAGTAACCTAGGGATTTTTGGTGAGAGCGTTTTCCATAAGTAGTTTTTCCAATAGACATTTTCCTCCAGAGTAGCAAAATTCTATTATTATTGTTTCAGTGATAAGAGAAGCATCAAGTTGTAATAGTGAAAGAAGAGTTTGAAAATTACTGATTTATTTTCCACTTGGTTTAAAAAACCAAGTGGAAAAAACACTGACAGAATTAAGGAGAAAACGACTAGCAATTTTCTTCTATTTTCAGCTCAAGAAATCAAGAGTGTGCTAGAGGTAGAAACTCTTACCATTGTAAAGATGAGGCTTCCTTTAAGAGGGGGCCTGTGTCTGCTTGGAAAGCTCTTCCCCCAGATATCTGTGTTGTTCATTCTGTCACTTTATTCAGGTGCTTGCTATGATATTGCCTCGTCAGAGACAATGTTTCCTGATAACTTGTTGAAAATAGCATCCCCTGTCACACTCTATCTCCTTCTTCTACTTTATTTTTCCTTACATAATATTTATCACCATCTGAAATGTATTTATTTATTGTCAATTCACCCTCCCATCCCCAACGTGAATGGAAGCTGCATGAAGTTACTCTGTCACTAGTGCCCAGCATAGTATTTAGTGTATAGAAGCTGCTCAACAAACATTTAATAAATGAACTCCTGTAAATATTTAGTGCAACCTGATGGAATTGACCCAGTATGAAATAAGGATTTTTTTTTCATCAGGGGAAGCCCAGAATCTAGGGTAGGGCATGCCAACTCTGATGCCTATAAAGATTAAAAAAGATAATTGTAAATATGTGGGTAAATACAATAGAGGGTGGTAAGAATCATTGTGAATGGAAAAATTTATCGATATCTAAAAAATTTCACACATTTCAAACAGTTTTGGAGTCAAACCAAAGGTAGCTATGTGCTATATTTGACTCACAGGGTCTACCTGCTTATAATGTGGGCAAGGTAACCTTTGTGGAACAGTGTAAGTAGGAATGACCTTGTGTTTTATTATGAAGGAGGCAAAATATAAACCAAAATAAATAAAAACCTAAAACGGAAGCCACCTGAAAATTTGAATAGCTGTTGATATTGAAGGTCACCAAGAAACAGAAATTGAACCCCTACATATTGAACCTGATAGTGACATCAGGGTGTTTGTCAATAATTAACTTGATATTTCTAGGAGAACAATGTTTAACGTGATTCTAAGTATTCGTTATAAATCCATATTTCTCAAGCTTTACATCCCTTGCTTCTAGAGAAAGCCTCCTTTGTCTGCAGTCGGATTCCTTTCAGAAAATGAGATCACCACAGACACCATATTTCTGACATTTTTTAAAGGCAAAAATGACAAACTTGTAAACTCTAATTCATATCCAGTCTTTGATTACATAGCATTATTTACAGCTTCTGATGCTTTCAAGAACTCTTTACTAAGAATACTGTGTTGAAATTAAAATGTGCAGGTATAGAGATTTTAGTTACGGGAAAGGTTTTGTTCAGAGTCCTGCTTCATTCTAGCTGCACCGACTTCAGGGTTCTAGGTATGTTGTTTCAAGCTGCACTTAAGGCACTTTAAACCTGAGTTTTCTTCTGCTTGTTTATAGTCACCCCAACTGCAGTTTAACAAATAATAGCTGTTCAGTTATCTAGTTTCCCATTTTCCCATACCAAGCTTAGCTTCAGAGACAAATCCAGCATACAAATATTCAGAGAGACAAGTCGCCTTAGGTATGAGGAATAACTCCGCTTAGCTCTCCAGATATTTTGTGCTTATTAGGTCATCTTATGGCCTGACATAGTAGTTAATATTAAAATGAGCTTGCAGGTCAGCATGGAGGTAGCCTACTCCTATTTTTTTGGCCTATTTCTAGGAACCAGTAGGAATGAAGTCAGTGGGATGGAATTAGTTGTGGAATTCTCTTTCCTCCCTATTTATTTCTCTTCTAGTTCAAAAGATGTAAAGGCACATCTATGTAGATATTCATAACTAGACAATAATAAACATATTGAAGAAAGGTAGAGTCAGATCCAAATATGTTTAGAGGCCACTGACTTCTCAGTGTAATTTGGTAGGCATTTATTAAAAGTCTCCCATGTTTTAGACTCTGCTTGGTTTCTACTGCCAAGAAGAGGGTGATAACATACCCTGTAAACATATTACATGCATAGTAATGCAAAGGACCACCAGGCTAGACATGCCAACAGGAACATCATATTTCGCTATACTGCAGGCTTCTTCTCTTAGATGTGCACAGTAGTACATAATTATGCTTTATTTCCCAATTTGTACATTTATAATAAATTCCAGATCTTTGACAGCATATGCATCCTAAATTCCAGTTTTAACGTTGACAAGAAGAAATGGAGTGGCCAAAGATACAAGAGAATTTCTATCTGGACCTGCTAATAAAAAATAGATTTCGTAGTATTCCTCAATCTTTATTTGTCTGTGAGAAAAAGTAAATTCCAAGGGTAGCTTAGTTGCTTAGAGTTCAGACCTGGAAACTATTAACAGAAGTGCTGATCTTAGCTGTCCTGAGGGTAAAGAGAGAAGAGGGTGTTTCTCAGGCACTAAATATAGGTTTACAGAGCTTCCCATCAAATGGTGATGCACTTCAGGAGCAAAGACAGGCAGCAGATATCTGGGAAAGGAAAGTGAAGTTTGAGGGAAGCCATTGTGAACATTACATGTTTTCCATTATGCACAACTGCGCACGTGATGAGGATATCTGTAGTCAACATGAAAAAGCCTGATTACCTAACTGGGTACACACTTGGCCTCTGAACACAATTGAAGCAGAGCTTCTAATGCATCTGCGATTGTGGGCCACTTGATGTACCCGAAGCCCTGTCAGTGGGAAATATGAATGTGCAGAAAGCTCTTAAATTCAGCATTTGAGGTGGGTGGAACAAGCTACTCAACTTTTCCCCCTCCTCTTTGCTTCTTTTCTCCTTTCTTTTCCCTGTTCCCTTTGTGAATTTATGATTCAGAAATTATTCACACTGACTTCAAGCTCTGTCATTTCTTCATGGGTGTTTTATGTCTGCTCTTGGATTTTCATCTTGTCATTGGGTCTAGAAGTGGTGGTATATCATTACATTAAAATACTTCCCTGTGCTGAATCTGTCAGCTTGGTTAAATCCTGTGTGGGGAGAGCCAAACTAAATTCTGAAATGATCCACTGGATCTTTCTGCAAACATTAATAAGAGAAAAAAAATATTAGTTCTCTAAGTTGAACAAATACTGATTAAAAATAAAGAGATGCATGATTTGACATTGAAACTTTTAATTATGACTTTGTTTATGTTGCTGAAATATTAGCTCTGGAGTGTTTCTGCAGGCAGATGATGTAAATGGCAGTTACATACTGCTTAATGAATGCTTCTGATCCTTCTCATCTTTTTTTTTATGTTTGGGTACTCTACTTGTTCTATTCTCCAATTAATGAATACAAGTTGCTGCATGTGATTATAGTATATATGTTAGGATTATTTATTCTTTTTGTGTGTAATCTTCAGAACCATGTAATAGAAGGGCAATTATCTCATCCTAGACATATAGCCTTACAAAGAACCTTGAATACATACTTTCTAGATTATTTTTCTGTTTCTCTTTCCTCTCCATTCCCCCACCATTTCTCTTTCCCCCATTCCCTCAAATTTGCATGTGCTTGTCTTGAGATAACTGACTTTTCTCAGTGAGAGCAAGATAATTATTAACCAACTGGGCCACTATCTACATTTGCCAGTTTGTCTCTAGTACTGAATGAAAAGGGATTCCTGTAGTAGCTCAGTAAAGTTTGCATTGTACAGATAGCTATTAGAATTGCCATATTAATATATGTAACTAACACCTTGTTATTTGAATACATTTCAGGAAATATCTATAGAAGTACATAATATAAATCTAAATTCTGGGCAAAATTATACAAACAGTTCATCTCTAAACTCTATTACTTATATAATTGAAACCTGGACGTTTAAAATGACAGGTTCATTATTAAGTGCAATGTACTTTTTGTTCTGAAGAGACAAAAACCTTTGTGCCTTCCTAATCTTTATGGAAGCTCTACTAGTGGTTTGTAGGTAGCACTATGCCTGGTGAGACTATTACTACCTTTAGGGTGTCTGTCTGGATGGAATAAGAAAAGTTTGATGAAAGAAGTGGAATGGAAATTTGGTTTTGTCTGTTTATTTAAAGTCACAAGAGGCTTATCTCTCTCTCTCTCTCTCTCTCTCCCTCTCTCTCTCTCTCCCTGTGTGTGTGTGTGTGTGTTTGTGATTAATTTTTACAGCTTCATCTTTGTTGATCTTTTGCAGTCATTCTTGGGAGTTTATATGCTTAAAAATAATTTCTAGAAACTAGAGAGAATGGTTTCCTGAGTAAATTACCACTTATGACAAGATTGAATTTACTCTCTGTGTTTGAAAAGATGCTATTGCTCGCCTGGGAGCTTTACTTTTGGCAGGTTACTAGTAATCCTTTCTGTGGAATGGTGTCATTCCATGACAATTAAAAAAGAGAGGGCTGCATTTCCAAGATTTCCCTTCTAGGATTTCATGAGATTTTGAGCCTCCAAGAGTGAAGCAATAAAATATCACCTGGAGGTGGGCGGCCTCAGAAAGAAAAATACACACCAATATTCTCAGTTACCCCTACCCAAAACAGAATCTCTGAATGTAAATTAAAATGAAATTATCTGTGTTAATGCAGGGGTGCATCTTTTGAAAGTCATTTATGTTAAACTTAGGTGGCATTCTGTCAATTGGCAATGAGTATGTATATCAGATTTATTGTTTAAATTATGTTGCATCTAAGCTAATAATAGAATCTCAGCAGTTTACATTTCTTGCAAAAGTGATAATGAGAGAGAAAAGGCTCAGAGGTGTATTCGATGGCAAATGGTAGCCACTCTGATAGCAATGATTTTTAACAGATAAGCCACAAAGTAGATAATTTACACCTGGGTGATCTGTAGATTACTAGAAATGACTATAAGTATATGTGCTTTTAGTATTCTTGCTTACACATACATTGCTATCGGATTGATTCCTGAAAAGGTATGTCAACGGAGGTAGGAAGTTGAGGTAAAAACATGTTACAGGGTGCCAATGGACTCAGATCTGAACTCCAACTCTGATGTTTCTGTTTTAGATTTTGAATAAGCCTTCAAAGTCTATGAGTAGTTTCTCTATCCATAATATGGAATGATATACCGATTTTTCTTATCTAACATATTTTGTATCCTGAAGTTAGGAAATATAGTTACAAAGATGTTAAGACACAATTTTGGGCCACAAATAGATCAGGGGGTGGGCAGGAAACAGACAAGTAAAGTAGCAATTTCACTCAGGCAGGAAGAGCTAGAAGAGAAGTTGGATTGAGGCCCTCTATCATCCGCCTTGTAATAATTCATATCTCTCTCTCTTACTGAACAATGAAATCCTTGAAGTCAGGAATCATGTATCATTTACTTTAAAATCGACAGAAATGTAGAGTTAGGCCATAACAGGCACAGAAAGCATTTTTGTAGAAGGGTTCTTAAACCACTCAGGTTAGGTAAATGTTGCAACCCAGGATAATGAAAGATAAACATAGAAACAAGTACTGTGTGTATGTTGTTGGGCCAACAACAACTTTACAAGTAGGCAAAGGAGGTGGTTATGTGCTTGATTAAATGAGATCATATTTTCAATATACTTAGGATAGTATTTGGAGTGGAGCTCACTAAACAGAACTATTATATATACAACAATATAAGAAGTGGGAGCCATCAAAACATCCACTCAACCAAAATAAACTGCGGTAAAGCGCTAACACTTGAGTGTGAATTAATTTTTGATATTAGCAAGCTTAATATCAGAACCCAGATGGTATATGAGATTTAGGAGGAAAACTTGATAAGAAAGGAAGAAGGAAAGGTCTATAGCCTGGAGCCTTTGGTGAGAACCGGACCCATTAGGGTGGACCCTGGCATAGCCATAGGCTTCCCTCTTCAGCCAGGGGGAACATGATGCCATTAACTTTCTGAGCCCAAACTTTGGGAAAATTTTGCTGAAAATGGTGAGATGAGCCTGACTGCAATCTTCACCTAGCCGTGGGAGAGTCCTGGGTGTCTCTGTAAGTCTGCCAACAAGGTAGAGAGAGGGGATGGAGAAGCTTCATGTATTCAACTCCCTCATGCCATGATAAGAAGTGAGAAATAAGCTTAAGAATGCATCAAAGTGGGAGAAATGATAGGGGTAAAAATGGCATCTGTATATTTCCTTCCCTGCTCCCAAGTTAGTAGAAGACATCAGTTAGTGAAATGAAGAGTTCCTATGGGGCAGAAAGCAAATAATAAGAGCTCTGTAAACCACTTTGATTACTCACTTTCCTTCCAACTCGGGTGCCATTCATGTAAGCATTCTTGTGAAGGAAGAGCTATCAGCTAAGTCATACCAGGGAACTGCCAATACAAAAACATCAGTATGCACCTTAAGTATTGAATGGAAGTCAGATATTGGGCATGAAGATTGCTAAGCCAGTCTAAGGAACAAAACTCCAAAGGCCACCAATAGAGGTAAGTCCTGTACTTTTAAGATTTAGCAATTTGTGATTTGTTTTCAGTATTAGAGAATAATCCTCTTTATTAATGTTTGCAGCAGATACGTGAATGGTGCAAATTGCATGTTATAATTTGCCATGGAAATCTTATTGTCTCAATTAAGTATCCATTTAGTTAGCACATTCTTCAGCGAACTATCCTTCAAAGGCCTGGTGGTATTTCATGGTATGTCAGTCAATAATTTGCTTCTCCAACTTAATTGCCAAGGGAATATAACCTGACTCCTAGCCTGAGGTTGCCCTTGGAAAGTATAAAGTTATGTTTGTTAAATGCAAGCCTCATGATCTCTGGACAGCGTTAGCAATAATCTTCCTGCCCATTGCACCAATTCTTCCCTGTAAATGCCAGTGATCATGGTGTAGACAAGCATGGACTCCAGTCCTGTGATTTTCCTTGAAAACTAAACTTCCTGTCAGCTTCTGAAGCCCCCTTCTTTCTTTTAATGTTAGCATTTTGTTAAAGTAAATGGAATTAGGAGTAGAGATAAATCAGCTTAATCACACATGAAGCACGATTTTTCATGAGTTACTGCACTCATTTTTACATGAAACACTGAAAACATGAACTTGTTAATCTGCAAGGTTGAAAACTTCTAAAATATTTAATTTCTATTTTAAACGCTTGTCTATGTTATGTAGAAATAAATCATTTTTAGATTATTCAGCTCTGAGTCTACATTTGAATGATGAATATTCTCTAACATTGTTTATTCTAAAGAGAGAAATGCCTATTGTATATGTGTGTACGTACACATAAATAGACTTTTTATAGTTTTGGAATTCAAGTGGAAGTGTATGTAATTAATCTTTCAATATGGTATGTCAGTGTAGAAAAGGTATGGATTTCATATGAGTAAATTTATTTTTATTATGAGGAAATAATAAAAAGGATAAATTTTCCAGTATTTATACAGTTTACCTCATATCTAATTCTCAAAAAAATAAAAAAATAAAGCCTGAGTGAAGGTAAGCATTCCCCTAAGTGGCACAGGTGGCAAGGAATCTTCTAAATTTTGAAATATTTTGAAATTCTCATTGGATTTTCTATTATTCTGACAAACGAATTCAGAAGACAGCCATGCTCATTTTAATTAATTACAACATAAACCTTTAAAGAAAACCTTTGCGTTTGTTTGCTAAACCAAAACAATGTTTCAGGGCTGCACAAGTTGTAGACTGCAGAGGTTGCATAAGTTGTGGACTGCACAAAGATGACTGGTTGAAGGGCTTAGTGGAAGTCTACATCTAGCCTATTCTCAACTGATCATGCCTTTGCCCTTGGAGTGGCATCATCCACCTTTAATAATTCCCACAAAAGTGTTATGTGGATACTGTGTAATTTTAGTGTACTTTCATTTCTAGTTTTAAATTTCCCTTCTAACACTGTCTCACTGTCTCTAGGGTCCAGTTAGAGCAATATTTGAAAGAATCAACCAATAGAATGAATCTAACAAATCTGACTGGTGTTTCCTCCATTGTGTTGACTGCATTAACTTAAATCATGTATTGATCATAAGAAAACAACTTAAGTCCAGAAAAATTTAGCCAAGAATAATAAGTTTCATTTTATATTTCACACACTACCCCCAATAAAAGTTGAATGATCTCATTTGGAGGAAACTCTTATGTATGTCAAAAATCAGCATTCATAACAATAAATTATGTTTGTATTACTCATATAACTTTATACTTAAAAAAAGAGTAGCTGGCCGGGCACAGTGGCTCACACCTGTAATCCCAGCACTTTGGGAGGCTGAGGCAGGTGGATCACGAGGTCAGGAGTTCAAGACCAGCCTGGCCAAGATGGTGAAACGCTGTCTCTACTAAAAATACAAAAATTAGCTGGGCATGGTGGCAGGAACCTGTAATCCCAGCTACTCAGGAGGCTGGAGAATAGTTTGAACCTGGGAGGTGGAGGTTGCAGTGAACCAAGATTGTATCACTACACTTCAGCCTGGGCAACAGAGCAAGACTCCGTCTCAAAATAAATAAATAAATAAATAAATAAATAAATAAATAAATAAATAAATGTAGCTATAGTTTTTTAACCAAAATATATGCTATAAAATAATCTATTCACAATTTTTTTACATCCTTACTCAATTGCCATAAAATATGTTTTATAAATAATAATATGAATTATTGTGTCCAGACTTGTTTCCTTCTGGTGGGTTCTTGGTCTCACTGACTTCAAGAATGAAGCCACGGACCCTCATGGTGAGTGTTACAGTTCTTAAAGGTGGTGTGTCCGGAGTTAGTACCTTCAGATGTTCAGACATGTCTGGAGTTGGTCTGCGTTCGTGGTCTCACTGACTTCAGGAGTGAAGCCATAGAACTTCACAGTGAGTGTTACAGCTTTTAAAGGTGGCACGTCTGGAGTTGTTTGTTCCACCCGATAGTCTTGCTGACTTCAGAAGTGAAGCCACAGATCCTCGTGGTGAGTGTTACAGCTCATAAAGGTAGTGAGGACCCAGAGAGCGAGCAGCAGCAAGATTTATTGTGACGAGCGAAAGAACAAAGCTTTCACAGCATGGAAGGGGACCCAAGCTGGTTGCTGCTGCTGGCTTGGGTGTGGCCATCTTTTATTCCCTTATTTGGCCCTGCCCACATCCTGCTAATTGGTCCATTTTACAGAGTGCTGATTGGTCTGTTTTACACAGTGCTGATTGGTGTGTTTACAAACCTTTAGCTAGACACAGAGCACTGATTGGTGTGTTTTTACAGAGTGCTGATTGGTGTGTTTACAAACCTTTAGCTAGGCACAGAACGCTTATTGGTGCATTTTTACAGAGTGCTGATTGGTGCATTTACACACCTTTAGCTAGACACAGGGTGCTGATTGGTGTGTTTACAATCCTTTAGCTAGACAGAAAAGTTCTCCAAGTCCCCACCCGACCCAGAAGCCCAGCCAGCTTCACCTCTCATTATGACTGCGTTGAAGTGTGAGATTTGATTGTTTCATTTATATTTATCTTAAAAGAGGTAACTGTTTTAATTACAACGATGAATAAAATATTCACCCTGAGATAAATTAAGGATATAAATATATACTCTATTGGTATAGAGAGAAATTAGATGTTATGGTGTGGAGTAGTCACCTTTACTGAAGGAAAAACTTTAGGGAAGAGAAAAACAACAAGAAGTGATTCAGAAAACCAAGTGATATATTCAAACTATTAGGCCTGCTTTATACAGGAATGCTTGACTCTTCTCATTTTGCCAAAAACAGGGGATATTTCTATTCCATGTCTTTTACAACACACTATTCACAACTGAATTTTGTGCTGGAAAAGAATGTCTGATTCCTTCATCTATTAGTTTTGATTTTTGATCCAGTTAGAGAAACTATTATGATTCTCAGTTTTCACAGTCGGTTATATAGAAGACAATGTTTTTTGCTTGGTGTTTTCTTTCTTTGGTGAGTTGGCTAGGAGATTTCTACACATCCAAGAATCCTTAAATGCTAGCAAGGCCAGCCTTTAGTGTTGATGAGAATCAGGTGTAGCCTGCGTTTAGAGGCCCCCCATCTCTATGTCAAAATAACTTCTCTTGTGTTTTGCAAATCTGATCACCTTCTCTTTATGCAAGCCATATTGCTGTTCTTATACTCCTGTCTTCTGAAGCTCAAGAAAGAAAAGTGCAAACTAAAAAGTTATGGATGTCTTGTTTGAGACATTTATATGTTGAGGATCTAAAAGCCCTGCCTTAGCTTGTTGTAAAAATGGATAGCGTTACTGAATAATTGCAAAAGAACATCATTGAATGCAGAAAGAGTTTATTAATCATCTACTTCAAGCTTCTTATTTTATAGTTGTAGAAACTGAGTCCCAGAAACCTTAAATTACTTCTGCAAGTTCATGATGAAAGGGTGGCAGATATGAGTGAGAAGACTTGTGATATCCCTCAAACCACACCCCATGGGTCTCTTCTTTCTTGTTTGGAAATGCATGTGTTGATCATTTGGCCCTAGGCTTCATATCCTTTTATTTGTAGAACAAAGTGTCTAGTCACTGATGTAATATGTGAAATTTGCCAATTCTTCTGTCTTTCGTCTCTGAGAGGCAGTGTTAATATAATTATTAATAACAGTAGTAATAATACTTGGCATGGTAGAGAATATTTATCAAGCATTTACTATAAGCTAGGCACTATTAAAAGTGCTTTATATTACGGACTTATCTGATCCTCAAAATAACTTCATGACCTTGGTAAAAAAAAAAATAAAAAACATGATCCTTATTTATAGATGAGGAAATGGAGGTTCAGGGACTTTTCTGAAGTCTCACAGCTGGCTGTGGCAAAGTCAATATAACTCAAAATCAGGAATCTGGCTTTAGAATCTGTGCTACAAACCAATATACTTGCCTCTCATAGAGGATTTCTCTTTCTTTCTTTCTTTCCTTCTTTCCTTCTTTGTCTTTCCTTCTTTCCTTCTTTCTCCCCCTCCCGTCCCCCCCCCCCTCCCCTCTCCTCCCCTCCCCTCCCCTTCTCTTCCCTTCCCTTCCTTTCCCTTCTTGAGACAGAATCTCACTCTGTTGCCCAGGCTGGAGTGCAGTGGCGTGATCTCAGCTCACTGCAACCTCTGCCCCCCCCAGGTTCAAGCAATTCTCCCACCTCAGCCTCCCGAATAGCTGGTATTACAGGCACGTGCCTCTACGCCAGGCTAATTTTTTTATTTTTAGTAGAAACAGGGTTTCTCCATGTTGGCCAGGCTGGTCTCGAACTCCTGACCTCAAGTGATACACCTGCCTTGGCCTCCCAAAGCTGTGGTATTACAGGCGTGAGCCACCGCTCCTGGCCCTCTAATATGTTTCAACAATGAATCAAGTGGTGTCTGTGTGTATGTGTGTGTATATATGTGTGTACATATATGTTTGTGTTACTCGTGATATATCCCATATTGTGTTACCATATGTGCAATGAAGTCTTTCTTTATGTAAGCAACAAAAAAATTTTCAGAAAAAAATAATTGAGTTATGGGCACTTACATTTACTCCACTGGGATTAACTTCGCGGGCTCACGATTTGTGGAGATAACTGAAGAACACAACAGAAAGATAATCTATGATTTAATGATTACAATTAAAGTACAGTTGTTAGGTTTTCGTAACATTTGTTTAGGAGCACTATCCTTCCTGCTTCACACAATATTTGTTTATCAAAACTATCAATCCGTAAACCACGCTTATAGCTGGCAAGAAAACCTAATACAGAAAGACAAAGGAGAAAATCAGCATATTTTTTAGATCCTTGATGTCCCTTCCTGCTTCCCCCTTCTGTCAACTATTCTGAATAGAGAGAAACGGTGTCAATGGTGCTTTTGGTCAAGAACATAAGGGAACATTTTTGTCACTTTCACTCATCCCCAATGTTCTCTCTTAGGCCACCACCCTCCCATCTCGCATTTGAAACCTCTGGGTTCTTTTGAAAAGACACAGCCTACTCTTCCTTTTAAAATGAAATCCCAAATTATAGGAGGAAAAGGAATTTGTGCAGTGTTCCTTCTTGCCTCTTAGAACAAGTACAGCAAAACTAAGTCTGGATATTGCTTCCTTCAAGTAGTTTTATTAGCCGAGAAGTTTATGTGCAGGAAATCTATTTTAAAATTTATAACTGACTTAGTTTTAGACTGCAGACACATATGGTTTATTTGTTACTAATACTCTTTATGTTTTGTTTTCTAAGCATTTATGCTGTTAACTTTTTGACTTGATAACTTAGCTAACATTATTTAGAAAATAAATACCTAATACAATATGAGTCATGGAATATTAAGGGTGTTACTAAGTATGCAGAAATTAGAAAGACTGCTCATATTTTTCTTTTTGAGAAAGGGTTTTACCCTGTCATTCAGGCAGGAGTGCATGGCTCACTGTAGTCTCATACTCCTGGGCTCAAGCCATCCTCCTACCTCAGCCTCCAGGGTAGCTGGGACTACAGGGTCACGTTACTATGGTTGGCTAATTTTTTTTTCTTTTCTTTTCTTTTTTTCTTTTTTCCTTTTTTTTTTTTTTGGAGACAGAGTCTTGCTATGTCGCCTAAGCTGATCTTGAACTCTGGACCTCAAGTAATTCTCCCCCTCTATAGCCGCCCAAAGTGCTAAGATTACAGGTGAGAGTGACCATGCCTAACCAAGAGGCTGCTCTTCTAACAATATTGTATCATTTAATTTAACCAGCAAACTTTTATGTGATTAATATTTATGTCCAAAGCTGGGTAGGTCTGTATATTCTCTATAAACATACAGAATAAGTATCTTTTGTCAAAGTGAAAAGGGAGAGCTGAGTTTCAGAAGAAAAATTAGACACTAGTTGTGAGTTAGTTTTAGCCTAGCACTTTCATTTCTTATAAAAATATTCAAAATATAGCAATGCATTTAGAAATATCAAAGTTCAAACTGTTTAAACTTAATTTCCATCATATTACATCAGATCAAATTTCTAGTTATTTCTTCAATCAATATTTATGATATGCCTGTATTTTAATAAAAATCCAAGAAACTGAATGAAGCTTTGGTTTTGCTGCAAATGCGTCTACCTGTATTTATTATAAATATGAGCCTAGCAGGCATTTAGCAGAGAATCATGTCAGTCAAACCAGTGTCAACATATTAATACTCTTCTTCTAATTAGGAAATGGAACTGAGGTGGCATTTTTATCATGATGTCCTTTGTGATTGACACGTCTGTGCTGAAATACATTTTTGCACAGATTCATAGTGTAAATGGATAATTTGCTTTCAGATAAAGTCCTCTTTTAGAAGACTTTAAAAATAAATCCAAGAACCACAAATAGAAATTTAACACTCCCTTTAAGAATGTAAAAGGCAATAAAATGCTAAATGGTTAGAAGTTACAATTTAGAAATATGTATTTGCTTTATTTGTTGTTACTATTAGAGAAGAATGGATTGAATTAATCTTTGAAACAAAATTGTGGCAAAATATGTGTCAAACATAAATGGCATTAAAAGAACCCATTATTTGTCTTTTGTTCTTTCCTTTTAAAAAAGATGAATGTAGGCAGATGCTGTGGCTCATGCCTGTAGTCCCAGCAATTTGGGAGGCTGAGGCGGGCAGATCACCTGAGGTCAGGAGATCGAGACTAGCCTGATCAACATGGAGAAACCCCATCTCTATTAAAAATACAAAATTAGCCGAGCATGTTGGCGCATGCCTGTAATCCCAGCTACTCGGGAGGCTGAGGCAAGAGAATCACTTGAACCTGGGAGATGGAGGTTGCGGTGAGCCAAGATCGTGCCATTGCACTCCAGCCTGGGCAACAAAAGCAAAACTCCTTCTAAAAAAAAAAAAAAAAAGATGAATGCATCTCCATTGAATTTCATTATCAAAGTTCTGTTTAAAGTCCAATATTTGCAAATTTTACAGGTTAAGAAAATAGACTAGTCTACAAATGACATATTTGAGAACTTATAAACTTAGCTGTCTGCTGTCTAGATTTCTATGCCATTCTCTAGATGATTTGTTTTTTTTAAAAAAAGATTCAACTGCAAACACCTATAAAATTATAAAATTAATGTTCAGTTTTAGCTTTCCTATTATTTTGTTATTCCTATTATTTGTATTTTTATTCTCTATCTGTAGTTAAAAGAAAAAAAAAAAGAGAAGGGAAACAACAGCAATGACCTGAATCTACAAGGTAAATGAGTGCTGTAGATTTTGCAAATAATAGTGTTGAATCTTCAACTTCTAAACTAACTTTAGGAAATACAGTCTGAGAATGGGAACACCTCCCACATTTCTCGAGATTAATAAGAATAGCTACATTGTTACTCATTTCAAATTAGTGTTTGTTGCAAAGCAGCATCTTCTAATGTGAATTTTAAAAGTGGAAATGAAAAACATCAAAATGGTCTGATTTTTGGAGCCAAATAGTTGTAAAAATGATAAGGAACTGCTTTCTTTCTCTTTACTGGTTTGCATTTGAGCACTGGTTTCCTAAAGTTCATCAAGCCAAAGGGAGAAAAGAAAAAAGAGAGAGGGAGAGAAAGAGAGAAAAACAGATACACAGAAAGAAATATTCTGAAAAATAAGTAAGAGAGAAGATGAAAGAGAACACGAGTCATATAAAGATAGAGAGACTGAGCTGTAGAAACTGGTCACATAAATAGTCATGTAATAAAAAGTTTCAGATTTGTATTGAAGTAAAAAAAAAAAAACTACTTAGAGAAAGGCCAACAGGCCAGACTAAATAATCCTCGACTTACCGTCCAATTCTGAATCCCATATTAGCTGCAGAGATTTTAATGTAAATATGCCATTACACTGTCATTACAGTGATCAGGCTTCATGGCTCACAGGTCACATCTCAGCCACTGTTAATTTTGCAGGCAAAAGCTTTTTTTCTCTTGAAATGTTAATAACTTTCTATTAGTTAATGTAGCGTGACTAAAATTCAGATTAGATATAATTCATTTTAATATCTGTGACTGGCTATCCTGATCATTTAGCAATGGTTTCCAGCTGAATACAAGATGCTAAATTGGACTCATTTGCATAGCCCTGTTAAAGCAATGCCATTCTAGAAATGTAGGCATCTTCAAATTAATTTAAAAGATTTTTTTTCCTCCTGGTTTTGCTATTAGGATAAAATCTTTGGTTGGCAACTAATTGAAGTTACCATGGGCCGAATGCACATCCTTTTCTCTACCTACCCACCCATTCCCTAAGGAAAAAAGCAACCAAAACACTAGTAAGGAGTATTAATTGGTGAATGCAGATGATACCCAGTGCCTCAGAACCTAGAAAGGGTTCCATTTAGTACCTATAATGTTGTGACAGAAGCCTAAACTGTTGACAAGGTCTGTGACAACTGGATCTTGAAGAGCATTTAGCTCCACTTTGCAAACCTGTTTTTAACTCTCTCTATTATTTAAATTGATTGAATCCTTACCTTTTCAGTGTGTGGAGTCTAGTTTGTTAAACTAAATGGATAATATAGGTTGCTTTCCAAGGAAGACATCACCAGATTGAACAGCACTGTTGTTATTAATCATGGACAGATTCTGGAGTCTGTTCTTCTCTTCCTTTGCCTATGTAACCTCCATTAATGCTAATGGAAAACACAGATGATACATTCATGCAACAAGGGACCACCAGACCCCTGAATTATCAAAGCATGTGGGTAGATGCTCACACAGACAATTCAATAAGTGCACCTGTGGAAGGGATTAGGACATCTTTCATTGCACCCTGATCCTTTTTTTCCCCTTTACTTTGTCATATTTGATGATTTGTTTTCCTTTCATTTAAATGCAAACAATGTAAAATATTAAACATTTCCCATTTGTTCACAGGTATCAGGTATCAGAAACATTGTGTAAAGAATATGTAAATACTCTCATACAGCTAGATCAAAGCTTTGTTTCAGAAATTCTAACAGGATTCCTAGAAAGTGAAAACTGAAATAAACCAATTTTTAATATATTTTTCTTGATTTCACCAACTTTAAAATCAACTTTAAAATTTGAAATGTCCATATTCTTTTATAAACTTATTTAATAATTATTTACTTATGTAAAGATATTTGGCTTTAGGAACTCATTATTTGGAACTTTGGAATGTAATTTTCAGAAATTAGGGTCTTTCCTTTTCCCAAAGCAAAAAATAGGTCTCAGATGAGAACAACTAATGTTTTACGGGTTTCTTTTTATTGAATTTGTTTATTTCTAGACATTAGAAAAGCTATACGGCTTGGGAAAAAAAGTCTTTTTATGTCTCTACTCTCCTGCTTCTTTCCTTCTTTCTCTTCTTCTTCCTTCTGTCATCCCTGGGGCAAAATAACAGATTCTCTTGCTGCTGTTTGCAATCTGAGAATAAATTATTTTGCCATCTTTTCACCACCCCCCCCACCTCCAACAATTTAATGAGGAGTATATGGTTGGACCACTAGCTGTTTGAGAGAGATGAACATCTAGTAAAAATTAATTAAATTATAGTGAATATTTTGAATAAACACAGAATTGGTAAAATCCTTCCCTTCCAAAATGTATGTGAAAATTTCCAGTTGTACAGTTCACCTTGAAAGTAAATCAACAGGCAATATTCAAAGGATGCCAACCAAATAATAAACTTGGGTAGTGATTGGCCACTGGGCAATTGAGTAGCTAGACTGACAATTCCTGAAAACAACTCTTTTCTCTATTTGGTTGATTACTTCAAGAGTCAACAGTTAATGTAGGTTAAAAACTTTGTTGGCAGTTTCCATTTCTCAGCCTATAAACATTTTCAAATATATGTTCTTCTCAGTACCCTGTCTACCAACTTATTTCTCTCCTTCCCTCCACAACTTAAATAGTGAAATAGTGATGATTTCCACCTCCTCCTTTCTCCTCACTCTCAATGCACTCCCTACATTCACCTTGCTCCTAATGCACTACAGACTTTCCTCCCTTCTTCCCATCCCTCCACTGAAACTTCTCATGATCTATTATTGACCAAATTCTATCTTCATCAGTGCCCCCATCTCCAGCCCAGTCAGCTCAGTCATTTGGTCAAATGATCAAATCCATCTCAAGTATCATTTCTGTCTGAAGGCTCTATGATAGTTCCTGGAGGATATATGAAAGTGCCTGGCATAGAGACCTGGATATGTAGAGTTTGAAAAATTATCCCTGTTGATTTAAAAATGGCAACTATGTTATAGTGAGTGTCCCTTGGACATCTTATCTAACTATTAGCTATGTTGGTGTCACTCAAACCTATAGCTTGAACTGAGGCCTCTTTCTTGCCAATCTGAGCTAAATATCTAATTGTCTACTGGCTATTTTCACCAAACTGTACCATAATCAGATCAAAATAACAGTGTGCTGCTGGCTCCTTGTCTCTGTCAACCATGATCTGGTTCAGAATAGTAACATTTACCTGGGCACCTAATTCAGAAATGTGGGAGTCATCCTAGAATTACTAAGTCTATATATCTAATTGGTCACTAAGTGCCACTACACCTCCTTAAAAAGTTTCTAATTCGAATCTGTCCCTTTCACCATTCTACTGCATCAGGTCAGGACTTTGTAATTTCTTACTAGGATTATCTTTACTTCTGTAATCTGTTTTCATAGGACACCCCCACTCCAATTTATCTTCACAGCTAGAGTTGCATTTTCACAGTGCAAACCCCATTGCTCCCCCTGTTAAAATTCTGTAGAGGCTGTCCATCACTCTTAGGTTTAGAAGTCTCAGTATGGGCAATGCTTTCCTTGATGATTATCTCCTGGCTGTCCCTCCAGCCTTATCCCTTGCATTATCCACATTCGCAATCTGTGCCCCAATCTAGAATAATTATTCTCATTCCCTGGGAGGAACCATGCTATGGCTTGCTTCAGTGCATTCCTTGCCTCTTGCCTACCTGGGAAATTCTTACTCATTCCTCATTACTCAGCTCAATTTTTTTTTTTTTATTTTCTTCATCGGGCTTCCATTCTTCTTTCCATGTCTTCAGATTGGGTTAAATACTAGGCCGTCTGTGCACCCGTGGTACCTTACTCATACCTTGAATGTACTACTGTGAGATTTTACATACGTATTAGGTTGGTACAAAGGTAACTGTGGTTTTTGCCATTTAAAAAAATATATATTTTCTCTCTCTCTTGCTCTCTCTCTTTCTCTGTGTGTGTGTGTGTGTGTTTGTGTGTGTGTGTATGAGTGCCTGGATGATTGTGTGCATTGGGGAGAATATTGGCTCTTTGTAATTTTTTTGAATTAATATATGAAGAGCAAATGAGCCTTTCCAGCAAACATCTAGCCTTTATAAAACCAATCCTAAGTCTATTTTGTCTCCTTGGACTTTCATTTCAGCAAAAGCACCCCTGCCTGACCATTGAGCATGAAATCTCCCAGCATCCTAATAAAACATTTCACTTTGAAAAGGTGACATTTCACATTGGTTCTGAGATTTCTTAGTTGCTTCTAGTTTTTCCTAAATTCATCTGGAATTTCCAGTTATTTATTTATTTAGAATTTCAAAACTCTTTATGGATTTAGAAAATACTTCCCTGCATAATGACATTGGTTATTCCTATTTGGAATAAAGACATATTGATAGTTATCTTAAAATGGATCTTCCTTTAATATAATTTTATTTACAAAGGATTGGTGGGAAAAAAGCTTAGCTAGGTTTCAAAAGTCTCAAATCATTGTTCTCTGGTAGATTTCTTTATCTAAAAAATGATTTTAAGACAGAATAGTTTGGACCAGATTTTAGAGCTAAATTTATTTTGCTCCAGGTTTCATTTGTTTTGTAGACATTTTTTTATTCACTTCCAAGAGTCCTTCTACAAATTCAGAGAGATACAAACCTCTTCCTTTTTAAAATTATTTTGGGATTTCCTAACTTCAATATACAAATATACAGGAGTACAAATATGATATTGCACTGTTGGATGAAGCAGATAAAAAGATTGTAACCCTGACCCAAAAAAACCAACCCCAAATTAACAAAGCAGTTCCATAAAGAAGAACCTGCAGTTGCCTTTCTGCTACATAATTTCAAGGACCCCCCTACTTAGACACTGTAGTGTGTGGGTTAAAAAGAAAAAAAAAACTGATTCAATGGCAATGGACTATTTTAATGCAGTGAATGTCTACTAATTTAAGTGAAAGAACTTCATAGGAGTCAGATAATATCATCTAGTCACTTCAATACAGTTATCTTATTGGATTACCTGATTCTTTTTAACTTTTCTTCTAGATTTTACATGAATTAAGTATTAAAACGTAAATATATCTATCAGCATTTCTTTTAAAGTATTTTCCTCTTGTCATTATTTCAAATTGCCTGTGTTGTTAAGAAGGCCACTAGACTGTATCTTCTGCAGACTTCCACTGCTGTGCTTTTAATCTACTGACTACTTTCCTTCATTATAAGATATTAATAACATTTTTAAGCATTTGAACATTTAGATGAGATAATAATAACAGCAGCATCAGGATCACTGAAACAAGCATTGGTTTCAAAATGACACTGTGATTTAACATTGTTGGGGAAAATGCCTTACAAGGATGAATGATGGCAGGATTAAATATCCAATTAATTAGTGGTTTTCTGGAAACCGGGTGAGACGAGATAAACATTGTGAATGTGGTAGAGGTTGGAGAATGGATTTAGGGAAATGAACTCTGGTGAACCAACTTATATGAAATAATTCTAGCAAAATTGAGTCAAACGTATGGAAAAACTCAGTGCATGGGACAGAGCCATTGGAATAGGTTTTGTGGACGTAATTGCTCATGACCTGGTACTTGAATATATTGGATAAAGAGAGATTAAAAAAAAAGATGTTCAGGAGGGTGGAGCCATATAAGCAAAGGGTAACATTGGGAAAAGCAGTTAGATTCACAGAAGTTGTAATTATTCACAGGTCTTATGTTAAATAGGGTGGTGTCAGATAATATGAGGTCTGTAATATACTCAGAGAAATCTGGACTTCAAGTAACAGGTAATGATAAGTCTCTGGAGATCATTAAGTAGGATAATAATATGAGTAAATGGCTGCCGTATGGATGTTGTATTAGTTGTGTATTGTTGTGTAACAAATTTAGCAGATTAGAACAACATACATTTATTATATCACAGTTTCTGAAGGTTCTAGCTCAGATTATTTCACAAGGCTATAGTCAAGCTACAGGCTGTAGTCAGCCAGGGCTGTAGGCTTGCTAGGAAAAATCCACTTCTAAGCTAAGTCATGTATTTGTGGACCGGCCTTAGTTTCTCACTGGCTGTTGTTGGCCAGAGGCCTCCATTCCTTGCCACTTAGATGTCTACGTAGACTGCCTGAAAGTTTTTCCAGTATGGCAACTGGTTTTCACCAGAGCCAGTCATCCAAGAGTGAGTGATCTTATAGAAGGAAAGAGAGAGCAAAAAACCAAGATGGAAGCTGAAGTCTTTTCACAATGCAAAAGTGGAAGTTATATACCTCACTTCTCCCATATTTTGCTGGTCACAAGACCAACTCATAATATGTGGAAGAGAACTATACAAGGGTGTGAATGCCAGTTGAAGATCATTAGGGGCCAACTTACACACTGGCTACCACAGTGGTAAAGTTGAAAGGCCAGCCGAGAGGCTGATATAATTGACAGTGAGAACATGATGAAAGCATGGGAACAAAGATGGACATAAAAGGACAAGTCCATAAGAAATGTAGAAGAAAAAAATTATTCAATAATAGCAAATTTGATAAAATCAGGATAGCAAAGGCTAAAAGATGACTTCCAGATTTTGACTTTGGACAACTGTAAGTGATCTGCTCTTGCCACAAAAAACAAACCAAAAAACAGGGAACTCAAGGAAACTTTTGGGGGTGATGGATACATTTATTACCTTCATTGTGGTGATGGTAATACAAATGTATGCATATATCCAAACTCATCAATTTGTGTATATTAAGTATACATATTAAATATATGTATTTTTTGGTATACCAATTATACTTCAATAAAGCTGGGAGAAAAAAAGAGTGATCTGGCTGCCAATTGATTGGATGGTATAGAAGTGATAGTTTAAAATGTGAAGATGGCTTTATCTGTAGACCTGTCGAGTTTGAGGTGGCATTCATCTATCCAAGTGAATATGCCCTATATTACATAGACAAGCATTCAGAAAATACTATGATGGAACATGAGAGAGACATAGGCAAAAGGAGGTCAAAATATCTATATTAATGGAAGATGGTGAAGTGAATCTGGTCAGTCAGAAGCAGGGAAGACCAGAAAGAAGTGCTATGGGTAGTGCACATTATTTGCATAATAGATGTTTAATAAGATTTTCAGTTTCCTGTCTTTCAATAAAAGTTTGTTTCCTTCTTCCTTTTTCCCTTCTTTTTATCCTTCCTTCCTTCTTTTCTTCCTTTCTCTTTCTCCCTCGCCCTTTCCTTCTCTTTTTCCCCTCCCCTCCTTCTCTCTATTCTTCCTTCTACTCTTCTTCCCTGCTGTCCTTTCTCCTCCTCTTTCTTTCTGTTAAATCATATTTACTGTTTTTTTTCCTGCCGAGAATAATCCCAGTAGTTCAGAGCCAGATTAGGAAGATTCCCATAACAGTTCAATGATACGCTGCTTGCAGTGTGTCACTCAACACTGCTCATTTTAATAGATTGTTTATATTAAGCCCCAAAGCTAAAACACAGAATGTCTGTTAAAGAAAATAGTGTAAGAAAAAAGAATTCCAAGACAGCATTAGGAAAGAAACACAGAAATTCAAGTAACTGTTTCATAATACCAAGCATTTTATCTTTAATGTGATAAAAATCTGGCAAAATAAGTCATCTATAAATATGTGGGAAATTTTTATAAATCCATTTACAAGATCCATGTAGTATATGCATCCTCTTCATATTTAAATGGAGAAAAGGTCTATTATTTATGCCCCTCCCATATGCACATTTTATCAAAAGTACAAAAAAAGTAGGAAAAACAATAGAAGTTTTCTTTTACACTTTATTTTTAGGTGAGAAAACCCTTTTTTCACATTGGCTAATGAGATCAAATATGCCTCACAGGTTACACATTCCAGATGATCCTTAAAATATAAAATGCTATTAATTCATGAAATAATGGAGAGTCCCATTTTGAATCTCCAACCTTTTGAATTTTAAAAGTTTAAAGATTGTGAGTTAGCTTGAGATCTGTCACTCCACATAACATCACTCTAAACTGGTAGTCCCACTACATGTTTTTTTCTTGTTTGTTTTGTTTTGTTTATTTATGACACATGAGTGAGCTGAGATTGGTTTTTACATTTGTGAATGGCTGAAAAACAAAAGAGAAAGTGTTTTAAGATATATAAAAATAATATGGAATTTAAATTTTGCTGTCCATAAATAAAGTTTAATTTAAAAAAAAAAAGGCCATACTCACTCACTATGTATTTTCTATGGCTGTTTTCCCAGTGCAATAGTAGAGTCAGTCATTGCCATGGAGACCATATATGGTGCTCTCATCACTGCACTGCTGCTTGGTGTACTATAAATTGTAGTGATACAGTTTTAACTCAACAGGGTTTCAGGTGCCACACATATTGCCATATTGCAACATCAAAACAATTTTTTTAAAGCATTTAAATTCTTTAGCCACCATGGCAAAAGAAAAAAAAAAGAGAAAGGTGGACTTTGAACGTCATGCTTTTAATGCACAGTGAAGTGCGGACTATTATTTTAAAATCTAATTAGATGGCAAAACATTGTGGCTTATAGCAGTGACACAGTAGCTGTGCTAAAAGAACACTGTGTACATGGGCATTACAAGACTAAGCATTCATCACAATACTCACAAGTTACAAGAGAGCAGCAGTAAGAAAAATTAGGAAATTTAAAATGAAATATCTCCTCAAACAAGAATTTCTTCACACATATAAAACATGAAAATGAGTTTCCAGCCAAAGTAATTTTTTGAGCAGCTCAATTATTAGACAAGTACAGAATAAGTAATTGTAGATTGGCAGCAACTCTATTTTGATGTTTTAAATTAAGATGTCATTTCTTCTCTGCTGGATTTTATTGTTTGTGTTGAAAAGTCAAATTTTTTTTTACTGTTCCTTTGCAGGTGATGGCTTTTTCTCTCACCTACTTTAATAATTTCTTGTTGTCCTTCATTCTTAAGTTTTAACATGATGTTACTAGGTGTGATTTTCTTTGTAATTATTCTTCTTAGAGTTAGTAGACCTTGTTATATCTGTTTGGGTAATTTTTTACCCAGTTTTTCTTGAAATATGACTTCTACTCCTTTATTGCTTTTCTCCTCCTTAGACTCTAGCTGCATATATTCAGGCCTTTTAGCCATTACTTAATGCCTCTTATGTTCTTTTATATCTGTCTCATCCTTTTTTCCTTCAGTGCTTCATTCTGGATTTTCTTATTTCTATTGCTGTGACTAATTGGCTGTTATATCCATATATAGGTTCTTAATTTTAGTTGTATTTTTTGTTTTGCAATTTCTATTTTTTACCTTATTATGATTTTATAATCTATGATGGAATTCTCCATCTTTCTATCTTATTATATTTTATATCTACTAATAAAAGTATCATTGGCCTCCATTCTCCTTGATGTGAATTGTGAATGTCTCTCTTTTTTTTTGTTTTTTTTGAGATGGAGTCTCGCTCTGTTGCCCAGGCTGGAGTGCAGTGGCGCGATCTCAGCTCACTACAACCTCCACCTGCTGAGTTCAAGTGATTCTCCTGCCTTAGCCTCCTGAATAGCTGGGATTGCAGGTGTGTGCCACTACGCCTGGCTAATTTTTGAATTTTGAGTGGAGACAGGGTTTCACTGTGTTGGTCAGGCTGGTCTCAAACTCCTGACCTTGTGATCCACCCGCCTCAGCCTCTAAAAGTGCTAGGATTACAGGTGTGAGCCACCGTGCACAGCCGTGAATGTCTTAAGAAGAAAATGTATTAGTAAATGTTAGGAAATTTCCCTATGAATTTCCATTTTTCTTAGTAAATAGGCTTCTCAAATCCCTATTACCTTGGTTATTTTCCAGTGCTCTCAAGTAGTGCATTCTCTCTGTCTCTTTCTCTCCCTCTGTGTGTGTGTGTGTGTTTTGCCCAGCTTTTATACTTCAACTCAGGAAGATAAAAAATTTGAAATAAACTAAATCAGAAAACCAGCCCTATTCCTGCTGCATAGCTAGTAGTGTTCAATGAACATTTTTGAATGGGGTAAGTGATGCACTCAATTCTGAGTTTGTGCTAAGTATGGAAGTCCTCACTCTCAAAGTTGTATAATTGTCAATCCCTGCACTTGTATAATCCTGGGAGTGAGTGTCTCCTTAAATTTTGTGCACTAAACTGCCTTACTCATCTTACTTTAAGCCCTACGTATGAAGTGTGCAGAACAAATTTACTCTTATGATTCATGGTAACAGTCATAGAAAGATAATGTAATTTCCCTAAAGTCACATTGAAACCTAGAAGACTAACAGAAAAAGGAAAATAGTGTTGGTAATTATGGGTAGGATGCACTATCTTTTGGGTCAAAAATATAGTTTCCAGCAGGATAGTATCAGATAACCATGTGTAATGCTAGTAAAACTCAGATCAAAGCCCTGTGAGTACTTTAGAGCAGTGACAGTAAAAGTAAATTTCACAAGATCAGTCCTCATGTATCCAGCACACTCCATGACCTGAAAGAAAATTTTTTGTTTGTTTGTTTTTGGGTGGTACATATTGACTTTATTGCTTGCTGTTGTTGTTAACCTCTACCACACCCATCAGGCTTGAACTTAAATTAATGGATGACACTTAAATTCTGTCCTTAGCTTAACAAGCCTTAATTATGAAATCAAACTATTATTGTGTACTCTTTTTTCTTTTTCTCAAGCTCAGCAGATGCCATGCTAATCTCTACAAAAGTGGTAATAAAGACATTTGCAGTCAGCATGTACAGGAAAAGTATAAGAGATTCTCTCTACCAGAGTGCGATGTTCCTGTTTAAGAATACAGAATGATTTACAGGTGTTAATGGACATGCATTATTGTTGAAACGCTGCTCAATTAAGGCATCTGTGGAGCTACAGAAAGGTCTGTGTTGCAAATGAGTGCACCTGTTTGCAACCTGCTAAAAGATGTATTAAGGATAAGATGCAGTTACCCAAAAATAGTCCTAAAAGCAGGAATTAGAAAGATTTATCTCTTTCTAGCGTTCTTTTTTCTGTATTCAGTGTCTTCCTCAGGTGTGAACTAAAAACTTCATTTTGGATCGGTCATATCATGTAGGAACTAAGGTTGAGTTTAAAGTGCTGTCTCTTAAGTGAAGGTCAGTGGTTTACCCATTATAGCACCCAACCCCAAATACTTCTAGCAATTAATTATATCTATATCTGTTTTTATAGAGTAAAAGAATAAAGAAGTGACAGTCAGCAGTTTTAAGTAATACAAGTTAAAGGTGTTCTATCATTTAAAATGATATATCATTTTGGAAAGAAAATGTAAAAGCTGGTACGTGCAATCTAAAATTAAATACAGATTTTGAATTTCAGGCTGTGAAGCTAAAAAGATCAAAGGAAAGTCTTTACAGTACTTTGGAATTTGGTATAATACTTCCCGGGAGGTCATTTACTCCCATAATTTAGTCTGACTTATTTTGGCTTCAGGTCCATTAAAAATGTGCAGCAAAAAAGGAGGCTTCTTTTTACTTTAATTTTTAACAGCAACTTGTCAGTGAAAAAGAAAGGTGTCTGAAAGAGGATCATCTATCATAGTCCTAATAGCTTTCAAATCTTGTGACTTTTTGAGTCTGCTTGAGAGAGAAACTTATCTTGAAATGTCTATATTTTAACTCTTTCCACTGTTCTATGGAGGAGTATTACATTAGATCTTAAGCATTACTCAAATACAGTTACCCGTCCTATGACATTCGGGGTTGTTACCCCTTAGCTAAGGAAACTTTACAGTTCAAGAGGATTGGGTATATTATTAGCTATAGATTTTACTCCCTTTTCCTGTTCTTTTTAAATGATTGAGTCCTACCAGTGTGAATTCAGCTGATGGGTGGATAGTTGAATACATCAAACAAAGAACCAAGTAAATAATTTCTATTTCTTCCTCTTTTCTTTTGTTCCTCTTTTGTTTCTTGTCTCTCTTTTTCTCCTTTCTCCCCCACTTCCTCCCTTCCTGTTTTCCTTCTCTCCTCCCCTCCCTTTCCCTCCCTCTACCTTGCCCTTTCCCTCGCTCGCTCGCTCTCACACACATCAGGAAGAATAAACAGTGTGTTTATTTTATTTTTATTATTTTTTTTAATCAGAGGCTGTACTCTGTAAGGGCTAAAATACTAGGCTGGGAGTCAAAAAAGGGAAGAATCCTGTATTCTATCTCCCTATGCCTGTTTCATTCTGTAAGTTACTTCACTTCTCTAGTCTTCAGTTTTCCTTATTTGGAAATAAGGAGGTTGCACTTGATGAGATTTGAGGTCTCTTCTAGGCTTGAACCTGTCCTGAGCATGCTCCTTTGGAATGTTAGTAATTACTCTTTTACAATGACAAATTCTACAGAGAGATGCTCATCTTCTCTTAATTTTGGTCCAGAAAACTGGCAAAGGATTACTTTAATTCTACCAATACAGTTCAACTAATCTTACTAAATAAGTTTTCATAAGAGCAGACTTCCACCCACTCTTAAGTGGGTAAGTAGATAGCAGCTCATGATGGCTGGCTGTCTAGAGTCCTCTGCTGGGAAGGGTTGTGAAGCTGGGTCCAGAGAGTGCTGTGAATTCTGGGCAATGTCTTTCATCAGTGAGGACAAGGTAGGTGGGATGTATACTTACCATTGATTTGTCATACCTGAACTTCCTCATTGTCAAAATTGTGTAAAAATGCACTATTGGTAGACCTTGGCAAAAATCAAGCTTGAATGGAATAAAACATAAGGCATAACAAGGCTTTTATAAGTATTTTGATATCGAGATGGCAAAGTTGCAGTCCTTACAAATTTACAAATTTCTAATATATGTCAGTTCTGAAATTATTATTACTTCAAGAAATGCTTGAAGTAATTCTTATGGTCCTCCTGAACACATTCACAAAATGGAGGAGTGTTTTATTAAATAATGTAGGAGCTTCAGGGCATTTATTCTTCTTTGTACCACATTTTAGGGAGCCTCCTACTAACCTACCTACTGAAATCCTTATACCTTAAACAATTCTACATTAAGATTTGGTTTAGTATCAAAAGGCCATTTCTTGGACCAGTGTTTGACTCAAATAAAATACATCTGGAATACTTGCAATATAAACTAGTCACCTTATGTGCGTCTTGACTCTTGCTGCTGAAAGGTTCATGCAGGCCAGCCTCTATTGTATTATAATCTAAAGAAAGTGAACATTAAGAATTATGGAATTTATATTCTTGTTCTAGTGGTAAAAATATGGTAGGAATTTTTAGATATTTTCTATTTCTATTCTCCAAACCACCTGGAGATTTGGATAACAGACAGTTCTCAGAAACACATTCAAAAGACTTTAAAATATGTATCAATCCATTTAGTAACGTGATATAATCTATTGTATTGTGCAGATAATTATAGCCAACTGTTATGAAGCAATACAAGTCAAGTAATCTCTTGAGATTTTTGCATTTTTGCTTATTTTGGAAGGTCTTTATTTTAAATCTTCTTATTTCATATAATTTTAAACTGATATAACAATCACAAGAATGGTTCAAGAAACTCCATATACTTTGGATGGTTAATATTATATGTCAACTTGACTGTGCTAAGGGATGCCCAGATACCTGCTAAAACCTTATTTCTGGGTGTGTCTGTGAGGATATTTCTGGAAGAGATGAGTATATGAATCAGTAGACTAAGTAAACAAGATCACCCTCAATAATGTGGTGGGTACCATCCAATCTGTTGAGTGCCTAAATGAACAAAATGGCAGAGGAAGAGCAAATCTGCACTCTCTGCTTGAGCTAGGCCATCCATCTTCTCCTGCCCTTGAACATCAGTGCTCCTGGTTCTTGGCTACCTTTGGACGCAGAATGAAACTTACACTATTGACTACCCTTGATCTCAGGCCTTCAGATTTAGACTGGAGGTGCACCATTGGTGTTCCTGGGCCTCTAGCCTGCAGATGGTATATCATAGGACTTTTCAGCCTCCATAATCATGTGAGCCAATATTTCATAATAAATCTCTTTGTTTATATCTCTATATATCATATTAGTTCTGTTTCTCTGGAGACCCCAAAACTATACCCTTTTCTTATTTGCCAATTTTTTAGTTCTCCTTCTCTTTTCTTTCTCTCTCCCTCCCTCTCATTCTCTCCACTTTTTTCCTGAGCAAATTGAATATTAGTTAAAGCTACCATGTCCCCCTTTCTGAATACTTCATTGCATATTTTATAAGAACAAAGATATTCTTTTACATAACCATAATATAATGACCAAAATCAGGAAATTTAACATTGATGTAATTATATAATCTATAGTCCAAATTTAAATTAAGTGTACTTTATAGCTAATTTGTATTTTGCTGGGAAAGGTTGAGAGGATACAAGAGAGGAATGAGAAAATTGCTAGAACATGTCCTTGAATAAGCAAGAAGAGATGCTGATTAGACACATATCATGGGGTTGACCTTAGTTTTCAGACTAGGCAAGATATGCAGGCACAGATGAAAATTGAGTTGATTCATTTTTTGATGGGGATTTGGATGGTTCTCCTTTACTACCTGTGTCCACTTAGAGAACTAAAAAGCTGAAATTGAAGAAGGAGGAGGAATAATTATAGGTTTAAGGAGGAAGAGGAAAGTATTAGTTATCTATTAGAGTAGGACAACGAATTGATTAGGAGAATGTGTTATGACTGCAGGTAGCATTAAGGGTACAGTTAACCGGGCACAGTGGCGCGCGCCTGTAGTCCTAGCTAGTCAGAAGGCTGAGGTGGGAGGATCACTTAAGCCTGGGAGGTCGAGGCCACAGTGAGCTGTGGTCATGCCACTCTACTCCAGCCTGGGCAAGAGAGAGAGACCCTGTCTCAAAAAAGGGTTACACTTGAAGTTAATTGTCAAAAAATGCTTACCATGATGGTATTTATTTTTTCAACCACATTTGGCCGTACGGGTGCAGGTACAGGGTAAGGGGATATTTTATTTGGCCAGGGATGAACTTTTGACATGTTTGTACAATGAAGGAAGAGAGGGCAAGGAGGTTGAATGCGTATGCAAGTGAGTAATTATGAAAATTGACCATGGATTTAAACTGGAAAAGGAGGAGAGGTGGGAATCTCAGGGAATAAGACACAGTGAGGAAGGTTGCAGTTACTGTGATGACAAAGTCTAGAATTTATTCTAGGAAGTAAGGAAAAGTAGATTACAAGACCACTGGAAAGAAAGATATCATGGGAAATGGAATTCTGAATTCTGGAATGATCAAGATATGTGATCATTGAAATCACTGCAGGAATAGTGTAAGAAAGTGCCAGAGAAAAACTGGCCAGAAAATCTTCCAGGAATGATGCGCGACACAAAGCAACAAGGACTGGTAGTAAGTGGTATAGTCTCATAGGAGATTCAAAATTTGGGCTTTTTAGAGAGGAGAGATTGGTCAGAAAGAAATAATAAAGATCATGGAAAGCACTTACTATACCTGCAGGCTTGAAGGTATGAGAGAGGTGGGGAGAAAACATGAAAGGGCCGGCACGGGGCAGGGGGTGAAAAGAGTCCTCTACAGAGTGCCTTCTGTGAAGCTTTAAAGGAAAGGGCTCTGTACTGCACAGGAGTGCCACATCTAAGGAGGCTTCATCATAGTGTGGAATTCACTGGACGCTTTGTATATTTAGTCTGGCAATTTTCCATCAGCTGGAAGTAAACTGTCTCAAGGAGAAGCACCATTTTCTAACTCACCAAATAGTGCTGTAAGGGCTTAGTAGAAGAAGTTGAGGATAAGAGATTTTGTTGATGATGAACCATAAGTTCTAGAAGGCCCAGAGTAAAAGGACACTAGAAGTCATGGGAAAGTGAGATACGAAGTAAAAGTGTAGAGCCTTTGAAGGCTGGTGACTGGATATGAGAGATAACCTTCTGAAATTCTGATTCAATTGATTTTGGGTAGGGCCTAGGCATCAATGTTTTTAAAAAGTTCCCAGTGATTCTGATATGCTTTCAGGGCTGGGGACTATCATTCTAAATACTTTACTTGTATTAAGTTATTTAAACAATTCTTCTAAATACCTTTAAGCACTGTATTAAATTCATAAGTGACACATGCATAATGTTACATATTGTATAGTAAAGATTAAGTGAATCAATCACTTAAGCAAACACAGTTCTTTTTATCTATCACTGTCATTGTCAATAGTTCAAAATTAACACAGATAATTTTCACTCAATAAGTAGATGCTTCCATGTTCATTCACTGAAAAGGTCAAATGAAATCTACATCCAATGTGACCTTGGAGACATGTGATGCCATTTAACATTGTGTACTTTCACAATGTAATTCTTGAGCACAATCATTTAAAAAACAAATACAAATTTGTTTTGTTACTGCTTTTGTTGCTTATTAGAGACCAATCAAAGATAAAATAAATATTTTAGTCTTATTTATTTATTTATTTATTTATTTATTTATTTATTTATTTATTTTGAGACAGACTTTTGCTCTGTCACCCAGGCTGGAGTGCAGTGGCCCGATCTTGGCTCACTGCAACCTCCATCTCCCGAGTTCAAGTGATTCTCCTGCCTCAGCCTCCCAAGTAGCTGGGACTACAAGCCAGCGCTACCACACCTGGCTAATTTTTTGTATTTTTAGTAGAGACGGGGTTTAACTGTGTTAGCCAGAATGGTCTGGATCTCCTGACCTCATGATCCACCCACCTTGGCCTCCCAAAGTGCTGGGATTACAGGCGTGAGCCACCACGCCTGGCCTTTTAGCCTTAATTTTAGATTTAATGGTTGAGTTCCTGTATAGGAGTCTTCGGGAATGAATACCTTTCTACAATCTCTATTTTGGTAACCATTGGCAGTTATACTTAAGATTTTCAGTTAATTTATGGTGTTAGTGATTCCAAATTCAACCACAGATGTTTTGCTTCCTCATGCCTTCATAGTTACCCTGTCTGCTGGTAAAGTATCTGTCAATTATCTGTGTTAGGGTATGTTGTTAAACAATTTAATTTGGAATTTGAACATGAAATTTGTACTCTGATTGCTATTGATATTGATAAAAGAGCAATTATCTTTTAATCAGGTAGATCTGATTTTAGTTTCCTATAATAATGTAAAACAACAACTGCAAAAGGTTATGCTGTCATTTTATTTTTAAATCTGCAAACTTCTGCACATTTTACTGGAAACTTATCTCAGTTACACTTTAGTGCATCAACAATTATCATGAGACTGAGCATTATCTGTCAGCAATAAACACATTGAAGATTCTGAACTCGTTGCTCACAGGTTTTTTTATAATATTAAGCACGGGATTTAAGAAATCTAAATGTACCACATCAGGAAAATATTATCTTCTACAAATACATAATTTGGATTTGTTCCTATTCAGAAGACATGTTGAAAATGCTCAAGAATCTTGTACAGTGATTTCTTTCAGCCTGCAATATCTAATCCCCCCTTTTGGATTGGTAGAAGTAGTCAAATCACTCCCAAATCTTTAGGAAATGAAAGGCTAGATTGCTAATCACTGCATGCATACTTCACTTTAATATTTCATTCAGCATTGATAGAAGATTATAATGGAAGATATTATGAAAGGGCACCACTACAATTGTACTCAGTGGGCCATGTGTAATATTTGAAAGTACATCATCTCTGTGGGTACTTTGCAAGTTGCAGTTGTTAGATGAAGAATAAATGTTAAACTAGATTCTCCTAGTCATCCAATCAAAAACATCTATTATGTGCCCTGTATGTGCAAAGAACTGTATTAAGTGCACAGTTTTGTCTCTGTCATTATTCTTAAACTATGTTCCTGGTGTGTGTGTTAAGCAGCGCTGAATGGGTCTTGCCAATGAAATAAAATAAAAATAAAATACAGGCAATGTTTCCCAGTTTCTAGAAAATAATTAAGTTAGTGCTTAGAATTTTGTCACTTTTATTTTTTTCCAGCTTATTTTTCTTAAATGTTTAATGCCTGATACTGGTTGATTATACTTGTAGCATATTTTCAATAATTTCAAAATTATGATTTATTTGGGTATAATACATTTTTATGTTGTTCTGAAAACAACATCATAATCACCAAGTGTCCTTTCTGTCATGCAAACAAGTTTGAACACCAATGTAACTTAAGACTCCTTGGAAACTATAATAATTAATTCATCCAGGCTGTTAAAAATCAGTACTTCAGACAGTTGCCTAATATATAAATATCTAAAATGTAATCATGTACTTTGAAATAGTTAATGCAGTATTTTGTAAGTTAAAGAGTAGAAATGGGTTACATCTCCGGAGGGTTTGGTTTATTTTGTATTTACTTACATGATTTTCTAGAGAATGAAGTTAAGTCATGTCTATTATTTGTTAATGCCAACCATTTCCTACATCAGACCATCTGTAAATTTAGACCTCACAGACAATGTAATAAACCTGTTTTATTTTTGTCAAACAGCATTAGCTTAGAATTTAATAATAGCAAACACTTACTGAACACATACTTTGTGTCAAGTACTGTATTCTATGTGTACTGACTCCTTTAAACCTCTCAATCATCCTATGAAGAAGCAATCTGTATTACCACCTTTATTCACATGGGGAAATTGACTCATAAAGGTGATGTAAATGCAACCTAGTTTAGACAGTTAATACGTGAGAAAGTGGAGATTGGAACCCAGTTCGTTTGGCTACCGACTCTGCGTTCTTGACAGTTAAGGTATACTAACACCATTTCTTAAAAAATTCAAGAGTATTGTATTATTTAGTATGCCATTGGTTGCAAGTATCAGCCTAACTGAAACTGGTAGAAACAATAAAAAGAATGTACTGGCTCACATAATTAAAAAGACTGGAAATAGTACTTGCTTCAGGGAAGGTTTGATTTGTTGGTTCAATGATGTCACCAAGAACCCAATTTCCTTCAATCTCAATGCTCTGTTTTCCCTAGATGGATGCCAGCAACATCAGAGGAAAATGCTTCCTTATTCACAATCCACAAGAGAAAGACTGTCTTGATCTCAGTATTTTTTGTGAAAGTTTTGAGAAGTGCTCTGAATGAACCAGTTTAAGTTGATGTGTGCCCCTGAATCAATCGCTGTGGTCAACGAGATGCAATACTCTTGTTGGCTTAGGCTATATCACATGTGCTTCCCTGAAACTGCAGAATCCCCAAATGGGTATCTGATTGAAAGAGAAATTGGATACTCTGAAGGCATCCTACAAGTGTAAACAGAATATGGTATTTCTACATTCAAATGTTTGTGTTAAGACAGTCATTTCCTAAGTATATATAAATAATATATAATCTTATATTCTCTCTCTCTTTCTCTCTGGTACCTTTTCATGATAGTTAATTCTTGAACTGAGCCAAATGCTATACAAAATGACATTTTGGGGGAAAGAAGCGAAGTTAGGAGCATCTACACTGAGGCTGCCATATAAGTAGTAATGACCATTGGAACCAAGATTTACCCAGCATATTTGATTGTGTGGACATTTGGAGCACTGAGTAAAGTGGAGAAAATAAGATTCTATTTAAAATTATTGTTAAAATTTCACAAATTGATGTTGTTATCTATAGTTTTATGAATGATTTTTTCTTAGGTAACAGTTTTGCTTTTTTTAATACTCTTTTAGGAAATAAACACTTCTCTGAGATACAGAGTTCGCAAAGACTGTAGTCTGACAAATTTCAATGCCAAGGTCATATTGGCAGCTTGTAACATGGAGGAATGAAATTCTTGTCCGAAGGAAATATACATGCTTCACATTCTTCTATGCTCAGAAAATAAATAAATAAATAAATTAAAAAGCTGAAGAAAACCCACCTCTGAATTCTCATGTCAAGGCTAAACCGTTTACAAAGTACAGTAGTAAACATGCAAATGGAAGTGAGAAAAAAAGTAAGTGACTTCTTTGGTAATGCTGCAGTTCACAGCATCCTAAACTGAAATTGTCATTCACCCACCTCAATGTTATGGTATCTGACACAGACAGTCTTGTTGAACCTAAAAATTGTAAAAGAGAAAATGGCCTTCCTATAATTATGTAGAAAAACTAAACTTAGGGAAGTTTTAAACTTAACAGGAAAACTGCAAAGATGGTACAGAGAGTTCTCATACACTTTATACCCAGTTTCCCAAATCATTAACGTCTTATATGACCATGGTACATTTGTGATGCTTAATAAACTAATATTGACATTTTATTATTAACTGAAGTGCATATTTTATAGAGATTTCCTTAGTTTTTTTAAAAATAAACTTATATATTTAGAATAGTTCAATATATACATAATGTGAAATAGTACAGCAAGTTCCCATATACCCCACAGTGAGTTTTTCCTGTTATTGAACTCCTACATTAGTATGGTACATTTGTCACAACTAATGAACCAATATTGATGCAATGTTATGAACTAAAGTCCGTACTTTATTCCAATGTCCTCAGTTATGCCTAATGTCCTTTTTCTGTTCTAGTGTCCCTACCAGGATTCAACATTACATTCAGTCATCATGTCTCCTTAGGTTCCACTTGGTTGTGATGGTTTCTCAGACATTCTTTTTTTTTTAGAGACCCTGACAGTTTTGAGGATTATTGGTCAGGTGTTTTGTAGAATGTCTCTCAGCTGGGATTTTTTAATGTTTTTTCTCATGGTTAGAATGGACCTTTGAGTTTTGGGGAGAAAGACCACAGAGGCAGAGTGCCATTCACATCATATCAAGGACACATACCATAAATATGACTTATCAGTGTGGATGTGAACTTGATCACATGGCTGGGGTAGCATTTCTCAGGTTTCTCCACTTTGTGGTTACTCCTTTTCTCTCTTCTTTTTTCATACCATAATTTTTGGAAGAAAGTCACTATGTACAGCCTGCACTTAAGTAGTAGGGAGTCATGATCCACCTTCTTAAGTGTGGAGTATCTATATAAATTATTTGTAATTCTTCTGCATGAGAGATTTGCCTCTTTCTCCCTATTTATTTATTTACATTCACATTTAAAAAATACAATTAGTCAAGTAGCATAGCACTTGCACAAAAATATTTATTAGAAATAATGGAACAGATGCCCTAATAGCCCAGAATTTTAGGGTTAAATTTATATTAATTGGAATAGTCTGGTATTCCAGTAAGGCCATGAGACCCACTTAGTCTCTGGATTATGATCAGTCATGTCTTTTCTAAAATCATTTTTTATTTCCTGCTTTTAACGCCACATATTAGTGATAATGAATTGTAGAAGCCTATTATCTGATGGATAAAGTAAAAACATTCTTGTATTTATTCTAATTGTTTCTTATTAAATATTTATCAACAACTGCAGCAGCAGTAACAACAATGTGACTAGGTTTATTGAATGGGTCAGGCATAATGCTAAGTGTTTGACATATATTACCTAATTTAGTCCTTACTACATCTCTATACGTTACATCTTTTTACCCCCATTTTGCAGAATAGGAAAACTTCAGAGAGTTAAATAATGACCAAAGTTAGAAAGTTGGCATATGGCAAAGTTGAAATTAACATTTTCTGATGCAAAATCCTGAGTTATTATCCACTACTCTCTACTGCCTCTACATCACTCATGGTGAAAAAAGTTTTAAGTATTTCTATTCTCTATCTTTCCTCGTGTAGACATTTTCTGATCCAATAATACCTGTGTGAAATACTGTAATAGAAATTTTCCATTGAGTTTTGTTGTATAGGCATTATGGTTTCATTATATGGAACTAACATGGTGCTGGCTATTTTGTTTCTCTGATACTTTCCTTGATGCTCCAAATTTCATGAGCATTTTCTCAAGACTATCCATTAATCCATACACCCAACAAATTGCCATTGATCTCCTATGTATATTATGAGGAGATAAAAGCTGAGAAACATTGATTCTGCCTTCAATAAAACTATGGGTTGAATAGAAATAATATACGTATATATCAATATAGTACAAGGAAAGAAAGTGGTGAAAATTGTGAGACACACAGACCAAGGGGTAAAGAGACCAGGAGAAAGATTAATTTTGAATAAGAATATCAGAGAGGACTTCCTGGGGGAGGTAGCATTTGACTTAAGTTTTGAACAACTGGTAGGAATTGGGAACATGGAAATAGATGTGAGCACAGGGTAACATAGAATTGACCTCTGTGATTCCACTTTCTGCTGATTCTCTTTATATCTTTCAGACACCCTTAGGTGCTCCTCATCTACTGCCTGCCTTTTAAATATACAATTATTGCCTTCTGCCTGCGATTCTTTTCTTTTTGTTCTCTATAATTACCTTGTGCCTTCAATTGCCAATCTCATGCTGAGAACTTTGGACCTTTCTATTCACCTGTCCACAAAATATCTCAACAGACATCTCAAACTCAGTATGTCAAAGCTAACTCCTCTTCATTTTCTTAGATGTATAATAATACTTAAAATCATTTACTTTTCATCAAGCATTTCTGAGTTTGAGTGCAGGTTTTTATCACATACTACCTGACAGACTTTTTGGTAATTAACCAGTCCAAGACTCTTAATTTTTTTTTCACACTTAGACAAATACCGGTTGTGCCTACTTTACTTAGATGTCATGAAAATTGAATGAGTTAATATATGGCTAAGCTCTCAATGCTAGCTATTATTATTTTTATTATTCATGCAATTTTGGTAAAAAATAGCACCATCTCCTTGGTCACTAAAGTCCCAAGCTTAACAATCACTACCAATGTAACTCTTTAATATTACCTTCCACCAGTGCTGTAAATTCTGTGTTGAAATGTCTCTCCTTCCTATGTCTTCCTCTCTATACCTACTTTCTACTTTTTTAGTGTAGGTTTTCTATCTCTAATTACAGTAGTTTATAGCTGGTTTTCCTGTATTCGATCATATTTTGCTTTAATTAATACTCTACATTATTTATTGCCAGAATAATATTTCTAATATGCTAATCTGATTTTTCTCCTCTGTTTTAATCAATGGCTGCACATTATTTAGGAATCGAAATCCAAACTTTTTAGCTTAATCTGGGCTTTGTCATAACCTCCCGAATTATCCTTAATAAATTCCCAGCCCCAAACACTGTAGTTTCTCCCAGCCCCATTCCCATGTTACTTATTTTTCTTCCCCAGATTCCATGTCTACCTCCCATGTCTTCTTCTTGGAACAAAACTTTGCAAGCAATGTCTTCTATAGCCATGATGTGATATGGTGAGCATGTCCTCACCTTTTAAAAGTCACTCCTAAAATCGTTTTAAGACAGAGCGAGAAACTTTTGAGTTCCCACTGCAAACTTTCATGCTATTACTCTAATCCCTCAACCTTCCCTTAACGATAATTTATTTATGAGTCTTTCTTTTCTGCCAGACTATACATTGCTTGAAGGCAGGGATCTCACATTTCATTTTGCATTTATTCACACATTCTTGTAAAGGATTTCCCATGTAGTAGGCATTTGATAAAGCCTTATATGAATTATTTAATAAATTGGTATCCAAATATCAAAGTTACTCATTTCCTCATACTTTTTTCCATTTGTATTAATTCATGAGATGTTATCTGTTCTCAAAATTGGATGCTGTGCTAGACAGAGGAATTTTTCACTGTAAACTCAGAGAATTCTGAGTTCTTTATCTACCAGATCATTTATACTGATGATGTTTAACATTATCACTAGCACCAGCTCTTTAAGACTCAGCTCTATATACTTTTTTATTCAGAGAAGTGCCTCTTTATCATAACCCATCATTTGCTGTTTCTAAAGTAGGTCCCCCCCCGCCACTTTGTCAAAATAGCTCTGCCTGAGATCTTGGTGACCTAATTTCTCAGAAAAATATTTTGGAAAGAAAACTTGCCTAGGATTTCCCTCCATGTGATGCAGAATTCAAATATGCATTTAAATTTGATAGACAGAAGCTGGCAAAGATGCCCAGTATCTTCTTAATTTAGCCTGTCACCAGGTACACCACAATACAATTACCCATTTATTAAGAAATAAAATGAAGACAAAAAGCATTTAATTTTAACTGCCTCTGATACTCACCATATTGTCACTTTTCACTGGCTCACTGTGGCTGCCCAGCTAGAATTTCTCTTTCATGCAAACAACAGAACTAAATTGAATTACATAAAAAGAAGCTACACACTGACTCCCAGCAGTATGTTTTGACAAAACATTTTGTCTCCTTAAATGATTTCAGATGCTGTAGTCAAAAGCCTTGACTGCAAATAATGGGTTCATAAAACCTATTTTTAAAATTTTACCTGACAGTAATGCCGTGCAAATACCTGCACTTCTAGTTCACCTTCCCCACTTGTTTACATCAGGATTTTAATAGAGTGGCTGTCTCAGAACAACAGCTAAAGGACACTGTTTGATAAGTTACTATAAAAGCACAGTGTTTAAAATGAGAATTTCCTTCTTAAATTCAGCCATCATAAAAGGTGATGGTGGTGGTGGTTAGAAAAAAATATTGAAGAAATGTATTTTCTTGGAGGGTCTCAAAATTCTCAGTTATGTAATGTTCTAAAAAGTGATGAATTTCAGATTCTGAGTTTTGAGTTGCTAAAGCAGCACCTGGAAGAAACTTCTTCACATAGTAGGTTCTCAATAAATGTCTTCCTTCAGTGACTACACAACATGTTCTTTAACAATGTACTTCATAGAGTCTAATTTTGGCTCTAGCGTATTCTATCAAATAAAAGCACGAATTTTCCCCCAGTGGAATTGCATTAGTATATTAAAAGCAGCTAAATACACACTACTGTGTATGTTTTACTTCTTTGCTCTTAAATCCTTGCTATGAGGAAACAAGTAAAACCTTAATAATGAACTTAAAGTTTATTTAGTGCTTACTATGTGGCTTGCAAGGTGTTAAGCACTTTACATGGATGATCTCATTTAACCCTCTTATCAGTCTAATGAGGTAAGTACTGTCTATGAAGAACCTGAAAAGCTGCTCTGTTTCTCAAAATTGATTGTTTTCATTTAACTAAAAAAGTTATCTAGTTATACCATAGTCTTATCATAATGTAAGTGAATCATTCAGTAGTTTCACAGAATTAGTTTTTTTTTTTTTCTTTTCAACATCATGTGTGGATGTGGGGCCTTATTTGTCATTGGGAACATGTTTTAATATCTGATGCTTTCTTCTAAAAAAAAACTCTGCGATTTCTTTTAATATCACAACTTCAGCTTCAGTTCTAACAAGGTGAATTCTACACCTGTTTCAGTTTGGTTTTCAGTTCTGTGTAATAAACAGCAACAGCGTTAGCGTTATCTACGTTTGAGAATTTAAAATTATTTTTCGTTTTAAAATATCAAGCCTTAAAATTACTGTCATAGTAAGGATTTGAAAATGCCAAAAAGTAATCCTAGACTCTTGTATATTTTGTCAAGGATGGACGCTATGATTGTGTCAACACTGGACGCTCTGCTTCCATTTTATTTTCTGCCTTCAAAATGATTGTGCTAACTCCTAATCATTTCAGTATGTTTTCTTCTTAAATCCAACCTTATTTTTTTCAAGGAAATTTGTTTCTTTGAAAGAGCTCCCAGAATGGTGTCAAACGTGAATTGGTTCTAAATGACATTCTTTTTCTTGGCAAACTCCTTCCACACTGTTAGAGAACTTTTGTAGATTAAAATTGTTGAGATTATTTTAATTCTGTTTTATTCTAAGTAAATTAAATTCTCTGTCTTGTACTCTCTTGCTCATTTTATTTCATCAGTGTCTATAATTTGAAAATAGGAAGGAAATTAGATTTTGGCCTGCAATGAGATGATATTTCAGGGATTATGGCATCCCTTGTGATATTAAGGACTTACTCTATTGAAGAAATGGCAGTCCATTTTTTCTCATCAGTCTTATTTCATGATATCACCTTATGAATGTGTTCCAAGACTATACTACTGTTACAAAATCCTTAGCAAAGATGTGTATGAATCAGCATGTGCAAATCCTGGAATCTTGAGGTTATGGTAGCATACAAAACACAGCCCTGAAACTATTTTGCCATTCAAGGCACTCCATTTCTTCACCACAGGGGAAAACAGAAAATACTGAATTTCAACATTCTCATCGTCGTGGTTGTTTGCTCTCTTGCTTAGGAAAAACATTATAGTATCTCTCATCACATGTATGTCATTTTTGAGAATTGAAAAACCACAGAGTGCTAGAACAGACAGATGTGTATCTTAGATATGATTTAGTTATTCAGAGAGACTAAATTTTGCCTCCAGTACTCATCAATATACAAAACCCAGGAGGCAAATAAATGGGGGAACCCAAATTGATTCTTTTGCCCATTTTCCTCTAATCTCACGTTTGAAACACCAAACATGGTAGTTTTTATGCCCAAGACTCTAGATGCAATTAGAACTGAAGCAAAACTTATCCCCCTTTCTCCATCTCTTTTTAGGACCAGGGACTTTCATCTTCGACAATGTTTCACTCCTAGCCAGTTGCTCTCACTGTGAACAGTTTGTTAGAACCATCAGCTTGAGCATTGAGCAAAGTTGGTAGAAGTGTATTAACATAACTTGGGCTTTGTCCCTTGAACAAATTACATAGTTGCTTTAAACCCGAGTTTGACCATAGGTATAAAGAGGATAATAATGATATTTATTCATAGGATAGCTTGAGGAAAGCAATGTACTAATTCATGGAATGCATTTATCCTAACACATAGAAACTGTCACATATATTAAACACTGCTGTTAGATTTACTACGTTGTGGGTGGTAAATGTATGTGGGTAGAAGTGAAGATGGGTGATTTCTTAATTTGTATTTTAGTGCTTCTCATAACGAAATAATATGCAGGTTTCTTTAACAGTTTTAATTTTTAAGTAAATGTTTTATTGAATTATAATAAATATGCAAAAAAGTGAATCACATTCAGATTTTTCACAAAATAAACACAGCCTTGTAACCAACCACCTAGATCAAGAAATAGAAGTTATGGAATCCCTCCTGCTTCCTTGTTCACTACTCTCCCAATAATAATAATCACTATCCTGACATGTATCACCATTGATTAGTTTGCTGTTTTGGAACTTTCTATGATTGGAATTTCTATGACTGGAAGTTGTGTCTGATTTGTGTTTATGAGATTGATTCTTCTTGCAGTCTCTCAGTATATGTCCATTCTCATTGCATGAAAATACCACAAATTATTTATCCATTCTAAAGGGGATGGACCTCTGGGTTGTTTTCAGTTTGGGGTTATTATGAATAAATCTGCTGTGAACATTCTTGTACATGTATTTAGCTCTTATAAGTATGTCTTTCTGTTGGATGTAAATCCAAGGTGGAATTCCTGGGTTGTTAATGTGTATGCTCAGCATTAATAGATACTGCTAAACAATTTTTAAAACTTTCACTCCCACTGGCAGAATATGGGAATTACAAACATTTACCATTACTTTCATATTTTTAATCTTCAAAATTTTAACTCTTCTACTGTTGAGTGTGTAGTGGTATATGGTAGATTTTATTTTCACTTCTCTAAAGAAGCTGAGGGCTGGTTTTGGTAGATTTTTTTTCTTCATATTTCATTGGTCAAATGAATTTCCTGTTTTGGAAAGTGTTGAATTTTTTGCCCATATTTCTATTTTCTATGGGGTTATTTTTCTATTGATTTTATAAGTTATATATTTTGAAGTACAAGCTGATAAAAGTGTGGCTTCCATTTTGTTCTTTTTATATCTATTCATAAATAAAAATTTCCTAATTTTATTTATTTGTTTTGAGCCTTCTTGGAAACATCTTTTATACATGTGTCTTCATAACATATTTCATGCATCACATTTAATGAAGACATTCTAGAAGTCTCTGCTTTTAACAAAGTGAAATGTGTTTATCTTTTCTCTTATAGCTAGTACATTTTGTTGGGCTGACTTAGATTTATTTGTCTACCCCAAAGGTATGAAGATTTTCTCCTGTGTCATCTTCGAGATTGCTATATTGTTTTTCCTTTCACTTTTGAGTCTACAATTTATGTGGAAATAATTTTGGAGTATGATATGAAGTGAAGGTCAGGATTTCTTTTCCCCTGTCAATATACAGTTGAGTTTTGTCATGAATGTATATTGAAATAACCATCTAATTTTCCTCTTTAATATGTTACTATATAGTGTATTAAAATAGTCATATGATTTTTTACCTTATTCTATCAATGTAGTATAGTATATTAAATTATTTTTGTATCCCATAACTCAAATTGGTTGTGCTATACTATCTTCTTATGTATCACTGGATTTGATTGGCAAATATTTTCTTTCTTTCTTTCTTTCTTTCTTTCTTTCTTTCTTTCTTTCATTCTTTCTTTCTTTCTTTCTTTCTTTCTTTTTCTTTTTTTTTTTTTGAGACAGAGTTTCAGTGTTTGGTCCAGACTAGAGTGCAATGGCATGATGCAACCTCCATCCCCTGGGTTCAAGCAATTCTCCTGCCTCAGCCTCCAGAGTAGCTGGGATAATAGGCACCTACCACCATGCCCAGTTGATTTTTATATTTTCAGTAGAGACGGGGGTTTCTCCATGTTGGCCAGGCTGGTCTAGAACTCCTGACCTCCTCCTGCCTTGGCCTCTCAAAGTGCTAGGATTACAGGTGTGAGACACTGCACCTGGCCTGATTGGTAAATGTTTTCTTTAGGATTTTTTCATCTATGACAAAGATTGGCTTGTAACTTGCCTTTCTTGTCATATGTATTAATTTCCTATTGCTATTGGAATAAATTTGCCACCAATGCAGAGGCCTAAAACCACACACACAAATGTTATGATCTTATAGTTCTTTACACATGCGCCTTCATAACATATATTTCATGCATCATGTTTAATGAAGACATTCTAGAAGTCTTCATTAGGTCTGTAGGTCAGAAGTTCAGCACGCCCACTCCTGGGTATATATCCAAAGGGTATGAAATTAGTATCTCAAAAAGGTATCTATATTCCCATGTTCGTTGCAGCACTATTTATAATAGCCAAGATATGGAAGCAATGATGGATGAATAGATAAAGAAAATGTGGTATCTATAAATATTTAATAGAATATTATTCAGCCATAGGAAAGAAGGAAATACTGCCATTTGTGACAACATAGGTGGACATAGAGGACATTAGGCTAAATGAAATACACCAGACATAGAAAGTCAAATACTATATGATCTCACTTATATGTGGAAGCTAAAAAAGTCTAGCTCATAAAAGCAGAGTATTATGGTATTTGCCAGGGGCTGTAATATGGGGGGAGAAATGGAGACATGCTTGTCAAACGGTACAAATTTTCAATTAAAAGATGAATACATTCTGGGGGGCATAATATACAACATGGTGACTATAGTTAATAATATTGTATTGTATACTTGAAATTTGTTAAGAGAGTTGATCTTAAGTGTTCCCCCCTCCCCCACAGCACACATACACATGTAACTATGTGAGGTGACGGAATGATAACTTGATTGTGGTGATGTTTATTTCACAATATATGCACTTGTCAAATGATCACATTGCACCCCTTAAATATATGCAATTTTTCTTTGTAAATTATACCTCAATAAAACCAAGGTGTGGAGGAAAAGATTAGTATAGTATCTCCAGACTAAAATCCAGACATTAACAATCTGTGTTTTAGAGGCTCTGGGGGGGAATCTGTTTCCTGCTCATTTGGGTTGTTGGCAGAATTCAGTTCCATGCAGCTATGAGACTGATGTCCTTGTTTTCTGGTGTCTATAAAGTCAGAGTTTATCCCAGCTTCTAGAGGTCACCATATTCCTTAGATAATGACCCACTTCCTCATCTTCAAAGCATGTCAAGTCCTTGTCCTGGTCTCGTCTGTCTGACTCACTCTTCTGCCTCCCTCTTCTATTCTTTAATTTTTTTAAATATTTATTTTTAGAGATGGGGTCTGGCTCTGTTGCACAGGCTGGGGTACAGTGGCCTGTTCATAGCTGACTGCAGCCTTGAACTACTGAGCTCAACAATCCTCTCTCCTCAGCCTCTCAAGAATACAAGAACCACTATGTCTGGCTTTCTTTTAGTTTTAAAGATTCATGAGATTAGAATGTGCCTGCCTGGATAATCCAGGATAATCTCCTCATCTCAACATCCTTAACCTTAATCACATCTGCAAAGATTGTTTCACCACATACTGTAGCATATTCACAGGTTCCAGGGATTAGAGCATGGGCATTTTTAGTAGGTCATATTCTGCCTATTGCATCATGCCTTGTCAAGATTTTGCAGGCATTATAAAATGACTTGGGAAGTACCCCTGCCTTCCTTCCTTCCCTTCCTTCCCTTCCTTCCCTCCCTCCCTTCCTTCCTTCCTTCCTTCCTTCCTTCCTTCCTTCCTTCCTTCCTTCCTTCCTTCCTTCTTCTTTCTTTTTCTTTCTTTCTCTCTCTCTTTCTTTCTTTTTCCTTTCTCTTTCTTTCTTTCTTTCTTTCTGTCTGTCTTCTGTCTGTCTTCTGTCTGTCTCTCTTTCTTTCCCTCCCTCCCTTCCTTCCTTCCTTCCTTCCTTCCTTCCTTCCTTCCTTCCTTCCTTCCTTCCCTTCCTTCCTTCCTTCCCTCTCTCTCTCTCTCTTTCTTCTTCTCTCTTTCTTTCTTTCTTTCTTTCTTTCTCTAGAAGTGTTTCTGGAAGATATTGATAAATTCAAGTTTTATTTTTCCAATTGCATCAGTTTCAGTAAGTTATAGTTTTCAAGGAGTTTGTTACTTCATCAACATTTTAAAATTTATTGACATGACATTGCTTATGATGTCTTTTTCTCTTTTAAATGTTTGTAGGATCCAAAATGATGTCTCCTTTTTGATTCTTGATATTAATATTCTGTGCCTTTTCTCTGTTTTTCTTAACCAGTGTTGCTAGAATTTTACTAATTTTATTTATATTTTGGAGAATAAACTTTTGGTTTTATTGATTTTCAATGCACATATTTTCTATAATATTATTTTAATTTCTTTTTCTACTCTGGTCTTTTATTTTTATTTTTATTTTTTTTTTGGAGACTGAGTCTCACTCTGCCACCAGGCTGGAGTGCAGTGGTGTGATCTCAGCTCACTGCAACCTCCAACTTCCTGGTTTAACGGATTCTCCTGCCTCACCCTTCCAAGTAGCTGGGATTACAGGCACCCACCACCATGCCCAGCTAATTTTTTGCATTTTTAGTAGAGACGGGATTTCACCATGTTGGCTAAGATGGTCTCGATCTCCTGACCTCGTGATCCGCCTGCCTCAGCCTCCCAAAGTGCTGGGATTACAGGCGTGAGCCACCATGCCAGGCCCTGGCCTTATGTTTTTTCAAAAAACATTCTTGAGACGAGTTCTTAAATTGTTGTTCTTTAGCATTTCTTCTTTTCTTATGTATGTATTCAAGGCTATCCATTTATATAAAGTGAGATTTACCAATATTTTACATTTGTTGTATCATATTTTCGTATGTTTTATCTCAAAATATTTTGAAGTTTCACTGTGTTTCTTTTTTGGCATACATACAATTTAGAACTATTTTGCATAATTGTCAGGCAGTTGAAAATTTTCGATTTATCTTTTATTATTAATGATTTTAAGCTTGGTCAGATAATATATTCTAATGACTTAATTCTTAACATTTGTTGAGACTTGCTAAACGGCCCAGAAGAGGATAAGTTTTTAAAAAGTTCACTTGAAAATAACACATATCTATTGTTGTTGGGTTCAGTGTTCTATATATGTCAATTAAGTCAATGTTGTTAATCTTGTTCACATGTTCTGTATTCATGCTGTATTTTCATATGTTTATTTTATGAATTTAAATGTGCTTATGTTCCATGATGAATGTGGCTTTTCCTGTTTCCTCTTTTAATTCAGTCAATTCTTGCTTTATATGTTTTGAAGGAATGTTATTAGAGGCATACAACTTTAGAATAGTTATATTGACCTGATGGGTTGGCTTCTATATGTTTAATAAATATTTCTATTTGTTCCTAATATTATTTATTATCTTAAAATTTATTCCATATGATAACAGTGTATCATCACCAGCTTGCATTCAGTCAGTGTGAATATGACACATCTTTTCCCCATCCTTTTATATTTTTCTACATCCTTACTAAAGTTCAGTTTTTAGTAAGTACTCCAAGTTTGAGTTTCATTTTTTAATCTAGTCAATTAGTCTTCTAATTGAAGTTTTTAGTTTGTTTACATTTAAGTTAATTACTGTTACATTGGTGTTTACACCTATCATTTTCTATTTGTCCCATCTGTTCTTTATTCTTTTTTCTTGCTTATTTTAATTAATCATATATGTGTTAATCTATTCCCAACCCATTAACTTGTCATTTATTCTTTTACTAATATTTGAGTTGTTACTTGGAAATGAAAACATACGTATTTATTTTACAGCATCTAATATGAAGTAATACCTTTATCACTTCCTAGAAACTGGTAGGTCCTTAACACCCTTAAACTCTCTTTACTCTCTTTCTCTATTCCTTATAGATTCTCTTCTCTTCAACTATGGCCAAATTTTAATTTTTTTTATTCCTTCCTCATTTTGAGTGTACCCCAATCTCATCCCTTCTGTGTCTGCTTCCTTTCCTGTTCTTGACTCTGTTTTTGGTCTTTCTTTCCTCATCTGTCTCTGTTTTCGTTGTTATTGTTTATTCTTCTCTCCTTTAGCTCATATTGACATAGAATTGAGTTTTGTGGGTTTTAGATACTGGACTAAAATTAAAACTTTCATTTTAATTATAATATGCAGATTTCTTGAATATCTTAATTTTTTTCTCTAATACATGTTTTAAATGTAAATTATTGCTTTTTGTAATGCACTCTTAATTTATTTCCCCCAATGGCCAGAGACTCTTGATAGAGAGAAAAAAAGATTCTCCTATCTCCTTTAAACAGCAACCCTTCCCTTCTGTGGTTTTAAAGTGCTGCTTTATACAGTGTTTGTTTATTTGGCAGGGAAGAGGAGTTTCAGAGAACTTTAAAACTAACGTAATGAGAATTGATGCCAATCAAAATCAATCAGAAATGGATGAACATCCTTGATATTTTAATTAAAGCCCCCTAAATTGGATTTGATTTCTAAAATGTGATTCTTATACATTTTTAAAAGAGATGCATAAAGTATCTTCAAATATTTTTAAATATAAAGGTCTGCTACAGGAAACACTTTAATTTTTGTTATCAAAAACATGGTCATGGTAGCTAAGTTAATTAAATTTTTGTCAGGCAAAATTGCTCACTGTGTTTCTTTTGCACCTTTCAGAACCATTGACTTACCTACAACCTTCACTCTTCTGATTCCCTAAACTTGGTACTCTTGTATTGCCTTCCCCAAGCCCCAAACACTGCAAATTTACCAAGGCCTGTTCTACTGCTAAATTACCCTCTCTTCTAAAATCCTAATTAAAATGACCATTCTCTGAAGTCTCAGAAAGCAATCCATAAAGAGGAGTTTGGAATGTTATTCAGATTTAAGAAAATTTCACTAAGGTATACATGTGGGACACGTGCAACATTGTAACTCACCCTCCAAAAAAAAATCTCAAATAAAAAATTTAGTTAAAAATATTCTTAGGCTAAATTCCAACATCCTTGCCAACACAAACCTTCTATATCCCACGACAGTGTATCAGCAGGAAGTCACTGAGAAAGTCACTTATGTCATTGTTTCTCACACTTGGGTTTATACACATATTTGTTTTCTTAGGAGTCTGGAAAAATTAATATTTTTCTCTAAAACAAGCCTATAGGGAAAGGGGTTGTGGTAGGTTGAATTGTTTGCCCACTTCATCACTCACAGTTCTCACATTTTAAACCATGTGACTGTGCAGTTTCTCCCACTCTTGACTTTTGGATCAGCTAAATGATCTACTTTGGCTATGGGATGTCAGCAGAAGCAATGCAAGAAGGGACATAAAATGTGTTTGTGTGGTTAGGTGTACCCCCTGTGTTTCTACCATCGCCATAAGAAGACCATCCCCTGGGGAGCTGCTGCTTCAGAATGGGCTGCAGTATGAGCCCCAGATTGGACCCATATGGAGTAGACCTGGGTCAACTAGCCTCACAGCTTAAAGCTATTCTGCCTAGACAAGCTTACTTCAACAGACCCCTCAACAATCTGCAGACATGTAAGCCCGGCTGAAATACCCTAGCCTCCCTGAAGATGTGTGAGAAATAAATGCTTATTATTATTGTATGCCACTAATATTTTGTGTTTTTTATTATGTAGCAATATTTGGCTTACCCTAGAAAGGAGTAAAAATAATTGTAAAGTACAAAGAATTGAGAGAGGAAAGAGCTAGATAGAAGGTTACAGAGGGCTTGAAATTCAGAAATAGAGGCTCCAATGAGGCCACACCTCTTCAGTTGTGAGCTAAAAAGTAAGATCGCCTCTGATCAAGAGATTACTAAAATTTGATTAGTGATTTAACCACTGTTCACAGACTTTAACCTACTTAAACCTGCTCAACACTGTTCAAGGTAAACTGCAGCCAAAATGATTTGGGTAAGAATTATTCTTTGGACTGTACCTGCTGATGTCAGAACAATATACAACTTGAGGACTACTTAGAATCCTGCTTATCAGTTTGGGCCCAGAGTTTTAGTGCTGATTTTAAAGGACTAAGGACTCTAGTAAATAGTTTTGACATGTGAATGTTTTGCAGATTTCATGGTTTTCATTAGCAATGCATATCATGCTCTGTTAAAACTTCCTCTTTTCTCAGATCTGTTTCAATCACAGCAAATAAAAGGGACCTAAATAAAACTAAAGGCAGCTCAATATTGTTTTCTTATTAGGCTAATATTTTCCAAATTGTGGGTCTTGATCTCTTAAAAATAAATTTTGTTAGTTGTAGGCCAGCAAAAATTTAAAATTATGTAGAATAGAAAATATCAGAGTATATCACGTGTAGTAATGGCAAATACTGTTTTGTAAAAACTTTGCTATATGTATGTTTTATATATGTGGATATTGTGGATTACAATGCATTTCTGATTGTGGGTTGTATTAGTTTGTTAGGGCTTCCATAACAAAGTACTAAAACCTGGGTGGCTTAAGCATCAGAATTAAATAGTTCTGGTGGTTAGAAGTTTGAGATCAAGGTATCATCAGGGCTGAGTTCTGAGACTGTGAGGGAGGATATATTCCATGCCTCTTTCCTACTGGCTGGTAGTTTGGTGGCAATCACTGGCATTTCTTGATTTATAGATGCGTCACCCCAAATTCTGCCTTCATATTCACATGGCATTCTCCCTGTGTGTATGTCTTTCTGTGTCTCAGTATTTCCTTTTTATCAGGACACAGTTGTATTAGATTAAGGCCCACCCTAATGACCTCACTTTAACTTGATCATCTGCAAAGATTCTATTTCTAAATAAGGCCGCAGTCACAGACACTGGGAGTCAGAACTTCAACATCTTTTTAGGATCATACTGTTCAACCCACAACATGGGTCACAGACAAAAAGTTTGAGGACTTATGCATAGACATTCCTTGCCCACACCAATGTTTGACCCCTAAAACCAAGCTATTCAAAAACGGCAAAATTTTATATTGATTTGATGATGCAATGTGGCATAGAGTACTGATTTGGGGGAGTCCTCTCTGACCCTAACAACCACAGGCAAACAATCTGTATGATTCTAATTACACTTCTTTTTATTTAAGCAGCTGACATACATCTTTCAAGGTGTTTAGAAAGTTAATAAGGAAGCTGAATAATGATTTTTAAGGTCATATTTATATTCACCTTTTTCATTGACCTTATAGGCATAGCCAATACTTATGTAACAGTTTAGTGACTTATTAAAATATACTATCAAAATATAAACATTTTATTAATTATAATCTGTAAGATTGAGTTCCATGGGGATATATATATATATGTATATATGCCAGGTATTTACAGCTAGCTGCATATATTTACTCCGTAATTCTTAATCACACCACTGTATGCAGTCATCAGTTTTCTGACAACCATCTGCTTCGATGTCACTCACTCCTTCCACCCTGTCTAGTTGAAATTAAAATATTGACAGAAATAATTTTTTCATGGAAAGTGGAAAAGCTAATAGGGGTGGTGAAACTAGATTGGTTTTTGCAAGCATTGCCCCTGACAATACTCTGACAATTTTTAGCTTGCTTCTTCAAGTCATGCAGTAATACATTAAAATAAAATGTAAAGCAAAGATTTGAGCAGAGTATCAGCTTAGTTTTTTTCTGATAGTCTTAAAATATTCCGGAAAAGTAAAAACACACACACAAAAACAAAAAAGGCTACTGAGCAGTATTTCTCATATTTTATTATGACTCTATGTAGTTAGAAGAGGGGCAGTAGGAGGGATAAAATGTTATTCTGCCCCTTTACAAATACATAATGGCAATAATAGCGATAAAACAAAAGAAATGAAAGCAAATATTTTAACAGAATGGAGGACTCCTTTTTAAAAACTTTAAGATATATCAATAACAAATTCATTTTGAAATTATTAATAGACCTAGCATATTCTTTATTGAAAATATTTAATATTTAAATAATCCAACTCTAAACTTCCTTTTGACCTTAGCAAACAATATTCAGCCATATGAAAAATTCTTAGATTAAGTTTTAGAATTTCCATAGGAGGTTTTGTTATTAAACGAAACACTTGACTCCCTACCCTTAAGAACCTCGAAAGCAAATAAATTGTCACTAAAATGGTTTGGATTCATACGCCCAAAACATAAAGTAGCGTCACCAAGGGAGTAGAGGATTCATACACATGTACAATTTATTTCACCTTAAAAATTGTCTTTATATAGTTAACAGATGAAGAATTAAGGTGGTGAATCGGATTGTGGTAAGAGGATGTATTGACAAGGAGAAAGATTGGGATTAAGACCACAGTTAATGGAGAGTTGAAGGAATCAGAGAAACCACAAGTAAAACAGAAACTAGAAAAATAACAATCATTTACTTTTTGCTTTATCCTAATTCATACATGACAGAGTATTTTTCATATTTGAACACAAAATGCCTAATATAGAGAAAGGCTTTTGTCAACGATTCTTGCATAGTTCAAGACCACCAACATCATTCCAACCTCACTTTTCTAAACCTCATCCCTAGCCATATTTCTTTCTACACCTTACAGTGTGCACTTTTATATCTCCTTCTGTGGGTTTGTTCTGTCCCTGACAGATCTTGTTTTTGTTTCCTTCTCTTCCTGCAAATGCGTATTTATCCCTCAACAACCATCTCTAAACTCACATTCCCCTGAAAACGTTCATGACCAGTGCCATCACTGAGAATTAATCATTTCTTCATCTGTTTCTAATTCTTCATACTGCTCTTATAACATTTATCACTTTGAACTATAGTAAGTTATTTATGAGTGTGTTTCCCAAGCTAGACTATGTGCTCCTCAAAGACAAGGACAATGATGATGTCTTAATGTTTTTATTCCTAGAGCTAAGAACATGTAAGTCCACAATAAAAATTTATTTACTTGAGGGTATTTTGTACTAGAATAGTTGCAGCAGCATACCCTAGATCTAGTAAAAAATTTGCAGAGGTAATGACAGATGTCTGCAGACTTCATTTCCACTCTAGCTCAGTCCATTCTCTTCAACTTTTGGAAGGCTTTGAGAGAACAAAAACAGCAACCACTATCTCCACCACCACCACCACTACCAAATAGGATTTTCCTAAATGCAGTTCTTCTCTTTCCCCTTATAGTTTTCTTATTCCCAGCTCTATGTCTACACACAAGAAAAGCTTTGTTTAAAAAATATTAGTTTTCTTCCGCCACAGAGAATTTTAGGTCATCTTACCATTTGTAGTTTCTTGTTTTATTGCTGTTGTTGCTCCTGGCCAGGCAAGCCGTACCTCTCCTTTTAAGGTGGATCCATTCTAAGGCAGAGTCACTGATTTTTTAAAAAGTCAAAGCAAGTACATTTTTCGGTTCTATCTTTGGAAAGGTGATTTCATTTGTTACATTTATTAATTAGTATGTTCAACATTTATGGTACAGATTTTTATGCTAGACTCTGTGTTGTGGACTACAGGTGAGACAGAAGAACTCATGTTCCACTGGGACTGGTGGCAGGGTGCTATAGGTAAGTGGATAAGGACAAAGTAATGTGATAGGATGATAGCAGAAATAGGAGGAGCAGAGGAGGGCAGTGCTGTAGGAGACAAGAGAAGGAAGTGGGGGTGCAGGAAAATGTTTTACGAAGGGAGTGATACTTGAATGGGGCTTAAAGGTAGAGGTGAATTTGCCAACATGAACTTAGGCATTTTAGACAGTGGGAATAGTACATTGAAAAACACAGAGTTGTGAAAAGGCTTAGCTTATTAGGAAAGGAACTATTAGATCAGTTACTGAGGTGGTTGATCCACCGAGCAGGCATCAGATAATACTACTTTAGTGTTGGTCCACCTTTCCCAGGCCAGGAGAGTCCCAATTCACCCATGACCCTCAGTTCACAAATACCACCTCATCATAGTGTTTTGAGGGGTCAGAGGTAAAACACAGTCACTGCCTATATAAGCTGAGCAGACACCAGTGACCATTTTGCAGGGCAGGCCCCTTCTTCCCCTGTTTACTATAACTCAAGACAATGTAGAATGGTTTATGGGCTATATGAAAAGGTGGTCTTCGGAATTTGGCACATAAGATCAGGCTGGTACTTCACCAGTAGATTTTTCTGTTAAGAGAAAGGACTGTGCCTACATTGAATGCGGCAGGAATTGGAAAGCCATGAATCACAGCTTTGTCCTATTGAAGACAAAAAGAAGCTGAAGTCCTCAAAATGAAGTGACTTGACCAACCAAAGTCATACAACTTATTAGTGAAAGAGTTGGTACTGGAACCACGGTTTCTAGCTCTCAGCCCAGTATCACTTCCATTTTCCACGTGCTGGTCTTACCAGATGGAGGTATTTGCTGGCATTTGAGGGGACTGTCTAAGAATCTCAACCCATGTTGAAAAGAAATGATAAGTTCTCTGAGGAGCTTTGAAGTTAATAGACTTTGTGATGGTTACTTTTGGGTGTCAACTTGACTGGATTAAGGGATACATAGATGGCTAGTAAAGCATGATTTCTGGGCATGTCTGTGAGGGTGTTTCTAAAGGAGATGGTTATGAGAGTCAGTGGACTGAGTGGAGAAGATTCATCCTCAATATAGGCAGGCACCATCTAGTCAACTGAAGGCCCAGATAGAACAAAAAAAAAACAAAAGAAATGTGAATTTGTTCTCTCTCTCCTAGAGTTGGGACACCCTTTGTCCACTGCTCTTGTACATCAGAACTCTGAATTCTTCAGCCTTTGAACTCTGAGACTTGCACCCCTCCCCCATCCCTCCAACCCCCCCATGTTCTCAGGCATTTGGCTTTAGACTGAGAGTCAGACCATCAGCTTCCCTGGTTCTGAGGCCTTTGGACTTGGACTAAGTCATGCTAGCAGCCTCTCTGGTTCTCAGCTTTTGGGTGACCTATAATGAGACTTCTCAGCCTCTGTAATTGTGTGAGTCAGTTTCCCCAATAAATCCCCTCTTATCCCTCTCTCTCTCTCTCTCTCTCTCTCTCTCTATATATATATATATATATATATATATATATATATGCAGGATATATATATATATATATATAGGCAGGATATATATGTATATATAGATATATACAGAGGTAGGATATATATATAGGATATATATAGGATATATATATAGGATATCCTCTCTCTCTCTATGTATATATATATATCTTATTGGTTCTACTGCCCTGTGGAACCTTGATTAATACAGGCTTCTAATTGCTTTATTTTGGACCAGTCTTGTCTTAAATTTGTACTTATCGATTCCCAGTAATGCAAACGCATCATTCAGCACTCAGAAAGAAAACTCCATTCTTCTTTGGTTATTTAGATGTAATCTAGAGTGCCCACCAGTTTTGACCTGGCACAGGCTATCTGATATTCTCAGTATAATGCATTTTTAGGCCAACATCAGCCAGGATCCCAGCAAGAAAATGAGAACACATGCGTAAGGGGCAATTGAAGATACTTTAGTGAAGGGACGCTTTACAAGGAAGTGGGCAAGGGTAAGGGAAACTAACAAGGCATGGTGAACCACCTCAGGGCTTGCCATGGCAGGAGAGATGTTTGTGAGCTAATCCTAAATAGGGAAGAAGAAGGAACTGTTACTGGAATCTGAAGGAAATAGCGGTAGATATGAGACAATTCTCAAACATGATGTAGTTGTACATATAATAATTGTCAACCTGAGGCACAGGAGGGAGGGAGCTGGGGAGTGAATATCCCAACTCCAGTTCCTTCCTGCCCTCAGGTATTCTGTTTCACTGAACCCAGGAAAAAGTAGGAATAAGGTTTTTCAAGTCAGCCTCCAAGGACACAGGCAGAATCTGTAAGGGAAATAGAGAATATCCAGGACAGGGCAAATACAAAACAATCATCCATACCCTGGCCCAGGATCTCCTCAGTCCTCCTGTTCCACAGCCGTTTCCAGATGTGCAACTCTATAAACTGCTCTGATTTCAAAAAGTTTACCTAACACTACTGGGAGAATTATGTAAATAGAATAGTTTGGCTGAGCAGTGACTAAGGAGAGAGGGAAACATGACCTCCATCTGCAAGCAGTGGTGGGAATGGAAATGATTTCCTCTGGGAACTCAGCTGGGATTACTGTTAAATCATTTGTATACTGTTAAATGAGTTGCGTGCTGGTGGGGCAAAGAGGTCTTGGAACTGTGTTTGCTGGCTTTCTCCCTACCTCCATCATTGTCTACAAGCATTTGAAAGGTTGAAAAAACAGCACAAGAAGGTTCTGATTCAAGGTGATCGAACCAGAGGTAGCAAGGTAAAATCAAGAGAAAGATATTGGAAGTTAAAAAACATGAAAATGTTCACAGCAGAAGTCAATCTTTTATTAAAATATTCTAAAGGAATAAAATATGGGGGAAAGCTCTTTTGCATATTTAATTTTAGAGTGAATAGAGCTCTAAAAATTTACTATTGAAAATAATATTTGTGGAGAAAAATACCATGTAGTTTATTTCTTGTTTGCATATCTAACGAGTACACTTAGCAAGATTAACAAGCTTTAGCAAGATTCACTTTTAGGATATGGCTAATTGATATTTACTTTTGCTATCTGAAATGCGGCTTCTGATACTAAACATTTTTAAATATCTGAAGATAAAAGTGCTTTTTTCCCTTCAAGTAAAATGCTGAATATGTAGTTAAAAAATCTAACTTCATAAACATTTTATGTAAAGGGGTTTGGTATGAGGATTGCTTTCAAAGGATATATTTAAAACACAATATAAGCCTTCCTATTAAAATTTCAATTAAATTAAGCATATATCGTGCACCCACTGAAACGGAGGTTTTCCCAGTTCAAGACTTTCTGCCTGACCTGATGAGTTCTTGTGGGCAAAAATTATGTCTTATATTTAATTGTGTTTCCTATATACCCAGCATAGTCCCTCAAGCATAAATTATAATACAAAATTTGATTAGAGAATGTTGTGTAATCACAACATTACTGATCATACTGTGTCAGACACTGTTGTAAGAACATTCAATGCCTTAATCCATTTAAGCCTCTTAAAAACTTTATTAGACATTTCTATCTTTGCAGATGAGGTAACTGAGGCTTGAGAGGCTATGTAACTTGCTCAGGATTATGCAAAGATCTAGTGGCAGGGTTGGGATTCAGATCTGAGAAACTGAGTGCTGGACTTTGGGTTCTTAATCATGATGCCATACTGTCTTCAAGATTGACATAAGGTGGGGCAGAAGATGAGGGGCTTTGAATGCCAGGTCATTAGGTTGTCAACTGAGAAATCTTGTGTGCTTTTACATAATAAATACTAGGATGAAATCTTTTACATTAAAGTCTATCTTTTTTAAGGTTCAAATAAGGCAGACAGAAAAATTGTGGTTTCTTTATAGCTGATGCATTGTTTATTTAATATTGATTTAATGTCTAAAATATGCTATGATTATAAAGAAAAGAACAGATTTTATTCTGTAATGCAATGGCTTTAAAACTCACTTTAAAAACCTTTGCTCAAACAAAATTTTCTGCAGACACTTGTGAAATATATTGAGAGGCTTAACATACTTTATACCTGTGATTCTGGGAAGAAAAAGCGATTTCTGGAAGAAGTGCTGCCAGAAAGACTGACAACAAGAACCCCTTTCTCAATGGCTGTTTACCTTTTTCTTCTTTTACGTGGTATACCTGGCTCACAGGGACTTTACTAACCAGGGAAGGCTAACTGCTGTAATGAACAATTGCAGAATTTGAGTGGCTCAACATATCAAAGGTGTTTTCTCCTTTCTCATCTTATAGTTCAGTGCAGGTTGCAAAGAGTGGAGGGGGCCCAAAGTTATTTGGAGAGCCAGACTGATGGAGGCCCTACCATTTCCAGTACATGGAATCTAACATCCAACAAGCAAGTTGGAAAGAAAGGAAACAAACATGAAGAAGGCATACTCATTCTTAACTGCTGTAACCAAGAAGTCACAAGTGACATTTCAGTTCACATTTCATTGGTGAGAACTGGTCACATGGCTTTGTCCTGCTGCAAAGGGCCAGGAACTGTAATTTAGCTGTATGCCCAGGAAGAGGAAATATGTTTGTTAAGCATGCCAGAAAGACTGCATTACAAATCACAATCTCTTTTAAGTAAAGCACTATGCTAGGAACCAAACATGCCAAAGTAAGTCAAACATGGTTCCTGTTTTCAGTGAGCTTTCTGTCTAGATGTGGAATTTAGTGGAATAACTAAATATAAACTAATGGTAATAGTTAAACTAAACAGTAGCAATTCTAAATGCTTTACAGGAATTAACTTCTTTAATCAAAGAAATCTTTAGTATTACTATTTCCATTTCACAGATGGAAACTAAACAAAGTCAATAGTCATGCCCAATGAGGCATGACTATTAAGATGTGGAGCCAGGACTTGAGCTTAGACTAACTTCAAACTCCACACTCTTTAGAACAGTCAGTGCCACAGGAAGAATACAGTCACAGTGCATATCTGGCTTTGTGAGGGAGGAGTAGCTATGTGATGGTGATAGGTGGCCATCAATCTGTGGTCTTCACTTCGGAGCACAGGCAGACCGTTCAATAAATGTCAGGTATTTTTGTATTATTGTAGTAAGTTTCCAATAAAAGATAACATTTTGAAAAAGACTTTAAAGGAGTTGGGCCATTTGATAAATGGGAAATTAATATGAATGGGACTTCTTTGAAAGTGATGAGAAGGCTTTTAAAGAGGTACAAATGCAAAGACTAGAAAAAGGAATCAAAGGAGTCTGAGAAAAGTTCAGTAATTGAATGGGGAAGAAGGATTTTTGTGCTGGCTTGTTTGCTCCTTCTTACCTTCTGATAGGCTTCTGCCTACTGTTCTTTAACTTCAACTTTCCATCAACACTTCCTTTCATTTACTTTCCTCAAGTAGAATCCAGATCTGAACTAGCTTCACAATGCACTGCAAAAAGCTTCAAACAAGAATCAGGGAACCAGGGGTCTTCTGGCTCTGACACTCACCCTTTTTGATCTGGGGCAAGATACTTAGACTCTTGGGCCTCAGGTTCCTTACCTTTAAGAAGAAAAAGTATGAACCACACCATTTCTATAGCTGCTACTTACTTATCACTCTTCAAAACGTCTGAAATTCCAAGATTTTAATTCCTAGTAATTTTTTTAAAAGTTTCATTTGCTATCTCATTTTTGGGCAACCTCATGCTGTGTGCGAGATTAGTTTTAGGATATAAATGTTTATGTTTGTATTCTGTATAGTAGGTGTTAATTCTGAGTCAGAGTTAAATATTTTGATGTAAACTGATCTTGTTAGACCATTAACTTTTCTCTTTACACATTTTATTGACTTTCTGTTCTGTTTATAGGATGAGGTTTTCACAGTATAATTTGGCAATGGGATCATGGAAAATTTTTGGATATGAAGACATCCATAGGCAATATGAGTGGCAGTGTGTTTTTCTTGATTTAATAGATGCAATTTAAAAATTAGACTCTAACAATAATGTTAAGAAATAGCTCACTTTATTGATGAAAGTTCTGTGACTATTTTAGTGGAAAATGAAAATCAGAAATCATTTAGACCTTGGCTGTGAAAAGCCAATGCTATTTCATCTATTTTTCTGTAGTTAAGAAACAGAACTGTTTTATCTGTTAAATTAAGCTGGAGCATGCTATCATCAACCTACCACACAAAAAAAGAAGTCTATGAAAACTTCAGTCATTTTGATCTCAGCATGATGATACCCCCTGTGTGGTTTTATAATTCTCAATTAAAATGAGTAATTCAGGGAAAGAACAAGTCTCATGAGGGAAGATGCCAAGAAGGAATTCTAATGTTAAAGAAATATTTTCCTATGTTAAGCCTATTACAATGGTTGGTGATGCTTCCAAACATACCTATGCCCATATTCTTTGATTTGCATCTTAACTTAGTAGAACTAGAAATAAATTTAGGAGCAGAACTTAAAAATGGCTGCTGTTGTATTACTAATTGTGTTTTTTTCCATTAAAATTATCGCACCTGATGACACATTTTTTTGGTTATTTGTATTATTAGTAGTAATAGATGTAGTACTGGATCCATCAGAGCTATGAACTTTTCTGCTTCCAATTTCATATATCCTATTATGTGCCTGCTATTTTTCTGCCATTTTGCTAGGGCTTGCTACAAATGTCTAATTTATTGCTCAGAATAATCCTATATTGTTTAAGGTGACTTGGCTAAAGTCATGTAAGTTATAATTGCTCAGAATTTTAATTGAAATATTTCAAAAGTCTTTTTCTATATAGTTAGACATTCACTCATTCATTTTTAATATCTTCAACTGATGGTATTGCACAACCCAAACATTTTGGAGTACCTAGCCACTGGATGAAATTTAGGAAGGAATCAAATATATTGTTGCATTACAAAGAACACTTGGAGGGACCAGGTCTTCATTTTGGTAATATTTGAAGGCTAAAGGGCAGACATCCTCCTCACCAGCCATCCCAGTAGTTAAATTTCCTATGGCTTTTGGTGTTTTTGAACTGGGTCAAAGTCCTCAATTAAAATGCAAAAGTGCTCCCCTAGAAGGACAAACACATTAAATTCTTAAGAGTTTAGTCTGAATTATTTTTCAGATCTTGTCTCCAAATAGAGCACCAAGGGCATAGAACATAGGTCTGAGGAATTGAAATAATGAATTAAAAGATGTACAGATTTGGGGACGCCTAAAAGTGAAGAACTAAGAGAGCATCAAATGAATTTATCTCATGATCACTACTAGCACATGTAGCACCTGTTTGTGAATTAATAAAGGGTTCTCTTTCCGAGGATAAATTACAAAAAAGCACCCATTCTAGGTAGATGAATTACAGAAAGGCATCCTTTCCCCCAGGATGATGTAGCTTCAAGTCAGGGCACAAAAATTCGTGGAGGGAAGTGTGAACTCAATGTTAGCCCCACAAATTCCCCCTGGGCTGAGCATCTTTGTGTACAACTTGCACAACCTTTCTTGGAAGCCTTAGTTTTTCTGGAGAAACACTGGATTGCATGAGTTCATCGGGCTCTAGAAAGGGGAAGAAAAGTATGTTTATTATAGAATTGAGAACCAAATTTATTTAAGGCTGAACTTAAATGGCTCTTGTCTTTGGGGGATTCTAGGAGCAAGAAGCTGTAGCAACTTCATACTGCTAGTTGCTCACTGAGGCTCCAACCTGCAGGTTAGGAATTGGGCCTAATGTGGAAAACACGGGATTTATTCTGGGCTGAATCATGATTATTTAAAGATGTTTTCCCCTCTAATGTTTAACCTAGGAAAGAATCTGGGTGTTCTTTGTTATTCAGCAAAGGGGTATCAATTATTTTGGAATTTTAACCTGCCTCCAGGGACAACTACAGCAGGTGGCAAAGATTTCAACTCTTTTGAAAGATGACATTATTTTAATTTTCCAGTATAGGGCTCCAGGTTTCCTTATGAGCACCAGGCTTGAATAGTTCTTTAACTTGTTAATAATTTTTGATATTGATACATTATATTACTGTTTTTATATCTTTTGCAGCACAAATAACTATAAAAGTAATATATTTTATTATATGAAATTTTGAAAATACAAAAACACTGAAAGAAAATAGAAATTAATTACAATTCCACCAAGGGATGTAAGTCTTATCCTAGACTTGTATTGACTCGCTTTGTGTCTTCCATTGCCTTTGTCCCTATTTAGTCAAAATCAAAAACTAAATCGATGCTGTCTGTTTGATCTTAAGACCAAGACGGCTACTACAGACCAAACGGCTGATCCCATCAGTGAGTCTTTGACCAGTTTGCTATTCCTTCTTTTATGCAGCCTCAGATTTCTTGGGCCCCTGCCATCTGTGAATTCTGACTCATCTTTGCAACAGTTGTTTCTGATAACCAGTTTGTTAATGACAACTTGATTTTTACTATGACTTTAGAAAAATAACTACAGCCAAATTCTTTCTATGAATTGCTTTGATTTTTTTCTGTAAGAATCTTCAGTGATGTCCTCCCTCAACCCTTAGAAACAAGGAAATCAAGCATCTGGCATGCACATAGCTTCATTTATTTCAAGTAGGTGATTCATTTCAATCTACAAACCCAAGCAAATCTTGAGGACCCCTACCTGAGGAGCTTTGTCACCATCATTGTGAAGAAAGTCTGGAGTTCTCTAAGAAGGCATTGAGACTAAGACTAATTGCTTATGTATAGAAATATGTGTGTTGGTATGGAGGGTAGAAGGAAGGAGGAGGGTGAAATATTTAGACTACATAGGCTGGGAGGAAGAATGAGAACAGTTAAAAATTTCTTACTCGTTGTTCCCTGGCATCAATACCGTATGCAGATAAAAAGGCCAAAATAAGCATGAGTTTTGTTTTAATTAACTCTCTAAGATTTGTCTACCATTTAGTTGACCCCTCCCACCTTCATCTGTTATTTTGTTCATTTTAGGGCCATAAATATTATTAATCCACAGAGATTTCTTTCTGCTTCCTTTAGTTAATTAAAGATACTCTAGAATTTATCTTATGCTACCACCAGGAGGGCACAAAAAGTGAAATATTATATTGCTAGATAGTTCATTCATTAGCATAAAATAATCAGTGGTATTGTGTATTGGGGTTTTAAATACCTCTGCCAGATTTTCTTTTAGAGGACAGATGCAGTCAACAGAAGAAATAGAGAAGGGAGAAAAGAATTAAAAATTAGGGAGATAGGCAACAACAAATATATAGATTAATTTTTTACAAGATAGTCTATCTAGACTCTAGCACGGGAATGAGCCATAACAATTCCCTGCCCAGATATCATTAGCAATACATACAATGGTGAAATCTTCCTTCATCTGCTTCAAGCTGTGTCGCTCAGTTGGGAGACAAAGGGGGGTGGAAGGGCAGCTGTCAAAAAAGAAAAAAAAACCCACTAAAATAATATTCTTATATTTTACTTATTTTATATTAATGGTTTTATTACAAAAAGAAACTATGATGTAAACTTCATGTATCATTCACTTACAACATTTTATACCAAACCAAGCAGAACCCCACACTAGACAGCTCCACTATTTGTATTCCTCCAAGGGTAGCTCATCCTGCCCTCTTTTTCCACCCTCAGTGTTTTTCTTCCTTCAGGGAGAGATTCTATATCAGTGTTTCATTTCTCCTCTGGGTGGACTTAAAGGCCAGACGCATTGATTATTCATCATTATATTGGGGTTTCTCTCTTTCTTGACCAATGACACAATCTGCAGAGCATGATAGGTATACTGTAACTGACATCTGTACCAGAAAAAACAGATTATGGCATATATATCTGCACTAATAAAAAAAGCCATCTCTCAAATCCTTCTTTTGTAAGGCTTACTAAAGAGACCACTGTGTTACAAATGCATAGGCACTGAGCCGTAAATCCAGTAACAGAGACATACCTAAAAGCCCATTTTGGAACATTCTTTACTTGGACTCGTGGGAAACTCCAGGCTTAACTAGAGTCACTTATTTTTCTAGGTTGTGCTGCTGATGAATACCAGGGAGAAAACTTGAAACATAAGATTTTCTGACCCTATTATCTAGCTGAGCTCTTTTACTTCATCTTATTTTGGTGTATATATTTATTTGTGGAAATTCCTCAACTTAAAATTATTTTGCCACTCATACTTTATACAATTTGCTAACTATATGATGTCACGGTGTATCTGAAGTATGTTAGTGACTTTCAGTTTACAGTTTTCTATTGTATGGCATGAATTTTCATAAGTTGCAGAGCAGTAGGAATATAGTATAATGATTAAAAGCATAGATTTATATTCAGGCTGCGCACAGTATGAATCCTGGCTCTTAATGTATTACTTTGGGCTAGTTATTTGATCTCTCAAAAGCTCAGTTTTTCCGACTGTGAAATGGATATAATAATAAGATGAATGCTTGGGCTTGCTTTTAGCTCAGAACCTGCCTCATAGTAAGTCCTCAATTAGTGGGCATTTTTATTACTGTTATTATTAGGATGGCCAAATCAGTATAATTTGGAGAATGAATAAGTTCATTGTATATTTTAAAATAATTACACTGAAACAACAGGCATAAGCCAGGACTTTCCTAGGTAGAGTGGGATATACAGTCAACCTGATAGGTAGAAGACTATCTCAGTATTGGTGTGGGAAAATTAGATATTGAATTACTCATTCTGATCCAGTGTTGAGAGGAACATACAGTGACCAGAGTAACAAACTAAGGGACTTCTTTGTTTTTGTTTTTGCTTATTTTCCTTTTTAAAAAGATGTTTCAATGTAGAAAGGAACAGTTTATAATCATGCCTCTTAGCTTTGCCCATGCCCACATGCATACGAGGGTAGTCCCTCCTTTAGTTGCACCATTTCTGACTGTAAAGGACAATATGGATTTATGCCTAGTGACCTCTTGCAAGTTTTCTTTCTTTCCTGCAAAATTATGGGGAGCAACAATTTGATTTATTTTATTATTTTTGAATCGTGCTGCCAATAAGTAAATTGGCTCATGGTGATCACAGTATTCACTTCAATTAAATGATCATCAATTGAGTTATTTGCCTTTTTGCATGTAATTTATTATGGTCTACTTTTCTCTTTCAATTAAAAAGTTGAAGTACATAATTTGCTTGTTTCTAGGGATTATAAATTAGGGGCCTAGAACTCTAAAAGGATTGCATTTTAAAGATTCAACAATTTAAAAACATATTTCTTTATATCTAAAATATAAATTATTTTGTTGTATGCAGCCAAAACCAATTATTTCCTTATGCAAAATCTACCTTAGAGAAAGGGAAAGATAAAACATATGAGAAAACACATTCTGCCTAATGATTTTCTCTCAGGAAAAATATTGCTATCATGATCCTTTTTAATTAAATAAGAATTTAGCACTTTTGTGTGTGTGTTCTTAATGTCAGACTCTTTGGTTATCACATTTACACCTCTGTTATTAATGCTAGCCATGGTTTGCAGATGAGGAAAAACTAGTTATCAATGAATAATTCAGATTCCATAACTGTCAGACCTCATTATTTTAAATAGGGCCTGGTAGTTCCAGTTGTAACCAGCTAATTGCCTCGTTTAAACTTAAAATGTTAGACTATTTCACATAATTCTCAATTTTAAAAAACCTTAAATACATTTAAAATTGCTGTAATACATAGAGCAATTTGCTTTAAATCAATCTAGAAGAATAAAAGGCATTCTGCTGATGATCCATCTTCAAATAAGAGTTCAAATTTATTTTAATTTAATCCACTGGCTGTCATGAAATGCTTACTTAACACGAATGAACAAAACGTTTTTAATTTATAAAAAGAAGACTGAGATTGAGTTTAAAAATGGATCTCCTTTGTTTAAACATATTGCCAAATAAAAGTTGAAAACCAAAATGAATGTGATGGAAGGGATCACCAAAGGTATTGCTTTCACTTCCTGAGTCCCTGCCACTTTTAAAACTAAATCACTATACATTTAAAACATTTTTAAAAATCTGAAAAGTCAGAGCTGTGGCTATGGAGAGGCACTGCTTAGATCTTCCTTCAAGAGAAGTTGTTGCAAGGGATGTAGTGGGCAGACAACCTCCAGTGGCCACACCTTCATATCTGCTTCAACGTTCATGCCAAAGCTATACCCTTCAGGGGTGCTCCTAGCCAGTGACTAAGCATGGTGGAGTATGAGAGCCAGCCCATTCCTGCCATGTAGGACCCCCTTGATAACAATAATTTCTCTGGGACTCATCAGTCTGGTTGAAACTCTCTCAGAACTGTGATTCTGCTACCCAGTCCTCCTTCCTTTTATGTGTAGATGTCAGAATTGCAACACAGCTTGAAAGCTCTCTATGCCTGCTCCTGCTTGGTTCCCTCTTTGTCATTTGTATGCATTTTCCCCAATAAATCTCTTGCATATCTAATTCTGTCACATTGTTTGCTTCTTAGAGAAACTGCACTGACACAGTGAGAATTCTACAATCTCCCCATGTCTAATTAAATAATTCTATTCACAAATCTAATCTCTTTTATTTAGTTTGGTCGTCATTAGATATAGTGAGCTTTAAAAGGTTATGTCTTCCTAATAATGAAGTCCTTCATGTAGCTGTTAAGGCCCATGTAGAATGATATTTTATTCCTTTATTCAGGCTAAATAATGCCACCACTTATGGTCCTCCTGAAATCTGAAATGTATGTGTGTGTGTATATATATATATAAAATATTTGAAGAGAGTAATTCTTAGGCAATTTTCATATCTACATATGAAAATTTCCTTAATCTTCTCTAGATTCTCATTAAATCCCAATATGAATAAGGCCTGAAAATATACAGTTCTACTATTTTTACATAAACATATTATCTTAAAGTCTGGTTTAACCTTTCTTTCAATGAGGTCACTGCCCTTTGGAAAAATAAATTGTATATATCCCGGGTTTACAAGGCATGCTACTTTGATGTGAAGTCTATCTTTATTTTCTGAATTTTTATTGAAAGCAATGTGGTTTCTTAACCTTGGAAGTGGATATGCTGTAACTAGGGGGGAAATCTCACAGTAATTAAAAAAATCAGCAAAAGTTTATTGTGAAGGTTTCAGCTGTATAGTAAATACAATTTCAGATCTTCTGGACAATATTTGTTAAAGGCTCAGTCATGTTCATGGTCATGTATGTATAGAAACAGCACCATTTTCATCAGGAAGAAGAAAGACTTCTACAATTCTATCTTGCTGTCTATTCATGTTGTCTGAGATTGGGGATCATTTACATCTTCCAACATCTAAAGTTTCTTGTAGTGGTCCACAGATGGGAAAGGGCAGCTGTGGGAAATTATCAGAGCATTTGGAAATAATTTACTAAGTTTTTAGCTAAATTTAAAAGATGCTTTAAAATTTTAATAACAGAGTGTTGGCAATATTGTATTGTACTCATTAAAAGGGTAGACTTTTTGGGGTATGCACATTTGCACAGTTCAATTTTAATACTGGCTTTGTACTAGCTTTGAGACCTTGGGTCAGTCATAAACATTCTCTGGGTTTGTGTTTCGTCAGCTGTGAAACTGGTAGTGGAGTGGAGCAAGGAATGAGATTAGACAAATTCTGAGACCACTTCTAGCCCTACATGTGTCTTATTTTAATAAGTGCAGCTCACACACACTTCCTTTAAAGAAAATGTTCACTGGATATTTGGAGAGCCTAATTCTTTGATGAAGTTTTCAATATATATCCACATTGGCTGAAAAAGCACAGCAAATGGGCAGCAAATGGGGTTGCCGAAATTAATATTTTCTGAGTAGAAGTGAAAAATGAACTTATTTTCTTCTGATTCGGATGTAGCGCATTTAAATTTACTTATTTTTTTGCACAGATAAGTCTTCTCCCTAGACCATCTGAGTAGTTAAAACTATACTAAGTTTTGAGAATATGAAACTTGAATTACTTTTCTTCTCTCGATTTACATGTAACAAACAACTTGTAAAATATTTATACTTTCTGGAAGATATATTCCCCTCTGTTACCATGTGATCTCTGAGCAAAGAGTAGTTTTGTCTGCTTTGTAACATTCTGAAAGTATAATAGGCTACCATGAAATAATATAGTAAATATTTCCCCCTTTTCAATTTTTATATTCTGACAGGTCCCCCCTCCCTCCCTCCCAGAAAAGCCAGTGAGGATAAAATACAGACACATACAATTAGTGTCAGTTACAGTTCATAGAAGCACACACTTTTCTTCCATTGTAATAACTGAACATTTAGGGACTGAAGGATTTAGCATCTGTAAGCTATGTGTCAGCTTAGCTGTCTCAGATCAAGCTTCGTTTTAAAATACTGTGTTCTGAGGGAAGGCCACCCCAGTCTCTGAATGTCATGCTTGTGACCACACTCAAATATTGTAATCAAAAGAAGGCCTTGCTTGTCTATCCTGAGATTCTGGCATTGGTTTCCGTCTTTTCCTATGGCATATATCTTTAATGAAGCTGACCATTAATTATTTTTAGTAACTGACTAAATTGTACCAAAAAATTGTTGAGCATTAATATACTACATTTAGCATTTTAGATAATTACATAAATTGAACATAAAAGTTGTAAATGTCAAACTCAGAATGTATCCCCTCTGTATTGTGGTTTAGAATCCTATTGTATAATAAACACTTTCTTGTTATAAGCATTTAATCTAATTAATTTTATGTTGTAAAATAATGAAGACAGATGCCTTTGGTTTTGCTCTGATTTTTAAAAAATCTCATGAAATTCAGATTTTCAACCCTTTTTTTGGTAGTGTAAATTTTTGTTTTATTAGAAATAGAAAACTACATTTGCAGAGGTACAAGAAAGGAATAAATAGTGTTATTAAGTAAGCAATCAAGTAGAGCAATATTTCGGGTTATATTATACACTTTGGCCACTGTTTGGTGTTGACAAGAAGTTGATAATCTAGAAAGAACTTCAGAAGATTAAATGGTCTCTGTACACATAAAGCCAGTTCAAGTCATAGATTCCTTTGGGATCACTAGAGCCTGGTTGTGGTGAGAATCCAGAATCTACCTTGCTTTCTGAGATGTGACAAATTGGAATATTCTCAAAGACAAATTTTGTAGAATGGCATATTTTGCCTACTGTTAACATGTGTTCTACAGAGGACATATCCTTTTCTCCGATTATAATATTGTGATGGCTGGAAAGTTCTAGGAAGAAAGTAATTATAGTTTCATAAGAATCAACTCAGACTTTTAATGTATACCAAGTGCATCTACCATAAAGAACATATGGATTGCAAACCACACCTGAGCATCGGTGATTCCTACCTAGCATTTAGTGTTTATGTTGTGATTTTAAAATAGCCATTGATTAGCCAGGGGTGTAGGGAGGTGTGTGTATGTGTGCCTTAGACAGTCAAAAGAACATTTTTTTTTTTTTACTATTTCACAGAATATGAAGGAGAGTACTTTACCCTAGAATATTTAAGAACATACTTCCCTGCTGTAGTTGTCAGTCACTGACTCCTAATACTTCTTTAGTCAACATGAGAAGCAGATGGCTTGTGGAGATACTGTTACTTTTCTTCTGTCATCTTCTAAAATGAAGACTTTCACTTCTTAAAGAACAGTTATTTTAATTTTCCCCCCAAAACTCTAGCAGCAATAACGATAGACTCAAAGGTACATGATAAAAAGTGTTTACATGCAACAGAGAAGAACACTATTCGACAGCCAGCCATACCTGATATTTGTGCTCTTTGTTACCTTGACATTATAAACTGTCTTCCAGTTTTGAAATTCTTGTCCACTTGGAAGCAAGCAGCTTGTTAAATCTCCTTCAGATTAAAGTTAATGTAATATAATAGCCTATAATCAACTGTGCATGCACACAAGTCCTTTAAACCTGAGTGATGCCATTTGGGAGTGTTCAGATTTAGCAGTGGGAAAGATTTTCCATCAGACAAAAGCCACAGTGGAGTCTGCCCACATGAATGACCCCTTTAAGCCCTCTATCTCAATTTATTAGCTCTTTTCTATTATTGTATCATCCAACAACAGCATTGTTTTATACATGGCCCTTATTGCAGTGGAAAATAAATTTGTTACTCACTGTCATTTTAACAGGTTTCTAGGGTCTGGAGTTTCTCTATATTTGGGCATTTTTCCCTCATTCTATGATTGAGAATTCAACCATACCATATGTATAGTTCTACTTCATTGTGTGCTTGAGGGGATGTAAAATGTGTATTTTTGTTCGTGCAAATCTTAAGTGATTCTAGTTCTAGTTGTTGCATGGGGTGAAATTCTTCTTAAATTTGTGTTAATTCTATTTTTATAAATTTAATTATCAAAAAATTAAAATATATATAAGCAGACAAACTGAATGATATAATGAACTTCCATCACCCAGACTGGACAATTATCAACACATGAACAATTTTCTTTCAACTCTCCCTACTCACTTTTCTGCAACTGATATTGGATTATTTTCACACAAGCTCCATCATGTCATGTCATCCATAAATACTTCAGTCATATTATTTGTTATTGCTCTTTATGTCATATTTAGATTTGCTCTTGGTTTCTATACTATCTGTCTAATCTGTCCATTATATAAGTTCCTGATCAGCTTGTCAATCAGTGGTTTTTGTAGCTATTTTGATCATTGTATATCTCCAAGGAAGGCATTGTGTCTATTTTTGTTCTCTAAAATTTCTACAAGTAAAGCATTACTTCCGTGCATGCAATATGTTTATTGAGGAAACCAAAGTGATATAGGCAGGAAGACAATGACAGTTTCTAACATTTTGCTTCTGCTGGGGGTGGGGGATATAGAAGCATTTCCTTAACACTTCTTATTATTTTGATTTCAATTAGTCACTATTGCAAACACAACTATTTTCTATTATAAATGAAGAAAGTTAACATTCCTTAAAATACTGTGACATGACTGTTGGCACTGTGAAAGAAATAGCTTACTTTAATTGCAAATCATGATTTTTACTCTATGGCTAGATATAGGTAATTATTGGTGAATTAAACATGATTTGGCATTTTTTATCTCACCTGATACAGCAGCCCTATGTCATAAACAAGGAAATATATAATTTTCTCTATTGTACCAATGTAAAAATTGAGACTCAAAGAGCAGATACTACTTTCCATTGTTATGCAATGAGTAGATGGCATAACTGGCATCAGATCTTCGGTTCCCAACTCTAAATTCAATTTTCCTTTAATTGTGCAATTCTTGAGTTATTTCTAGATTCAGGCTTCCTGGTCATTTATTAAATTCATTAATATATACTGATTAACCAAAAATTTAATATAAAACTGACAACATGTTTTAAGTGAACAAATAAATATAATTAAATAATATGCTTAACATTAGAAGTTGCTTATAATAATTTTCATGGAACCATTAAAAGCAGAAGCTATCTTCCAATTTTTATTTTGTATTACTCTTTTTGTTGCATTAGCACCCTGTCAAAGCTCCTTTGAATCTCTGGAATTTGACAGTTACAGAGGATAAAAAAAAAAAAAAAAAAAAAAAAAAAAAACATGAATATTTTGTCTCCACTGGAGGGCTTCATGGCATAGTGCAAGAAAAGAATATAAACAAGCAATCACAATATAGATTGGTAAGATGATAGGTTTTAGGCTCCAAAAATTGTCAATTTTGACTTGACCCTAAATTCTTTTTATTAGTCAGTATATCAAGTGTAACTTACTCCAAACATGTAAGACACATTTCACAAATACAGGTAGTGTATTTGTGTATAAGTAATTGTATACTTTTTGTATAAGTAATTCTATTTTATTTTAGGGGTCAGACATGGCTAATGACACTTCTAAAATTTTTAAAAGTCCCTCTACCTGAGGAAGTGACTGGTTCCCAAAGGTCCACTCTCAGGAAGATACTGTGTCTAAGTGTGGTCTTAGCATTTGCCCTGCCACCAAAGTGGGCCAGAACCATATGAAACCCACCTCCGGAGGTCTGAGTCCCAGAGCTGCCATAAAACTGCCTTGCACAGGCCTAAGCTAACAGTTCATTACTGATCCTGAAAGTCTGGAACACATTTCGGATCTAGTAGATATGAGTGAGACTGTTTTTGGAGCACAGTTCCTATAGCACCTCTGATAACAGTTGGTGCTCAAGGTAAAGGATAAAAGCATAAGTCTTGAGGGGTTCCTCAGACACGGGAGACTTATTTGAAAGACGTGGGTGACATGATTTCCAGAGAGAGAGAGAGAAAGAAAAAACTAACATCCTCCTGGAGGAAATATTCATTTTTGTTTAGAGAAACTAGTGACAGGCCAGGTGCGGTGGCTCATGCCTATAATCCTAGCACTTTGGGAGGCCGAGACAGGTGGATCTCTTAAGGTGATGAGTTCGAGAGCAGCCAGGCCAATATGACAAACCCCATCTCTACTAAACACACACACACACACACACACACACACACACACACACACACACAGCCAGGTATAGTGGCGTGCACTTGTAATCCCAGCTACTTGGGAGGCTGAGGCATGAGAATAACTTGAACCTGGGAGGCAGAGGTTACAGTGAGCTGAGGTCATACCACTGCACTTCAGCTTGGGTGACAGAGTGAGACTCTTGTCTCCAAAAAAAAAAAAAAAAAAAGAAAGCAATGACAGACTATTAAATGATGCTACAAAAATGAGTCAAAAATAATATGGACATGCTGTGAACACTAGCATACTGAATTAGTTTGAATTTTAATGTCATATGTACCTGGCCTAAAGCCCGAATTTATATCATGAAGCAGATTGGAAAGGTATTTTTTCTTGTTTTTTTTTTTTAATCACCTATCCCTAACCTTTGTGTTTTACATGACCAAAATCTTTAAAAGGATGAAAAAAATTCAAGACATTGCTAAATTCCAAGTCATGACAAATCTTAAAGTCTTGTATTTGTGTCCCTGAAGCATCTTAGCCTTGCTTCTGTATTTAATAATATTCTATGGCACTGCTAAGTGTCTAGGCTATCATGTACCAACTAACATATATATGTTATATATTATACATGTTAGATATTATGTATATATGTTCTATATTATATATGTGTGTATTATAATACACATATATACACATAACATAAATATAATATATACACATATATATTATATATACATATATAATGTATGTCCCTCCAGATGCATTTATTAGACATTTTATTCCCATTTCCTTGATAAAATCAAAGCTCAGAGAGACTGCATACCTTGATAACTGAGAAATAATTAGTAATTGGGTGTTTCTGACTCACAAGCCAAAGGTTTTCATTCACTTCTTAATTTCAAGAGACTAATGTTGCATTCAACAGCAGATATAGTAATTTTCCCTGAGTAAGCTTATGTTCATGTGGAGGCTGATCCGAATGATAGATTTGCTGAGCTATATTGTCCTAGATGTGTAGTGTGCTTGGACCAGGTGGAGGTACTGCAGGAGGCTAAGTGAGGTGTAAAACACCATGAAAACAGCATGCATGTCTGCCTGTGGGAAAGCATAGTGAGGGCATATTGGCAAGTGGTCTCCATGATTTCCTTTGCAGTGGCTCCTTAGGATATTCTGAAACTGGAGTTTAATTATTTCGTTGGAAACAAAAAATTAAATCAAGATAGTAATTTGTATTTTCTCTGCATGTCTTTGAGAATTTTGTGAGGGAGAGCACATTTTGAGTATCATTCCCTTTTTGGTAAAATGGTGGCACATTAGTGCCACTCATTTTATTGTGAACATCCTAGAAACATAGACATATAAAGCCTTTTACATATCAACTTTTGGTGTAAGGCCAATATTAAGGCCATAAAACTTTTTAATGTCCTGTGATCTTTATTTTTAGAAAGCATTTATTGCACATTTTCTGTAGCCAGGACTCTATACCAGGCAATGTGGGAAAAATTAAAGAAGAAAAATGCTGAGTTCACAACTGGAAGAGCTTATAGAAAATCACTGACTGTGTGCATACTTTATGACTATGTACAGTAAACTCCCAAACATCCATAAGTAGCAGGAACCAGGCTTCTCCACCCAGCTGAAATACCATGTGGACAACTCTGGGCAAGGAATGGGATTGTCTCTATTTTCCACAATAAAGCAGAATCAAGGACATGGCTCCAGGTACTGCAACAAATTTCTCTCTAAATTAGTCAGATGCTTACTATTTGGCTCCATGATCCCATTTATGGGCACAGAGGTTGGATTTTTTTGTTATATGGATGTACATATTCCAAAGTGGCAAGAATTTGAAAATATCAAATGTTTCCAACCACCCACAAGACATTTATTTTCCCCTGTGACCTTTCTTTTTGAAATGCACACTAAGAAGTATATTTTGCACCATTATATATTTACATATCCCACATAAACATATTTGTATAGTAACCATCTCACACACACACACAAATGCACAAACACGACTAACATAGAAGTTTCACAAGAATACCATGTTCACTGGACTCCAATATTTTCTTTTCTTTCCTTGTTTACTCTATTTTATTTCAATTTATGTTTCTATCTTATTTCAGTTTATTTTAAAATGCTACTTGGTATCTACAGGATTTATTTCATAACATTCTCATGCTTCTGGATTCACATATCAAATAACTTTGTGCTAAAGAAGTTACAAAAATGAAAAGAGAAGCTATGGCAGAAACCAGCAAGAAGAATCTGTTTGATGTTATAAGAAAACAAGAAAGGTGATAGGATGCTCAGGCAGAGAGTTACTACTTTAGAGTTTGGTTAGTTAGGTGTGGTCAGGCCTACTATGCAGCTTGAATCATGTTTTCCTACCCCACAACCCCAATGTCTAGCGCAGTATTTACTTTCTAGGAGTTTAGAAAGAATATGTTGTATTTAATTGAAATAACTTCTGATGTTACTGTAGAAATGGATAAAAGTTGTAAATGAAAAACCATTATGAAGAAAGAATTTGAACAACTTGGATACTTTTTACCTTTGACCTTAGGAAAACAAAACAAAACAAATCAAACAGAGTACCAAAATTGTGCCAGTTTTATGAATTTAGGTTGAAGATTAAGGGGAAGATTTGGAAGGAAACAATAAATGTAAAGAGATGTTTTTTACGAATAAGTACATGACTGTGCTTGGTGTCTCATAAAATTGTAGATTCTCAGTTAGAAGAAACTTTAGGGATTATCCAGTGGTCCACGCTCCTTCCCAATGCGAAGCTCCTTTTTATGCCATCCTTGAGCAAAAGCCATCTCATCTTTTCATGGAACATTCAAGTGAAGGGATAATGTGCATGGATAGGTAATCTGGTCTGTTATTCATTATCCTGAATTATTTAAGTTTCTTTTCTCTCTCTAGCTGAAATCTGCTTCCTTGTTACATCCACTCTTTTTCCTTGGTCTGCTTCCTACCATAATATGGAAACAGTTCATTCCTTTGTTTAAACAGTAGCCCCTTTTACCCCTTGGCTACATGCTTTCAGTATTTTTAATATCTCTGAAGCTCAGTGTTAAAAATATTAGCAAGATCCACAATTTTAAAGTGAAGCTGAGGTCAAGAAGGGGAATGAAGCATCAAAGAATCACAGAACTAATGCCCAGTTCTAAATGATACATGCAGCATTTCATGGTCATCAGATAAGAATTGCCATTGTTTTTTAAAACTACACATATTGTTGACTTCATAAACCATGAGCAACAGATTCTCTTTACTGAGAATTTTCTTTTGGGAAAATGAAGCTCTGTTAACTGAAGGCACAATATATTGCCAATGGCTTATTTTTGCATGGGAGCCTCGTTTTGCCAAACGGTTAGAGAGCTCTTAAATGCATTTGCATTAACACAATCATTATTTACCTAAACTTTTGATAAGGAAGCTGAGCTTCTCTTGAAAAGAGATAACCCGTGTTTGAACAGAAGTATTTTTATTTTCCCCAGTCAGACTCATGCAGTTTACTTAACTGTATGTTTTCCCTTAGGCACTAATCTCCAAAATGGAGTGATCATGAACCCAAAATATTCACCCTCAAAATTTTCTATTATATCATCTTTAGTCATAAAAGATTAAGCAGGAGTTGCTAAAAAAAATCAGCTTTAGAAAATATTATTGGAAAATTCCCAGGTAGGGAATACTGAAAATGTCCAGAACTACATGATTTAACTACAGGCTAATTGTATTTTTAAGCAGTAAATCATTATCTGTATTTAGAAATTCGATATCATCTGAAATAGGTGAAGTTTTGAAAGCTTCAGCAAGTACTGAACCCTAATGATTTTCAAATAGCATTTGAAAGGCTAATCATAAGTAACAAATCTTATCAATATTGCCAATCCATGTCACACTATCATAAAACTATATAAAATCATAGTAATTATAGTAAGAAAAACACAGGTACGTGTTTCCAGCCGCTTCTCTCTCTACAACTCTCATAATAGTTTCTAATTAGTAGTATAATGTATAAATGTTTACAAATTACAAAAGTTGTAAGTTTGAATATTCAGTCGCTTTTTGGTTCTCTGGTCCTAAGTCAACTCAATAATGGCATTTCTTGAACAGGCACACTGCTAATGACAAGAAGTGAGGAGCATTACATTTTTGCAAAGGAATAGAAAATGTGTTCACACCTTTAAAAAGGTTTAAAGTATGATCAGAAACACAGATTGCATGCAAAGAAAATAACTGAAGACCATGAAATTGTATACAATGAACACACATCAAAAATGCATTCATGATGACAAATAACATATAAGTGCTTAGAATTAGGAAAAGTATTCTTGAAATAATTCTTGGAGGGATTAAATTTTCAGCAAAGTAAATGGGCAGGAACATTGTTGAGTGTGTGAGTATGTGTATAGAGTTACAGTATTGAAGATAAGGGGAAATATCTATAAGTAATATGGATATTTTAATTGAAAATATTGAAGAATAAGATGAGTGAGTGGTAAGGGAACAGATGAGGAAGAATCTTATGTGGGTAGTACCTTCTGATTAAGTGGAACCATATGCATTTGTTAATATTTAATTATTTTGACCTAGAAACACAACTATTTAATATAATTTATTGTAATTTTTCATATTTGAGCTGAAAGGAAAAGGCTGTATCAGGAAAGCAGACTCTTGGGTTCCCACAAAACTACTGAAGAGGAATGCCTGCCATTTAGTCATAGGAGTTGACACCGAAATTAAACCCTTTAGGTGATTTTTATGTATGCTACAGTTTAATAGCCATCATTCTGCCAAAATCCTTGGCTGAACAACAGGCTTTGTAGCTACCTTTGTACTTGATCCCATGGGCCTAAACATATAGCTGACAGGGATAGAGTAGAGCTCTAATCCCAAGAATGAACTAGCTAGTGGCTATGATTTGTCCTTTAATGTAAGCTCTACCCAGACATGTGCTATGGTAATTAGCAGGCCCAGCCATTTTCTCTTTCTCAGAAATCTGAGCCAGATATATAGGTAAATAATCAGTTGGCAGTGGGTAAAGACATAAGCATAACAAAGGGATTTAAAAGTAATACTGCCATTAAAATACAGATCAGTAAGTGCCTACTTCTGAGGACCAGTGTAAAGTTCTTCTGAACTACTAGAGATTTCAGACAACTACAGTTACATTTGGATTGTGAAAACATTCCTGTCTCCCTAAAGCCTGGCAATATGGTGGAACTTCTTGCTATTTCTGTGTATATTCTCAGAACAAATTGCTAACATATTTAAGTGAATAGAGTGAGCTATGTTCATTTCAACCAAGAGAGCTATCACACATAAATATGAAGTCCAGATCAGGCTTTTAAAGAAAAGTGGAATGCTTTAATTTTAGTATTATGAAAAGAGAGAAGCCAAGACACTGGTTATTTGACTGTATAATCAGCCTCGAAAAACCAAGTCCAATATACCTTCTGAAATAGAGCTAAATGATATTAACTTTCTTCCACACTGCCAATCTAAAACCTCTAGAAAGATGCCCTGTCATTCTGCTTGTTAATTTGAAATTAGTCTACACAGCCCCAACTTCCCTTGAACTTAGGAGCAAAGTCTCCAGTAATGAGGTCACACTTTTGAGTGACATTCTTAGCCCATTGCTTCAAATGATCGGAGCCACCATGATTAGGATCCTAGTTTTCCTCTGTAGCAAGTGCAATTGTTAATAAGTAATGCACAGTAGTGACAATGTCCTATTTTAGAGGACACATTGATAACAGTAATGATTTGGGCTGAAAAAATGGTGTTGAGGGAATACTGCAGTGGATAATATCAGAAACACATGTGCAATATTTTTTGAGAACTAAAATGTGTTACTTATTTTATTTCATGGCCTTCAAACATGAAAATTTCCTTGTATTTCTCTCACGTGGCAGCCTCATTTACTTTTCATGAGTTAGTCCAGAATCCTTCTATGCATGATAGTATCTGGGCTTTCCTTGATGTTCCAAGCCTCTGATACCTTCTGTAAGAAACTTCTGTAAGAAGCTTCTCGGTTATTCTTTTAATGGTATCATTCTGTGGTTTCTGAGTTTCAAAACCTTTAGGGGATAAAAATCTATAATCACTTAGAAAATCTTGTAGAAGCCAGGCTCCCTTCCCTACATTTCCGCTGCTATAACCCTAGTCTAAACCACATCTCTTGACAAGTAGAACTTCCTAAATTGTCTCCCTGCTTTTATTTTTGTTCACTACGAAACATTTTCCATAAAGCAGACTAAGTGAATTTGTAAAATCATAAATCTGATTTTGCCACACACACACACACACCCACACCTCTACTTAAATTCATTCAATTGCTATCCAAGTTGAGAATGAAATCTAAATTTCTTTCTGTGAACCCATCTCTAACTTCGTATCATGCAACTCACTTCACACTCACTGAGCTCAAGCTTCTTCTCCGTTCCAGAACTTTGCAGATGTGTGCCTTATACTTGTCCTGGAGTAGACATTGCTTGGTTTTCCCTATGGCTGATTGTGGCCTTGGTTCAGTGTCACCTCCTCAGCAAGGCCTTTTCTGACCAACCCATATAAACTGTTTTCTCCCAGCTGCTCACTTTTTCATCACTTTATTTTCCTTCTTTTTTTTTTTCTTCAAGCTATATTTCTCCTTTATTTTTTTGTTGCTTTTTTTTATTTTTGTTTTTTGTTTTTATTATTATACTTTAGGTTTTAGGGTGCGTGTGCACAATGTGCAGGTTTGTTACATATGTATCCATGTGCCATGTTGGTTTGCTGCACCCATTAACTCATCATTTAGCATTAGGTATATCTCCTAATGCTGTCCCTCCCCCCTCCCCCCATCCCACAACAGTCCCCGGAGTGTGATGTTCCCCTTCCTGTGTCCATGAGTTCTCATTGTTCAATTCCCACCTATGAGTGAGGAAATGTGGTGTTTGGTTTCTTGTCCTTGAGATAGTTTACTGAGAATGATGTTTTCCAGTTTCATCCATGTCCCTACAAAGGACATGAACTCATCATTTTTTATGGCTGCATAGTATTCCATGGTGTATGTGAGCCACATTTTCTTAATCCAGTCTATCATTGTTGGACATTTGGGTTGGTTCCAAGTCTTTGCTATTGTGAATAGTGCTGCAACAAACATACGTGTGCATGTGTCTTTATAGCAGCATGATTTATAGTCCTTTGGGTATATACCCAGTAATGGGATGGCTGGGTCAAATGGTATTTCTAGTTCTAGATCCTTGAGGAATCGCCACACTGACTTCCACCATGGTTGAACTAATTTACAGTCCCACCAACAGTGTCAAAGTGTTCCTATTTCTCCACATCCTCTCCAGCACCTGTTGTTTCCTGACTTTTTAATGATGGCCATTCTAACTGGTGTGAGATGGTATCTCATTGTGGTTTTGATTTGCATTTCTCTGATGGCCAGTGATGATGAGCATTTTTTCATGTGTTTTTTGGCTGCATAAATGTCTTCTTTTGAGAAGTGTCTGTTTATGTCCTTTGCCCACTTTTTGATGGGGTTGTTTGTTTTTTTCTTGTAAATTTGTTTGAGTTCATTGTAGATTCTGGATATTAGCCCTTTGTCAGATGAGTAGGTTGCGAAAATTTTCTCCCATTTTGTAGGTTGCCTTTTCACTCTGATGGTAGTTTCTTTTGCTGTGCAGAAGCTCTTTAGTTTAATTAGATCCCATTTGTCAATTTTGGCTTTTGTTGCCATTGCTTTTGGTGTTTTAGACATGAAGTCCTTGCCCATGACTCTGTCCTGAATGGTATTGCCTAGGTTTTCTTGTAGGGTTTTTATGGTTTTAGGTCTAACATGTAAGTCTTTAATCCATCTTGAATTAATTTTTGTATAAGGTGTAAGGAAGGGATCCAGTTTCAGCTTTCTACATATGGCTAGCCAGTTTTCCCAGCACCATTTATTAAATAGGGAATCCTTTCCCCATTTCTTGTTTTTGTCAGGTTTGTCAAAGATCAGATAGTTGTAGATATGCGGCATTATTTCTGGGGGCTCTGTTCTGTTCCATTGATCTATGTCTCTGTTGTGGTACCAGTCCTTCTAAGGTTTAACAAACTTTGTTGTCTTTTCCCAGACCCAACTCCCAAGTTCCTCCTTTTGGTTTGTGCATGAATCCATTTTACATTAATGTGGGCCTGGGTAGCAAGTTTAGTTTTACTCAATGCATATAGTAAGAGTCACAGTAACTCTCTGTAAAAAGAACCACTTCCTTCCCTTGCTTTCTTCATTGGGGTGGTGGGCCTGGTGGGATCCCTCCACAAGTGTACTTGCAGCATAATTCCAAGTAATAAGTAAAAAATCCTTAAAGGCTGCATTTCAATTAACCAACCTGAGAAAGTCAGTATCCTACCTGCATTCTTTAAAAATCATAAGATGTTATAGATATTCAACAAAGTTTTGTCTGTAGTCGTTTGTTTCCAGATTGTGGAATTTCAAAGGATTTTTACTTCCTTCTTTATACCTTTTCTTATTTATTTATTCATTTTACAACTACTGTGCACTTTTGTAGTAAATAGAAAATGAGAAAAAAAGGACTGTAGCAGAAAAAAAATATTGTTACAAACTGTACAGCAAGATAGGAATATTGAAGTGGAGGAAAAGAATGAAAAATGGCGTAGTCACACAGTGATTATAACTATGCCAACATGTGTAAGGTGAAAAGACCTGAAGGACTTGAACGAAAATGATAATTGTATTTGAGTTGGTAAGATTAACAGTAATCATTTACATACACATTTAAAACTTTTAGTAATGCTGTATTATTTCTATAATTGAACATATTTTAGGAAGTTTTATCCAGAGTAATCAGGCAAGATAGAGAAAGAAAAGGCATACAAATAGGAAAAGAAGAAGTCAAACTATCTCTGATGGCCATATGATTCTATACCTAGAATACCCTAAATTCTCCATCAAAAGGCTACTAGAATTGATAACTTTGGTAAGGTATCAGGATACTAAATCAATGTACAGAAATCAGTAGTATTTCTGTGCACCAATAGTGACTAGGCCAAGAGTCAAGTCAAGAACACAATCTCATTTACAATAACCACAAATAACATGAAATACCTAGGAATATGCTAAACAATGAAGTAAAAGGTCTCTACAGGGAGAACTACAAAAGACTGCTGAAAGAAGTCAGAAACAGCACAAATAAATGGAAAACGTTCCATGCTCATGAATTAGAAGAATCAATATTGTTTAAATGGCCACATTGCCCAAAGAAATTTACATACACAATGCTATTCCTATGAAACTGCCAACATTACTCTTTACAGCATTAGAAAAAAACTATTCTAAAATTCATATGAAACAAACAAACAAACAAATAAACCCAGTGGTCAAGGCAATCCAAAGCAAAAGGAACAAATTAGAGGCATCACACTGCCTGACTTCAAACTCTTCAAACTCTGCTATATGTCTATAGTTACCAAACAACATGCTATTGGTACAAAAACAGACACATAGACCAATGGAACAGAATCAAAAACTCAGAAATAAAAGCACATGCCTCCAACCATCTGATCTTTGAGAAGGCCAACAAAAACAAGCAATGGAGAAAAGACTCCCTATTTGTCAATAGTGATGGGATAACTGGCTAGCCATATGCAGAAGATTGAAACTGGACCCCTTCCTTACACCACATACAAAACTTAAGATGCATTACAGATTTAAATGTAAGGCCTCAAAAGATAAAAATTGTAGAAGAAAACCTAGGAAATACCCTTCTCGACACTGGCCTTGGCAAAGAATTTTTGGCTAAGTCCCCAAAAGCAACTGCAACAAAAACAAAAATTGACAAGTGGGACCTAATTAAACTAATGGGCTTCTGTACAGCAAAGGAAACTATCAAAAGAGTAAACATACAACCTATAGAATGGGAGAAAATATTTGCAAACTGTGCATCTGACAAAGATCTAATATTCAGACTCTAAAAGGAACTTAAACAAATCAACAAGAAAAACAAAAACAAAACAACCCCATTAAAAAATGAGCAAAGGATATGAACAGACACTTTTCAAAAGATGACATACAAGTGACCAATAAACACATGAAAAAATGTTCATCATCAGTGATCATCAGAGAAATGCAAATAAAACCACAATGAGAGACCATCTCACACCAGTCAGAATGGCTATTATTAATAAGTCAAAATAACAACATATGCTAGTGAGGCTGCAGAGAAAAAGGAATGCTTATGCACTGTTGTTGGGAATGTAAATTAGTTCGGCCTCTGTGGAAAGTAGTTTGGAGATTTCTTAAAGAACTTAAACAGCGCTACCATTTGACCCAGCAATCCCATTACTAGGTATGTATTCAAAGGAAAATAGATAATTTTACCAAAAAAATATGCATTTGTATGTTCATTGCTGCACTATTCCCAGTAGTAAAGACATAGAATCAATGTAGATGCTCATCAATGGTGGATTGGATAAAGCAAACATGATATATATGCACCATGGAACACTATGCAGCCATAAAAATGGATGAAATCTTGTCCTAGGCAGCAATGTGGCTGGAGCTGAAGGCCATTATTCTAAGTGAATTAATGCAGGAATAAAAACAAAATACTGCATGTTCTCACTTATAAGTGAGAGCTAAACATTGAGCATATGTGGACATAAACATGGGAACAATAGACGCTGCGGGTGACTAGAGGGGGTAAGGAAGGAGGGGTGTGGATTGAAAAACTACCTATTGGGTACTATGCTCACTACCTGGGTGCCGTATACCCATATAACAAACCTGTACATGTACCACCTATATTTAAAATAAAAATTGAATTGAAAAATAAAAAAGAGAAAAGTAAAATATAAAAAAAGAAAATATTTTAAAAAACTAATCTGCATGTAGATGTCGATAAGTTGGTAGAGTTTGACAATTTTTTTTTTTTTTTTGAAATGGAGTCTTGCTCTGTCACCTAGGCTAGAGTGCAGTGGCACGGTCTCGGCTCACTGCAAGCTGTGCCTCCCGGGTTCATGCCATTCTCTTGCCTCAGCCTCCCGAGTAGCTGGGACTACAGGCGCCTGCCACCACGCCCAGCTAATTTTTTTGTATTTTTAGTAGAGACGGGGTTTCACCGTGTTAGCCAGGATGGTCTGTATCTCCTGACCTCGTGATCCACCCGCCTCGGCCTCCCAAAGTGCTGGGATTACAGGCGTGAGTCACCGCACCCAGCCAAGTTTGACAATTTTTATGAGTATTGTGGGCTGGTGAATTGGACAAAAAAGATTAGCATATTAAAATATACTATCATCCTGTACCTGTTTTTTATATATATATATATATATATATATATATATATATATATATATGTACACACACACACAAACATTTACATATACTCATTACCATAAAATAAGTACAATAAAACTATAATATTTGAAGTCTGTAGACAAGTAAAGTTAGTGTTGAATTCTACTCTAATGTATCTGCACATAGGTAGAGTTATATCTTAAGGACCACTTTATAATTTGTAGAGTGAAGAATTTCAGAATATAGACTTCAAAGCTTCAGCTCATGTTACATTGGCAAAAGAACTTCCTCTCCTACTCGGTTCACCACTTTGAACTATGTTAATAACTAATTTAGTCACCTTGCAGAATCTAATGGGGGCATATATGCCACAGATAATTCTTGGCATTTTATAAGAACTTTGATCTCTTACTCTCTTTTTTACTGACTAAAAGAATATTCAGAAATGAATCCAGTGGGAAAGTTTTTATGTAGAACAATCCTGACAAAAAATATTCTAAGTGGCTAATCAGGTGTGTCTTTACCTCTGGCTTTAATATCATAGCAATTTCAACTTTATACCTTAGTAAATGTTCCATATCTGCTGGTTCATCAGTATTATTTACATCTTTGCTGGGCACATACACATATATGTAATCATTGTTATGTAATAGATCAGTAATATAGAGGTTGGTGTCAATAATTAATATTTATTTAAAGAGAGAATGCCGGCATATAAACTAATTCAGTTCATTTTTTTTTGGATCTGAAACTCATTAACTTCTTCCTTTTATAAATTGTTATTTGCTAATATTTCTTATAAAATAATTAAATGAAGCTCTAGAAAGTCTGCACAATGCAGGACGAATAACAAAGCACATATGTTGTTTTCATGGGTCTTTTAAATAATCCATTACATTTTGGGAAATAACTATTTTTTCTCCATTATTCCTACATTTTGGGCCCTGTCCCTGCTCAGTTTATATAGCACCATAGTTTTGGAGGATGCTGAATAAATAATACAGGTCAGACAAGTCAGTTGTTTTTCTTGTAAGCAAAACCAGCAAGGGAGAATGTAGAAACAAATGTTTACTGAGCTCCTAGCCTGTAGTGAGCATGATGCTTGGCAATGAAGAATCCAGGATAACAAGACATAGTACTGTCCTCATGGTCTACTAGGAAAAAACAAAAAAAATCTACTTATGTTCAGACACATGACAACAGCATGGAGCTTCCTAAACATGAGAATGTTGATATGTGTTGGTTGCGAGACATAACATAGTGTAAAAAGTGCTCTAAATTGAGTTCCATGTAATGTATTGTCTGAATACAGAAGAAGCAGTTAATTTTGTTTGAGGAGCTGTGGGAGAATTGGCCTTTAAGGAAAGCTGCTGAATAGAGGAGTTATTTGAGCAGAACCCTAAGATGAGTTAGATTATTCCTGGAAGATACTCAGCAAGGTGTGAAGAAGATGGCACATGATGGCAGATGTGTCTGGTCATAGATGAAATGCATTGAAAAGCCAAATATAGACATGCACTGCTGCATAATGACATTTCAGTCAATGACAGATTGCATCTATCATGGTGGTTCCCAAGACTACCATACCATCTTTTGACTGTCCCTGTTCTATGTTTTGATATGTTTAGATACACAAATACTTTCCATTGCATTACAGTTGCCTACAGTATTCAGTAGAGTAACATGCTGTACAGGTTTGTAGCACAGATGCAAATAGGCCATACTATATAGCCTAGATGTATAGCAGGGTATCCTAGCTAGGTTTATGCAAGTACACTCTGACATTCACAGAATGAAGAAATCACCTGAGGACACATTTCTCAAAACATATCCCCATAATTAAGTGCTGCATGACTGCATACTGGTGCTTACTGCAGAGGTTTATTGACACCTTGATCCACATAATGGGTCTTTACTTTTTCCCACCGAGACAATCAAATGATTAGAGTCTGGAATGAGGAGAAAGGATTGTCATCAGACAACACTATTGTTATAACAAATTCCGTAAAAATTTACATTTTCTCAATTGGTTCTGCAGTCTGCCTCTGATTTCAGTGTTATCAGACCATGCTACACTAAATCTTAACATGGTTTAGGTTCTCCTAAAGTCTTGGAGGTGGGCAAATGTTGATATATATTTCTGAAGCATGTTCCTAGATCGTAAGATAATGCAAAGTGTTGATAGATCTTGAGAATATGGAATTGGCAAGGCAATCCTAGGCAAAAAGAACACAGCTGAAGGCATCACACTGCCTGACTTCAAACTATACTACAAGGCTACAGTAAACAAAACAGCATGGTACTGATACCAAAAGAGACATATAGACCAATGGAACAGAACAGAGACTTCAGAAATAACACCACACATCTACAACTATCTGATCTTCAACAAACCTGACAAAAACAAGCAATGGGGAAAGGATTCCCCATTTAATAAGTGGTGCTGGGAAAACTGGCTAGCCATATGCAGAAAACTGAAACTGGACCCCTTCCTTACACCTTATACAAAAATTAACTCAAATGGATTAAAGACTTAAATGTAAAACCCAAAACCACAAAAACCCTAGAAGAAAACCTAGGCAATACCATTCAGGACATAGGCACGGGCAAAGACTTCATGACAAAAACACCAAAAACAATTGCAACAAAAGCCAAAATTGACAAATGGAATCTAGTTAAAGAGTTTCTGCACAGCAAAAGAAACTATCATCAGAGTGAACAGGCAATCTACAGAATGGGAGAAAATTTTTGCAAGCTACACATCTGACAAAGGTCTCATATCCAGAATCTACAAGGAACTTAAATCTACAAGAAAAAAACAACCCCCTGAAAAAGTGGGCAAAGGATATGAACAGACACTTCTCAAAAGAAGACATTTATGCAGCCAACAGACATGAAAAAAAGCTCATCGTCACTGGCCATTAGAGAAATGCAAATCAAAATCACAATGAGATACCATCTCACACCAGTCAGAATGACAATTATTAGAAAGTCAAGAAACAATAGATGCTGGTGAGGCTGCGGAGAAATAGGAACAATTTTACACTGTTGGCAGAATGTAAATTAGTTCAACCTTTGTGGAAGACAGTATGGCAATTCCTCAATGATCTAGAAACAGAAATACCATTTGACCCAGCAATCCCATTACTGGGTATATAGGCAAAAGAATATAAATCATTCTACTATAAAGACACATGCACATGTATGCTTACTGAAGCACTATTTACAATAGCAAAGTTATGGAACCAACACAAATACTCATCAATGGTAGACTAGATAAAGAAAATGTGGCACATATACACCATGGAATACTATGCAGCCATAAAAAGGAATGAAATCATGTCCTTTGCAGGGACGTGGATGAAGCCAGAAGCCATCATCCTCAGCAAACTAACACAGGAACAGAAAGCCAAACATTGCCTGTTCTCACTCATAAGTGGGAGTTGAACAATGAGAACACATGAACACAGGGAGGGGAACAACCCATTCTGAGGCCTGTCAGGGGGTTGGGGGCAAGGGGAGGGAACTTAGAGGACAGGTCAATAGGTGCAACAAACCACCGTGGCACACATACACCTATGTAACAAACCTGCACATTCTGCACATGTATCCCAGAACTTAAAGTAAAAATTAGAGAGAGAGAGAGAGTATATGGCATTGGGACAAAAACACAAGGAGAACAAATTTTGATATTGATGTTAGAAAATTCTAACATGATGTTAAAAATTCATGTGCCACAAGAAGGAGCAATTGTATTTAGGAAGGGAATTTGTGTGTGTGTGTGTGTGTGTGTGTGTGTGTGTGTGTGTGTAGTAACTATGAATTTAGCTTTAATCTAGGTTGGTGAACTATAATTGGCTCAGAGGTATTTCACAGTTTCAAGTTACCACTGGCATGACAAAAGAAAAAAGTCTGGTTTAGATACTTGTATTTGATCACTGCCAGGAGGGAGATATGGAAATGCCCGTTTAGTCTCCAAGCAGATACCGGAAGTGTCTAGAAATGTGTCACTGTGGTTGACAGAAATTTGGTTCCTATCTATAAATCAAATGTAATGTGACGACTTCTTCAAAAAACTATGTGACACTGGCATTGCCCTAGAGTTCTTAGTAAAGCGTAAATGCTCAATACATTTTGTTCATTAAATAAAATTTGAGATTTACTTCTGAATTGTTACGTATTGAAGGCCCTGGAGTCTATTTCACTTAGTGAAGGATTCCTGGAGATAGAATTCTGTAAAGGCTGCCATTGTTTGGAGAAGCATGGGAAGCTGTGGACATGTGTGTGTAGTAGGAGCAACTGCTAATGGCTGAGGAAGCCACTGAGAAAATATAAGATCCAGGAGACCTTTTGGTCAGTAATACCACCTAACCATCCACCCTGGTGGTTTTCTGGTGTAATTCTCACCAAAGGAAGTAAAACTGTAACTTCTGACCAGGGAACCAGGCTCAGATTCAGGTTTAGGCACTATCGGCAAAGATTCAAAGCGAGAATGGTGTATATAGCAAGAAAATTGGCCTTTGGATTCTGGGCTGGAAATGTATGGTCTATGGAAAGAGAGTTAGTGCTGAAATTACCAAACTTCCAAGCATTTTTTTGTTCGATTCTTCAAACAAAATAGACACAAGGATTTGTGGGTACATTGCCACTGTCTGTTTACTACTACCACAATCCAGAAACAAATCTATTGGCCTAGATCGTAGCCGATTAAGGTAATGTTATTCTCTTTCATTAACTTTCTGTTTACTTCAAGTTGTCCATGTCTGTGAGAAAACATTAAAAAATTCTTTAAAATTACCTGATTTTCCCCAGGTTTGCCAGATTTATTTCCATGAACTGTACAGAATGGAAAACTATACTGTCTGCAAAATAGGATGAAGACATTGAGGTTTAGAATAATTTCTGTTTAAAGAAAAGTTAGGGAAAAAAATGTATTTGTAAGTGACAATGAGGTATTATAAAATCAGAGTATTCTTTAAATAGTCATGCTCCCAAATGCTGATCAACAGAATTGCTATCTAAATATGACTATTTTTCTCAAGATGTTAATCTGGAAAGAGAAAATATGCAAGAGTGCAAATGTTCACTTGTCTTTAGAGAAGACCCAGGACTGTTTAAAAGTAATTTTTGTCTTGTTCATAGGCATTCTTGTTGCCCAATTTTATGTGAATATGGGTGACAATTTATTTATATTCAAGCCCAACTTAGGCTTACTAAGGTTCATGAGTGGAGAAAAACTTTATTTTCAGCTTGTCTAATTATTAAAGCATACATATCTGCTCTTAATCAGCAACATAACATTTCAGCATTCCAACTTCCTACCAGAAATATACTCTCATATTTGCTGCAGTGAGTACCAGACAAAGATTATGTGGTCTGTCTATTAATCAAAATCAGTGTTTCACAATGTTTTAAAAATCTAAACTCTCATTAATAAACATAACAGTCTTATACATTCCCAGAGCCTCAAAACCTTTTCTATTGAGCGTAACTATTTTGTGCATATTCCTATCAATTAAAAAGTTAGCTTTACATTCTATAGGTATTGTTTTATAAGTATATGGGAATGTGCTTCAAGTTTTATGAATATTAAATAATATTTTAATTCTGAATATGCTTCTTCATGATTCACGCTCCCCTCCTGAGATTATTCTACCTGGTTGTAGTGGGGTGGGCAGGCAGGTGAGGAAATGTGCTATCAGTTGAGACTCACTTCTCGAGACATTCTGATGTTCTAAATGTTACCTTTGGACCCAGCCAGAGCATCAGAGATCTCCATAACCAGCTTGTATTTTCTCCTTGCTGCTTCTTCAACCTGCAACAAATGATATTAAGGAATTCTGTTTTGAATTTTTGCATTGGCTTACATCACGACACCTGATGAACAAATGTACAGAACCTGATCCTGTATTTGTTACAGGATGTTGTCGAGTATAGACTCTACTACATTCTACATACCCTTTTCATGAATACATGAAGTGATGTATGGGGAGACAGGAGTGGAGATTTTGCTTTTGCTAAGTTAAAGTTTTGTTTGTTTAATCTGAATTTGCATCTTGTAGCTGTTCTGTTTTCCTCGTTGCTCTGGCCACTGGGAATGTTAGTCCAAACATCACCTCAACCCTCTTATTGCACAAGACTTTATGATGGACATTTTAGACCACCTAACCACTAGATGGTTATGAGTATCAACTTTGGAGTCAGCCAACCAGAGACCGGAATCTCAACTCTTGGTATTTACTGGCCCTGTGACCTTAGGCCAGTGAGTTGAATTTTCTAAGTTTTTGTTTTCTCATCTGAAAATAAGAAACTAAAAATACCTTCCTTACAGAGTAGCTGAGATTAAATAAGATGATTTATTTATAGTGTCTAACAGTACATGGCACATGAAACACTTATCATTAGAATAATTATATGATTTTCCTTTTGCCCTGATAGCTTTATTTTTGTGTTTTTGTTTGTTTTGTGCCTTATTTTGATTTCCATCTTGGTGTTGTCATGTTACTTTAGGTACCTCAAATACCTTTTAGAATAAAGTTGAACATAAGTAAATAAAGATCTTATCATGCCTGTGAAATTCTTCCTAGCAACTTAAGGAAGTGAGCTGGAGGCTATAAGGAGAATAGGAATTCTAGTGATGGTGTATAAGCTAGTTTTGGAAGGATTGGTCACATGCCATGCTGTTAAGTAGGTAAATATTTTTAAAATGTTTTAGTATCCTTAGTTTGTTCTTTTAAATTTCTTCCTTTTATAATTTTTTTTTTTTTTTGCTACTTTGTCCCACCCATTCCCAGCAATACCCCCACTGCTTTTAAGAACTGAATCAATGGCCTCCTTTTGATCTCTGCTGAAGTGTTAGAGGCTATTTAAAGTATTTGGTGGGATACTAGGTGGGGTAAGTTTGAGGTGAGAGTGCCATACCTAAGAATGCTAATTTTTTTTTATTTTTATTGTTAACAGAGTTTCACTCTTGTTGCCCAGGCTGGAGTGCAATGGTGCGATCTCGGCTCACTGCAAATTCCACCTCCTGGGTTCAAACGATTCTCCTGCCCCAGCCTCCCAAGTGACTGGGATTACCTGCCACCACGCCTGGCTAATTTTTGTATTTTTAGTAGAGACAGGGTTTCACTATGTTGGTCAGGCAGTCTCGAACTCCTGAACTCAGGTGATCTGCCCACCTCGGCCTCCCAAAGTGCTGGGATTACAGGCGTGAACCACTGCGCCTGGCCTAGAATGCTATTTTTTTAGAATTGGCAAAGAATTTCCCCTACTCCATCTGTGTTGGCTTGATGATACCTGGGTATTCAGGGCAGCCTCTGCAGAATAGGGTTTACCTTCCTCTGCCACGCTTCCTCTACGGATGCGAAACCTAAGAAGTGAGTCCTAATACCAAAGCTAATGCTCCACACAGGGCTCAACATTGAAATGGGATTCCAGCATATTTAAATAAGAGTAGTTAAATGCTTCAAGCTTTATGAATGGGCAAAGCCAATTGTACATTTGTTTTTCTTCAAATAGTAATACTGATTAAGCTCATATGAGTGACACTGCAGTAAATTCAACTACTAATCATGAGGGCATGAAATTTAGGCAGACATTTTTTTACATACTTCTATGTTGGAGTTAAATAAAATTGTGTTAGAGCCATTGTGCAACTTAGGCATACATTTTTCAAATCTAGCTGAAACAGAAGAAAATAGAATGAAAGATAGTAACTAACAGGGCTATTCATAGACAATAAAAATACTTTATTCTTGAAGTGATTGCCTTTGATATCGATGGCTGAGTTCTTTTACCATACTGTCTTAAACCCAGTCTAAACAAGATTTCATTCCCACCACTTCACAAACATTGCTTTAATCTGTTTCCAGTGACCTCTACATTACTAAACTCCATTATCAATTCAGTCTTCATCTTAATTATCACCATCATTTAATATAGTTGATCACTGCTTTTTTTCATATACTGTCTTCATTCAAATTCAGGAACATCATGCGTTCTTTCCTACCTCATTGATTGCTCCTTTCTGATTCTTCCTCTTCTACTCTAACTCTTAATACTGGAGAACCAGAGAACCCCAGAGTTCTGTTATTGGATCACTTCTCCTTTCTGTGTACACCCACTTTCCTGGTGATCTCATCCAGAGTTGTCACTTCATAATCTTACCATAAGCTGATGACTCTTAGATTTGTATCTCCAGCCTAGGCCTCTGCTGTGGACTGTAGACTGATACATTTGACTACCTGTTCAACACCTCCCTGTCCATATCTAATAGACATTTCACATCACATGCCTAAAACAGAATTCCTGATCTCTCTCATTTTGAATCCTGTTCCTTCTGCCTTCCCATCCTTGATGGGTCTCAACTTTGATTTCCCAGTTGCTCAGGCCAAAAACATTAGAGTTATCTATGACTTTCACTTTTCCTATTCCTTTAATCCCATTCCCCCAATCCAATTCATTAAAAAATTCTGTTGACTCTTGTCTCCAATTTTTTTAAATAATAATTTCAACCTTCATTTTAGATTTAGGGAGTACACATACAGGTTTGTTACATGGGTATACTGCATGATGCTGAGGTTTGGGGTATAACTGTAAAATTGTAAATAGTAAAACCTTTTAATAATTGGATCACTTCTCACCAATTCCTCTGCTGTCATACTGATGCAACCCACCATCATCTCTTGCCTGCATAGCCATAATATCTTATTTAACAGGCCTCTCTGTTTCTGTTCTTGCCTGAAACATTTTATTTTCAACACAGCAGCTAGATCAACACTGTTATAATATGGCATTCTTCTGCCCAAAACTCACATCTCCAGCTCCCCATGTCACTCCAAGTGTAAGTGTAGCCATTACAATGCCCCAGATGCTCCATGCTCTGCCTATCTTTTGCCTTACTAATCTCCTCTTACCCTTTGCTCACTCTGTGTGGACAATATTGACTTTTGTGCCATTCCTTGAACATCATAGGCACGTTCTCACCTAAGGGCCTTTGCTCTACCTCTAGCCTGGAATTCTCTTTCTGTGGGTGTTTGTGGTGCTATCTTTCTTACATTCTTCAAGATTTGCTCAAATATCACCTTTTGAATGAGGCCCACTTTGACTACCCAACTGAATATCACAGCCTGCCACTCCTTAGCAATTCCTTTCCCTCCTACCCTGCCTTACTTTTTCTTTTTCCTTCTTTAGCACTTATAATCCTCTAACATACTATATAAATAACATATATTGCGTTTATTATTTATTGTTTATCTCCTCAAATAAATATAAGTTCTCTGGAGGCTATTGTTGGACATTTAATGTTCCTTTTACTTATTGATTGACTGCAATTGTATGTTTTGATACAATAAACATCTTTGTCCATAAAACTTTATCTGGTTAAGGGATTATTTTTCTAAAATGGATTCCCAGAGATGGGATTACTAGGAAAAGGACATTTTCAGGCTCTTGTTAAAGGTTATCAAATTACTTTCCAAGAGGATTGTACCAACTCACGCTCTAACCAACAACGTATTAGTGTTTACTTCATTGCATGCTCAATATTGAGTGTTGCCATTGTTTGACAGTTTAATTGCCAACAAATGTTATATGCTAGTTATTTACCTGTAATTCTTGACATTAAATATGTATCCTTTTCTACTTTTATAAATTTCCTGTGCTTTTTAAATTTATTATTTTTTTAATTTTTTGGGGGACAGAGTCTTGCTCTGTCACCCAGGCTGGAGTGCGGTGTCCTGATCTCAGCTCACTGCAACCTCCACCTCTCTGATTCAAGCAGTTCCCCTGCCTCGACCTCCCAAGTAGCTGGGATTACAGGTGGATGCCACCATGCCCACCCAGCTATATATATATATTTATATTTATATATATATTTGTATTTTTAGTAGAGACGGAGTTTCACTATATTGGCTAGACTGGTCTTGAACTCCTGACCTCAGGCAATCTGCCCACCTCAGCCTCACAAAGTGCTGAGATTACAGGCGTGAGCCACCGCACCCAGCCTCTTTTTATTTTTATAAGTCACCTTTGTTGATCCTTTGTCCAATTATTTATTAGTGTTTTATGTTTTTTTCTTGTCAGTTTGTCAATACTTAATATGTCTTAAAATCGATAATCATGTTATATGGGTAATTGTGTAACATTATACATATATTTATTTTCATTAAAATGGAGTTGTTTAAATTTAAGGAATGTAAATCCTCAGGGGCTTTATTCATAGGTATTACAGAGAGAAGCTTGTTTTCCCTGGGAATTTTAAATGTTTGTAAAAATGTTTGCCATCTTACAGTACATGGAGCTCAGTGCATATCTCTAAATGTAATCTTGAAGGAAGGGTTTTAAGTATTTGTAGCAAAGGTTACTCTTGAGCAATGTCTGGTGTCCCTACAAAAATGTGGCAACAGTGCATAGCTGGTGGAGCAGAGAAATAAACAGAGGGTTGGTGCATAGATGAGCATGGTTTAGCAACCCACTTCCATTGATAAACTGTCAGCATCAATTGTACTTTTAAAATTTCCTCTTTTTAGAATTTATTCTTTGGTACCAATTTCTAGTCAAGGAGAATGACATTGATTCTAGATAATTGAGACTGAACTTTTGGGATGATTTTAAAGGTGACTTTAAATCTCTTCGTATTTCGCTTTTGGTATTTTAAAGATCTAATGATAATGATCTTACGTTTGCAGCCAGGCCCAGCTAAAAGAATCTTCCATTACTGCAGAGACCCTGTCAGAGACAATTCATTCTATTGGATTTTTTTTCCCCTGTATCTTCAGTTAAGAATGTCATATGACTTCTTTTACTTTATTACATTACATGTTCTAAAACCTTTACCCTAAAAATGAATTTATACTGATACTTTGCAGAAGGATCAAGGTTTCACCACAGAGATGCCACCATCCCCAGGGTTAAATGTGGCATCTATTTAGCTATGTGCAGCAATATCACAAAACAGTGTGAAGTGGGAATGAAGAATGTCTTTGGGCCCAAAGAAAATCTAAGTAGGCAGAATGTAATTACCCAAGTTGGACTTAAGCCAGAATGACAGGGTTAGCATCCTTACTAACATCCATCCTAATTGAAGAAAATTGAAACTAACAACAGCTACTTTCCCAAAATGTGAGTCATACACCTTTTCTTAGTGTCTTTCATTTTCTCTTTATTGATAGAATCTCCCAGGCAAGGACCGGATTGTATCTAAGTCAACTGTCTATTACTAACTAAACCATTGTTGTTCTTGAAAGATATGAAAATACAATCTTGTTTTTACTCAAAAGATTTCTGAAATGTGAGGAGACATGAAATTTCTCTTTTAGTTTCCAGGTAAAAACCAAAACAAACAAACCCCCAAGCCCTGATTATGCAAAATGGTATAAAACCTAGATTTATAGAGCTAGAGGTTGTTTTTTTTCTCCAAAGTTAAATTGAATAAAATGATACTTGGCTAATTCTATGGAAACATTAAAATATGTAATTCTGAATAATATCAGCTTTTAAAAAAATAATTCACACCTCCTATAAAGATAATATTCCTTTAAATGAAGTATGTTTTATTTATTTGTATATTTATCTTTGTGTCCCTACAGTAAAAGGTGAACTCTTGAAAGTGGAGACTGGTTTTTTATTTGAATATCATCAGCGCAGAATACAAGCTCCTGGCACAAAATAGGTGCTCAATACAAATTACTGAATGCTTCTTACATGCCTTTATTTTTACTTGCACCATGACAAATAACTAGAAAGTTTGCAAGAAATGAATAATTATAATTTCTCCTCTTTTTGAAATTTAGCTTTTTCTTAGATTCATGAATCCTTATTTTCTTCTTTTGATAGAATATTCCCAACTCATCCTCCTCTAAAGTTCAAATATTTTCATATTTTTCTTTTATTGGAAGCAATTATTATCCTATAATTAAATGGATTTGATTAACAATGAGAGCTTCTAATTCTTATTCTCATGGAAATTATTTTAAACTTCAATCCCAGTTAAAAACGAATGCAAAAAAGACCTTGCTAGTGCAGGGGCCTATTGATTTACAGTCCAAACTAGCTTTAGCTATTTGTTCTTCAAGTGACTCTTTAGACAGACAACAGGGTGCTGCTCTATGGTATAGGCTGGGTGTACAAACAAGAACCAGTGAAAATGAGATACAAGGGAAAGATATAAGCTCCGTGGTTTTCCTTATGTGCATATTACCTTTCTCATGATGCCTGGCAGTTTTGAAACTCTACTGTAATACAGTTTGTAGCCTGTAGCATAGAAACAGAGATGTAAGTGTGATATGGTATATGGGCCCAGAGACAAAAAGAACACTTATAAAAAATTGAAGCGACAAGCTTACATAGATAACTTATTTATTTAAGGCTTTCACACTGGGTAGTTACACTGTGATAAGGGTTGGGCAATTTGGCTTAACTCTAAAGGAATCTCTAAACTTTAACTCTCTAAATCAAGAGTTTTCTTTTTTTTTTTGTCACTTTTCAAAGTTCAAAAAGCCTGGTAATTTATTTGATGCTGCACATTTCATGAAGCTATACATGCATGGCCTGGGATTAGGATAGGTGGCAGTTAGAAATACTGCAATACTGTAAAAAGTGCCATTCTTGCAAAATTTTCAACCTAATTTAAACCTATCCATTCTTGATACCTTATGAGAAATATGTAGTATCATGGGGCTTACAGCCCAGTTTTCTGACTGAACAAGTTCAGATATTTTCTAAAAAGCTTATGATAAGCAACTTCAAAGTTGTGCCAAAACCTCTGACTCTAGAGGTCCTTCCAAACCACAATAAACCCTTGGAAATGTCTTAATCTTTGGTTAACCAGCCTTTGATTATCTCTGTGTAGATCGGGGTGTCCAATCTTTTGGCTTCCCTGGGCCACAGTGGAAGAAGAAGAATTGTGTTGGACCACACATAAAATACATGAATATTAACCATAGCAGATGAGCTAAAGAAATTGCAAAAATACCTCATAATGTTTTAAGAAAGTTTATAAATTTGTGTTGGGCCACATTCAAAGCCGTTCTAGGCTGCATGCAGCCCTCAGGCCGTGGGTTGAACAAGCTTGGTGTAAATGGTTAATGCCACTCAGCAGGCTTCTGAGCTGCCTTCCTCCATGATGACTGGGTGGTATAAGCTCAGAGAATTGCTAGTTTGATTTTTATTACTGATATAGATTTATGTTTTTTACTAGTTTAAGCACAATTGGGGTAAATTTGTTTTAAAAATCACATAGTACATTCCAATGGCAAATGTAAATGATGCTCACAGTTTGCAACATTTTTCATTATTTGTAATACTGCCTCTATTTATATAGAATTCAATTCAACAAACATTTATTTAATGCATACTGTTTATGTCAAATCCTATGCCAAGAGTGGACTCTATACATTTCAGCATCTTATTTATTTAGACTAGAAATGCCAACTTATTTCCCCATGGTCAAATAAAAAGGTGCAGAGGCATTTGTTGTTTTGGCTGTGCTGCTTAGTTCTGGTCTCTATAATTGGGACAGGAAGGCATAATCAAATGCATGGGAACCCAATGGTAATGGTAGAAGTGTTGGCAAATAATTCATCTCTACCCCCTTCCAGAGAGGAGGACAAGTGAGCTATGTGTGCCTAGTCAGGTGTTTCTACCTGAGAGTTTGACTCTTGTGAGCAGGTGACAAAGGCAATCAGTCTGATCAGGGTTATTTTTATAGAAAATCTGGTGGACTTAAGGATTTAGCAGTGTTATCCTCTGTAGTTTTTAGGTGTCCTTAGGTGACATTCTGAACAGAAATAGAAGATTTGGGCTGTGCCTTTCCTCTCTTGGATTCTTGCCAGGCCTTGTGTCCCAGTCTTTCTGGATATTATTTGTGTTTACAGCCTTCCAATAAATTCCTTGTCTGTTTAAGATAATGAGAGAAAGTTTCTGTTGTTTTCAACTAAAATAGTAAAGAAATGCCCAATAGTAAAGGAATATGATGGCATGATGATATGACTTGCTTTATATCTGAGATTGGTATTATAAAGTTATAAATATCAATTTAAATTGTCTGTAATCATTATTCAATAAATATTAAAACTGCAACTAGGTAAAATTAAAATAAAGTACAACTCAATAGCACATTTTTTTCTTCTAAAATTATCTTTATGAAATGTAATTGAGGCCAGGTGTGGTGGCTCATGACTGTAATTTCAGCACTTTGGGAGGCCAAAGCAGATAGATCACTTGAGGCCAGGAGCTTGAGACCAGCCTGGCCATCATGGCAAAACTCTGTCTTTACTAGAAATACAAAAATTAGCCAAGTATGGTGGCCCACGTCTGTAATCTTAGCTATTTGGGAGGCTGAGGCAGGAGAATCACTTGGACCTGGGAGGTGGAGGATGCAATGAGCCAAGCTCATGCCACTGCACTCCAGTCTGAGTGACAGAGCGAGACAAATGTTTGAACAAATGTTTCCAGAATTTTATCTAAAAAACAGCTGTGGGTCGGGCGCAGTGGCTCACGCCTGTAATCCCAGCACTTTGGGAGGCTGAGGCAGGTGGATCACGAGGTCAGGAGATCGAGACCATCCTGGCTAACACGGTGAAACCCTGTCTCCACTAAAAATACAAAAAAAAGTTAGCCGGGCGTGGTGGAGGGCACCTGTAGTCCCAGCTACTTGGGAGGCTGAGGCAGGAGAATGGCGTGAACCTGGGAGGCAGAGCTTGCAGTGAGCCGAGATCACGCCACTGCACTCCAGCCTGGGTGACAGAGCGAGACTCCATCTCAAAAACAAAAACAAAAACAAACAAAAAAAAAACAGCTGTGACGTTTGTTTCAAGGCTAGCATGTAAGGAGTATAGAAATAATCACTCCATCCTAACAACAAGTAAAAAAACTGAACAAATGGCAGAACAGCTCTTCACAGGTCCATCAGGGAGGTGAAGTCACAAGGCAAACTGCTGCCCCCAAAATTGGAGACAGACAGGCAGATACAGATAATCACAACTACTAGGGCAGAAGCCCCCCAGCAGAAACCTCCTTAAGAACTAGTTTTGGGGGTAAGAGAACCTGAACTGTCCTTGATGAAAGGCCAGAGGTGCAGATTAGACACTCTTGAGATTTAAAAATTCCAGGGGACCCCAGTCATAGAGGAGGCCCTACACTTGAGTGAGTATACCTCCAGGAACTTAACCAGGTTCTCACAGTGAATATTGGAGAAAAATTTCCTCATGCTTCAGACAAGAAAAGAGAGAAGGAATCATTTTGAAATATGACAGGACATTCTGTTCTTCTTAATAAGGACTTCCCTCAAGAGAAACTATTTTTTCAGAGCCAAAACTATTGGGATTTTGTCAGAGTCGAAATGACTAGGAAAAAGGGAAAGACCCAATTCCTACCCACTCTAGTTATCCTGCCCCATCTAAGTTGGGGCTGACTCAGAAGTACCTGTGAAGTTCACAGTTCAGGGGCACAGGCCCACTAAAAGACTGAGACATAATCATAGAACTATAGAACACCTCCCCTCTCTCCATACCTTACCACCACATCACTAAATGCCTGTGTACCACAGTCCCTTTCACCCAGTACAAGAAGTCTGGCTGTAAAAAAAAAAAAAATTACAAGGCATATTAAAAGCAAAAAATATAGTTTGAAAGAACAGAAAGAGTATCAGAACCAGACTCAGATATGGTGGGGATGTTGAAATTATCAGACTGAGAATTTTATTTATTTATTTATTTTTCCCAGTCCAGTCTTTTTATTTATTTATTTATTTTTTCTTTTTCTTTTTCCTTTTTTTTTATTATTATTATACTTTAGGTTTTAGGGTACATGTGCACAATGTGCGGGTTTGTTACATATGTATCCATGTGACATGTTGTTTTGCTGCACCCATTAACTCGTCATTTAGCATTAAGTATATCTCCTAATGCTGTCCCTCCCCCTCCCCCCACCCCACAACAGTCCCCGGAGTGTGATGTTCCCCTTCCTGTGACCATGAGTTCTCATTGTTCAAATCCCACCTGTGAGTGAGAACATGCGGTGTTTGGTTTTTTGTCCTTGCAATAGTTTACTGAGAATGATGTTTTCCAGTTTCATCCATGTCCCTACAAAGGATATGAGCTCATCATTTTTTATGGCTGCATAGTATTCCATGGTGTATATGTGCCACATTTTCTTAATCCAGTCTATCATTGTTGGACATTTGGGTTGGTTCCAATTCTTTGCTATTGTGAATAGTGCCGCAATAAACATACGTGTGCATGTGTCTTTATAGCAGCATGATTTATAGTCCTTTGGGTATATACCCAGTAATGGGATGGCTGGGTCAAATGGTATTTCTAGTTCCAGATCCCTGAGGAATCGCCACACTGACTTCCACAATGGTTCAACTAGTTTACAGTCCCACCAACAGTGTAAAGTGTTCCTATTTCTCCACATCCTCTCCAGCACCTGTTGTTTCCTGACTTTTTAATGATGGCCATTCTAACTGGTGTGAGATGGTATCTCACTGTGGTTTTGATTTGCATTTCTCTGATGGCCAGTGATGATGAGCATTTTTTCATGTGTGTTTTGGCTGCATAAATGTCTTCTTTTGAGAAGTGTCTGTTCGTGTCCTTCGCCCACTTTTTGATGGGGTTGTTTTTTTTCTTGTAAATTTGTTTGAGTTCATTGTAGTTCTGGATATTGCCCTTTGTCAGATGGTAGGTTGCAAAAATTTTCTCCCATTCTGTAGGTTGCCTGTTCACTCTGATGGTAGTTTCTTTTGCTGTGCAGAAGCTCTTTAGTTTAATTAGATCCCATTTGTCAATTTTGGCTTTCGTTGCCATTGCTTTTGGTGTTTTAGACATGAAGTCCTTGCCCACGCCTATGTCTGAATGGTATTGCCTAGGTTTTCTTGTAGGATTTTAATGGTTTTAGGTCTAACATTTAAGTCTTTAATCCATCTTGAATTAATTTTTGTATAAGGTGTAAGGAAGGGATCCAGTTTCAGCTTTCCACATATGACTAGCCAGTTTTCCCAGCACCATTTATTAAATAGGGAATCCTTTCCCCATTTCTTGTTTTTGTCAGGTTTGTCAAAGATCAGATAGTTGTAGATATGTGGCATCATTTCTGGGGCTCTGTTCTGTTCCATTGATCTATGTCTCCGTTGTGGTACCAGTACCATCTGTTTTGGTTCTGTAGCCTTGTAGTATAGTTTGAAGTCAGGTAGCGTGATGCCTCCAGCTTTGTTCTTTTGGCTTAGGATTGACTTGGCGATGCGGGCTCTTTTTTGGTTCCATATGAACTTTAAAGTAGTTTTTTCCAATTCTGTGAAGAAAGTCATTGGTAGCTTGATGGGGATGGTATTGAATCTATGAATTACTTTGGGCAGTATGGCCATTTTCACGATATTGATTCTTCCAACCCATGAGCATGGAATGTTCTTCCATTTGTTTGTATCCTCTTTTATTTCATTGAGCAGTGGTTTGTAGTTCTCCTTGAAGAGGTCCTTCACATCCCTTGTAAGTTGGATTCCTAGGTATTTTATTCTCTTTGAAGCATTGTGAATGGAGTTCACTCATGATTTGGCTCTGTTGTCTTGATTGGTGTACAAGAATGCTTGTGATTTTTGTACATTGATTTTGTATCCTGAGACTTGCTGAAGTTGCTGATCAGCTTAAGGAGATTTTGGGCTGAGACGATGGGGTTTTCTAGATATACAATCATGTCATCTGCAAACAGGGACAATTTGACTTCCTCTTTTCCTAATTGAATACCCTTTATTTCCTTCTCCTGCCTGATTGCTCTGGCCAGAACTTCCAGCACTATGTTGAATAGGAGTGGTGAGAGAGGGCGTCCCTGTCTTGTGCCAGTTTTCAAAGGGAATGCTTCCAGTTTTTGCCCATTCAGTATGATATTGGCTATGGGTTTGTCATAGATAGCTCTTATTATTTTGAAATACATCCCATTAATACCTAATTTATTGAGAGTTTTTAGCATGAAGGGTTGTTGAATTTTGTCAAAGGCCTTTTCTGCATCTATTGAGATAATCATGTGGTTTTTGTCTTTGGTTCTGTTTATATGCTGGATTACATTTATTGATTTGCGTATGTTGAACCAGCCTTGCATCCCAGGGATGAAGCCCACTTGATCATGGTGTATAAGCTTTTTGATGTGCTGCTGGATTCGGTTTGCCAGTATTTTATTGAGGATTTTTGCATCAATGTTCACCAAGGATATTGGTCTGAAATTCTCTTTTTTGGTTATGTCTCTGCCAGGCTTTGGTATCAGGATGATGCTGGCTTCATAAAATGTGTTAGGGAGGATTCCCTCTTTTTCTATCATTGGAATAGTTTCAGAAGGAATGGTACCATTCCTCCTTGTACCTCTGGTAGAATTTGCTGTGAATCCATCAGGTCCTGGACTCTTTTTGGTTGGTAAGCTATTGATTATTGGCACAATTTCAGAACCTGTTATTGGTCTATTCAGAGATTCAACTTCTTCCTGGTTTAGTCTTAGGAGGGTGTATTTGTCGAGGAATTTATCCATTTCTTCTACATTTTCTAGTTTCTTTGCATAGAGGTGTTTGTAGTATTCTCTGATGGTAGATTGTATTTCTGTGGGATTGGTGGTGATATCCCCTTTTTCATTTTTTATTGCATCTATTTGATTCTTCTCTCTTTTCTTCTTTATTAGTCTTGCTAGCGGTCTATCAATTTTGTTGATCTTTTCAAAAAACCAGCTCCTGGATTCATTAATTTTTTGAAGGGTTTTTTGTGTCTCTATTTCCTTCAGTTCTGCTCTGATTTTAGTTATTTCTAGCCTTCTGCTAGCTTTTGAATGTGTTTGCTCTTGCTTTTCTAGTTCTTTTAATTGTGATGTTAGGGTGTCAATTTTGGATCTTTCCTGCTTTCTCTTGTGGGCATTTAGTGCTATAAATTTCCCTCTACACACTGCTTTGAACGTGTCCCAGAGATTCTGGTATGTTGTGTCTTTGTTCTCGTTGGTTTCAAAGAACATCTTTATTTCTGCCTTCATTTCATTGTGAACCCAATAGTCATTCAGGAGCAGGTTGTTCAGTTTCCATGTAGTTGAGCGGTTTTGAGTGAGTTTCTTAATCCTGAGTTCTAGTTTGATTGCACTGTGGTCTGAGAGACAGTTTGTTATAATTTCTGTTCTTTTACATTTGCTGAGGAGAGCTTTACTTCCAACTATGTGGTCAATTTTGGAATAGGTGTGGTGTGGTGCTGAAAAAAATGTATATTCTGTTGATTTGGGGTGGAGAGTTCTGTAGATGTCTATTAGGTCCACTTTGTGCAGAGCTGAGTTCAATTCCTGGATATCCTTGTTAACTTTCTGTCTCGTTGATCTGTCTAATGCTGACAGCGGGGTGTTAAAATCTCCCATTATTATTGTATGGGAGTTTAAGTCCCTTTGTAGGTCACTCAGGACTTGCTTTATGAATCTGGGTGCTCCTGTGTTGGGTGCATATATATTTAGGATAGTTAGCTCTTCTTGTTGAATTGATCCCTTTACCATTATGTAATGGCCTTCTTTGTCTGTTTTGATCTTTGTTGGTTTAAAGTCTATTTTATCAGAGACTAGGATTGCAACCCCTGCCTTTTTTTGTTTTCCATTTGCTTGACAGATCTTCCTCCATCCCTTTATTTTGAGTCTATGTGTGTCTCTGCACGTGAGATGGGTTTCCTGAATACGGCACACTGATGGGTCCTGACTCCTTATCCTGTTTGCCAGTCTGTGTCTTCTAATTGGAGCATTTAGCCCATTTACATTTAAAGTTAATATTGTTATGTGTGAATCTGATCCTGTCATTATGATGTTAGTTGGTTATTTTGCTCGTTAGTTGATGCAGTTTCTTCCTAGCTTCGATGGTCTTTACAATTTGGCTGGTACTGGTTGTTCCTTTCCATGTTTAGTGCTTCCTTCAGGAGCTCTTTTAGGGCAGGCCTGGTGGTGACAAAATGACTCAGCGTTTACTTGTCTGTAAAGTATTTTATTTCTCCTTCACTTAAGAAGCTTAGTTTGGCTGGATATGAAATTCTGGGTTGAAAATTCTTTTCTTTAAGAATGTTGAATATCGGCCCCCACTCTCTTCTGGCTTGTAGAGTTTCTGCCCAGAGATCAGCTGTTAGTCTGATGGGCTTCCCTTTGTGGGTAACCCGACCTTTCTCTCTGGCTGCTCTTAACAGTTTTTCCTTCATTTCAACTTTGGTGAATCTGACAATTATGTGTCTTGGAGTTGCTCTTCTCGAGGAGTATCTTTGTGGTGTTCTCTGTATTTCCCGAATCTGAATGTTGGCCTGCCTTCCTAGATTGGGGAAGTTCTCTTGGATAATATCTTGCAGAGTGTTTTCCAACTTGGTTCCGTTTTCCCCATCATTTTCAGGTACACCAATCAGACGTAGGTTTGGTCTTTCACATAGTCCCAAATTTCTTGGAGGCTTTGTTCATTTCTTTTTATTCTTTTTTCTCTAACTTCCCTTCTCACTTCATTTCATTCATTTCATCTTCCATCAGTGATACCCTTTCTTCCAGTTGATCGCATCTGCTACTGAGGCTTCTGCAATCTTTGCGTAGTTCTCGATACTTGGCTTTCAGCTCCATCAGCTCCTTTAAGCCCCTCTCTCCATTGGTTATTCTAGTTATCCATTCATCTAATTTTTTTTCAAAGTTTTTAACTTCTTTGCTATTGTTTTGAATTTCCCCCCATAGCTCGGAGTAGCCTGATCGTCTAAAGCCTTCTTCTCTCAACTCGTCAAAGTCATCCTCCATCCAGCTTTGTTCCGTTGCTGGTGAGGAACTGCGTTCCTTTAGAGGAGGAGAGGTGCTCTGCTTTTTAGAGTTTCCAGTTTTTCTGCTCTGTTTTTTCCCCATCTTTGTGGTTTTATCTACCTTTGGTCTCTGATGATGGTGATGTACAGATGGGTTTTTGGTGTGGATGTCCTTTCTGTTAGTTAGTTTTCCTTCTACCAGAGAGGACCCTCAGCTGCAGGTCTGTTGGAGTTTACTAGAGGTCCACTCCAGACCCTGTTTGGCTGGGTGTCAGCAGTGGTGGCTGCAGAACAGCGGATTTTCATGAGACCACAAATTCAGCTGTCTGATAGTTCCTCTGGAAGTTTTGTCGTGAGACCACAAATTCAGCTGTCTGATAGTTCCTCTGGAAGTTTTGTCTCAGAGGTGTACCCGGCCGAGTGAGGTGTCAGTCTGTCCCTACTGGGGGGTGCCTCCCAGTTAGGCTGCTCAGGGGTGAGGGACCCACTTTAGGAGGCAGTCTGTCCGTTCTCAGATCTCCAGCTGTGTGCTTGGAGAACCACTACTCTCTTCAAAGCTGTCAGTCAGACAGGGACATTTAAGTCTACAGAGGTTCCTGCTGAATTTTTGTTTGTCTGTGCCCTGCCCCCAGAGGTGGAGCCTACAGAGGCAGGCAGGCCTCCTTGAGCTGTGGTGGGCTCCACCCAGTTCAAGCTTCCTGGCTGCTTTGTTTACCTAAGCAAGCCTGGGCAATGGCGGGCGCCCCTCCCCCAGCCTCACTGCGGCCTTGTAGTTTGATCTCAGACTGCTGTGTTAGCAATCAGCGAGACTCCGTGGGCATAGGACCCTCCGAGCCAGGTGCGGGACACAATCTCCTAGTGTGCCATTTTCCAGGCCCGTTGGAAAAGCCCAGTATTAGGGTGGGACTGACCTGATATTCCAGGTGCCGTCTGTTACCCCTTTCTTTGACTAGGAAAGGGAACTCCCTGACCCCTTGTGCTTCCCGAGTGAGGCAATGCCTCGCCCTGCTTCGGCTCGTGCACAGTGCACTTCACCGACTGTCCTGCACCCACTGTTTGGCACTCCCTAGTGAGATGAAACCGGTACTTCAAACAGAAATGCAGAAATCACCCATCTTCTGTGTCGCTCAGGCTGGGAGCTGTAGACCAGAGCTGTTCCTATTTGGCCATCTTGGCTCCACCCCTCCCCCAGACTGAGAATTTTAAAACTATGACTTATAGGCCAAGGACTCTAATGGATAAAGCAGACACATGTAAGAATAGATGGTCAATGTAGGCAGAGAGATAGAAATTCCAAGATAGAACCAAAAAGAAATACCAAAGACAAAAATCAGTATAAAAGGCCAGGTGTGGTGGCTCATGCCTGTAATCCCAGGACTTTGGGAGGCTGAGGCAAGAAGATCACTTGAGCCCAGGAGTTCAAGGCATCAGTGAACTAGAGTTGCACCACTGCACTCCAGGCTGGGTGCACAGAGTGAGACCCTGTCTCTGAAAGCAAAACAAAGCAGCAACAACAAGACCCACTGTAACAGAAAGGAAGAATGCCTTTGATGGGCTCATTAGTAGAGTGGATATGGCTGAGGAAAAATGTCTGAGCTTGAGGAAATATTAATAGAAACTTCCAATATGGAAAAGCATAAAGAAAAAAGATGGGAAAAGCCCAAAAGAATATATCCAAGAACTGTAGGACAACTGCAACAGATATAACATATCTAGAATGGTAATAACAAAAGGAGAAGAGAAAGGAACAGAGGAAATATGTAAAGCATTAATTACTGAGAATTTTCCCAAATTCATATCACACAACAAACCACAGATCCAGGTAGCTCAAAGAAACACCAAGCAGAATAAATGACAACAAGAAGACAAAACAATAAAACCGAAAACCTACAACTAGGTATATCACATCAAAGATAAAGAAGATTGCATTTAAGGAAGTCAGAGGATAAAATACCTTACCTAGAGAGGAGCAAAGATAACAATTACATCAGACTTCTCCTCAGAAACCATGCAAGCAAGGAGAGAGTGTAGTGAAATATTTAGTATTGTGAGAGAAAAACAACCACAACATACCCATCTAGAATTCTGTACCCTATAAAGTCATCCTTCAAGAGTGAAGGAGAAATGAAGACTTTCTCAGATAAAAAAAAATGAGAGAATTTGTTGCCAATAGACCTGGCTTGCAAGAAATGTTAAAAGAGACTTCAGAGAGAAGAAAAGTAACGTATGCCAGAAACTTGTACTACATAAATAAAAGAAGAGCATCAGAAAATAAGTGAAGGTAAAACAAAAACTTTTATATTTTTATTCTTAATTGATCCAAGAATAAGTTTGTTCAAAATAATAATAGCAAAAATGTATTTAATTATACATGGTTATATATCTCTATGTATTTATGTATAAGTGGAATGGATGACAGTTATGATACAAAAACAAAAACAGGATGGAGGAATTAAAATTGTTTTGTTATTATAGTGTGTTTGTACTATCAGTGAAGCAGTATAGTGTTATTTGAAAGTGGACTTGGGTTAGTTGTAAATGTATATGGCAAACTGTATGGCAACCACTAAAAAAGTTTTTTTAAAAAAGAGTATAGCTGATGTTAAGGAAAAACCTCAATGGTCTAAATACATCAGTTAAAAGGCAGAGATTGTCAGAGTAAATCAAAGCACAAAACCCAACCTGTTGTTTACAAGAAACCTACTTTAAATATAAAGACACAGAGAGATTAAAAGTAAAAAGATACAGAAAAACATACCATGCTAACACTAATCAAAAGAAAGTGGGAGTGGCTATATTAACTTCAAATGGAGTCGGCTTTAGAGCAAAGAAAGTTGTCAGGGATAGAAAGTGGCACTACATAACAACAAAGGGATCAATTCTCCAAGAAGACATAACAATCATTAACTTGTCTATGCCTAACAACAGAGCATCAAAATATGTAGGCAAAAATTGACAGAACTACAAGAAGAAATAAATCAATCCACTATTGTAGGTGGGTTCTTCAGCACCCCTTTATTAGAAATAAACTGATCTAGAAGGCAGAAAATCAGTGAGGACATAATTGGACTCAACAGCATCATTAATCAACTGGATATAATTGACATCAATTCACTAATTAATCCAAGAATGGCAGAATACACATTCTTCTCAATCTTACATAGAACAGTCATCAAGATGGATTATTCTGGGCCATAAAACACACTTTAACAGATTTAAAGGAGTAGAATAAAATCATATAATGTCTTCTCTCAGATTACAATGGAGTTAAACTAAAAATCAATGACAAAAATATTTTTTAAAACCCCAAATACTTGGAGATTAAACAACATACTTCAAGATAATAAATGGTTCAAAGGAGAAATCTCAAGAGAAATTAAACAATATTTTAAAATAAATGAAAATGAAAACATAACTTATCAAAATTTGTAGTATACAGAGAAAGCACTGCTTAGATTTATAACACTGAATATATATATATAAAGAGAAGAAATATCTAAAGCCAATAATCTAAGTTTCTACCTTAGAAAACTTGAAGAATACAAACAAATAAAATCTAAACTAACCAGAAGAAAAGAAATAATAAAAATCAGAGCATAAATAAATAAAAGCAGAAAATCAATAGAGAAAATCCATGCAACCAAAAGGTTATTATTTGAAAAGATTCATAAAATTGATAAGCCTCTAGCCAGACTACAGAAAAAAGGGTCAGTGGGGGGGAAATATGAGCTAACAATATTAGAAATGAAAGAGGAGACATCACTACAGATCCATCGACCATTAAAAAGGTAACAAAGGAATATTATGAACACCTGTATGGCCACGAGTTTGATAACTTAGTTGAAATAGACTAATTCCTTATAAAACACAATCTGCCAAAACTCACACATGAAGTTGACGATCTGAATAGGCCTATATCAATTACAAAAATTGAATCAATAGTTAACCTTCCAAAACAGTAAGCATTGGACCCAGATGGGTTTACTGGTGAATTCTATCAAACATTTATGGAAGAAATTATTTTATTTCTCTATAATATCTTCCAGAAGATAGAAGCAGAGGAAATATTTCCTAACTCATTTTATGTGGCCAGTATTACCCTAATATCAAAACCAAAGACATTGCAAGAAAAAAAAAAAAACCAACAACTTAAGACCAATAACTCTCATGGACATAGATGCAAATGTTTTGTTGAAGCAAATCGTATCTAACAGTGTAAAAAAATAATTAAACATCATGACCAAGTGGGATTTATCCCAGCTATACAAGGTTGGTTGAAGATTTGAAAATCAACAATTGTAATTCATCACATTAGGCTAAAGAAAAATCACATGATCATATCAATAGATGTGGAAAAAGTATTTGACAAAATCCAACACACACTGATAATAAAATCTCTCAGCAAAGTAGGAATGGAGGGAAGCTTGGTAAACCTGATAAAGACCATCTACAAAAAACCTTCAGCTAACATCATATTTAACGGTGAGAAAGTAGAAGTTTTACTGCTATATTCTGAATCAAGTCAAGAATGTCCCCTCTCACCATTCCTTTTCAACGTCATGTTGTAAATCTTAGCTGATGCAATAAGACAAGACAAGGAAGTAAAGGGAAGAAGGATAAATAAAACTGTCTTTGTTCACAGATGACATGATCCTTGACACAGAAAATCCAAATGAATAAACAAAAAAAATTCTGGAACATTTAAGCTATTGTAGCAAGACTGCCAGATAGAAGGGTAATATACAAAGGCCAATTGCTTTCTTACAGATGAGCAATGATCAAGTGAAGTTTAAAATTAAAAACACAATACCATTTACATTACCACTCCCAAAAAGAAGTACTTATGTATAAATCTAACGAATACACCTAAGATCAATATGAGAAAAACTACACAACTGTGATGAATAAAATCACAAAATAAGTAAATGGAGAGATATTCCATTTTCATGGATAGAAAAACATTGTCAAGATGTCATTGTTTTTTCAACATCATCTGTAGATTCAATGTAATCTCCATAAAAATTTCAGCAAGTCATTCTGTGGATATTAACAAACTGATTCTAATGTTTATTTAGATAAGCAAAAGACTCAGAATAGCCAACACAATATTAAAGGAAAAGAGCAGAGTCAGAGGATTTCCACTGCTTCACTTCAAAACAATATAAAGCTACAGGAATCAAGACAGTGTGGCAAAAGGGAAGACAAATAGATAAATTGAACAGAATGGAGCAAATACAGTTTTTCAGCAAATAGTGCTGGAACAACTGGGCATCCACATGCAAGAAAAAAATGAATCTAGATTCAGACTTTATACTCTGTATAACAATTAACTCAGAAGAGACCATAGAACTATACACATAAAGTGAAAAACTATAAAACTCTTAGAAGATATCATTGGAAAAGAGTCTGATGCCCTTGAATATGGCAATGCCTTTTTATATAGAACACCAAAGTCACGACCCAGGAAATAATAAATTGATAACTAAATTTTATTAAAATAAAAAACTTATGCTCTGTAAAAGACACTGCCAAGAGAATGAAAAGACAAGTTACAATGGGGAGAATATATTTGCAAAAGATATATCTGATAAAGGACTGTTATTTAAAATATACAGTAACAATAAGAAAACTAGCAACGCAATTACAAAACAGACACCTCAGTGAAGAAGGTATACAGAAGGCAAATAAGCATATCAAAAGATGCTCAACATTATATGTCACTAAGGAAATGTAAAGTAAAACCGTGAGATAAGAATACTACTATTAGAATGGCCAAAACCCAAAACACAGACAATACAAAAAATCTGACAAGGATGTGGAACAATTGCAACTTTCATTAACTGTTAGTGGAAACCACTTGGGAAGACAATTTGGCAAAACTGAACATGCTCTTTGCCATATGATCCAGCAACTGCACTCCTTTATATTTACCCAAAGGAGTTGAAAACTTAACGTACACACAAAAACATGCACATAGATGTTATAGCAGCTTTATTCATAACTACCAGAATTTTGAAGCAACCAAGATGTTCTTCAGTAGGTGAGTGGATAAACTATGGTATATCCAGACAATGAAATATTATTCTGCACTAAAAAGAAGTGAGCTATCAAGCCATGTAAAGTCATGGAGAAATCTTAAATGAACATTACTAGGTGAAATATGTCAATCTGATAAGGCTACATACTGTATAATTTCAACTACATGAAATTCTGGAAAGGGCAAAACTATGGAGACAGTAGAAGAACCAGTGAGTGCCAGAGGTTAATGAGAGGGGCATAGAGAAGAGGAGCACAGAGGATTTTTAGGGCAGGGAAATTACTCTGTATCATACTTTTCTGTTGGACGCATGCTATTATAAAGTTTATAAGTTGATTACAAAGTCAAAACCCCTAGAATGTACGACTACAAGAGTAAACTCTAATGTAAACTATAGACTTTGGGTGATAATAATGTCAATGTATGAGAAATTCATTCATGAAACAAATGTATTATTATGGTGTGGGATTTTCATAGTAGGGAAAACTGTGCATATGTAGGAGTAGAGGGTATATCGAAAAATCTCTGTACCTTCTACTTAATTTTACCAGGAATCTAAAATTACTCAAAAAAAGTCATATTTTAAAAAGCAACTTTCAAGGTACACCATGGAGTCAATAGACATCTAAATCAATCACAACATCTGCAACATTTATTTGTCTGAGACAGTAATGATTCTGGATCCTACAATATCCAATATCACATTTGCTGCAAGAAAAGAAAATTCATTTCTATTCATTATAGTTTAAGTGTATCAGCTTACAGACAAATATTTTAAAATTATTATTTTCTACATGGCACATTTGTAGATGAATAGTTATTAGTTTTCAAAAATTCAGAGTGTTGTACAAAATAAACCAGAGTAATCCATTTTCAATTGCTCAACTACTATAATCAAATGACTATAGTGCTAGTGATGGGAACTTCCCTAGATCTAGTGTTCTCAGAGTTGAATTAGCTATGTTCCTAGTTATTAAAAAAAAAGGTGGCCAGGCGCGGTGGCTCATGCCTGTATTCCCAGCACTTTGGGAGGCTGAGGCGGGTGGATCATTTGAGGTCAGGAGTTCAAGACCAGCCTGGCCAACGTGGTGAAACCTTGTCTCTACTAAAAATACAAAAATTAGCCAGGTGTGGTGGTACACACCTATGATCCCAGCTACTCGGGAGGCTGAGGCAGAAGAATTGCTTGAACCTGGGAGGCGGAGGTTGCAGTGAGCCAAGATTGCACTACTGCACTCCAGCCTGGAGGACAGAGTGAGATTACCTCTCAAAACAAAACAAAACAAAAGAAAGAAAAACGCAATACTTCCATTTAGTCATCTTCAGAGAAATGCTATATAGTATCTCCAACCTTCAGTTGATTCACACTTCTTACCTTTGAATTTCTCCATTAACTTATGGGAAATTATTTAGGGGCTGCTGTTTTGGTAAAGTGAAATTAGCCTGCCTTTTGCCTCTATGTATGTATATGTGAATGTATGTGTGTGCATACACAATGCATGCACACACTCATTTCTATAATGTTTTATAAATTACCAAATATTTTAGAGTAATTAAAAAGAATTAGTGTCCTTGAGTCAAAAATCTGCTCTGTTTCTTACAATCTATGATTTTGGTGAGACTATTTAATATCTCTAAGACTCAGTTTTCCCATTTGTAATAATTTTTTTGTACCTCATAGGCCATTACAGGATTTTAAATGTGATAACACATGTAAAGATCTCAATATCCTATGTATTATTATTATTACTTCCCTACTTATATTCAGTAAGTAAATTATAGTTATCATTAGTATCATTATTGTCTAATTTAGGCCTTACAAATTTTTGAATTTTATTCTCAGGTCACCCTCACTGTTAATTTTTTTTTTCTCTGGCCTGCTCATTAGGCAGCACTATTGTCTCTTTGGACTTGATATCACATCAAACCAATTCTCTCTTTCTGTTACCACTGAACTTCATGAACATTTCTACTACTTGCCACCTTTTCCTGCTGATACTCAACTCTTCCCAATCTGGTTTCTCTTTGCCATTGTGTTGAAGTTTATCTCATCAAGGTTGCCAATAACCTCTCAGTTGCCAAGCTAGCAACGTTTTTTTCTGCACTCGTGTTATTTAATTTCCCTGTAACAATTAATCATGGTATTCAAAATCTCATTATTCCAATGATTTCTCCATTGGCTTCAGTGAGGCAACTCTTTGCTGTTTCTCTTATCTTTATGTTTTCTTATTATTGGTGCTCTCCAGGATCTTGATTCTCTCACATTCTACATATTCTTCTTAGTGATATTATCAACTTCTTCAGCTTCATTTGCTTCCTGTCCTCTTGCTTAATTGAAGTCCCCAGTTCTAAGGCCCAACTTAGTATTGTCATCTCCAATTCTATGTTTTCCTAAACAAGTTTTTATTTCTGCCCTCATACTAAATTGGAGACTTATTCATCATCCTAAGATACTTCCTAAGTATCTATTAGGTCTTAGATTCCCCCTCCCCAGCTCCTCTGCAGCAGTTTTTATTTAAGTTCTTATAATTTCTTGCCCATTATTGTTACAGCCTCCAATATCAGAGCCCTGAAGGTGTCCAATTAACTCTGGCCAAACTTACACTTTTGTTAAAACAAGTCACTCAACATCTAAGTACTTAAAACATCAATAATTTATTTCATAAGTCAGCGGGTCAGCTGTCTATGCTGGGCTTGGCTTGGGGGCTTTGTCGATCTTGGCTGGGCTTGCTTGTTCATTTGGTTGATCTGTTAGGATAAGCTGAGGTGGTTTCACTCTGCTCCATATGGCTTTCTCCTCCTAGAATAGGCATACAGCCCTGGCATGGCAAAGGTAGGGCCATATTAGCAAGAGAAACAACTCTACAGGCCTTTTAAGTCCTAAAGAAGGAACTTGTTCAATATCATTTTTGACTATATTATTGCTAAAGCAAGTCATGTTGATGTGTACGCCAAGCCAAAGAGTGGGGAAAGATATTCTGCCTCTTCCATTATGTGGCAAAGGTTAGAGGTGCGGGGATGAATTAAGAATTATGACCAGCAATGCAATTTATAACACTGAGTCTAGCTCCTTCCCAACCCATTCTCTTCTCCTTATTTCCATTGACTTAGAAAGGTAAACTTGATCATGTCAATACCTGGTTGGTTGCTTTTTGAATAAAATACAGACTTCTTCACTTGGCTTACCAGACTCTTTAACAGCCCTAACCTACTTTGCCAACCATAGTGTTTATCTATTGCTTTATCTGCCCAGAATTTGCATTTTCCTGTAGGAAATCACTTCTTCACCATTCTATAGCATCTGTATGAGGCACAGTGATGAGCATGGGATGCAGGGTGAACATATCAGGTTACCCTTTTCCTTTGCAACGAGAATTCTGCCTTTAGTGGAAAAGACTGAAATACAGGAGAAACAAATTCCTCTTATTGCTGAAGTTCTTGTCAATCATTTTACTTGCCTCCTGAAAAGAGCCTATCAGCAGAATAAAGACAACATACAGAGGAAAGCAGAGCTGAGAAATAGAGACTAATAGAACAAGCTCTAAATACATCTCTTTTCTTTTGATCTTGAATGCATCCATGTTTGCGTCCCTCTTCTTTTTTTTTTTTTTCTCAGCCAAAATCATTTAATTTAGTTTCTGTATTGGGTAACAAAAGTTCCTGGCCCAAACCCACATATATACATGTAACCACTCACACTTTCCTTACCAAGCCATGAACCAACACCCTCAAATGTTTTATAAACATAATTTTTCCACCTTCCATAGATGCTGCTTTCATTAAATTTTCCAGTGATTTACTAATTGCAAAACCCTGAATTGTCTTTTTCCTTTCTCCCAGATAAAAAAATTTCTAGTTACTCTAGTGACTCTTCAATGTCAAATGCCATTTTCCTGCAGTATTTCCTAACCCCTCACACAAAATTAATATGTGGTATATGCATATTTAGAAGGGGTAAAAGGAAAGAAAAAAAAGAGATTCAGACTCTTGTTGCATGTTTCATGAAGTGATATTAGAGCGATTCCTCCTATATATCAGTATATGCAGTCAACTCTATCTTCACAATCCATCCGTAATCAGATAACTTCTAATAACTTAATTTCCAACAACAGGGGTCAAGCCATCATCACTTCCATCATGGACTGCTGCAATTGTTCCTTACTGATCTTCCAGTCTCTGTCCTTGTTTCCTTCTTTCTCTACACTCGATCCTTAACACACTGGGTCCCTGTAATACCAAGTGAGATTGTGTCATATTTTGTTCACAAACTTACCTAAACTGTGCTGAACAATCTGGCCCCTCTTCCATTTTTCTGATCTCATCTTCTCTTGCTTGTCCCCTTGCTTTCTCTGATCTGGACACAGGAACTTCTTGCTGTTTTTCACATACATTACACATGCTCCTGCCCCAGGGCGTTTGTGGTTGTTATTCCTTTCTGGAATTCTCTTCCTCCACACACCTGTCTGGGTTTTCTCTCACCTTCTTTAGGCCTTTCTTGGTGTGTCATCTTCTCAGTTAGACCTTCTGAGACCAACATATTTAAAAGTTGAATCTGCATTCTCCTTCCTGTATTATATTCTATAGAATTTGTAAGTCTATAACGCATCACATATCTCACCATGTATTTTTTTCTGATCTGTTTTCTGGTCACGAGGATATATGTTCAATGAGGTCAGGTTTTTGTTTTTGTTTTGTGGGTGGTCTGTTCCGTTCAGTGTTCTGCCCCTGTTGCCTAGAATAGTTCCTGATGTATAAGAGGCTCTTAATAAATATGCATAAAATAAATAAGTGAAGGGATGCATTTACTTAATGTGTATCTCCTCCATTGCATTGTGGTGTGGAGGTCAGCGAATACATGGTGTGTATCTTACCACCACTGGACACCAGGATGCATAACAAGTACGCAGTGAATGGGTTTTTGTTTACTTGTTTGTGAATTGTTTGTTTATTGCCTCATTTTGTTTTTGTTTTTGGTACACACAGCTAGTGAGTGTCAGAGCTGAAAATGGAATCTATATTGTTAAAAACCAAGTCTCTCTATGTCTGCCTCCTTGATGTGACAATGAATCTCATCCTCAGAAGAATCTGGCTGAAGAGGCTTGAGTGCTATCCTTTGACTTTTAAATAACACTATCTCATTCATGATGATTTCTTGACTCTGTCAAAAGTATATTTGATGCTTGATTCATATGTAAGAACTGTGTGATCTGGTAGTAAAATATTGCAATGCATGTGGTGAAATTCAAACAAAATACGGAGTACATTTTTGATACGTAGCACAGTTTTTTGCCACATTAATAATTATGTGTCCTTTTTGGGGGATGGGAAATGCATTTTTGGCTGGCAGTCTCTACCTATAAAGATTGGATGAAAATGTGTGCCAACCTCCCGTTCCAGGTATTTTCTGACCACTTTGTCTCCTTTCCCACGATTGTTTTGATTTGCTGATGGTCGGATTTGCTAGGTACATATTTTTCACATAACAATTATCCTCATGAAAAGTTGAGATATGGAGAAGTGTATGTACACATGCATGCACGTGCACACACACGCACATACAGAAAGAAATTGAGCAGTGAAAGTGTAACTTCCTTGATTAGACTTTTTCCATAGTTATCTGAGGCTTAATTTATTATTTATTTTCTCTGTTTTATATTCTTACTGTCTCCTGGGAGAAAGTACTCCTGCTCATAGCACAGGTTTTTATATTTTGATTTACGTATCATTTTTCTCCAGTATACACCAAATAAACAATGTTTCACAGCTTTACACTCCAAAACAGAATGCTCTAAATCTATCCCTATTTTTTTTTGGTAAAATCTTTGGCAGCACATTACTACCATTTTGTTTCTGTTAGGAAAATTATAAAAGTTAGAGGATAAAGAAATATTAGCATTTTCCCTTAAGAGAATGGAGTGGGCAATATAATACACAGTGTTTTCAAGATCATTCAACATTCTTTTCAAGAATCCTACTCTTGTAAGGGAGATTAATATTACTACAACCACCATGATTATTACTATTACCTCTGCTACGTTAACTACCTTTATTGTGTTCTCTTACTTGTATATCTTGTTTAATCCTTAAAACTCTCCTAGGAAGTGGGTAGTATTTATTAACTCCATTTTATAGTTAGGAAATTAAGATGCAGATTGGTTAAATAATGTTCCCAAGGTCACAAAGCTAGTAAAGGCTGGTGTTATGATTTGAACACAGCCCTGCCTTCTTTCCCTCGAAATGTATGGCATGAAACTCATGACATTCCTATAAATTCCTTAACCTAAATAATTGAGTTGTTCCAGGGTATAATGAATATATTTTAGCAATTTATTGAAGAAATTCCAATATAATTCGTATGTATTCAATATGCTATGTCAGAATTTTGTTCTTTTATTAAAATTTTTTAGAAAATTTTTAAAAAAGGAAAACTCTCACAAGATGATAAGTGATAACAGAATTCTATACATTTTAAAATTATAATTGTAATAAGATTGTAATAAATGAAGGCAATTCAATGAATTTTCTGAGGATAAAATAAACTACAAAGATTTATTTTGAAATCCGATCCCTACTTTGGACTGTAATACAAATCATTAGCTTTATAAATTAATTATGACTCTTTGTTTTCAAGAAGAATGTGTATTAGTTCAAAGTAAGAGCTCCTTATTGAATTGGTTTTGAAGGTGATTGAATAAAGAAAAAGAATAAAATTTTACATCACCTTTACATGGCAGGCATATATCTTGTTACATACCATTGACGACCCTTTGAAATGGGCATTTTATTCTAGTTTTACACATGAAGAAACTGATGCTCAGAGAGATAAAATAATTTGCTTAAAGTTCCAAGCCAGATGGCTAGCTGCAGAGCCTGGAAGTGGTCCCAGGATCACCTTGACATTAACCTACACAATTATCTTCATTTATGTTGCTAAGTGTTGAGTGTCTGATGAACTAGAGGAAGAATGGTAGAGGATGAAGTAAGATAGGTCACCATAGGGGGCTTTGTCATGTAGGTGCTTTTAGGCCATTATGAGTTTGATTTTACTTTGACTGAAATGTAAGGCACTAGAGGCTTTTGAGTAGACGGTCAACAAAATCTGACTTAAGTATTAACAGTATTTCTCTGTTCTCTTAAAATAGACTCTAGGATAATAAGGGCTAACATATGAGATCATTCAGAAACTATTGCAATAATTCATGCAGAAAATATTATTTAACCCAGCAGGATTTGCTCATGGATTAGATGAATATTCACAAGATCATACTAGGCATAATGTTATGTATCTTCTCAGCTTTCCCCTTCACCCTAAATAACACATTATGCCTCTTTATTTGTAGCCAGACCTATATTTTAGAAAGAACACTGAGGAGATAGTATTTGAAGAAAGTGTGACTAGAGACAAGCAGATCTGCTAGAAGGGTACTGCAACAATCCTAATGATAGATCATGGTGGTTTGAACCAAGGGAGTAGTAATGGAAATGGAGATAAATCTGTAGATTTAGGATAAGAATTAGAGACTGATTGGTAGTAAGACATGAAAGAAAAGAATGGTTCATACCTTTCTGACTTAAGCAACAGTTTGGGTGATGATACCACTTTAAGGTAAGGAAACACAGGAGAAAGATAATAGGTTCAATGTGGGAGATGGGGGAAGATAACATGCTTTCAGCTTTGGACCCACTGAATTTAGAGTGCTTGTGGGGTATCTGGGTGGTTTTCAGGAAAGTGTGGGCTTCCTTAACTGTGGGCTCAGAGGGGGAGATCAGGGCTAGGGTTGGAGTGTCAGGTTCATCAGAGGATGGATAATTAAAGCCACAAGAATAGCTGAGGTCACCCAGCCAGAAAAATTTAGAATGGGACAAGCAAAGGGTTGAGGACAGAACTTAGAGGAATACCTCTACTTAATGAGTAGGCAGAGGAAGAGGAGTCTAAGAAGCCAGATGTAAAAGTGGCTAAAAGGAGTTGGGGCAAAATTATGAGGGTGAAAGGTAGGAAAGCCAAGGAATGAGAGTGTGTGGTCAACAATATCAAGTGTTAGCAACCACCACAGTAAATCAAGGATGGAACATAATTCAGTCGATTTAGCAACATAGAACTAGCTAATTTCAATAGCAAGGAGGGAGAATATTACTATAGTTTGCCTATTGGCTTGTCCGCTAGATAAAGAGTTCCTGTAGCATGCTGCTGTGTTCTTGAATCTTTGTTCAATGTCCACTCCCTCCACCACTTCATGGCATGTCAGACAATAAAGATTTGAGATTTGACTGTCTGAAGTGATCACTTAAACTTCAACAATAAATCACTGGCTCCATGTTGTATGTGCTATGCCCCTTATTCCTCTTAAAAATATTATCCTTTATTAATTTTCTGTGAGAGACTTAAGAAAACCAGAATATATAGTGTCTTGAATTGCATTTGTCACTTCCTGCTTAATCATAGATGTCTCATCTTATTTTTAGTGCCACTAAGAATTACTATCTTTGGTTGCTAATTGCTATAGAGTCACAGAGTGACAGTTATTTGTGATTTGTACAATCTATTTTGATGACTACACAACTTACATCCAAGGAATGCCACATTCCACTGAGTACTATGTTGGATGACAAGATCATTTTACACTGAATTCCAAGTTCTCTATACTCCATCACTAGTATATCTAGATGTGAATACCCTAATTTGTGAGCTACATAACTCCTTTGTTTCCTTGCAATAGATGTCGTATTAAACTGTCCTTCATACCCAAAAGACAGTGTTCCTTCCCTATAAAGCACCCCATTATACCCAATTGCAGTGTCGGGCTTTTGTAGTCTTTCTCAGAACTCCATTCATGTCCTCTCTAATAAAGGCCTCTTTGTAACATGCACATTAGGAGAACTCCCTAAATCTCAGGTTGTCTGGAAGGCATCTAAAGAGAAGAAAAGGAGAAATGTTAGGATATATATTTGGCGCAAACATACATAAATAAAAGGCTGACCAGTTCAAGATGTTGTTCCATTTGCAATAATCCCAATGAGATGAAAAATTTGTGTGCCTGTTTTCATTACATTGTTCTGACTATAGTGCCTTTCACTGCCTGCCTTAAAAACGTTTACCTACTTACTATACCTTTCACCTTTGGCCTCACTTTTTCGACACAAGAAACTTATGCATATGCAGAGACTAAAAATTTCCATAAGCTCCTTCGTTTCAAATAAAACATTTGTACAAATATAAGGATTTTGGGGGGTTTTAGTTAAGTTTCATACCCCATCTATATAACATTTCGAAAGAAATTAGGTTTGATTTTGAAAACAAAACATTTCCTTATTTTATCTAATTTTTAATATTTCTCATGATTCTTTGTCATTTTTTCTATTTGTTACAAGAAAGAGAAAGAAAACATAAAAGGAAATAATGAAAGAGGGAAGAAAGGATGAAAGAAAGGAAGAAAGGAAGGAAAAAAATATAGTGGAAGAAAGTCAGACCAGCGATTATATTAAGCAGTGGCAAATGGTATTCACCTTTTATAGGCTCTATGTTTTATAATGAAGATACTTCATTGAAACAATGATGCATACTTCAAGGGTTCCCTGGAGAGCAGTGAATCCTGTTTGGAGAGATTCATGAATATGTGCATTAGCACAATCCAACTGGAACTTGCCCTTAAAAAATGAACCACAAGAGAAACTGATCAGTTTTTGCTTATGTATATAATCAGAAGGTTATCATATTATCTCCCTCTCCACGGGAAAAGCAGATGCATATTTTTCTACCACCTCAGATGAGAAATGCCAAAGGAAACAACAATTTTTCCCCTTCTGTGATGTTCTTTATGTGAAAGGCACATGGAGACTTTTTAATACTGGATCAAAAGAGCAGAAAATAAATGTAGATTCAATTTTTCAAAATTAATTTTTTGCATAAGATGAATCATAGAATAAACCTTTAAAGTACACATTTCTGCCTTAACTTGCTGAAGGTCATTAATAAACTTGCACTGAGTTAAAAGATTGCTAGAGATTGCATCTGTGAGACAAATATTTCAAAATCAAAGCTCACAAAAAGGTACATGTAACTTTGTGCCCTAAAGATGAATGAGGGACACATGGCAGATCTTGAAGTAGTAGTTTATTTAAAGTACAAAGAATTCCATGAAAAATATTTCTAACCAGCAGTTGGTGCCCAGTTATCATGAAAAATGGCAGATCACCACTAAGCTATTTACAATGATAAAGGGTGTCTAGGTATATTTGCAGAATTTATCTGTAAGTTTTTAGCTCCATTAATTTTAAACAAAACTGAAAGTATAAAAAAGAAGAAACTCAAAGAAATTTGATCACCGTAAAGAAACAACAGAGAGAAAATGTTGTTACCCAAAGACTGAATGGATATTGTTAAGTGGTCACCTTCTATGCTGTGCCAAATAAAAATATTATTAGCAATGTTAATTGCTGAAGGAAACTTGAAGTTTTTCTCTAGATACGGAGAAAATGGTGTGAGCTTAGAAAACACCTTCCCTTATGCTTTATAGTTATTTTTATTATATGTTCTTTGCTCTGAATTTAACTATGTCAGTATTATCAGCATGTTCAAACATAGAGGGCAGAAATAATTGTCTTAAAAAAATCACAATCATATTAGTGTTAAAAATGACTTAATTCCTGGCTGTCAATTTCTTTTCTAATGTGACAGTTAGTCATTTCTTAGGCATCTGGTAATGAATTGCCAGAAACGGTTTCAATTCATTTCTAGTCACCATATTCATGGAGAAAACTGTGTTTAAATTTGTCCATGATGTTCTCAAACTTCTGGATTCAAAAACTTCCTAGACATTTTAAGTTTTTCAAACGTGATTTGAGGGCCTGCACTATTTTCAGTATGTAGGGAAGGGCCAAGGGAACACTGTTAATTCGAGAGGGTACAATATTGTAGTCAGGCATTTAAATTATTTGTAACTTTTCACCAGAAGTCATATTCATGTTTTGGAAAATTAGTACTTAGCTAAGCTCCAAGGAAGAAAGCATTTTATTTAGTAATAGTTCAAATAATGCAGTAAAAATGTCTCTCTGTGCATTTGAACTGGCCCTTGTGGCCTGATTCAGTGTTTTGCCCATTTTCTCAGCTTTTTGAGCTTTGCACACACAAGAAATTGTACAAAACACTTAGCACTATTTTTTTCATAGCTGGTAATGGGGCTTTCACTGCACAAAGGCAAGGAAAAATTATTTGGAAAGGTGAACAGGCTTTTAGAAAAACTAGAAAACACTCCTCATACATTTTAGACTCAGCTTTCTGTCCCTTTCCTGCATGTTTTAAATCTAGTCACTAGGATCCCTGAAATAATTATGCTCCTTAAGGTTAAATACTGAATATGATCATTCATAACTGGTCCACAAAAACAAATTTAAGAAAGAATGGTGTTAAAGGAAGAAGACTATTTACTGACAGTTTTCTTTTTGTGCCTATGCATATAAAATCTATCGCTTTGTTTATCTATTTATCAAACTATCTCAGAATTCACATACGCATCACCAAAAATGTGGCTTTTGGCTCTTTTTGCAAATAGGTCCTATCATAAAGACTTTCAGAAGTTTTATCTTGTACAAAAAGGCAGTTTTCATCAGCAACGCGGCCATCTGTTTAGTGAAAATAGAGCTAGTTAGTGAACTGCAGACTGTGTGTGTGTGTGTGTGTGTGTGTGTGTGTGTGTAGAGGAGGTGGCAGTGAGGGAGTAGAAGGTCAAAGGGTAAATTCCAATTGCTGTGACATATTTTTATGAGCTGAATCATACCCAGTTTTTAGCCTTGAAAGGGGAAGAGGATCTTAGAAAAGGGAAGTCACATGCATAGGCAGGTCAGGAAAATCCTCAAGAAGTGCTCTTCCAAATTAGCTGTTGATTGTTCTCCAACCCGCCATATCCATCCATTTGAATTTTATTTTATTGTCCCAGGACTTGATCTGTTTTCTATTACGCAAAACCCAGTTCAAATTTGTGTGGCAAAATATAAAGTTATCTTGGAGAATTTACTTCCCTTTTATACCTTTGATACTGCTCTCCTCGTTGGAGGGGATGAGGGGGTGAAGCCTCCTTGAAAGTGGGAAAGGAGGAGGAGACTACGCGGGAGTTCTTCCCAGCACGAGGCTGACAAAGCATTGCTACCGCAGGAAGGAAAATGCTAACCAGAGCGGGAGAAAAGACAGGAGGGGCCCCAGGAACCAAGCCTCGTCAGAGACCCTAACGATTCCACCTTAGCCTCCCCTCCCTGCACCCACGCTCTCTGGCAAATGTAAAGGCTATTTTCTGCTTTTTACAAGAGGTGCTGCCGGGCGGGAAAAAAAGAAGCAAAAGAAGAAAAAGCTGATGCTAAAATCAAGGAATAAACAGCAGAAGGGTCAGGGGCAACAGTCAAGGCAGAAGCAGCTGCCGTGGCCGGCCCAGCCACAGTCATCTCAGTCCCAGCGGCGCGGCAGCCAGCAGCGGCCGCCACGGCGACAGCTGTGGGGAGGCTCGGCTTCTTCCCTACGCCTGTCCGCGCCAGGAGTCAGAGTAGGGAGTCCCTATCGCTCCCATCTTCTGAGCAAGCAAATTCTTCTCATTCCTTCACTCGCGCCTTCTCAGCGTCAGCTGACCCGCTCGCTGCTCCCTCCCTTGCTTCGGGGATTGGCGCAACTGTCCGCCCCCACCGCACCGAGAGGCACGCGAACGACACCCGGGGTTGTTCTAGTAGTAGTAGGTGGGCCTGCGGCTTCAGGAGTGCGTTTCCTGAGCCAGCCAGACCTGGGCCTCTTCGGCCTCTATCTCCCTATTGACTGAACAAAATGCCCCGAAGGCGTTTTGGTGGTGCGATTGCCAGTGACTAAACAGGACCTTAATTTTCAAAGTTGATGGGGACAAACCCAGGCATAACTGGAGAGGGTGACCATTTCCAAGGCGTTGAAAGAAGACGAACAAATTAGGCAATTTCAGTATTATCAGAGACAGCATTATGACCCTTTTTGTTGTAAAAGGAACATAAATGTAGCTACAGATTGAATGAAGTTATAGGCCATAAAAGGGCAGCAGAGAAAAGGGAAAAGATAATAGGCACTGTCCATTTGAGCCTGTTACACTTACTGTTTCAAATCTATTCAGCTAGTGTTAGTGACAAATACATAGTTTACCGGCAATAATAAATGAGGGAGGAGTAAGGATAAATATTATGGAACGCTGCTGTGTGTTTAGAATAGTGACGATTGCTGTTTATTTGCTTTTCACTTATGAAAATTACACAGGGCAAGGTCATATGTGAGACATACATCTTTATATTATGTTTTCCCATATTTTTGAAAGTTAGGGTGAGTGGAAGCATTCAACTTTATTTTCCTTATTTAGATAAGCAAATATCAACAAACTTTCCTTAAAAGTATAGATTTCTTTCTATTAAATACTTAGGCAAAACTGATTGTACTTTTTTTTGGCATTTATAGCCATCTTGTTTACCTTCAGTGAGGTTATCTTATAATGATTACTAAATTCTATCCAAAAGCTTATAATATTTCACATACGTTAACTTTAGCTCTCCCATTAAATTATGTAGTTCTTTATGTACTTGGGCTTTTCATGAGGATTTTAGGTACATTATTCACTTGCTGGAAAATTAAATTGATTTATGTTTTTCCTCTTCTCTTTTTAAGTATAAACTCTTTAAAGGCAAAACTGGGCGTTTCTCCATAGGCCAGGAACTACCAGACTCACAATGATTCTTATGTAGATGCATTTTTGGTTGGACCAAACAAATAAGTTAAACTTCAAATTTTCAATTTGTACACATAGGGTAACTGGCTTCAATTAAATGGGGAAATACATTTTTTTTTAATGTTAAAGAACTTAGTGCCTTAAATTTGAAGAAGTAATTATCTGATGTGGTAACAAAAGAATATTAAAGAAGTAACAGTTTATTTTGAAATTTCAAAATGCATTGATTTTATATTTTGGTTATTTGAAATGGAGTGGAATATTTACAAGTAAGATTGTATAGTCACATTAATAAATGTGATCAAGTTATTCATTTATATTAGAAAAACAATTATACTACCTTTAGATAAATTATTTTACATAAATTTCAGCAACACTTTGAAGCATTTTATAAAAATTTGAAAAAAATTTCTTAAAGACAAGTGAATTGATTGTCAGATAGATCATTGTAATATTTTTTCCAATGTGCCATTAAGGAATTTTTATAAAATGATATATAAGATTAAATACAAATTTGTATTTCATTAAGAATATTTTTTCAATAAAAGAAGAAGAATAAAGCATTTATATTTCTGTGGTGAGTTGGATTGATATAATTTTTGTGTCTCTGATTTCATTTAGATATATTTTATATTCTTTGATTTTAGGATTTTGGTGGTTTTTTTGAGGTTTCACTTCATGTATACATAGGGTTTTATCCCCTATTGTCTCTTTTCATTAGAGAAAAATCAAAGATTTATTGACTCATGAATTGATCATAATTTGTTATATTATTAAATCACTAATCTTTTCTAGATACAGCAATATTGCATGAAATTCATATTACAGTATTTTTATAAAATAACAAAATGAAAAACTGATTCATATAAAAGAAACAAACTTTTGCATCACATAGTTTAAAAATATGCATCACTTAAAATCTAGACTCAAATTGTATTTTATTTCTTTATAGTCAAACAAAAGCTCTCTGAATGAAGATTCAGGAAGAGATTTCTTGAGCTTTGTCTAAATTCAAAGTGCCCTCTACTGTCAAAAAAGTGTACTGCTCAGGAAGAGAAAATGACAAATCTGAAATCAAAATCTAGACAGTGAGAGACAGACAGAAGAAAACTACAATAGGTAATGGCGCTGCCTCTCAGCCCTGGGGCAATGCAGTTTGGAATGTTCCCTCAGTAAATAGTTATGCTCCCCTTCCAACTTAAAAGTTACATTAAAATTATTTGGAACTTTATAACTGTTGCTAAACGTTTATTTTCTTAGCCTTGCTTTTACAATGAAATTTTACTTTGGTGTCAACATATGGTTTACGGTAAAGACTTGAACAATGCATATTGTGGACTACCCGACCAAACTTCAAAACTGTGCATACCCAGATGTCTTTACTCTTGAGAAGTATTATTTAGAGGTTCTTTATGTATATATATACATATACAATATTTTTATTTTTATTTTTGGTTTTATATATATATCTAAAAAAATATTTATCATTACTATGACAAAGCTAAATAATCAGTTGATTCAGTGTGTGAAAAGAGATTTTTAAAAAGATCATGTACACAAATAAGGTGTTGCGTATTTTGTTCATTCTTAAGAAGGTGTTTAAGCATTATGAAGACAGTCTTAAACATGCTCTGTGTGTTTAGGTGCAAGCTTGTTACCATCTTTTAATTAAATTCAGTGACCCAAAGAAAATTTTGCCATAAGAAATTCAGGCTATTCCACAATGTTAAATTGTATTTTGTAACATACTGAAAAGTAATGAAATTTAAGTTTTGTGATTGATATAGGTGAAAAATTTTAGAAATGTTTACTATGTTTTATCATATTAAAAACCACAATATGTTAATAAATGGATATATGTTAATATAATGTTAATATATTACAATATATTAACAATAAGATAATTCTGATTGAATTGATAATTTTTATAATAATGTCAATAATTTGAAGTCAAAGAGGTTCTGACATAATTGAGGTTTGGGAAAGCAAATGATTTGTCAAGTCTCCAACATGTGTAACAGGTCTTGGTTAATTAGCTCCAGGAAATAGTTGGTCTGTATTTTAAGCAAAAGCAAAATAAAGATTTAAATAACTTGGGGAGGGATTTTGTATAAAAATCAAGGGCTATAGATTTTATATCAAATAAATATTGAAACAAGTTTTCAGTTTAATCGACTGAAATCTATTAAATTGATTGAATTGATACCTACATATTTGTATTATGTGTAGGTGTCAAATGTTATACAGTTTAGTGCAAGAAATAGCTTTCCTAGAGGAAGTGAAATTTAGTGTATTTAAATAAACACAAATAATGGAAGGAGCATGTTTGGAATCTATATGTTTATGTATCTGCATAAATAACAATCTATTTACAACTTGAAAAAATTTTAGCCGTGGCTGTTGGGTGGGGAGGGCCTCTCTGTTTCCAGTACTTTTCTTCTCTCTTCCTCTTCAGTTCCTCTGGTTGACTATGAAATTTGCCCCACCCCAGATGTCCTTGCTGCCTTCTGTGAGGAAGAAGGGCATTTAACTAGCACTCAACATTAATGCCTTCCTGATAGATGGTTGTAACTAGCAGGGGCTTTTGTGTGCTGACAAACAAGCAAATGAACATATAAATGAAAGAGAGAGGCAAAATTCAGCCCAAAGCAGTGGTTCTCTGGTGGTGGAATTTAGAGGCAATTTGGAGGAGAAACTTGTTGGGTAAAATAACATTATATGCCATTGAAGTTTAGGGTTGGCTTTACTGTCACAAAGAGCACGCCAGTCTTCTCAATTGTTTGAAAAATCCAGCACATCCAGTATACCTAAATATTTCCTCTGGTTGTTTTCAGTACTTTAGGGCAAATCAATAAACACAAGTATGTACGTGAACCTAATTTCTTTTGAATCACCAGTTCCCTTGATCAGTGCACAATTATTTTCCACTCCTTGAAAACGAACTTTCATTTGTAATATTAATCCTTAATTTAATAAAAATGTGCCCATATTACTACAAGTCTATTGATATGGTATATTAGATGGCCAACGAAATTCTCTATGTTTATATTTCCTCTGTTTTTTAGAATCAACTCTTCTCTTCTGAATTCAATTTAAGATAATCTAATTTATAATTAATGTAATCGAATCTATCTAATAATAGACCCTTGTTCTTGGGCCTAAGAACTCTTCCTCATTATGACTCCACTTAGGAAAACGTTAAATCAAGGGATTTGATGTCCCCTAACCAATGATGTGCCAAAGTGGGCCCATAGGACTCTTTTCTCTGGGAATATGAATTTTTGAGTTAAATGTTATAATGATTTAAAAAGCAACAACGTTGCCTTCCAGGAGAGATTGCTCTTTGTTTCCTATTACCTGGAACATGGTCGCTGCTTTTTTTGAGTGTGCTTGTCCAACTGTCTCATACTTTCTCTGTGCTACACAATATCCTTTTGATAAATTTCATTTCTGCTTAAGCTACGTTGTCATTTTCTTTTGTTTGCAACCTAATAAATCTAACTGACATAATGCAATGTCTTTTTCAGGGGGCAATTTGTAGATTCATAGGTGACATTTACAGAAATTTCACAAATTTTCATTTCAAAGGATGGGAGCTTGGTTGAGTCAGGTCCTTGGCCCAAGCCAAGTAACATGCTTGCACCGTAGAGTGGGATACAGTTCTGAGCCTCCTGGTGGCTACAGCATTACACTGAAGCACGGATTAGTCACTCCCATTCTCATGATCTGCTGGGTTTTATGTATAGCATGGTTGACATAAATTCTTATCTTCTTCATCCTTGCAATCTAATATTAGGAATGTTGATTTGGATGAAAAAAAAAATAATGTATGTAATGGAGATGAAGTAATTTTAGAAAACGAAATTATTACGACAGCATGAGATATTTGTAGTATATGTAGGTGTCAAATGTTATGCAGTTTAGCGCAAGAAGTATCTTTCCTAGATGAAGTGAAATTTAGTGTTTTTAATAATGGAGGGAGCATGTTTGGAATCTATATGTTTATGTATCTGCATAAATAACAGTCTATTTACAACTTGAGAGGATGTTCAATGAAATTCCTCTCTTTTTCTTAAGATAATTGTTACAGATACAAGAAAGTATGAATTGTGGAAAATTGTCTTTCTTTAAAACATCAACAGTAACAAAGCATGACACAAGCATTTAATAAAGGCATTATTGTAAACTTTCTTCATTCCTGAGAACCAACAGAAAAATCTCAAGGGACAGATCATTAAATCTTCTTCCTCAGTGTTAACTTAGGCAACAGCTCAGGAGACAGCTCTGAGGGTACAAGACACTTATTAGAAGCATGTTTAGGAATTTCTGACTGTTTTTCAAAAATGACTTCTGCAGAAAACAACTGCATTGTTACCAAGCATTTCTGGAAACCATGTATAACTGAAGAGATTCAATTCATTATAAATATGATAAATTATAAATGGTAAAGGTTGGAAAAGGGTAACTTGTGGGGGAAATATAAATTAAATATGAGAGGTATAATGTAACTATCAGAGATCACTTGGTATATATTACTTTATTATGTTTTATATTATACTTTTTGAGATAAGTCAACTACCACAGTATTATTTTATGCCTCACTTCCTTTATAGGAGAAAAAGCAGAGAAAAAATTTGGAAATAAAAATGTCTAAAGTGTGTTTTGTTTTCCTTTTTATACTATTATCTAAACGTTCTGATATTCATAACATAAACCATATTTAGGAATCCTTCATCAACTATAATTAATTCCCATTACTTTTTTCTTCCAGGAGGAATTATTACTAAAGCCAAGATTTTTCTCACAAGCCATTATCTTTCCTTGATCTGGCATTGTATATTTTTTTCGATGGATTCCAAATAATAAATATAATGTCTTCTATCTGTGTATTGATTCAGATTCAGTATTTTCATAGTTAAAGTTTCACTTGCTTCTCTTAATCAACAGGTGCTTCGTTTTGATTGGTAAATTTGTTTGACTTCTTCAAAAATGAGGCATAATGATCAGCCCAAGATAACTCACATATTAGGAGATTAAATACACTTAAAGCTCAGATCTTGAGACTCACAGTCTGGCAATTTTTAATTTACTCACTTACTTATTTAGTTTCAAACAAGTATTTATTGAGTACCTACTTACTCTTCCAGGCACTGGTTAGCACTGCTTTCTATCTGAAACAACTTTTCCTTGCCCAGGAGTAAAGCAGGCAAGATTATTAGAGTGATTTGCTTCACAAGCCACTGCCTCAGGAATCAATTGAGGCTACACCTTCAGGCAACCATTTTATGACTACTTGCTTGTAACTAATTCACAGGAAAGATCTTTTTTGTTTAGTTGTGTTTTAATTCTGTTCTGGACTGTCCACCTGGGCACATTGGAATTGATGCTGAATAATTTCATAACAGCTAGGCCCAACTTTGCTCCAAACACTCTTGTGTCTCCAGACTCAGCTCTGAGAAACCTGAATGTGGGGCCACTTCAGTCTCCTCTCCCCACTAGGCCTGAATCACCACCACACAAACCCTAACTTGTCTGGGAAAGGAGTTCTTTATCTAGAGCCAAACCACATAAAAATGTGTAATTCTGAACATCAGGAAATGCCAGCTGCATAAGTATTCACATCCCCCACCCCCCACTTTTTCTTTCTTTTTTGTGTTTTCCTGCGTCAATAGGCTAGATTTTCATCCAGTTGCCTTTTCATTTCCTTTTTTTTTTAAATCTCTCCTTCTACTGACCTCTGCCATTTTAAAAATCATTTTTATGCGATGCCGGGCAAGTCACTTAGCCTTAATGAGTCAGGCTTTGTTACCTAGGTATGAATAACTTTACCTGAAGAACTGTTGTGATTAATATATTTAAAAGTGCTTCACTTCATTCCTTTTACATAGTGGTGTGATTGGTGAGTGCCTTATGAAGACTGGTCTTCCTGGGATTCCTGGACAAAACCTGTAGACAGCTTCTAAGCTAATTTGAGGTCGGTGTAATGATATCAAGGGTTCATTCCATGTAAACAACTTACTCTGTTCTACTACGTTGTTATTTTAGACTGCACATTTCAGCTATTCCTGTAGTGTTTGCTATCCTATTATTGTTGTTAGATTTTTAATTGACAACTTTCTCACATATTGGAAACATCAGTAACCAAGCAGCAAGTTGGCTATTATTTCCTCTAATTTAAACTTCTAAATTAGACAGTGCAAGGCCTCAGTATTCTCAATCTATAACCACTTGTTAGGAGATCTTACCCTTTGCTCTAAATTCTTGCTATATGATAATAATTTCCAAATTTATGTCCCTTATCTGATCTATTTCCTAAACTTCAAACTCATATATCCAACAGCCTACATGACATCTCCACCTGGATGTCCAAGGAGCATCCCAAACTTGTATCTCTAAATCTAAATTCTTGATACTTCCCCCAAAATCTTCCCCCTCTAAACTTTCTTTGGCTTAATTATGTAGGCCAAACACGTAGAGCCAATTCTTAGATGTTTTTTACACTCATAATTTAATCTAATCTTTAAGTAAATCCTGTCAGTTCAAATTTCAAAATATATCCCAAACCAACCACATTGACGCTACACACTTACTCCACTCCTCCATCACCCTTGCCTCAACTTCTATAATACTCCTGGAGGGTGTCCCTGCTTTCAGTCTTGCCCCTCTGCAGTCTGTTCATCATATAGCAACCACACAGGTGTACTTGAAATGTAAATTAAATCATATCCCTTTCTGCATAATACCTTTCAAATGCTGCTTCTACTTAGAATAAAATCCAAAGTTCTTATGTGGACTCAAAAGTTTCTGTCTATTGAACAAATAATCTAAATTAATGAGAAAAACTTGTGCTTCTAATTTATTTCTGACCACTTTTCCACTTTTGCCACTGGCCTCTTTGTATTTCTAGAAAAGCATTCCGACTAGTCCCATTGCTCTGATTATTCTATCTGCTTGGAGAGTGCTTCATCCAGATATCTATATAGTTCACATCTTTGCTTCATTCAAGGTTTTGCCCAAATATCACTGGCTTGAAGAAATATACTCTGACTATCCTGTACATTTTATTCAACCAGATATTTGCCCTTTCTGTCTCTCTTGCTACAGTCCTGATGTTTTAGGTTTCTCTCTAATTATTTCCTTTCCATTTGAAGAATCTCTTTTAGCATTTCTTTTAAAGCAGCTCTACTGGTGACAAATTCTTTTAGTTTTCCTTCATCCTAAAATGATTTTATTTTGTTTTACTTTGTGAAGGATATTTTAATTGGATATAGGACTCTGAATTGACAGATTTTTTTTTTCATTTCATCACTTTCTGAATGCTATTTCATTGTCTTGTGGCCTCCATGGTTTCCGGTGAGACATCTGCAGCTATTCATGTTTTCATTTTTTGGTACTGTGTGTTTTTCTTTCCCCTTCTGGCAGAATTAAGTTTTGTTTGTTTGTTTTTGATTTTTTTAACTTATCCTGTTTGGGGTTTAGAGTTTCCTCAGCTTATATGATTTGTAAATTTGCCTATCACCAAATTTGGAAAAGTTTTAGTCATGATTTCTTTATATATTTTTTCCATACAAATATATTTCTCCTCTCCATCTGAGACATTTCTGATATGAATGCAAGACTTTGATATAGTCTGGTCCCTAAGGCTCTGGTCACATAAACTCTTTTTTAAACTTTTTAAAACTTTTTCTTTATATGTTTCAAAATGGATAATTTTTATTGCTCTTTGAGTGCACTGATTCTTTCAGTTCTACTATTGAACTCCTCGGTGAATTTGTAATTTTTTAAATCATATTTTCTACTTCTAAAATTTCTGTTTGGTTTTGTTAAACAGCTTCTATTTCCTTGCTGAGAACTTTTATTTTTTCTATTTGCTTCAAGGGTATTTTCTCTTGCTTCTTACATCATTGTTACAAAGGGTGCTCTAAATTCTGTGTCTGAGAATTTCAACATATGAGTTGTCTGGGGGTTGACATTTGTTGATTGTGTTTTTTCTTAAAAATTGTTTAGGTTTTCCTGGTTTTATGTACATTGGGTAATTTTGGATTGTATCCTAAAATTTTGAAAATTTTAAACAGGGAATTCTATCTTATTATAAGGCTCTTGGTCTTGTTAACATCTGGAGAACATTACTTTTTCTTTCCATCTCTCTGTCTTTTTCTTTCTTTTTTTCTTTTTAAGTAAGCAGTCAATTCAGTGAGTTATAGACTTCAAGTCCATGACTTTTCTTCTATGGCCTCTGGTTCCAATGTCAGATTACTTTCCAAAATTTGTTTCTGGTCTTCCCTGATTATACATCCATCACCCAGGGGTGAGTCTGGAACCTGTGCAGTGTTTTACTCTGTAATTCAGTTTTTAAGTCATTGCTGTGTTGATGCCTTTTGCTTTCATTCATGTTCAGCTCAGCTTGGGGGTAATCTCAGAATTTAATAACAGATCCAAAAAGTTCTTTTCTCTAGCTGCATCCTTTCAGTGATCCTGTCCCCAGTCTCTCTTTCTAAGGATTTCCCCTTCTGGTGTTCTGGAAAGAAAGCCAGGGTTTTAGATTTTTATGCTATTGGCCATTTTCCATTTCTTGGCTGGCTTAGTGGCAAAGCTGCAAGACAAAGTGTTTGAGAGCTTCCTGAGTTGCCGCTGCTGCTGCTGCTGCTGCTGCTGCTGCAGGAGTTTATTTTTGTTCTTGGCTCTCACCTGGAGGAGGGCCCAGAGAGTAAAAAAAAAATTTACTCTTCAGGTACTACTGTCATAAGGTGAGAATGAGGGGTGCTGCCTCTTCCTTGCTGCACTTGTGGAAAGGAAAGTGGTGCTGCTTTATGGCTGCTCTGTTGTTAGTTCTCACCTGGTATAGGGCAGCGAAAGTCAAAAGGGATTGCCACTATAGCTACCACAATTACATGCCAGTGAGAATATGGAAAGATGCTATGATTATCTCATATGAACTCTCTTTGCACTTGTCTTCTATCTGCTTATGTCACATTCTATGCTTCACAGCACAGGTACACACTCACACAAACACACACATACACACATACACATATACACACACATGTAACATAGGAACAACTGAATACTGGATGGTAGCAAGAGTACACAAGGCCTGCTTGTGCTTCCTGACAGGACATCTAGGAGGATCTACTTTCTCATCTTCTTGTGTGTGTACTTGTGATTTTAGTGGGAAGATAATCATTTTTGTCATTGGAAATTCTGGGCAAATGCTTTTCTCCCCACTGAGAATTTAGGGAAACTACTGAGAGATGGGATTATGGAGTTAGAGTCAAATAGGAGAATAAAAATGTAAGACTTTGGATGTACTAGCAGATCTAAAGTGTCTGTATAGGAGAAAGAATTCCAAAGTAATGATTTCTCTAGAAAAAAAAAAAAACAGTGATTATGCTGTTGAATAGTGGAATTGAAAAAAGAATGTGGCTGAGAAGAGGCGGGCATAAGCAAAACTGCCAAAATATACTTGTCATTTTTCATATCTGAGCAACCAGGCTAAGACTTTTCTGCAACATCCTTTTTCTATGAAAATAAAAACTTATAAAGTTAAGTAGTGTTCTCACCTATAGGAAGCCTAGTGAGTTTTTTTTTTTTTTGAGGCGGAGTCTCGCTCTGTCGCCCAGGCTGGAGTGCGGTGGCGCAATCTCGGCTCACTGCAAGCTCCGCCCCCCGGGTTCACGCCATTCTCCTGCCTCAGCCTCTCCGAGTAGCTGGGACTACAGGCGCCCGCCACCACGCCCGGCTAATTTTTTTGTATTTTTAGTAGAGACGGGGTTTCACCGTGGTCTCGATCTCCTGACCTCGTGATCCGCCCGCCTCGGCCTCCCAAAGTGCTGGGATTACAAGCGTGAGCCACCGTGCCCGGCCGCCTAGTGAGTTTTAAGGTGATCCTCATATAATAAAATTGCACGTATCCAGCTTTCTTGATTAAATTAAATAATGACAGAAGTGTATTTTTTAAAACATTCTGTTTTCTTTCCATTCTGTGCTGTCTATTGCTGAAACTGTAGTGGTTTCCTTGGAGACTAATAAAGAATGAAACTTGATTGGCTATATTGGCAGAAATATTGTTGGTGGACATTTTGAGAAATATTTACATATCAGCTGTACATAAAAGAAAAAAATGCTTAACTCATAGGAGATTTGTTTTAATTGCAGTAGAAATATCCCCTTGATTAAACTAAAATTAGAGATGGGAACAATAACCTAGTAGGTCATCTTGTCAATCATCCTGGCTATTATTCATTTAATTACTCTCTTCCTTGTCTGGTACAGTTAAACTAATTTTATTCTTTTAGAATATTTTTCAACTAGACAACTTTAAAACAATTTTCTATATATTCTATATCTTTCTTTTTAACCAATCAGCCTGCAAGATTATCAGAGGGAAAAGAAGATGTACAAAGAATGACTCCCTCAATTCCCTTCTGATACACAAGAGAGGATAAAAACAATCAACAAGCAAAAACAACCTTAAATGTGCATGCTATACAATGTTCTCCAAAACCAGAAGCACTAGATTCAGGTTTATTTATAAGACAATGCAGTAAAGCAGAGGATGGAATCAAGAGGTTACTACATAGGAACCACTTATATTTAAGGTTACAGATTGGAACCAAGGATTCAGTTCTAGCTGCCTCTTCATTTGAAAATAGATAGCTAAGTAGGCTTGTTTCATAATTTTACTTCAAGATTTTGATACAATATTTTTACTGTTTTCTGCATCTGTCAGTTTCATTCCAAAAACATTTTCAGTCAAGAAGAAAAGCCATCCAATTTTTTTCTTGAATAAAGAACTGCACCATTTATTGATAGGTATATATTTTTAAGGGGGAGTGCAGCAAAACAAATGGCAAGGGATATTTTATCTATGCTTGATCTTAAAATTGGATTCTACAAAGGACTTTAATACGGTTTCTGCTGTGTACATTTTGCTTACTTAAGTCAGTTTTTAAATTTAATTCAGTAATTATAAGAGAACAACTGATGTTCCTTACACTGACCTAGGTGCAAATGGAAAAACAAGGGCTCTAAGACAGTGTCCGACCTGAAGGAGATTTAATCTAGTTTGGTAGACAATGAAGACAAGGGGAGATGTAAAGTAGCATGTGATTAATTAAAAAAAAACTGTCCAGATGAACATATTATTGTGGCCAGACTGCAGTATAGTTAGAAGTCATTATGTAATATTAAAATAGCAAAAAGTAGACAAATACCTTACTATATAAATTGTTCAATTGATATTTTTGGACAAAATTTACTATTTACTCTCAGATAATTTTTATATACTATGGTAGTTTATAGGTTGACATACTATATTGTAAATTCTGTCTCATTGAAAACATTTCGTTCCCTGAATGTTTCTTTCAATGCAGACATATGGTTTATGGGAATAGTTTTCTAGTATTTAGAGCTGTTCATAAAAATAGAATGGGCAGGAGGTAGTGAATTTTTCATCACTGAAGGTGTAGAGGAGGGAGTGAAAGACCACTGCTGAGAATGTTGTAAAGATATTTCATGGTTTTGATAATGGCTGGAATTGATGACTTCTTATATCCTTAAAAAATGTGTGACTTCATGAGATTACGACAGTCAGTGACATGCTATGACATTCAAATAAGGGGGTCTTCATTGTGAACTAGAATAGTCTGGGAATTCTCAGGCAGATATGAACCATAGGCTAGGTTTTCAATAACAGGTAGGATTTAGGTAGATGGAGGAGCAGTGTAAGATCGTTATAGTGAGAAAGTAAGAAAAAAAAAACAGAAAAAAGAGAAGGCACAAATGAGCTTTGCATCTTTGGAGACAATGAATAATTTGGTCTTACTGGATTATAAAATTGATGCTGGGAATTTAGAAGATAACAAATTGTGCAGCTCGAATTCTGAAGAGCTTTTGGTACTAGGCATTGGGCAGGTCGGAACTTATTTTATTTAGCTACTATAGAACTTTTGGATTTATGTCACTATTAGGATAACCTGTTGATATATGTAGTAGAAGGGAGAATAAGACAAGCAGGTAATTTAGGCATTAGATAAGGATCTAGTCTTAGAGGATGCCAGTAAGAACACGATCTGTGTACAAATTGTTTTGAAATGATTCTATTGACGTTATCTGATACAGAGCAATGAACATAGACTATTATTCCTCTTCTCATCTAGAGTGAAACAATCCAAAAGTGAGTATCAATTGTATTATGACACTAAAATCACCCTTTGATCATGTGTATTAGTGAGGATTCTCCATAGAAACAGGGAAGAAAATGAAGAGAGGGAGAGAGAAAGAGACTGATTTTTTAAAATTGGCTCACACAGTTGTGGGCACTGGCGAGTCTGAAATCCATAGGGCAGACCGACAGGCTGGAGACTAAGGTATGGGTTGATGTTGCAGCCTTGAATTCTGAATTCCCCAGGATAGTAAGCTGGAAACTCTCTTTTGCTCTAAAAGTCTTCAACTGATTGGATGAAATCTGCCCATGTTATGGAGAACAACTGTTTTACTCAAAGCCCGTTTATTTAAATGTTAATCACATCTAAAAAATACCTTCACAGTAACATCTAGACGGATGTTTGACCAGACAACTGGATATCACAGCCTAGCCAACCTGACACATAAAACTAAACATCACAACATGTAATAGTATAGGCAAGAAATGACTTGTTGTTTGGCACTGATGAACAACTATATTTGTGTACACTCACACAGAGGTATGTGTATAGTTGAATACTTATTAGAAAGAACTATAGAAACTGATTAGTGGGAGTCAGTTCTCTCTAACTATCCATAACTGTAGTTCATTAAGACATGACTTCTAATAGCCAGAGTAATTGATATAACAACAGATTAAGCCCAATATAAACAGCACTTTTAAACTTACTTAAAAAAAATATAATACAGAATAACAGGAACCTACTACATACTCCCCCCATCTCATCCCACCCCCCAAAAGGAAGTAACTAGATGCTCCCTTCTGATAATTTTCTACATTCCCTGTGACGTGGAGAGGGGGAAAAAGATATTTCACATGGGCTTTCCAGTATTCCACTCCATGGTAATTAGAAATGCTCATTATTATTGCTTTTTTCATCATATCTTCTGATTATTTTTCCTTTCTTGATAGAATTCAATCCCTATATATACACATGCAAACTTTCTCTTCCATATTTTCATTACTTTCTAAGTTTTTTTTATCTTTACAATTAAATTATTAGGTGTAATTCATCATTACACTTAATAGCTAAAGCTTTAGAATGGCTTGCTCTGACAACGGAAAAAAAAAAGACTTACTTGGCTAAAAGTTAAATTCATTGATATTCTTCTCTAGTCAACCACATTTAAAAAATCTAAGAAAAGTAGAGAGTGAATTTTGCATATGAAGAAGTAATTAGATTATTACAACTTGAAAAGATCAAATATGCACTCTAGTAGGTTGTGCTCTGGAGATACATCGTATAGACAAGTGGTTTGGGGCAGATCATTCCTTCTTAAATCTAACCAGAATGATTTTCATACACCCACACACACACACACGGCAGAAAGGGAATAAAAATGGTAGTATTCAATTTAGTGACCCCTGGGCAGAACAAACAATTTAACTTTAAAGTAAAATTAGACAATATGGAATAAAATTTGATATTACACAATAAGATACGCATCCTTGAAGAAAGCATTCAATTTGTGATCATACTAAGGGAAAATGTTCAACTGGGAAGAATGCCCAAGGAGAAAAATTTGGTAATGGGATGACCTAGAAAGAAAGCCCAATAAACGAGTTATGAAAGAAATATTGCTGACAGCATGGTCTGCTTAAACAATAAGAACAACAAAAACCTGTCAGTCAGTTTCACTTCTCAGAAATTTATTCACTGAGTCTTGATAATAAAATGGTCTTGGTGATGACTAAAGAGTCAAGATTTGTTAGTTCCCCTTCCTCAAACACAACGGTATGGCAAGTCATTTTATGATAATCATTTTTGTTTTTTAAAAGAAAATAACAGCAAAATAAAATTAATCAGATTATTTACCTGTACCTCAGAGAGAATATAAGGATTAATGAGTTAATTATTGTGAAATATTAAAACACTGAGATATCTGAACAAAAAACTGGAATAGTTATTTATGACTTTTCTAGAATGCCTCAGTAATCATAATTACATTTTAGGATTATGGACTTCTTTTATAGGTTAGTTACCTTATGTATATTTTTCCTAGTAAAAATTAAACTTGTGGCATAATTTAGTACCAGAAAACATGTTAGATAGAACAAAATTATCTGAATAAGACAATGCTAAAAATAACATACTATTGATTCCCTCCCGATAGATTATCATTTTCTCCTATTAACCTAGTAATTTCCTTGTCTATGAGTATGGTTAGATGATTAGACAGGAATTATATAGATCAGTGCATGTTTCTTAAAATGAGACATATTTGTGGGTATTTGGTTATTTTCTCCTTAAAAGATATACTTAAAAACACTTAGAAACAATTTGATTAAAAAAATGAAAATGAATAACAGTTATTAGCTTACAAAAACTTAGTATTTCTTTAGTTGAATGCAATAGAAAAAGACAAGTTAAGCCTGGACAGATAAAAGGAGAAACAGAGGAGCAAACAGCCAAATAATTCAAGGGTTGGAAAGACCTGGAGAGGTCATGAAGGTTACCACCTTTCTGGCAGGACCACACTAAAAAACTACTAAGCAAGTGAGAATGTAGCCTAGTGTTGAAAACAAAACAAAACAAAACAAACTAAGCTATAAACTAAAATTCTCTAGTATGAGAAATAGCTTTGGGTTTCTTCGATTTCCCTTATTTTCATCCTGGCAATTAAAAAATTATTTTGGTTTTAATATTACTCTTTATTAGGCATTGACAATCTTGTTGTAAATGTACCAAGTATATCCTTCTACAGCATTCATTTCATTGGGTAAATAAAAGCTTTGAGTTCTGAAAAATAGACTTCACATCTCTCCTGTTCACATTGGCTCTTTGATACCTACGCTCTGGCAGGCTTTAACAAGTTTTTAAAATAACTTGATAATATTTTCTAGATAGAGGAGGGCTAGGCATCCTTTGGTATAGGTGTTACTAAAATGCAACAAAGGTGATTTTTGCTGACACACTGATACTTATCAGCACCTCTTTTCTCCTTACTTTATCTTTCTTCTCAACTTTCACACAGCCTCTTCATTCTCTCTGCTCTACCTGCCCCAATTCACCCTCTTGTTTTCTTTTTCTTTCTTTTCCTTTTTCCTTCTGCAAACCTCACCTTATCATCAGCAGATCCCCTGTTGGCACTTAGGGTAGAAGATGTCACCTAAAAAGTATGCTCTGCAGAATCAATGACATTGACATCACCTGGGAGTCTATTAAAATGAAAACCCTTGAGACCCACTACAGAGCTTCTAAAACAAGACCTGCCTTTTAGCAAGATCCCCAAATAATTCATATATACATTCAAATTTAAGAGGTGTTGGCTAGAGCACCTACATGTCCAAGAGATATTTCAAACTCCACAAGTCTCAAACAAATCCACTGTCCACACTTTCCTTCTCCTTAGGCAAGACTGTCTCTTTCCCTGCATTCTCTATCCAAGTGAAGAACCATGGATTCATTGGAAACTCAAGTCAGAAAACCAGTGAGTCTTTCTCGATCCCTTTCTCTTCCTCACTACACATGTTAAATATGTCACCCATCTTGTCATTTCTATTTTCTAAATAGCTTTTAAATATTTCCTCAACACATCCTCACAACTTTCACATCCATACATCCCATATTTCTCACATAGTCTTTACCATAGTCTTTTAGCTATTGTCTCTGCTTCTAATCTCACTTTTCTCTAATTCCATCTCCATGTTAATGGTAGTTTTTTTAAATTTAAATCTGATATTAGCTTTGCCACATTCAAAAAATATTTTCATGATTTCTCTTTTACTACAGAATAAAATTTGATCCTGTATAACTTTTTAAAAAGTTTTATTTTTTATTAACAAATACTAATTGCATATATTTGTGGTGTACAAAGTGATGTTTTGATACATAGATACATTGTGGAATGATCAAAGCAGGCTAATAAACATATTTATCACCTCAAATATTTATCATTTTTAAAAGAAAAAAGATCTCAAATAAGCTAACATTATACCTGGCATAACTTTTTTTTTTTTGAGACGGAGTCTCGCTCTGTCGCCCAGGCTGGAGTGCAGTGGCGCAATCTTGGCTCACTGCAAGCTCCGTACCTGGCATAACTTTTTAACAGACGTCATCTCTCGCAGCTCCCCAACTCACCCTGTATGCTATAGGCAGAGCCAATGACTTGCATTTTCCCAAATGTTTCATATCACTTGGTGCCTCTACACTTTTATGTACTTTTTTCTGGGACTGAAATACTCTTTTCCCCCCAAACTTGTGTACCAGCTGAATCAGATGCAAGTAACTCTTGGTTTGTAATGCTTTCTCTCATCACCTTGCCAGATTCATTTCTACCAAAACACTTATCACACTATATTGCACTGATTCACTTACATCCCTACTCTGAAATGAACTAAACAGCTAAAGGAAATCATATATTGAACTTTTTTTGATCATTGGTAATATAGTAGATGCTTGCTATTATTGAATTGATAAATATAGTTGTTAGAAAGAAATGCCATAAATAAAAATAATTTTATGACCAGAAACCATGTATTACTTATAAAAAATCTCTTGTTAAATATATTGGGAAATTACTAAATTTCATGTAATAGACAACTGTTATAGAAATGATGAAAAGCAATATGAGAAATTAGTGAGATTGTTCTTGGACTTAGGCTCTGGAACAAAAAATCTATTTTAATTTATGACTTGCATTAAGATCAAATAAATAAATACAAATCAATCTATGAAAATGTGTGTACAGGTTTTCTGTAAGCGTATATTTTCATTTCTCTCAGATAAATGCCCAAGAGTACAAAAGAAAAAATTGATAAATTGGACCTCATCAAAACTAGAAAACTTTTGCTTTGCCAAATCCCATGTAAAGATGAAGAAATGAGAAGCTAGAGACTGGGAGAAAATACTTGGAATCACATGTTAGACAAATAACTAGTGTGTAAAATATATAAGAAACTTTCAAAATTGAATATTTAATATCAAACAATCCAATTAGAAAATGGACACAAGGCATGAACAGATATTTCACCTAAGAGGATACACAGATGGCAAGTAAGCACATGAAAAAGATGTTTCACAAAATTAATCGCTAGAGAAATGTCAATTAAAATTACAATGAGAACTGACTACACACCTGTCAGAATGGCTAAAATAAAAAATAGTGACAACATCAAAAGCTGGCAAGGATGCAGAAAAGCTGGATTACTGATACACTGCTTGTGAAAATGTAAAATTTTATAGTCACTCTGGAAAACAGTTTGGCAGTTTCATATCATATCGTATCACAAACATCTATATCAGTTTTTAGGAATAGACTGTAACCATCATATAGAACATCAATGTTAAAAAGATCTTCATAGATAAAAAAATAACTTAATAAATTGATATTTAATATCTGTGTATTGTAGATAGTAGACCACATTCAGTAAAATAAATCTGATGTGCTGGGATTGAAAATATATTTAAGTTCACACAGAAACCACAGAACTGAGCAATAAAATGATTGATGAAAATACGAACATCAATAATGTAAGTGATGGTGTTGTACAATCTAAAGCTAGGAATGCTGAATATCTCTGCTATTATTTATTTCACAGGGTCACTGTGAGAATCAAGTGTGGCAATATATGTAAAGTCACTTTGAAACTGGAAAAGTAATATGAACATATGAAATATTAAGAATTATTTTGATAACATTAAGTTAAATATCAGTACATGGAGATTCAGAAGAACATCTAAATATTAATATCTGTTATTTTCTCTTTATTCTCATTAATCTTTAGAAACTCTTTGTAAACTAATAATTTTAGTCAATTTCTTTTACCTTAATTAAGTGAATATATTATTTACTTTTAAAATACGATAAATTTTCTGGTTATTCTGATGTTATAATGCAGATTTGTTTTTTGACAAATTTAACATTTTTTCTCACATCGCTGAGGCCAAACAATTCTTTAACCTCTCAGAGATATTCTTTCTTTGTGATTGCTGTAGCTGTTTCCCTAGTCCTAGCCATCATCATCATAGTACATAATCACATTTTAGCTGTTCACTTTCCTTGTGGCCTCTCTTTCTCAAGTCTTTTCTTCTAGAAGGTGCTCAAATTCACTGTTTTCATTGTTTCATGTAATTTTAAGTGACTTGCGATTACAGCAAACCTGATAACACAAGGAAAAATATATAAACTAAGTGTAGGAAGGAAGTATATTCATCATCATTTGTAGATTATAAAATTTATACCAAGAAAACCTAAGACAAATAATTCACACTTTAAAAACTTTCAATTAATGGCTTTTCTATAGGACATGTGTTGGAAAAAAAAAAAAAGGGCACTTTAACATGGACTTCCAACATCAAGGTGCTGGACTAGATGAGGGAAAACTGTTTTTTTTTTTTTTGGTCTTAATTTTGTGCCTCACTTTATAGCCTGAACTTTGATGAAGTTTCACTTCTGTCTGAGGTCTCATAGATTCTCTTATGAGAAAAGATCCATCAATTTATAACCTTTACAATTCTTAAATCCTGTTCAGTAAATATCATGACATCTCTTCAAAACCTTTGTGCCTCACAGAGAAGACATATTTTCTCCAAAGCTCTCTTGGTCTCATGCATAGATAGTATTTATAATCTAGCACCTGGAGGAGTTCTAGTTTCCATTTCCAAAGAAGGTCTTTGGATCCTATTTCATCTTTAAAGGACCATTTGGGTGAGTTTCTCAGAACTAATCTTCCCTGAAATCTCTATCTCTTGTCAGATAAAAACTTTTTGCTGCTTTAAAATGATAGTTTTTTGTTTTGTTTTGTTTTATTGAATGCTTTCTTAACTTTGACCCACCAAGGTTACAAGAATCATAGAGTCCTAGATTCAGCCTGGACATCTCAAATATTGCTGTGGGATTCAGTAAGACTCATGAAGTGAATTAGTTTAGTTCACCTTCCAGACAGAAAATTGAGCTTGGGGAGCATGGCAACGTCTCCTAATCAGCACTGGCTATAAAATGGATTCTAAGAAATGGGATCTGTTACTAGTATGTCTGCCTAAAAGTACTAGAAAGGAGATGGTTTATTTGAAGTCTAGTTGAGGCAGTAAGACATAATAAAAAAAAGAACAAGGGTTTAGACTCAAGTAAACCTAGTTTTATCCCAGCTCTACTTCTTTTGAACTGTGTGGTCCTATCCAAATTACTTAACTTTTCTGAGCCTTTTTTTTTTTCATTTGGAAAATAGAAATAGTAGTTGTACGTATCTCAGAGCTTATTGTGAAGACTAAATTAGATATATAAAACACATTGCATGTATTATCAGGCACGTAGTAAGTGTTAGTTAGTTTTTTTTTTTCTATTTATGTTAAGTCTGGGAAGCAGAGCCAGTATATAAAAATAATTTTGACAATTGGTAAAATTTGAAGGTCAAAGAGAAAAGTTGCAGAAATAAAGTTGAGGTGTTGAATGAGTGATCAGAAATGATCCCCTACTTCAAAGAAAAATAAATACAGTAAATGAGTGGGACAAGGTGTTAATGGTTGTTTCAAAAAATGTTGCACTAACTTCAGTTCCTTTTATGCACAGTTTGGTGTACTGAGTAGGTCCTGGGACATGTTTATGAAACAGTAGCATCGAGTTGGGTGATAGATGTGACAAACACATCACCTTGACTTTTGTATATTTCTGGTTTTGGTGTAAATCCTTGAAAATTAATTGTTTTCTACAATTAATTTTGAGCTTTCTATAGTGCTTCATGCATTGAGTACTCTTCTTTGAACATCCGTGCAATCTGTGACTATCTAAAGCAATGTATGTTATTCCCAGGTGGGTTACAGGAGGCCAGAACAGTCTAGTAAAGAGAAGTTAGATACTTAGAGAATGTACGGATCCAAAGTTTATTCAGTTACCTGATTTTAAAAATACTAGCTACTTATCTTAACGCTTTTTAATTCTCTTTCATTATAATCTAAGAAAATTTTTACCATATGTTTCAAAAGTCTAACATTGCTCTATTTACATTCCTAAACCCTGTTCTAATTTACAGATCATCCTACTCTAAGACATAGATATTACTTTGAGGTTTCCAGAGAAAAACTCTAAAGAGGACTTTTTTAGTGAATGGTAGTTCCCTCTTTTGAATCAATTAGCATGTAATGTTCCGACATCCAATATATGCAATTTGTTTTATAAACTTTAGAGCAGCTACTACAATAAATAATAAATGTACTATTAGAACATAGTACAATAAAAAGCTAACATGTTTAAAATATGTACTCACAGTAAAAGTTCCATGTTTATGCTGTAATATTTGACAAATGATAAATTAGCATCTTTCCATAAATTAGTATCTTTCCATGTATTCAATATTGAGGACATGGGATCAGTAATCTATGAGTGATATGCGTATGTTACCTTGGCTATTCATGCAAATAGTATACTATTTGCATGAATAGCCAAGGTAACATACGCATATCACTCATAGATTTTTGATTTCTAATTTTAAATAACTATACTGTAAAGACATATTCTTAAATCTGAATGCACAGTGATGCTTAATCATCTATTTTTTTTCTTTAAGAACTCAGAATCATGTGTTACAGCTATCCTGATAAGTCTCAATTATCAATACACAGTACTCAGAAAATGATTTTGGTTACTTGAGCTTTATAAATTTTGAATGAATTTAAATTTGGAGTTAAGGAAGATTTACAACATATGAAAAAGAAAAAAATCCAAAATTACATTAATGTCTTCTGTAAACTCTTCCCTAATGAAAGTGTAATACTGGAAAATGCATGCATTTGAAATTGGATAGACTGAGCTCAAATCTGAACTTCTCAATTTGTCAGCAACGTGACTTTGGAAGTCACTTGACCTCTTGAACTACAAGTTTCTCATCTCTAAAATGAGAATAATTTCATTCAGTGATGTGTGGACTCTTAGAGATAATGCATGTAAAGTCTTTAGCACAAGGCCTGGTTTACAGTAGATATTCAAGAATGGAAGCTGCTGATATGAAAAATATTAACACTAATAAAAATTCTAATCCAGCATTACTGTACTAAAACTATTAATTAAATTAATCATAATACGCCAAGATATAATGTAGACTCACTAGCCAATAACTAGTTCATGACCAGCACTCAATCTTAAGATAGAAAATAAACAGAACACTTTTTTTTCTGTCAACCATAAAAATATTGTTCTTGAATCAAGAGTTTCATATATACCAATAAACTTATGTTTCAAGTTCTGTCTTTTACCTATTCATCCACTTATTTATTCACTCTGGCATTTACAGCTTTCCATAATTGATGTTCCTCTACCTCTCTGAATGTGATTTTCTTCTCCTAAGTGAACAAAGCAATACCATGTGAAATTCTGACTTAGTAGCTGTTTGTCTCGCTTTTATTTATCTGAAAAATATCAGTAAATATAAGTAGGCTTAAAGTATGGAAGATTTCCAGTAGCATAAAAGTAAAAATTATCACTACCATAGGCTAGTCTATTGAAGAAGAGTTTGCATTTTATTGATAAATAGATAATACATTACCTACCTATATTATATATATATATATATAATTGATTAGCTTTATTTAAAAAACAGAGATAAAATATTAATCCCTTAAGGTTATTTACAGAATCGAAAGTAAAAGTCTATACAATATGCAATGTTTAGTTCCTTGCAAGTAATAAACATTCATTAATTATTAGTGATTACGATCATTATAGTGGTGATGGTGATAATAACAATGATGATGTGGAGAAGTACCAATAGAATTTTGAGACAGGGAGGAATAGTTCAATGTGATATATTTACAGCTTTATAAAATTTTTCCTAAATAATTGGTGTCATGTTTTGGTATCTTTACATAGAATGGATATCCAAGACAAAAATTCTGCCCTGGAAGATACATATTTTAACATCTAATTATTTAGATATACCATATAATTAGAAGAACAGATCCATAAGTGTGTTAAAAAAATAAGGCAACTTATCTAGCTGAGATGTAGCACATGTAATACTCATACAATTGAAGCAGCACAAAGTATGATGTAAATCATTTTACTAAGTCAGATTAAAGGTGCTATTACTCATAGTTATGTAATACTATCTATAATTTCTGTGTTAAACTTGACATTATAAATCCTTTAATCTGCGTATTTAAAAGCCATTCTATGGCTCATTTTTCAAACAGATTCCCGTTAACACATTTACTGTTAATGAACCACTAACGTGTTCTCTCTTTCTTAGATAAACGCTGTTGACCAACATTATTATTTGCTCCTCATATAATTATTTTTTTGGCTTTTTAATTTAATTGCTTCAATAAAAAATACCCCAATAATGCATTTTTAATTACACTTCCCAGGTGACCTATGTAAAAAGAGGTTTTATAATGAAGCCACAATAATTAGCCTGTCACAGTCCAGTTTGGGGCTATTGTCTAGTTGTCCTTTCCATGGCTTGGGTGGCATGACTAGAATTCTAAAGACCTTGTGTATTATCTCCCATAATACTTAGGAAGGTATTAAAAATGTGTGCAATACTGGCAGAAGCAGGCTTTCTAATTATTGTCAGCTATTTCTAGTGTGACGTGGTAAATTCCCTGGAGAACAGAAACAACAGCCCACTCCAGGGTTTGTAATAGGCCCTAGAGCCTAAGTAGTTGTAGACAGAGCTGTTTCCCTCCAGTTAGATAATTGGTTTACATAGCAGCTCAACATCTGAATCAAATCCATTTTTTTCTGTTGTGATTTCACTGTTTACTCTAATATACATAAACTATTTTGTTATATTAAATAGCATATGACTCATTCTTTAATGGCTGAGTAAATTTGCATGTTCTGCCTCACCTGGAATACTAATGACTGTGATGTCTGCCCATTTTTCATGCATGAAATATTAAATGTTTGGTGTGTTAAGCATACATGCTTACTGTAAATGATGTGTTCTGGCAACTTCTTAAGTATGTTTTTTTGTTTTATTTTTTCTTTTATGAAACATGGCTTCAACTGAAAGAGAAATGCAGGTGATTTCCAAAAAATTTAAGGATGGTTGTCATTAGTGCAACTACAAAGAATTGTTTGTGAATGTTTGCATACTATTTTTAATCGTAATATAGTGACAGTTTATTGTGCAAAGAAAGTATATAAGATTCTCAAGAATGTGCAGATAACTTGCTTCATAGCAATAAATAAATATATTGTGGTATATTGAAGTTTCAGTTAGACTTGGTTTGAATATCTCTGGTTCTGTAACTGATAGACTGCTATTGCTGAGTGTTGTACCTAAATTCTATTACAAATGCTTTTTCTTTACAATAACATCAAATTTTCGAGTCATCACTTTTTTCCTCAAGCCTGAAGTGAGTAAAGGTAAAAAGCATTATTACATACAGGGAGGCCAGTGCTCTTCAACAGAATCTAGAAACACTTTCTATTGTTTTGCACTCCTTTCTCCCAGCCCTCACTCCTTCTATTCCTTCCAATTCAACAGTATAATAATCAGCCTACACTTTCTGTTCTTACCCTAAAACATAGGCCTTTTCTATGTGTACTCAGTGGAATTCCACGTAAGGTGTTTATTACTATTCAATAAGGTAGTTCCACTTGCCATCTGCGTTTCTTCCTCCACCACTAAGTAGGCCCTGTAGATGTTTAGGGACTCAAAATAATAGGATTATTTGGCTAACTTGTATTTAATGTCATGTGAATGGGCACAAAGATAATATGCTATGACATTCTGTTTTTTAATTTCACAGAAATAAACACATTATCTTCAATGAATAAGAATATAAGGTTGGAATTAAAATACTATGTTGTTGTATCAGGCAAATTAATTGGCTTCTCTATGTTTTGACATCATGTCTAAGAGAAAAGAACTCCTCCCCCACCTCACAGTAAATGGCACAAGTAGCTTGGTGACTTCAGGCAAGCTCCTTAAATCTCTTGAGCCTCAGTTCTCTCATCTGTTAATGGGAGACAATAACACCAACTTCACAAGGGAATAAAAATAGATTTATAGTGCATAGCACAATGCTCAAAACAGCATACAATAAATGTTACTTCCTTTCATTTTTCTTAAGTTAATGTTTTTATGCCCGATTCTGTTTCATCAGCTTAAAACCCAAATGTTACATCAATATAACATATAGTATGACTATAATTTTAATCAATGATTCAGAATTTGGTTTTGAAAACAAAAATCTCCCAAATACTTCACTTATACTGTATGCATTTGACATCTTATGAAATGTACATACCTCTGTGTCATTTTGAATATGAGGTACCTGTGTTTTTATTTTAATAAAGGTTCAAGGAGAATTGATTTGTACTTTTTTTAGCAGATTATAAACGTTTGAAAAATGGTAAAAACAAAGACTAGAACTCTTTGCTTCATTAGCCAAAAAAAAAAAAAAGATAAACAAAAAAAGAAAGAAAAAGAAAAGTAATATTTCTTAGAAGTACGGAAAAACAGAGTAAAAAGATCAGTCATGTGAGTGGTCAAATATCACCTTTTGGCATTTTAATAAACTGTTGCTTAGATAGAAATATCAAGCTATTACTAACGGCTATTAATGTGTACATGCTTCATGTAATTTTATAGTATCTTATTTTAATATCTGTAATTTTAATGAATTGCAATTTAGGAAAGAAACAATTTTCATTTACTTTATATAACATAATTATGGATCAAATTAACCCCACACTAGTCTTAATTACATTTAGTTTCATGTGGCTGATCAAGCAATTAACATGCTGCTGTATTTTGGAAGTAAAAACCAAGTTGTTATGGTCTTTCTTCCAAAAAACATGTACTTGTTCATCTCAAGTGTAGCAACCGTGTAAAATTATTCCTTGGAGTATTTTTTTTTCTTTTTCTTTTTCTTTTTTTCTCGGGAGGTGGGGGTGCGGTAGTTTACCGTACACTCAGGACATTGCTGCTCAAGAATAGGTATAATGAGGAAGTGCTGCACCTGGGGTCCTGTTATGTGGTGCTGCTTAATAATCTCTTCTTCATGCCACCCTTTATCTGCTGCGTTCAGACTGGTTTCCATGCATTTCTCTTTTAATTGGAACTAATTTTAGGCTTGCCATTACTTGTGATTAAACAGCCTCTTTACCACACATATATTTTCTTCCGTTTAGGTATTGTTACCTTCACAATTTTCTTTAGAAGAGAGTGATTTGTCAGGAAGAGACCATCTTTTTACTCCATTAGCTAAGTTATATTTGTAAGGAGTATAATTTTAACAGCAATAAAAAATATTGAGTTTAATAATAATAGCATTCAGGACCATATGTGTATGACTGCAACTAATCCTTTTCAACTAATTGAAAATGAAAATGGCCCTTTGCAATATGTGTGTATTGTGAATAATCCTAATTAGGATAATGCAAGGTTATTTTAGCACAGTTCAGAGGCAGGGTACAGTCTCAGAAAAACAGCTTAGCTGAAGTGTAGTCCATTTAGAATTACCTTGGAACCTATGAGAAATCACAGGTTTCGAGTCATGAACACCACAGAAGAGAGGTCTTTTGAAAAGCACTGGTTCCCATTGTATTTAAACAGGTTTAAAAACTGAAAAGGCCCCATCTTGTGCTACTGTCAAGTGGGAAAAAAAATTCTAAACTTCATATAATATCCATGATAGAATATATCTCAAAAAGGCTAAATATAAGATATTTGAACAAACTCCATGAAGTGTATTATTTGCTCGTTTTCCAAAGCCTTTGTTTTTATCTTTCATGATAAGTTTTGTTTCTCTTCAGCCTGGATAAATATAGTAGCTTTCCCTTGTTTTCTTGTGGTATTTCATATTGTGCCTAGATTTGTTAGATTGTGTCAGTCACATTTGATTACATTATATCACGTCAAAGAACAATGAAAAATAAGGGATTTTTCTAACTCTTTACTGAAAGAAGGAGGATTCATGGTCTGCCAGATTTCTTTCTTTCTTTTCTTTTCTTTTTTTTTTTTTTTTTTTTTTGAGATAGAGTCTCACTCTGTTGCCCAGGCTAGAGTGCAATGGTGTGACCTCAGCTCACTGCAACCTCCACCTCCCAGGTTCATTCTCTTGCCTCAGCCTCCGGAGTAGCTGGGATTACAGGTGCCCACCACCATGCCCGGCTAATTTTTGCATTTTTAGTAGAGACCAGGTTTCACTATGTTGGTCAGGCTGGTCTTGAACTCCTGACCTCAAGCAATCCACCCACCTCGGCCTCCCAAAGTGCTGGGATTACAGGCGTGAGCCACTGCACCCAGCCCAGATTTCTTATGTAAATATTCCTTTTCATATATAATGATGGAAACAAAAATAGAGTAGTAAAATATTAGCAGAGGGAAACCAATAATGGCTGACAATTTCAACAAGACATGCTAATTGTAACTAATTTTATTTCACTTGTCTGACAAAAAAATTAAAGCTCTATTGTGTACAGACCTATTAAGAATTTATTATTTTAAAAATTATGGTTAGGGTTTGAGTGTTTGAAATTAGTAATGACTAAAGATCAATTTTATGTATTAATTTTTGTTTGTTTGTTTTTTGAGATGGAGTCTCACTCTGTCGCCCAGGCTGGAGTGCAGTGGCGTGATCTCGGCTCACTGCAACCTCTGCCTCCCGGGTTCACGCCATTCTCCTGCCTCAGCCTCCTGAGTGGCTGGGACTACAGGTGCCCACCACCATGCTCGGCTAATTTTTTTTGTACTTTTAGTAGAGACAGGGTTTCACCATGTTAGCCAGGATGGTCTCGATCTCCTGACCTTGTTATCTGCCTGCCTCGGCCTCCCAAAGTGCTGGGATTACAGGCATGAGTCACCATGCCTGGCCTTCATGTATTAATTTAAACAAGCATTTTGAGAAGTGATGTCATTAGATTAGTAAGATTTTCTATTGCTTCTACTGTTTTGAGTTTTCTTTCACAGTGAAATAATCATCCAAACAGATACTTTGTCAATAAATAGGTTGTATAGCTAAGTGCATATTGACTATTTTAAATCAAGTCAAAAAGAGTACCAGGGCAAAGTGTTTAATACTTTAATTTCTTACTTAAAACAAAGCAGATAAAATAGGAATATATATCTAGGAATTCTCTTTACTCTCAATGACCTCCAGCAAAAGACTACCAGGAAAACACCTGTACTTGACTAAGTTGCGATTATTACTCTTTGTCATGAAGGAAAATATGCTCACAGGAACTGTGGGATATCCAGTAAGATGTTGTTAGAAAGGATTTATGAGATTCAGAGTTTAGTTGCATGATCTGTGGGTGGGTCCAAGTAAGTGAAGGTTTGCTCTGGATTGGGTACTGTCAATAGGTGGGTACAATTCTATGGCTAGGTGTTTCCATAATTCTCATTTAACTGCAGGGTAGACTAAAACTGTACTTGGTAAAGAAGCAGTAGTAACTAGTATTAGCTAGGATAGCGAGATATTTGGTCATTTTTATGGTTTGGAAAATGTTCATGATTTGTTTTCAGGTATGATTACAGAGTGGTCTTATTGCCTAGTTCTGTCATGATCACAGAGTGGCCTTGTCTGATATTGATGTTCTGTGAAACCCTTTGTATTCAACAGGAGAATTAAGTCTTGGCCAATGGTACTAGGCCAGCTCATAGCAACACATCAGGGCCCAGATGTTAATATCAGGCCATCAGTTCCTGATGTCAGAGGCTGCCTTCTCCTTTCTGTTCTATGCCTTTTTATCTTGACTCTACTGCTGATCATAGCAGGTAACTGCCCAGAAGAAAAAGTGAGAAAAATCTTATTTCTTTGTTTCTACTACTCTTTCTAGGACAACTTATCACATCTATGGACACCTCTTACTTGTGTAATGGAAATTTCAAAATCTATAATATAGTTTTGATTCCTATCTTCAAATCTAGACCTTTATTTGTGGGGGTGGGGAGGTGGGGTGCTGCCTAATTCTTATTACTCACTTAAACGTACATTGTCTAAAATGAATCTCCACGTCTACCTTCTTAGATCTGCTCCTCCACAGAGCCATCCTGGACATCCATCTCTCTTCTTTGTCCCATCACCAGGACTTATTGATTCTTCTCCTAAAACTCTGAAATCTATACTTAAGAACTAGCTCAAAAGTTATATTGTCTTTCATTCTCTAAAACTAATTGCTACTTTCTCTACAGTCTGTATTCCTTTGCAAGGGTGATTATTACATTACTTATGTTTCTAGATGTGTTTGGTCTTCTTGCCTATGTCTTATTCATTTTTTCCTCTTCAGCCTCTTACACAAGAGGAAATATAGCACAGAAGTTAAGACCATAGGCTTCAGAGTCATGCTGCCTACGTTCTTATCTTGGCTCGGTCAGTTCCTAGCTGTGACATCATAGCCACATCATTTAGCCTTTCTGGGCTTCAATCGCATCATCTGTAAAATGGGGTTGTTAATAATGGATCTATCTTAGAGTTGTTCAGAAAATTAAATGAGACATACATGTTCTTGAAACAACGCCCCAAACACAAGAAGCCCTCAATAAGTTTATTATCTATTATTACCACTTCCCTGCCTCATGGACAAGGCTCAAAAAATCTTTGTTGAATTGGATCAACATTGAATTCCCAATCATTATATAGGAAAGGGGCAGTCAGTTAGGATATGAGGACAATATTTCATCTTCACATCAGTTGAGTTATGCTAGTGAGTTTCCAGGTGGGCTGAAGTCTGACCCTGGTACTCCACTGAAAAGCAAGAAGTCAGCAGATGAAAAGGTTTTGTAACCACAAAGGGCTGGGTTTGTATCTGGGCTCAGCTTTGAGTACACTCCTTCACTTTGCTGAACTTCCTCTGTAAAGTAAAAATATTACCTAATTCACAGGTTATTTTGAAAATTAAATGGGCTAATAATGCATGTGAACTAATGAGCTAAGTAACAACCAGTTTATTTCATATATATATTTGTTAATTATTAATATTTTATCTTAACTTATCCTCCCACTGTGCAAGGACATACCCACCCACATACAGCTTTCCAAATAGTATGGTAAGGAGCCAGCTAGATAGGGCTACAGTGCAATTCTCTGATGAATGTCTTTAGAATTTCCCATGAGACATGTCACTTTTTTAAGTGAGGCCTTGATCAGTAATGAAATCCATCAAGCTAGAAGTAATATGGCTTTCGATGGAAACACAGGATGTAAATTGAGGTTGGATTACCTAGTCAGAATAATTAAGAGATAATGAAGTCTGCATCAGGCACTAGTTAAGAGAACTGCGCAGGATCCAGGCCCAGGTGGAGGGAAGGTTTGTTTGTTTTTTTTTTTTTTTTTCAGGGTACTTGTATGGTTTTATTTATTTATTTATTTTTATTATACTTTAGGTTTTAGGGTACATGTGCACAATGTGCAGGTTTGTTACATATGTATCCATGTGCCATGTTGATTTCCTGCACCCATTAACTCGTCATTTAGCATTAGGTATATCTCCCAATGCTGTCCCTCCCCCCTCCCCCAACCCCGCAACAGTCCCCGGAGTGTGATGTTCCCCTTCCTGTATCCATGAGTTCTCATTGTTCAATTCCCACCTATGAGTGAGAACATGCGGTGTTTGGTTTTTTGTCCTTGCAATAGTTTACTGAGAATGATGTTTTCCAGTTTCATCCATGTCCCTACAAAGGACATGAACTCATCCTTTTTTATGGCTGCATAGTATTCCATGGTGTATATGTGCCACATTTTCTTAATCCAGTCTATCATTGTTGGACATTTCGGTTGTTTCCAACTCTTTGCTATTGTGAATAGTGCCGCAATAAACATACGTGTGCATGTGTCTTTATAGCAGCATGATTTATAGTCCTTTGGGTATATACCCAGTAATGGCATGGCTGGGTCAAATGGTATTTCTAGTTCTAGATCCCTGATGAATCGCCACACTGACTTCCACAATGGTTCAACTAGTTTACAGTCCCACCAACAGTGTAAAAGTGTTCCTATTTCTCCACATCCTCTCCAGCACCTGTTGTTTCCTGATTTTTGAATGATGGCCATTCTAACTGGTGTGAGATGGTATCTCACTGTGGTTTTGATTTGCATTTCTCTGATGGCCAGTGATGGTGAGCATTTCTTCATGTGTTTTTTGGCTGCATAAATGTCTTCTTTTGAGAAGTGTCTGTTCATGTCCTTCGCCCACTTTTTGATGGGGTTGTTTGTTTTTTTCTTGTAAATTTGTTTGAGTTCATTGTAGATCCTGGATATTAGCCCTTTGTCAGATGAGTAGGTTGCAAACATTTTCTCCCATTCTGTAGGTTGCCTGTTCACTCTGATGGTAGTTTCTTTTGCTGTGCAGAAGCTCTTTAGTTTAATGAGATCCCATTTGTCAATTTTGGCTTTTGTTGCCATTGCTATTGGTGTTTTAGACATGAAGTCCTTGCCCATGCCTATGCCCTGAATGGTATTGCCTAGGTTTTCTTGTAGGATTTTAATGGTTTTAGGTCTAACATTTAAGTCTTTAATCCATCTTGTATTAATTTTTGTATAAGGTGTAAGGAAGGGATCCAGTTTCAGCTTTCTACATATGGCTAGCCAGTTTTCCCAGCACCATTTATTAAATAGGGAATCCTTTCCCCATTTCTTGTTTTTGTCAGGTTTGTCAAAGATCAGATAGTTGTAGATATGCGGCATCATTTCTGAGGGCTCTGTTCTGTTCCATTGATCTATGTCTCTGTTGTGGTACCAGTACCATGCTGTTTTGGTTACTGTAGCCTTGTAGTATAGTTTGAAGTCAGGTAGCGTGATGCCTCCAGCTTTGTTCTTTTGGCTTAGGATTGACTTGGCGATGCGGGCTCTTTTTTGGTTCCATATGGACTTTAAAGTAGTTTTTTCCATTCTGTGAAGAAAGTCATTGGTAGCTTGATGGGGATGGCATTGAATCTATAAATTACCTTGGGCAGTATGGCCATTTTCACAATATTGATTCTTCCAACCCATGAGCATGGAATGTTCTTCCATTTGTTTGTATCCTCTTTTATTTCATTGAGCAGTGGTTTGTAGTTCTCCTTGAAGAGGTCCTTCACATCCCTCATAAGATGGATTCCTAGGTATTTTATTCTCTTTCAAGCAATTATGAATGGGAATTCACTCATGATTTGGCTCTCTGTTTGTCTGTGATTGGTGTACAAGAATGCTTGTGATTTTTGTACATTGATTTTGTATCCTGAGACTTTGCTGAAGTTGCTAATCAGCTTAAGGAGATTTTGGGCTGAGACAGTGGGGTTTTCTAGATATACAATCATGTCATCTGCAAACAGGGACAATTTGACTTCCTCATTTCCTAATTGAATACCCTTTATTTCCTTCTCCTGCCTGATTGCTCTGGCCAGAACTTCCAGCACTATGTTGAATAGGAGTGGTGAGAGAGGGCATCCCTGTCTTGTGCCAGTTTTCAGAGGGAATGCTTCCAGTTTTTGCCCATTCAGTATGATATTGCCTGTGGGTTTGTCATAGATAGCTCTTATTATTTTGAGATACGTCCCATCAGTACCTAATTTATTGAGAGTTTTTAGCATAAAGGGTTGTTGAATTTTGTCAAAGGCCTTTTCTGCATCTGTTGAGATAATCATGTGGTTTTTGTCTTTGGTTCTGTTTATATGCTGGATTACATTTATTGATTTGCGTATGTTGAACCAGCCTTGCATCCCAGGGATGAAGCTTACTTGATTATGGTGGATAAGCTTTTTGATGTGCTGCTGGATTCGGTTTGCCAGTATTTTATTGAGGATTTTTGCATCAATGTTCATCAAGGATATTGGTCTGAAATTCTCTTTTTTGGTTATGTCTCTGCCAGGCTTTGGTATCAGGACGATGCTGGCTTCATAAAATGTGTTAGGGAGGATTCCCTCTTTTTCTATGGATTGGAATAGTTTCAGAAGGAATGGTACCAGTTCCTCCTTGTACCTCTGGTAGAATTCAGCTGTGAATCCATCAGGTCCTGGACTCTTTTTGGTTGGTAAGCTATTGATTATTGCCACAATTTCAGAACCTGTTATTGGTCTATTCAGAGATTCAACTTCTTCCTGATTTAGTCTTGGGAGGGTGTATTTGTCGTGGAATTTATCCATTTCTTCTACATTTTCTAGTTTCTTTGCATAGAGGTGTTTGTAGTATTCTCTGATGGTAGATTGTATTTCTGTGGGATCGGTGGTGATATCCCCTTTTTCATTTTTTATTGCATCTATTTGATTCTTCTCTCTTTTCTTCTTTATTAGTCTTGCTAGCGGTCTATCAACTTTGTTGATCTTTTCAAAAAACCAGCTCCTGGATTCATTAATTTTTTGAAGGGTTTTTTGTGACTCTATTTCCTTCAGTTCTGCTCTGATTTTAGTTATTTCTAGCCTTCTGCTAGCTTTTGAATGTGTTTGCTCTTGTTTTTCTAGTTCTTTTAATTGTGATGTTAGGGTGTCAATTTTGGATCTTTCCTGCTTTCTGTTGTGGGCATTTAGTGCTATAAATTTCCCTCTACACACTGCTTTGAACGTGTCCCAGAGATTCTGGTATGTTGTGTCTTTGTTCTCGTTGGTTTCAAAGAACATCTTTATTTCTGCCATCATTTCACTGTGTACCCAATAGTCATTCAGGAGCAGGTTTTTCAGTTTCCATGTAGTTGAGCGGTTTTGAGTGAGTTTCTTAATCCTGAGTTCTAGTTTGATTGCACTGTGGTCTGAGAGACAGTTTGTTATAATTTCTGTTCTTTTACATTTGCTGAGGAGAGCTTTACTTCCAACTATGTGGTCAATTTTGGAATAGGTGTGGTGTGGTGCTGAAAAAAAATGTATATTCTGTTGATTTGGGGTGGAGAGTTCTGTAGATGTCTATTAGGTCCACTTTGTGCAGAGCTGAGTTCAATTCCTGGGTATCCTTGTTAACTTTCTGTCTCGTTGATCTGTCTAATGTTGACAGTGGGGTGTTAAAATCTCCCATTATTATTGTGTGGGAGTTTAAGTCCCTTTGTAGGTCACTCAGGACTTGCTTTATGAATCTGGGTGCTCCTGTGTTGGGTGCATATATATTTAGGATAGTTAGCTCTTCTTGTTGAATTGATCCCTTTACCATTATGTAATGGCCTTCTTTGTCTCTTTTGATCTTTGTTGGTTTAAAGTCTATTTTATCAGAGACTAGGATTGCAACCCCTGCCTTTTTTTGTTTTCCATTTGCTTGATAGATCTTCCTCCATCCCTTTATTTTGAGTCTATGTGTGTCTCTGCACGTGAGATGGGTTTCTTGAATACAGCACACTGATGGGTCCTGACTCCTTATCCAGTTTGCCAGTCTGTGTCTTTTAATTGGAGCATTTAGCCCATTTACATTTAACGTTAATATTGTTATGTGTGAATCTGATCCTGTCATTATGATGTTAGTTGGTTATTTTGCTCGTTAGTTGATGCAGTTTCTTCCTGGCCTCGATGGTCTTTACAATTTGGCATGTTTTTGCAGTGGCTGGTATCGGTTGTTCCTTTCCATGTTTAGTGCTTCCTTCAGGAGCTCTTTTAGGGCAGGCCTGGTGGTGACAAAATGACTCAGAGTTTGCTTGTCTGTAAAGTATTTTATTTCTCCTTCACTTATGAAGCTTAGTTTGGCTGGATATGAAATTCTGGGTTGAAAATTGTTTTCTTTAAGAATGTTGAATATCGGCCCCCACTCTCTTCTGGCTTGTAGAGTTTCTGCCCAGAGATCAGCTGTTAGTCTGATGGGCTTCCCTTTGTGGGTAACCCGACCTTTCTCTCTGGCTGTCCTTAACATTTTTTCCTTCATTTCAACTTTGGTGAATCTGACAATTATGTGTCTTGGAGTTGCTCTTCTTGTGGAATATCTTTGTGGCATTCTCTGTATTTCCTGAATCTGAATGTTGGCCTGCCTTGCTAGATTGGGGAAGTTCTCCTGGATAATATCTTGCAGAGTGTTTTCCAGCTTGGTTCCATTCTCCCCGTCATTTTCAGGTACACCAATCAGACGTAGGTTTGGTCTTTTCACATAGTCCCAAATTTCTTGGAGGCTTTGTTCATTTCTTTTTATTCTTTTTTTCTCTAAACTTCCCTTCTCACTTCATTTCATTCATTTCATCTTCCATCAGTGATACCCTTTCTTCCAGTTGATCGCATCTGCTACCGAGGCTTCTGCAATCTTCGCGTAGTTCTCGAAACTTGGCTTTCAGCTCCATCAGCTCCTTTAAGCCCTTCTCTCCATTGGTTATTCTAGTTATCCATTCTTCTAATTTTTTTTCAAGGTTTTTAACTTCTTTGCTATTGTTTTGAATTTCTTCCCATAGCTCAGAGTAGTTTGATCGTCTGAAGCCTTCTTCTCTCAACTCGTCAAAGTCATCCTCCATCCAGCTTTGTTCCGTTGCTGGTGAGGAACTGCATTCCTTTGGAGGAGGAGAGGTGCTCTGCTTTTTAGAGTTTCCAGTTTTTCTGCTCTGTTTTTTCCCCATCTTTGTGGTTTTATCTACTTTTGGTCTTTGATGATGGTGATGTATAGATTGGTTTTTGGTGTGGATGTCCTTTCTGTTTGTTAGTTTTCCTTCTACCAGACAGGACCCTCAGCTGCAGGTCTGTTGGAGTTTACTAGAGGTCCACTCCAGACCCTGTTTGGCTGGGTGTCAGCAGCAGTGGCTGCAGAACAGCGGATTTTCATGAGACCACAAATTCAGCTGTCTGATAGTTCCTCTGGAAGTTTTGTCTCAGAGGAGTACCCGGCCAAGTGAGGTGTCAGTCTGTCCCTACTGGGGGGGTGCCTCCCAGTTAGGCTGCTCAGGGGTGGGGGACCCACTTTAGGAGGCAGTCTGTCCATTCTCAGATCTCCAGCTGCGTGCTGGGAGAACCACTACTCTCTTCAAAGCTGTCAGTCAGACAGGGACATTTAAGTCTGTGGAGGTTCCTGCTGACTTTTTGTTTGTCTGTGCCCTGCCCCCAGAGGTGGAGCCTACAGAGGCAGGCAGGCCTCCTTGAGCTGTGGTGGGCTCCACCCAGTTGGAGCTTCCTGGCTGCTTTGTTCACCTAAGCAAGCCTGGGCAATGGCGGGTGCCCCTCCCCCAGCCTCGCTGCCGCCTTGCAGCTTGATCTCAGACTGCTGTGCTAGCAATCAGCGAGACTCCGTGGGCATAGGACCCTCCGAGCCAGGTGCGGGACACAATCTCCTAGTGTGCTGTTTTCCAGGCCCGTTGGAAAAGTGCAGTATTAGGGTGGGACTGACCCGATATTCCAGGTGCCGTCTGTTACCCCTTTCTTTGACTAGGAAAGGGAACTCCCTGACCCCTTGTGCTTCCCGAGTGAAGCAATGCCTCGCCCTGCTTCGGCTCGTGCACAGTGCGCTTCACCGACTGTCCTGCACCCACTGTTTGGCACTCCCTAGTGAGATGAAACCGGTACCTCAAACAGAAATGCAGAAATCACCCGTCTTCTGTGTCGCTCCCAGCTCCCAACCCCTGAGGGCTGGGAGCTGGAGACCGGAGCTGTTCCTATTCGGCCATCTTCGGAGGGAAGGTTTTAAGGCAAACAGGTCAGCGTAAGTTACAGGATTTAACCAGGGCTGGCACCACCCAGTGGTAGACCCTATGGGATTTGTAAGGTTAGGAGAGCAAGAGAAGGTCAAGCAGTCTGTCTTTGTCAGGAAAACATAACAATGAAAATTTCAAGTAGACAATTGTTTAAACTGGTATTGGAGGGCAGGAAAGGTAGCAGGAAGATACAAAAGTTAACACAGAGATAGTAACAGGAGGGGGCACATACTTCCCTAGGGATTAGGGGTAGGGGGCAGAGGGAAGAGCTGGGGGCACCAACAGCACTCCAGGTGGGTTGATGTACTGCCAGCCCTCAGATCTATACTCTCAGGTTCCCAGTGCTGATTAGCTCGAAACCTACTCTTCTATATTGTGCTTTGTGATATTGGGACTAAGACCATGCAAATTTCACCTCTCATTTCCAAGCTGTTTCTCTGCTAAGTTCTGCTAATAGGGGACGCTAACGTGATACTATAAAACTGGGGGGCGGAGAAGGAACTTGCTCTGACATGTTTTACATGACTTCCTATGACCAGCACCCTAGCAATGACCCTTCACCTTGAGTATTGGAAACTGGCTAGAGTTTCTAGCTTTCCCCCTGTATTCCTAGAACCAGCATTGTTACTTTCACTTAGAATCATCAGCACTACGTGGAGAGCATTTCTTTCTCAGAGGGGACCCAGCTTTATACAATTCACCCTCCAAACTTCTAAATCTGGTTCCCTCAACTTCTTCTCTCTGTTTCCCCATCCATAGGGAGTTAGCTTCTCCCTGAAGTTACTATGTCTGTGTTACCTCCACGTATTTTTGCTAAAAGTCCAGTTCTCCAGTGCCCAGGTAACCAATTCCCTATCGAAATGCTGTTTCTGTTTTTCTGACCTGACTCTGAATGACATATACTCCCATGCCCTTAGGACATCTTTGGATTTCCACACAAAAATTAGATGTTGCGAGCTCTCTTTCATGCAAACCAGACATCTAGAGAGTGAGAGAATGTAAGAGGGAGTTTGGGAGTGTTATGTTCATAGTAGTATCTCAGATGAAAAGCTTCCTGAGCTTCTCATTCCTAACACCCACCATTACTCTTATTCCTTGTGCACTGCCAATCTTTTTTTGTATGCTGTACACTCTGGGAGATATAGTTCCCATGGCAGCATCTAGACTGGCACTTATTAAATGTCCACTGATGAATCAAGTAATTAAATAGGGCATGAAAATGTCTTTGTATATTTGTGTGAAAATGATGACAATTACCTATATCTAATATCCAATAATATAATCATTAATAGAACTCTGTGCCTGCAATGCAGTACTCTTCCATGACTCATTAAAAAAGTCACACAATAGTTTTATTTTTTGACTAGAAAGATATTTAAATGACAAATATGACATGATACATATCTTGTGGCATTTCCTAGGTATTAAGGAAAATAAATGGACCTTGCGAACTTTCTATAGCCAGATTAACAATGACAAATTTGGAAGCAAGTATATAACCCATTCCTTATATTTTCTGTTAACTTCAAATGTATTCAATAGAAAATTCACATATAGATGGAAAATCATTACCTATTTTACAAAGAATGCAATCCACATCAAGCACATTTTGAAAAATTTAAAATAATATTATTTAAAAACAATCATTTAGGAAGTGAGTTTTACTGGCAACTTTTTAAGTTTGCGGTTCATGACTAGAGGAATTTGTTAAAATTTTAGCAGCATATTTTGAAGATAAGTATGTCATTATAATAGAGGCAAGAGACAGCCAAATGCCTAGGCAAATAGGGAAGGGTCCTCAGGGAACCTCTGACCTGCCCAGGTCATTGCGCACAGAGGGCTTGCCTGAACATGCCCACAGTGAACAATTCCATCCCTTAACACATGCACAGTAAGCTGAAATAAATCAATGTGGGTGGCTCAGACTAAGGGCTGCATGTGCACTGGGAGAATATCGTGGAGCCACCAGGAATTTGTGCCTTATGGAGAGGAGGAGCCTGGCCCCTTCAGCTTGTGTGTGGTGGCCTGGTATTCAATTTGTGAGGGGGAAACCTGCATGCAGGACCCCTCTTTTAGTTGAGAGCTTTCCTTTTGCTTTCAGTGTGTCCACATGCCTAATTTTTCCTGGTCGTGAGACAAAAACTGGATTTAGCTGAGCTATGGAGCAAAAAATCCTGCCTCAACTGTGTGGATATATGAATTATATTTTGCATATAATGAATGCAAAAGACTTATTCTCTAGTAACTAAAGGAATTAGTGTGTTTTCAAATAGACCTAAAAATATCTACTAAGAAATTATGGAAAAGTGACTTAGCACTTAAACATTTGTGGATAATGAGGGTCAGGTAGTTTTGAGTGTTATATACTTATATAGTTTTTTGTAGTTTTCAAAGGATTTTCACACATGTATTTCATTGAATTTAATTACAGCATTTTGAAGTAAATAAATGTACATAGAGGAAACTTCTGGGAATCCCTCTTGTACCTGGCTTTCCCTGACTTAATGCACCATATAACAAAACTCCCTTTAAATAGCCACTAGATTAATTACTATCTTAAGCTTATGGGCTTAAAATTGTTATGATCATAGAACCATTGACTTGGATACGGACTGTATGTTTTTTTAGGATGGAGCAGAGAGGTGGCATAGACTGTGGACATTTCTGATGAAGACTGATAAGACCCATTCAGTCAGTCTTTTAAAGGAGAAATAAAGCACGATGTCTGATGTGGCAGCCTGACATAACACAACTTGGTTCTGGCATGCTGATACTATTGTTTGTGCTAGGAACTGTTGCTGGAAGTTCTCTTTCTTCCTTGACCAAAAATAGATGACTTGTTATTATGGAAGACTCACTGGCTCCTGAGCTTCTATTTCTCATTCATCTTTATTTTGTTATATCAATGAGCTTGGGCCCTCCCTAAGTGTCTAGAAGAGTGCCTAGGGTATATTTGCAGGAATAAAATAATTGGACAAATCCAAGAGGAAAAAAACGTACTAGATTTTTAAGCAAGTGTTTAATGCAAGCTATGGCTCCTGGCTCACATCCATTAGTCATGGATGAAGAGGCTGAATGTCAGAGAGGATAAATGACTGGTCCCATTTATGTCCTCTAACTCTTACTTCCAGGTTCTTTTGCAATGGTGTGCACCCATTGGAGAAGAAAATTGGTAGGAATCCCCCCCTTACTGGCACTTACACAGATAATGGGAGAGCTTAAGTAGGTGTGTATATGCACACACATACACACATATTGTATGTTTTTAAATCTTATTATGTCATTAAATAATGTGACAAGATGATAAAGGTTGTCCAAGACTTGAGGAGAAAATACTCTGAGGCTGAATTTTAAGACATGATTCTCGAATGTGGGACATTGTGGAAGATCGATAAACTAGGGAGATGTAATCCCTCTCAAATAGGTAATTAGGATATTTATAGGGCTTGAATAAAAAATATAAAAGAAGAAAGGCATCATTGGTTTGGTTGAGATGACCTAATAATTTCTTCCAGTCATGCTGTAGATTTTTGGATGGAGAGAAACATACACAGTTAAAGCATACACACAACATTTGAACTTGTTTCCTGGTTAACCCCTGGGTAGAGTGTGTGGACTATGGAATGCTTTAACATTAGAACCTGGTTATAGAAAACAGGAAATGGTTGAAGGACTAAAGATGCTGCCAGATTAAGTCGTTCTCCCTACCAGATAGATTAAAAAGATAATTTTACATTGAAAAATTTATGAATATTAAATAGTAATCATTCATGAGACTATTATAAATGATGATAGTTATTTCACCTTCAAAATAAGTGTGTTTGTATAGTAATGTGGTAGATTATTATAAAATTCTATATTTGCAGTACATGAATTGAGAACACTTACTCAGTTCTATAATTTGTGGAGGCAAATGAAGCCTTTTCAGATTTCTAGAGCAAAGAATTATTGAGATTTTCTACATGATGTGGGAAATATATATAAACCTTTTTCCCTTGCTAATATGTGTGGGTAGATGCACTCTGTGAATGCCTCCTGAATTTCTAGCATCCACCACTGTAATGGCCACTTGTGTTAGCTTAGTCTGCTATAACAGAATACCTACCATAGATTGGGTGGCTTAAACAACAAACATATACTTCTGGAAGCTGAGTGTTTGAGATCAGGGTGCTAGCATAGTTCGGTTCTTGGTGAAGGCCCTCTTTCTGGTTTATAGATGGCTGTCTTCTTGTATCCTCACATTGCAGAGAGAAAGATAATCTCTTTTGCATCTCTTCTCAGAAAGGCACTAATCCCATACATGAGGGCACCACCTTCATGCTAATTACTTTTCAAAGGCCCCACCTTCTAAACATCACACCGGGGGAAATAATTTCAGCATATGAATTTTGGGGGTAAACAAGCATTCAGTCCATTAACACCACTAAACCATTTTGAAGAAACAAAATAACCTGTTTTGGCACTGTCTTAATCGTCTCTAAGGAAAGCACGTACTACCAGTTGTGGCTTGGTCATTTTCTGTAGGGATAGATTATTATAAGCTATACCCTTAGAACCATAGACTGTCAAAGTTGGAAGGGGTATTTAAAGTATTTGATCTAACCAAAATCCCAATGTCTTCCACCTTGCTTTAAGCTGATCATTCAGCTTATTTTTAGATATCTGCAGTGACAGAACTTTATCTTTGGAGGTAGTTTAGACAGAAACCATGATTTTTCGTGACCAGTTTCACCTCAGGAGGCTAGAATGAAGCTAATTCTATCTGTATGAGGAGAGTGTTATACCACTTTGGAGTAAATATTTCCATGAAAAGTATCCATTTTTTTATCAATTGTTTCTCCTTTGACAGTTTCAAGTTCGTTTTGCATTTTGGCCAATTGTTTTAGAGGAAGAGTTAGCCTTTCCAATTACCTACTCCTCTACCTGCCTCCCATATTTAAAGATGCACTCAGCAGTCCCATTGCAGTTATTTAGTTCGGTGTTTCCTAAATTAGGTTCTGGGGAACATTATTCTCATAAGCATATTCTGTGAAAAAAGTTTCAAAGGACAAATGCATTCTGGAAGGTTTGCAAATCTATATGCTTTTCGTGGGGATTCACAGTGAATATTATCATACTAAAAACTCTAAGAAGCCCTTGAGAAAAGAAACCTCTTTAACTTTCTATAGTTTAGTATTTCCCAAACTTATCTGATCTCAGGACTCTTTTTCAAGTAACATCTGCTAGCATTTCTTTGAACCAACTGTTCTTTAGAAATGCATGTTGAGAAATGCTGGCCATAAATTTACTGAGATGTCAGATCACAGGAGGAGGGTGGAACAAATATTTGGTCGAGTAAGCTTTTACTAATGGGAGATATCATGTAATGAGAAGAAAAGGCAACATAATCACTATAATACAGGTTTTTGCCTTTGCTCTTCCCTGTTTTGACCAAGCCCCACTCTGTGCCCTACTGTTTTGCTCCTGTTTGTTTTGACCAATGCATAAGCACCATAGCCTCATATAGAACTATAAGTCAGCGAACATTTGTAAGAGCTCTATGGAGCCTTAAAACATCATAAATAAGATCACAACTGTTCTTTTTTAAAGAAGGGCAATGGATTAGGAAGAATTAGCCACAGGGAGTATTACAAGCATTCATCTTCTTTCATTATACTTTAGAGACACATGGTTATATGGCATGCAATTCCTTGCCAGACAAAAATAAAATGGCTAAAACCCTCTATGAATATTTAATAATTAAAGATTATTTATTATCAAGCAGAATCGACCAAAGTGGTTTCCAGAAACAGTCCCTTTCATTTGGATAGCAAGTTATAGGAGAAATGTAAAATCTTAATAAGCCAAACCAAGAAAAAAATAAAAAAGAGGCCTATTATTTAAACTATATTTTACAGGTAAATGCTAGGAATTGTGGCTTTCAGATGATATTTCCTTGTTATGATTTGGTAATATTTGTGACAAGGGTTTAATACTTTTGACCTGTGTTTTATTACTTACCAGTAATTTTATAGCTAACAACCAAACTGAAGCAAAATCAGAGAATGGACACAATTACAGTAGAATTTACAGAGCACACAGTTCATCTACCTCTGACAAGCCAATATAAAATTTCTCCATTAACATAAAGGGTCACCCTCAAATCAGGGTTCTCTAGATTGTTTGATTAGATAATATTTTAAAAATTAAGAGAAAATATTGTTATAATAATAGGGTAGTTTTATTGACTAGAAAATAAGGATTCCTTTTTAAAATCTCCTTTTTGTAGAACATTAACCAATACTCTTCATCACGATAATTATTGTATTTCTAAATTGAGGAAACTGTTAGAAAATAAAGCCTTTTTTGTTGACAGTCAATAAATGTTAAAAAAATAAAATAAAAAATGAAAACTGCAACAACCCTGAAAACAGAAGCAGGATCCCGGTAGAACTGAGAAAATGAGATTGACCGAGATGTTAACCAACAATAATAATTGATAAAGTGCGATGTTGTTTCATATCTATTACACACACACACACACACACACCAGCTCCAAGAATGTATATGAAAATATGATAGAAGAAAAAAAGGAATAGGGGCCTCCTTTATTTTGTGGTTTTAAAAATAGGAATTTATAAGCAAGGAGTTCACATAAAATATTAAGAAAAGCAGAAGAGCATATCTCCACCTTTATTTCAATGCTTTGACAATGACACTAGCAAGTATTGATTAAGAGGTATTATCATACTGATAGATACTCAATATATCCTGTGGACTGAGTTAGTATTTTTAGATCATCGAATACTTACACAAATTTTTTCTAAACGTAATATAATTTCATTAGGGATACTACTTTCCCCCCACAGCTTTTGAGAAGCGGATACCCTCAGTGATTAAACTGTGTGGGATTTTGAATCCTAGTTCTAACACTTGTTGGCTGTATGATGGAAAGTAAGCTCTTTACATCTTTGAGCCTCAATTACTGGTTATTTGTATGTAAAATGTGTACCAATGCCATCCTCACTGCGTTATGGTCACAATTTATACAAGACACCATTGTGTCTTTCCTTTACTAAGTGTGCAGTAAACCTTATATCTCTTTCGTTGCTCTCTTTCTCTTTCTCCTTTTCTTCATCTTTCCTGTCTTCTTTCTACTTTTAATTTCCCTCCTCTGTATTCCTATTATTACTACTACATTCCCTGCTTCTGACATCTCATTTAGAATCACTGTATGATTTCTGGTCCCTTTTGAATCAAAATTCACTAGATTAAAGACAAATGTGGCACCACAGCAGTAGCTAAAAATAGTCACCTTAATGGATTAATGAAAAAGAAATGTAGGGAAGAGAATAGTGGTATCTCAGTTTCTCAGACTTTCTCCTTCCATTGACTCCACCTTTAAAATAGGCCCAGTGATGCAGTGAAATGACTCTGAAGGAGCCTGTCAGAGGACCTGGCCTGAGGATTGCACTGGGTGGTGTGTGTCAGTCTGAACAGCCTTGCTACCAGCAGAACTATATACAGGGTACCTCTTCTAACTTCTTTTCTGCCCCAGTATACTCACAGGCTGGGGGCAGCGTGGGGGTGGGGGGAGGAGTTAAGAATTCAGTGGCAAAAGTTGAAATTATGAGGATTCTGACATTTAAGAATTTCTTTTTGCTGTGCCTTATAATTTTTAAATGTCAGAGAGAATTGGAATGGCTATTAAGTCTGAAGATCTTAGCACAGAGTTAGGTCAGTTTTATTTTACTAAAATTGGCTTGTTTATTTCTAGCAAGTAAGCATTGTACTCCAATACGACCATTTCTTTTCTTCCTATGTAAGTGTTCCATCATTGGTTGTAAGACAAAGGGCCACAATTTCAAAGACAAGGCAATAAAAACAAAAGCAGATTTGTTTTACTGAGTATAGAGACTTTTGTCTATTGAGGCAATAAAACAGGAAAGAAGCTAAAATGTTTGATGTGTTTCACATTCAAATAGTTTTATTATTGAGAGTCTTATCAATAAGGCATAAGTGCTCCTATTCAGAGACCCTGGGGTCAACTTTAAAGTAATATTGATATTTAGATTTTCTATACTAATCAATTAGGCTGTAAAATAGTGTTCTTTGAAAAGTGAGCCCAAAGAAAAAACCCAGTAAACTACATTTTCACTAGATTTACTAAAAATAAAAGACAAATTTCTGAAGCCTGTAATAAACATCAACTTACTTAGGCTTTGATTTGCCAGTAGGAGGGAGAAATTCTGTATGTAAGAACTTCTGCTCTTGATTTTTTTCTGTTATCTTGTACACAAAGAATTTTGATATGATTTGTTCTCCATCCTTATGAAACCTTCCATGTGTGAGCTCTCGCATATGGGAGCATTTTATCCCTACTTTGAATGTCCAAAACACTTCACACTTCTTGTTCACTAGTCATACATATTATTTTCTACCTTGTGTTGTTGTTATTTCTATACGATTTGTGTATTACCTATTAAATGTTAGTCTAGGGAAGCAAGACGTTCGTCTTACTTTTATATTCACCACCATGACTTACACAAAATAAGCCATCAAATTACTAAATATATGAATGAATGAATGACTCCCCACTTGAGGTCCATCACTTTGGGGCTAAATGTCAAGGGGAGATACAACACACACACGCATACACACACATACACACCACATGAAACAGTCTGAAATGTGTGCCATAAACAGAGATTGAGATTTTAGAGTCTCGAGAAACCCCAGAGATCTTCTCTTTAACTATTGGCCCGTATTTTACTCAATAAGATGCTGAAGCTCAGGGAAATTAAATACAAATAGTAAGATGAGCAGTATGCCTGAGAACATAAAACAACATAATATAATATATAATAATATAGTATTTATGTGTAAGTTATTATTATATTATTCACTTATATTTTTCACTTATTCAAGTGTTCTTGAACTGTAAGAAAAGTTGAGATTATGTTGTTTTATGCCTTTATTATTTTCTGAACCATTTATATGTGAATATATGTATATATGTAACTATGTGTCTATGTGCATATGTGTGTATTTACTATTTTTAGTGAAAGAGGTCCTAAGAGGCAAGTGAATAGTAAAGGCCATATCAGGAATTCCTCGCAGAGCCCATACTAGAATCCTGTCTCCTAGCCATGGGTGTTTTACATCCTGGAAATATTACTGGTTCTCTGTTGCCTGGACCCACTAGTTACTCCTCTATTTGGCTCAACTAAACCACCCAGCTCACAGATGTTATATGGGAACTGGAGTTGAATGAGGATTCCCAATATAGATAAGTGTAGGAGACAGGTAGGATAACACAGATTTCCAAGACTGCAAAAACAATTTAAACCTCATGGGCTACCATTCATCTTTATATTAGTATATCACTTTACTCTTCTTAGAAAAGATCTTTCTAGATGTTGTTGCAGCTATAAGGAAGATATGAATTCTCACAAATCTCCTCTCACATGTGATGAGGAAAGAGACACAGAGATGTTTTTAGGGTTATATACTGAATTGCAGGTAGAACCAGGATTTGAACCTAAATATTTAAAGTCATGGCCTTGTGTCCTTTCATCTTCTGTTGATGTCTCCAAATATGTCTGAATAAGGAGCATATGAAATGAAGAATGATTACATTTATTTAGAAATGTAAGCAATTGTCCTAATAGAGTACCTTTCTATTGAGGAAATCAAAACATTTTATGAACATGCAGCATCAAGATGCCAGCAGCTATATTTTATAGGTCATGAAAGTTAGAAAAGGCACTTTCATGTTGTATTCTTTATCCAAAGAGAGATTCAAGCATAAACATTCAACTTGTATTTATTAACAGATTCCATTGGCTTTTGTTTACCAAGTATTGGAAATATCTTAATGGATTTTTTCTGTAAACAACAAAAACAACAATAAAATCAAACAAATAAATTTAGTAGGTGTTATTTTTCTGAATTAGTCCATTCTTGCTTTGCCATAAAGAAATATCTGAGATCGGATAATATATTTAAAAAGAAGCTTAATTGGCTCACAGTACTGCAGGCTGAACAGAAAGCATGATGCTGGCATCTGCTGGGCTTCGGGGGAGGCCTCAGGTAACTTAGAATCATGGTGACAGGTGAAGGGGAAGCAGTCACATCACATGACCAGAATGGGAGCAAGGGAGAGAGCAATAGGGGTGGGTGGACTATACACTTTTAAACAACCAGATTTCACAAGAACTCACTCACTATCATGAGGACAGTACCAAGAGGGATGGTGCTAAACCATTCATGAGAAATCTGCCTCCATAATCCAGTCACCTTTCACCAGGCTCCACCTCCAACACTGAGATTACATTTCAATGGGTGGGGACACAGATACAAACTATATCATTCTGTCCTGGCCCCTACTGAATCTCATGTCCTTCTCAAATTTCAAAATACAATCATGCCTTCCCAATAATCCCCAAAGTTTTTTTTTTATTTTTTTTATTATACTTTAGGTTTTAGGGTACATGTGCACATTGTGCAGGTTTGTCACATATGTATCCATGTGCCATGTTGATTTCCTGCACCCATTAACTCGTCATTTAGCATTAGGTGTATCTCCTAATGCTGTCCCTCCCCCCTCCCCCCACCCCACAACAGTCCCCGGAATGTGATGTTCCCCTTCCTGTGTCCATGAGTTCACATTGTTCAATTCCCACCTATGAGTGAGAACATGCGGTGTTTGGTTTTTTGTCTTTGCGATAGTTTACTGAGAATGATGTTTTCCAGTTTCATCCATGTCCCTACAAGGGACACGAACTCATCATTTTTTACAGCTGCATAGTATTCCATGGTGTATATGTGCCACATTTTCTTAATCCAGTCTATCGTTGTTGGACATTTGGGTTGGTTCCACTCTTTGCTATTGTGAATAGTGCCGCAGTAAACATACGTGCGCATGTGTCTTTATAGCAGCATGATTTATGGTCCTTTGGGTATATACCCAGTAATGGGATGGCTGGGTCAAATGGTATTTCTAGTTCTAGATCCCTGATGAATCGCCACACTGATTTCCACAATGGTTGAACTAGTTTACAGTCCCACCAACAGTGTAAAAGTGTTCCTATTTCTCCACATCCTCTCCAGCACCTGTTGTTTCCTGCTTTTTGAATGATGGCCATTCTAACTGGTGTGAGATGGTATCTCACTGTGGTTTTGATTTGCATTTCTCTGATGGCCAGTGATGGTGAGCATTTCTTCATGTGTTTTTTGGCTGCATAAATGTCTTCTTTTGAGAAGTGTCTGTTCATGTCCTTCGCCCACTTTTTGATGGGGTTGTTTGTTTTTTTCTTGTAAATTTGTTTGAGTTCATTGTAGATTCTGGATATTAGCCCTTTGTCAGATGAGTAGGTTGCAAAAATTTTCTCCCATTCTGTAGGTTGCCTATTCACTCTGATGGTAGTTTCTTTTGCTGTGCAGAAGCTCTTTAGTTTAATTAGATCCCATTTGTCAATTTTGGCTTTCGTTGCCATTGCTTTTGGTGTTTTAGACATGAAGTCCTTGCCCACGCCTATGTCCTGAATTGTATTGCCTAGGTTTTCTTGTAGGATTTTAATGGTTTTAGGTCTAACATGTAAGTCTTTAATCCATCTTGAATTAATTTTTGTATAAGGTGTAAGGAAGGGATCCAGTTTCAGCTTTCTACATATGGCTAGCCAGTTTTCCCAGTACCATTTATTAAATAGGGAATCCTTTCCCCATTTCTTGTTTTTGTCAGGTTTGTCAAAGATCAGATAGTTGTAGATATGCGGCGTCATTGCTGAGGGCTCTGTTCTGTTCCATTGATCTATATCTCTATTGTGGTACCCGTACCATGCTGTTTTGGTTACTGTATCCTTGTAGTATAGTTTGAAGTCAGGTAGCGTGATGCCTCCAGCTTTGTTCTTTTGGCTTAGGATTGACTTGGCGATGTGGGCTCTTTTTTGGTTCCATATGAACTTTAAAGTAGTTTTATCCAATTCTGTGAAGAAAGTCATTGGTAGCTTGATGGGGATGGCATTGAATCTATAAATTACTTTGGGCAGTATGGCCATTTTCACGATATTGATTCTTCCAACCCATGAGCATGGAATGTTCTTCCATTTGTTTGTATCCTCTTTTATTTCATTGAGCAGTGGTTTGTAGTTCTCCTTGAAGAGGTCCTTCACATCCCTTGTAAGTTGGATTCCTAGGTATTTTATTCTCTTTGAAGCAATTGTGAATGGGAGTTCACTCATGATTTGGCTCTCTGTTTGTCTGTGATTGGTGTACAAGAATGCTTGTGATTTTTGTACATTGATTTTGTATCCTGAGACTTTGCTGAAGTTGCTAATCAGCTTAAGGAGATTTTGGGCTGAGACAATGGGATTTTCTAGATATACAATCATGTCATCTGCAAACAGGGACAGTTTGACTTCCTCTTTTCCTAATTAAATACCCTTTATTTCCTTCTCCTGCCTGATTGCTCTGGCCAGAACTTCCAGCACTATGTTGAATAGGAGCGGTGAGAGAGGGCATCCCTCTCTTGTGCCAGTTTTCAGAGGGAATGCTTCCAGTTTTTGCCCATTCAGTATGATATTGGCTGTGGGTTTGTCATATATAGCTCTTATTATTTTGAGATACGTCCCATCAATACCTAATTTATTGAGAGTTTTTAGCATGAAGGGTTGTTGAATTTTATCAAAGGCCTTTTCTGCATCTATTGAGATAATCATGTGGTTTTTGTCTTTGGTTCTGTTTATATGCTGGATTACATTTATTGATTTGCGTATGTTGAACCAGCCTTGCATCCCAGGGATGAAGCCCACTTGATCATGGTGTATAAGCTTTTTGATGTGCTGCTGGATTCGGTTTGCCAGTATTTTATTGAGGATTTTTGCATCAATCCTCAGAAATACAATCTACCATCAGAGAATACTACAAACACCTCTATGCAAATAAACTAGAAAATCTAGAAGAGATGGATAAATTCCTCGACAAATACACCCTCCCAAGACTAAATCAGGAAGAAGTGGAATCTCTGAATAGACCAATAATAGGCTCTGAAATTGTGGCAATAATCAATAGCTTACCAACCAAGGTCCAGGACCTGATGGATTCACAGCTGAATTCTACCAGAGGTACAAGGAGGAACTGGTACCATTCCTTCTGAAACTATTCCAATCGATAGAAAAAGAGGGAATCCTCCCTAACACATTTTATGAAGCCAGCATTGTCCTGATACCAAAGCCAGGCAGAGACACAACCAAAAAAGAGAATTTTAGACCAATCCCCAAAGTTTTAACTCATTCCAGCACTAACTCCAAAGTCCAAAGTCTCATTTGAAATAAGGTTAGTCCCTTTTGCCTATGAGCTTGCAAAATCAAAAAAGAGATACTTCAAGAAGCAATGGGGGTATACACATTGTGTAAATACTATCATTGCAAAACGGAGGAATTGGCCAAAAAATGAAGGGCTATAGACCCCACTCAGGTTCAAAATCCAGCAGGGAAGTCATTAAATCTTAAACCTCCAAGATAATCTCCTTTGACTCCATGTCCCAAATCCAGGGCACACTGTTGTAAGAGGTGGGCTCCCAAGGCTTTTGGCAGTTCTATCCCTGTGGCTTTGCAGGGTTCAGCCCCTGGAGCTGCTCTCAGAGGCTGGCATTTAGAGCCTGTGGCTTTTCTAGGTGCACAGTGCAAGCTATTGGTGAATCTACCATTCGGGGGTCTGGAGAATGGTGGCCTACTTCTCACAGCTCCACTAGGCAGTGCCCCAGTGGGGACGCTGTGTAGGGGCTCCAGCCCCATATTTCCCCTCCACACTGTCCTAGTAGCAGTTTTCTGTGAGAGCTCTCCCCCTGCAGCAAGCTTCTGCCTGGATACCCAGCCCTTTCCATACCACCATTGAAATCTAGGTGGAGGCTCTCAAGGCTCAACTCTTGCACTCAGTGCACCTGCAGGCTTAACACCACATGGAAGCCACCAAGGTTTACCGCTTGCACTGTCTAAAGGAGTGGCCTGAGCTGTACCCCTCTGAGCCATGACTGGGGCAGCCAGGATGCAGGGAGCAGTGACCCAAGGTTGTGTAAGGTAGCAGGGCCTGGCCCTGGCCCATGCAACCATTCTTCCCTCCTAGGCCTCTGGGCCTGTGATGGGAGGAGACCCTGTGAAGGTCTCTGAAATGCCTTTGAGGCGTTTTTCCCATTGTTTTGGATATTAGCACTTAGGTTCCTATTAATTATGCAGATTTCTGTAGCAAGTAGTAGCTCCACAGCCCGCTTGAATTTCTCTCCAGAAAAAGGTTTTTATTTATTGATTGATTTATTTTTATTTTTTATTTTTTGGTTGTTTGTTTGTTCATTTGTTTTCTGAGCCACAAAGCCAGAATGCAAACTTTTCAAAGTTATATGCTTCATTTCCCTTTTAAATATAAGTTCCAACTTCATGTAATTTCTTTGCTACTGCATATGAGCATAGGTTGTTAGAAGCATCTAGATCACATCTTGAATGCTTTGATGCTTAGAAATTTCTTCTGCCAGATGCCCTAGGTCATTACTCTCAATTTCAAACTATCACAGAGCCCTAACGCAGGGGCACAATGCAGCCACGTTCTTTGCTAAAGCATAACAAAGGTGACCTTTGCTCCATTTCCCAATAAGTTAGTCCTTTCCATCTGAGACTTCAGCAGCCTGGACTTAATTGTCCATATTACTATCAGCACTTTGGTCACAGCCATTTAACCGGTCTCTAAGAAGTTCTGAATCTTCCCTCATCTTCCTGTCTTCTTCTGAGCCCTTCATAATCTTCCAGCCTTTACCTGGTAACAAATTCCAAAGCTGCTTCCACATTTTCAGGTATCTTTATAGCAATGGCTCACTTCTGATACCAATTTTCTGTATTAGGCCATTCTTGAATTGCTATAAAGAAATAACTGAGACTGGGTAATTTATAAAGAAAATAGGTTTAATTAGCTCACAGTTCTGCAGGCTGTGCAGGAAGTATGGCAGCATCTGCTTCTGGGGAGGCCTTAGGGAGCTTTTATTCATGGTGGAAGGCAAAGCAGGAGCAGGCACATCGAGTGGTGAAAGCAGGACCAAGAGAGAAAGGAGGGAGGTGCCACATACTTTAAACGACCAGATCTCACAAGAACTCACTATCTGGAAGACAGCATGTGTTAGTCTGTTCTCACCCTGCTAATAAAGACATACTCAAGACTGGGTAACTTATAAAGGAAAGGGGTTTAATGGACTCACAGTTCCACATGGCTGGAAAGGCCTCACAATCATGGTGGAAGATGAAGGAAGAGCAAAGGGACGTCTTACATGGTGGCAGGCAAGAGAGAATGAGAACGAAGTGAAAGGGGGAAACCCCTTATAAAACCATCAGATCTCATGAGACTTATTCACTACCATGAGAATAGTATGGGGGAAAACGTCCTCATAGTTCAATCAATGATCTCCCACCAGTTCCCTCCCACAACACATGGGAATTATGGGAGCTACAGTTCAAGATGAGATTTAGGTGAGGATACAGCCAAACCATATTACAGCACCAAAGGCATAGTGCTGAATTATTCATGAGAAATCTGCCCCCATGATCCAATCACCTCTCACCAGGCCCCACCTCTGTCATTGGGGATTACATCTCGACATCAGATTTGGGTGTGGGCACACATACAAACTGTATGAGTAGGTGAATACTTGGATAAACACTGTTGAGCATTTCAAGTATCCTTCCAAACCTTTTTATGAATATATAAACATAAATCTAAACATAGGATATTTAAAATTTTAGTCAAATGTATACTATTCTATAACTGGCTTATTAACTTCATGATTTGATATCTATAATGTATTTAATCACTCTCCTATTACCGGATATTTAGCTTGTATTTTTTTTCTTTTATATACTATTTTGTGAAGGCACATTCTGCCTCTTACACCTTTATACACTTAGCACTTATTTCCTTATGATAAAGTCTTAGATATAGAATAGCTGGTTATTTCAGATCGGGTTTCCCAATAGCATACTTGGAGGTGAAGGTGAAGATCGTATTTAGGAGTTGTATTTAGAAGTGCTGGTAAAGTCAACACCTGCGGGATATAAGGGAGGGGAGGAAGCAGGATTAGTGATGTATTGATTGCCTTACAGTCTCTCAAGGAAAGCTGAAATCTCTGCTTTTCCCCCAGGGAAATTTTAAGCTGGAATGGCCTCTTAGAGTCACCTCAAGTTGGAATGAGTAGATTGGCCCTGAATTGATTTGTCACTGGCTGCAGTCTGCCCAAGGAAGGGCTGTTCTGCCTTTGAGCAGGTGGCTCCCCCCATCCAGAGAGATTCCTGAAGACAATTGACAGCTGAGGGCTATCTGGTAGAAGCACTCCCAGGAGCTGGGGGAATGAGTTCCACATTGTTGAAGGGGGCTGGGCTGGGCAGTGCATCACTGCACTGGGTCTAAGGCAATACATGTGACATAATTGATAAATTGTGCCAGATTACCATCCAAAAAGTTGCTAAATTATACTCATTTCTTTAGCAATGTGTGAGAGTTTTTGTTGTCCCATACTCTTAACATTGCTGAGAAATATCAATCTTTACATTAGCCAACATGGTAGACAAAAATCTTGATTGCTGTTTTAATTTGCATTCATTTATTAATGAGATTAATATCTTTACACATATTGAAAGGCCATGCATATTTCTTCTTTAGTGACTTGACTATTTATGCCTTTTTTGCCATTTTCAATTATTGTGCTAATCTTTGTGCAGTAAGGATATTAACCATTTACTTGTTATATATGTTACAAGTATTTTTTTCAAGTTTATAATTTGTTTTTTAATATTCTTTATCCATCACTGTAGTCTTTTATATAATCAAATCTATCTTTTTCTGATTTCTACCCTTTATGGTAAGAAGACACTTTTTTTACTCAAGATTATAAAAAAGTCTTCATATATACACTTTCAATACTTCATGGTATGTTGAATGCATTTTGAATTTACTTTCATGAATATATATAATGTGATACTAAAATTTAAGTTGGTGTTCAGACACCAAGATATAAAAGATCTCATTTCTGAAGTACCTAGAGGGCCAGACATATGTAGCCATACAGTTTTATATTGTGATGGTTGCAGGACTTTGACCTCTCAACCACATCAGGAATATATGAGGGTCAGGAGCCGCTGACTAAAGGAGAGTCTGGTCTTTGGATAAAGCTCTTACTGTACTAGTGAGACCAAAGCTCTTACTGTACTGGTGAGACTGCGAGTCTCACTATCATTCTGGGAGAGGAATGGTATAGATGGATCTCCCTTTGCTTTAAGGAGACCACTTAGCAAGTACAATGAGTGCCCTCTGAAATTTCAGGATGTGGTGGATCAGTGTCTGATGCATGATGGAGAACATAACTTCAAGAGCATGTTTAGCTCACTAACTTCTTTGATATTAGAATGAGGATGGGTTGCTGCTGAATTGTTGATTTGCATTCTCAGAATTTCTCAAAACAGAGGTTCCTTAGTGTTTCTCATGCATTAGATGCAGATACTTGCTCCTCCATTATACCCCGCAACACAAAAGCACACAACATGGGACCATTTGGGTCTTGTCTCGAAGGGCCGCCAACAAGGGTAAACAGATATTATCAGACATCAGAGTATATTTAAAGGAGAAAAGATAAAACTTATAATTTAAAGGAGAAAAGATAAAGGTTTATAATTGCAACCTACGAGTTCTGCTTCTTCAAAAGAATAGTTACAGTGGTATGAGACAAGGCTGTAACTGTTTTTTCCCCTCCAAAGTAGCCAATTATTTCAATATTATTTATATAGGGATATACCATTTCACCAATGGATTTGAAATGCCACCATATTTATATATTAAATGTAAATATCTATGTACTTGTTTCTGTATTCTGTACTGTTCCAAGCATATAATCATTATTCTGCATTATAAATCCCATTAACATAATTAGTTTATAAAATATTTTAATTACTGGTCATAGAAATTCATTATTATTTTTCTCCAAATATTTTTGTCTATTTTTTTTGCAAATCTTTTATCCAAATGAAAAACATAAACTTTAATCAATCCTCCAAAATCATAGATTTTTTTTTTGGAATTACATTAAACTTACAAAATTATTTTTGGGGAGATTTGACTTTTTTATAAAATTTAGAATTCCAGTCAAATACCTGGTATGTCCTTCTGTCCTTCAGTAACTTTTTATGACTTTCTTCATATATATTTGCACAATTTTCATTATATTTATTCCTAGATAACTTATATTTTAATTACTATAGCTAATTAGATTATCCATTTGCATATTTACAAACTTTATAGGAAATTTTATATATATTTATATGTAACAGAGATATGCACGCAGTGGCATACTGATAAATGCTTAACTGCTGACTTTCTGGAAGAAATTTTTTTTTAAAACTGATTTTTAGAGTTTGCTGATTTTTCACTGTGTAAATATTTTTTCAATGGCTAATTTCAAGATGTCAGCATTGATGCTACTGAGTGTGGAATTAGGAAAGTATGCCTATTTTATCATTAATATTAAATAACAATTTATTAATCATTTAAATGTAATATTTATTAATAATTTATTAATAAATTTATTCTTGTGAGCTATGATAAACCAATTTCAGTATATCACTGTCACACATTTTGTAGTTAAATAATCCTTAAAATAATTACAATTGACTACTTGCAAAGTTCAAAATGAGCTTTAGAAATGAGAGTTTAGAACCTAAGACTTAAAATCTAAAAATTAAAATTAGAAAGCATTAAGATACATTGTCCTTAAATATTTTTTTCTTTACTACTCACTATTATTTTGATGTACATTAATTAAAAGAACATTTATGGTCATTGTTTATCATGGACTCCCTCTTAAGAGCTCTGATTCTGTGGTTTTTCCTTTTCCTGTTCGTGCTTAGTCTACAGTTGGACGTGTAGATGAATAGAGTGTGTCGCATCAGATGCTGAATTCTACTGTACTCAACACACTCAGTCTCCACTCCACTATGCAATCTCCCTGTACCAAGAAAACATTGAGAGAAATCACTTAAGGCATAGGGTTCTCACACAATTCTCAAAGCTTTTCAATGTATTATCTGCTGGGCATGCTCCCCAAAGTTTCCTCCAGCATCTGCTGGTTGGATTTTAGTGGTGTCTGTATCAAGTCAGAGAGGAAACTTGTAGCCAGCCAACCAGGAATGCTATGGAAATTCAGGGAGTTCTGAATCTTTTTTGTTGTTTGTTTTAACTCATTTTTGTTGTGGTAACCCAAAGCCACCTATTAAGGTCCTGGGATCATGTTCTTTTATCCTTGTCTCTCATATTAGGAGCCATCATATTTACATTAAATGAAATCTGAGGACAAATGCTGCATTCATTTGCTTAGGGCTCAGCTAAATCTGACTCCATCACCTTTTCCTGCTACCTTTTAGCTCCTTCCAAGTTAGGGTTATAGGGCATCTTCCCAGCCACTATTATGCTTCAGAGTTTTTAGAGCTTTGTTGGGGAAACACTTCCACTTAGTTTGGAGGTAGGTCAATCCTTTGACAGGTGAATTAGTTTTCTAGGGCTGCCGTAATAAATTACCACAGATGGGATAGATTACACAACAGGAATTTATTTCTTCAGAGTCTGGAGGCTAGGAGTCCAAGATCAAGGTTTCAGATTGGTTTCTCCTGAGGTTCTCTCTTTGGCGTGTAGCTGTCTTCTCCTGGTCTTTCCTCTGTATGTGTCTGTGTCTAATTTCTCCTTCTTATAAAGACACCAGTCATACTGGATTAGGGCTCACTCTAATGAGCTAATTACCTCTGTTGAGACCTTATCTCCAAATATAGTCACATTCTGAGATGCTGAGTTTTAGGACTTCAATACATGAATTTTCACAATTCAACCCATAACATCAGGGTTAAAATTCAGATTATTGTCCATTAATTGACAATTTACTTAATCAGCTTCAATGATGATATCTAATCTGGTTTGCTATCTTTAATTCTTTCTCATTTATATATTTCCCTAGAATTTCAATAGGATTTAGAGTGAAAGAAAAGATAAACACATGGACTCAAAGTACTACCATCAGAAATCTTCTGATATTTTCTAATGCCTGTGGGAAAAACAAAGGGAAGAGAGAGCACACCATCAGTGATCACAAAAGTGTACTACTCTGCCCTAACCACAAAGGAGATGAGCTGTGTGCATGTACATGAATCTTCAGAGAAGAATAAAGCTGAAATTCTATCACATTTAGTGCTCATTGTTTGAATTGCTCCAAAATATTTATAACCCACATTTTAATGTTGTTGATTAATATATAATTAAGTATTAACACAATCTTTAAAGTTAAAGAATGAAATACAATGGAATATTTGTGAATTTTCTGGGATCATGGCCAGAATGTCACAGTAACATTTATTTTCTTGGAGTAATTACTGTACATACACAGTAATTTACAGCATTTCTTTTTGTCTACTTGTGTCCAATTTGCAATTTTACTTTTTAGTCATATCCAGACATGAGTCTTTATAAACTACACATGCACTGTTAACAAGGATGGTTAAAAATGGCTCTTAAACTTTCATATTGTAAGAACATTTTCTGTGAATGTATTCTATTCTTTCCTCTTTGATGCCTCAGCTCACACAAGTAATACAACTGCTCCCTTTAATTAAAATGGGAAAATATATTACTTATAAAGCTTAGTCTTAAGCAGAGCCAGGTGCAAAATCTATAGTTCCCATAATAGGAGACGTACCATAAAATGGAATAAAATGATAAATTGATAAATACAGCATATAATTATTCATTTTCTGTTGTTATCCTTTTTTTATTAGTAGCAAGAATGTACAAAAGAATTACAAAGTCTCTGTTTAATATAATAAAAAACTATGAATTATATAACTTAGGGGATCTACAGTTAACAAAAAAAGTCTTTGAACTTAAAATTCTCTCTATAGCTTTTCACCCTTGATCTGTGTTTTCTCTTCTCTTTGTAAGAATTAATACAATCCTTTTAGATAATTTCTCCTATTATTTATCTCCTAAGAGGCAATTTATTTAAGGGAAATGTAGTTTCAACGACATGTACTTTATTTTGTATCTGCAATAGATGCTTTGGCCATACATTGGAAAAAGGAGAACAAATGCAGTAATATTATGAAATAAACTTTAAACACCAAGTAAGTATTCCCTGGAGGAGAAGAAACAGAAATATAAGCTGCTTATTCTGGGAGTTGTTCAAATCCTCTAATCTGTTTGAGATTATTTTGATGCTGTGATTTAAGGTGAGAGTTTGGTTGTTGCCTGCATGCCTCACTCTGCATTCCACACCCTTGCTGTTTTTCAGTGGTTAGGATTCTGGAGTCAGGATTTCCCTTCATTCTGCAATTTGGTGTTTCTGTACAGTTGGATGTTTCTACTATTACATTTTGACTCTAATGAAATTTTCACATTTCTGCCCATAAAGTACATATTTCCTGAGAGGAAAGAGAAAGAAATGTGGAGAGTGGGGGAAACAACCCAAATAGGCTATTATGGTCACATATCTCTGATCATACAGATTGATGAAAATATACTTCTATAGCTTTTTCTACTGTAAGTTTCATTACAATGAAAAGAAACAGTAATGCAGAAGTATATTTAGAAATATACTCAGATAATTTTGAAGATGTTTCTACCACAATATAAAAATAAAATAATGGCACCATTGTTTTATTTTGTTTATCCATAGGCTAGTGGGTAGGGATAGAAAACTTAAAGGCTGCTCCTTAGGGAAATAGGGTACATAATATATATTTCATTTTCACTCTGTTTAAAATAAAATGTCAAGGTGCTACACAGCTGTGGAGGACTCTTGACTTAAGCCCCACTTTGTAAGGCAGTTGCTGAAACTCCACAGTCTCCAGCAGCTCCTGGAGAATAATACAGAGACTAGGTTGAATCTATCATTACCCTCCAGTAATGAGAAACAGAATAATCAAAATAGCATTTACTGAATTCCTACTAAATCTCAGACACATTTTCCCATTTTTTATAACCCTCAATTACTCTGTTAAAGTAGGTTATTTTAGCTACTTTCAGAGAGGAAAAAAATGGACACAGAGAATAATGGTGGTGTGAAGATTTGAACATAGGACTGTTTTATTCAAGGGCTACAATGATTCCAACTCAAGTAGTTGTCTCTGAAATGCTACTCAAGAGCCTATACTGATTCTATGGCTTGAAGTTACCACAAAAACCTATGGAATCACAAGAATAGGGGTGAAGCATAGCTGAGGTGTGTCACAATTCCAGAGTTTCTACCCAAAAGTTTCAGCCTAGCAGTCATAATCAAATAAATGAGTGAAAACATCTCTATATAAATGCTATTACTTATTGTTCAGTGAGTTCTCATCATCCACAGCAGACCTTCCCAACTACAGTGCCTGGCAATTCCTCAGATGAAACAGATCTGGTGAGATGAACAGGATTTTAATATCTGACTTCTTGAGATGGTGTGGCTGGTCCCCGGCCCAAGCTGCTTGTCTGCCCTCCTCTCAAACACCACAACATGGTCGTAAGCATAGGAATCCTTTACATATCACGAACATTTTTCACATAACTTGTCCACTCCTGTCTTCTGCCATTCTTGGCACAATATTAAGCTACTGGCATTTCTAGAACCTACTGTGTTCTTTTAAATCTCTGTGTCCCTGATCAAGCTGTGATGTTAACACCACACCCACCTTCTTACAAACACAGCTTGCTATGTCAGGTCTCAGATCAAAGGCAATTGTCTCTGATTTCTTCAATAAACCCCTAGATAAACCAGAGCAATCCTTGTAGGGTCCCATATACTTTGTTTATGTCATTATAAAAGTAATAATTACTCAAATTAAAATTATTCGATTTTATATTTCATTAGCATCTTCATATCATACTCAACTCATTCTGGACAGAAACAATATCTTCCCTACCTAAACTGGTGACTAGATCAGACTAGAAACTCAAAAAAATTTGTTTAATTAATTACTTAATAACTGATATAAAAATAAGGCCACAGGTTCTCTTTCTTTTCAGATTTTTTTTGGCAACGAAACCGTATTATATATGCCATCTACCTAATAAGTAATCATACCTTAATAAGAATGATAACATACCTTCCCAGGAATATGCACTGCTATGTAAACAAAGTGTTCACTGTAGTTTCAAGATCCCATTTGATAAGAAAATTAAAGAAACAAACTTATTAAGGAATCAAACATTCTTTTAAAAATGTTTGAAATGAGAAAAAATCCTATACTCTTTAAAAAATTATATTGATTATTCTTCCTTTCATGATATTTTGTTTCAGTGTTTTATAATTTAAACACTTAGAGTTAAGTGACAACATGAATATAAGGTAAAAGAACAGAAGTTTTTCTACTTTATGTTTAAGAGTAGAACCTTCCAAAAGGAAATACCAAGCACTAAACCATTTTCAATTAATTGCCTCAAAGGGGCTTTTGTATGCTCCTTTCAGTTAGGGTTTTCAAATTCATATTCAGGAAATTCTTATACTGCTTTATTTTAAAGCAACTTAAACTTGAATTATTTTGAAAAACATACTCACAAGGAAACATTAAGAATATGCCTAAAATTATTGCCATTCAGGGAATATCTTAGATACTTGTATATCTAACGTAAATATTTTCTTAAAATGTCTTGGAAAACAGCACTTTAGAAATTATTTTTCTATGGCTAATTGTACAGCACTTATTTACATTGCATGTAAACTTTTTCTTCTATCACTTCTCAAAGATACCCAAGAGTCTAGCAATATAAAATGAATCCCATAAAATTCAGAGAGGAACTTTTATACTGAAGGCTTATAAAAGTCTAGACATGTTGTTTAGTGAAAATGATTTGTGTGGAATTAGAGAATAGGCACTGGGAGCCACACAGGGGTCACCAGAAAAACTTTATCAAAGTTACCTCATTTTGCTTTGCTTTGAACAGTGATAGGATAAATATCCTTGTAATAATATTCGTTTCTTGCTCATAATTACTTTCTTTTGAAAAATATTTAGAATTTTGGGTGAAAACACATACACAATTCCAAGGTTTTGATCTATGTTCCCAAATTATTCTTCAGAAACTTTTCATGTATTTTGTATATCCTCAATGCTATATGGCCATTTGTTTTATGTATTCTCATAAAAAGTATGTGTTATTTTTAAAGAATATTTACCTCTTGATCACTGAAAAATAGATCTTATTTAATTTGCATTTTTGATTTGTAAAGCTTATTATGTTCACCAGCTATTTGTATCTATGCAAGGGTACATAAGTGATTATCTGAAAATTTTCTCAATGTGGAAAACTGAATGTTTACCTCTCTTGTGAATTTCAAAGGCTTTGTATATAGTGCATGTGTTAACTTTTGCCTTTAATATATTTTTCAAATTCATTTTTTCACCTTGTTACTTGATTTTCAATCTTATTTATATTGATTTTTGACATGCAAAATTTAAAAATTTTAATGTAATCAAAAATCAACATTATCTTCTTACATAGTTTCTGGGTTTCATTTCCTGCTTAGAAAGATTTTTCACACAGTGAGATAATGTTATTGTTCACCTATATTTTCCTAGAGTGTGTTTGGCTCATTCTGATGTGGATAATGGTGTGTGTGATTATATTCTTATATAGATGCACGCCTTAGTATTGAGCATAAACAAGCCTATGCTACTGCTTTCCAATTACATGAGGTTTTTTTTTTTTTTTTTTTTTTTTTTTTTGAGACAGAGTCTCGCTTTGTTGCCCAGGCTGGAGTGCAGTGGCGCAATCTCAGCTCACTGCAAGCTCCACCTCCCGGGTTCACGCCATTCTCCTGCCTCAGCCTCCCGAATAGCTGGGACTACAGGCGCCCGCCACCATGTCTGGCTAATTTTTTTTGTATTTTTAGTAGACACGGGGTTTCACCGTGTTAGCCAGGATGGTCTCGATCTCCTGACCTTGTGATCCACCTGCCTAGGCCTCCCAAAGTGCTGGGATTACAGGCGTGAGCCACCGTGCCCGGCCTACATGACGTTTTATGCCTATGGATGTTTAAAGTTACTTTCAGTCGAGACATGCATGGTCTTAATGTTTGTGTCACCTCCAAATTCATATGTTGAAATCCTAACCCCCTATGTGATGCCATTAGGATATGGGACCTTTTGGAGGTGATCAGGTCGTTAGGGTAGAGCCCTCATAAATGGGATTAGTTATAAAAAGAGGCCCCAGAGAGATCCCTCATCCCTTCTGCCATGTGAGGACACAACTAGAAGATAGCTGTCTTCAAACCAGGAAGTGAGCTCTCACCAGACACTGAGTCTGCCAGTGATTGGTCTTCAACTTCCCAGTCTCCAAAGTAGTGAGAAATAAGTTTCTGTTGTTTATATGACCCAGTCTATGGTATTTTGTTATAGCAGACTGAACAGACTAAGACAAAACATTTTCTAATTTTATGATTCTGCATAGTAACATTATTGCTACCAGCATAAACCTTCATAAATTACTAAGGGTGTTGGATGTTAGTTCTGACCAGATTCGGGGTTTTGTAGAAGTTCCTTTCTCTGGCTATCTCTTCCATGATGAGGGTGTAATAACTTAAAGGCATACAGTGCTTCTGTTACAGATTAGGAAAAATAAAATAAAATCATGGGAATTTTGACAGAAAGGCAAGTGAGTTTCTTGCCATTGCTCCTGTAGACAAAAGCAGCCAAAACTGCCACCAGAATGCTGCTTAGAAAGCTTTTAGTCTCAGAAATAATTGTTTTCTTCTGTGCTACTACGTCAGTTCTGGTAGTCCTATCTTACTTTGTCTCATGTTTTTTCCCCTTTGATGCTCACCTTACCTCTATTTGCTCTCATGATTATTTTACTTGAATCATGGACACAGGGACTATGGGGAAAATGACAGGTCATTGTATTCAGACCTCTGTACCTAGTGCATGTTATTGCCAGACACTTATATTATTCCCTTTAGAATTATATTTAATCTCTTTCTGAATGTCTTATTGATGTTTTCTCAATGACCTCTTCGGGTGGCTATTCCATTGTTAAATTACTCTTGCCTTTAGGACACTTTCTCTTATAAGTAATTTAAACATGCCTTTCTTATTTCTTGTAAAACATTCTGAGTCAACCACAAATAATTCTTCACTTTACTGTATATTATTTCTTTCTTCTCCAGTAAAATACCACATGTCATGGGAGGCAAGCTCTCCATTCAACATGTAGGCCATTCAGAAGAAACCTAACAGATTTATGCCATTTCCACATCTATAAAAGGAACATTTAAATGCTCTTTAAAATTCCTCTCAGCACTAATATTTTGTGATCATATGATTTCTACGTTTGGTTGTAAAATGATTTCTAAATCTGTCTGTGTTCCAATTTGTTATGCCTGTGAAACTTTTAAGTATTGTGTACTTAAATCTATTATTTTTAACTTCCAATAATCAAAAACTGTAAATTATATCATGTAGAATTATAAGTGCCTAATTTTATTGAGTACTTATTATGTACTAGTTTGTTATTGGATATTTATATATTTTAGATTTATCCTCTAATGATATTTTATAGTATTTTGTTAGAGTTAAATATACATACACACATGTGTGTATATACATGTTATATATACATATTTATGTATTTTAATTTATTCTACTGGAAACATTACATTCAGTACATTCTTGTTGTATCTTTTATTCTCTTAAGCCATCATATCTTTTTTGTTTCCTTTTTATGGAGAATTTCTTTTTTTTTTTATTATTATACTTTGGGTTTTAGGGTACATGTGCACAATGTGCAGGTTTGTTACATATGTATCCATGTGCCATGTTGATTTCCTGCACCCATTAACTCGTCATTTAGCATTAGGTATATCTCCTAATGCTGTCCCTCCCCACTCTCCCACCCGCACAACAGTCCCTGGAGTGTGATGTTCCCCTTCCTGTGTCCATGAGTTCTCATTGTTCAATTCCCACCTATGAGTGAGAACATGCAGTGTTTGGTTTTTTGTCCTTGCGATAGTTTACTGAGAATGATGTTTTCCAGTTTCATCCATGTCCCTACAAAGGATATGAACTCATCCTTTTTTATGGCTGCATAGTATTCCATGGTGTATATGTGCCACATTTTCTTAATCCAGTATATCGTTGTTGGACATTTGGGTTGGTTCCACTCTTTGCTATTGTGAATAGTGCCGCAATAAACATACGTGTGCATGTGTCTTTATAGCAGCATGATTTATAGTCCTTTGGGTATATACCCAGTAATGGGATGGCTGGGTCAAATGGTATTTCTAGTTCTAGATCCCTGAGGAATCGCCACACTGACTTCCACAATGGTTGAACTAGTTTACAGTCCCACCAACAGTGTAAAAGTGTTCCTATTTCTCCACATCCTCTCCAGCACCTGTTGTTTCCTGACTTTGTAATGATGGCCATTCTAACTGGTGTGAGATGGTATCTCACTGTGGTTTTGATTTGCATTTCTCTGATGGCCAGTGATGATGAGCATTTCTTCATGTGTTTTTTGGCTGCATAAATGTCTTCTTTTGAGAAGTGTCTGTTCATGTCCTTCGCCCACTTTTTGATGGGGTTGTTTGTTTTTTTCTTGTAAATATGTTTGAGTTCATTGTAGATTCTGGATATTAGCGCTTTGTCAGATGAGTAGGTTGCAAACATTTTCTCCCATTCTGTAGGTTGCCTGTTCACTCTGATGGTAGTTTCTTTTGCTGTGCAGAAGCTCTTTTGTTTAATTAGATCGCATTTGTCAATTTTGGCTTTCGTTGCCATTGCTTTTGGTGTTTTAGACATGAAGTCCTTGCCCACGCCTGTGTCCTGAATGGTATTGCCTAGGTTTTCTTGTAGGATTTTAATGGTTTTAGGTCTAACATTTAAGTCTTTAATCCATCTTGAATTAATTTTTGTATAAGGTGTAAGGAAGGGATCCAGTTTCAGCTTTCTACATATGGCTAGCCAGTTTTCCCAGCACCATTTATTAAATAGGGAATCCTTTCCCCATTTCTTGTTTTTGTCAGGTTTGTCAAAGATCAGATAGTTGTAGATATGCGGCATCATTTCTGAGGGCTCTGTTCTGTTCCATTGATCTATGTCTCTGTTGTTGTACCAGTTAAGGAGAATTTCTGAGGACACTTGTCCCATGAAGACACTTTACAGAACTCTTATTCTATTTCCTACTACACTATTTTCCAATACTTTTCCCTTTATTTATGGCTACTAAGAATATTTGTTGACACAGGTTGATGGAAGAGAATAGAGAAATCAGAAATAAAGCCATGTATCTAGAGCCAACTGATCTATGACAAAGTTGACAAAGACATACACTAGGGAAAGAACACCTAAAAATGTGCTCTCCCTTTTTTTATCATAGTCAGCTCACCGACTGGCAACATCAGCTATGCCAGTCTTCTTCAGAGTGGGATGCACAGCCCACAGGGGAGCATCTAAAGTGGAGGGAGAAAATATTAAAACATCAAGAATGAAATCAAGCTTTTCAGATAGTTAAAACTTGGATTGACACTGGCTTCTGCACTGAGCCATGAGAGAATGAGACAGCCTCTAAGAAGAACAGGAATCCACAGCAAGTCGTTGATCATGACGCCTTCACTCTTGCATTTGCTTTCAACATTTTGTGACACACTGCAGCTTTCCTGTGCCTGATTAAGCTGGTCTGGCTTATACACCAAATGGACAATTTGTCGAAAAAGGTTTCTTCAACTAAACCATAGTATAAGACATAATTAACTCCGTGACTTCAAAAGCTTACCTACAACATCCATTGTGTCTCTAAGTTCAGCAAACTCCAATGTCTTCACTCAGTCTTTCTGCCCACACTTTAGTTGAAACTCTCCTTATTTGTAATCTGGATGGTTAGTAGATACTGTCCTAAATGATCTTCACCTTCAGTTTTACTCCTTTTGCAATCTACTAGCTACCCTAAGCACACTCTTCATTTAATACACATCATGTGACACACATGCCACTCTCTTGTTTGACATCATTTGTCTTAGTAGGTGCAAGTTACTGTAACAAAATACTACGGACTAGATAGCTTAAACAACAGAAATTGATTTTCTTATACAGTTCTTGTATCTGGAAGTCTGAGGTTAGGGCGTCAGCATGGTTGGGTTCTGGTGAGGACTCTCTTCCTGGCTTTCAGATCCAACTTCTCACTGTGTCCTCACAGGGCCTTTGCTTGGCACATGCACTTGGAGAGAGAGAGAGATCTCTCTCATCCCCTTCTTATAAAGCCACCAATCCTATCAGATTAGAACTCCACCATTATGACCTCATTTAATCTTAATTACCTCCTAAAAGCCCTGTCTCTAAATAGTGACACTGGATGTGAGGACTCACCCCATGGGACTGGGGGAGCAGGTATAATTCAGCCCACAGCATCATTCATTAGTTCTCTATCTTCCCTCTTGTTAGATGCTGGGATCCTGGTCATGGTGTCTAAGGCTCTCCAGGATCCCATGCCAGCCTGTCTCTCTTGACTCAGCTGAAATTGTGCCTGATCCGGTATGTTGTGTTCAAGCCCTACTTAGCAGTTCCCCAGGGTATACCATGTTTTCTCTGGATTCTCTGCCTTGTTTGTCATCTTATGCCCATTTTGAATATTTTCTATTCATCCTTGTGAACAGGAAGTAGGCACATTTTCCTCCAAGAATCCTGCACTGGTAATAATTTCCTTTTACTCTATTCCTTATCCCTCTACCTTAAGTCTGTGTTAGAGGCCCTTCTTCTCTGCTCTCTGTGTAGGTTAATATCATACTACATTATAATAATTTGTTTACTTGCCTGCCCCCCATTAGATTATAAACTCTTTGAGGGCAGTGCCCATGTTTCGTTATTCTTACTATTATTTCTATTCTCAGTGGTTAATATTGTATGGTTAGATGTTAAACAAATTCTTCTTACTGAAAAATGTTTTAGTATCACCTGTAACTGTATAAAATGATAAGCATGAATATCAATATGGCCGTTACAAACTACAAAGTCTCTTACTTTCAATAAGTGTGTTGGGTAATGTCACTGCTCTTTATTGGACATGGGTATAGAGTGACTGGAAGGCAGACAGTAAGACACTGCTTAACTGTGTAGAAACAATGCCGAGAGCTGCGGGTCTGGGACAGGGCAGGGAGAAGAAACATAAGTGAATCTGTTATCATTGAACAAATCAGAGTAACATATTTAGGAAGTTTTACCTAAACCACAGCTGAGTATCAACCACTAGGAGGCCTGGATTCCCTACAGTTGAATTTCTGTCCTTTGGTGGATAAGTACCTAATCACTGCCTAATCACTTACAACCTACCAACACTTTCCCCTCTGTAGCCCATGCAATCGGAGGCTATCCTGGCTTGCTTTGCACCGACCTTCCTGCAGAGTGGGTGTATATTAGTCTGTTCTCACACTACTAAAAAAGACGTACCCGAGACAGGGTAATTTATAAAGGAAAGAGGTTTAATTGACTCATAGTTCCACATGGCTAGAGAGTCCTCAGGAAACTTACAATCATAGCGGAAGGGGAAGTAAACACGTCCTTCTTCACATGGTGATAGAGAGGAGAAGAAATGAGAACGCAGTGAAGGGGGAAGGCCCTTATAAAACCATCAGATCTCATGAGAACTCACTCACTATCATGAGAACAGGATGGGGGAAACAGCCCCCATGATTAAATTCTCTCCACCTGGTCCTTCCCACCACATATGGTGATTATGGGAACTACAATTGACAATGACATTTGGGTGTGGGGACACAGCCAAAACATAACAGGGTGTAACACTGCTTCTCTGGATTGATTTGAATCCCATCACTCTAGGAAGGCTGTTAAAATATTCCACTTACAATGCCTCAACTGAGATGGTTGAAGAAACCATAGCAGTTCCATATGTATAGGGTAAAGGATAAAGTACTCTTGCTAGCCCAGGATAGGGCGTGTGGCCAAGGCCTTCCCTTGCCAAATTTGCTGCTGTGTATGCTTTCTTGATTTTACTCTCAGGTCGGAGGAGGTGGATAGATACTCCAGTGAAGCCTTAACAATTTTTGCTTGGCTTTGAATTCTCTCTTCCTGGGACTGGAGTTTGGGGAAAAGCCTGAATGAAGCAATCCCCTGCAACATACACACACCTGCTAACCCCACTCCCTTGCCCCATTGCTAAGAAAGACTATATTTACCCATAGAATTACCCTGGCTCCTTCTTCTTAACTGATTGTATTATACAAGAACAACTCTTTCAAGAGTAGGTCAAAGGCCATCATTCACTCCCTTCCAGTTCTCTAGATGACAGTGTCATTTTCACTTACCTCCTACATCAGATATTTTTTGACAACTATCAACCTTCCCTAAAAAAAAATTGAAGCTATTGAGACAAATGTTTAGTTATTAGAAGTTATTTCCACAAAGAATCAGTTTCCTTACAGGTAGTCAATTATCTTTAGTGTTGTTAGGAAGATGAATATCAGGGTATGGCCAACGAATTACAAAAATGGTCAAGTTAAGAATAACTCCTTCGTAATCATTGGTGAAGTGTTTTCAGAGTTCAGTAATTTCCAGAATTTGTACCTAGTAGTGGATAAGGGAAGATACAACACAGTAGTTGGATAATTCACTTACAAGATTTTTTTTACAGTATCTGCAAAATGCAGCCGTGGGTTCTTTCTTTAGGTAACATATGTTTCTGTGTTTTAGAAGTGATGACCTGTTTTGCGCTTCTTACATACCAGTAAGACAAAATTCCCTTAGAATCGAAGAAATTTTAAACATGTCAAATAATGTATGAAGTTGAGAATTCTCTAAGGCAGAGGAATTCAGTTTTTAAGAGGGTAGAGAAATAAGCAAAATGACCCAGACATAAAACTTACCCTAAGAAAGGAAATAGCTGGGAGTGGAAAAACGATTCTTCAGAGGACAAAGATAGGAAGATAATTGGTTCAGAAGAAACACTTCCACCTGAAGTAGAGAAAAAGCAGGTTGATAACCCTTGTGGAACTATGAAGGAAGAGAACCAGTGCTGTCTTCATAATCATGGGGGCTGGGATGGCCCCCACTATTAGAGACTCTATTGTGGACATTAAAAAGGTAGAAGAAAAAGAAGTCATTGTTCACTTGGAAAGGAACTAAAATGTTTTCAGGCCAAAGACAATTCAATACTCGGATTGAAACTATGAAGGAAAAAAAAGATAATTGATAGAGTTAAAAACAACAAAAATTAAAACCTTTTAGAGAAATTATTGAAAGAATAATATGTATTTCCCCAAATTATTGAATTTATTTACATTTCTATTTCTATTAAACCTGTGTGTCATTTCAAAATAAGTGAAGTAAGTGATAGTCTTTCCCCTTTCTACGTACCAGTCTATAGGTATGTATTGAATACTTACATATATCACATGTGATGCCTGCAGAGACCACTCAATGCTATTTAAAATGGTTCAACAGATAAGCTCTGGAGCAATTAGAGTTGGAGTGAGAGATGTCCATGTGTTTACATGTATTATACTGGGAATGGAATGGTATCTATGTAATTCTGTGAACAGTTTATATTTGGACTACATCTGGATTTTTTGTCTTTCTTTCCAAAAGCAAGAAGAATAAAACTCCAGTACAGCAAATTATGGACTTGGAGAAACAAACAGAAATAACAGCATTAAAATAAAAAGGCAATTCTTGGATAAATTAGATGTCATTAAATGCCATTTTAAAAGATTATGTAATTAAAATTGAAGAGTGACAGTTTTACACTAGTTTAATAGCGTTATGCAAAGAAGAAACCATCCTAAGATGCCCCCCAAAAATGCTTTGGACAGAGAACATGGATATTTGGAAGAGAATCATTAGAAGCTGAAGGTTTCGGGAGAAAAGTACAGATCAGTCTCTCAAGTAACATATTCCCTAGCCCTATCTGTGTGAAGACTTTCTTCTCTTTTTCTAATTTTTAATATTTGTGGGTACATAATAGTATATATATTTATGAGGTACATGAAATGTTTTGATACAGATATGCTATATTAATAATCACATCATGAAAGATAGGGTATTCACCCTAAAGCATTTATTCTTTGTGTTACAAACAATCCAATCAGACTTTTTAAGTTATTTTAAACTGTACACTTAAATTATTATTGACTATAGTCACCCTGTAAAAATATGTATATATAATGCTTCACAAATTTGCATGTCATCCTTGCACAGGGCTATGCTAATATTCTAGTTACTGTCCCAATTTTAGTATATATGCTGCCAAAGCAGCGCTGTATAAAGACTTTCTTAAAAAGAATCAATTCCTTGTGAGGACAAATTTAAAGCAAAATAAAATACTGTCATGCCATTCAGGAGACGGTGAGAGTTTCTCTGACCTTCAGAAATCTATTGAACTTGTCTTGAAATTCATGTCAATTTCAGAGCCAATGGATGTCCAAAGTCCACAGACAGAGGAGACGATGTTGGTAACCTGCCCATATTCCCTAACCCAAACTTCAGCTTCAAGCACTTGCATATATTTACCTTATTTGTTGGGGTCAGAGGTGCCAAGGAATCTCCTCTGTGAATAGCCCTCAAACAATGACCCACAAGAATTATATATACATACCCAGTTCCTCAGAAAATACTTCCGAGGGGTGTGTTTTACACGAACTCCTCTTGCCTAACATGATGAAGTCCACATCCACAGTGGTAAATGGCTTAATAATGAACTTCTTTGACTACCTTTTCTTCCTTGTCCCAGTTCCTCCCTGGCCTAGTGGTGGTTTTTTCCTCCTTCCAAATAAACAATTTGCACTATAGGCAGGGTGAGGTGGCTCACGCCTATAGTCCCAGCACTTTGGGAGGCCGAGCTGGGTGGATTACCTGAGGTCAGAAGTTCGAGACCAGCCTGGCCAACATGGCGAAATCCCAGCTCTACTAAAAATGCAAAACTTAGCTGGGCGTGGTGATGCATGCCAGTAATCTCAGCTACTCCAGAGGCTGAGGCAGGAGAATCACTTGAACCCAGGAGATGGAGGTTGCTGTGAGCCGAGATCGTGCCACTGCATTCCAGCCTGGGCAACAGAGCAAGACTGTCTCAAACAACAATAATAACAACAACAAACAATTTGCACTGGAGTTCTTGTCCCAGTGTCTGCTTCTGGGGACACACAAACTATGGCACCCTCCCTGAGATTTGTATGTATTCCCTGGGTGATTACATTTTTATAGGCCATGCATCCTCATAGGCTAACTCAGTTCCTCATCAGAGGAACTCAACTGCTTCTTCAGATTCCAAAAATAAATACTCACTTCCACAACTTTTATGAATTCTAAAGGCTTTATTGAAAATTTGGAGAGGCCAGGCCTGGTGGCTTACACCTGTAATCCCAGCACTTTGGGAGGGCTAGGTGGGAGGATCACTGGAGCCCAGGAGTTTGAGATCAGCCTGGGCAACATGGTGGAATCCCATCCTTACAAAAAATATTAAAAAGTAATTAGCTGGATGTGGTGGCCCACACCTGTCGTCCCTGCTAGTCTACATGCTTAGGTGTGAGGATCACTTGAGCCCAGGAGATTGAGGCTTCAGTGAGCTGAGATCACTCCAGAAAGAAAATTTGGAAGGCTCTCTGGAAGTAGTCACTTTGTACAATATGCAGCTACTCTTCTTCTTCCCTTCCTCTTCCTCAATCTCTCTTTTGCAGACTACTTGGGGGAATTCCCATTCTTTTTATGTCTAGAGAGCAATTTCTTTCTTTTGTAGTTTAGGGCCAGCCAACCAGGGTCTGGAAGTCCCACATACTACTCCAAAAATTTTGTGCTCTTTTCTCAAAGATAGCTGTATCTCTTAGAGGAATTCTGGAGTCATCAGTTGAAATAATAACATTTTATACACTTCATTATGGTCAAAACTTCCCTGTATGATCATCCATTCCTCTGTTTTTTTTTTTTCCCTGAGACAGGGTCTTGCTTAGTCACTCAGACTGGAGTACAGTAGTGTGATCATTGCTTACTGCAGCCTCTAACTCAAGAGCTTAAGCAATCTGATTCGTCTATTTTAAATCTATTATTAATTATTATAGAATAAGAATAAAACAGTTACTCTCAAAGTTTTGTATACAGTAAACTGAATAGATTCTTTTTTCTCAGTGTTTAATCATTCTCAACTCTTCTTTTTGTCACCTTGGTAAACTGAGCTAAATAAATTATCCTAGTATAGTTATGAATAATTATCTGGAATGGGTCCACCAAACTTGACCAGAGGTGGAACTATGTTTTACTGGGCTCAGAGTTATACAATTTGGGGTGTGCTCTTAGGAAATAAAATATAAAAAAATGTAGATGAGCCTTGGAAAGTCCAGAACCTTGAAATTCAACTCTAATTAGCTTCATATAAATCTGCGTTAGTACCTGGCTCTCTGACAGGAATACAGCATGTTTTTAAATCATCCCTTCTAAAGCAAGAAGGGGTATGTAGAACATTACGGGAATATAGCAAGTCTTAAAACCACTCCTTCTAAAACAACTAGAATATTGAGTACTTACAGTCTTCCAGGCATTGTAAGTAAGCAGTTCGCTAAGATTAATTTTTTAAATTTATTTTAATCCAAAATATACAGATGAGGATATTGTAGGACAAAGAAGTTAAACAACTTGTTTAAGTCTGCACAAGCTATAGTTTGGACAGTGGTAGTGGCTCTAAAGCCAGTACACATAACCTATACAGGTGTACCTTGTTTTATTGCACTTTGCCTTATTGCGCTTTATAGATAATGCTTTTTTGTTGTTGTTCTTAACAAATCGAAGGTTTTTGGAAGCCTTCAGAAATTGTATTGGCATCATTTTTCCAAAATCATATGTTCACTTAATGTCTCTGTCACATTTTGGTAATCCTCACAATATTTTAAAATTTCTAATTATCATTGTACCTATTATGGTGATCCATGATCAGTGATATTTGATGTTAATATTGTCATTGTTTTGGGGCACCAAAAATGGTGCTCATATAAGTTGACAAACTTAATTAAGAAATGTTGTATGTGTTCTGACTGCTCCACTGGCTGGCCGTTCTCCAGTCTCTTTCCGTCTTCTCAGGCCACCCTATTTCCTAAGACATGACAACATTGAAATCAGGTCAATTAATAACCCTACAAAAGCCTCTAAGTATTCAAGTGAAGGAAGAGTTTCATGTTTTTCACTTTAATTCAAAAGCTAACAATGATTAAGGCTGGGTGTGATGGCTCAGGCCTGTAATCTTGGGACTTTGAGAGGCTGAGGCAGGCAGATCCCTTGAGATAAGGAGTTCGAGACTAGCCTGGCCAACATGGCAAAACCCTGTCTCTACTAAAAGTACAAAAATTAGCTGGATGTGGTGACTCACGCCTGCAGTCCCAGCTACTTGGGAGGCTGAGGCATGAGAATCACTGGAACCAGGGAGGCAGAGGTTGCCATGAGCCGAGATTGCACCACTGCACTCCAGCCTGGGCAACTGAGTGAGACTTTGTCTCCAAAAATAAAAATATAATAATAAAATAATAATTAAGATTAGTGAGGAAGGTATGTAGAAATCTGAGAGAGGTAAAAAGCTAGGCCTCTTGTACCAAACAGCTGAGTCATTAATGCAGAGAAAAAGTTCTTGGAAAAAAAAAAAAGTACTGTTCTCTTCCAGTGAATACACAAATAAGAAAACAAACATCCTTATTGCTGATATAAAGAAAGTTTGAGTGGTCTAGGTAGAAGACTAAACCAGCCATAACATTCCCTTAAGTCAAAGCCTAATCCAGAGAAAGGCCCCAACTCTACAATTATATGATGGCTAAGAGAGGTAAAGAAGCTGCAGAAGAACAATTTGAAGACAGCAGAGGTTTGTTCATGAGGTTTATGGAAAGAAGCCATCTTCATAACATAAAAGTGCAAGATGAAGCAGCAAATGCGAAGTAGAAGTTGCACCAAGTTATCCAGAAGATCTAGCTAAGATTATTGATGAAGCAGGCTATCCTAAACAACAGATTTTCAATGTCAACAAAACAGCTTTCTACTGGAAGAAGATGCCATCTGGGACTTTCATAGCTAGAGAGGAGAAGTCAATGTCTGAGCTTCAAATCTTCAAAAGACAGGCTGATTCTCTTGTTAGGGGCTAATGCAGCTGATGACGTTAAGCTGAAATGAATGCTCATTTATTACTCCAAAATCCTAGAGCTGTTATGATATGGTTTGGCTGTGTCCACACCCAAATCTCATCTTGAATTCCCACATGTTGTAGGAGGGACCCAGTGGGAGGTAAATGAATCATGGGGGCAGGTCTTTCCCATGCTGTTCTCGTGATGGTGAATAAGTCTCACGAGAGGTGATGGTTTTAAAAAGAGGAGTTTCCCTGCACAAGCTCTCTTCTCTTGTCTGCCACCATGTGAGACATGCCTTTCACCTTCCACCATGATTGTGAGGCCTCCTGAGTCATGTGGAACTGTAAGTCCATTAAACCTCTTTCTTTTGTAAATTGCCCAGTCTTGAGTATGTCTTTATCAGCAGCATGAGAACAGACTAATACACCTTAGGAAGTATGCTAAATCGACTCTGCCTATGCTCCATAAGTGAAACAAAAAGCCTGGATGACAGCATATCTGTTGTAAGCATGGTTTATTGAATATTTTAAGCCCACTGTTGAGAACTATCACTCAGAAAAAAATTCCTTTCAAATATTACTGCTCATTGACAATGCACCTAGTCACCCAAGAGCTCTAATGGTGGTGTACAAGATTAATGTTGTTTTCATGCCTGTCAACACAACATCTATTCTGTATCCCATGGATCAAGGAGTCATTTTGACTTCCAAGTTTTATTATTTAAGAAATACATTTTGCAAGGCTATAGCTGCCATAGATAGTGATTCCTATGATGGACCTGGGGAAAGTAAGTTAAAAACCTTCTAAAGTATTCACTGTTCTAGGTAATAATATTTATGATTCATGAGAGATGGTCAGGATGTCAACATTAGCAGCAGTTTGGAAGAGGTTGATTCCAACACTCATTGGATGAGTTTGAGGTGTTCAAGACTTCAGTGGGAAAAGTAGCTGCAGATGTGGTGGAAATAGGAAGAGAACTGGAATCGGAAGCGGAACACATCTTCAGAGATGTGACCAAATTGCCGCAATCTCATGATAAAACTGATGAATGAGGAGTTGCTTCTTAAGAATGAGCATAAAAAGTGGTTTCCTCAAATGGAATATAATCCTAGTGAAAATGCTATGAACATTGCTGAAATGACAACAAAGGATGTAAAATTTTATATAAACTTGGTTGATATAGCAGGGGCAATGTTTGAGAGCATCGACTAATTTTGAAAAATGTTCTAGTGCCAGTACAGTGCTATCAAACAACACTGCATGCTACAGAGAATTCTTCCATGAAAGGAAGAGTCCATCAATGTGGTACACTGCATTGTTATCTTATTTTAAGAAATTGCCACAGCCTCCCTAATATTCATCAACCAATGCCCTGCAGCCATCAATCAAGGCAAGACCTTCTACAAGCAAAAAGACTCCAACTTGCTGAGGGCTCAGAAAACTGATAGCATTTTTTAGCAATAAAGTAATTCTTAATTAAGATATGTAACTTTTTTAGACATAATGTGATTGCACAGTTAATAGACTACAGTATAGTATAAACATAGCCTTTATATGCACTGGGGAACTACAAACTGTGCATGACTTGCTTTGTTGCAATATTTATTGTATTGCAGTGGTCCAGAACTGAGCCAACAAATAGTCAAGGTATGCTTGTATACACTATACTGCCTCTGAAAACTTTATCTTCTCAGTTCCTAAATAGTTCACTATCTCTAAAAAGGATATAAATCAAATATAAATCCATCATAAACAATAAAGCTCTGCTTTCTACCTTAGTGCTCAACCCATATTACTGTGGAGGTAATCAGATCAGCCATATGCCCACACAGAGGGGCGTCAAAGGCCCAGTGATCTCGAGAGGTTTTTTTTCTGATTCTCTCCAAAATAAAATTAAAATGTATGTATGTCCTATTAAGCTGAGATAATTTCTATTAGCTCAGGCCAGTTTTTCTGTGCAATGGAATAATAGTACAATTCCTACAGAGAAGTAGGTTCAAATAGAGAGTCTCTGAGGCAACTCAAATTCCTGTGTTAGTGAATTGGCTGAGGGCAGTGAAGTATAAACGTCTACTAGGATTGTAATAAATACCCTGTGGGGTATTTTTCCAGTTTACAAATATCCATATCCCATTGTCCTTTGTCTGTTATGCTTGACCATAATCATCTTTCAATTCTAGTTGATTGAACCAAAATAGATTACTTTGCCTAACCTGAGCCAAGCAGATATTTCCAGGGAATTCATAATTGATACTAATCTATTTTTGTTCAGCTGGGAGCAATGGTCAACTTAGAAGTGTAGGGTAACTCTCTACCATCTACTACATGAGAGTCAGAGAAAGCCAATTCACAGAGAAATAATCTGTCAAAGAAATTTTCTATTCATGGAGTGTTGCTGTATGTTTTCTACTTTGGGATTTATAATATATCTCTCTAACATTTATAATGTTTGGGATTTTTCTGTTTGTTTATGTCTTAATCTAGCTTTAGTTCATTTCTGTTCATTGCAACCCACAGAGTCCTGATTAATACAGAGATATAGCCCAAAATTTACAATTATTTTAAAAAACTTTTTATTAAGTTTACTCGTTCAGAATTGTACTAAAAACTGTTATGACACTTTTAGAATATAATAAACAAGAGCCAGAGTGTTCAGAGTCATCTGTGACTAGGGATATATCTCAGTGTGATGTGGCCAAGACTGGTAATTTCTGAAGGTGATGGTTACTTCAAAGTGTGTAGCATTAAATGTGTCTTTACTACATACTTTCATAATTCCATGTTATCTTTTTAAAAGCTGAGGTCATCTTATTTTTAGTTTCTTCAAATCGTTAATATATTCCTGTTTTTCCTCTTCATGGAAACTTTTGATAATGAATCCCTGCTTTATTAAAGCTTGAGGCTTTTTAAAAGTTCAATTTCACGTGAAGTCAAGGTCTTAAAATTCCTTATGGGTAAGTGCTTTTTGCTTTATTTTCATCTCATTTACTAGATTAGTTATAGCCTTAATATCAAACTTTCATTTGATATTTCATGTGTTTGTGTGTGGATGCATGCATATCTGTATGCATGTGTAATAGTAACTATCTAAAATAAATTATGATACTAAAAGCAAGTGACAGGTGAATATCATCCCTATTAACTGATTAAATAAAAGTAATTTCACTAGTTAATCAGGTGTAATCCATATATGTATATAGTTATTTGGGGGTCTAGGGTAATTTGAGTATTTTCCAAAGTACAGGATGTTTCTTTTACTAATAATGTCTATTTTGATTGTCTACCTGAGTCTGTTAAATTTTTCTACTCATGAGAAATATGTAATTTTAGAAAAAGTTGATAAAAATATTTTAAAAGGAAAATGTCACTCATTTTTTAAGCAAATAGTGATATATTTTAGTTACAAAAATTGGAAAATGGGTTTATATTTCCTTCAAATATTATGTCTCATGAGTAGTTTAAAAGTTTTGGATTCTCATCCTTATACCTTCAAAAAAGACAAGAAAATAAAATTACACAAAACAAAACACAGATTTGATTCTTCCAGGAAGAGCTAACGGCATTTCCATATCATTACAGTCCCCATTGTTATTTCGGAAACAGCAGATATTTAAATTTGGAGCTATATTTACTATTAAAAGTCCCATAATGTAATAGAAACAGTAGGAATCATCAAGCCACATCTCTTTACATCTCTAACACATAAGTAGTGTGTCCTCACATGACATTACTAAGATAAAACAGGGAAAATGAAATTTTATGATAACTGATTGCAATTTTCTTGTAGCAACCTGAGCTGGGAGAATCTTATGTAGAAATTAGAACTACAGTTAAAACTTAAAAAGGATGCAGCAACCATTATGCACTAAATACCTTAGTTCTGGGGCATGACTGTTTACTGATTTTAATTTTTTTTGTGAAACAGATTGTGTTAGTCCATTCCCACGCTGCTGTAAGGAAATACCTGAGACTGAGTAATTTATAAAGGAAAGAGGTTTAACTGACTCAACTCTGAATGGTTGGGGAGGTCTCAGAAAACTTACAATTGTGATGGAAGAGTAAGCAAACACATCCTTCTTCACATGGCAGTGGGAGAAAGAAGGTCCAAGCAAAGGAAGAAAAGCCCCTTATAAAAGCATCAGATCTCACGAGAACTCACTCACTATCATGAGAACAGCATGAGGTTAAATGCATCCATGAGACTTCTACTGGGTCCCTCCCACGACACGTGGGGACTATGGGAACTACAACTCAAGATGAGATTTGGGTGGGGACATAGCCAAACCGTATCACAGACCATATATAAAAAGTACATAAAACATATAGGTACAATTTGCTTGTCTTTATAGTTTTGTCACATTTTATTCGCCCTGGAATATGAGTTTACCTTTTATTATTTTTGAACTTTATAGACATGAAAAGTACTGTCTGTATCTTTTGATGAATTACTGTTTTTCATTGAACATTATGACTTTTTTTTAGAAATGTACTTTAAGTTCTAGGGTACATGTGCACAACGTGCAGGTTTGTTACATATGTATACATGTGTCATGTTGGTGTGCTGCACTCATTAACTCATCATTTACATTAAGTATATCTCCCTATGCTATCCCACCCCCAACCCCATGACAGGCCCCGGGGTGTGATGTTCCCCTTCCTGTGTTCAAGTGTTCTCATTGTTCAATTCCCACCTATGACTGAGAACATGCGGTGTGTGGTTTTTTGTCCTTGTGATAGTTTGCTGAGAATGATGGTTTCCAGCTTCACCCATGTCCCTACAAATGACATTAACTCATCCTTTTTTATGGCTGCATAGTATTCCATGGTGTATATGTGCCACATTTTCTTAATCCAATCTCTCTTTGATGGACATTTGGGTTGGTTCCAAGTCTTTGCTATTGTGAATAGTGCTGCAGTGAACATACGTGTGCATATGTCTTTATAGCAGCATGATTTATAATCCTTTGGGTATATACCCAGTAATGGGATGGCTGGGTCAAATGGTACTTCTAGTTCTAGATCCTTGAGGAATTGCCTCACTGTCTTCCACAATGGTTGAACTAGTTTACAGTCCCACCAACAGTGTAAAAGTGTTCCTATTTCTCCACATCCTCTCCAGCACCTGTTGTTTCCTGACTTTTTAATGATCGCCATTCTAACTGGCATGAGATGGTATCTCATTGTGGTTTTGATTTGCATTTTTCTGATGGCCAGTGATGATGAGCATTTTTTCATGTGTCTGCTGGCTGCATAAATATCTTCTTTTGAGAAGTGTCTGTTCATATCCTTCACCCACTTTTTGATGGGGTTGTTTGTCTTTTTCTTGTAAGTTTGTTTGAGTTCTTTGTGGATTCTGGATATTAGCCCTTTGTCAGATGAGTAGATTGCAAAATTTTTCTCCCATTCTGTAGGTTGCCTGCTCACTCTGATGGCAGCTTCTTTTGCTGTGCAGAAGCTCTTTCGTTTAATTAGATCCCATTTGTCAATTTTGGCTTTTGTTGCCATTGCTTTTGATGTTTTAGACATGAAGTCATTGCCCATGCCTATGTCCTGAATGGTATTGCCTAGGTTTTCTTCTAGGGTTTTTCTGGTTTTAGGTCTAACATTTAAGTCTTTAATCCATCTTGAATTAATTTTTGTATTAGGTGTAAGGAAGGGATCCACTTTCAGCTTTCTACATATGGCTAGCCAGTTTTTCCAGCACCATTTATTAAATAGGGCATCCTTTCCCCATTTTTTGTTTCTGGCAGGTTTGTCAAAGAGCAGATAGTTGTAGATGTGTGGTATTATTTCTGAGGGCTCTGTTCTGTTCCATTGGTCTATATCTCTGTTTTGGTACCAGTACCATGCTGTTTTGGTTACTGTAGCCTTGTAGTATAGTTTGAAGTCAGGTAGCATGATGCCTCCAGCTTTGTTCTTTTGGCTTAGGATTGTCTTGGCAATGTAGGCTCTTTTTTGGTTCCATATGAACTTTAAAGTATTTTTTTCCAATTCTGTGAAGAAAGTCATTGGTAGCTTGATGGGGATGGCATTGAATCTATAAATTACCTTGGGCAGTATGGCCATTTTCATGATATTAATTCTTCCTATCCATGAGCATCGAGTGTTCCTCCATTTGTTTGTGTCCTCTTTTATTTCATTGAGCAGTGATTTGTAGTTCTCCTTGAAGAGGTCCTTCACATCCCTTGTAAGTCAGGTTCCTAGGTATTTTATTGTCTTTGAAGGAATTGTGAATGGGAGTTCACTCATGATTTGGCTCTCTGTTTGTCTGTTACTGGTGGAATGCTTGTGATTTTTGCACATTGATTTTGTATCCTGAGGCTTTGCTGGAGTTGCTTCCCAGCTTGAGGAGATTTTGGACTGAGATGATGGGGATTTCTAAATATACAATCATGTCATCTGCAAGCAGGGACAGTTTGACTTCCTCTTTTCCTAATTTAATACGCTTTATTTCTTTCTACTGCCTGATTGTCCTGGCCAGAACTTCCAACACTATGTTGAATAGGAGTGGTGAGAGAGGGCATCCCTGTCTTGTGCCAGTTTTCAAAGGGAATGCTTCCAGTTTTTGCCCATTCAGTATGATATTGGCTGTGAGTTTGTCATAGATAGCTCTTACTATGTTGAGATGTGTCCCATCAATACCTAATTTATTGAGAGTTTTTAGCATGAAGGGTTGTTGAATTTTGTCAAAGGCCTTTTCTGCATCTATTGAGATAATCATGTGGTTTTTGCTTTTGGTTCTGTTTATGTGCTGGATTACATTTATTGATTTGCATATGTTGAACCAACCTTGCATCCCAGGGATGATGCCTACTTGATCATGGTGGATAAGCTTTTTGATGTGCTGCTGGATTCAGTTTGCCAGTATTTTATTGAGGATTTTTGCATCGATGTTCATCAGGGATATTGGTCTAAAATTCTCTTTTTTTGTTTTGTCTCTGCCAGACTTTGGTATCAGGATGATGCTGGCCTCATAAAATGAGTTAGGGAGGATTCCCTCTTTTTTTATTGACTGGAATAGTTTCAGAAGGAATGGCACCACTCCTCCTTGTACCTCTGGTATAATTCGGCTGTGAATCCATCTGGTACTGGACTTTTTTTGGTTGGTAGGGTATTAATTATTGCCTCAATTTCAGAACCTGTTTTTGGTCTATTCCGGGATTCAACTTCTTCCTGGTTTAGTCTTTGGAGGGTGTATGTGTCGAGGAATTTATCCATTTCTTCTAGATTTTCTAGTTTATTTGCACAGAGATATTTATAGTATTCTCTGATGGTAGTTTGTACTTCTGTGGGATCAATGGTGATATCCCCTTTATCATTTTTTATTGCATCTATTTGATTCTTCTCTCTTTTCTTCTTTATTAGTCTTGCTAGTGGTCTATGAATTTTGTTGATCTTTTCAAAAACCAGCTCCTGGATTCATTGATTTTTTGAAGGGTTTTTTGTGTCTCTATTTCCTTCAGTTCTGCTCTGATCTTAGTTATTTCTTGCCTACTGCTAGCTTTTGAATGTGTTTGCTCTTGCTTCTCTAGTTCTTCTAATTGTGATGTTAGGGTGTCAATTTTAGATCTCTCCTGCTTTCTCTTGTGGGCATTTAGTGCTATAAATTTGCCTCTACACACTGCTTTAAATGTGTCCCAGAGATTCTGGTATGTTGTGTCTTTGTTCTCACTGGTTTCAAAGAACATCTTTATTTCTGCCTTCATTTCGTTATGTACCCAGTAGTCATTCAGGTGTAGCTTGTTCAGCTTCCAAGTAGTTGAGTGGTTTTGAGTGAGTTTCTTAATCCTGAGTTCTAGTTTGATTGCACTGTGGTCTGTGAGACAGTTTGTTATAATTTCTGTTCTTTTACATTTGCTGAGGAGTGCTTTACTTCCAACTATGTGGTCAATTTTGGAATAAGTGCGATGTGGTGCTGAGATATTACTTTATTTTTAAACAGATTTATCCATTTGTAAATCCTCATGTCATTCATTTTCACTTCAAATAATAATCTAATTTTAACAGATATTTTTAATCCATTATACTCCTGGTAAATATCTAGATTGTTTCCAGATTTAAAAATGTGTTTGTTTTTGGTATGACTATATTTTTGTGAACATTCTTACATTTGTTTGTCTCTCTCTCTCGCTCTCTCTTTCTGTGTTTGTGTGTGTTTATGTATAAAATATGTTGCTCTAAGCTATATATTTAGAATTAAAATTGCTGAGTCAAAGGATATGTGCACATTTGAATTTACTAGATAATTAACGCCAATTGTTTTACATTTTATGCTGTTTAGTAGTTCCAGCCTTATGTGAGAGATTCCCTACTCTAAATAAGTCAACATTAAGATTTACTGAGGTTTATTATTATTATTATTATACTTTATTAGGGTACATGTGCACAATGTGCAAGTTTGTTACGTATATATCCATGTGCCATGTTGGTGTGCTGCACCCATTAACTCGTCATTTTGCATTACGTGTATCTCCTAATGCTGTCCCATTACTGAGGTTTCAATTGTTATCAACCTAATGAGTGAGTGAATGATATATAGCACATAGTTATGGGTTTAATTTGCCTTTCTCTGATTACTAAGGAGGTTTAATAATTTTTTAATACATTGGCATGCTATTTGTTTATCTTTTTAAAAATGTTTGTTTACAACTTTTGCTCAATTTTTCTGAGTATATTATTGACTTGTAGAAATTCTTTATATATTACAAATGTTAATTCTGTGTCACTTAAGTGTTTTGCAATTACTTTCTTCCAGGACTACTTATAGTTTGCATTTTTCTTCTTATAGTGTCATTTAATGAATATAAAATATAAGTTTTAGTAAGGTTAATTTTATATTTCCTTTATGTTTTGAGCTTTAGTGTTTTATTTAAAAAATACTTTCTAGCCAGATAATAGTTTTCTCTAAAATACAAAAAATTTTGTTTTGATAATGTATGTTTCTAATTCTTCTGTAATTGATTTTTTGTGTAGGTTTAAAGTAGCATTTTTTGTTTTTATTTATTTCTGTGTAGATAACCAATTATAACTATACCAATCATGGGACGGTCTATTTATTCCAACCTATCTGTATATCCTGGTCTCTCATTGCTTAAGTCTCCATGTACTCACGAGGCTCTTTTGGTGCTTACTTCCAGTATTGCATTGGCCTACCTATTCATGCATCAATATAACACTGATTTAAACATGTTAACTTTATTCTTAACCTTGATATTTAATAGGAAAGTCCTCTGTCTTGCACTTCTTAGTAGTATATTGGATACTCTTTCTCTTTAATCTTCCATATATATAATAGAAATAGTTAATTAGCCCCCATTAGAAAAAAAAGCCTACAATTTGGTTGAAAGCCTTCAATCTACAGACCAACTTGGGAAAAATTCCTGTTTTTACAAATTGATTCTATCTATGTACATGGTGTACTTCTGCATTTGCTTAAGTCTTTAATGTCTTTCAATGGTATTTTCTAATTCTCTACATAATGTTCTTACATATCTTTTTCAAGATTTACATATAGTACCTTTTTTTAAAATGCTTTTGTAATTTACTTTTATATTAATGACACTTTCTGAGTAATTCTGTTACATAAATTTGAACTTTCATACATTTGTATATTGAACTTCCTAATATTTTTCACCTAAGAAAATTCTTTCTTAAATTCCAATAGTTTGTCTATAATAGGTCATGTCTGTTCTTTGTAGAAAATCGTATCAGTTGAAATTATAGCAGTTTAGTTCCTTCTTTGTTGAATCACTCAGGATAAACTAGATTATGCTGAAGTAAGAAATGACCTCAAGATAACAGCAACTTGGCCAGGCATGGTGGCTCACGCCTGTAATCCCAGCACTTTGGAAGGCTGAGGCCAGTGGCCTGAGGTCAGGAGTTTGAGACCAGTCTGACCAACATGGAGAAACCCCGTCTCTACTGAAAATACAAAATTAGCCAGGGGGTGGTGGCACATGCCTGTAATCCCAGCTACTTGGGAGGCCGAGGCAGGAGAATCACTTGAACCCGGGAGGCAGAGGTTGCAGTGAGCCGAGATGGCGCCTTTGCACTCCAGCCTGAGCAACAAGAGCAAAACTCCATCTCAAAATAAAATGAAAATAAAAATAAAAAGAGTAAAAATGTTGATTAACATCCACAAAATAGAAACAAATAGAAAACATGAAGAAAAGAAGATTCTCTCCGTCAAAAACATTTGGATTGGTTAATAGTTGTTATTTGCTCTTACACTTTTCTTGATCAATTGGGAAGTTATACATTAAAATTTTACTAATTTAGCATACTTAATCATGTGTGTTAAATGTAACAAAATCTAAAGTTAATAAAATCTTCATCATTCTCTCGAATAATGCTAGAATTTAAATGATTTAAATCTGATCACCTGCTTTTTAATATGCTATTGTTGTATGGGATTTTTATTATTTCTTGATTTTATACCAACACCACAAAGTAGTTATTTTCATTATAGTTTTATAGGGTAAATATATCTAGTTTAACATTTTCCTCCCCCAACCCCCGCTGCTTTTTTTTTTCCTCAGACATTTCTTCTTGAAGGAAGTACATCCTTGAGAATTTCTTTTTTAAATCTTTTTTTTTTTTTTTTTTTTTTTTTTTTTTAAGAGAGAGGATCTTACTCTGTCACTTAGGCTAGAGTACAGTGGTATAATCATAGATTACTGCAGCCTAGAACTCCTGGGCTCAAGTGGTCCTACAGTCTCAGCCTCCTGAGCAGCTGGGACTACAGGTGAGTGCCACAATGCCTGCCTAGTTTTTTTAAGAAATATTTTTTAGAATCAGGGGTCTCACTTTGTTACCCAGGCTGGTCTCTAAATCCTGGCTTCCAGCAATTCTCCTGCCTTAGCCTTCCAAAGGATTTTGTTTCATGAGAGGCTTTTACCTTTGCACGATCAATTTTCCTAATTAAAAAAATCTTTATTTTCTTTTTTTTTTTTTTTTTTTTTTTTTTTTTTTTTTTAGAAAATTTAACAGCTTTATTAAGATATAATTCACATACCATATAACTCACCCATTTAAAAGGTACAATTCAATGGTTTTTAGTATATTCACAGCACTATACAAATATCACCACAATCAATTTTAGCCCATTTTCGTCGCTCTAAAAGGAAACTTCTTACCCATTAGTTGTCACTCTCTTTCTCTCCAAAAGCAAATACTAATTTTTTTAGATCTCAAGATTTGCCTATTCAGGAGATTTCTTTAATGAATGTAATCACACAATATGTTGTCTTTTGTGGATGACTTCTTTCACTTAGCATAAAGTTTTCAAGGTCTATCTATGTTGCAACATGTATCTATACTTCATTCCTTTTTATGGCTGAATAATATTCCATTTTGTGATGTACCATATTTTGTTTATCTGCTTACCAGTTAATGGGCATGCCGATTGTTTCAATTTTTTAGACATTTGCATGCAAGTCTTCGTGTGATCATAGGTTTCATTTCTGTTATTTGAGTAGATACCTAGGAGTAGAATTGCTGGCTTACATGGTAACTCTATGTTTAACATTTTGAGGAACTGCTGAATTGTTTTCCAAAGTGGTTGCAAGGCCTTGCATTCACCCCAGTAATGAATGAAAGATCTACATTTCTCCACATCCTCACCAACACTGTCACCGTCTGTCTTTTTAGTTAAAGGAAATCCATTTGGGTATGAATAGGTATCTCACCGTGGTTTTGACTTCCTTTTCCCAATGTCTAATAATGTTGAACATCTTTTCATGTGCTTATTCAGCAATTTGTACATCTTCTTGGGAGAAATGTTTATTTAAACACTTCACCCATTTTTAATTGGTTTTTTTTTTTTTTCAGCAAATGGTGTGGGGACAAGTGGTTATCCACATGCAGAAAAATTACATAGGACCTCTATTTCCCACTCTTTACAAAAACTAATTCAGCATGAATCATAGATCAAATGTAATAGCCAAAACTATGAAATTCTGAGAAGAAAACAAAGTTAAATCTTTGTGACCTTGGATTAGGCAAAGCCTTCTTAGATACAATATCAAAAGCACAAGAAAATAGGTTAATTGGACTTAATCAAAATTAAAAACTTTTGTGCTTTAAAGTACATCATGAAGAAAGTGAAAAGGCAACCCACAAAATAGGTGAGAATATTGCAGATCATGTAAATAATAAGGGACTTGTAATCCAGAATATATACAGAGCTCTTACAATTCAAAAACAAACAAACAAAAAAATCTTTATTTTCTCTTCTTTGAATATTCTTTCTGCTAAATATGTAATTCATTATTTCCAGTTATTTAGCTGATTGACAATATTTGAGCTTCTTTCTCTTTGTTGCTCTTGTTGAAAAACCAGTTATCTCTGTAATTATTGTTTCTTTTTACCTAGTCTGCCTTATATTTGGCTACTTTTAGAATCTTTCAATTTAATGATTTTCTCTTTAGCTTTGTCTAAATGTTCTTTTTAGTTATCTCATGATCTTCTTAATACAATAATTACATCTTATTTTTCCAGAAATTCTATTTGATGTCTTTCCAAATCTGCCCAATGTCCATTTCTTCATCACATGAATGACCCTATGTTTTATTTTTAAAAATATGTGAAATATTCTAATTTAATATTTTGTATCTGTTAGTTCACATACCTTCGGTCTTTGTAAGTATGATTGTGAAGTTTTTTTGTTTCTGCTTTCACTCTTTCTTGGTGGCTTCTTACCATATGTTTTAGGAACAGTTTCAGTTATGAAACTGCGTTTTTAAGTCTTGAAATCTTATCCGTAGTAATTCTTTGAGAACTGGATTTAAAGATAGATTTTCCATAGAAGATTTGTATATGCCTATACTAGGAACCTGGAGAAATAATTAACTGAGGTATATTTTAAACTAAATATTTGCCTTGAGATTTTCAGGGGCCAAATAGGAATCTGAATTCCAGTTCCCAAACCCTATGAGTATAGAGTCACAATTAGGAATTTTTTTTGGAAACTTTTCTCCTCATTTTTTGCTAAATTAACCCAGAAGCAAAGCTAAAAAGGCAAGTGTTCTTTAAAGTGGTAGGTTGTTTCTTAGGTCACTGACAGAAGGCTATATACTTCTGGGGGTCCCATCTCTTTGAGGAGATTATCTTACCTCTAGTTCTGGTCCTAGCTTTGCCCTGCCCTGTTTTCTCATATTGGCACCTTTGACCGTGACAGGTCAGCAAATGCCTTCAGGACAAAAAGCTTCAAGGCTTCCTTGCTACTGCAGATTGACTTTCTTGTGATTCCTTGCCTCTGAGGAAATCTCTTATTTTCCCCACTATCTCATTCTTTTTTATCCAAAATTTTTTAGTGTTTTCTATTGGGAAAAGTTTCTTTACACATTTAGAATTCTCTTTTTTGAGAAATTAAATTATCTCTACAAAATTTAGGGTATTTGGGTGCATCAGAGATTATAGTTCTGAATACAAGAATGGCCCCTGGCACTATTACCTTTTGGTTCAAAGTTGTGCTTTGGGCATTTATTAGCGGTATAATCTTGGGAAAGTTACTTAACCACATCTGCTTCAGTTTCTTTATGGGATTAATATTAATAATTGTGCCTAACTTACAGAGTTGTTAAAGTTATTAAGTGAATTTAATAGTTAAAATGGTAACATACACATTGAACATACTCAGTAAGTGCTAGTAGTAGTAGTATTCTCAATGATAAAGTTGGGAAAAAACTGAATGTTGTTTCTTGTTAGGTCAGTTTGCATAGGCAGGAATTATTGAGTTGGGAAAGTCAAACTTTGTAAAATGTGTACTTGTAGGTTGAGTTAATGATGACGGGATCTTATGAGTAAGAAAAGCTATATCTTGCCTTTTTTACTGTCTCAAATTGGAGGTTGTACACTTTGACTTTAAACTTGCTTCCCATAAAGGTCAAATTATTGATCTTGATGGCATTAAGCTCATGTTGCCAATTTTGCCAAAGCTTTTTTGATAAAGATCACCTGGATCCTTGAATAAAATGCTTTTTCTCAGAATCCTTCCCTGAAGATTCTGATTCAAAAGGCCTATGTTGGGTCCTGGAAAACTTATTTTAATAAGTGATGCAGGGGAATCTGGGAGCTACAAACATGTGGCATCAAGTAACAGAATAAATGCAGCATGTATTCTGGTTTCACCTAAGATAAAAATGTCTCCGAAAAGTCATTTGCTTTTCATTGAATTTTATTTAACTGTAAAATGGAGATAATTCTTATGGACCTTTGTCATCAGCCAGTTAAGGAAAGATGGGTATGAAACAGCCTTGTGCATTTTTGAGAAGCAATAACAAATTCAATTGCAGCCAAATGATTTTCTAAGTTATAGTTTTGGCCCTCCTCTTGGAGTTTGCATTTTAGTTATATCCTATGAACGTATCCAGCTGAACCAATAACATTTTCTTGAATTCTCTTATACTATAGTACAAGTTCCTCTTCTATAGTTTCCCTCACATTGTCTGAAACCTTCTTCTATCACTCCAGAGATGCTTTAAAAATAAACATCATTAGGAATTTTACTTAAAGTGTATTTGTCATAAGAAGACTGAGTTCACAAATAGCGTGCCATCAGATCAGCTCAAATCTCATATATTGTGGATTGGTTGAATCCAATATGACTAACAAGGGTTGTCTTACTTATTTTGCTTTGTAAGGGCAGTTTTGTGAAAATATAGGTTGATATTACTAGGTTTCTACAGTCATAAAGCAGAAATATGCATGCATATTAGAAAAAGTGTTTTAGCTACTAACATAAAGATATAACTTTCTGCTTTCTATCATATATTCCTGATTGTACTTCACCAAGTTCTGATGAGTTGTTTGCACCATGGCTCCCTCACTTTATTTAAAATTTTAGGACCACGAGGTACCAGATATCTACATACTAAAATATGTATTTATTCAAAAATGTTTCCAAACCATAAGAAAGTTTGCGATTTAGATATTTTCAGCCCATTTAGTGAATGTTACGCATGTTACATTGAAAAAATGGATAAGATGATGTGGCTGCTGCTCTTGTACTAATGCAATTTTGCTCCCACAACTCCACTCCCCACCAATCTCACTAGAATAAAAAAGTATGAATGACTTTTAATAACAAGATTCTTCTTTTCTTCCATATATTGAATCGGTTCTGATTATGGAGTGTAGCCCTATGATTCATTTGTACCCAACATTGTGAGTTCTGAGGAAGGAGCAATTAGACTCTAACAATGGGATTTCAGAACATAATGGACAATATGCCAGGTATTTAGTTTCAGGATCTTCATTTCTATTCACATCTCTATGTACTGTGCTATTTTTCCTTAATTTAATTTTAGCGCCATTATTGTATCTTGTTTAATTTTTTATAGCTTGCTATAATTAAGCCTTTATTTGGAAGTCATTTTAAAATCACTGCATCGTTGTCATGGAATTGTTGGTAATATGTGATTACATTATGTTGTCTTTTGCAGGGACACTCTTGTAAATGAAGCATTATCCTCAGAGATTTTCTTGGCTGAAAATGTAAGTAATTAAAAATGTAAACAAATATTATCTGTTACATATGCTGTAATAACAAATACTTCAGTATAACACAAGTTACTGTCTCTTTTAGGATACAGTTTAATCTTTCTACAATATGTTTTATAAATGGGCAAATAAATAATCAATATCTTATGTACAATGGCCTGCAGATGCCCAGGGCTTTCATATGCTCTGTCTTTGAGTACTGTACATTTCTTAACTGACATTATCAATAATCTTTTAGCATTATTTGTCATTTTAACAAATGCCAGCTAAGGAGATGTAAAAAAATAGAATCAACTATCAAAAATTCCCAAATGATACACAGTAGAACTATTAGTCCAGGAAAATGGGAATTATTTGTCTATGGCTGGTAGGGTGAAAATTAATACATCCTGTTTGGAAGGCACTTTGGCAATACGTATCAAAGGCCTAAAAATGTGCATAACCTTTTACTCATTAATTTATTTATTAAATAGTATCCTAAAAGTCATTGAGATATACACAAAGAAGTGTGTACATAATATTTATCATTATATTATTTCTAATGTCAAAATATCATAAATAACCTAAGCATATGCCTGCAGAGAATTGGTTAAATAGAATGTGGTAAATCAAAAAAGAGTATACTATACAGTTATTAAAAATCAAAATGTAGGGGAAAGTAAATAATATTATAGCATAAACAGTTTATATTACATGGATAAGCAACAACAAATAGAAATGAGGTAAACAAAGGACACTTTTCTAATGATTATTTAGCTATGTGTAAAATAATTCATGATGGGAACATCAGCAAGATAGTGGAGTAGGTGATACCAGCTTTCATTCCACCACACAAAAACCAGAAATTAGACAGCTATCAAAAAATGAAAATAGCCTTAGGAGGGCTCAAGAGTCCAGTTAAGAACCTGCAGCAATACAATGGAGCAAAAAGCAATAAATAACCACACAGATATAATTGCTGGGGAAATTGGCATAGTGGAGACATCTAGAGATGGCTAGGAACAAAGTAGCAGATTGAGAATTCTCAGTATCAACCATATGGTGGGTGCCACTATTGTGCCCAGTGACTTGCTTTGCAGAGGACTCCAACAGCCTTTGCTGCTAAGTACCTCAACATCACCTGTGGCAGCTTTGAACTCCCTGCAGAGTGCCCTTAGTGTTCATCAGTGCAGACCTCAGTGGCCTGCTCCACAGAGGATATCATCAGCTTTTACCAGTGAAGTAATTAACAGCCATTACTGCTGCAGACACCCTGGAAAGAGAAACACTACTCTGCCCTTTAGCTCCAGGAAGGAGTCGGAATCGCTATTACACTGCTGAGACAATTCCACACCCTGCACTCTTTGCATACTCCCCAGACCCTGGCACTGTGACCTTCCATGTGCATCTGTGCCTCAAACACTGAAGCTACTACCACTTTGTGCTAGCATGTGCCCTAGATACTAGAGATATGATCACTCTGTGTATACCTATGCTCCGGATGCTGGCTTCACAGTTACTCTGCCCCACACATGGCAGGCAAAAGAGCTACCAATGCATCAGGCCATCTGCATTACAGACTCTGGAACTGTGGTTGTTCCACACACACCCCCTTTCTGGACCCCAACTCTGTGGCCACTACATGACAGCCCATGCCTAGGACAGAAAAGCCACTGCTAGGCCGGGTGCAGTGGCTTACGCCTGTAATCCTAGCACTTTGGGAGGTGGAGGCAGGCAGATATCAAGGTCAGGAGTTTGAGACCAGCCTGGCCAATATGGTGAAACCCTGCCTCTACTAAAAATACAAAAATTAGCTGGGCGTGGTGGTGGGCACCTGTAGTCCCAGCTACTCAGGAGGCTGAGGCAGGAGAATCACTTGAACCCAGAAGGCAGAGGTTGCAGTGAGCTGAGATCGCACCACTGCACTCCAGCCTGGACAACAGAGTGAGACTCCGTCTCAAAAAAGAAAAGAAAAGGAAAGGAAAGAAAAGCCACTGCCACTGTGAGAGCTCCCATGTCTGGATTCTGGACCTATGTCTCTTTGTTTGCCTGCACTCTGTACCCCACCCCCAAACTGCTTCATAAGCATCCATGTCTTGCAACTGTTACTAACATTGCAGTGGGGGTGCTTGCATGCTGGGTAGTGGCATCACTACTGCTCTGGACCCTGGAGCTTCAATCCTTCCACATGAGCCTGCACTCAAGACCCTGGCTCAATGGCCACTCCACAGTTGTCACACATTAGGCACCAGTGACGCTGCCAATGTGAGCATGTGTGGAAGCTACAACTGGTGCCAAGAAGAATCTTCTTGGCCATGACATCTTCCATAAACCAAAAAGAGAGAGAGAGAGAGAGACAGAGAGAGATTGGGAGGATCCTAGCAGTCTTTGCCACCAGAAACCCAAAAAGTCCTCACTGCTGCTGTAGAAACCCACAGCCTTGGCCACTGAGGATCCCTGACATCTTTGCCAATATTAACCTCAGGTAATGAAGCTACATAGAGACTATGCTCTTCCCTCACCAGAGTCAGAACCACCACATTACACTGAGCCAGTACTCTCACACCCACTCATACTGAAGTTTTTTTTCCCCCACAAAACCAGTCTATAAAGTCTTCAAGACATGTAAGCAAGGCTACAAGAAACAAACAATTAAGAAATCATGACACCACGAAAGAACACAATATTCCAGTAACAGATTTTAAAGAAATGGAGATCATAAACTGCCAAAAAAAGAATTATTTAAGGAAGCTCAACAAGCTACAAGAGAACACAAATAGGTAACTTGAAAAAATTAGAAAGGTAATGCATGAACAAAAGGTTGAAGTCCACAAAGAGATAAAAATAAGAAAGAATAAAACAGAAATTCTGGAGCTGAATAATATAATGAATGAAGTAAAAATATAATAGAGAGTATCAATAGGAAAATTGTCAAGCAGAAGAAAAAAATAGTAAACACAAATACAGGTCATTTGAAATTATCCAGTGAGGAGAAAAAACAAGAAGGAAAGGGAGCAGTGTTGAAAGAAGAAGGTGAATAGGAGACAGGGCTAATGTGTAGCTCCCATCTGGATGGATAGAATTGTGTGTGGAGATTCACTCCATGATCTTCTGCTCTGAGAACCATGCCAGGAATGTACTAGGAAAACCAAAATAATTCACAGATCCTTTTAAAGAAGTGGCATGCCACTGCAAATTCTGTGAAACAGATGAAAAACTATGAGTTCCCAAAGTGTGAAAGGTGGAAAAACCTACCTCTGAGCACACATCCCCACGGAAAATTTGAAAATCCAGATCACAGGGGAAGAATTTAACCCTACCTAGAGATAAAATAGGTTTAGGGAGTCATAAGAAGTATAAAAGTACAAGTAGCAGTGGGAATTGTCTTAATGGACACTGAGATGACACAGATATTAGAATGACCTGATAATGAGTTTTCAGCAGCTAACAAAAAAATTCCAACTAGCAAGTATGGACATGCTTGTAACAAATAAAAAATAAAGAGTCTCATCAAAGATATAAAAGTCTTTGAGAAAAGAAATAGAAGAGGAAAGAAAGACTAAATGAACATCTTAGAACTAAAAAATATAGTAACTGAGATAGGAACTCAATGAATGAGCTGAACATCAGAATAAGAAGAAGAGAAGAAAGGATCAGTGAGCTTGAGGATAGAGCAATAAAAATTACTCGATCCAAACAACAGAGAAAATGAGAAAATAGATGGAAAAAAATGAATAAGATCTTTAAAAAACGTGGGATAATAACAAAATATCTAACATTTGTGTCATCACAGTCTCAGAGACAGGAGAAAAAGAGTGTGGCCAAAAAAGTATTCAAAGAAACAATAGCTAAAAAAATCTCCCAAATTTCCAGGAAGTATATATCTATAGTTTCAAGAGCTGAGCAAACCACAAACAGGATAAATTCAATGAAATCTATACCAAGACATCTCCATGTCAAATTTCCGAAAAAAAAAAGAAGAAAAAAATGTTGAAATTAATCAGAGAGAAATCGTGCAATTTCTACAGGAAAGAAACAAATAAAATGACAACAGTTTTTTTTTTAACAACAAACCATGGCAACCAGAGGAAGTTAGCACAGTAGTTTTCAGATGCTAAAAGGAAAAAAATGCTGTGAAATTATCATTCAGAAATGAAGATATCAAACAGTTTCAGGTTCTAAGACAACCTATCCTAAACTAATGACTAAAGAGAATTCTCTAAACGGAAAGGAAATGATAAAAGGATACACTGTCAACATCAGGAAGAAAGAAGAAAACAACAGACAGAACAAAAATATGCATAAATGTGACATATTCTTTTACTCTTCTTAAATGTTCTGAATTCTGTTAGATGATGTAAGCAAAATTTATAAAATCATCGAATGTAATTACATTAAGTGTAAATTGTGAAAATAATTGAGACCCTATCTAAAATAATATTCTTTCCAATATAATGGTATAAATAGCTTAAAAGTAAAAAAAAAACATCATGTAAAGATTAACCCAAAGAAAATAGGAGTAGCTATATTACTGTAAGATATAGTAGATTTCAAAACAAGGCAAATTATCTGGGATAGGTAAATATTTGATAATGACAAAGGGTCAATTTATTAAGAAAACAGAGTTTTCTAGGCGCACAAGACAGTGTGGTGATTCCTCAAGGATATAGAACCAGAAATACCGTTTGACCCAACAATTCCATTAATGGGTGTATACCCAAAGTTTTATAAATCATTCTACTATAAAGACACATGCACACATATGTTTATTGCAGCAATATTTACAATAGCAAAGACTTGGAACCAACCCAAATGCCCATTAATGATAGACTGGATAAAGAAAATGTGGCACAAATACACCATGGAATACTATTCAGCCATAAAAAAGAATGAGATTAAGCCCTTTGCAGAGACATGGATAAAGCTGGAAGCCATCATTATCAGCACACTAACACAGGAACAGAAAACCAAACACCACATGTTCTCACTGGTAAGTGGGAGTTGAACAATGAGAACTCAGGCACAGGGAGGGGAACATCACACACTGGGGCCTGTCAGGGGGTAGGATGTAAAGGGAGGGAGAGGATTAGGACAAACACTTAATGCATACGGAGCTTAAAACCCAGATGACGGGTTGATAGGTGCAGCAAACCACCATGCACATATATACCTATGTGTCTATATTTGACCCTGCATGTTCAAGCACATGTATCCCAGAACTTAAAGTAAAATTAAAAAGAAAACAAAAGTTAAAATAAAGAAAACATAGTATTCCTTAATGTGAATGCACCAAACAACAGAGGAGTATGTGTGAAGCAAAGAGATAAAACTGAAAGGGGAAAAAGCCACATTCACAATAATAGCTCAAGATTTCAACACTCTTCTCTTAATAAATAATATAAAAATGAGAGATAAAAATCAGTAATGATATAGAATTCAATAATACCATCAACCAATGGGATCTAATTGCCATTTATAGAAAATGCCCATTTAAAAATAGCAGAATATACATTCTTTTCAAGTATCTGTAGAACAGGTACAAAATATACAATATCCTCATATATAAACCTAAACAATAAATAAATAAATAAACCTCAATAATGATAACTATTGAAATTATACAGAGTTTTTTGACCAAAGTGGTAGAAAACAACAGAAGGTTAAAATGCAATTTGGTTCAGTGGAGAATGGTACCCATTTAAATATTTGATGCTGGAGCAATTGAAACTCCATAGCAAAAATCTCCCAATTTTTGTTCTAAACTTTATAACTTTTACAACAGTTAGCCCCAAATATCTCACAGACTCTCAGATTTAAAACTATAAAACCTTTAGGAAAATAAAGCAGAAAATTTTCAGGACCTAGGGCAAGGTAATGAGTTCTTAGCCTTGACATCAAAACTACTATTCATAAAAAAAAGTAGATTGATGAGTTGGATTTCATCAAAATTAAAAGCTTGCTTTCTGAAAGATTCTGTTAACAGGTTTAGAAGACAACTGCAGACTGGAAGAAAATATTCACAAAGCATTTTGGATAACAGTTTGGCAATTTCTTTCTTTTTGTTTTTTTTGTTTGTTTTGTTGGTTTTTTTTTTATTTGGGTTTTTTTTTTTTTTGTTTTTGTTTTTTGAGACATGGTCTCACTCTGTCGCCCACCCAGGCTGGAATGCAGTGGCGCGATCTAGGCTCATTGCAAGCTCTGCCTCCGGGGTTCACCCCATTCTCCTGGGCAATTTCTTTAAACATAAAATTACTGAACTGAAAAATGCTGTCTTGGCATTTTTCTTGGAAAAATAAAAACCTATGTTTATACAAGCACCTGTACATGAATGTTCTTAGCAGTCTTATTCATGTAAGCCCCAAACTGAAAACAACCCATATTTCTTTCAAAGAGTGAATAGTTAAACAGACTGAGGTACATATCTATCATGGAATACTACTCAGATAAAAAGGAATGAACTACAACAATATGGATGAATTTTGGAAATTTATGCTGAGTAAAAGCAATTACCAAAGATTGCATAATTTATTTGTTCCATTCATGTAACACTTTGAAAAGTTAAAATTTCAGAAATAGAGAACAGAGTATGAGTTGCCAAGGGTTAGGGCATAATGGGAGGAAGGAGGAGATTGAATGTGATTATAAAAGGGTAACTCAAGGGACCCTTGTGATTAAACTCTTCTGCATCTTGACCGTGATGCTTGATATACAAACTTACGTGTGTTGAAATTATATAGAACTGAACATCTACACATGTATAATAATAAATAAAAACAACTAAAATTGGGGAAATCTGAATAAGATAAGTGGATTGTATCAATGCCAATATTCTAGTTGTGATACTGTAATTTACTTTTGTAAAATGTTACCATTGGTGGAATTACACAAAGGGTACAAGAAACCTCTTTGTGTTATTTTTTCCAACTGCATGTGAACTTAGAGTTATCTCAAAATAAAAGTCTAAATATATATACACACATATCCAAAACAAGTGAGGTTTATTCCATGATGCAAAGCTAGTCAATATTAAAAATCTATTCAATGTAATTCCCCATATTAGCAGACTAAAAACATAATAACACATGATCAAATAAACTGAGGGAGAAAAGCACTTAACAAACCATCAGCTATGTATATAAAACTGCTCAACAAACTAGTAACAGATGGGAACTTTATAAAATGATAAATAGCATCTAAAAAACCCTACAGCTACCATTATTCTGAATGGTAAAAGACAAAATGCTTTCCTTCTACAAGTGTAAACAAATCCAGGACGTCCACTTTTTCACCACTTCTATTTAACATTGTACTGGAGGTTCTAGCTAGTGCAATAAGATGAGAAAAAAGTGAAATAAATTGAAACATATAAAGTTTAAAGGAAACAGTAAAACTGGCTTTATTTGCAGATGTTATCTGCTATGCAGAAAATCCTAAAGAATCCACATAAATTTGTTGCATTTATATATATATATAAAATCTATTCAATGTAATTCCCCATTAGAGACTTATATACTAGAAACTATAAAACATTGCTGAGAAATATTAAAGGAGACTGGTATAAGTGGAGAGATTTCCACATGTTCATTGATTGAGTCTCAATACTGTGAAGATGATGATTCCCAATTGATCTCAAAACTTTTTGTGATTCCTATTACATGCCAGCAAACTCTTTTGATAGAAATCGTCAAGCTGATCCTAAAATTTGTATGAAAAATCAAAGTGCTGGTGTAGTTAAAAACTTTTTAAAAATTGAGGTCTCTCTTTATCACCCACGATGGCGTGTAGTGGTATGATTTACTTATTTAGACGGAGTCTCACTCTGTTGCCTAGGCTGGATTGCAGTGGCGTGATCTCAGCTCACTGCAAGCTGTGCCTCTCAGGTTCATGCCATTCTCCTGCCTCAGCCTTTAGAGTAGCCGGGACTAAAGGCGCCCACCACCACACCTGGCTAATTTGTGTTTTTTGTATTTTTAGTAGAGACGAGGTTTCACCGTGTTAGCCAGGATGGTCTCGATCTCCTGACCTCGTGAATCTCCTGACCTCGTGATCTACCAGCCTCAGCCTCCCAAAGTGCTGGGATTACAGGTGTGAGCCACCTTGCCTGGCCAATGGTATGATTTATTATAACTCACTGCAGACTTAAACTCCTGAGCTGAAGTGATCCTCTCACCTTAGACCCTTGAGTAGCTGGCACTCAGGTGTGTGCCACCATGGCTGGCTAATTTTTAAAATCTTTTTTGTAAAGACAGAGTCTTGATTTGTTGCCCAGGCTGGTCTTGAACTCCTGGCCTCAAGTGATCCTCCTGCCTCGGCCTCTCAAAGCTCTGGAGTTACAGGTGTGAACCACCATTCCCTGCCTCAAAATAACTTTTAAAAAGAACAAAGTTAGAAAACAACAATACCTGGTTTAAAAACTTACGAAAACCATGTAAGACAGTGTAGTACTGGCACAAGGAAAGGAAGATAAACAATGCAACAGAATTTAGAGTTTACAAATCAAGAGAACTCAATAAAGATGAGAAAAAAAGTCAATGGGAAAAGGATAGCCTTTTAAAAAAGTAGTGCTGGGACAAGTGGATATCCAAGTGTGTTAATTAATAACTTATTATATGTAACAAACCTGCACATTGTGCACATGTACCCTAAAACCTAAAGTAAAATAAAAAAAACTTAAAAAAAATTAATAACTTAAAAAAACTTTGACTCCTAACACAACCACAATTAATTAAAAATAGACTTGAGACCTAAATATGAGTGAAAACTATAAAACCTCTAAAAAAACATAGAAAAAATATAGAACAAACACCCTCATAATTTTGGGTTATACACCCTTAGATATGACAAAAAGCATGATCCATAATAAAAAAAAATAATGATGTATTGAAACCACCAAAGTTAAAACTGTGTTTCAAAAAACATCATTAAGAAAATAAAAAGACAAGTCACAGACTGGGAGATAATTTGGCAAGTCATGTGCCTGATAAAGTAATTGTATCTAGAATATGTAAAGGATTCTTACAACTCAATTAAAGGAAGACATACAACACAATTTTTAAAAAGGCAAAATATATTAATAGAAATTACACCAAAGAAAACATGTGAATAGCATATGTTACATCAGAAGATGCTCAACAACTTTAGTCATAAGAAAAATGCAAAGTAAAACCACAATGAGAGATTATGACACATCCACTCAAATGGCTGTAATCCAACAGACACACAATATCAAGTGGTGGCAAAGATATGAAGAAACTGGAATTCTCACATATTGCTGATAGGAATGTAAAATGTCCCAGGAACTTCAGAAAACCTTTTGGCAGTTTTTTAGAAAGTAAACATTAATTTAGCATATGAAACAGAAATACATTTCCTAGGAATCTATCCAAGAGAAATGAAAATGTACTCTCACACAAAGATATGTACACAAGTGTTCATGACAGCATTATTCTTTATTACTAAAGTGTAGAAACAATCCAAATGTCCACTAACTAATAAATGGAGAAAATGTGGTGTATGTGTACAATGCAATCTTATTTAGCAATTAAAAGGAATCAGCTACTGATACATGAACATCAAAACCATTATGCTCAGTAAAAAAAGCCAAATGCAAAAGACTGCGTATTATATGATCCCAGTTATTTAAAATGTCTAGAAAAGGCATATTTATACAAAAGCACATCATTGGTTGCCTAGGACTTGGGCACGAGAGTAAGGATTAACTGCAAAGGGGGCACAAGGGAACTTTTTGGGCAGTAGAAATGTTCTAAAACTGGATTTTGGTGATGTTTGTATATCTGCATAAATATACCAATATCATTAAATTGTACATTTATGTAGGTGACTATTATGGTATATAAATTACTTATCTCAATAAATCCATTACAAATGAACACGGATATTATTACCTATGGCACTTATTTAAACCAATATATGCTACACAGGTTTTGCAATAACGTCGTTTAGTTCACCATTATTTCATTGTAACGTTGATGAGAAAAAGATGGATTCCCTGTGGGCCACAGTCTGTGTGGAGTTTTGGCTTCTCCCCATGTCTGTCTGTGTCTTTTCTTGGGACGCAAACATTTATTCCTTGATTCAGCTCACTACCACTATTACTATCATCACTCACTGATTCACCATAAATTGGATAATTGTCTTACTTGTTTTTATTAATCTTTCTTAAATATATATGTAGCTCACATTTATTTCAGTGTTCAATCTTGGCAGTGTTTTGGGTCTTTAGAAGTTCAGTGATGTTTTTGTGACCAGAAATATGCTGTAGGAACTGAACTCTCATTTATATCATTTAGGCTATGGTAAAATTGGTTTCATTATAATCATTTTGCCTAAAGTAGCAGTTTCCAACAACCTATCAAAGACATTAAATGAGGTCTTACCATATACTAGGGAAAAAACCTAAGTCCTTCATTCTACAATTTTATGATCCAGAATTTTGATGACTACTGGCTTACTTTGTTTTGTTTTCTATATTGTATGATGCTCATTCTTTATGTCATCATTTTCACCTTAACAGATTCATTTGATAAATGAATAATATGTGCTGTAAAAGAAATCCAAAAACTTAAATTTTATGGTTTTTTTTCAGCTTACACTTTTGTACAACTCATTGATTCTATCATTTTTTAGAAACATGGTTCATATTATAGTTTTTCCTGATACTTCTATAGTTCTTTGAGCAGGTGGACATGCAGATATGTAGTTATCTTTGTCAAGAAACATTTGTTTAATGCCTCCCTGTGCATACTTATATTAAATATTCAATTTATTAATTTTGTTTTTTGCATCATTGTAGGGTAAAACTTGCTATAACAGTATTTTCTCATGCAGTATTCTAAGAGCACAAAGAGGCCTCAGTAATGCTGCAGTACTAGCAGATGCAGAGTGAGAGAATGACAGTAAGCTAGAGGAAGCACTGAACCCAAAAAACTTTGCTCCTGAGGATGACTAGAATTAAATCCTGTTTTCTGGTCTTTAATATCCAGCTCTATTTTACTAATTTTACTCATTTTCTCTTTACTCATTATTTTACTCATTTTCTCTTTAGGTTAATACACACACTTTTAATTTTAGTATCAGATCATCACCTAAAAGCCCTTTTTATGCATCTTACCTACACCTAATGGCATGCAGAACTGGTTAAACATACGTGGTCTTTAACCTCTAAAAGCATATAGTTTAAGACAAGTAGCACATATATGAAAAGCATCTGAACAATTAAATACATATTATTCTAATATTAGGTTTTAGTTCTTAAATTATGCTTTAAATATGTACTTTTCATTAATATTTTATGAAACTATTAGTGGGCATTCACACAGACATTAAGTCATTTCGTTTCACGTTAATTTTTATTCATTTTTATAGCTCCATATAAGAGTTTCTCAGTGAGGTATGAAGAAATGTAAGGGATGGCACAAAGATTTTAGATAGATAGTTTAAAAATTAGACACAATTTTTTGTTGCTGTTACTTTGATTTGTTTTGAGGATGTGTCTTGTTTTTGGAGGGTTTTTTTTAGTCTTAGAGAAAAGGGCCAGCCCGTTTTAACAGCCCTGCCAAATTCACAGGTGTCTCCAGTAATGTTGGAAGTCTTGTTTCTTTGCTCAGTGTGTGGGAGTTCACTGGCCAAGCAGTGAATCACGTAGGGGAAGAGGAGGAAAAAGAAAGCCTAGTGGGATGGAGGAATAAGTACTCATTCTGTAATCATCTTCTCCACTGCAGAAAAAGATTGGCAAATGCTGTCATGAATTAAATCCCTCATATGAAGGCAAAATATCTTCAAGTAAAGCCCAATGGAAGTAAAGAATTTTGATGAAAGGAATGTATGTTAAACATACAGATAGTGCTATCTCCAATTCTCCAGTGGTGAAACCAACTGGTGCTTTTAAAGAGTTATAGGAATCTCAGTGGGGACCCATGATTGCTGTTCCAAAGCATAAAAAAGGAAAGAAGAGTATTACTGATCAGGAAAAAATTAAATTAATTTTACATGAAGGGGAATGGAGAAATGAGCCAGTGGAATGCAGTAAGATATTTATATTGTGTTTATTGAATACCACAAATGCTTAATAAAAGTGCTTCATATTTGTATGCCACTTCTTGATAACAGTTGGAAGTTTGATAAAAAATAATGACCTATTTTTTACATCAACAGGAAGAATATCTGGAGTAGGTAGACTTTTAGTCCTTATTAATTCAAAATTGCTACACTTTTTTTTTTCAGGCTCAGACCACATATCAGACGTTAGCCCTCCTATACTCTTATTTCCTTTTTCCCCTTCCTCTTTGCTCTGTGGATGATAAGCTATTGATGAAATCAATAGCTGTGTAGAAGAAGAAGATATAACATTCCCAGAGACACTGGAGACAGGAAATAGAAGCAACAATTCATTTTTCTGTCTCAGTTTAGATTGTATTTATACCACCTGCTATGCCTGTGGGAATGGAATCTATAGTAGCGTCTTTAGACACAAACTTTCTCTTACTGACTTTCCTCTTTTTATTCAGTGTGATGGGATTTTTTTTTCTAAGAGAAGTAGCCTATGGCACTTGGCTAAGAGATGAGACTTCAATGAGATATAGGAGACAAAGAGTGACAAATTAAAATGACAAGTCTGTCTTATAAGATTGTGATCTAGTGAAATGAAGTATTTCTGGCTCAGTCAATGTAGACAGCATTATGCTATGTGGTAATAGATTGCAAGACCTGGGCAGCCTGTATATGTCTTTCAGATAACTGAGTTTGTCACTATCAACACTCTTTCAAATTGTGTCTTTCCTGGCTTTTGAGAATATGAGTTTAGACAAAGGTTTTCATATACATCAAGTATTTAGGGATATTAAAAGTCTGTTTATCAAAGAAAAATTTTAATAATATATTAGTCATTGGCATAATATTAATCCAAGAAGAAGCCTTAAATTAGGTAACTAATAGCCCTAAAAGTGATGGTGAACTTTGGCACTGTGTCTTATTGAATGTCTTGTTACATCTGCTTCCTCATAACTCTAAGAGGTGGTTGACCACACACTCTGCTGAGCTTCAGTCCTGCCTGCTGGATATCTCCAGCTGGTATTAACACCATCATTCCAAATTTAATATACCTTAAAGAAAATATATAAATTTCTTCTTTAAAAATTAGTGGAAATGCCTTTGCACATTATCATGCAGAAGTTTAAATTGAGTTTCATCTGTATTTACCTGCCTAGTTCCAAATGGGGAAGAGAAAGAAAGTAGATTTAAGCACACTCTAATAGGAGAAAATTTGGAATCATCTCTCATATGTCCTTCTTTTTCATCCCCTGCATATGACTCTGTAAGTCACCTAGTCTTATACAAGTAATTGTTTTTCTGCAATGTTTCTTATAGTTTTCACCTTTCTAGTTCTACTGCCTCCCTCCTGATCCAAACCGTAATTTATTTCAGAAGTAAGAAATAGAATCCATATGAGTCCTCTAACAGTGTTATAAAAATACTTTGGAACACTGAGCATGCATAAGAGTAATTTTTTTTCCTTTTATTAAAGTTCCTCCTGATAATTGTGGCCAATTATATTAGTACATAGAAAAACCAGCCAATCATAATGTTATGTTTGTTGTATATCTTAGAAATATTCTAAGATTTATTGACACTTTGAGCCAAGAGAAAGTGATTCTCATAAAGTAATGGATATCTCTAGTTGTAGATGGCCATGTTTATCTCCCTCTCAAGGATTATACATGTATCCTTTGGCTGGTTGCAAATATTTAGTTGTTTCCTAGTTTGTTGATGCAATCACTGTGAAAACTAGAGAACAGTGTGCTTCTTTCAGAGCTTTGTGACAGTTGTAGTAATGTCAAGAATATTATTATATTTGTGTCTTTACTTAAATGTCATGTTCATTTTCCGCAGTAAGACTATGCATTTCTTTTTTTTCATATACAGTATGAGGAGTATTTCAGATGATTTCTTTTCTCCAAAACTAAATACTAAAAGTTTAGATAGTAACAAAGTTGAATAAATTAATGTTGTCAAAATGAATTGTTGCAGAAGTCTAAGACTTCCTAAAATTCAAGAATGTTAGGGCATCTCTTTCATACCTATCTCTAGGAGTGAGTTTGTAACAACAACACTGGATACAAATGGGTTTGAGCAAGGCAGTGTTTTGAAATTCAGAAAAAAAGGAAAAGTCAAGGTAGAGTTATCATTCTTGGTAATAACTGAGTTCCCTGTGCTGAATAAGAAAAGTTTCTATACATGTTTCCATAATACAAGGAAATAGGAATTACTCCTGAAAGTCCCCATCTTTACCCCATTGTCTTATTTTTCAAAAATATATATTGTTTTAATCAGTTCCCATTTTTTGATGTTTCCAATGTATTCAGTAGAAGAAAATAAAAGGTAAATCATAAAATGTCAAAAAGAAATTTTAAACACTCATATAAAATACAAAATCCAATTGTGGATTACTTTTCAGAGCCAGGCAGATTAGAATGGTTACATGTAATCTATCTTTGGTAACATTAGTGTTTTTAAGTTATATATTGTCCAACATTTTTTACTAGTACCAATGGGGGAAAAGATGAATTACAATGACATCAAAGATAATACTATATGAATGAGCTCAATTATGGTTATAGTAGGCTCAATTAGATTTAAGATGAATAAACAATTTTAATAAATTGAATTAATTAGATTGGGCTTAAGTGTGCAAGTAGTCCATTTTCTGAAATAATGCACAATAACTTCTTCAAGAAGTGATGGTGTATAATTGCCTGAAGTCAGAGGATAAAAAAGAGAAAAAGCTGAAAATCCATTATGTTTGTGTTAACAGTCTAACTAAACTAATTAACTGCTATCTGAATTTTCACACCTCTATTTCATGATCTTTCTTGCCCAAAACCTCCCAGCCTCAAAAGCAACAAACAAAAAAAGCATTTGAAAGAGAACAGTACTAAATATACTGCAAAAAAAAATCCCATTTTGAAAGTCATCTACTCTTATTTTATCCACCTTTATGTGTTTACATTACTTGACAACTTTTCATACATACTCTATATATAAAGTTATGTAGTAATCATTTATGTGCACACAGAGAAAATATTTTCTCTACAGCTATCAACTTACCCTGTCTGTGTTATGTGCATAACTTTTTTTAAACTTAGTACTGAGAAAATGCTCAGATATTCTTGAAAAGCTTGGAAAATCTGCAAATTCGAACTTTTAATAAAAATTTCACATGGAATACCAGTACTTAGTCCTCCACGTTTGTTACAAAACATTGTAAATGTGTAAAATGATTTCTTTAGTTTCTATCCAGATTTTGATACATTAATCTCTCAATTATAGCTAGAATTAACTTTCATACAGCTTCACTAACTGAGATACTCTTTTATACTTGATTTTTAAAGAAAAAGATATATGAAAATAAACAAGTTTTGTATATAAGAAGTTATATTTATTTAAATAGGAAAGTGACCAATAGCCAACAAAAATCAAAGCCAAAATTATTACATTGAACCATATAAAATAGCTAATATTTAACTATTTCTGTCTTACACAAATGGTTATTTAATATGACTTAACTTGATTTTATTCTGGTTTAAGAATTCCTCATTTCCTCTGTATTCCAGTTAATGGAGGCAGTATAATATAATGAAAGAACTCCCAAAAGCCTCACAATTTTTATTACCATTTTAATAAGTCAACATGCCAACTGTACCTTTGAAAATTTGAAGAGTATTCTATAATATATCTTGATTTCCAAATAACACTGTCTTCTATGTCACTATAATAAAATTTAGTTTATTCAAAGTACAATTATTCCCATAGTATATTTTAGTTTCTCTTCTAGAAGATATGTTGATATTGCTCAACAATTAGTTTTAGAAAGATATGTCTAATTGTGGTTTGCTTTGTATAATGTAATTTAAATTTCATTTGTAAGAAGAGAGAATATTCATAATATTTTATATTTCAGTAATTATATTTGCATTAAAATTATTTAATACAATATTTATAGCATGTAAAATATAATAAAATCCTGATGTTTTTCATGGTTCATCTATAATTTCTGAAGCACTTTAGAGTTGATGAAACAATCTAGCTGTGAAAAGTTTTTATATTGTTATTACTAAAAATTGTTCTTTGTTGATGACTTTTCATCCCTGATCCATGAAAAAAAACTGATTCTGAAAATACATAATGAATTTAAACTGAAAATACATAATGATTTTTAAAAATTAGATACTCACAAACCACAAATAGTGTTATACTGTAAGAGATGAATCTGCTGTTAGTCGGTGTTATAAACATGAACTGAAATCTGAGAATGATCTTGTATTTCTATCCCTCTTTCATGCTTTCTGGTGTGAGATTTGTCTGGCTAATCTCTCAGGTTGAGTTCTGGCCAAGAAGTGGCATTGAAGTTCAGCAGGACACATTTCCTGCATATATGCATGGCTGGTTGCTCAATTGGTGAGAACACGTAGCTAGTAAACCCAAGGTCAAGAGTTCACTACTGTGTGGACCCATTTGCTTTGTTGTATGCAATGGTTATGGATCACACCCCACATCACAGGTACCTTTCTTGCACGTATATGTTATCTGTCACAAGGGAAATCCATGTGATGGTGTTTGGAAGGATCAAAGCAAACTCATACGCACAATTGGGAAAATCACTCACAGTAAGTACACACTGGAGACATAGTCCACATCTTCTTCACACTGAATTCCTGCTGTTCTTTTTTTCACAGACTCTTCCCACCTTCCTCCATCCCTCAGAGCAGGACAGTGATGGGACTCTTCAAGTTGGTGGAAAGAACTACTCACTAATCTCATTCTCCCACTCTGTCACTGTTGGGAACAGGACCCCCAAAATCTGGCCATAAACTGGCCCCAAAACTGGCCATAAACAAAATCTCTGCAGCACTGTGACATGTTCATGATGGCCATAATGCCCATGCTGGAAGGTTGTGGGTGTACCAGAATGAGGGCAAGGAACGCCTGGCCCACCCAGGGTGGAAAACCACTTAAAGGCATTCTTAAACCACAAACAATAGCATGAGCAATCTGTGCCTTAAGGACATGCTCCTGCTGCAGATAACTATCCCAACCCATCCCTTTATTTCGGCCCATCCCTTCGTTTCCCATAAGGGATACTTTTAGTTAATCTAATGTCTATAGAAACAATGCTAATGACTGGCTTGCTGTTAATAAATATGTGAGTAAACCTCTGTTCGAGGCTGTCAGCTCTGAAGGCTGTGAGACCCCTAATTTCCCACTTCACACCTCTATATTTCTGTGTGTGTGTCTTTAATTCCTCTAGCGCCACTGAGTTAGGGTCTCCCTGACCGAGATGGTCTCAGCATGTCACAACCACAGTAATGAAGGGGTGAATGTAAAACTCACAGTAACTATTATGAATTTTGTTCTTCCAGCCTTTATGTATGGATTTTGAGTTTTAATTAATGTCCTTAAGAATACAAAATTTCTCAAATCAAGAGTCGTAAACTCCACAAACCCAGGAAATTCTCATACATTGTGAAAGAAATTATAGGGGTCAAAAATGAAATCGTTCTTTCTAATCACTTATAAGATGATTTTATAAAACCGTTCCTGCCATCACCATTTAGATACAATCTCAGGGAATATAATTTAGAGATGTTTGCTTTTAAAATATAAACACGAAAATAACCAACAATATGAACGAGTGTGGTGGTGCACATGCATAGTCCCAGCTACGGAGGAGGCTGAGGCAGGAGAATTGCTTGAGCTTGGGAGGCAGAAGTTGCAGTGAGCTGAGATCATGTCACTGCACTCCAGCCTGGGCAACAGAAATGAAACCCTGTCTCAAAAAAAAAAAAAAAAAAAAAAAAAAAGTAGTTACTGGTTAGTGCTGGAATGGAAGCCTCTGAATAAAAAGACAGGGAATAGCTCCAGATGCAAATAATAGTTTATAAGTAAATCAGAGTAAAATTTGCAAGTAAAATTTTGAAGGTCTAAATATAAGATTATTAAGATAGTATTACTTAGGCATATTAATCTACAAACTTTCATGTAAATGTTAAAAGTAATGTCACTACCAAATAGGATAACATCCTTGTGGTAATAAAGTACAGAAGGATTTTCTTACACACATCTCCAAAAATACAAAACAGGATCATATTTTACACTTAATAAAGAACTTGTAAAATAAAAACAGTAACATAGGAAACAAACTAGAAAAATGGGCAGATAGAACATTGCTATTAGTAAGGAGAAGAATGCAAATTAAAATAGCAATACCTCAACTGGGCGTGGTGGTTCCTGCCTGTAACCTAGCACTTTGGTAGGCTGAGGCGAGAGTACCACTTGAGCCTAGGAGTTTGAGACTAGCCTGGGTAACATGGCAAAACCCTTTCTCTAAAAAAAAATATAAAAATTAGCCGGGCGTGGTGGTGTGTGCCTGTATTCCCAGCTACTTGAGAGGCTGAAGTGAGAGGATTGCTTCAGTTCAGGAGTTGAAGGCTGCAGTGAGCCATGATGGTGCCACTATACAGAGGCTCAAAAAAAAAAAAGGGAAGAAGAAGAAAGCGATTCTCTACCTGTAGTAATATGCTACTACACATGAAATGCATTGTGCAAGTTTCCTACCATGGGACCTCACAATTCTACCCTTGCTCGTGTCCTCCAGACAAACTCTTGCTTGCTTAGGTTCATAAGGGGATATATACAAGGGTGCTTTACTGTGTGCTGAGCGGGGAGGGCAGAAGCAATCTAAGAGTCCATCAATAAGGAGACAGGTAAGTAAATGTGTAGATGCACAGAATGAAATACAATGCAGCAATCAGAAACAATTAACTAGAAGTAACTAGAGGGAGAAATAACTTTAAAACTTAGGGCTGAGTGAAAAAACAAACACACAAAACCTAGAAAATAAAAAAAAAGGACTATAGTATAACAGGCGTTACATAAATGTTATATCTTGATATACTCAAAACAATCTTTTTAAGGATTCTTACATATCTATTTACCTTTATATTTAGAGTGCATGCCTATTGGGAAGAGGAAAAGAAAAAAATGTAGACAATGAAGAACAAAACAAATAGATTTAACAGAGATGGAAGATGATAGTGTGTCATAAACTGAGAAATTTAACTTTTTCCTTTACATCTGAGGTTATAAAAGAGAAAGAAAATGGAAGAGGAAAAAAAAGGTAGAAGTTATAGAAGAAAAAGAGAGGCAGGAGCAAATATGTTAATCCTGTGCTGTGTAAATTGTTAAGGATATCATTTTAGGTAAATGTTTAGCTCAACGCAAAAGTGAAGTCAACTTTCTCAGAACATCCACTGACACCAGTGTGTTCAGGGGATGGGAATGGTAAGAGTTTCCCTTGTGCTTTCAGCAAACATGCTGCTTGTTCTCATTCATCACAGGCTCCCTGTGCACATCCTGGCAATGAAAGTCTCTGATTTTATTAATTCAGAATTGTTTTTCTGATAAAAGTATTTGTGTCATGACATGCCCATGTGACTTTGAATACATTTGATGAACTATTAGAATCTTAAAAGAGTACTTTGGGTATATTGAATGTGATTAGAAAAAGTGCTACTGATTGCCCTACAGCTAAACTCTTTATTAATTTGTACCATGCAATTTCTTGTTTGAAATTCATAGGCATTTAGAAAATTAATTCTTCACAGAGAGAGAGTAATTCAGGTGGTGAACTCAGTAGAAGAAAGGCCTTTTGGGTATTTACTTTGGACACATTATCCCCAGCAGACCTGAGTGAAGAGCACTCTGAACCATTTGCTGCGAAAATTCTTTCAGCAATTCAAGTTTAGACATTGGCCTTCATAAGCTTATGGTGAATGAATAAATCTTGTATTTACATAGGTCTTTGCATTTCAGAGTCCTAAAGTGCTTTGCATCGTACACCTGATTTAAGTGGGCAGAAGAATGAAATCTCAGAGGCTAGGGGCAAAGGAACCTTGATCTATTAATGACAAAAAAAAAAAGAAAGAAGAGAAAAAAAAAACCCACCAGTTCTTCCTCAGTGGTAGAAATCAGTGTTGACAGGATAATCTTTCACAGAGAAGCCCACTGTGATATCATAAGCATAAGATTATAGGCAAATTTTCTGCCAGCCAGTTATGTGAAAACTTCAAACTGAATTCTGTTCTTGGTGATTTCAACTCAATTCTCACAGGGGTATTGTGGCAGAAATATCAAAGTGCAAAATTGACTTTGGAGCATAAAGATATGAAATAAGATCTGGTTTCCATAGAAAAGGCAGTGGAATGATTAAACTCATATGCAATAACTATTTAATGGTTCCATATTTTTTCACATAACTCAAAGTAACAAAAATAAATTCACAGGGCATCACAAAATCAGTGTATATCCAGCTGAAACCATAGTTCAAAGATATTAATCTCTAAGATTTTTTCAAAGTGAGTAAGAACAGACATACCTTGCAACTCAGTCTTGGCCAGTATAGTATAATGTGGCTTTATACTGTATGTATTTATATGTATAGCTACACACTTATACTTTTAGAATACAACACAGTAACACTAATGCACAGACTTCATACACACACACACATAGACGCACACCATGGGCAGCTTCCTGTGAAATAAAAGCATAAATTTGATGACACTTGAATTAAACACACGTGTGTCTTTATTTTTGCAAAAAATCAATTTTCAGTTGACTAGAGAACATTAACAGTATCTGTCAGGTAAAATATTTTAAGTTTTGCTTATTATATTACCGTTGTTCATGCTGACCAAAATTCTTAGAAAAGTTAGTGGATGATACCTTAAAACATTCTTTTCAAGTCTGTGGTTTCTCCTTGCTCTGTAAACATGTTTTAATATTGAGACTAAGCCAGTCATGGAGAGACTGACTTTTTATGTTGATGATTACATTGTTCATTAGACTATTGACAAACCAAAACTGTCTCCTGAGCCAAGGAAAGTAACCAAGTGTATCTGTTTGCTTTTTGTTGGTGATGTATTAAGAAACATAAATGGTTCTTAACAATAACAACAATTTCTAATGAGAATCCATATTGGGAAATGTGTGACAGTGCAAGTAGAAACTAATAATTTGACCTAAGTTAGGCAGTTGATTGACATTAGCTGAGATGTATAACATTCAAGGTATGTCTGTGTGAGTGTTGACTATTTACTTGTTAATAGTTTTATTAGTTGTTTCTTTCTTTCCTTCCTTCCTTCTTTCTTTTTTTTTTCTGAGGCGGAGTTTCAGTCTTGTTGCCCAGGCTGGAATGCAATGGCTCGGTCTTAGCTCACTGCAACTTCTGCCTCCAGGGTTCAAGTGATTCTCCCACCTTAGCCTCCTGAGCAGCTGGCATTACAGGCATCTGCCACCACAACTGGCTAATTTTTGTATTTTTAGTAGAGACAGGGTTTCACCATGTTGGCCAGGCTGGTCTCGATCTCCTGACCTCAGGTCATCCTCCTGCCTTGGCCTCCCAAAATGCTGAGATTACAGGCATGAGCCACCATGCCTAGCCAGTTTTTATTAGTTTCTTAACTGCAAATAACTCTCCCATCCTTTTTTTTTTTTTTTTTTTTGAGATAGATTCTTGCTCTGTCACCTGGGCTGGGGTACCATCATAGCTCACTGCAGCCTCTACCTCCTAGGTTTCAATGATCCTCCCGCCTCAGCCTCCTGAATGCTGGAACTGCAGGTGCATGCTACCATGCGTGACTACCTACCAGTCTTTAGCAAAATTTACATCTGTTAATATTTGTATACAGGATGAATGGTGCTGATTCATTTTTGATAATGAGATGATAGTTAAATATGGCAAGCTTACCCTCCCTGCCAATCTTATGTCTAACACTTGATTTTCTGATACTTTCTTACTACTTACTTTAAAAGAAAATAATATGGTCTACTACTAATATGGTCTACGAATTTCCTAAATAGGTGTCCTGGGAAAGTGTCAGTTTTAGAAATAAGTAGGTTAGAAAGCTGTTGCACATCTGTGGCCAGTTCGGAACAGATATCTACAACCTTTCAGCCATAGACACTGCTTTATGTTGCCAGTTTTGTAAACATGTTTAAGTAACAAAGTGAGTGAGAGGGGTGGGGAGTAGTGATATTGTAGCAACCAGATTAACAGCACACAGCATTGTTCTCTTTAATTTCTGGTTTTTTAAAAATGCATGAACTATTAATTTTCTTAGCCCATATAGAAGAACAAAAGAAATCATTTAAATGTCTATTACCACCTATTATCTGAGACTACATTAAGGAGGTGCTGGTCAGCTTGGCTTCATTTGTCCTCCAGATGCTGCAGAGATGTGAGGCCAGGCCAATTGGGGTTAAAGCAGGCAGGGAACTGATACAGCTGGGGATCATTAAGAGTGATCAAGGGCCAACAAGGAGAAAAAGTCAGCTGAAAACAAGGCTGAGAGCTCTTCCAGGCAGAGCAGCAGAGTAATGTGCATTCAGCAAACAGCCTAACCCCATCCAGTGAACTTTGTTGATTTAATTAGATTTTGTTTAAAATTCCAGAGTAAGAGAGGCTTGGTCAGCTTTGATGCAAAAATTGGCAGGGGAAAACGATTGCTAATTTTTAAAAGTAACATTATTGGAGCATTTAAGAAATGTTAAAAATCTTCCTCTTGCTGATAAAATATTATCATCATTCCTTGACCAATTGATATTGTGTATTTTAGAGTAGGAGCCTGCTCATTTATGCACTTTAATTTATTGGCTTTCCTCCTGTACCTGTCTTGATTTTCCCTTCTCTCACTATACTTCCTAGATGACATTCTGAATAAATTATTTGCATGAAAATCCTTGTCTTAAGTCTATTTCATGAGACTAAATCAAGACACTTGAATCCCAGTAATTCGATTCTTACCTCATAGGGATATTTGGGGATCACATTTGATAATACATGCAAAAATGGTTTGTTAATAGTAAAGTGATACAAGTGGAAGTTATTCAGTTTCCTCCACCAAAACTATGCATTTAAGACCCCAAACTGATCTTTGTACCTAATATATATGGCAGGTGTATCAAAATAGAGGAGAAGTTTAATAAATGTCTGTAGGAAAAATGAAAGAATAAGCTAGCACTCTTGACACTTACTTGGCTACCTGAACTGTTTGGAGAATAAAAGGGCATTTGTTGTCCTCATAGTCACATATCTACAGAAGATGCTGCTACTGAGTTGTAGCTTCCTCTTGTGTTTCTATGAGAGTAGGGGTATAACACAAAACTGGGGGAAAGGAAGGCATCTAAAGGGGAAGATAATGTAGATAAAACTAGATCCTCATCTATACCGACCCTTGCCTATACAAATATTGCCCTGAGGACAACACAAAGACATAAATTCTGAATTTCTAGAGGCCAAATTATTCTCCAAGGATATGTTAAAACCAAGAAATTTAATGAAGGAAGAGACAAACTCAATTCGTTTTCACTGGTTTTCCATGAAGGCCTGAAACTTTCCTCTCTTCTAGAATTTTGGATGTTTAGGAATAGCCTACACCATTGTTTTCAAAGTGTAGTCTGCAGACCACAAGCATTATCATCACCTGAGAACTTATTAGAAGTGCAAATTATTGAACCCCACCCCAGACCTATTGAATAAAAAGCTCTGAACTTATGGGCTCAGTAATGTGTGGTTTAACAAGCCTCCCAGGTGATTCTGATACCCATTAAAGTTTTAGAATTACTCACCCATAGTGATCTCTTTGAGTTCATTGACGGAGCCCTGGGTTTAATGAGAGAGTCCTAGAACCAGTCTAGTCTCTTGAAATTCTGTTGGACTAAAGCTTCCACGTGTTATTAGAGCATGTAATGTTGGAGATCTGAGTCACATTATCCAAGATTTCAGGTACCAAAGCAATAGAAGGAAGCATTCAGGATTTCATTGAATAGGACACTGGGAAATCAGGTCATGTATAACTTGGTGAGAATAAGGAAAAGCAGTAGTCTGTGTACATCTCCCAAGGAGAACAAAGTTCAGTTAGCAGTGGGAAAGGATGTGTCTCTCCTAAATGACCTTGGCACAGTTAACAGTCAGGAAATGATACCTTCCTAGTGCTGTATGAACAGCAAAAGAATAGCCTTGCTAATGTACAGCTTCTTTCCCCCAACCTATCTCAATGATATCCAAACGTATCATTTTCTTGGAAATGAAGAATATCACATATTATTATTGATGTTGGTTATTTTGCTTGGTAAATGCCTGGGTGTGACTTCTGTTTATGGTGACTGCTAACATTCTTAATAAACACTTGCTCTTAGATAAGTAACTCTCTATTATATTTGAAAAGTATATGAAAGTTGGATATATGGCAGTTTATTTGTGTTTACTATTGTGTTTTAATACTTGTTAATATGTTTAAACTTAGTATTCTATGGCCAGTTTGGTGCTTGTATACTGTGGTATTAAAGTTGGGACTGTATTAACATCTGAGATCTTCACATTAAGCTAAATGTGGAAAAATGAAGAAAATATGAACAAAAAAAGTGGAAATAAACAGAGAATTTGAAAGCATACTTTATGAAGAAGGGTTAAGGGAGTTCAGATTAAATGATTTAGAGAAGGGAAGACTGAAAGGTAGCCTACCACTTTCCTTCAAGTTTACGGAGAATAGTCACTAGCAGTTCATCTTGTTCAAGGAAAAGAAAATAAAGAATGAGCTGAAATTTCAATATGTAGGATATAGGTTAACTAAAGTGACCTTCTTGGAATTAGGTTAACAATGGAAGATTTCTTCCACAGAAAACTGGGCAGTGACTTGAAGAGAAGGCTGCCTAGACATTTTCATTCCTAGTTCAGGTAGGGGAGTGTTACTGTGGATGACCACTTCTAGAAAGTCTACAAATGGCAAGGTATTATGGGAAGTGACCAGTTCTACCTCATAAACTATTCAACTCCAATTGTTCATGGAGGTTAAAAGGTATTTACAGTCTTGCACTTAGGAGGTTTTGAATCAATGGCCTACCATTCAACCAAATATTTGTGTTTTTTTCTAAATTTGATATACTATAATGGCCATCATTATCAAACATTAGTGTTTGAATATTCTCCTTTGAAATTATTCCATTTTCAAAATTTATTACTAAATTTTGTAAAACTGTTGTTGAAATTCAACAAAATTGATTAGGATCCAAATAGCTCCTTATCAAAAGGTGTGTTCTTACAATGGGAAGATTGGCAATGTGTCATGTCTGAAAGAAGGATCAACAAATACCCACTGGCATTCAAATCCAAAGAACTTTTAAGCTCAATAGAAAATTTGAAATGTGTTTGTACTTATTTTTTACACATTTTTGTGTTTAAGCTTATTTTTCATATAACACAGGCATTGAGGAATTTAATAAATTCATCACAAACTTGCTTCAGTAAGAAAAATGTTTGGTATTCATTGTATTTTTAAGTGGAAAAAAAAAACCTATTAATGCTTGATATTCTTCAGCAGCTCCAGGGTAGCTGAAACTTCATTCACATTTGTCGATGTAGCTGGGAGGTAGATAGGTATATGCATATTTCAAAATTTTAAATAGTTATTAAAAACTGAATCCCTCAAGAAGAGTAATTCCAGGATATAATTGACATAGATGAAATCTTTAGACTTGATAAATGATGATACACTGGAGAAATCTTGGTTTGGGATTACTTTAATAAATCCTTGATTTTTAAGTAGAGAACAGTCTTGTGTTATGTAACCATTCAGAAAAGTACAGAAACCAAAACTATAGTGCTTCATCCTTAGAAATAATTGAATTTCAAATTGATGGACTTATGTTCTGTAGTTGTAAGAGTTAACATGGAGGAAGTATTGCATGCCAATTTAGATAATAATGATTTGAATGTGTTCACGATGATCATTGCATTATTTTATTATTTGCACATCTGTTAAATAACATTTACAACATAACTATAAATCCATTAAATAGATAAATGTTTTTATTATCTTTTATTGTTTATTTTTCATCTTCAGGGATTCATTACATTGACTATACCTTTCAAACCATAATCTACAGCTTAATTAAGCCTTGCAGTTATAAATTTTGAGCCAACATATTATGAGAGAAGTTATTGCTTTTGGGGGTACAATATTACTAATGAATGTTTTGCTCGGCAACACCACTGCTGGCATAAAATTCTAAGTCTATCCAAAAGAAACTGGCTTTGATTTCACTATTTAGGAATCGTAAGTCAACTTTTTATGTACTGTAAGCTTCTTAGAAATAAAATTCAAACCCATTGATGACTGAGTAAATTTCACAGCTTGTAGAAAAGACACATACGATTGGAATGTGTGAAATTTTAATCAAAAATGTTATGAAGGAGAAAGGTAAACTGACTGCTATAATTAATGTGTTCTGACACAGAGATGTAGCTGGCACATTTGTGGACTCTGCTGTGCTATGTTAACTGTTCCATTGCTTGAGGACTGTCAGAGTTTGAGGAGTGCCTATATTATGGTTTCCACGCTGGACACATTTTCCTGACGCGTCAGCTTTGTTGTGATTTGAAATGTAAAATCATTTCTTCCATGGCTTTTCTATTAATATTTAGTTAGGTGTCATGGGTGCCTGGTGATGGATATGTTATCTTCTTTTTAAAAGCAGTTTCATTTAAAATTGAACTTTATAAGCATTGCTTTTAAAATAAATCACCTTGAGGTTTATTTTTCTGCTATTTAAATATTATCTAGTGTCTTAAAGGTGAGTAAAACTAATGGAGGTAATGAAAAAACTGGGAACTGGACCCTCATACAGCACATCATAATAATATATTTTCATATAATGCCACATATATTTCATAATTAACTAATACTTGCTTGGTTTCACAAAGTAAACCAAATATTTATCCACATATGAAATAAGCTCTGATTTTAAAAAGGACAATTGCTATATACTTATTATATGACAGTAACATCAAATTCATGAATATTTGTAAAATGCTGTTAAAATATTCTCCAAAAGAGCTTTCATGTCAGACACTGGCTTAGATAGTAGCTGTCTATTCCAAAGAGATTCTTCTGAAAATTATAGATTTGGTTCCTGGCTCTGCTGTGTCAATATCCTTGCAGAGATGCACTGCAGACTGTCTCAGAGCACTGCCAGTGTGGTTGTGCAGTAGACAAAAGACATACCTGAAAGGGGAAGACAGATCTGCCACTTAAATTAAATAGGAAATGAATTGGCCGGCAAGTTGGCATGTCTGCTGAGACAAATCATGGACAACATGTCTCTCAACAACAAAACTTATTTGTTTTCTCTTGCCAACAGATTCATCACTGCCGAGGCAAAACAGGCAAAATACATTAGTGTCATGGTAAACTGATAAAGAGAAGTGCCTCAATCTAGCATCCTCAATGGCGAAAGTCTTAGGGCAGTATTGATCTGTGTTATATAAATCTTGTTTTCTGTCTGCAGAAGTGAATCAGGAATGACCTGCAAGGTTAACAAACATTGTAATGTCTTTCAGCTGGGGCAGATGCCTGTGCGCTCCACACATTGTGTTTGGTCAAGTTCCATCTTGTCATTTTACCGCCGAGAAGCTTAACTAATTGCTGGCAATCATAAGAGTGTTTGACGGAAGGAGAGAATTCCTACAGTTTTACCCCCACTTTCCATCCCCTCTTTTTTTTTCTTAAGTCTTAACAAGCACTCAAACCCAAGTAGCGGAAAACAATCAACACTGAATTAGTCAGCAGGAGTCTTCACTTAGTTGAAAGTTTATGTAATTGGCATGTCATGTTCTTACATTGCCAAGAACAGACCTGATTAAGCTGATGCACTTTGTTTCAGTAAAGTTTGACAAAGAAACTTTCTCATCCTTTTGAGTTGCATGTCAGGGTATGTGCTTAACATGATTTTCTTCCCCTCACAAGGAACTAATGGCTAAATGTGTATTCTATGAACTGATAAAATCAAAATTCTTAGCAAATATAGGCCTGACAAAGTTCGTGTTTTGGAGGGAAGGGGAGAGAATATTGGTGGTAAAAGTCAACCATCAAGGAAACAAAAATTAGTAGAAAAAGTACAATCAGCCATAAAATATGCTTTATTTTTATAAACAGAACACTCATGAAAGAAAGCCAGAGTCAGTGCTATTTTATAAGCAGTAGTTCATTTGACCACGTGTTTTCGCTACATGCGGTGTCTTAAGTTATTCCTTATAAAAATATTGTCCCTGCAGCCTTAACATTTTTTTTTTAACAGTGGAAGTGCTTTTTAGAGATTAATCAGCCATTGAATTTGGTCTGCTAACTTTTTAACAATGCTTTATTAGGTTGTGTATGGATGGATTTTGCCCTTATTTGGATATTCAGCCTTTATGGTGAAAAAACAAATGCCTAGCATGAGAAGAACTACCATAAAGCTTATGGGATTTTATTTCTATTTGTTCACACTAGTGTTCCCTTGTCATAAGCCTAAATCAAATGATAGATTTGAACTTGGGTTAGATTATTAAAGCTAAAAGAGAGCAGTTGCTGAGGGAATAGTCCACGCATCTATTACGTCATAGTTGACAGTATAAAGGCAAGATTCAGGAAACTAATGGAATTTCTTTTTCTTGTCCCCTTTTGTCATAGAAAGGTCAAGCTAGTTTTCAACATTTTTATGTATGTCATTCTCAATATAGCAACAGAATCTCTTATGGAAAACAATGTAAGTAAATGTCTTCACGATGCTACTAGTCACCTGATCAAAAGCCAATGTTGAAAAACACTTCTAATGACTGTCTCTTATGCATCAGTGCACCTACTAATGAGCTGCCAGAAAAGGCTTTGTAAAGCTTTGCTAAGATAGAGCAGGAATGTGAGAAGCCTGAGATATAACTTCCCTGCTGTGATCCCTGCCTTTCTACTAACAGGGAGCCTAGACTGGGAGCTGCTAATGAGCGTGCTGGAGAGAGTGTCCAAACCAATGCAGGCTGGAGACAATTCACCTGTCTGCTTTCAGATCCAGGGTATGATGCATGACAGTAAGACACTAGGTAGTAGCTTTTCTTTAAATAATTTAGGTATTTATTGATTTTTTCCTCTCTATCCCCATATTTTTATTTAGCCCCTGAATTTTATTTTCTTTCAGTGATTTCTAGCACCATTGTAGAAAAAGAAAGAACAAGGATTATTCCTTCTGTCATCTTACTTTGCCACCCATATATATATATATATATGAAATTAATTTCATTATGTCATATTATAGCAATAGGAAATACCTAATTAATTTTTCAGTGTGAAAGAGAAATATGTGATTTTTAGAGGTGTTTATAAAATGAGATAGTTGAAATTCATAGCTTTTTAAAAGCCAATATGTGGCTTATTTGAATTAAAGGATTTCAAAATGTGGCACATCTTTTGACACTTAAAACAATGTCCATGGGATAAGTTAAAGACTTTTCTTCATCTAGCAATGCCTTGTTCAACATCCTTATCCATAGGCAAACCCAGCAGGATCTTTGTAAAAAACGCTTACTTAACTTGATTTGTAGAAATTCCTGGCCTATAAATGAAATAGTTAACTGCAGGATACCTCTCAAGTTCAATGCTAAGCTATTCACATTACACATTTTGATGCTATGCTTCCTTTGAGTTTTCCTAGAGGCTATTTTACTAGTTAATTTTTTTTTTAGTCAAACAAAATTACAGAATACAAACTGTGTAATTTCACCAATTTGCAATGCCACACTTCTCCTGGAAACAGAATCAACATCTCCATCCATTAATTAGAATCCTGACTATCTCCTAGCCTCCCAGGAGGCAGCCGGTACGGTTCACATGGGCTAGTGCTATCTGTCCATTCCAGTTGCCAAAGCTCCTATTTTCCACAGCTCACCCTTGCTTTTTCTCCAGTTGATACAACATACCATGGGAAATCGCAGGCTCCGTGGCAACTGGGGAGATAAGAAAACTGTGTGCCTCGGCAGCCTCTTTTATCCAAAGATCTCCAAAGAGCTTTATAAAAATCTATTTTTTAATCCTCTGGATACCCCCGTGAGATAGGTATTAGCCCGACTTCACAGCTGGCAGAACTAAAATCAGGGAGCATCTGACTGCATCTCAGCCCCTGAACCCTTCTTGGTGTTGGATATGGTGCAGTGAGAATTCCGAACCCAATTCTGACAATGTGAAGAAAAGGTTGGAATACATGTTTCCTGCCAGGAAATCTATGAAGTCCCAAAGAAATTGAGCTGCACAGAAGTACATTTTTTTAAAAAATCTAGACAGAAATACAAATAATAGCAATTTTTGAGGTAACAACTATATTATAATAGGGCTTATGTGGACTTCATCACCAAGAAATCCTTATCTTCTCAAAGGCGATATTCCAAAGTAACAAATTTTAATTCTGTGTTTGGTAAACAAGTTGCTAAAAGACTAGGGGCAATGGGGATTAATCTGCAAAGGTTTCTGAGCAAATCTCAACTCTGTACAGAGCTACCCAAGATGTAAAAATAACTTCCTGTTCTCAAGAAACTGACAATCTAAGTGGAAAGAGAAAAGAGTTCAGTTTATGAACAAAGGTGATATGCATATCATGAGACCTGCTGCTAAAAAGTTTAGAATTTCACTGTCTGTAGTGGTAAAATATTGAAGTCTTCGTTTATGATCCTCTTTGTGTAATTCTGTCATTGCATGTCCACATCTAATGGAAAAGTAAATCCTTAATTAGCAATAATTTCTTACTAAGATGTGATCTTGAAATACCATGGAATGCCCTATTGATGCCTGCTGAGAGACCCAGGCTCAATCCATGTAATATTGCCATTATCTTATGGAATGTTACATTTCATATGTAAAATTTTGTTTTAATATTAGGTGTTATCTTTTAATCTCAGCTATTTGTCAAAATACATATAAAGTTCTCTTTAACATTTCTCTCATTTTAGATTAGTATTACTTCTTTGTCATTCTGTGGCCAAATATTTCAGTCTAAATAGTGTCTAATAAATTGTCCAACTAAAACTATAGAAAATCTGCCTTTTCTCTCTATTTTTCTTACTCTGAGCTTGTGGAGAAATGTAAGTACCCTATTATCTTAACCTACAATAGATAAGCTATAGTCTTTTCTAAGCAAGGGAATTTCCTGACAGTAAGTTAGAAAAAATGTTTGGAAAAAATGTTTATCCTTTGAGCCACTAGGGTCCCATTATATAAAGATTTCATTGACTGGTGCCTTACACCAATTTAAATTTTTAGATTTCCTACTTCTATCAGTAAAATATCTGAGCAAGCATTCTCAATATATTTGTATTTAGATATAAATTATGTATATACTGTTATGCTTAATATACATTCTAAAATATAAAGAGAATGCTAAGAAAGTTGAGAGATAATTGAAATATTTTAATATTTTATTTATCAATAGGGCAAGACATATTTTGCTTCCACAAATAGTATCAACTATAATATTTTGGTAAACTGGATGTAATTAGATGATATTCCTTGTTTTTTGAAATCTTGGTTAAATTCTTAGAGGTATAGCAATTTCAAAGAATGGCTCTAGATTCAGTTTATTTTAGTATTTGGTTTTAATTGTTACCATAATTGAAAATAATACCTCACAGAGTTATTATATAAGAAATGCATTTTTTTTTTTGAGACGGAGTCTCGCTGTGTTGCCCAGACTGGAGTGTAGTGGCACAATTTCGGCTCACTGCAACCTCCACCTCCTGGGTTCAAGCGATTCTCCTGCCTTATTCTCCTGAGTAGCTGGGATTACAGGCACATGCTACCACGCCCGGCTAATTTTTCTATTTTTAGTAGAGACGGTGTTTCACCATGTTGGTCAGACTGGTCTCGAACTCCTGACCTCAGGTGATCCACCCACCTCAGCCTCCCAAAATGCTGGGATGACAGGCATGAGCCACTGTACCTGGCCAAGAAATGCATTTATAAAATCACTGTACTAGTTCTATAATTCTATCCAAACATATGCAAAAATTTTCATTTGAATGTTGCTTTTAAATTTCCATCTGTTTAATAACAATTATTGTTGCATATTTGGATTGAGTAGCATTTTAATATTTTTAACAAGTAGCTTCAACATTGCTGAAATTCTTTGTTTAGGATATTTCAAAATATGTTAGCAAATTCTCTTTCCGTGTTTTTATTTATTTTCAATTATGGACAAGTATAAATCTTTATGGGAGATATATCACTTTGGCCACAAACACCCAGAAAGATAAATCCTCTCCAAATATCTATTTTCAAAATTCATTTTCATTATATATTTGATATGGTTTGGGCCTGTGTCCCCGTCCAAATCTCATGTCAGTTGTAATCCCCAATATTGGAGGTGGGAACTGGTAGGAAGGGATTGGATCATGGAGGTGGGTTTCCCGTTTGTACTGTTCTTATGATGGTGAGTGAGTTCTCCTGAGATCTGTTCATTTAAAAATATGTGGCACATCCTGCCTCTCTCTCTTCCTCCTGCTGTGGCCATGTGAAGTGCTCGCACCCCACTTTGCCTTCCCCCATGATTGTAAGTTTCCTGAAGTCTCCCCAGAAGCCAAGCAGATGTCAGCATCATACTTTCTGTACAGCCTGCAGAACCATAGCCAATTAAACTTCTTTTCTTTATAAATTACCCAGTCTCAGGAATTTCCTTATAGCAATGCGAGAATGGACTAATACAATATTCTTTCAAAATAAAATGTCTTTATTATTCATTGATATAAAATGTCTGTATTTTAAAAGCTATAATAATTGTGTTTACTTTTTTAGGAAATAAGCTTTGCTAGTTATTATACCACTGAAGCCATTTGTGATCATAGAAAAGATCAACACATTTGGAACACTTGCCCTTTTATAAAATAAAAACACACATTTCTTCTAAGAACTTTCTTGTCAGATAACCAGGATAGATTTTCAGGGCCTTCTTCATGTTATTCAAAACTCCTATAAAAATGGATTGCTTTTATAAAAATTTACCCACTTCTTATCTTACAGGTTGAAAACTGCAATTTGTTATAATATGTGGAAGAAAAACAACTGACAAAGACCATCTCCGTCAATCACATTGTGGAACACTATGCTTCCCTCAGGATGGTCTCCTGCATATGCGGCAATGACCCTCTTCCACATGGGCAAGTTTCAATCTCTATTAAATAATAAATTCTGTCTATTTATTAAATTAAAATGAATTTCACTATAAGGTTTTATATTTTTCCATGTCTTAGTAAAATGACTTGTCTACTTGGGAGGCCATCATTCCCAACAACAACAGGATGGAGTGAGAAGACAGGAAAGCTAGCAATCTGAATAGAATTTTATTATCAAACATGAAAGTAATAATAGAGACATTACAAGAATTAGAATTTATTAAGGTATTTATTCCCTTATGCCTTCTACTTGAAGATAGTCAAAAAATCTATTGAACATTGTTGGAAACATTAAGAGAATTTGGTGTATTGGCTGGTCATAAAGTCAGCGTACAAAAGTCAATAGATTTTTTTATATATTGCGGATATATTGGATCAAAAACATAATGACTGTCATTTTTAATATTAACATAAAGATATAACAGCAAGAAGTAAGTCTAAAAAGAAGTGTGTAAGATCTATATGAACAATACTAACATGTTCTGAGAGACATACAAATTAAACAAAGAAAGAGCTATGCAATTCGTGGATATGAATACAGGTATACAGAAATATGGATATAGTGGTTGCCTCTTGGAAGAGTAACTCAGTCAGAGATGGGAATTTTCAATGTATGCCTTATTGACTCTCTAAACTTTTTTAACCATGTGCAATTATTATTTTCAAACAAATATTAAAATAGCTTATACTTGTGCTGTACTCATACTACATGACATGCAGTATTGTAAGTACTTTATATGTATAAACTTATTTAAACCTTACTGCAACTCCATGAGATGAATACCATCATTCTTATTTTATAGGTTAGGAAACCAATGCACACATAGCTTATGTAATTTGTCAAAGGTCACACAGTTAGTGACTGAGACTTTTTACTCAAGCAGTCTGATAAAAGGTCCAAGTTCTAAGCGTTACCATATGCTTCCTCTCTAGAATAAACACTTCCAATATTATTATTTTTTCTCCAAATATGAGATAAGTGTAATAATCCAAAATAGTCAAAGCAAACTTACAAACATTTTTTGAAGTTCTGGAGTGTGATACCAGCAAGATGGTAGAAGAGGACTTTCCAGTATTTGTCCCTTGCAGAAACATTAATTTGAACAACTATCCACACTTAAAAATACCTCCACAAGAGCTAAAGAAACAAGATGAGAGATTACAGCATATAGATGTTAAACATAAATAAGAAAAGGCATGTTGAAAATGGTAAGAAGGACAGTTTTACATTATCTGCATTACTTCTCCCCTATCTCCAGGCAACACAGCACAAAGAAAGATCTTCTCCACATATGGGAAAAAGAATGAAGTGAGCACCAGACTTTGCCTAGGACCTCAACACTGACGGCACCCCAGTAATATCCAACACCAGGCAGGTACAGGCCTCCACGGCCTTAGGCTCAAAGCTAATACCTGAGGAATAGCCTCCAGGTCTGCCCCAATGCCAGGCCAGCCCCACAGATGCAGTCCCCAGACCCACCCCAGTGTCAAGCTAGCATCTATGGCCTCAGGTGCCATGCTAGTAAATGTGGACACAGCATCTAGGTTGTACTCCACTGCAGGATTCAGGCCCACCACCACAGACCCAGATTTCAAGCTCAGCCCAGAGCCAAGCTGATAGTCATGGCTCTAAACTCTAGACCAGCCTCTATAGCACCAGGCCAGCCCCCAAGGACCCAAGCTCTGTATTGGCCTCTATGACCCAGGTTCCAGGCTGCCCCAACTCCAGGGCTGCCCAAGGGTTCAGGCTAGTCCCTGTGTCCCCAACTTCCAGTGGATGTAGAGTCCAAGCCCACACCAATATACCTCTGAAAGAGGCTGTGCCCCACAGGTTAAGGCTCTAGTCCCACCCCCTATTGAATCAGGCTCCAAGCTCACTACAGCATGGACCAGCTTCCATAGACTTAGGCTTCAGGCTATCTCTGTGGACTCAGGCACCAGACACATCTTAGCATCTAGTCATCACCTAAAGATTTAGGTTTAAGACCTACCCTAGCACCAGGTCAGCACTCACAGATCGAGGCTTCAGGCCTATACTTGCAGATCCAGTCACAGGTCCACTTCAGTGGATTCTGGTGCCAGACCATCCTCCTGTGGATCTGGGATCTAGGCTCACCCCATCAGACTCAAGCACTAGTATGCCCCACTGAACCCAGGCTCCAGGCCAAACTGCATAGACACAGGCATCAGGCCCACTTAGTTGCTTACTCAGCTACCAAGCCAGCCTGCCTGAAGAATTTATCAGCAAACCCATGCATGGACCATATCAGATGACTTGTCCAGAATTTTTAGATAAGCTGACTGGTCAAAGTCCTTCCCTGTAGATGCCAGTCTATAAAGACTAAAATAAGTGCCTACTTTTTCAAATGCACAGATGCCAATGCCTGGTCATAAGTATCACAAACAATCAGGGAAACATGACACCACTAAAGAAAGAAAATAAAGCCAACCTTAAAGAAATGAAAAGTTACAAACTGCCTGACAATTCAAAATAATTTTAACAAAGAAGCTCAGAGAGCTATGAGAACATAGACAATTAAATGATATCAGAAAAATAATGCACACACAAAACTAGAAGTTCAACAAAGACACAAAATTCATTTTGAAAAATGGAGCTAAGGAACACAATGACTAAACTGAAAAATTCCAAAGACAATTTCAGCAGCTGACTTGAATAAGCAGAAGAAGGGGGTCAGTGAGCTTGATGTCAGGTCATTTGAAGTGATTCAGTCAAAGGAACAAAAAGCAAAAAAGAAGTAAAAAGTTTAAAAAAGCCTATAGTAATTATGAAACACCATCAACTGACTATATATATCTATATCTACATATATGTTATTGGTGTCCCAGAAAGGGCAGAGAAAAATAAACACAGATAGTTTATTTAAAGAAATAATGACATAAAAGTTTTTAAATCAGGAAAGGAAAATGAACAATTAGATCAATGTAGCCCAAAGAACCCCAAGTGGATTAAATATGAAGAGATCTTCACTAAGACACATTGTAATCAGACTCTCAAAAGTCAAAGACAAAATAAGGATTCAAAAACATCAAAAGAAAAGTAATCTATTACACACAAGGGAATGTCCTATAAGACTATCAGTAGACTTCTCAGCAGAAACCTTGCAGGCCAGGAGAGAATGGGGTTATATATTCAAAGTGCTGAAAGAAAAACTCCCAAAAAAGAACTATATACAGCAAAGATGTCCTTTAGCAATGAAGGAGAAATAAGGGCTTCCCGTCAAAAACAGAAACTGTGGGAGTTCAGCACAACTAGACTGGCCTTACAAGAAATGCTGAAGGGAATCCTTCAAGCTTACAGAAAAAGAATACTAATTAGTAACATCAAAATATATGAAAGCATAAAACTTACTGGTAAAATTAAGTACATGGTCAAATTCAGAATACAGTTGACTCTTGAACAACATAGGTTTGGACTGCAATAATCCATTTATACACACAATTTCTTCCACCTCTGCAAGAATATAAGGCCAACCCTTCCTTTTTCCTCCTCCCCTGAGCCTACTCAACGTGAAAACAATGAGAATCAAGATCTTTATTATGATCCACTTTCACTAAATAAATAGTAAACATATTTTATCTTCATTATGATTTTCCTAATAACATTTTTTCTCTAGCTTACTTTATTGTAAGAATAAAGTATATAATATTTTGTATATGACTGAAGTTAAGCTGTTATCAGCTTAAAATAGCCTGCTGTAAGATTTTTATGTAATCCTCACGGTAACAACAAAGCCAAAACCTATAGTAGATACACAAAAGATAAAAAGAGAGGGATCAGCACATTCTACTACAGAAAATCATCTAATGGCAAAAATAAGAGCAAGAGAGGAAAAAAATAAAAGATCTGCAAAACATCCAGAAGACAGTGAACAATATGGAAGTAACAAGGGTTTATCTATCAATAATTATACTGAATGCAAATGAACTAAATTTCCTAATCAAAAGACATAGAATAGTTGATTGGATACAATAAAAAATAGGACCTAAATATATGCTTCCTACAAGAGACTTAAATCACCGTTAAGGACACACATAGATTAAAAGTAAAGGGATGGAAAAAAGATATTTGATGCGAATGGAAACCGAAAAACAGCAGATTTGGCTATACTTACACCAGACAAAATATATTTTAAATCAAAACCTATAAAAGAAGACAAAGTAGGCAATTATATAATGATAAAGGAGCCAATTCATTAAGTGGATATAATAATTGTAAACATATATGCTCCCAAACCCAAAACACCTAAATATATAAAACAAACACTAATAAATATAAAGGAAGGAATAGATTACAATACAATAATAGTAAGAGACTTTAGTACTCCTTTTTCAATAATAGACATCCAGACAGAAAATCAATATGGAAACAATGAACTTGAAGTACACTTTAGACCAAATGGACCTATTAAACACATATAGAACATTTCACCTAATAGAAGGAGAACACACAATCATTTCAAGCTCAGCAGCAAATTTTCCAGGATAAATAATATATTAGGCCACAAAACAATTCTTTAAAAATGTAAGAAGATTTAAGTCATAGTAAGTGTACATATGATCCCAATGGTATATAACTGAAATTAATAATGGGAGGAATTTCTACAAATTCACAAATATATGGAAATTAAACAACATGCTCCTAAACAGCCAATGAGTCAAAGAAAAGTCAAAAGAGAAATAAGAAAATCTCTTGAGACAAATGAAAATGTAAACGCAACATACCAAATCTTATGGAATGCAGCAATAACAGATCTAAGAGGGAAGTTTATAACAATAAATGTCTACATTTATTGAATGTAAGAAGAAAGACCTCAAACAACCTGACATCACATCACAAGGAATTAGGAAAAGAAGAACAAACTAAGATGAAAGTAAGTTAAAGAAAGGAAAAAATAAAAATCAAAGTACAAATAAATGAAATAGAAATTATAAATACAACAGAAAATAATCAATGATAAGGCAATTGATTTTTTGAAAAGATAAACAAAGCTTTATAAGCAAAAATCAAATTAATAAAATCAGAAATGAAAGAGGAGATATTACAATGGATACCATATAAACACAAAAGAACCTAAAAGGCTACTATGAACCATTACACACCATCAAACTGGCTAATGTAGAAGAAATAGGTAAATTCCTAGAAATGTACAACCTATCAAGAATAAATCATGAAGAAATAGAAAATCTGACCAGACCAATCATAAGCAAGAAATTGAGTTAATAATAAACAATCCCCCATCAAACAAAAGCTTAGGAGCTGATGGCTTCACTGCTGAATTGTATCAAACATTTTTTTAAAAAATAATACCATCCTTTGGGTATATACCCAGTAATGAGATTGCTGGGTCAAATGGCATTTCTGGTTCTAGATCCTTGAAGAATTGCCACACTGTCTTCCACAATGGTTGAACTAATTTACATTCCCACCAATGGTGTAAAAGTGTCCCTGTTTCTCCACATCCTCTCCAGCATCTGTTGTTTCCTACTTTTAAATGTTCACCATTCTAACTGGCATGAAATGGTATCTCATTGTGGTTTTGATTTGCATTTCTCTAATGACCAGTGATGATGAGCTTTTCTTCATATATTTGTTGGCTGCATAAACCCAAAGTATTATAAACCATTCTACTATAAAGACACATGCACATGTATGTTTATTGTAGCACTATTCACAATAGCAAAGACTTGGAACCAACCCAAATGACCATCAATAATAGACTGGATTAAGAAAATGTAGCACATACACCATGGAATACTATGCAGCCATAAAAAAGGATGAGTTCATGTCCTTTGCAGGGATATGGATAAAGCTGGAGACCATCATTCTCAGCAAACTAACACAGAAACAGAAAACCAAACACCACATGTACTCACTTGCAATTGGGAGTTGAACAATGAGAACACATGGCCACATGGAGGGGAACATAACACACTGGGGCCTGTCAGGGGGTTGGGGGGCTACGGGAGGGAAAACATGAGGAGAAATACCTAATGTAGATGATGGGTTGATAGGTGCAGCAAACCACCATTGCATGTGTATACCAATATAGCAAACCTGCACATTCTGCACATGTATCCCAGAATTTAAAGTCTAATAATAATAATAATAATAATAAACATGCTTATTACTAAGAGGCATTAGATGGGGGTGAAGTAAATAATAGGATTATTGTTTTTGCCCCTACATGTATATGTTCCCAAAAAAATAAAAAATAATAATAACAGTCCTTCTCAAATTCTTCCAAGACACTGAAGAGGGAATACTTCCATACTCATTTTGCAAGGCCAGCATTATCTTGATAGCAGCTAGGCAAGACATGACAAGAAAATAAAATTAGAGGCAAATAACCCTGATGAATATAGATGCAAAAATCCTCAACAAAGTACTAGAAAACTGAATTCACAGCACATTAAAATGGCCATTTACCATGATAAAGTAGGATTTATCCTTGGGATACAAGTATGGTTCAATATATGCAAATCAAATGTGATATACCACATTAACAGAATGAAGGACAAAAACCATATGAGCATCTCAATAGATGCTAAAGAAGCATTTGACAAAATTTAACATTATTTTATGATAAAAACTCTCAACAAATTAGGTATGGAAAACATGAACCTCAACATAATAAAGGTCATATGTGACAATCCCACAACTAACATCATACTCGATGTTGAAAAGTTGAAATCTTTTCCTCTAAGAACAGAAAAAAGATAAGGATGTCTACTCTCACAACTTCTGTTTAACATAGTACTAGAAGTCCTAGCCATGGCAATTAGGCAAGAGAAAACAATAAAAGGCATCCAAGTAGGAAAAGAAGAAGTGAAATTGTCTCTGTTTGCAGATGACATAATCTTATATATAGAAAATTCTAAGAGCTCTACCAAAAAACTGTTAGAATTAATAAACACATTCAGTAAAGCTAATAATGCAAAATAAACATTAAATCAGAAGTATTTTTGTACACTAACAGCAAACTATTTGAAAAAGAAATCAAGAAAACAATCCTGTTTATAATAACTACAAAAAATACATAGGAATAAACACAAGCAAGAAGGTGACAAATTTGTACACTGAAAACTATAAAACAAGTGAGTAAAACGATATCCCACATTGATGGATTGGAAGAATAAATAATTTTTTAAATGCCCATACTATACAAAACAACTTCCGGAATCAATGCAATTTTTATCAAAATGAAATTTCAATGCCATTTTTTATAGAAGTAGGAAAAACAACTCTAAAATTCTTATGGAACCTCAAAAAACCCCAAATAGCCAACATAATCTTGAGCAAAAACAGAAACGCAAAGCTGGAGGCATCGCACTACCTGATTTCAAAATATATCTTCAAGCTATAGTAATCAAGGCAGCATGCTAGTGGCACAAAAACAGACACATAGACCAATGGGACAGAATAGGATACAAAATTTTAGTTAGGAGGAAAAAGCTTAAGACAGCTATTATATAACATGGTGACTATAGTTAATAACAATGTTTTACATACTTGAAAATTGTTAATAAGTTACAAATTTTAAGTATTCCCACCACAAACAAATGAGAAGCATGTGAGATAATAAAATAAAAAATAAAAAGTATAAAATGATATAAATTTTGAAGAGACACTAACTATGCTACAATACCTCCCCAGATTGCACACATCCTTCCACAGAGAAACAACAAACATCAAACCAGAATAAATCCCAAATTTTATGGGATTCCATGCAGTCTCATACAGCAGAAAATGAATCCTCTATTTAATATGGAAAAAACTTTAAAAGCTGTTAAAATTTTTGTCTAAAAAATATTCTTCTTATTTTCTAACACATAATTTACATCCTAGTCAGTTTGAACTCATCTTCCATTGCTCCCCTCAACCAGTTCCAAATACATGACCCTGCCTGGCTTAACAGCTTTTCTCTGAATAGTTTCCCCAGCCTCATCCCTCATGACTAATTCTACTCACCGTTGAGACACAGGTTAAGTTCCCTCTTCTTCTACAAAATCTTACCAGAGGAAAATATTTTATAATTATCCTTCTCTCACATAAAGTTTTTATTATGGCCAAAGATAATCTGTAGCATACCTGGCCATCTCACCTATTTTCTTTTATGTTTCCTATATTACTCAACATTGTGTAGAACACAGTTAATTATACTATTAACTACTTTCTATGTACTAGTCTGCCAGGTGTTAAGGTTAAGAAAATGAATAAGACACTTCTGCTTGCTGCCTGAGAACTTAGACAGTTGTATAGAGATTTGCCTATTACATTGAAAGTTAGATATTACAGTAAATAATTGTGGGATGGCTGACTAAATATCCTAGTATATGAAATCAGTCCAAGGCCATTTTCTTTACCTTGGTTTTTTGACTTCTAATAACAGAATTTGTGTGCAGGTAATTAGTATTTTATGTAAAGGTAAAAACTGTGTTCATCCAAACAGCCTGACACCTAATGTTTAACTCTAAAAATAGGAATGTCCACTCCCACCACTGCTACTCAACATTGTGCTGTAGATTCCATCCAGGGCACTTAGGCCAGAAAACTGAATAAAAGGGCATTTACACTGGAAAGTGGTATGGTTGTCTCTGTGTCCCCACCCAAATCTCATCTCAAATTGTAATCCCCATGTGTTAGAGGAGGGACCTGGTGGAAGGTGATTGAATCTTGGGGGTGCACTTCCCATTGCTATTCTTGTAATAGTGAACTAGACAAGTTTGAATAGAAGATTCATCAGAGGATTATATTCCACAGCAGGACCTGGAGGACATACCTTTATCAAGGCCATCAGAAATACACTGGTTGGAAGGGAAGTTCAGTGTTGGGTCTCTCTGTAGGACAAGGCTATTGGTAGCAGAGGTAATCACAGAGCTGGGTTCATTAACCTCCATAAGGATAACAGTGCCCTGAGGTACAAGAGGCCAGGTTGTGGTACTTAACCTTCAAAAGCTGGGATCTCAGTTGTTGTAACAACTGGGAAGGTTGGAGGAGCAGCCAAGGGCATTCGACACATAGGGATTGTGGAGGTGGTTAATAGTGCATGAAATTACTAGGGGCAAAATAAACAGGTTAACAATGAGAATCCTTCTTCCTAGCTACAACTAGAAAAAGACATGAATTGACAAGAAAGAGGCTGAGGGCAGTCACTATATTTTTGCTCTAATCCAAGAACTGAACTGAAGATAAATTCATATCTGAACCTACTGACTGAAGAAGTGGCCAGGTATCTGGGAGGTAAGATATTACAACACCATGGCAAGTATGTATTGCAATAATTTAGTCCTTTTACAAAAGAAGCTCCATGTGGGAAAGCAGAATACTAGTGAATTCTGAGGACTATTTAACACAGTGTTCAAGTTGATGTTAGTAGCCAGAAACCCAAAGCTTCATCATGGTCCTCTTTTTAGAGGTTTATGAGGGCCAGGAATAAAAAAATGGAGTTCTGGCCAAAGACTGGCTTACATTTAATCCACTAATTCTGGAAACTGATCCTTAACTTAAAAAAAAAATTATGGCAGGAAGGTTAGCTGGGATTCTGACATAAGTAGGCCCACTCTTTTCATCGTATGGAATTAGACTCAGACAAGACACACAAAGACTATATCCTTTAGCCATACTGAGTAAGGGTGAAGATAATTCTTGCTGAGGAATGATAGCTGTTTAGGCAAGACCATTACTGCTTTGTTCACAAAGTTAAACATCTCTCTGGTTTTGCTGTCTTCAGATATTTGGATTTTATGGTTACTGAAGTTGAGGTTGTTGGAGTCAAAGTGGGCAAAACCTGATCATTTGCAAGCTTCACAATATAAAGAGCTTAATATTCTTCTTGGTGTGCTCACATCTGCTGGCTCAGGGTCACTAGCTCTGTAACAACCAGACCTTAATCTGCGATCCTCCAAATAAGCTTGGCTGCTGGGTTTTACTATTATTAACAGCTATTTTGGTGAAAACAATGTATTACTTTTGTAAAACTTTCTATGGTTCAAATGGTATTGAACATCCGAACAGTTCTATGAACCATTTATTTGCTCTTCTCAACACATTCGTGAGGTATTAGAGATGTTAATAGACTTAGATCTGAGAATCAGAGGTGTTAAATGTCTTGCCCCAATTTATTCAGTTAGTAAGTAGCAAAGACAGAAGAAACCAGGCCTTCCAATGCCTACTGTAGTGCTTTTACCACTAAGATGATAATAAATGTTAATAGTATTGAATACATACTATATGCTAGGAATTATGCTTGGTTCTTTGCATGTATTATTTAACTTAATTCCCAAAGAAACCCTACAAGGGAAGTGTTAATGCCCCCATTACAGAGATGAGGAAACTGAGGCCTCATGCCCACCAAGTAAGAAGCAAACTATGGGACTCGAATTTTAAAGCTCAAATTGATTCAATACCCTGAGTTGATTACTTAAGATTGTTACTTGAGTCACCCTCTATTTCAGGCATTTCCTTCCCATTTCCAAGGAAAAGCATGAAAGGTAAGGAGTAGCACAAAATGCAGAGTGGCCTGAAGGAGAGAATGAAAAGAAAAAACTCGGGTGAAAATGGCATTCTGGTATTAAGGACTACTGGCTAACAGAGAATACTGAAGCCAGGAGCAACACTATCCTTTTTCTGTGGCCACTGAAAAATGAATCCCTTGTTTGGCTTGGAAGTACTGTCTTATCCCAGTTGTCCAGACCACCTTCTGCCTTCTAACTTATCATTCCAAACATGCTTGCCACTGTCAGACCACTTTTCATAGGTCCTTCATTTATTGCAATCAATGTCTTAATAGAGAGTAAGATGCTCAAGGCCAGGCTCTGGGCTCTTGGGAACAGAATCTAAAACTTTACCACAACTTCACAGACAAACATACCATTTACACATGCAAACACAGAAATGTATTTAAATCATTTTTGAATGGTTTTGATCATCATATATCTCCCCATTTTCTGCAAAAAACAATGTCACATATATTTTATCATGCATCAGTGTCACCCAATGTACTTCTCCACCGTTCTTTGTTCTGTTTCCTGAACCCTACACTTCTCATTCATAGAATACTGAAAAATTTCACTTTGCAAACGTTAGATAATTTTAGTGCCTTCATGACTTTTTTCAGTTTTCTCTTTGCTTTGAAATACCTCCTCAGTCTTCTCAAATTGCTAAATTCCTGCTTATTCTCCAAATTCAAACATATAAATCTTTTTTTACCTCCTCAACCCTAATCATTCAATTCCTTTCTTCCAAATATCCACAGTCCTTGTTTATATACCGATTACAATAATTATTTCACTGACTTACATTGAAGTTGATAATAATATTTAATCTGTTTTCAGTTTTTCATTTATGTGAGTGCTAGATGGCACTCCTTAAAAGCAGACTTTAATATTACCTGATTATGTGATCATCTTAGCTCCTACTTCATAAGACTATGAACTCTTTGTTTACCTTGTTAGTACTACCAAGTTATTAATTAGAATAATATTATCTGATAGCATATCCTAAACAACTACCATGTGCTAGACATTTTAGCTACCTTATTTCAATGGATTCTTTTAAAAAGTAGGTTTGGGTGAGAAATACAAAGTTTCTTTTACATATAAGGTGAGTCTAGAAGAGATTAACTTGCCTAAATTCACACAGGAATTTAGAGTCAAATACGAGATTTGAATCCAGATCTGTTTGAAGAAAAGGTCTGTATATGTAAATACTTTGTGTACAGTCTCTCAAAAACCAGCAAGTGGTAAACTTATCTGAATGTAAATTTATCTCTTGAGCACTTGATAAATGATATTTTTCTTTTTTTGAGATGGAGTCTCTCTCTGTCGCCAGGCTGGAGTGCAGTGGCACGATCTTGGTTCATGACACCATCTGCCTCCCAGGTTCAAGAGATTCTCCTGCCTCAGCCTCCCAAGTGGCTGGGATTACAGGCATGCACCACTATGCCCAGCTAATTTTTGAATTTTTAGTAGAGACGGGGTTTTCACCATGTTGGCCAGGATGGTCTCGTTCTCTTGACCTCGTGATCTGCCCACCTTGGCCTCCCAAAGTGCTGGGATTACAGGCGTGAGCCACCGTGCCCGGCCTGAGAAATGATCATTTTCTGTTACATAATTGAATGAATTATAGGGAATAAAGCACTACTTTTGGTGCTAACAAAGATAAAAGAATTATCTAATTCCATTGAAATGTATTAATATTTATTATATAAGTGGCCAACTTTTAAAACAAAGGCTTTATAAAAAAACAGATACATTGGGCCATAACTACTTCTTGACTTTGAGATCCTTTTAAGACAATATTCTTAATATTTAGTTGAAAATAAGAATAAGGCAAAAAGATGATAATGTAGAAATTGGGGAGCATAAGTTAAACTTTTAGAAAGTAGGTTATACAATCCATACACAGACCTCTTATCAAAAGGCAGAGAAACCACTCAAGGATTACATTAAGTAATAGGGTTAAGAAGAATATGGTCTGAAAAAAATTGAGTATCTTCTAATAACTGTAAGTACATGAGTTTCTAAAATGCCATACATAATATCCATGAAATTATGTTGCATAATGTAATAACACGTTATGCTACCATTAACGCATTATAACTATGTCATTTGGAAGGCTAATTTTTTTGTGTAAAACCACTTAACTACATAAAATTGAAAATAATGATTATTGTAACTACATTCACTTTTCATCTTCAGGAGTTCAGGATTAAATACTCCATATGCAGTTATTTTATGGTGATGTGTATTTTTATGGAGTGGTCATATAGTGTTCTAAGTAATAATTGTCTTAAAATTTCCAAATACATAAATCATAAGATCTTTTCACATATTATCATTATGAGAAGTCAAGATAAGTCACTTAACACCTACTTAACAACGCATATAAAGTTGAACGCCAAATTTGGATAAAATTTGAAAAGAAAACTGCAAGTTTCAAGACAAAGCTTAATGTTAAAAAATACAGGGCCCCTATATCCAATATGAGTAAGATCAATTTTCTTAGATACATTTATTCTTTTGAAGTACTGATATTCATAAATATTTGAAATAATTTTTTATTGAACCAATTTAATTTAGGAAGCAAAAATCTCCACCTAGATTGTTTTTGTTGAGATTCATTTACAGAAAGAAAGAAAAAAAAAGGGAGGGGAAATAGGATTTTATGGGCTAGGCTGTATGTTTTATATTCAGATTTTTCTAAATCCATGTAAAATAGAATATTTTCTCAATTTTTAAGAATAAGAAGACTGAGGCTCAAAGAGATAACAATCTGTTTAATGTAACAGAGCTTATAAGCAATCAAGAGAGGTTTCCAAATCACCATGCAGTGTGTATTCAGTTAACTTTACCTGAGCATTTACTAGATACAACGCATGGCTCTAGAGGCTGAAGATTGCAAAAATGTTTAAGATACAATTTCTATCCTTAAGGATCTCACCATATAGTGAAGAGAGACAAATAAATGCCTGAAATGTAATGTGATAAGGGGTGTAAAGGATCCATTTTTAACACACTATAGGAGTTTAATTTATGAAATCTTCCTGTAATATGTACATCATGACTAGAATAATACATTATGAAAAGTAAGGAAAGGAAAAATTGCAACTTGACTGAAACCTGTCCTTGTACCTTTCTATTTACCTGCTATTCTTGTACTTTTCTCTTATATTTTCTGGCTATTTAAGCTGAAATATCTGCTAGAAACTATTCTGTGAACAAAGAACCTTGACAGTATGCTTGATAAATGTCATATTATACAATTGTTCATCAAATAGCAAATAATTTTGGATCCTAAAAAATTTGTATTGCTTGCCTTCAAGAATAGGTAAAGACTATATATAGGTTGATGACAAAGTGTTCAAATGGAGATTATGTAGAAGAAAGCAGACTCTGTTGAATAAACGACATTCTTACACTTATTATTATATTGATTTCTCCAAATCTCAGCCACTAAAATTTCATTTGTCTTCTGCGATAGGGTTTCCCTCATGTGCAAAATTTGCTGATTTTACACATGCAAGCAGTACAGTTGGCCATGTGCATTTTCTACCCCATTCAAGATTACAATATTTATTTTTAAGTACTATCTATATTATAAATCTTTAAAAGTGTTAATGTATTATTTTCATGGATTTATGATTAAGATTCTTCATTCTATTCTTTTTCTCTATTTGTCATTTCATTCTTTTTTTAATATTTCTGACCATATATGGAGATCAACCCCATCCTACATTATTTCATTTCTTTCTCCCTGTCTCTCTCTCTTTTTTTTTTTTTTTTTTGCATTGGAGTTGGCAACATTTCCCAATTATTATCAGCTGCAAATTTAATTAGCATGCTGTTTATTTCTTCTTCCAGATAATTAATAAAGTTGTTAGAGAAAACTTGGATGAACACCAAGCACCCCACCAGACAGCTCCCCTAAGTCAGATGCTCTGCCATTTATAATTACCTTTCTCTTATGGTCCTTAAGCAAATTTTCAGTGCTCATTCCAGAGCCAATTTAAATTAATTTGGAGGGAAATACTTTAAGAAACACAGGAACTGTTTCACAGTTCCTTCTTAGAGCTTGGATTGTGTAAAACATTTATAGTTTATTACTCATGCCAAAACTATATTAATGAAATTGAACATTTAAGCACTAGGACAGCAAAGTCTGAAAGTTCTCAATGAAAGAGCATGGTCTCAATAAACATAAGACAAAGCTCTAATTGCATTATTTATGAGTTAAATAAGAACATGAAAGAGGCATTTACTTTGCACCTTTTGTGCCACTGATTTCCCATTTCACTTAACTTAATGAAATTACTAGCTGATTTCAAGTTTTATTAATCATTTTCTGGCATATAATATGCTACATAGTAATATATTGAAAAATAATCAAATTTTTGCCAAAACTGAAGAAAGATTTTAAGAAAGTTTTATATTCGTGTATCAATTTAACAGTTTTCAAGAGTAAAAGTTTAGCAATAAGTATTTTCTCAATTTTAAACTCATGTAAGGCCAAATTTAAATATTCAAATTTAAATATTCTTGTGTTTCCACATTATGTGTTAATATATAAGGATATTATTATTGTATGTGTTACCATCTTTGAATCCTAGTCATAGAATTTTAAAGCTAGAAGGTACACAAAATAATATTTAATATAATCTCTTCATTTTGTAAGTGAAAAACAGACTCTGAACGCAATAATGGTAACTGGTTCAGATTGATCACTCTAGTAGTGCGATCCAAATAACCACTTTTTTGGAATCAAAGCTGTAGAAATTCAGTTCTCTTGAAGACAGATTTAAAATTCCTTATGTTCTGAACATGTTGATTGTGGCAGCAATCTAGAAGACTATTGTATTTGTACTGTGTGGATTAAGTAATTGCTTACGTATTTGCCAGAAGCCAAGAAGTCATCACAATCAAAAGGTGGTAATGTAAATGAATGGTATTAATATAATTAGATTGTTATAGCACAATCAATCTATAGTATGTGGAGTTATAAACTGCCTGCTCAATTACTGGAAACAGACAGATATGCCAATGATCATTTGTCATAGTTACATTGGAGCTAAGGGTATTTATTAATAGAAGAAAAGTTCCAGGAACTCTAGAAGAAGGGCCAATAAAGAATTTTAACAGCCAATAACCCCTTCTTGTGTCTAATCACAATAAACAAGCAGATATAATGTAGAGATTTTAGTTAAGTTTTATCTTGTCATAACTCACAAAGCAATTATAGTTACTTAAAAATCTATAAGTTAAAATGTTTCCAAAGGAAACAGCTTTGTTTTTCTATAGTTAAGACTAATACACTATGTTCAAAATGTGCCTATTCCCTTATTTTTCAATGTGAGAGCTCAATGTCATAGGTATAAGTAAACTATACAGAATATTGGTATTAAGTAGGTTTCTTTAAGTATGAGATCCACTGCTGCCAAACTATTCTCTTACATCCCAATTTTCTCAAGAAGCTATTAAGTTTGAGATAAGAGTGCTATTTCCACTTACAGGTACATCCCAGAATATAAACACAATACTATTTGCTGCAAATTTGATGATGCAAATTCTCTTTCTCACAAATGTCTAACATCATATTAGGGATCTATTTCCTTGAGGTGAAAAATCTTTCCAATAGCCAGAATGTAAATTATTGTTGAGGAAGGTATTAAGATGCAAGCCAATGCTATGATTCAAGACAGAGAGTGGAGTGCACATTTTAACTACCTTCTCTCATTAAGACCCATTGAAATGAGTACAAAAAAGTATGAGTGAAAAAAATATTTTAAAATTCCAAGGTAAAAGCCATAAGAATAAGAGGACAAAAAATGCCAGAGGACCAGGTTTTTGCAGAGTTTCTTAAAAGTAAAAACATCTGGAAAGAAACCTATCAATAAAGAAAGGATAGCTAATTTTTAAATATGTATATATCCCAGAATACAATGTAGATTCTTGAGTGGGACCTCTTAGTACTGATATTTAGTATAGAGTGAGATGGGGCAAGTCTCTTTTCTGCTAAACCACAATGAATGATCCTATGGATACAAAAAAAAGTTAGAAAGAATTGTTGTTAGCATAACAAAGTAACTATAGTCAAAGAAATTTAATTGTACATTTAAAAATAACTAAAAGAGTATATGCTCAAGCACAAAAGATAAGTGCTTGAGGTGATGGTTTACTCTGATGTGATTATTAGGCATTGCATGCTTGTATCAGAATACCTCATGTAGCCCGTAAATACATATACCTACTATGTACACACAAACATTAATAATATAAAATTAAAAACAATTAAATATTTCTGTTAAAGCATTTTATCCACACACACAAACTTTGTGCTCAGTCCTCTTAAATAAGATGTAGGGCCAATGATAACAAAAGAAACCTACGAGAACTACCTATATTAATCAAATGAGTTATTTATTTATAAATGAAAACCAACTACGAAAGAATCATAAGACCTAGGGAAAACCAGCAGTATGGAAAAAAAGGGACTAAGATGAAGAAATGGAAACACTGACATCAGAGGAAGCAGAGAAAATTAAAAGAAGGAAAAGGGACACTACAAGGATCCCAAATTCGCTCCTAAGGGGAATTGAGATGACATTGCATCATAATACAAAAACATACTACTGTGAAAAAGGAGCAGTCAGAGAATAAGAAATAGCTCCTGAAACAGAACTGACTGCTGAAATAATGATAATCAAAAAAATTTAAAAAAGTAGATGTTGGCATGGATGTGGAGAAAAGGGAAAACTTTTACACTGTTGGTGGAAATGTAAACTAGTACAACCACTATGGAAAATAGTGTAGAGACTCCTTAAATAACTAAAGGCAGATCTACCATTTGATCCAGCAATCCCACTACTAGGCATCTACCCAGAGGAAAATAAGTCATTCCCCTGATCATTAGTGATGTTGATCATTTTTTCATACATTTGTTGGCCATTTATATATCTTCTTTTGATAATTGTCTATTCATATCCTTAGCTCACTTTTTGATGGGATTGTTTGGCTTTTTTTCTTGCTGATGTATTTGGATTCATTGTAGATTCTGGATATTAGTCCTTTGTCAGAAGTATAGATTGTGAAGATTTTCTCCCACCCTGTGGGTTGTCTGTTTACTCCACTGACTCTTCCTTTTGCTGTGAAAATGCAAAAGTTTAGTTTAATTAAGTCTCAGCAATTTATCTTTGTTTTTATTCCATTTGCTTTGGGGTTCTTGGTCATGAAATCCTTGCCTAAGCCAATGTCTAGAAGGGGTTTTCCAATGTTATCTTCTAGAATTTTTATAATTTCAGGTATTAGATTTAAGTCTTTAATCCATCTTGAGTTGATTTTTGTATCAGGTAAGAGATGAAGATCCACTTTCATCCTCCTCCATGTGGCTAGCCAATTAGCACAGCACTAGTTGTTGAAAAGGGGGTCCTTTCCCCACTTTATGTTTTTGTTTGCTTTGTCAAAGATCAGTTCACTGTAAGTATTTTGGTTTATTTCTGGGTTCTCTATTCTGTTCCATCGATCTATGTGTCCATTTGTATACCAGTATCTTGCTGTTTTGGTGACTATGGCCTTATAGTATAGTTTGAAATCAGGTAATGTGATGCCTCCAGATTTGTTATTTTTGCTTAGTCTTGCTTTGGCTATGCAGGCCCATTTTTGGTTCCATATGAATTTTAGAATTGTTTTTCCTAATTCCATGAAAAATGATGGTGGTATTTTGATGGGAATTGCATTGAATTTGTAGATTGCTTTTGGCGATATGGCCATTTTCACAATATTGATTCTACTCATCCATGAGCATGGGATGTGTTTCCGTTTGTTTGTGTCATCTGTGATTTCTTTTAGCAGTGTTTTCCTTGTAGAGGTCTTTTGTCTTCTTGGTTAGGTATATTCCTAAGTAGTTTATGTTTCTTGAAGCTATTGTAAAAGGGGTTGAGTTCTTGATTTGATTTTCAGCTTGGTCACTGTTGGTGCGTAGAAGAGGTACTGATTTGTGTACATTAATTTGATATCTGGAAACTTTGCTGAATTCTTTTATCAGTTCTAGGAGTTTTCTGGAGGAATCCTTAAGATTTTCTAGGTAAACAATCATATCATCACCAAACAGCAACAGTTTGACTTTCTCTTTACCAATTTAGATGCCCTTTATTTCTTTCTTTTCTCTGATTGCTTTGGCTAGGACTTCTAGTACTCTGTTGAAGACGAGTGGTGAGAGTGGGCATCTTTATCTTGTTCCAGTTCTCAGAGGGAATGCTTTCAACTTTTCCCTATTCAGGATTATGTTGGCTGTGGGTTTGTCATAGATGACCTTTATTACATTGAGGTATGTCCTTTGTATGCCAATTTTGCTAAGAGTTTTAAACATAAAGCAATGCTGGATTTTGTCAAACACTTTTTCTTCATCTTTTGAGATGCTCATGTGATTTATGTTTTTAATACTCTTTATGTTGTGTATCACATTTATTCACTTGAGTATGTTAAGCCATCCCTGCATGCCTTGTGTGAAACCCACTTGATCATGGTGGATTATCTTTTTAATATATTGTTGGATTCAGTTACCTAGTATTTTGCTAAGAATGTTAGCCTCTCTGTTCATCAGGGATATTGGTCTGTAGTTTTCTTTTTTGGTTATGTCCTTTCCTGGTTTTGGCATTAGGGTGATAGTGGCTTGATAGAATGATTTAAGGAGGGTTCCCTCTTTCTCTATCTTGTGGAATAGTGTCAGTAGGATTGATACCAATTCTTTGAATGTCTGGTTGAATTCTACTGTGAATCCGTCCGGTCCTGAACTGGTTTTTTTTGTTGGTAATTTTTAAATCACCATTTCAATCTTGCTGCTCATTATTGGTCTGTTCAGGGTATCTAATTCTTCCTGATTTAAGCTAGGAGGGTTGTATCTTCCCAGGAATTGATCTATCTCTTCTAGGTTTTCTAGTTAATATGAATAAAGGTGTTCACAGTAGCCTTGAATGATCTTTTGTATTTCTATGGTGTCAGTTGTAATATCTCTCATTTCATTTCTTATTGAGCTTATTTGGATTTTTTCTCTTCTTGGTTAATCTTGGTAATGGTCTATCCATTTTATTTACCTTTTCAAAGAACCAGCTTTTTGTTTTATCTTTTGTATTTTCTGTTTGTTTCAATTTCATTTAGTTCTGCTCTGATCTTAGTTATTTTCTTTTTTCTGCTTGGTTTGGGTTCAGTTTCTTCTTGTTTGTCTAGTTCCTTGAGGTGTGACCTTAGATTGTTTGTGCTCTTTCAGACTTTTTGATGTAGGCATTTAGGGCTATGAACTTTCCTTTTAGCACTGCCTTTGCTGTATCCCAGAGGTTTTGATAGGTTGTGACACTATTGTTCAGTATGAAGAATTTTTAAATTTCCATCTTCATTTCATTTTTGACCCAATGATCATTCAGGAGCAGGTTATTTGATTTCCATGTATTTGCATAGTTTAGAAAGTTCCTTTCAGAGTTGATTTCCAGTTGTATTCTACTGTGGTCTGAGAGAATATATGATATAATTCCAATTTTCTTAAATTTACTAAGGCTCATTTTGTGGCCTATCATATGGTCTATCTTGGAGAAAGTTCCATGTGCTGTTGAGTAGAATGTATATTCTGTGGCTGTTGTAAGGAATGTGCTGTATATATCCATTAAGTTCTTTTTTTTTTCCAGGATATAGTTTAAATCCATTGTTTCTTTGTTGACTTTCTGTCTTGATGACCCGTTTAGTGCTGTCAGTGGAGTATGGAAGTCCCCCACTATTATTGTGTTGCTGTCCATCTCATTTCTTAGGTCTATTAGTAATTGTTTTATAAATTTGGGAGCTCCAGTGTTAGGTGCATATATGTTTAGGATTGTGATATTTTCCTGTTGGACATTCTATTCATTGTGCTCTTTCTTGTATATCTTGGTTTTTTGTTTTTGTTTTTTAAGTTGGATTTTTGTTTTATAGGTCCTGTGAGATTTATGCTTTAAAGAGGTTCTATCATGATGTGTTTCCAGGATTTGTTTCAAGATTTAAAGCTCCTTTTAGCAGTTCTTGTAGTGGTAGCTTGGTAGTTTGTTTTCTCTCAGCATTTGTCTGAAAAAGACTATATCTTTCCTTCATATATCAAACTTAGTTTCACTGGATACAAAATTCTTGGCTGATAATTGTTTTGTTTGAGCAAGCTGAAGATAGGGCCCCAATCCCTTCAAGCTTGTAGGGTTTCTGCTGAGAAACTTGCTTATAATCTGATGGGTTTTCATTTATAGGTTATGTGGTGCTTTTGTCTCATGGCTCTTAAGATTCTTTCCTCATCTTAACTTTAGATAACCTGATGACAATGTGCCTAGGTGTTGATCTTTTTGCAGTGAATTTCCCAGGTGTTCTTTGAGCTTCTTGTAATTGGACATCTAGGTATCTAACAAGGCCGGGGAAGTTTTCCTTGATAATTCCCCCAAATATATTTTCCAAACTTTGAGATTTCTCTTCTTCCCCAGAAACACTGATTATTCTTCGGTTTGGTCATTTAACATAACCCCAGACTTCTTGAAGGTTTGTTCATGTTTTCTTATTCATTTTTCTTTGTCTTTGTTAGATTGGGTTAATTTTAAAACCTTATCTGTGAGCTCTGAAATTCTTTCTTCTGCTTGCTTGATTTGATTCCTGAGACTTTCCAGAGTATTTTAAATTTCTATAAGTGTGTACATTGTTTCCTGAAGTTTTTTTTTTAATTTATGCTATCTATTTCATTGTATATTTCTCCCTTCGCTTGTATCTTTTTTAAAATTTCCTTACATTGAGCTTTGCATTTCTCTGGTGCCTTCCTGATTAGCTTAATAACTAACTTCCTGAGTTCTTTTTCAGATAAATCAGGAATTTCTTCTTGGTTTGGATCCATTGCTGGTGAGCTAGTGTGATTATTTGGGGGTGTTAAAGAACCTTCTTTTGTCATATTACCATGGTTGGTTTTCTGGTTCCTTCTCATTTGGGTAGGCTCTGTCAGAGGGAAGGTCTAGGGCTGAAGACTATTGTTCAGATAACTTTGTCCCACAGGCTGTTCCCTTGATGTAGTACTCGCCCTCTTTTCCTATGGATGTGGTATCCTGAGAGCTGAAATGTAGTGACTGTTATCTCTCTTCTGGATCTAGCCTCCCAGCAAGTCTACCAGGCTCTGGCTGGTACTGGGGGTTGTCTGGACAGACTCCTGTGATGCATACCATCTGTGGGTCTCTCAGCTGTGATACCAAAACAGTATTTGGGGTGTCTCCCAGGTCCTGGCAAGCCTCCACACACTGCTCTGTCCATCCGAGTCAAAGCTGCAATCTAATCATGCCTCCTGTCTGCCATGATCTCCAAATGCCCACATATTTATAGGAGACATATTTTCAAGCTAACGTGTGGTACCTGAAGAAGATGTCAGCTAGTCTTGTAAAATTTTCTAGTCATTAGCAGCAGTATTATATGTTGATAGTTCACTCTTCTTTTGCAGAGCCAATTTCAGCACATACATTTTGTTTTCTGAATTATGTAGCTTAAAGAAACCACAAAAAATTGTTGCATATGCTTCAAGATACCTTGCATAGAGTATACATAAATAGTAAATATAAATCAAATATTTAATTTTCCCATTATGTATTTCTAGATAAAATAGGTCTAAAACATAATCTTTCGACTTTATGTTATCTATTATCTTGCAGGTTGCGTCACACACACACACACACACACATTGAGTTTCCTTAGAATGATAACCCTATCCATACCTATACCATAGAATTACAACCAAGAAGGAAAAGGAAAAGAAAACTAAGTTAACTGTGTTTTATTTTGATATATGCTCCTTTGTTATTTAACTATTGGTCATAAGCTTGTCTTTCACCTATAGGTATGATATTAGCTGTGGGTTTTTCATAAATACCTTTGACCATATTGAGGAAGTTCCTTTCCATCCTGAATTTGTTGAGTGCTTTGAAATAATGAATGTTGGGCCGGGTGCGGTGGCTCACGCCTGTAATCCCAGTACTTTGGGAGGCTAAGGTGGGCAGATCACAAAGTCAGGAGTTTGAGACCAGGCTGACCAACATAGTGAAACCCCATCTCTACTAAAAATACAAAAATTAGCTGGGCATGGTGCATGTGCCTGTAGTCCCAGCTACTTGGGAGGCTAAGGCAGAAGAATCACTTGAACCTGGGAGGCGGAGGTTGCAGTGAGCCGAGATCGTGCCACCTTACTCCAGCTTGGGTGACAGAACAGGACTCCATCTCAAAAAACAAAAAGAAAAAAGTATATTTTGTCAAATACTTTGTCTGTGTCTATTGAGATGATTACTTATTTTTCTTTTTAAATTCTATTAAGAGGTGTATTACATTGACATATTTTCTTTTCTTTTTTTAAGTTTTTTTATTATATTCTTAAGTTCTAGGGTACATATGCAGGTTTGATACCCAGGTATACATGTACCATGTTGGTTTGCTGCACCAATCAACTCGTCATTTACATTAGGTATTTCTCCTAATGGTATCCCCTCCCCCAGCCTCCCCACCCCCCAACAGGACCTGGTGTGTGATGTTTCCCACCCTGTGTCCAAGTATTCTCATTGTTCAATTCCCACCTATGTGTGAGAACATGCAGTGTTTGGTTTTCTGTCCTTGTGATAGTTTGCTGAGAATGATGGTTTCCTGCTTCATCCATGTCACTGCAAAGGATATGAACTCATCCTTTTTCATGGCTACATAGTATTCCATGGTGTATATGTGCTACATTTTCTTAATCCAGCCTATCATTGATGGATATTTGGGTTGGTTCCAAGTCTTTCCTATTGTGAATAGTGCCTCAATAAACATACATGTGCATGTGTTGATTCTTTATAGTAGCATGATTTATAATCCTTTGGGAATATACCCAGTAATGGGATCACTGGGTCAAATGATATTTCTAGTTCTAGATCCTTGAGAAATGCCACACTGTCTTCCACAATGGTTGAACTAATTTACACTCCCACCAACAGTGTAAAAGCGTTCCTATTTCTCCACATCCTCTCCAGCATCTGTTGTTCCCTGACTTTTTAATGATCGCCATTCTAACTGGCATGAGATGGTATCTCATTGCGGTTTTGATTTGCATTTCTTTGATGACCAGAGATAATGAGCATTTTTTCATGTTTCTGTTGGCTGCATAAATGTCTTCTTTTGAGAAGTGTCTGTTCATATCCATTGCTCACTTTTTGATGGGGTTGTTTTTTTCTTGTAAATTTAAGTTCTTTGTAGATTCTGGATATTAGCCCTTTGTCAGATGAGAAGATTGCAAAAATTTTCTCCCATTCTGTAGGTTTCCTGTTCACTCTGATGGTAGTTTCTTTTGCTCTGCAGAATCTCTTAAGTTTAATTAGATCCCATTTGTCTATTTTGGCTTGTGTTGCCATTGCTTTTGGTGTTTTAGTCATGAAGTCTTTGCCCATTCCTATGTCCTAAGTGATATTGCCTAGGTTTTCTTCTAGGGTTTTTATGGTTTTAGTTCTTACATTTAAGTCTTTAATTCATCTTGAATTAATTTTTGTATAAGGCGTAAGGAAGGGATCCCGTTTCAGCTTTCTACATATGGCTAGCCACAAAGATACTCCTCAAGAAGAGCAACTACACTGACATGTTTTCATATGTTGAATCACCCTTGCATTTTGATGCAGATTTTTGTGTCTATTTTCATAAGAAATATTGTTCTAAAATTTTTTTCATACAATATCATTGTTTTGTTTTAATATCAGGTAAATACTTTCTCCCTTTCTTTAGGAAAAGTTTGTGAAGCACTGATGTTAAGTATTCTTTAGTTTTTGATGAAGAATTTAATGTCTTTATTCATAGGTATTTTAGTATATTTTATGTCTTTTATAGTCAGTTTCAGTAATTTGTGCCTTTGTAGGAATCTATTTCATTTAGATTATTTAATTTGTTGGCATACAATTATTCATAGCATTCCATTTTAATTACTTTAATATCTGTAAGGTCAGTAGGGATGTTTAATTCCTTATTTTAGTAATTTGAATCATTTATTTTCTGATCTTTTCAAAGGAGCAACTTTTGGAATGGTTAATTTTGTTTGTTTGTTTTTCTATTCTGTATCTGATTTTTCCACTATAATATCTACTATTTTATTCCTTCTGCTAGTTTTATATTTTGTTTGCTCTTCATTTTCCAGAATCTCAAGCTGGGATATAGGGTTATTGATTTAAAAATATTTCTCTCTCTTTTTAAAAGTATGGGTATTTGTCACTATAAATTTCCTTCTGAGAACTGCCTCTCCTGCATATCAAAAGTTTTGGCAGGTTTTGTTTATATTTTTATTCATCTCAAAGTATTTTCTAGTTTCCCTTGTAGTTTATTATTTGGTCCACTGGTTATGGTTTGTTTAACTTTCACATATTTGTGGATTCACCATTTTTTGTTATTGATTTATAATATTAATTCATGGTAGTTGATGTTTGTGTGATTTAAATCTTAAAATTTATTGAGACTTTTTTATAGCCTAAATGATGGTGGACCTTGTGGAATGTTTCATGTGCCCTCTTGAGAGGAATGTGGATTCTGCTATTGTTATATGGAGTGTTCTACATGTTGTTAAATTTAGTTGGTTTGTAGTGTTGTTCACATCTTCCATTTCTTTTTTCTTTTTCTTTTTCTTTTTTTTTCTTTTGACAGAGTCTTGCTCTATCGCCCATGCTGAAGTGCAGTGGTGCAATCTCAGCTCACTCCAACCTCTGCCTCCCACGTTCAAGCAATTCTGGTGCATCAGCCACCAGAGTAGCTAGGATTATAGGTGTGACCCGCCATGCCAACTGATCTCCTGGCCAAGTGATCTGCCCACCTTGACCTCCCAAAGAGCTGGGATTATAGGTGTGACCCACCACACTGGGCCCACGTCTTCCATTTCTTTATTGATCTTTTGTATAGTTGTTTCATCACTTATCAAAAGTGGGGTATTTACTTCTTCAACTATTATTATTGACTTGTCTATTTCTTTATTCAAATCAACAATTTTGCTTCATATATTTTAAGATAGTGTTGTTAGCTGCAAATATGTTTTTAATTGTAGTATCTTCTTGATGAATTAATCTTTTAATATATAATAACTTTCTAAATCTCTTGTAACAATATTTGACTTAAATTCTATTTTTTCTGATATTAGCATAACTACACTTGCTCTCTCTTAGTAACAGTTTTCATGAAACACATTTTGTCTATCTTTTTTACTTCAAAACATTTTGGTTCTTTGAATCTAAAGTGTCTGTCTTTTTGAACACATTAGTTGGACATTCTTTTAAAAAACTTTTATTCTGTTAGTTTCTGCAAGTTGATTGATGTGTTTTATCCATTTATAATTAATGTAATACTAATATAAGGTAGAACTTGCATCTGGCATTTTGTTATTTGTTTTTATGTCTTTTGACTTTTTTGTTTCTGTATTCCTCTAATTATGTCTTCTTCTGTGTCAAATGGATATTTTCTAAAGTACCTTTTAAATTCCTTTGTCATTAATTGTATAATTTTAGTCACTTTTTTAATGATGTCAAGGGGATTACAAGTGACATCTTAATTTATTACTATTTAGCACAGATTAATAATAGCTGAATTCCAATGGTATGTAAAATTTTTGTCCTCTATAGCTTTGTTCCTTCTCCCCTTTATATTAATATGGTCATACATACTACTTCTTTATACATTATGAGCACATCAACACCATGTTATAATTATGGCTTTATGCACTTGTCTTTTGAATCAAAGAAAAAAAAAGAGTTACAAAAAATACACATATAATGTCTTCCAATTTAACTATCTGATTACATTTTCTGACACTCTATAGTTCTTTATATGTACTGACCTTACTCTCTAATGTCTTCCATCTCAACCTTTTATTTCCCTTTAGTGTTTTTTCTAAGTCAAGTTTGCTAGTGACAAATTTATCTGTTCATGAGGTGCTTCTCTTTTGCTGCATCAAAAGTCTGTCTTTGTCTTTGAACTTTGACAGTTTGATTATAATGTATCCAGGTGTTTATTTCTTTGAGTTTATCCTATTTAAAGTTCACTGAGCTTCTTGTACCTATAGTTTCATGTTTTTCATTAAATTGGGGAGCTTTCTTCCACATTCCTTTAAATATTTTTTCTTCCCCTTTCTCCCCTCTCCATCTGAGAGTTTTTTATGCATACATGGCTACACTTAATATCAGTATATGTATTTTTAAGTTTCTATCACTTTTTTCATTCATTTTTCCCTATGATCCTCAGACTGGATAATCTCAATTGACCTAGCTTCGAAGTTTGCTAATTATTTCTTCTCAATTCTGCTGCTGATTCTCTGTAATTAATTTTTCATTTTAGTTTAATTTTAGGTTATGTACGTTTTGGAATTTCCTTTTAAAGGATTTTCTCTTTTCAATATTCTCTATTTTATGAGATATTCTTAAACTTTCCTTTAGTTCTTTAGGCATAGCTTTGCTTAGTTTTTTGAAATAACAGATGATTTTAAATGATGGTTTAATAATTCCAATGTCTGGCCTTCCTTCCTCAAGGACAGTTTCTATTAATGGTTTTCTTATTGTGTATGGACTATATTTTCATGTTGTATTCCTAATAATGTACTTTTTAAAACTGGATATTAAAATTAATATTATGTGACAAGTATAAAAATTGGACCTCTCTACTCCAGGATGTTTTTCTTTTCTTTTCTTTTTTTACTTTTTTGAGACAGATTCTCACTGTGTCACCCAGGCTGGAGTGCAGTGGCATTATTTTGGCTCATTGCAACCTCTGCCTCCCAGGATCAAGAAATTCTCCTGCCTCAGCCTCCTGAGTAGCTGGGATTACAGGCACACACCACCATGCCTGGCTAATTTTTGTATTTTTAGTAGAGACTGGGTTTCACCATGTTGCCCAGGCTGATCTTGAACTCCTGACCTGAAATGATCCACCTGCCTTGGCCTCCCAAAATGCTGGGATTACAGGCGTGAGCCACTGTGCCTGGCACTTCTTGTTTTATTCTACTGTTTGTAGTTGGTGTTGCTACAGTTGTTGCTATTTATTAGTTTAGTTTTTTCCCTAAATTCTGGGAAGTCTGTATTGCTTATTGCGTGGGGCTACTAAAATCTCATTTCAGTATTTAGTGGTTGTGATGGTTAATACTGAGGGTCAGCTAGATTGGATTGAAGGATACGAAGTATTGATCCTGGGTGTGTCTGTGAGGGAATTGTCAAAACAGATTAACATTTGAGTCAGTAGGCTGGGGAAGGCAAACTCACCCTTAATCTGGGTGGATGACGTCTAATCAGCTGCCAGTGAATGTAAAGCAGACAGAAAAACATGAACAGGCTAGACTAGCTTAGCCTCCCAGCCTACATATTTCTCCTGTGTAGGATGCTTCCTGCTGTCAAACATCAGACTCCACGTTCTTCATCTTTGGGACTTGGACTAGCTTCCTTGCTCCTCAGCTTCCAGATGGCCTATTGTGGGACCTTGTGATCTTGTGAGTTAATACTACTTAATAAACTCATATATATTATACTTATAAACTCTCTCTATATATATATAATAGGATATATTTATATCCTATTAGTTCTGTCCCTCCAGAGAACCCTGACTAATACAGATTTTGGTACCAGGAGTGGTTCTAGAAGAACAGAATAGTAAGGATGGAGTTCTTTACTTGGTTTTGGGATTTCTGCTGTTGGTTACTTAATACAATTAGACCCCAAAATGCTAAGGACTCTACTTCTAAGAGGGTGGAGAACACTGATAGTCCTTGGCGTGAACTGTTTAGAGAGTTACACAAAATAAATAAATGCATTTGACACTCCTGATTCACTGCTCGTGAGAGGCAAAAAGTTTAGTGACTCTATACATAATGCCTTTGACCATATGTGGAGAACCAAGAAACATAATAAAGCTAGTTGGTTTCTCCTAAGTTCATTGAATGAAGTGATGTAAGAAAATTATGAATGCAGGGACTCTAACTCCTGGGTTCACAGATACCGAGCCTCAAATCTGCTAACCTTGCCCTGTGTCAGAGTCTTACCTCCTGTAGAGAAACAGCTGAAATTGTGGAAAATCACCACAAGCTCTTATCATGTGAGTGGCTGATCTGCAACAAAAGGTGCATACATAGCTTTGTGAGGTATCTACTGTTAAAGTGAGGGCCTTGATTGGAAAAGAATGGGACCCTCCAACTTGGAATGGGGACATGTGCGATGAAGCTGGGGACACTAAGCTTGTACACTCGGATGAAACTTTCTTGCCAGAAGAAACAGCTTCCCCATCCTCAGTAGTGGCAACATCCCCTCCCCGACCCACACTGCCATCACCATTTCCACCTTTGTCTGAGGAGATAAACCCAGCACTGCCTGAGGCAGCAGTGATGGCCTCTCCTGAGGCAGTTGCTAGGCAAGATAATGTTGATTCTCCTAAAGAGCCACCCCAAACACTCCTGTTTGCTTCTAGACCTATAACTAGACTGAAGTCCTGGCAGGCCCCTAGAAGTGAGGTTCAGAGTGTGACCCATGAGGATGTGTGCTAAACTCGAAAAGAAATGCTTGAGTTTTCTAATTCATATAAACAGAAATCTGGAGAGCAGGCATGGGAATGGATATTAAGGGCTGGGGATCATGGGATAAAGGTGGAAGGAACATAGAGTTAGCTTAGGCTGAATTGATCAATTTGGACCCACTGAGTAGGGATTCTGCATTTAATGTTGCAGCTCGGCAAGTTAAAAAAGATTCTAATAGTTTATTTGCTTGGTTAGCTGAAATATGGGTTTAAAGATGGCCCACTGTGAGTGAGCAGGAAATACCTGATTTCCTTTGGTTTAACGTATAGGAAAGAATCCAAAGGCTTAGGGAGACTGGGATAGTGGAGTGGATTAGTCACTTTAGACCTACTCATCCCAACTGAAAGCGTCCATAAGATATACCCTTGACCAATGCTTTGCAAAATAGATTTGTGAGGGCAGCACCTGCACCTTGGAGAGCCCTGTAATTGCTCTTTTCTGTATATCAGATCTAACAGTGGGAACTGCAGTCACTCAACTACAAAATTTAAATACAATGGGAATAATTGGATCCTGAGGAGGCAGGGGCCAAGTGGCAGCACTCAACCATCAAAGGCAAGGTGGGTGTAGCTACCATAATGAACAATAGAGGCAAAGCAACAATCAAAATAGCCTGACTCATGTAGTGTTCTGGCATTGGCTAATTAAACATGGTGTTTCTAGAAGTGAAATTGATAGGAAGCCTACTGCATTCCTACTTAATTTGTATAAACAGAAAACTTCCAGGTCAAATGGACAAATGGCTAATTTGAATTATAAAAACAGATAATCATGGACCCATAGTGAAAACTGAATGTTTGCCTATGGGTCCTCAAGTCACCATGCGACCTGAGTGGCCTATCATGAACTGGGTGCTTTCTGACTCATCTAGTGATAAAGTGGGCCATGCATAGCAGCATTCCATCGTCAGATGGAAGTGGCATATACGTAATCAGGCTCAAGTAGGTCCTGAAAGCACAAGTCAGTTACATGAAGAAGTGGCTCAAATGCCCATGGTCTCCTCTCCTGCCACCCTGACTTTTCTTCCCCAGCCTGGACCATTGACCTGACAGGGAATTCCCCATGACCAGTTGACAGAGGAAGAGAAGACTAGGGCCTGGTTCACAGATGGTTCTGCACAATATGCAGGCACCACCTGAAAGTGGAGAGCTGCAGCACTACAGCCCCTTTCTAGGACATTGCTGAAGGACAGCGGTGAAGGGGAATCTTTCTGGTGGGCAGAATTTCAAGCAGTGCATCTGGTTGTGCACTTTGCATGGAAGGAGAAGTGGCCAGATGCACGATTATATACTGATTCATGGGCTGTAGCCAATGGTTTGGCTGGATGGTCAGGGACTTAGAAGAAGCATGATTGGAAAATTGGTGACAAAGAAATTTGGGGAAGGGGTATGTGGATGACTTCTCTGAGTGGTCAAACACTGTGAACATATTTGTATCCTATGTGAGTGCTCACCAATGGGTGACCTCAGCAGAGGAATATTTTAATAATCAAATGGACAGGATGACTCTTTTTGTGGACACTACTCAGCTTCCTTCCCCAGCCACTCCTGTCATTGCCCAATGGGCCAATGAACAATGTGGCCATGGTGGCAGGGACAGAGGTTACGCATGGGCTCAGCAACATGGACTTCCACTCACCAAGGCTGACCTGGCTACGGCCATTGCTGAGTGCCCAATTTGCCAGCAGCTGAGGTGAACACTGAGTCCAGCTACCTGGTGGCAGGTTGATTATATTGAACCTCTTCCATCATGGAAAGGGCAGAGATTTGTCCTCACTGGAATAGACACTTACTCTGGATATGGCTTTGCCTATCCTGCATGCAATGCTTCTGCCAAGACTACCATCTGTGGACTCACGGAATGCCTTATCCTCCATCATGGTATTCCACACAGCATTGCCTCTGAACAAGGCACTTACTTTATGGCTAAAGGAGTGTAGCAGTGGGCTCATGCTCATGGAATTCACTGGTCTTATGTTCCTGATCATCCTGAAGCAGCTGGATTGATAGAACAGTGGAATGGCCTTTTGAAGTCACAGTTACAATGCCAACCAGGTGACGGGACTTTGTAGGGCTAGGGCAAAGTTCTTCAGAAAGTCATGTATCATGTATGCTCTGAATCAGTATCCAATATATGGCACTGTTTCTCTCATAGCCAGGATTCATAGGTCCAGGAATCAAGGGGTGGAAGTGGAAGTGACACCACTCACCATCACCCCTAGTGATCCACTAGCAAAATTTTTGCTTCCCGTTCCATGACATTATTTTCTGCTGGCCTATAGGTTTTAGTTCCAGAGGGAGGAATGCTGCCACCAGGAGACACAGCAACGATTCCATGAAATTGAAAGTTAAGATTGCCACCTGGACACTTTGGGCTCATTCTACCTTTAAGTCACCAGGCTAAGAAGGGAATTACAGTGTTGGCTGGGGTGATTGACCTGGACTATCAGTCTACTACTTTACAATGGAGGTAAGGAAGAGTCTGCATAGAATACAGGAGATCCATTAGGGTGTCGCTTAGTATTACCATGCACTGTGATTAAGGTCAATGGGGAACGACAACAGCCCAATCCAGGCAGGACTACAAATGGCCTAGGCCCTTCAGGAATGAAGGTTTGGGGCACTCCACCTGGGAAAAAATCATGACCTGCTGAGGAGCTTCCTGAAGGCAATGGCAATACAGAATGTGTAGTAGAAGAAGGTAGTCATCAGTACCAGCTATGACCACTTGACCAGTTGCAGAAATGAGGACTGTAATTGTCATGAGTATTTCCTCCTCCTTTTGTTAAGAAACATGTTTGTGCATGTATACACTTGTACTAAGAAAATATCTTCATTTTATTTCATTTTTCCTTTATCATGTGACATAAGATTTATTGACTTCATATCAGCATTTAAGTATTGTTAACTTTATGTAATAGCATTTGGGTAGGGGACTGGTGCGTTTCCTTTGTACGAAGGATAGTTGTATTGTTAGGTGTAATTATGACCTTATTACTGTCTTTATTTGAAGATAATGTATGACTTCAGATGTGTACAGGTTCAAGTTGACAAGGGGTGGACTTGTGATGGTTAATACTGAGTGTCAACTTGATTGAAGGATGCAAAGTGTTGATCCTGGGTGTGTCTGTGAGAGTGTTGCCAAAGGAGATTAACATTTGAGTCAGTGGGCTGGGGAAGGCAGGCCCACCCATAATCTCCGTGGGCACCATCTAATCAGCTGCCAACAAATATAAGCAGCAGAAAAACATGAAAAGGATAGACTGGCTTAGCCTCCCAGGCTTCATCTTTCTCCCGTGCTGGATGCTTCCTGCCATGGAACATCGGACTCCAAGTTCTTCAGCTTTGAGACTTGGACTGGCTTCCTTGCACATCAGTTTGCAAATGGCCTATTGTGGGGCCTTGTGATCATGTGAGTTAATACTTTATAAACTCATATATGTGTGTGTATATATATATATATCCTATTAGTTCTGTCCCTCTGGAGAATCCTGACTAATACAGTGGTCAGTTAATGATTGGACATATATTTCCTTAAATGTCTTGAATGAATAAATCTCTCACCTTAGCCAAGGAGTTCTGTGTATGTTATAGGAAATCCCTTAAACTTTCCATCAGCCTTCATTTCCTGCTGCCTCAGAGCTTCAAGGTTAGCCCTAAGTGAGAGACTGGAACCTTCTCAGGTGTTACCCGGGCATAACTACAGGCTTGCACATGCACATAGCTTTCTAGATACTCAGGAATATGCAGGGGTTTTTCAAAGTCTCCCATGAACATCTCATTCCACATTTTTCTCTCTTTTAAATGCTTGTCAACTTTCTAATAGCCCCAACTGTTATTATCTCCTCAGGCAGCTACAATGTTTAACAATGCCTGTTGATTGTTTTTTGTTTTGGTTTGGTTTTTTAATGCTGGGAAAAAAAGGTTGTTTGCAGTGAGCAAATTCCAAGTCAGGTCAAGTAAAGGCAGGCTCTGCAAATGAGGGTTCCAGGAAACTGCCAGACAGGTTAAATAATGACACTTCTCTGTGAAATGGGCTTTTGAGGAACAATTCTGCTTCCTCCAGTAGCTTTTAGACTGCTAGTTTCATGACTGTTGTGATTGCAAGAATTTAAGGCTACCAAAAATTGGAAATAGAAGGGTGAGAATATGGCAAGTTAAAATGTCATAGTTTGCGCTTCATCTATCTTTTTTAAAATAAAAACTCTGCATATTGTTGCAAGCCTTTGTTTAATTTACAGAGTTCTTAAATATTACTTTCACATTTTTTTTCCTTCATCTTATTTATTTTATGGAAGAGCATATTTTTGAAGGTCCTTTTTCTGTTCTTCCAAATGTGGCTCTATCTCTCTTTGACATTTTAACTTTTTCATTTTTTAGGGGATTAGGCTATTTATTGTACAGAATGCCCTCAATTTGGTTTTGTCTGATATTTTCTCATAGCTAGGCACAAATTATAAACTTTTGTAGCAATATGAAAGAAGTGATGTTGGTCTTTAGTGCATCCTCTCATAAGCCACATGAGGCTACTTATCACATTACTTATAATGTTAACCATACTTGGTTAAGGTGGTATCTGTCATATTTTTCCAATATTATTATTTTTCCATTTGTAATTAACAAATATGTTGTGGAGATATACTTTGAGAATATGTACATATCTTACTTCACATCTAATTTTTACCCAATTGTTTTAACATTCATTAATGTCTACCTTAATAAATTATTATAATGGTTGCCAATGTTAATTTGCTAATTATTTCATCCCTCCAATATTATTTGGCCATGTCCATGTCTTTTTGTCACAGAGAATTTAAAGTTGATAGACCACAAATTCTAAGAAGATCAGTGCTATGTCTGTCTTATTCATGGCTGTAGCCCTGTGCTCAGAATACCTTTTAGGATGATCATTAGTAAATATTTCTTAATTAAATTAATGACGGACTAAGTGAGCAAAAGGTGATGCGCATTTTAGTTAGAAATCCTAAAAATAAATAGTAATAATAAAAATAGACAAGTAATAATTAAGGATACTATATGATGTTATCTATTTGCAGAATATAACACTCAAACCAATGGAACAGATATCAGCAGTGAAGAAATCTGGAATTGTCCAGTAATCAAAGCAATTAAACTATATCCACAGGACTTATAAATTAAGTTATATCAAAATGTTACTAATAAAAAAGATGTTAACTAAAAAATGGTTATATTATTAAAGTGATAGTTTGCGTTATTACTATTCAAAATGTATCCCCTTTCCGTAAGAAAGTTATATCTTTCTTCCATGTTGAGCTCAAGTATGAGCCTGCCAATAAAATGTGAGTGAAAATGCGTAGCAAAGAATTTGCCTTTGCCCAAAGAGATATCTGGCCTTTTCCCTGGCTTCTAGGGAATAATGTCTAAATATTTACAATTCCCTCTGTGATTTCAAGTATCTTTATTATTTATGATGGGCCCCTTGAACCCCACATAATATTTTATGCTAACAAGGTAACTCATGATAGAGGCCTTTCAGACCATGCATGGGGTGTGAGACTGACCTTCTTGGAGGGGGTGGGGGTGCTAGAAACAGTTTAACCACATGGACAATTAATCAATCATGCCTGTTCAATGAGGTCCCAATAAAAATTCTGTACACCAAAGTCTGGGTGAGGTTGTTGGGTTGGCAATACTCTATGCGTATTGTCACTCATAGATGCTGGGAAGGTAATGTGTCCTGAGGACAACGGAAGCTTTAAGTTTGGAACCTTCTTTGACTCTGCCCCACGCAACTCTTCCTTTGGTGGGTCCTATTTGGTATCCTTTTCCCTGTAATGTACTACAACCATGAACAGACTAGCTCTCAGCAAATTTTCTGAGTACTTCCAGCAAATTATTGAAACTGAGGATGGTTTCAGAAATGCCTTAAACTTGCGTGTCTTGGTGTCAGAAGTAGGACAGTCTTGGGGACTTTGCCCTCAGTGTTTGCAGTTCAGTTTATTCTAGGTAGAATGTGATACAGTTTCAGAGCAGAGTCTAAGAATAAGTGAATGCTTTGTGAAGCCCCCTTTTTTTTCTGTTTCTGCAGTCCTAGAAGAATGGCTAATGAACTCTCCATAAAACTAGTTCTGTGAGTTTTTTTGATGAGCTGAACCCTCTGCCAAGCAGAGATGGCCATGTAACATTAATGGGAAAAAGAGTGCTATATTAGTCAACTGAGATTTTAGGTTTGTTTGTTATCATTTCAGAAACTACCCTACTGTAACTTATACACTGATTCTATAATGTGGTAGACAAATAAAACAGATATATAGTATTTGTTCTGTGGTACTTATTTCAGGCAGACATAAGTATTTCTTTTGCTAGAGAAATGTTTTATTATAAAATATGAAGGTAATTTATCAGGCCACAGTCATAATTCTAGTGTCCATGCAAATCAAATACCTTTGTTTTTATTCTAGTCTAATCAACCATCATATCTGCCTTCAGAGTGAACCTATATTGCAGTAATGAACATTTCAGTTATTGAAACATTACAATTGGCACTGGGCCCGGTGCAGTGGCTCATTCCTTTAATCCCAGTACTTTGTGAGGCCAAGGTGAGTACATCACTTGAGCTCAGGAATTTGAGACAAAGCTGGGCAACATAATGAGACCCTGTCTCTACTAAAAAAAATAAATAAATAACTGGACATGTGGTGCATGCCTGTGGTCCCAGCTACTCTGGAGACTGAGCATGAAAGTTTGAGGCTACAGTGAGCCATGTTGGTGTCACTGCACTCCAGCTCGGGCGACAGAGTAAGACTCTGTCTCAGAAGAAAAAAATTAAAATTGTCAATGAAAATATATAAATTAACATTTTCCTTTTTATATTACTCTCTTATAAATCCCTTAGAATCTCATCAATTCATAAAGAGGACCTGCAAAGTTGAAAAAAGTTTGAAACATACCTATATTGATTCTATCACTTAGAGAGGATCTGCTTTCATTGACACCTTCTATTTGCGTAGCTCTTTAGCTGCTAAAATGTCAACTTTTTCAAATAAAATTAGTCCAAAGAGAGATGTTAACTATGTATGTGAAAAATGAAACTTTGCTATGAGTTAAAGTTTTACTACCTTCTTTAGAGCATTTATATTTTCTTTTTATACTTCTTGAAATATACCAATCATGTATAAAGTTATTCTCTTTGGAGTTTCCCTTTTGTGATAATAAATTATTGAATACAACATTAAAATAAATCATTTGAAACATTTATAGCATTGTATATTTCCCACAACAAATACCTATAGAGTTGAAGTCAGTTGACACAGCAAGTAATTTGCTTTAACCATCTGTTCCATTCCTTTCAACAACTGTACATTCTTACCATGCCTTTGATTTCAATTTTTATTCAGTATTTTTTGAACAAATATGCTAAGAAGAGCTGATGCACAGCTGTGTCAAATGGTTAAGCTAGTAAGGTACATTAACAGACTAAGGGAGAGGAATAAGCACCCATTAGCCAAAACCAAGGAACACCCCATTTATTTTACATAAAGCCCATTTAAACCTATACTGCACTGAACACTGCAATTTAAAATAGATGGTTTTAAATCATCAGCCACCTTCTTCCAGAAATTAACAGTAGACATTTCTAGAAATATAAAGAATGGACTCATAGGTTTAGAGCATCTACCTTGTTTCAGAGGAAAACCATAACAAAAGTTCCTATGGATTTCTTGTTTATTGGCTACCTAGCATCCGTTCTCATCCCCTTCTCACTGTCCACTGTTCACTACAGAGACAGAAAAGTCTAGCTACTTTCTTTTCCAACCTGTTTCTTTGACAGAAACTGGTCCATATGATTAATTCGTGGCCAGTTAGGGGAATCTGGTTATTAGGAGAAATACATTGTGAGCCTTCTGAAATAAGTTTTTTTCTCTGATGAAAGAAGACACAATAATGTAATATTTTCATACATGTCACTCTCCTTCCCACCTTTGGATGTGACTGTGCAAGAGTAGCAGCCACGTGTGATCGTGGAGTAATAAATGTTAAACCATGCTAAGATGAAAGCAGAAGGATGAAAAGACTCTGGGCTCTTAATGACAACATTGAGCTCATGAACTACTCATGGGATAGCTTGACTCTAGACATTTCATCCAGTCAACAATAGATGCAATAGATCAGTCAAATAATATAGAATGTTTCAAACCCTTGCTACACAAAATGTAGTCATTAGCATCACATAGGTGTTGTAAGAAATGCAGCATCTCAAGACCCACCCCAGAACTATGAGAAAAGGCTTTTAGAAGATATCCAGGTGATTTGTAAGCATATTAGAGTTTAAGAAACACAGGTTTAAGACCTCGTAAGGTGGGTGTGGCTTTACTTGCCATTGCAAATTATCATAACTTGCACAACTGCTAAACTGCCAAGGGTCTATGGTATTATCTCTTTACTCTGACCCAAGAGTAACTTCTCACAGCTTCTTTCTGCTTTGTTTCTCAGTCTTTCACACTTGAGAACTCATATAATTTTAGCTTATCTTTTTTCACTATTGTCTTCTGTTGTTGCCTGCTTACCAGAGGAAAAGCTTTCCTCGTTCTTTAATTCATTTATTTAACCAAGGGCTCATCACCAAATCCCAAACATATCTATCTATCTATCTAGCTAGAGATAGCTAGCTATCTCTATCACCTGTTTCTTCATCTGTGACATATATACACACACACCTATATAATACGTATACATACATATATCTCTATCATCTATTTACCCATGTGTTTATCTATTTCTTCATCTGTGACATATATACACACCTATATAATATGTATACATGTATATAAACATGTATAGATGTTATATATAATGATTTTATATATAATGGATTATATATGTGTACACACACATACACACATATACCCAGATATACGCTAGCACTGGTATTAACAAGTAAGACATGGTTCCTATGTGTAACCAACATATTACTCTTCATTATCCTTAAATTACTTATTTTCTTTTTGTGACAAAAAATACAAGTTCGGATCAAAGGAAAATAAATACATGAGACTAAAAGAATACTTGTTCATCATTAAAATACAAAAAAAAGTTATGTACTCACAAAATTCTTAAATGTATTCACTGTAAAATTTTCACGGCAGACTTTTGTGTTTCATTTAACTTACTGCTTTACTCAAGAATCAGCGTTAAAGGTACATGATACTAACAATGACATTTATTTTTCATTCAGTGATATTTTTAAAAATATGATATATTTAAAGCAGGATGTATTTCTATCTATTCCTGAAAGGTTACACAGTTTTAAATTCATAAAAGGTAATCATTTTGTGGGCTGGCCTGGAGCCTTCCATCATCAGTACCCACAACATTTTGTGAAAGAATCCTTTCTAGGGCCAGGCGCGGTGGCTCACGCCTGTAATCCCAGCACTTTGGGTGGCCGAGGCGGGCAGATCACAAGGTCAGGAGATCGAGACCATCCTGTCTAACATGGTGAAACCCCGTCTCTACTAAGAATACAAAAAATTAGCCGGGTGTGGTGGCAGGCACCTGTAGTCCCAGCTACTCAGGAGGCTGAGGCAGGAGAATGGCATGAACCCAGGAGGCAGGGGTTGCAGTGAGCCGAGACTGCACCACTGCACTCCAGCCTGGGTGATAGAGCGAGACTCCGTCTCAAAAAAAAAAAAAAAAAAAATGTTGCCATTTACCAAAGGTATATTTTGTTCTGGGTCCCATTCAAGAGACTTTGGATGCATTCTCTAATTTAGTCCTCACAATATCAGTACGATAGGAAACAGTGCTGGAGATAAAGACATAGCTGTGTTAAGAAATGGTGAAAATGAATGAATGAATATGTAACAAAAGATAACAAATGAATATGTAAGAAAAGAGATTTTTCCAGTTCCACTGTGAATGCGGATTCCAAGAAGCAAAGATGTACGTCTTTAAAATAAACTTTTTTTTTTTTTTGGCAAGATAAACATTTTTTTTTCCCTCAAGACTACATTCACAAAGAAATGCTGTCTCGATTTTCAGGAAAACCTCCTCTGATACTGAGATTGATGATTCCATGGGGCTGCTTCTAACAAAAGAACTTTCTGATTTGTGTTCTGTGGAGTTTATGGGATTATTTGGCTTGTCCCTTGAGATAGAGCTAGGAGGTAGGGGCAGCTATTCCAAAAGGCCTACAGACTCAGGCCCGCCATTGCTGGTGCCCTTTCTGCTGGCTGTTCTGGGCACCAGATGCTTCTTCCTGTTGTTGTGACAGTTGGGTAGGCACTGTGTCTTGATTCTTTTCATCATCCTGCTGGGCCTGTTCCTGAACTTTTGACAGTAGCTGCTGCTTAGTGACAGCAAGGCTGTTGGCGAAATAGCTGTCGACTGTGCTAAATGATCTATAAATCTGTGATCAAACACAGCAGTCTGGAGAAAGTGGGTATAAAGTTAAAGGTGGCCCAACCATTTAATAAGATGAAATGTGAAAGTGTTACAAGGAAGCCTAAGTACAAACAAGGCTTAACACCATGGTCATCAGAATATAAAGACTTCCTTATTACAACATGGGGATGACCTGGCTGCGGTTTTCAAATTCAACAGTGAGTTGCATTTTTGATTGAGTCTCAGAAGTCAGAGGGACTTCCCAATGAGTCCATTTTCCTGGCAGCCAAATGCTAGTTATCTGCCTCTCTCCTGCATGTGTCTGTTCTTTAGGATCTCTACAAGGCAAAGCAGAGATTGCCTTCTACTTTATGAAAGTTAGTCATTAAGAAGACTAAGTTTTACCATTTTTTTGAAAGATTTCAAGAGGCCAGCCTTTGAAAGAGCTATGTCAGTATGGAAAATTTAAAGATAAAAGGAGAAAGATCATCAGTTATTTTTAAGCTATAAAATCAACCATAGAATTTGTAGACTGGAGGAACTTAGATGAACCTCAAGCTTTTTCTTCTCCCTCCTGCTTCAATTTGACTTAAAATTTTTTAGAGCCAGATGAAGTCTAAGATAAACAGAAATAAATTATGCTTTTTGAAAAAACTCTGATCAGAGATTTGTGCCCAACTTGGATTTGTTGATTAGGCTCCTGTGCACCCAGCAGCCTTAATTCCTAATAGACGGTGGGGGCAGGGTGCAGCAACATGAGCCTCAGTGTCTAACAGCCTACAAGTAGACTTGAAGGTATATTAGACCACCTCTGCCTTAGCAAATGGCAATTATCTTGTAAGGGAAATGTATTAGCTTAAAGGAGTTACCTAAGTTTGAAAATGATTTTTGTTTTGTGTTGTTTGGATGGAAGAGTGCTGGAGGCTAGATTTTAGACTGTGAAAAAAAGAAAATTAGGGCCAGAAAATAAGCTCCTCCTAACATTATTCCACAGCCAGTTGCTGGACAAGCAAAACCATTTTCATAAAATTTAAATGAGGTGTTTAAATTGGCTCCCTGTATAAATTACTCTACGTGAATATTCTTCTCTTTGACATACATGCTGATTTTAGATCCATCCTGCTGCTACATGGAATGTAGTTTATGTAAAATGGCTAAGGATTGAGAAAAAGGAATTTTAGGTTGGCCCAATGAGCAGGTTAAACTTATTCTCTTCTCCCAAAGCTTACATTATTGGTAAAATTAGATGCAAAAAAGAAAAAAGCTTACATTAATGAAAAATTAAATTTGAGCTCTTTATTATAGAGATGTAAGAAATTAACAAGTGACAGTAGGATGATTTCTTTAATAGGGAAAATTCTGAGTTTCAAGAGCTTACACTGCTTCATTTGAGGAAAAAGAGAAGAATCGTAGGCATCTAAGGACAAATGTGACCTGAGAAATTAGAGATTACATTTGGTTTCATGACTCTCCTGAGGCCCACAAGTTTCCTCTGATGAGAAGCAGAACACTGTTTCCAATGCAAGGTGTGAACATTGAAGCCAACAGCGGGTTCACCCATTCTGTCATATCCACTCTTTGGTAATTCGCTTCCCCAAATGCACTGAGGCTGATTTCCTCTTCCTCTTCTGCCTTACTTTTGTCTGAAATACAGTGCAATAGCTCAACATCTGAAACTTCAACTTAACTAGAAATGTCTGCCCTGAGGTCAATGTTAAAGGAAAGGTATGGGTTCTTCAGAATAATCCCTCACTCCCTAAGTCACATTTCATCATTAAAATGAGAACACTGAATATGGAAGTATTTTTAATTGCGCCATTTTTTTTAAAATATGAGTTCTTTCCTTATGAAATACAGAAAACATGCCAAGTAATTATATTGACTCTGAGGAATTCCAGCATTTTCTTGTGACATTTTGATTCACTAAAATACTATATTTTCCTTGTAATATACATTTTCTATCTTTGCACTCTTTAAATTTGTATTCAGAAAGATATTTAGAAATTCACATAGTAATCTTAGTGAACTATCTTACATTCTCCAATTGAATGGTACACTAATAGAATACCAAGGAACTAGAAAACATTAAGGTGGTTACAAGTCAGATTGCTTGATAGGGTCTGATTAAGTCAGAACCTTTAGATGTCTTAACATTGCTGGTGAGGGCATGTAGATTCCAACAGTTCTAAATGGCACCTGTTACGAGCTGAATTGTGTCTCCCCAAAATTCATATGTTGAAGTCCTAACCCTCATTACCTCAAAATGTAACTCTATTTGGATATAGAGTCTTTGAAAAGTAAGTTAAAATGTGGTCTTAGGCTGGGGCCTAATCTAGTATGACTGGTGTCCATATAAGAAGAGGAAATCTGGACATGGATATGTGCCAAAGGAAGACCATGTGAAGATACGGGGAGGAGATGACTATTTACAAGCCAAGAAGAGAGACTTCAGAAGAAACTAGCCCTGCTGACACCTTTGTCTCAGACTTCCAACATCTAGAATTCTGAGAAAATAAATACCTGTGGCTCAAGCTACCCATTCTGTGGTACTTTGTTATTGTAGCCCTAACAAACTAATAAAGTACCACAGGGAATGGAAAGAGTCAATGACTTTCCTAAATTACCTTGCCTAGTACCCCAAAAATAGTAAACTCTGAGACAACCTGGGTGATTAACTCCAAAACTAATTCATTCATTAATTATTCAGCAAATATGTACTAATTTGATTTTTTTTTCTATTCATTTGTCACTTGCTAGATTCTGGAAATACAAGGCCATTTTCTCAAGAAATTGAGTCTGGTAGGAGGTACAGGCATGCAGAAATAATTGTAATCAGTGTGGGAGATGTCAAAGTAAATGCATACATTCTTTTATGTATTCATTCGCCTTTCAAATCCAGTGCATTCTTTGAGATGGTACCCTGTGCCAGCACTAGCTGGAGAAACATTGAACTTTCACAGCAAGACATTTTAATGAAGGACTCCCTAATAATAGATCTATTCTGTCATGAAGAAGGAAGGTTTTATTCAGTGTGTTTTACTGGTTGTCTTCTGGATGTCCCACTAGTATGTCACACAAAAACCCCATGACAGTGCCTACTTTCTTCCCCAGTAAGTGCTCTTTGGCTACTTTCCTCACCTTGTTCCATAGGACTTTCATCCATCCAGTCACCCAAGTCAAAATCTGAAATCATCCTTGAATTATCCTTTCACTCTTACCCCATTATCTTGGGTCATCAGGTCTGGTAACTCATCTCAAGTATCTCTAAACATTCTAACTCTCTTCAAACCTTATTATTTATTTTAGGCCTTAATCATCTCTTGCCTAGATTATTATAGTCTGTAATTATTATAGACTATGATTTAATGACTAGATTATTGTTTTCTATTGTAGGAGAACTTCTACCTCTTATTGCCTTTAATTTTAACCCATCTTCCACAGTGACTCAAGAGTTACATTGCTAAATGAAAACACAGATACATCATTTTCTTGCATAATCTTTCATGATTGCTAACAAGATGTAATATAAATTTCCTTAACTCAGTGCAATAGCTCCTGTCTGCTTCTCCAGCCATATTCCCACTGCTTAACCAGAATACGTCCTATGCTCTTGTCACAAAAAGTTAAGATTTTCACATTTTAAATGTAAACCTGAGAAAAATAGAAGGAAAAAAAGAGAAAGTTTTTTCTTCAGTAATTGTCAAACTAGGGAGATAACCATCCTAGGTCTGAATATTTGTGTGCTCTTTCAATATTTATGATTCAGTATTTATTAAACCAAATGTTCTTGTCTAGGTCTTGCATCATTATTATTATTATTATTATATTATTATTATTATTTTCCCTGCAATATGCATATAAGACCTTGCTACATGTGGTAAGAAAAATAGTTTCCAGTGAAGAATATTTTAAAGAAAATTAAAACATTTGAACCTTTAACTCAATGAAAACAGTAAGCAAACATATTGCATCATATTTTTCATAAATAGTGAGATATATTATGTCTTATGACCTCAAAATATTATATGGCATATATCACCCCAGAAGCAGAATAAAGGAGTTATTAAATATAACTAATAATGTAAGTAGCTGTTTTCTCATTACATAAATAAGTTTGCTAACATATTATTTTATGAACAATTTCTTCAGAATAATAAATATTTGGAAAATATTGACATTTTAAAAATCACACAAAAATGCTCTCGGTTACTTGAGAACAAAAGTGACAATCTGGGTCTTTATATATTAAATTTCTAAAATTTAATTTAATTTTTAAAAATAATTAAATTCAGGATTTTTTCCCATAAAAAATCTAATTGCTGCTATTCCAAGTCTTAACTTTGGCATATATTACATTGTTAGACGTCCGTAAATATTTTTTCAAAATACTTTTCCAAAGACTCACAGTTTCAGCCCATCCAACCATGAATATTGTCTTCCAAAGTTTCAGCTTTCCTGAACCAGCTGTTGAATTCATAAGGGTTCTGGGAGGGAACAGTCCACGGACTGCAAGTATGCCTGAGGATAAAGGCCCTGAATACTATGCCAAGAAGCCCTGATCATCAAAGAGAGAAAAAAACCCAGCCTGATTTTAATGAAATCTTTTTAAAGTGGAGGAGAGGCAAATAATGTGGAAAATATCAGTGACTTGCAAAGCAGGTTGGAGAAGGAGCCCCAAGTCTATTTAGAAGATTATTTGGTATCAGACAATAATTAGATAATCTCTTGGAAATGAGTTAATGGATGGCCATCATCTGGCCAGCTGTGTTCCCTCTATTGCAAGCTATTGCCCAAACTGGATCTGTTAAAAACCTTCTGCCTTCATCAGTTGGGTTTGGAGACATAGTTTTTCCAAGACATGTAAAGAAAGCTTTTCCTGCTCTATGGGCTTTGTGGATAAACAAGTTTCCAGGCCCCAGGGCTGCTAATTTAACAGCTTTCACGAGTATTAGGGTTCAAGGAAAATAATCCTTGTTAAAAAGTGTACATTAAATTATTTCTAACTAAATCATGAGAAAGGGTCTTCTTTACCAATTACTAAGTATTAAAAAGTTACTAATTATAAGCAGCTTTACTGACAAGGTCATTTATAAAACAATCATTCAATCTAGCCGGAGAAAACCACCACTGAAAACACAGCTAAAAACAATACTTCAGCTAAATTTTCAAGAAATTAATGTTTCTGTTACCTATATTTATATTTAGAGATGGAACGGTGAGAATGTTTCATCCTTGAACTGAAAGACTGCCTCTGAGCTCTTTGCAGAGAAAAAGAAGAAAGTTTGATTGCAGTGGCAGGCTGGAACAATTTGGATGTGCAGAGTATTGATTTCTCTCCTGTATTTATTCTATTTTTGTGTTAGGAAACGTTAAGTATCTGGAGAGGGATGGCAAAGTGGACGTTTTTAAAACCGTTTGACATGATTGAAAGCCTTCATATTTGTCAAGGTGTTTACCGGCTACATGGAATCGTTTTGTTTTCACATATTTGTTCTCAATGGATGTCATATCCTTGAAATGTGGCAGACTCATGTTTCTGAAGTATCCGTTTTTCAGTTTAACACCAGATATGTCAGTTGTGGACTGGGGAGCCATGGTATGTGACATGAGCATGAGTTTCTGTGCCTCTTTTTACTGATCAAGCAGCTGGTCAGTGCAAGGAAGAGTCTGCATTGCACTGTTGAACACATGGATCAAACACTGTTCTTTGCACTGTATTCTAACCAGCCATGGCCATTCTTTAGTCATGTCTCAAAAGGTACCACAGTTCCCAAGTTGGTTTCTCTGGCAACTGTAGAGACAGTTGAATTACAATTCGTAATTGACCAGTCACTGGCCCTGGGGATATTTCTTTATCCGCGAAGTTTCCATGTGGCCTGTGGAGTGTGGAAAGTGGCTGCCCCTCCCAGTTTCCCGAGTCCTTTGAGACAGAACCAGTGAACCACAACCCTCTGTTCTGATCACTGGAAAAAAAAAATTTTTTTTCTTTACAATTCATTCAGAACAGCTTTGATTTTCTTTAAAGATTGTTATCCCAGGGAACAATGCTGCTTGTTTTGGATTGTTTTGTGCTCTTCGTACCTGTTGAGCTGAAGCTGCCAGCTCACTTTATAAAGAGTCAACTGGAAGGCAATTTGAATATGTAACCTATTTGCTTCCTTTACAAACTTGACTCACTCTAATTTGACCAGAGGTAATGAGAGCAATAACTTGTTAGGCTACTAAAAGATCTTTCAATATTCCTTATGTGGAAGCCATTTCCGATTAGTTGTCTTAAGCCAAAAATAGTTATCAATGACTCTTTATGTCTTAAATAAGTATGTGGAAAACTCTTTAGCCCTTGAAATAATATTTTGTATCATTCCTTTTAGGTTTGTGTTTAACAAGTTTTTACATCTGCAAACACTAGCTATTTTAAACACTGAAAGTCTGTCAAATTTGTCACAAGTATAGAATTATTCCAAATATGCCTGATATTGAGAAGCATTACACTTTTTGGAAAATATGCAAGCACATACCTAATCAATGCAATATCGGTTGATGCATAAATAAATCACTAAATTTAATAGGGTTATTGCAACTGAATTTGTAATTACTTAGGTTTCATTAACATTTATTTTGCATTACCCGTGAACATTGATTGGATTTAGACTGGTGAAGATGGTAGACTGATGTGAATCTTTGCCTTTAAACATGACATCAGGGTCCACATAATGCACTGTTGTTAGAGGCAGAGACTGTGTAGAATTGCTGGGCTTATGTGAAACAGAGCCTGTAAGCACCAGCACCACAGAGGCATCTCACTAACGCCACTCAAAGAAAAGTACTCCTTTTGCTTACCATTATCAGTCACATTATCGATCACCAGCACCCTCAAAGGAAATGTTACCACCAATGGTACAAATTGAGCTGGAGAAGTAACTCAATTAACATGATTCCAATGCCAGGGCCACTTTTTCAGGATGTATTCTTACTCAGTGACTTTCCTGTTTCATTGATTCTGGGCACTTGGGTTTTGTAAGAATATATATGACCAAGTGCTCTTTTACTTTTATGGCTTACCACAGCACAGATTGCTGCAGATGTGAATGTTCTTATTGGCATACATGGAAGAATGACCTTACTTTATAGCACTATTATAAAAGCACGGTTTAAACTAGCCTTTCAATTTTTGTGTGACAGAAGAAGGGGCTAATCTTATGGGTCTTGACCTCTCTCGAGCATTCAAACTATTGATGACAGAGCACAAGGCTTTTTACATTCCAGCTTGTCATTTTCTTGGCCTTAGATGGTACCCAACCCATTTCAGTGCATATGTCTTATTGACGTCCTGTGTTGGAGGGTGATGTGTCTTCTCAGCCTTAACATCTCTGGTCTACTCTTCTGTAAGGATTATGGAAAGAAACAATTGTCCTTACTGAGTCCCAGATGTAATTTCTACATCTCCAATTCATAGCAACAAAAATACTACTGGAGGTATACGATCTCCTGCCTTATTAATAAGCATACCTAATCAATGCAATATTTCAAGCAACTGGTTGATCATCCAATTTCATGACTCAAATTTGTTCCCTAAACTGGATCATCTAGAGACATCTTCAATTTCTGTTACAGCAGATGTCTCAAACTTGTTTTACCTTTTTTACTGAGGTTTCAATGAGGATCCCATCTACTGTACTTATTCTTCCTTAAAGCATTTAGCAATACTCCGTACAAATTTAAGCAGAAACATTTTCATTTCCCTATAAAAGTATACAAATGAAAATATGAAATTGTTAAGGATGTACTAAATACAGTCTAAAAGAAGATGTGAATGATACTAAAAGGGGACATCCTGAGTTATCTGCCAGTTTTATGGTTTTCCTTGGAGATTCCTAGGTCCAAGGTGCCTGCTGCTCTTTCATTCCTTCAGAGGGGTTGTTTATGCAGGTGATGTCACCACTCTTACCACATACAGTTGGTCCCAGAGTGTATGCCGGCCCATGTAGAGTCTGGCTAGCAGAATGTATGTTGTCCTGGAGAGAGCACTTTTACCAACTGGGCTGCCTAAAAATGGATGAGACTGGCAGACCCCATCAAATTTTCATCTTCTTTGTGAGGTTTGAATGGGACATTCAAAGGAAGGCTGAAGACAATAAGGGGGTAAAGTTGCTGAGAGATCAACAGAAAGGAAGCAGTAAGCAGAAACTATGGGGTTGCAGAACTCTGGGTTAAGAAAATGCCTCAATAGAGAGGAGAATAATGAGGGTCAGCTTGCAAGTGACAGCAGGAGCTATAGACACAGAGAGAGAATGACTGAGTTGGCACGATGTGGAGCACTAAAGCAGGGAGGGAAGGCTGACATGTGCTGAGGGGACACCTTGGTTCTCTAGAGCTGTTTTTATCCTAAATGATCATCCAGTTTGCCATGGTACCTGGCTATGTGGTTATGGTGGTATTCTAAAAGCTGTTTTGAACTCTATGAGCCAAATTAGGAGTCTATTTTGCTCTTCCTCATTGCCCCATGTATCTTCTCAATAAACCACAGCCAGAGTGTATGGCTGCTCTTAGCAGACACAAACTGGCACAATATTTATTTGTGGGGATAGCAGAGAACAGATGATCTCTAGCTTAGATCATGTGCAATCATAATGTAGCAAAAAGTTATAGGTTTAGAAAAAAAACTTACATTAAAAGTAGTAGTAAAAGCATTGTCGATAATTTCCCAAACTGTTTTTTGAAGCACACTGTGTTGAAGCTATTCTTAAAAATGGGGTTTGGGGATGAAAATAATGTGTTATGTGTGAGTATGATTTATGATGCACGTTAGCTTATTAAAAACTCTGTGAAGTCTTGCAATTAAGTACAAATATTACTTATGTTTAATCTAGCAAGAGAAAACAACTTTTTTCATTTCATCAGAGCAACAAATAGTATCTCACCAAATTTTTTTTCATGATATGCAGTTTCTAAAACTTCAGTTTATATAAATGATCTTAATAACCATATTACCTCTTATAAAAGATAGCTGCCCTTGAGATTGCATTTAACTGTGAATTATTCTAAACTTTGGAATTCTTATTGCTTCAAATTTCCTGCAAGAAGTCTTAAAAATAATATTAAAGGCATATTGGTTATTAAAAGTTCTGTAAATACCAGCTTGAAAAATTATCTTCTGTCTCCTCCTACCCACCCTATAGTTGTCTGTGCTGGAGGAGGATTTTCTTTGTGAATTGTCAATGCAACTTAAAGGTTTTGCACAAAAATTTTCTAATCTGAGTAAATTGGAAGAATGATAAAATGTGGATATAATCATCTTAACTCCTTTGAAACAATATGATAAAAACAGAAGGGACCAATAGGAATTTGGATAAACACATGTTTCAACCCCTCTGTGTGGCTATAACTGGGTTGAGATAATCCTTACCACAGGGTATTGAAATGTTGGGTATTCTGAGACATACAGTTTGACACACAAAGTAAAATATATTTCAAGTTTTGTATTTCAATAAGGAATATGTAATTAACACGGCTTTAATAATGTTCAACTTGAAAAAAAGGTTTTAATTATAAAAGGAAGCTTTGGTTTAATCTAAGGAGATTTTTAGAAATGTGACAGTAGAAAACTAGTTGTAAAATTTTGTGGTGTCTCCTTACTAATTCTTTAAAAATATAATGGCTGGTAGAATATAGTTACATGCAATCTTTATTTCATAGAGTACCTTTGATCTCTGTAATAACATTTATGTGTAGAGTTGTTTGGGGGAAGGCAAATGTTAAAATTTTCTGATTGTTGAAGCAATGAATGCAAACTTTGAAAATTTGGTAAAGCATAAAAAAGAAATTACCAGCTACTCATAATAAAGCATTCAGTAATATTGACTCTTTTGTATTTGGTAGATATTTTCTTCCAGTCTTTTTTGTGTATACATATTTTTACAGAATGGAGATACTGGTACATAATATTTTTTAGATTTACCTGTGCTATTATTTCATAAATATTTTAATACTTTTGTACTATCCTAACAAGTAAAGATTTAAAAAATCTTTCCAGTCCTCATTTTAAGAGTTATGTATTAATAATATTCCATTGCAAGTTATTTAACATTTCTTCTACATTGGTTAAATCAGGTTGAATTCAATCTGAGTCAACTTAAAACTTCAGTTTTAACAATAATGCTCTGATGTAAATCTCTTTTCTCCTTAAAAAATTTTTAATGTAGGAAAAAGATGATGAATGGGTCAAATGTTTTAACATTTAAAAACTTGTATTTCAAACATTTGGTATAAATTTTACAAATATTTACATTTTACTGTAACATATTAGAATATTCATATTTACTCATCTGTAAATTTCTTATTCTTATCCTTTCTCCACTTACCTAATGGGCTTTTTGTTTTTCTTGTTGATTTTATATGAAGTTTTTGTACACTAACCCTTTATTTTGCACATTTACCTGCAGTATTGACAAGTATTTTTCCAAATTGTTTGTTCTTTATGTTATTTTTCTAAATAGGAGTTTGTGTCTGTGTTCTAAAAGCTAATGGTATTTCTAGTGTACTTTCTCCATTTCCTTATGAACTTATTATATCCATTTGTTTTAGGACTTGTACAAATTAAGGGCGAATCCCTCTCTAGGCTGTTATACTTGCTGTAAGACAGAATTTTCAGAATGCCTATAGAAGGACTTTTAAGAAGGCTTTCTCGTTCCTTTATTTCTCAGCAATTCTTTGGAGGTGGGGGAGGAGGTATTCTGACCCTCTTATAAAACCTCTATGACAGCGGAAATGGTAGGTCTGTGGTAACTCAACAAAGTTCCTAATTTTTTGATTCAGTGAAACCAAAGTTTTCTCTACCCTCTAACAGAATCCAAGAGCATTACTGTCACTTCTTCTAACAAAGAGGCTTTGAATGTGAGACCTGGCAAAAGTGATTTTCTCCCTCTCAATAAAATCTTTCACCTGGAAAAGAAGTGCCTAGATCTCAGGTAGCTTTGTTCATAAAAAATGGACAATCATCACAGACTGTTTATTTTGTCTGATTTATACTGCCTTCTCATGCAATATACAAACTCAATTGCAGGGTCCACTTTTAGACTATTGACTCTATCTCATTGATCTCATGTTTATGGTAATATTGTTACCACTTTTTAAAAAATTATGTAACTTTAGAATAAGGTTAAAAATTTTGTATGACAAATACCCTATCCTTAGTCTTCTTTTTCTCCATTTCCCTATTAATATCTACTTAATCTTTCTAATAAAATTTATCAGATTCTAAAATTAGCTTTGGGGCTTTTATTGAATTTTCATTAAATCTATACACTAATTTAAGTGGAAAATTATAATACCATCTCTAAATAGACATCATAACTCACAAAAATCAAAATTTCTAAGTTTCTCTGAAATATAATATATAGCAGATTGAAATTTGTTGTGGTGGGAAGAACAGTGGGTTAGAGATTAGGAGATCCAGCTTCTGGGCCTGGCTCTGGATTTTCTACCTCTGTGAACTTGGGCAAATTAATTCACTGCTCTAAGGCTCAGTTTCCTATTTGAATAATGAAGAGGTTGTATTAGATAAGGCATTAGAATGGTCAATGAACACTAGTCCAATTGTGAATTCAATGAGCATCTGTTATTAAAAATAATTTTTGTATGCCCTCAGGATACTTAGCAATAACATCTCAGTTCAACAACTACTCTTCTTCCCATTTTAGCATTCCTTTTCTAGGTAAAGATATACTCCCCAACAATGAATAGAAATTATTATGCATTTCAAAAAATTATAATGCCATATATATAGATTACTTAATTACAATTGGAATGGTACTGTGCACTACACATATAAAAGTACAATCTGAGATTTGATTAATTTGCTTTTTAGTAACATATAACCCCACTGTTCTTGTGATATCATAAATGGAACTTCAGTATACAGAAATTAACCCAGTAGGAAAGAAGTCCTAAACCACTAACAAAGAAAAATCAAGTTATAAAACAAATGTAACTAGTAATATACAACATGGATTTAATGCAAAATAATTTGGTCAAAATGAAATCCAATATTGTAAGCACATTCACAATATTATAGATACCAACTTAAATGTAAAAATAACTTTTAAAAATGGTTTATAAACACTAAAGATCACTTATATAGGATGTGAAAACTGCTGTAACAAAACATTCCAGGCTGTAACAAAACATCCACAGATCCAACATCTACTGGGATCTCATTTAGTTTTTCTGCATTTAATGGTATGAATGAGAAAAAGAATGAGGGAAAAGCCACAATCACCCTTAACCACCTAAATCTGGAGGTGACATATCACTTCTCCTCACTTTCCTTAGCTGTGTAGTTCTTCATATCTGTAAAGGAATCTGAGAAACGTAGTCTAGTGATGTACTTATGAAGCAGAGAACTCACTTAGTGATAAGCACCAACCGTTTATGTCCCAGTCAGCCATTCTAGCTGTGAAATATTATCTCTTTTATTTTCTTAACATACAGAACACACAAACCCCTCTCCCCAAGAAAGAACATGCAATCCAATCACTGCATCCTGTGTTAAACCTACGTTATGCATATGATGGACAGTACTCTCCATAACTCCAGATTGGGTTCTTTATTGTTTGGAACCTATGAATGAAAAAGGCAAGTTTCTTGATCCTCTCACATCTAATAGGTGTGCATTCTGCAGGCCATTTACCCTGGCATTGAGAAGTGAGTGCTTGCTCTGATGCTGTTCTCTGGAAGAGACTCACTTGCCCATTGTTTTTGGTGTCCCCTCTCTCTGACCTCTAGGAATTAATTATTTGTCAATTATTCTCCACGACCACACCTGAAGTGGGCACCGAGGTGTGTGTCTTCCTTGAAGGCTGTGCAGTTTTTGCACGCTGCTTCTTACGGAGTAAGCTTGGGGGCCCAAAATGTGTGTCACAGCTTGAACAACCAAAGGTTCTGTTTAGCCTGGCCTCGTGGTTTCTTTGAGGGTTTTGACAAAAGCATAGTAGGTATGGAATTCATTTGCTTCTAATCAAATCCATGTGCCGTAACCATATTCCTTCCTAGACAATTCTTAAGCCTTGTTTATTTCTTGCTTCTTTTTCCCCCTCGCTTCTCTGCCTTGAATTAATTGTGCTAACTTTAGGCCATCTAGAACCAAATCCTGATCTTTGCCACATGGCTGAGTCGCTGCCTACAACTGAGACTTGTCTCTAAGTCTTCATTGCTCAGTCTTTTCAATTCTATTTTTTATGAATTGATGTTTGGTAGCAAGTTCCAGAACTTCTCGTCTCTCTCAGCTCAGTTCTATATGTTTGTAAACCTGTTAATTATTTGTATAGCCCATCTATTTCATTTAATTCCTTTCCAAAGTTACCAGTAGTCATCTAACACACACTAGTCATTCTTTCCAACTTTTTTAGAGCAACCTGCTCAAAGGCACAAGCTCTGCGCCTTTCAAGGTAGTCAGCAATTTTACCAAATGTTTTGCCAAATAGTATCAAGGTTCTTCAGCCCTACCAGCCTCCAATATTAATTGGTTCTGCACTAAACATAGCCCAGTCACTAAGCTTATTACTGAATATCTTGGATATTTTACATTATTATCTAACTCTTGGCATAATTTTCTCTTTTGGTCAGTAGATCTTAATGGCTATAAGAAAACTCTAGCTTCTCAGTATCTTAAATCCATAAATAATTATTTTTCAAACATCAAAATTCACTATGGTTGGCAGTGGAGCTGTATGTCATAGAAATAAACCTTTTCTCTCACATAGTTCAACCATTTTCTAGGGCTTTATTCTGCTCTGCATTAAGTGACTGAATAGGGAAAGCGAGAGTGAAAACATGTACATTTTCAAGGCCTTGGCCCAAAAGTGAGACATATAAGCTCTGCTCACAATCTGTTAATAAGGAATCCATCACACTACTGCACCAATTGCAGAGAGGCTGGAGAGTGTATTCCAGTGTTTCCAGGAAGAAGAGGAACACTACTGTACAGTTCTGCTATAATCCTACAAATTACCTGACAAAAAAGCACAAATATCTAGTGTTTGCTAAAAACTTTTGTTATGAACCATCTCAACATAACTCACTCCCACTACAGTGTTAGAACAGAAAAAAAGGTATCACTGCTCTATTCGCAGTGATACCTTTTCATCTCTGTACTTTCCTATAACTTCCTTCTACACCTAGTTGATCAGGTATTACAGCCCTGGCATCAGGAGAAACTCGAGTGCTCCTCTGCCTTCCCTGTAGTATGATTCCTACTCCATTCTCTAGAGTGAACTGTTGGAAGAAGGAGGTGATACAATTCCTCAGAACTACTTATATATTTGGTCATAGGGAGAGGTGGTTGTGTATAGACACTGCATAGCAGTTACTGGTAATCATGTAATTCCAAACAATGCATACATTCTTACATATAGATGCTGAGTCATAATGATTTATATTTTGAAATTTTTTAAAAAAGTTTATTCTTTTAAAAATATATTTTAAAATAAATGTATTATTTTTACCACAGTGAACCTGCGAAATGGAGAGTCAGTCCGTGGAAAGTTGAGAATCTATAAAAGAGAAGAACACATAAATTCTCTGGTTTATGGCTGGGTGAGAATCTGGTAACTCTGCCTATAGAGGAAGCTTTTTAGAAAAACTCCTGAGCTACATGGACATAATTTGAAAACCATTTATCTAATCTGTGCAGTAGAGAGTTCCTGGTTCTAATTCTTTACCCATCCCTGAATCCACATTCTTTTCCCAGGTAATTGCAGTTCCTTCAACTAAAGGTAGAGTATATATTTCCACTCCTTGACTCAGGGCTCAGCTATGTGACTTACTTTGGCTAATGAATTTAAGTAGATATGATATTAGCAAAGGCTTGAATTGTGTTTTTATGGTTGAATGCACTTTTACATTCTTCATGAGAAGGATGTGCCCCAGGTAAAGCAACACTCCAAGCAGGATGACAGACATGTGGGGCAGAGTTCAACTCAACCCTCTTCTTGGAGCCAAGACTATCCAAGCCTAGCTGAACCTAGCCTGGCTCATCCAACCCCCAGCCAACTGGCAGATTCATGGACATGAATAAATGATGGGCTGTTTTAGGCCACTGAATTTTGGGATGTTTCCCTAAGCAAAAACAGTTAACTGACACACCTCTTAACAAGTTAAAAAGAAAAGAGACTATAATGAAAGTTATTTGCAAAAGGAAAGAGGTGAATATGTAACCAGTTGATTTCATTTTCAGATAGGTGGCCCTTATGACATGCTCCTTATTTCAAATTTAGTTTATATAGGAAGCTACCCTATACCATGGTTTAATTTCAGAATGGCAAAGCTTATATATTCTCAATATAAGCAGAATTAAGATGGTATTAGAGAATTAAGCTTTGTTTATGCTTTTTGTTATGGTTTTCTAGAGTGTACTTCAAGCATTGGCTACAAGCCACATTGGGACATTAAGTAATCACAATACTAACACATTTCAATATTCAGTTGGCAACAAGGCCTACAATTACAGTTAAGCTGTCATTCTCTGTGTGTGCAATTACCAAACCAATGATAAGGAGATTTTCATGATTGCCATTAAGGGTTTAATTATGACTGAGTTAGATACAAGAACAGTTGTTAGCTAGACATCTACTCATCCCTGTGGGTAAATTGGCCCATCTGAGGAGAGGGCCTAGAAGGACAGGCCAAAGTAGTAAAGGTAGCCAATCAGTTAGCTGTATTATCAGGACTCAGGACACACTGTTGCTCCCTTTCAGCAACTTCATAGGTATGAACCACTAAGTACCTCAGTATCTTGGGAGGGCTGATTGACCTCAGGTGAGGGCACTCTATTGCTCTGATGCAATTCTATTGCTCTAGGGGTCTGGCTACTTCCCCTGTAACAAAAGCGTGGAATAAAATAAAATTCTTAGCACCTAAGCAATGACAAAGTAAACACTTTGAGTTGCTTCAAAAAGAACAGGAAGACTGGATCACAGATTCATTGGTTTCATTTATTGAATGTTCCTGTCACTTTAATAGCCCATTTACAAATGTAATCCAAGATTAAATATTTAGTTACTTTATTGTAAACTATATCAAACAACTTGAATCTAAGCATGTCAGAGGAGAATGTCACTGTTGTTTGACGGGTTTGTTTATTGGCAGATAATAAGCCTAAAGTGCCATTGTTGTTGTTTTCTTTTTTTCAATATGTGGAATCCAGACAACACTATAAACAAAGGACCAATTAGAAACAGCAGAGACAGAGCTTTATTGTGGAGTGCTTTGGAAGAGCTAGTAGTAAGAATGTTAGATCAAAATGGAACTAAGCGAAGGTAATATGATTTATCTGAGCATTTGAAGTACATATTGCCCTGATTAGTTGTTTGAAAAGGATAGCAGTGATTATAACACAGACAAAAAACAAGTTTTTGCTACATAAAAAAGGAACATCATTCATTTTCCGTATGCCAAAGTTATATTAACAAGGATACGTTGAACCACAGTTATGGCTCTAAATAATTTTTTTTTCTTCAGCTCAAACCTGTTTTCCCATTTTAAATATTTTAAAAATAAATTTGGTGAGTTTTAGACTGTACGAGAGCATCAAGAATTCTCAATAGGAATTTCATGTCACAATAAATTATATTTTTCAAAAGTATCTAAAATTTGGCTTAAACATAAAAAAGTAAAATTATTTTTACATTAAAAGCACCCTTGAAAATTAACAGAAAAATGTTGCACTTGAAATTACCCTAAAAAGTCAGTAGCATTTCTAGACACAAATAATGATCTAGCTGAAAAAGAATTCAGAAAAACAATCACATTTACCATAGCATCAAAAATCACCTCGGAATAAATTTAACTAAGGAGATGAAATATTTGTACACTAAAAACTATAAAACATTCATGGAAAACATTGAAGAAGACACAAACAGATGCAAATATATTCCGAGTTGATGAGTAGGAAGAATTAATATTGTTAAAATGTCCATACTACTCAAAGCAATATGCAGATTCAACACAATCCCTATCAAAATTCCGATGGCATTCTTTACAGAAATAGAAAAAAAAAAGAAAATTCACCTGAAACCACAAAAATTTAAAAAAATATATAGAATAGCTAAAGCAATACTGAGAAAGAAAAACAAAGGTGAAGGCATCACACTTCTTGATTTAAAATTCTATTTCAATACTATGATAACCAAAACAGTATGGTACTGGCATTAAACAGAAACATAGACCTATGGAACAAAATAAAGAGCCCAGAAATAAGTCCAAACATATATGGTCAACTAATTTTCAACAAGGACACTAAGAGGAAACAATAGGGGAAAAACAGTTTATTTCATAAATGGTGCTGGAAAAACTGGATTTCCACAGGCAAAAGGATAAAATGAAACCCTCATCTTACACCATATACAAAAATCAACTTGAAATGGTTAAAAGACCTAAATTAAGACCTGAAACCATAAAATTCCTAGAAAAAAACATAGGAAAAAAGCTGAACCTTGGCTTTGGCATGATTTTTTTAAAATTTCACACCAAAATCCCATACTACATAAGTGAAAATAAGTAAATGGGACTACATCAAACTAAAAGGCTTCTGCAAGCAAAAGAAACAACAAAATGAAAAAGTAACCTACAACTGGGAAAACTACTTGCAATCCAAATATCGGATAAGGGGTTAATATCCAAAATTCATAAAGAACTATTACAACTCAATAGCAGAAAAATAATCTGATTAATAAACAGGCAAAGAATCTGAACAGATATTTCTCCCAAAAAAAAATATATATATATATATAAATGATCAACAGGTATATGGAAAGGTGCTCAATATCACTCATCATCAGAGAAATGCAAATGAAAACCACTATGAAATATCTTTGGCTATTATCAAAAAGACAAGTAAGGCTGTACACAATAGCTCACGCTTGTGGTCCAAACAACTCAAGAGATTGAGGCAAGAGGATCTCTTGAGCCCAGGAATTCAGGCTGAAATGAGATATGATAAAGCCACTGTACTCCAGCCCGGGTGAAAGAGTGAGACCTCCAACTTAAAAAATACAGAAAAAGACAAGAGGAAACAAATGTTGGCAAGTGTGTGGAAATAAGGGAACCCAAGTACACCGTTGTGGGAATGTGTATTGGTATAGCTAGTCTGGAGTTTCCTAAAGAAATTAAAAGTAGAACTACCATACAATCCATCAAGTTGTCTTCTGGGTACATGCCCAACAGATATAAAATCATCACCTCATAAAGACATCTGTACTCCTATGTTCAGTACAACATTATTCATGACAGCCGTGTGTCCATTGATGTAGGAATGGATAAAGAAAATGTGGTGTATACATATACAATGGAATACTATTCAACATTAAAAAAAGGGAGACCCTGCTGTCTGTCACAACATAGATGGGCCTGGAAAACATTATGGTAAGTGAAATAAGCAAGACACAGAAAGAAAAATGTTGCATTATCTTACTTACATGTGGAAAAATATATATATTTTTTTCTTTTTTTTGAGACGGAGTCTTGCTCTGTCACCCAGGCTGGAGTGCAGTGGCACGATCACGGCTCACTGCAAGCTCCGCCTCCTGGGTTCATGCCATTCTCCTGCCTCAGCCTCCTGAGTAGCTGGGACTACAGGCACCCGCCACCACGCCCGGCTAATTTTTTGTATTTTTAGTAGAGATGGGGTTTCACCATGTTAGCCAGGATGGTCTTGATCTCCTGACCTCGTGATCCGCCTGCCTCGGCCTCCCAAAGTGCTGGGATTACAGGCTTGAGCCACCGCGCCTGGCTCAGAAAATGTATATTTTTTTAAAGACCCTTTACACAGAGAGAATGAAACAGTGGTTACCATGGAGTGGGAGGAGCATTTGGGAAGAAATGGGAAAATGCTGGGTAAAGAATAACAAAAGGAAGATATGTACAATGAACAAGTTTGAAAATCTAGCACAAGGACTAAAGTATTGTATTAGGGATTTTTGTTAAATAAGTAGATTTTAGCTGCTCTCAATACAAAAAAGATAACTATGTAAGATGACAGATATGTTTGTTTCACTATAATAACCGTTTTACTATTTACATGTATCCCATAACATCACATTTGTAAAACCCAAATAGACAAACTACGATTTCCTAACAAGAAAAGAACCATAAGCTAACAAATAGGTGTTTTTTCAAGCTTCCAAGTTTGTGATAATTTATAATACAGCAATAGATAATACGAAACTATAAAATAACAGTCTCGGAATGTGGTATATTATTACATTATTTAAGTAAAATAAAGTTTAATATTTTTCCAAAAAATTTAAAAATAGCCTTACAATGAATTTAAGCAGAATTTTAACATATTCTAAGTTAATGATTATTTAAGTTAAACAGACTTAGAATTTAAAAATATTTAAATTAACATTTACTAAATTGTTAAATAGTTCAAAACATGCCAGGTTGATGTGCTTTTGTCAATTAAGCTATATGTTAGAATTTAATGTGAGAAACTTACTACTTTAAGTTGACAAACAGAAAAAGATAAAATACCCCAAACAGCAAACTGAGTATAAAGCCACGTTAGGAAAATGGCCAGGTGACTAAAAAAGGTAAAAGTTTTAGAAATTAATACATGAAAAGACAGCAAGATCTAAAATACACGAAGCAATAATACAGTGCATATAAAAGTAAGGAAGATCATTCTTTAACAGTCTCCACAGTTAGATATCTTTTCCACTACACAGAATTAAAAAAAAAAGAAACAGAAAAACACATGTACAAATAAAAGAGATTATTGCATTGTCTGTTTATTAGTTTGGTGTTTTGTTGTTGTTGTTTGTTCTAAAACACACTTTTGTAGCACTCAGTATGAACCAGGCATTAGCCAATAGCTAGATGTTTTGCAAAATCAACTTATATGACCTTTAATATCACCCTATCAAAGAAACATTAATATTACTCCTGAGGCTCAGAGCAAGTTAGATCACTTTATAAAGCAAGATAGTGACTGATTACATTGTGGAGATAATAGATTATTAAGATACATTACTGAAAAAACAAACAAGCAAAAATAACATCTACTACAACAACAAAATCTGAACTTTCCTAGTGTTACGAAAATGGGTACTTGTAACTTGGGACAAAAGTTCCAGTGACAGTATCATATATTGATTCAAAAACTGTCAGTATAATATATCAAAAAGTCAAGGTAAATCTTCCTGGGAAATCTTTCTAGATGACAAAGATATGACTCAATTGATAAAAAAGAAACTGATCTCAATGATGCCTACTAAGCATTTAAATAAAATTAGTTCATGGAATATGGGAGTGGAAAATGTTCCTATCTTAAAATATAATTTTCTGTAATATGTACCATTAGTTCAATAATTAAATTTTTTAAAGAAACACTGTACATGGACATCTGACTTTTGAATCTATAATGTTAAAAGTTTACATCCAAAACTTTTCAGGTGTATATGTGCTAATTATGCAGTTTTTTATATAAATTTGAGTGTGTATTATCTTAAATATTCTGCATTTACTAGTTGAACTATTATCCGTAGTTGCTGTCCTCATTGTTTGAACAGCATAAATGAAATTAGGAGGCTCATTCCACTAGATTTGTATCTAATTCTGCATTTTGTTGAGTACTGTTAAATGGCAATATTGACTCTTACGCTCTGCCTTTAAACATACTTATGTTTAAAACTTGCATAATATATGTGTACTTTTATTTGCGTCAGTTTATAAGTATTTCATTATTTTAAAAAATTTTTGCATATATATCATATACGTGTACATTTGTGTGTGTGTGTGGCATGTGTGTCAGCATTAATAGTCTTACACTATTGGAAAATTGGGCTTATGCATTTATTCCCTGAACTTGCGTCAAGTACTAAATATATGTATTACACCACATGCTTGATATGATTGGAAAACACAAAATATTCTTGAGGGAAGAAGAAGAGGCTGCATTAATTGGAGATCATGCCTTGTAAGTAATAGTCTATCATTAAATATTTTCTGATTATTTCATCATGTAAGTGTAGTTCTTATAAATGTGCCACAAGATGTAGGCTCATATGCTGGTGGAATAAGGGTTTAGTCTTATTCAAAAAGCTGGGCCTTGTGGAGAAATTTAAAGAAACTGATTGACACCAGTGAACAATGGCCTGGGTTGGGGGAATGACATCGTAAGTGTTAGGAAAAGGGCCTTATAACTGACAGGAATTCTCATAATATTTTTAAAGAACAGATAATGGGACTTGCCTGGGTAGACAAATGAGAAATAGTAGCTGTGTGTTTTATGTGTGCACATGAGTGCATGCACACCAGTGCCTTGAAATTAAGATAGGGTTGGAGTTAAGTATCGTAAGAATTTACATTTAAACTAATGCTTAAAAAGATGTCCACTGAAGATATCTGATGGAAAGAAAATACTCGATCAAAATAATGGCAACATGAAAATGGGCTATAAGTAAAAAGATTCTTATAATAGTGTGTATGAGAAACTAAAGCAGCAAGAAATCAGATTCTAGGCAAATCATGATGGGGAGATAGCTATGTCAGTAGAGGAGAGGAGCCTTTTCATTATATGATGAAAGAATACAGCAAGTTGTCTCTCTTGGAGAAAAGTGGTAACCATATATGTATTAAGTTGTCAATACAGTACAGTACCTAGGGGTTTTGTATAACTAATTATATAAAAATACCCATTGTGAGCTCAAAATTTGCATTTTTCTTTAAATTAAGAAAATAGTTCCATTCCCCATCTCATTACTAGATTTGTAAAAACAAAAACAAAAACAAAAACAAAAAACCTAAAGGCAAAATTAAGAAGGCTGGATTATATAAATCATCAGTCTTGGAGAAATAAGAGAGAAAATGCTTAAACACAGACTTCGTCGTAAGAGACTGGTCCACAGTGCCACCTTGTGTTGATGACCCAGTTCTTCTGTTTTGTGTTTTGCATTGATTTCAAAACCTAATATTTCTTCCTCGTGCCAAATGACATGCAGAAGAAGTGTGGGTTATTTTGTCCTAATTTCAAATTAGTCAACTGAAGTACTGAAATATGAAAGAAAAAAGTATTTAAAATAATTCTTGTTTCCTAGCTGTTTTGTTCACTTTGTTGCAAATTAATGCACTTTTTCCCTACTAGAATGTGGTTAATCTATTCATACCATGAAAAGTGGTATTGGGAACAGATGGATTCTGTACTGAATCTAAGGGTAAAGCCAAACAAAATATGATGTTTTGAAGTAATTGTAATCAAAGATGGTAAATGACTATGGTGTGCACATTCTAATATAACGCTGAAGTTAATTTGTATTGAGAAGTTTATATATTTTTGTATCTATTATTAAATGGGTAGAAATGATGGATGTTTTTATGAAAAAAATTGTGAATTCAATTTTTTGAGAATCATTGAAATAGAAACTGATCATATCTAAATTTCAAGTCTTTTTATTGTCTCTAAGCCTTTATTATTTAAACTAATAGGTGATTACAGTTTCCACCAGTCAAATTGGATCACCTTCTATTATTCCCTGGAAAGCTAGTAGATAAAATGCTTAGGGAAGAATATTTAGATAATAAAATACAAGCCCTATTTCTAAAGCTACTATCCAGAATTTACTTAAGCCCTACGTGTCTCAGGATGCTTTGGATTGAATATTTTTTCTCTGTAGAAAATCATAGTATCCGTTTTTCCCTATCCTGTCTTATTTCAATGGCTGATTCATTTATGGGAAAATAAGCTTAAATTGGCTTTCTGTATGTTTCCTTTTCCTCCTGTTAAATAACCTTTATGTCCTTAAGTATAGCCTGACATTTAATTAGAAAATTAACATAGCATATGTAACCTATCTCCAGTGCAGTTTTCCAATATACTAGGCCTATCACTAAAATGAAAGTAAATCCCTCAGATTTTAACTTATTCAAATTAGTATAACTTTTTAATTCAAAACTTAACTATACTAACATATATCTGGAGTCTTTATTGTAATGAAACAAAAGATTTAGTGTATTTGGTTATATATGCCATATGTATATATAATTTTATATATTTATAATTATATTTAAATTTTAATGTTTTTCAAGTGTATGTATAATTTATATATATAACATATGTATAACTCTACTAAAAACTGTATTTCATATAGTGGTGTTATGTGCTGATAATGATATTATGAGTTCTGTATACTCACTACTATGCATAATGAGATTCAAGTATTCAAAAGTAATTAACTACAAGCAAATTATCTACCTAATAAGGATAATTTTGGTTTCTATATAAATTTTACTATAGGCAGCCTTCTTCCCTTCTAGCACTCAGTCAAAAAATTTTTTATTTCCAGAATTTGAGTATATTAATTAAAATTTCCTCCTCCTATGACCAATTCAACAGTATGCTTAATTATTGTCAGAGAATCTCGGTTTTTATAAAAGCACATTTCTTAAATGACAAACAAGAAATTTGTCACTAACAATTAGGATGTCATGTCTTTCCTTTTCATCATAAATACTGTCTTTTGCAGAATGCGTATTTTTGGCTATTTGAGGTGCATTATTTTTAGAGGAAAAGCTGTTCAACAGAGTAAGAGAATCTGAGCTAGCCAGTGGAGAAGTTAACTGCATAAGTCCACTACACCTAATTATAAAAGATGAAGGTTTTAAAATTTGCATAATTGCAACTGTTGGTAGGGGTCGCTAACATATTTGCATTATCTACTTATGTTCCACACCAACACTTTTAAGCACCACTTTTAAAAAAGTCAGCTATGTCAGATGCTTATAGGTGTCAGAACATCATAACCTACAATGCAGGCAATGCCTTTTTCTACATACACCCCTGGGTTCCAATGGCTTTCTAAAATCAATTTCTACATTTTGATACTATTCCATCTTCTAACTTTTAAAAACAAAGTCTTTCTATCCATATCTGCATGTAGCAAGAGAAATGCATAATGACTAAATCAAGTCCCAAGTATTCATTTATGCCTTTTACAAATAATCATTCCATTAGCTGTAGTTCATAATAATTAATATTTACAAAGATCGCATTCACACAGTGAAAGTGCACAGGTAGTCAAGAATAGGGGTTGGTATTCATCGTAAGGGCCTTTATACTTTGGAGGCTAAAAGAATACCTAGATCTTAGGAAAATGGATATCAAATATCCTTTTGTAACTGCCTACTGCTTAAATGTCTAAATAATATCTGAAATAATTGAATTTAAAAATTGAAAGGCGGATTAATAAATCAGTGTTGAAAATTTGCTAAGAAAAATAGTGATGATAATAGCTACCATTAATTTGGTGGCTTCTATGTTCAAGGTCCAAGCACCTTCCACATATTATTTCTAATTCTCATTAAAGCCCAGCAAGGTAGATTTTTTTTAATCCCTATTTTATAGGAGAAGAATCTAAAGCTCAGAGAAGTTCTGTAAGTTGCCCAAGAGGTTATAGAAATTAAACATGAATTTATACAGACTTTTTATGACTCTATGGCCTGTGGTTTTTCCACCATTCCATACTGCTCTCTTCCCGTAAAATTGTAACTATAGTTTATGAATAACACCTTCATGACAGAACCTTAATAATCTAGTTAATACGATAGATCATTGCTCTAACTTTTTTTTGCTAGTAAAGATTATGAGTTGTCCCCAAAATAGCATCAAATGCATTTCACTTATTTCCTCGCTTACTCAGCTAATACTGACTCCTGGCACTGTACAACATGATACTATAACCATAGTGAGAGTATCAAGAAGTGAACAGAGGCCTAGAATATCATAACAAAACAGTAAACATTATTATACCAGTGGTAAAAAATAGGTGACTGTATAGGTGACTTTAGAACTTTCTTCATAAAAATGAGCAAACCAAAAAAAAAAAAATCAAATAAGAATTTAGAGGAAAATGCTGTGGTACAGAAAGTGTAAACCAGTGTTCTGAGGCCTGGCAAATTGCTAAAATGCATTACAACGACAAGCCAAAGCATTCTTACCCTCTACATTACTGGGCCTGCTACTTTTATCATGTCCTGCGGTAGATTTACATGCGACATTAATGATGCAATATTGTGTATGAGTATTTGGAGCACACTTTTTGGTATTAGGAGGTTTCTAAAAGAGAATATTTTAATTCTAGTTTGTAAAAGAAAATGTGTCGTTCTTGGCCTGCTCAATGTTTAGTCAAGTATAAAGACTTAGAGAAACAATTAAGAAAGGAAGATGATTTTTAAAAAAGAAAGAAAGAAAAAGGCATTTTAGTTCCACAATGAGTCATGCTTTGTAGAGTCAGTGTCTGGGGAGTCAAATGGTCAATTTTTTTTTTTTTTACTATACAATACAAATGTAACTAGGAGTTAATTTATTCAGTCATAATGCTATATTCGTTAAAAAAAGCATTTGCTTACAAATCAAGTATGACAAGAAGATACATTTCCTCTAATTAAAATTGCTTGTGGTATGTTGGCAATTTCCAACAATCAAGATTGCCACAGGAAGTAAGGTTGTTTTAGCTGGCTCCTGGTGAACGCATCCATTTACTTCGCACTTACAGTAAATATAGAGATATTTTACTTACATTGCCCAGGTTTCCTTCAGTTTCTGTTCTCCTGAGGTAAATTCTAAGCCCTGCATTTTCTGTAACTTGATTCCCAAGCATTTTCCAGGAAAGAAAGGTATCAATGAGCTGCTGGTTTTATTGCTAACTCCTTTACGATAGTATAAAGCATTTCATCATTTTCAGCTTTTTCAGTCATAGAAGAAAAAAGAAAGTACATAAATAGATTCCCTTTTCCATAAAGATAGAATATCACTATTTCATATAATACAATCTATGCTCAGATTTTTCTGAGTGAGCATCAGAAACGTTGTATGTGTGTGTGCGTGCATGTTTGGGCTCACATATGTGTGTAGCATGTTTACTGCCATATCTTCATCTTGATAATAACATAGTGTACAGCTTTGCATGAGAATTTCTTCTTCCTGCAGATTTTGATTTGCTAGTTTTTGAACTCTTGATAAATTTGGTGACACTGTGGCTGATCCACTTTATCCCTGCTTTGTTTGGGTATGGTCTTGCTCTCTGAGGCACCACTTCCCCATTCCCATTGACTTCAGGAAAGGTTCATTAGGCCTGATCTCTCTCAGCCTTTTTTCTTCCTCCCCTTTCTTCTCTCTTCTCCACGCTGGACTCTGGGGCTCTTTATTCCTCAGGTCCCCTGTAGGTTAAGCCTAAGCTCTTATCCTCTCTTCTCTTTAACTCACAGTCAGCATTGGCATCTGTATTCAGTAACCCTCCATATGAATAAATAAAAGCAGGTACCAGCCTCCCAAATCTCCAGGTCTGGCTGGACAAACAGCTTGAGATGCAGCTCCTGTCACAGTTTCATGTCACCTTGGAGCAAAAAACTTCCCAAGGCTTTTGAGATACATCTGACAGTAACTTTAATTCCCCAGTGTTTAAGTTTTCCAGACTCCTACAAACCCTCTATAAAACCTACAAATAATTAATATCTAAAGAAAGCCAATTTATGGACCTAGGTGTCACATCAAGGCAGAAGGAATGAACATATATGTGCATGGGATAATTAAGAGTTTCTTTATGCTTTTCAAAAGGTCTGATCTGTTGGTAGACAACGAGGGTCTGAGCCACTTTGAGCAGTTGAGTAATTTGCATTTGCCAAGAGTTTTCACTCCCTACTCTGTATATAAATGATTCTTGTTCTTTTTAGATATTCTGCCTTTTTCAAAGAGTATGCTCCTTCGAAAATATTTCAAAATGATTGCAGTCTGAAAACAAATCTTGTGGTGGGTAGGGCTAGTACTCTATTTCTTCTGAGGTTTGGCTCTTGCTTTTGTTTTTATACATAAGGTTTAAACAAAGTTCAGCCATTCATATTGTTAGTTCGCAAAACATTATCGTCCTTGGTATATTTAAGTCCCCTATATTGGTGAATTGGTTGGTTGGTAATTTTTTGTTTTGTTTTGTTTTTGTTTTTGTTTTTTTTGAGATGGGGTCTTGCTCTGTCACCCAGGCTGGAGTGTAGTGGTGCAGTTTTGGCTCACTGAAACCTCCTCCTCCTGGGTTCAAGCAATTCTCTTGCCTCAGCCTCCTCACCATGCCTGGCTAATTTTTATATTTTTAGAAGAGACGGGGTTTCACCATGTTGACCAGGCTGGTCTCGAACCCCTGACCTCAAGTGATCTGCCCGCCTTGGCCCCCCAAAGTGCTGGGATTATAGGCATGAGCCACCATGGCTGGCCGATTTGTTTATCTTTTAAAAATTCCATTTTATCCCTGTTCCTCAATCCCATTTACCACTCTCTGAATGAGCAACCATTTAAATGTGTAGCTATTTATTATATTGTGTTCTTGGTAGGTGGATATTGACTTACGTGGATATATTTTAACATCAGTGATATTGTTAGGTAACTTTCCATTTTCTACTTTTATCCACCATGTTTTTAGTACCCATTTTAGGTTTTAGGTATACAGCTTATTGACTGTTTTTAACTGCTGCATAATTATCATGTTGTATACCTATCACACTTTATCTATCTGTTAGATAGAGTTCTGAGCTTCAACTTCTGAGTAAACAAAAACAGACAAATATCCTAAAGATTTTTTTTTTTGCTTTTTACTTAGACTTTTTTTTTTCTTTTTGGTGTCTGTGCTGTGAGAAGGGGGATATAATGACTTAATGATGGAAAGAAAAGGAGAAATAATACCATCAGTATGAGTCATTTAGGATAAACAGGATTAAGTCTTGGGTGTTTGTGATTCAATATTGTATAGCAATAGAGTCTGCAGGTTTATATCTGTTCAGACTTCCTGAGTGCTAATCCTGGCATATCCACTTACCATTCACTGACTACTTACCAACTAGTAACCTTAGATTAAGTTACTTAAACCTTTGAGTGTCAGTTTCTTATCAGTAATATGAATTAAAAAAATACACATCTTAATGTCATAATGCCACAATTTAATACTATAACTTAATGCCTTAACTGGTCATATGACCCTACTCAACACTAGGAGGCCAAAAAATGAAATCTCATTAAGTGCCTAGAAGTTGCAGAGCCTGAAGTAGTCAGTGAACATCCTTAACGACTACCATATGCCTCACATGGTTGTTGTAAGAATTAAGGGGTTTATTTCTTATCCTGTGGTTAGTACAGTACCTACAACACAGTAGACACTGAAAAAAATATTAGCAGTTATTTTATAGTTCTTAATAAGGCATAAAAGACCTTTCATGCTTTCCAACACTCTCCACTTAAACATTGTGTTCTATTACTTTCCAGGCCTCCCTTTTCCCCACATGCGACAAGACAAATATGCCAACACTTTCATCATGTTTCAGATGAACAGTACTCCGCAGTAATACCTTGATCTTCATTTTATTTCTTTTGGCTCTCCTAGCCATTGACTCCTTGCCTGTCCTGCCATTATAATTACATCTTGACCATTGGATCTACATGCCCTACTGATCTTGATGACAATTCACTCACAGATGTCTTTATTATGACTTTCTTTATATGCTTTATCACACAAATAAAATTATTGTCCAAGCTAGCACATTTTTAAGAGTGAAAGGAGAGCAATAAGCAAAAACCAGGGCTGTGTCAGGGAAACTGGGAGGGATAGTCACACTACTTTCTCCATTTCAGCAATAAATTAATGGGTGTTTTAATAGCATCCTATGTCCTCCTTATTCTATAGGGAGTTAGTTTATCAGAGTAATCTTTGCCCTGAGGATTTTCTCATTTTTTTAGACACCTTGAGAATCATTTTTCTTGAGCTCCCTCTCCTTACTTCCTCCTTCCTCCAAAGTTAGTAAATTTCTTTATGTTCCCACAGCCACTGGGGTATACTTCAAGTTGTATGGAAATTATTTATTTACACATCTAGCTCCATTGTAAAGTTATGAGGTCCTTGAATTCAGGTATCTCATTTCATTCATCTTTGTATCCCCAAGAACTTGCAGAATCCTGACACATGGTAGGCAATCAATGTTTGTTGCATGGATGAATGCGGTCCCAGAAATGTAATACCTTAATTAAGAGAACCAAATCTTTAGTGGGTTTGGGAAGTGGGTATTTCAAGCATTGTGGCAGGACAGCTGGAGACAGATTTTGAGGAAGAAGGTATTTGTATATTGTCCTAAGATTTCATGTTAATCAACTTTCTTGTTTACATTTGAATCCTGGTTCAAATTCATTTGTAGCATTTGGAATCACTAGTTTATAAGAATTACAGTGTTCTAAAACTATATAGGATAATTTGAGATGTTTTTGAGCTGCAAATGTTTTAATACTATTAATAATAATCATATAAATCTTTAGAGGACTGAAACCCTATAAATAGCTGGCATTTTTTAATTGAACAAAATCTCCTAACTCTGCCACTGATTGAATTGAATGGGCTTCTGAAAAGAGTCTTCCCCAAAAAGAGTAGTGGCAAAACTTTTAAAAAGGTCAAAATTTGCATTAACACTTGTAATTCTCATTGGGATCCACTTTCTCTATTTTATGCTCCCTTTTTTTTCCGCCTACCCAAGGCTCTTCATTATTTCAAGAGCCTCCTCAGTGGTTTCCCTAACCCTAGTCTCTGATACCTCCAATCCATGCATTCATCTACAGTCATGTGGCTAGTGACTGCAAAACAGTAATTAGATCATATGACTTCCCTCTTCAAAATTAGCAATGTTATTTATTATTATTAAAATTATTGTCAAAAATAAAATAGCAGTGTATCCATTTAAATTATTCATTAATTAGTTCTAATTCACCTTCCTAGAATAGACTCTTACTGCCACCCATCATAATCTTTGCCCTAGAGTCACACAACTTCCTGAATGTAACATGTTCTGTCACAATTGTGTATCTTTTGTATATATTCTTCCTTCCCTCCCTCCCTCATCCTACTGAAAAAAAAATCCCCAACATCTCAATTTTTCAATCCCCAATTTAAACGGCACTCTCTCCTCTCATTCTATTTCCATAGTTTTACAATTTTATCTTAATGTAGCTTTTACATTTCCAATGGATTTTAAGGTTCTTAAAAATAACTTTTGTGTCTTTTTTAATATTTACCTCTTCCAGCTTTGACTTAAACTCCTGCAAATTTTAGTCAATGACTTTTAAATTGTAATTGAATTAAATTTAATTGAAATAATTATTCTGTAATAATGTATTAGACCTCCAACTTTGGGGAAAAAAGATAGTTTTTAAAAGTCTTGATTTTTAGGAGTGAACTGGACTTTCACAAGTTACTTACCTTTCTCAAATTATTATACCTAAGCTCATATTTGAAGGCTGAGGATATTATTTGTTGTTTCTTGATTTCATATCCTTTACATCAACAGTTATGAAAGGTAAAAATGGAATATGCTTTATAAAAACAGAAAAAGGTATTTTGCAAGATATACACAATGAACATGAACACAAAATTGTTAATATTGGCTGAGGCTAAAATCTCTAATTTACTGTAAGGTGATGCATAATGACTCTAATAGTGACATCTGGTGGTTCACAGGGAACATTACATTAATACATCAATTTTAACCTCTAAACATGTTTCTATTTTAGTAAGACGGTTGTCTTTGTTCTTGTGAATTGGCCCTAATCATTTAGATATTTGTTTCATCCCTTACAGAGAAAATTAATATTATGTTATAGATTTTGTTCTAAAATATGCACAAGTCTTAAATTTGTATTTTCAGTTTGGAAAAGTAAGCTAAATTGCAGATCTGAGTTCTTTTTACACCTGAAAAATGCAGGAGGTGGCAGGATGCATTTTTTTGCACCTGTAATCCATATCACTTCAACCTTGAATTCAACTTGCCCTAAACAACACTGGCCCCTGAGAATGTATGTGCTATAATCTATCCTTTCTACGTGGATGTGAATCATTATGATATAAGAAAGCTCAGAAGATTGGAGTTCTCAACATTCTCTATTACTACTGAATTGTATGACCCTGAGTCAGTCATTTAATTCCTTGGGTCTCAATTTTCTCATCTGAAATATTTAGATTAGATATTCTCCATCTTGAAAATTCTTAATGATAAGGACTTAATAGACAGTGATGGTTAATTACAATGACATAGCTCTTCTCTGATATTTGGCTTTTGGTGCATAGAAGATAGGTACTTTTTTAACGATAATAAGGATTCTTTAAATTCATATTCAGTATTCAGATAACATCCATTACCAGAGCATCCAATGGGATAGCTCAAGATTCCCAGGACCACTGGCAAGGAGCCAAAGCTATTACAGTCACAATTGTGAATAAATTAGAAACAGCTTAGGCTCGGCTCCTCACACTCAAGAATGGACTGAATGTACCTGCTGCTGTATCCCCATTCAGTGATTTCCGAAGCCTGTTAAAAACTAGAATCATTAGAATCATCTGGACGTTTGTTACATCTATGTCTCTCATGCTCCCCTACGCCTATGGAAGGGAGATGACTGGAATCCACAATTTTAATAAGCTCCCCTGGTGATAATGATGGTTATCCTGGTTTGGGTACTACTTACTAACACAACTTAGAAACCACATAGATTCAAATAGAAAGGGATACTGATACCATAAAGCTGATGAAAGATTAAGTCTTTAAAGCCAGGACTTGAAAACCCAAGTGTCTACAGAGACCACACAAGTAACTTAAATTTAAAAATTAGCCAAGTAGGCATTAAGCAGAACTCTGGAGACCATGCCCCATGCAAAGTAGGTAGCCTTTAATTAGCTGTAGTGGTTGTTGCCAGAAGGGGAAGCTTCCTAGGGTTGCCCTGTGCTTTGTAAAAGGAAGATGAAAATAGGATTCTTATGTGGAATCTCTAATCTGAAGGAGTTGGAACCAATTCAGTGCAACTAAATGAAACACATTTGTGGGCTTCACATTTTTGTTCTCTATTTTAGATCCAATTCCTATTTGTCCCCTTTAAATCACACTTCACTTTTTCAGTTCCACTGCATTTTTCAGTCTAATGCATCTAATCAGCTAGATGAACATACAGACTACACTATAGAGAATGGCTATTCCATCTTTTCTATTGTCATATCCTTTCAAATTATCTTAAAGTTTGTTTAAACTTTGTCTCATCCTTAAAGCATTTTGGAGCTTTATTCTCCGAACATTTTCAAACATACTCTTTCTAGGCACTACTTCCAAACATCTTTTCCTTTTCCATTTATTTAACAAATATTATTATAGGTATTATTCATTTTCACAAAGTAATATCTAGTAGAGGCTTTAGCTTAAATAGGTGGAGATAAACTATGATTCCAATAATAACTTTCATTAATAAGTGTATCATATATAATTAGTCTCCACATATATTTAAATGTGGAAAACTCATTATTTACTCATTATTAGAGCCTTTGACTTCCTTGACATTACTTGATTAAAGGCAAAAAAAATTCCTGTATCTCTCTTCACTCTAAAGTAAGAGTCAGAATTTTAAAAAGATAAAAACAAAAGGACTTTTTCTCAATAAGAAATTAGAAAAGAGCCCTTACTATGAGGTGATCTCCTGAGCCTCAATCCTAAGGCAGCATAATAAGAAGACCTCTAGGGGAGGTGGCAATGAAGAAATTTAAATAGAAATCCAAATATTTTCATAAAATAAACACAACAACTTATGCTAGAAAGGAGTTTTATTAACTGGTCAAAGGTAGCTAACCAACAGATTAGATATGGCTTTTGGTTTTTGCTGGGTTTTGTTCATGATGAGTAGTAGAATGACGCTTCTAGGTGATGGAGAGAGATCTCAACGTCCACTGCAGAAACAAATAGGAAAAATAAAAGCACATGGCTCTAGCAGAAGATACAAAATAGTAGTATGAAGATTGAGGCATACTAAAGCACTATTAATTATCTCCACATATTCAAACTGGTCATCTAAAGGAACTTGGGGATTTATCATAACCTGGAATGCATCCAAAAGCCACTATTTCAGAATATATGACATATCACCAGGACTCATATCATTGTAAAATGATATGACTCGATTAATTCGAATGGAGATAAAAGATATCTAAATTTTATGTCCTATAATAAGCATCATTATATGACACATTAGTAGAATTTATGGAGGTTGATGATTTATTGAACATTAGCTATGATCATGGCCTTAGCCTTATATGGGATATTGGAGAAAGAATAAATATAAACACAAAAGATCTTCTCCACTCTAGGATATCTAAAACTCCAAAGAATACAAAGTACTAGTAGAAAAACACTTCAGAACAAGGTAAGATTTTGAGTAAATTGTGTATTTTAATGAGAACCGGGTCCATTGAGTTTTAAGGAAATAAAGAATTGGAGAGCAGTGGCAATAGTTAGGGAAATTAAATATGCTCTTTTAATTTGTCATCTTAACTATCTTTGAGCCTTCTGAGTAATTCAATCATTTATTCATTTAACAAACGTTTGTTGAGTGCTACTCTGCATTTTTATTAAAAGGTAATGCATTCATGTGGCTCAGAAAGTTTTTTAAAAGGATATATCAAGAAGTCTCACTATTATCCCGTCCCTACCTACTCTCATAAGAGATGATTTTTATTAATTTATTTCTCTCTTTTCTAGTATGTTTAGGCAAGTGCAAGAAAATATTAACTTGATTTAGTATTTTAATCCTTTTGTATACAAAAGGTAGCATATTATGCACATTGGTTGTTACCTTACTTTTAGTATTAAAAGAGTTTCTTATAAAACTGAATAGTAGGCTAGTCATGGTGGCTCATGCCTAGAATCCCAGCACTTTGGGAGGCTGAGTCAGGAGGATCTCTTGAGGCCAGAAGTTCAAGACCAGCCTGGGCATCATAACAAGATTACATCTCTACAAAAAAATTTTTTTTAATTGCTTGGTATAGGCCGGGTGCAGTGGCTCACACCTGTAATCCCGGCACTTTGGGAGGCCAAGGTGTGTGGATCACGAGGTCAGGAGATTGAGACCATCCTGGCTAACACAGTGAAACCCCTTCTCTACTAAAAATACAAAAAATTAGCCTGGCATGGTGGTGGGTGCCTGTATTCCCAGCTACTCAGGAGGCTGAGGCAGGAGAATGGCGTGAACCTGGGAGGCAGAGCTTGCAGTGAGCCGAGATGGTGCCACGGCACTCCAGCCTGGGTGACAGAGCGAGACTCTGTCTCAAAAAAAAAAAAAAAAAATTGCTTGGTGTAGTGGCACACACTCGTAGTCCTAGCTACTCTGGAGGCTAGGGTAGGAGGATGTCTTGAGCCAAGGAGTTCAAGGTTGCAGTGAGCCATGATCACACCACTGCACTCTAGCCTGGACAACAGAGTGAGACCCCGTCTCAAAAAAAAAAGAAAAAAAAGAAAGAAAAAAAAAAAGAAAGCTCTTGGCCAGGTGTGGTGACTCGCACCTGTAATCCCAGCACTTTGGGAGGCCAAAGTGGGCATATCACTTGAGGCCAGGAGTTCGAGACCAGCTGGTCAACATGGTTAAACCCCGTGTCTACTAAAAATACAAAAATTAGCCCGACACGGTGGTGCATGCCTGTAATCCCAGCTACTGGGGTGGCTGAGGCATGAGAATCACTTGAACCTGGGAGGTGGAGGTTGCCGTGAGCTGAAATTGCACCATACACTCCAGCCTGGACAACATAGTGAGACTCTGTCTCAAAAGAAAAATCCTCAAAAAAACAAAACAGAAAATAAAACCTGAATAGTATTCAACTAAGTGGCTGTACCATTGTTTAACCCATCCTCTGTGGGTGGATACAGATTATATCCCATTTCTTACTATTATTAATAATATCAACAGTACTAACCTTTTGCAATAATAATTTTGTAGAAAACTGTTTGTTCATATATTTTGTCTTACCAAACTCCCTCAATAGATTCTAATATTCTAAAAATACTTGTGCAAATTCTTACTGGTTCAAGGGAAAAGATGATGGGAGTGTGGAGCATAAGGTAATAAGAGAAGACAGGAGAGATGACAGAAGAAAGAATTACAAGAGTAGGCAGGCACTGCTCTGAATGCTATTTTAGGGATGTTATCCCCCTTCCTTCTCACAGGAGCTATAGTTCCAAAAGTAAAATAGTTTCTTATCAATCAACTGTATAAACAAAAAAACCTACCTTTGCTGTCTATAAAATATAAAGAAAAGTAATTAAAAGGAGTGAACATATAAAATTCAGGAGAGGTACTAATTGCTTCAGAAGTCTTAAACAAGACATACACACACACGTATATATGCATATATACAACATATGTGAATAAAAATATTATATCATATATAATTGCATACATGTGTATGTATAGAATTTTTAAACTTTTGATATGTTTTATTGCTCTTGGTAACAGCCCCTAATATAAAACCCAGCATGAAGTATCCTCTATTTCCTTTGAAGCAATTTTAAGAAACCCTAATACAACTAATCTTCAGAGAGAGATAACAATCTTTGGCTATCCATACCTCAACACTGTAATTTTTTTACTAGTAATAACCATCTTTTCTATCTTAATCTCTTGTTGGTTGTGGATCATTACACAGTCAAATCGTTAGCTGAATCATGTCATGTCCCATGGAGTTTTATCATGTTTAAATTTTCAAAACTTGACTTCATGTAGGAAAATGAAAGGTATTTTTTTAAAAAACCAAAGCCCAGGTTCTTCCCAAGCTCTGACAGCTTGAAAGGAACTCCAACAGAGAAACAGAAGCAAAATGAAAACTCCTGGAGCCTTAGCCCGCCCATACAAGACTCTAATTGGCAGCCTTCATAGAGAATTTGTCTGTCATTCAAGTGCTATATACTCTTCTATTTCCTGATTAACTTTGAAAACACAGACATTGCCTGGTACAATAATTTGTCTTAAAATTTTAATAACACGACATTGATATTTTACAAAATTTAGCATTTAATGTGTGAGGGAATTTTAACACATACTCATTATATTTTTTATTACCTTTTACTAACACTGTTGTTTAAATACCTACTTTAGACCTAGTTCTTTTGCAAATGAGATCATGCACATGATATTTTAATTATGGCTCATTTAGGAAATTATTTTTTTAATGTCTCTAATTTAAATGTAAAATATTTCAAAGCTCTTCTGTGTAATATGGGTACATAACAGAGCAGACCTGACACACACTTTGGGAAACTTGTGAGATTCCTTGCTAATTGAAAAAAAAAAGAATGCTACTGCTTCAGAAGAGCTGAAAGAACTTTAAAATTATCTGGTTTTAAAATCCTATACCCTTGTGAGGGATCGATATTATTTTGAAGAATATGTGACTTCTGAAAGCTCAGAGTCCGTGGTAGAGCTCAAAATAGAACCAATGAATCTTGACTCTCAATTTGTGTCTCTAGCTAACCACATTAACTGGACAATTTTCTTTCATCTGTGTATTATTAATAACATAATATCCTGTGACACAACAGACTAATTGCCTCTTTGGAGAATTACCTTAGAGTTATGTGGGACACGTTTTTAAAGAACACATTATGTGCATAGATGTATAACTTATGGACTATCCTATAATTAAATAATTGCTGGATATTTAGATGAGAGTTTTCCCTTCTAGTAGTCTTAGTTTTATAAATAGGTATGGGGCACTTAGAACAATGATACATCTTAAATTTATGCCGTAGTTTTTTTCTTCTTCTTCTTCAGGAAACTCCAGTACACAGATAGCTAATAAAAAGGAAGATGATGTTCACATCCTATCTTTATTTTAGACTTGGTTTAACTGAGGTATGGACTGAATAAGTAACCATTTCTGCATCCAGAGGAAATTAATATTAAACAAGACTGTGAATTCAGGATATTCGACTTCAAATCAAGATCAATGTATTCTCACAACTTATATGAATTTTGGTTAGTGTTATTACTGTTAGGTATTGAAGTAACAAATTCATTACATTTTACTACATTTCACTACATGTCAAACTCTTAGTGGTGGTTATAATGTGTTGCTAGGGTTGGGTTTTTTTTTTTTTTCTGTTTCATTTCTTCTATACCTTAAATAAAAGTTTTTCTCTAGGAAAAACCTTGAACTTCTTCCCTTCTGTTACAAACTCCCATGACTTTAATTGTTGATTACAGGAAGCTCATTTCCACATATATAGAACTAGCTTAACCTTACTCCTGAGATTTACTTGCCTTCTAGTCATTTCCTCATTGGTAGCTTAAATTCAACATGTTTTAAGCTCTCCTTTGCTTTTTACTCTTGAAGGTATCGGGCCCACATGTCTTCAGTATCTACCCTGTGACCCCATATGGATAAATAGCCTTTCCTTTTCCACATTTTCTTATAATCATAACTATATATGTATATGATTTCAGTTAAGTTGCAAGCTCATTGTGAACAGGGTCTTATTCATCTATGTTGTCCTAGTACAACAGCCCAGTATAGCACCTGGAAGATGCTCAATAAGTTTTTGGTGAATGAATTAATGAATGATTGATCATTGGTTAAAGGCCTGGTAAACTTTCAAGGTACATGAGATGAAAGGAAATCTGTTTTGAGCAAGAAAAATAATGTAAGTTTTGCTTTTTACAAAACTGCCAGAGAATAAAATGTTAAAATCTAGTATGTTAAATACTGGAACACCGTTGTAACCTGTATCATTATCATGTGGTTTGAGGATATGATTTTAATAAAATTATATTATCTTGATGGTTCAGCTTTGACAATAGGTGTTAGTTTCTTAAAGTCAGACTTATAAAGAGATGTCATTCCATTAAAGTTTATGTTATGAAAGTGTTAGGTGTTTATAATTATGAAGGAAATACAATCGAGACAAAAGTATTTCAGATCAAATGGGATTTGATTATCCATTAATGCTAAATGGGAGGTTCATGACCTGAGCCTAATGGGCCCTTTACAAGTTGTAGTGGACAATTAAGCGACTCAGCAGTGAAACTGACATTGAGGAGCAGATTTTGCCTGCCAGCCGCTCTCAGGGTTTGGATTTCACTGGATCATGTTCTGAAAGGTCAGCACTGGCCAGATGACCAGTCCAGAACTGCAGATGGCAATGTAGTCACCTGACCACTCTGGGGCTCCCCAACCTGCTGCACAGGCTCAAGTTCACTGAAAGGTCATGGCAGGCCCTGTGTCACTACTCAAGAATAACATAATTCTGGGGTACTCTTTCTTCTATGTTATAAATATACGAAATAAAATAAATACTTTTGGTCTCCCAGCCAAAGATTAAAAGCATGACACTTGTAATAATTGCAAGGTAACATTTCAGCCTATAGTGAGCACCTCAATTTGGGGCATCATTCTTCAAAGGAATATTCATATTTTATAAATGAAACCGCATTTAAATACTCACCAGAAACTTGGGAGACATACACCAGCATTAAAGTCCAATTATACCAATTACAGACTGTATGTCCTTAAGCCAGTCATGTCATCTCCTTCAACCTCAGTTCTATCTTCAGCTAGAAACTGGAGAAGATAGTATTGTACCTATCCTGCTCTGCCAACTTCAGAGAGTTGAGAAGCACAACACCTAACTCATTGACACACTGGTGATAAACACATATACTATCCATTTTCTTTCTGCTTGAATGAGTGTTTTTGTATAAATTTCCAGATAAAAAAAGTGAAAAAATATTTAAAAAATTAAAACTATGTCAGTAGAGTTAGTAAGTAGTTAAAATTTTATTTGTTGACCCTTAACTCTTTTAAAAGGAGACCCAAAGGAGAGAAAAGTGACCTAAAAACATATCTGGTCAATGATTCTTTTGTTTAAATGTTGCCCAATGTAGCAGAAAATTGATACTCTCTTTAACTTTGAATATTTTAACTCTCAGGCTCAGAATTAAGAAATATTTGTTTAAGCATGGCTTAGAACTATTGTATTATTTATGCTCAAATAGCATTAAGAAACATCTTAACGATAGTAGCGTGAATTGGAGATATCCAAAACTGAATTGAAAGTAGGGCAGAAATACATTGGGGCATAGTATTAAATTACAATTGTACATAGGATTCAATCAAATATCTTTCTAGCTCTGTTATTCTCTGATCAGACAGCTTAGTTGTACTGTAACTGCCACTGCTTCAGCAGAGTGTTTAATTTGCCCACAGGCCAGGCCTGTAAACATTACTCACTCAAGGTAGGTGAAACGAGATTATGCTCATAGGTAGTAGAAGTACTCACCTATACACAAAAGTGAGAAAAAGCTGAGCTCACGGTTGGTTCTGGAATTGTAAACAATTAGTTTTTTCTTGTAAAGCCTTTTAAGAATAATCAGAAATAAATTGCAGATTTGGAAAACAATCTCTACAACCCCTAGAATGAATTTGCAGAGTCCACAAATGTTGGAAATAAACAAATAGTTACTCTTGGAGGCCAGATTTTAACTTATTTGTTTTAAATTATTATGCCCAAAGAAGTTATGAAAATATTTTAACTTAGAACAAATGTGAGAAATAATTTTTAATATCTAGGTTTGAGAAAATTTTCACCAAACAGAAATCAAATTTGTATTGGTGCTTTTGAATATTTGCTGCATCAGCTTAGAGAACACAGGCATCTGTCTACAGCAAATGCAGTCTTCTCTGAAAGTTCTCAGGAAAAACAATCAAGAACACAATAGAAAGGAGAATAGATGTACAGTCCTTCAAGCCTCTGGTTGGCTTAGCTTGGTTTCAGGTCATGGGAAGCGGAGAGAATGCTGATTTGCCTGGTTGATATAGATCAAAGGGACAAGCAGAGTGCCTTACCCGGTTGCTCGTGCCCAAGTAAACACTTCTGGTTCCTTGGAGCAGAAGCAAGCAGACAACAAATAGATCAGTTGTCTCCTAGAAACTGTAGAGTTAGAATTTTTACCTTGTTTTTGAGAAAACGAGAACAAAGCAAGTTTTGTGGCATGCAAGAAAAGAATACAGACTTAGAAATAGACAGTTGTGGATATTTCTCTAAGTGTCCCCTTTCAGTGCGTGGGCAGTTAACATTCTAAGGAACCTCTGTTCTTTGTGTAGCACCTGCTTTCCTATTGCCTTCTAAAAACTATGTCCACACATATGAGACTAAAACTTTCCTCTCTTGGGTGTCTCCTATGTGGACTGGAGGTGAGATTTGGTGTTCCTATGTTTCCTGCCCAGCCACCTCCCCAAGTACGGCTCCCACATACACCCCTCACCACTCATCTACTGTTTTCACCTTCATAACTGTCCCCAGTATCTCGGTCACCATGAATTCTTGCCATAAGGGAACTGTTGGGGCAGCTGGTGGGGACAAACTATACTGCCTAACTCTTCTATTCTTTGCTCCTCAGGGACACTTCAATTAGAAAAGGTACGCTCTATGTGCCTAAAACTGCTCCTATGCAGACCACTCTAGAAATGTTTGAAACATATGCAAATATGTCACTCCTCTCCCTCTCTGAAGCCAACCCTCATTTTCTGGAAGAAAATGTGTCTGCACAGTTCCACACGAGCCAAGCCCGGCTTGCGGGGTCAAGCTGTCTTTTCATAGTGGGAAAAAGCTGATGAAAATCCTTCACACAGAGGTGTTAAGAGCTTAATGATGAACACTCCCGTGAGTATCTTCATTTTGAAAGAGACTGCCTGGAGAGGTTATTGATTTACACAGAGAAATAGATTTCTAATCCTGGAATTTCATCAGGAGAGGGGAAGAAATTCAGTTGGGTGAGGAATAAAATCTTTTTTTTTGGAATAACTTCAGAAATTAAACAGAAGCAGACATCTAATTTATCCTCTGGTAAGGTGTCCCCAATTATGGCAGTGCCTTTGGCTCATAAGAAGTTATAACCTTTGATAGAGAGTATGAAGGAGAAGAGAAAGGAACCAGTGGAGAAGGAAAACTAGAGATATATACTAAGTACAACTTTACAGCGGAATAATGGGAATAAAATTCTACAATGCCTACCCCTGTAAGGAAATGCATTTCTAGGCAATATTTGGATTAATTTGGCATAGTTCTTTAAGAGTGGAGTTTGGCAACTGAACTATATTAAATTTAATATGTATTAGCACAACATAAAAACAAAAAAACCACTAAGCTGCAGAATTAATATAATCAACTACGGCATCCTTCTCTTCAATGTACTTCCATGGATCGTGAAATTTTAAGAAATCTCATCTATCATGGACTATGACTCAAAGAAAACAAAACAAAACCCAGAACAAACTAGGACAAGATTAGATCACTGTCATTGGATATCAAAATGACATGAAAAACCAGCCACCTCATATCCAGATGAACAACTACAGGATGAATAAACAAGAAATAACATGATGATACTTATTTCAATAATGATAGTAATGATCGCACAGCACTATTCTAAGTCCTTACATTATCAGGACAATTCTATGAGGTACATGCTAGTAGCATTTTAGAGATAAGGGAAAGCAGGCACAGAAAGTTGATGGAGTTACCCAGGACTCTACAAATAGCAGTTGCACAGCCAATACAAGGAAACCTTTGGTGTATTCTGAGGCTATGTATATTAGCATTTCAATGTAAGTTTGTCCTCAACTTTTGCTGGGCTTTTGAATCCGTCTTTAATCCATACCTTGTTTCAGTGCTGTGGTAGTTCCTGATGACACAGCCCAAACAGTGACACACCCTCACAATATTTGCAAATCCTGCAAAATAATACTTCAGAGGGAGAAAGGACCAGTTGATTTTGGTATTTAAACTAATGGAAGGTGATTCCTTCAACAAGCAAATAAATAAATTGCCATTTTTTAACATTAAACAATGGCAACCACACTACTTAAAATTCTTGGTTTTGAAGTTTGGAAGACACACTGGAGATAAACTTATTCTTCACCTAAGTAAACAATTTTTCAAAAAGTAACTTTAAGTGGCATTAACCATTGTGTCATTTAGTGATTTTTGATATAGTTAACTTAATCCAGGTTACTGAGATGGCTGATTTTAAATGGGCAATTTTGTCACTTTTTGTTGTTGTTAACTTTCATCCTTTCGATGAACTTTAGCTTTTACCTGGACGTTCCAGAATCATCATTTTTCTTCAGTGAGTATAAACACTGGACCCTTAGGTAGCTGTTCCCTCTTTCCTGTATCCCCTCCCATCTTTATTGTTATCCTTCACCGAAGAAGGAAAGCCTAAGCTTGTTGTTTAGGGATAAGTAATTATTTTCTTTTCTTATTTTGTTTTTCTTGAGCATTTCATTTCCAGGACCAAAAAAAAAAAAAAAAATTATAGGTTAAGATGCTTAGTTACTAAATGTTTGACTTCTTTTCCTACAATCAACTCCATAGTTCTAGAATTATTTATTGATTTTACTCATTATATTTAGTATAAAATTGCGTATAGATAAAATATATACATAGACTTATATTGACATAATTGTACGAATGTATGTGTATCTGTGTATGTGTCTGTGTGTGTATGTATATATTTACCCCTTCTCCTGGCACCTATCCTAGGCCTAGTGCTACCTGTGATGTATTAAAAAGCCTAGATTTTGAAGTCAAAGTTAGCTCCAATTCCTAGTGGATGGATACCTTGGTACAAGTTATTTGTCCTCTTGACATTCTTGTTTCTTCTTATGAATATTAATAATAGTAATTATTTTTCATAGCTGTTTTAAGGATAACATATTTGTGTGATTGTGTAAGGAGTCTAGCACAATGCCTGGCGTGTAAGTGCTTAATAAATGTTACTTTTATTATATTTACCTGGACTATAGTAGGTGGTTAAAAATATTTTACTAGTGTTATTATTATCTATATCTTACTAGTCCCAATGTGTCTCACTACTATAGCAATATTGCTTCGTAACTACCAACACATAACTCCATTTTTTAAATAGAAAAATAGACAATATGTAATGTACTTGTGAGGATTATGCAAGATGATCCATATATAGCTGTTGCACAAGGTCCTCAATAAGTATGTATATTATTATGGCTTTGGTTGTCAACATAATTGTTGTACAAAGCTTGCTCTGAACATTTTTCCCTAGCTGCTCTAGCTTCTTAATTAGGCTTCGATCTTCATTTCTAAGCAAAATATAAAACCACTTATGATGTAGAAATCTGCCTATATTATCATTTGTGGCTTTGGCAAAGTCATTTATCATCCATAAGGCTCAGTTTCTCAATCCTGGAATGAAGTGTCTAAATGAGGTCTTGAATGTACTTTTCATCAATTTCATGCAGAAGTCATTTTCTTGAATCTGCTGTGTGAGTGAAAGCCATCAGACAACCACCATTGGCCACACAAGCATGTGATCAGTGCTTTCATTTAAAACTCTAAAGGGAAATAATCCAATCTGTAAACTTGTAAGATAGGCACATAATACCTGAAAGTCAAATACTAAATATTCCTACTTTAAATACAGTTTTTGTTTGTTTGTTTGTTTGTGTTTTTGAGACGGAGTCTTGCTGTTTCCCAGGCTGGAGTGCAGTGGCACGATCTCGGTTCACTGCAAGCTCCGCCTCCCGGGTTCACGCCATTCTCCTGCCTCAGCCTCCCGAGTAGCTGGGACTACAGGCACCCGCCACCATTTAAATACAGTTTTTAAACCACTATATTTTACCTATTTCTTAATTTGGCCTCCTGGTACAAAATCAAGATAAAGGACAGGGCATATGTTACTTAGAGAGTGAGAATCTCAGTGTAAGTCATTTGTTTTCTTAATGTCATTGCAAATTTTTACAGTGTCAGCCTAGACCTTATTATGTGAAACCACAGAGAATCACAGACATAATCTGATGAGCCTTAATGCAATAGAGTTTTGTCAAAAAATCTATTTGTCGAGTAAAAGGCATTGCGTTAGTTGTCTTAATATATGGTGTATAGTGACATCTATAGGAGACTGTGTGTAATGGATGGCATTCATTTAAAATAGAGATTCTATGGGTGTGGTAAGCTTTTAGTGTGAGGAAAGTGCATTCAATGGAAACAGGAAAATATAAATTCAGCATTAACACTTAAAGTGCATAAGCTCTCCCTTAAGAATTAACGATGCCCAGAACATATTCCATAAAAGAAATAGCTTCAAATGACTGGGAAAATTGATGGAGAAGAGAACAATTTCCATGGTAACAATATAATGGGAATTTTTTTTTTAAGGAAGAGTAAAGTAAAAAACAGAAATATAAGTGAGTGCCAGAAAGGAGACTACACCTGGCAGCAAGTAATGGGGTAGAAATAGCTCTTTTTTCAAATATCTGAGTAAAAACTATTTAATTCTCTGTATCAATAACAATAATAAAACAATTGTGGTTATAATTATAGTTACGTCTTGTGCTATGCCATATCAATTATATTTCCCAACTAACATCATTGTGTCACAGACATGCCTGAAAAGCTGGAGGCCACATAGCATGGACAGAAGAGCTGTGGACTGGTGGTGAGGGGTGTGATTCCAAATCCCAGGGCTGCTAAACTATGGTCTACCGATCATAGTTATTTTATCCACAAAATGAGAAGGGATGACAAGGTAATTTCAAAGGCCAAATCCAGTTCTAAATTTTCCGACTGTAAATTTAAAGTAGTGATGACTTTCTTTTTTAATGATTCCATGATTAGTGGTTAACTTGATGTGCAACCTTTTACAAAGCACTTAACCTCTCTGTGCCATGGTTTTCTAACTTTTAATTGCAGTGTGTGGACTAGATGATCTCTAAATTGTCATCTCTAAAATATATATGATTACTATAAAATACTGTACACCATATTCCTAACACTAGTTTGATCCCTGAGTGAGTTAAAATTCTACCTTTGGGTGGAATTACGAGAATCAGTGAAATCCCAAGCATATGAGTAAAAGGGCTACTTATATCCAACATGGATTTATCTCTAAACATATTTGTATGAGCTGCAAGAGTATATTTGGGTTCTTTAAAATCTATACACCCACAGTACCTCTACTGTGGTTTGGTTTGTTATTGAGGACAGCAACAGAAAATGTAGTGTGCCTCCCCAGGGGTCATCCCCTCCCCAACCTCACTCCATGGCATTCAACAGATGAAGTGATCTAAATTTTTTAGTTCAACTCCCTGTTTCTTCCAAAAGCCTTTGTAGTTTAAGCTGAGCCTCATTAAGGGACTGCCTAAGGTTTTGAAACATAATTAAATAAGTATTTCCTATACTTGTTCTGGAAAGAGACTCTTCAGTATCGCAAATCTATATTCAAACTTCATTATACACATTCAGAAGAAAGCTACAGGTTACCAGGATTTCTTCATATTCAACAAAAGAGAAGCTTTTTCCTGATGTTTTGTCTTGAAGCCAAGCTTACAATCCTCTTAGTAGTAAAGACCAGTTTTATTGGGTACATACCATATGCCAAGAATGATATTAAAACTTCAGGTGCGGAATTTCATTTAATCTTTATAATCCACTGAAGGATTTATAATCTTTTCATAAATGAAGAAAATACAGCCTTAAAAGTTTAACTTATTAAGTTTAAAACTGAAAGTATCTTCAACTCAGACTTGGTCTGTCTCTTGGTTTGTGTGTGTGTGTGTGTGTGTGTATACAGCACACACATATGTACATACACAGGTCTAGTTTAATTGGTTCCTATCATCATTATTAAAGGTTCATCTTTCTTATCTACTTGTATTATGAGCTCATAGTCAATGGCATATTTAGAATCTGAATATTAGAAGAGTGTAGTTAAGTTTAGAGCTAACAAATAGTTTTATTTTCTATTAGTCCCATGTTATTTCAAAGCAAATTCTTAGCATCACAGCATTTCATCCGTGCAGATTTCACGATATGTGACTAAAATATAAGGAATTTTGTATAATGCTATAACAATACATTTATCACATGTACTCCAAAAACAATAATTTCAGTGAAATATTCAATCAATGTTTTTTGAAATACAATTGAAAGTTAGAAATTATTTTGAACTAAATTAAAAATATTATATATCAAAACTTGTGAGGAACAGCTAAAATAGCCCTGAGATAAAATCAATTCAATTCAACATATTATCAGAGAAAAGAAGAAATATATGATCATCTCTACAGATGCAGAGAAAATTAATAAAATTTGACACCCATTTGTAATAAAAATTCTTTGCAAGTGAGGAATGCAAAAGAACTTTCTTAATCTGATAAAGAATGCCTTTTAAAAGCTACATCTTTAAAAAATTTTATAATTAAAATAATATAATTAATATTATAATTAATGATAAATTTATTGAAAGATTTTCCATAGAGATCAAGAACAAGAGAAGGATGCATGCTATCACTGCCTGCAGAAAACATTGTACTAAAATCCCAGCAACTAAAGAAATCAAGAAAAAAAAGAAAGAGAAAAAGAAACAAAAAAGAAGTCAAGAACAAAAAAACATTAGTTCACAAAGCAAGAAATTAGTTTTGCAGATGACATCTTTGTGTATGCGGAACATCCAGACTCTTTGGCAGGGTAGCTAGATGTAGCAAAGTAACTATATATAAGGTAAATATACAAAAATTAATTGCATTTCTAAATGCTAGTAATAGGCATATGGGAAGTGAAAATTTGTCAGTAATATAAAAAAGTGAAACAAGGAAAAATTCAACTAAAGTATGCAAGACATCGAATCTACACGTATTAACAAGATAAAGAAGTTCTATATAGATGGAGAGATATATGATGCTCATGGATTGGAACTCTCACTACCAACTCTCAACTCTCATATATCAACTATTTCCAACTTGTTCCATGGATAAAAGCCACTTCCAATAAAAAATACAGAATTGTGTGTGTGTGTGTGTGTGTGTGTGTGTAAAACTGACAGGTTGCTTCTACATTTCTACAAAAACTCAAAGGCAATTAAAAAACGACCATATTGTATTGGTTATTAAGATAAGCCCTTTTTACAAAGCAATGATAATTAAAATACTGGGAAATTGATGCAAAGATAGACAAATGCTGAATAGAACAAAATGAAGTGCAAAACACATTTATTTATTTATGATTTTAAGAAAATGACTTTGCAGAGAAGTGGGGAAAAAGTGGTCTTTTCAATAAAACTGTGCTGGGAAATGGAATATCCATAGAAGAAAGAAAAAGGAATTTTGCTGTCTACCTTAAAATGTATACACACACCCACACACACACATACACACACACACACATTCCAGGTGGATCATAAATCTAATTGTGAAGGGCGAAAAATATAATATTTTTTGAAAAAAACAGGATTACATACAACATTACGTACAGTAATGCTTAAATATGTCCACTAATAGACAAATAATGTTTGTAGCAGTCCTGTAGGTGGTAGCCTAAAAAATGAAATCTAGTTGTCTATCTATGGTAAAGTGTGCAAATATTTTGTGGCATATGTATAAAAGGAAATATTCTACTGCAATGAGATTTAACAAGCCAAAACTATAATTAACATGTATGAATACCACAAACATAAAGCTGAGCAAAATAAGCCAGATACAAAAGAATGCATACTGTATGATTCCATATATGTAAAGTTCACAAATAGACACAAATGTATCTATACAGTGTTAGAAGTTAGGATAGTGGCTACTGTATGGGGTTTAATGATTGGAAGGAGTTGCAAAGGGGTTTTGGCATGCTAATAATGCACTGTTTCTTTATCTGGATACTGGTTACATAGGCATGTTAATTTTGTAAAAATCTATCAAGCTACATTCTTATGACTTTTTTACTTTTTCAGGTCTATTCCTTCCATAAAATTACTTTTAAAAGTCTGAGGAGAAAGTTATGAAAGAATTAATAACATATCCTAGAACTAAGAAATATGTGTTTCCAAGATAAACAGAACAATAAATGATCCAGGTCAATGAATAAAAATAGAAGCACATTAAGGCAGATCATCATGAAAATTAGAATAAAAGGGAGAAAAAATCAAAAGCTATATGGAAGAGAAAAATTACATAAAACCATCAGAAATCATTGGCACTGGACATCCAGAGAGCAGCATAGAAAATCTAAAAAATAATAAAGCAATGTCTTTAAAACATTAAGAGTAAATGATGCTCAGTCTACCCTTCTATACCTAGCTAAATTAGCAAACATTAGGAAAAAGTAATTTTGAAATTAAGAGAGTTCTCAAAATATTTACTTTCAATATGCCTTTACTTAGAAGTCACTAGATACGGTGCTCCATAAAATGAAGAAATAAACTATGTATGGCAAATTTTCCAAAGCAGGTCACCAAAGTATTTTCTATTTTATGTGCTCTCTGCAATTCGAACTTCCCACTCCTTCATCAAGAGTCAGAATCTATTTCTATACCCACTTCAATCTGACAACCTCTGTTACTGCTTTGACTAATAAAATATTATATAAGTGAAGCATGACAGCTCCATGAATGACCTTTAACTGGTCTGGCAGCTGCCACTTCAGAAACCATCTGTCATGTAAGAAGTGCTCAGACCACCATGCTGTGAGGAGACCAAGCTACAAGGAAGACAATGGAGAATGGCAAACTATGTGGAATGTAGGAAAGGCCAGGGGACATTGCAGTAATCAATATAAGAGTGAAGAAACCATTTTGGATGTAGAACATTAAGCCCAAGCTATTTCGGTTGGCACTGGGCACACCACAGACAAATTTCTTAGTAAAGCCCTTCCTTAATACTTGACCTTCAAAATAGGGAAAAAATGAAATATTTATTTTAATCCACTATGTTTAGAAATGGTTTGTTTTGCAGTAATAGATTATCAGATCACTTATAAGGATAAATACAGAAATCCAAAACTCAATGCAAGAAAAGGGAGAGATGAATGGTCACTTTCGAGGAAGATGATGAAGTGGGGACTTTGAAGAAAGCTGCTCAAACAGCATCTAGTTCTAGAGGGCAAGACTCCAAGAATAAAATCTAATAAATTTTAAAAGGGTATATTTGTATGTATTCAGATGAGACTTTTAATACTTTCTGAGAAAATTTGGGGTTATCTCAGAGTCACGCAGAAAAATAAAGCACATGTTAATTCAAGAATAAATAAAGTGTGTAAAAAGGAATGTAACAACATCTAAATTCTTATTTTAGATGTTAGTTACATAATTATTAAAATGTAGGTGAAATTACATAATACAAAATGAAAATTTTAGGAAGTCAATGTAGACACTTAGAAAGCAAATTTATGTGTTTATATGTTTGGTGGACGAGAGGTCTTAGAGGTTTGGTGGGAGAGTTAAATTCTTGTCTACCTATAAGAAATACCAGAATAAATTGGTTGTATAGAATTTTGAAAGTAAATACAAGAAGAAATAGCTGAAACAGTTCAAAGTATTTGTCTCATGAAAATGGAAGTTAGGGATAGAAGGAAATCAGGAAATAAAATAATCTTTTTCATATTACTAAACAAATGTACATGTTCCTTTGATAAATTTGTTTATCCTAAAATCAAGGAAAAGATACAACAAGCAAATAGTAACCAAAAGAAAGAAATATTTTTGATAAAAAACAAAAAATCATGATATACCAGTATAAGAAAAAAGTGTGTCAACCATATCTAAAAATTTAAGGTAAATATAAATAATATTTTGCTCCAAAAATAAAGCAAAATTTGATAGAACATCTAGCAGAAACATAGAAATCAACAAATACAGTGGGGGAGTTTGATATACTCCATCTCATGCTAAGATTGATGATACAGACATAAGCAAATATATGGAAGATTAAAGTGCATTTAAGCATAAGCTAAAATTAATTTTTATAGACTTTACATTATATATTATTTTGATGCATACACAAAATATTGACAAAATTGATTTATACTAAATATTAAATTTAAAAGAATATGATAGAGGTTCACACACACACACACACACACACACACACACACACAAGACAAGACAAGGCCTGACAATTTCAACTGGTAAAGCTGCGAAGATCCACTTTTAGGGGCTGAATGCCACTTTGTTTAGGAGCTAAATCTAGATTGCAGCGAAAGGGCTTTATATTCTGCAGTTCTATTCTGAAGAAGGTGGAGCAGAAAGCCCTTAACTCATCAGATCCAGGATGGGATGAGAAACAGTCTTACAATAGCCTTCCATGGCAGATAAAGAGGTAAGTGGGAGATGGCCTCACAGCAACCCTTAGGGGTCTCCCACACTCTCAAGTCTGGTGATACCATAAGATGTGCTGCCAAGATTCAGATAAACTGTATTTCAAGCTTTTGCCTAGCGAATACATTAAAGGTCACCAGGGTGAGCCATTCCCCTACAACTATGTATTCTGTGAAAAATGAAGTAAGAATCAAAAGCAATACAAAATATCATGTATTTGAACACTTAAAAATAATATCTTTGAGATAAGAAACACTTCATGAGGGAAATAATGACTTATAGCCCAATGCCAAATTTTTGAATTTTAGTTAAAGCAGTATTTTTAAAAAGCAAAGAAAAACTTCAAGTACATCTACCAGAAAACAGGAAACAATAAAAATATGATATGAGCTAAATATTTTACTCATAAATATTGAAAAGGACAACGAAAATAAACCCAAAGAAATAAAAAAGAAAAAATATTTCTATATATAACCATTTCATTTACACTAAATAAAACACGAATTCTTAATGATGTCTCCAAAATGAATCCATTACTATGTAGATCAATCCCCTCCTAATCTGTAAATAGTGAGAAATCTGGTTCAACAAAAGTGAAAAATCTGGTTCTCACGGTTCCCCACTCATTTACTAAATTGTTCAATTCCAATAATCTGGTATAGCAGTTTCAGAATTATTAACCTATATTCCCATAGGAAACAACTTTATCAACTAGATTATAATACTAATGTGCAATACCTTTTACTTTTAGTCTTGTAGGCTCTATTCATACTATATATCTATATATTTATAGATATGTACATATGTAGAGATTAGTACACTGACATATAATTTTTTGCCCTGTCAGCTGATAGGGCCTAAAAGAAATGACACTCAGTCATAACAGACATACCTAGAGTCCATATCTTGTTTTCTAATACCATTCTCCAATCAAAGGGACTAGGGATAGGGGTGGAAATTACACAAGATGAACCTAGAGAATCTTGTAGTACCAGAAAGTTTAAAAAGTGCTAAAAACAAATAACAAAATGATGTTTCACATTGATGAGGGTATGTCAAAAGGGCACAGAAGCCAATTGAAAGCACACCCAATTGGCAAAGCTGAAACAACTGGAACAGCAAAATAAAGTAGATTATATCCCAAAGCATGAAATCCATATTTATGAGTCAAATACTACTAGGAGAAAAGTGGTTTGGGTTGCTTCCCACAACCAATCAGACTGATTGCAGAACACCACTTCGTTTACATGGGGTGAAAAACAAGTGGCCAATGGGAAACCTCTAGAGGGTATTTGGACCCAAGAAGATTCTGTATCGGGGGCCGTTGAGTGGCTGCTTGGCCCAGTCCCACCCTGTGGAGTGTACTTTCACTGTCAATAAATCTCTGCTTTCGTTGCTCCATTCTTTCCTTGCTTTGCTGTGTGTTTTGCCCAATTCTTTGTCCAAAACTCCAAGAACCTGGACAATTTGCAGTCAAGACCCTCTACTGGTAATAATATAAGAGATATGACATCACAAATAAGTGAAGCAAGGCTAGATTTTCTTATGGATAATGATGGAAACATTTTCCTTACTACATGGAGAAAAGTGGTTTGGGATGCTTAATTTATGCCATTTTTTTACAACTCCAAGTGGACTAAAGACTTCAATTTAAAAGGTAAACTATAAAGCTATTAGAATCATATTTGGAATTACCTTCTAATGATGTGGAGGATTAAGATGTCTCAAACAAACAGAAAATATAATGTGAAAAGTTATGGGTTTACCTACATTAAAAGTAGTGCTTTTTTCAGTACAAACACACAGATTGAGAGAAAATGTGTGCAATACTCCAAATCAGCAGAGTATCATTTGGCATAGGCAAACAAATTCTCAAATCAACGAGAAAATTATAGGAAACTCAGAAAACAATGGGCAAGAGGTAGAAATCTTAATTTGCAGGTGAAGCCAAGGTGGTTGACATATATTTGAAGATATGCTCAGGCTCATTAGTAATCAGAGAAAACAAGAATACTACCTTCATATTGGCAAAAAATTAGAAGTTATTTTTAACCAAGTGTTGGTGCCAAGAACTGTTGATGAGAGTGTCAATTGATGTAGCCATACATACAATGTTGTGGCTGTTATTACTCTTTCTCTCTCTTCCCCGTTCCCCTACACTTTCACTCTCCAACAACCAAACCTACGTTAGATGTGTACTATTTGCCAGGATATAATTGCCATTCTTATGGTGCTTATATTCTGCTAGGGATACATAGATCTACAAGATCCCCTAATAAGCATATTAGAGTTGGGATTTGGTTGTGCGTAAAGAGAAAAAAAATGAAATTAAATAAAACATAGGAAAAGCTTTTCATTGACCTAAGTGATAGTGCACTGTAAACTATCCAGAACAAACACAAACAAACAAACAAATAAAGAATCCCATCACTGTGAGTCTGGGCTTGGCATTTGTAATGTATCATGAGACTTAAACAACATTTTTAAATGTTAGGAAATAAGGGTACCCAGGAAACATTATTATTCAGTCAGTACACTGAGGCAACATCCATTAAAAGTGGAAAAATCAAACAGTCTGGTTGTTGCCAAGTAAAAGAAGTTTAGAAATTTAGCTCTAATGGCTCTGAATGATGGGAGCATCCCAAGATAAGCTACCCAAGACAGCATCTCTGCGTCTGTTACAACCAAAAGAATCTCATCAATAAAATCAGGTACCTACTACAGTTATGCAGAAAAATATCATGTTTTATCATCAGAGATATATTTCCCCCCCAAATCAAACTTTTTCTATGCTTGGTGTACAGAAAAAAATAAAGATTATCAGTAGCTCAAAGTGTCCTGTCTTCCCAGGATGTACCCACAAAGAAGATTGGAGATAAAAACCCTCACACTAGGCAGAATCTGGAGCAGCCACATTTGCAGACCCAGGAATTCACTTTCAGGACAGTGACTGAATAAACGGATGCACCTGAAAATTTGTTGGTCTTTTTATATGCCTTTAAATTCTGTGTTCTAGTATATAAGGTATATTCTAGTCTCATTACTGATGTGGGTTTCTTTCCCAGAGTTTCTGTCTTTATTCTCTTTCTGTAAATAATCATGTTTATTACAATCATCCTGTATTGGAATGATTGAATTTTAATTAAGAGTTTGATAGTAAGACCTTTTAGTATATCCAGTCCAAAAAAAACTTGGAAGAGGAGTGGATATAACTGGAAGATAGTATACTCTAAGAAATGTTGCTCCTTCATTTCTCAAACCTTTGAGTTGTGTCTTGGATATGAATAAGTTTGAAGAGTTAGAGTTGTAATCTGTTTTAGACACATATTTGAAATACTATAAATGTGTGTAGGTGGGTATGAATACCAGGCAAAAAAAAGTATAAAATATACTAGAAATTCCAAATACATACCCCACCAATTGCCTTTGGTGTGGGAACCGAGAGTTGGTATTCAGAGTTGCCTCTCCAGGACTGAGTGTGAGGAAGGTTCTTTGCAAAGGTGATGTGGACAAAGGGACAATAAGATTGTCAGGTAATCTGGCTCAGGTTATTTCCCATGTCAGTTCTAATCCAATAAGATGAATCAATGAGGTTCTCTTTTTCAAGAAATGTAACAGGTTGTCACTTAATCAATTAATCGTAAGATCTGAACTGTTCATTTTCTGAGCCCTTTATTTTAGCTAACTTTTGTGGTTTAAAAAAAAATTTTATAACCAAATAAACACTTGAAAAAAACAGGACTGGAAAATGTGTCACTGAGTACTATTATCAGAAGCTCCTTACTTGCTTCCTGTTAAGGTCATGGTGCTCTGAAAACTCTTTGTTGTTGTCGTTCAAATTAACTAACCCTCTTTTTCTTCTTAAACCTTTGGTAATGGTATCTGTTATGCTATGTTACACCTTACATTTTTACAAATGAAGGAAGTACAAAGAGCACACATTCTGGAAAATATTTAATAGAGGTCAAGTTAAATAATTGTGTTCTTTTTAGTAAAGGCAGTTAATGAAATGATTAACCAATGGCCCCCTGTTATTTATTCCTTACATATATCAACTTACATATTAGAAAAGGATCTTTTTCAAAGCACATGAAATATTTTTTAATAAATAAAATATAAAGATGACTGCCTTTGAAACACTGCTAAAATATGTCAAAATAGTTAAAGAATTTATCAGATAAAAATATGCTATTGAATAGAACAGTAATGAATAAAGACTAGAATTTAGTTGTGGAGTGAGGAACTGAGAGAGAAAAATATACAGTTATGTGCTGAATAATGACATTTTGGTCAATGATGAACTGCATATATGATGATTGTCCCATAAAATTATAATGGAGCTGAAACAAATCCTATTACCTAGCAACACTATAGCCTTAGTAAAGCTGTAGTACAATGCGTCACTCAATTGTTTGTGTTGATGCTGAGGTGAACAAACCTACTGAGCTGACAGTAATATAAGAGTATAGCAATACAATTATGTACAGTAGGTAACACTGATAATAATAATAAACTTTGTTACCGGTTTATGCACTTACTACACTATACTTTTTATCATTATTTTAGTGTGCACTCCTATTTATTTATATAACAATGGTTAATGGTAGAACAGCCTCATGCAGGTTCTTCAGGAAATATTCTAGAAGAAGGCATTGTTATCATAAGAGATGAGAGCTCCATGCCTGTTATTGCCCCTGAAGACCTTCCAGTGGGACAAGGTATGGGGGTGAAAGACAGTGACATTGATAATTCTACTCCTGTGTAGCCTAATATGTGTGTTTTTGCCTTCATCTTTAAGTTTTAAAAAGTAAAAAATTTAAAGATTAAAAATTGTAAAATTAGAAAAAAATCATGTGGAATAAAGATGCAAAGAAAGAAAATATTGTTTTGTACAGCTAAACAATGTGTTTGTGTTTTAACCTAAGCATTCCTATAAGGGTTGAAATGTTTTTTAAAAAGATAAAAAATTTACAGACCAAAAACGTTACAGTAAACTAAGTTTAACTTATTAAAGAAATAATTTTTAAAATAAATGTAGTGTAGCCTCATATAAGTGTAGTGTTTATAAAGTCTACAGTAGCGTATACTAACGTCCTGGTTCTTCACATTCACTCACCATCACTCACTGACTCATCCAGACCAGCTTCCAGTTCTTTCAGCTCCATTCATGATAAGTGCCTTATATAGATACACCAATTTTTATCTGTTATACAATATTTTCACTGTACTTTTTCTATGTTTAGATACACAAATACTGTTGTGTTAAATGGCCTACAGTAGTCATAGTAACCTGCTTTACAGATTTGTAGCTTGAACTCATCCGCTCACCTCGGCCTCCCAAAGTGCTGGGATTACAGGCGTGAGCCACCAAGCCAGGATTTTTTTTTTCTTTTTTTGAGACGGAGTCTTGCTCTGTCACTCAGGCTGGAGTGCAGTGGCACAATCCACCCGCTTTGGCCTTCCAAAGTGCTGGGATTACAGGCTTGAGCCACCGTGCCCAGCCAGTTCACTGAATTCTTGGAGCCTCTGGCTGCTGGTTGAATTTGGACAAAGGGAGGCAGAAGATGGGAGGCAGTGAGGTGGAGGAATTTATTTCCTAGGCTGCGTTTCAGCTCAGCCACGGTCAAGTTGGGGTATGTGGTAGACTATAACATCTAGGTTTGTGTAGGAATACTTTTATGGTATTTGCACAATGATAAAATCGTATGCACTTCCAAGAATGTATTCACATCATTAAGCAATGCATGTTTGCAGTTGCTTCAGACATTTCTTCTGTTTCTTTCTCTTTTTCTTCTTTTTCTGGTATTCCCACTTTGTGCCTGTTATGCCTTTTGTTGTCCCACAGTTTGGATATTTCTGTTTTGATTTTTTTCATTATTTTCTCTTTTTTTTTTTTCAGTTTTCCAAGTTCTGTTGATATATCCTCAAACCTAGGATTCTTTTCTTAGTCATGGCCAGTCTACTAATGAACCCATCAAAAGCATTCTTCTTTCTGTTATAATGTTTTTGATCTCTTGCATTTCTTTTTATTCTTTCTTAGAGTTTCCATTCCTGTTTATATTACTCATCTGTTCTTGCAGGTTGTCTACTTATTCCATGAGATCCCTTAGCATATTAGTCACAGTTGTTTTATAAATATGGTCTGATAATTCCAACCTCTCTGCCATAGCTAGGTCTGATTCTGATGGTTGCTCTGCCTTGCTTCAAAACTGTGGTTTTCGCCTTTGAGTATGCCTTGTAATTTTTTGTCAAAAGGTAGACAGGGTGTATTGGGTAAAAGTAACCCTGGTGAACAGATCTTTAGTGATGTAGTGGTAAGGTGTGCAGGGAGGGGAAGCATTATTTGAGTCTGTCTTTTAGCCAGCCTGTGCCCCTTGGCTATGCATTTCACAAGCTCTCTTAGCTTGTTTTGCTAGTGCAGGATTGCTACAGGGGGGCTGGAGTTGGATATTTATCTTTCTCCATGTTAGTTAGCCACAATGTTTGGGCTCTGATAAAATAGTTTCTCCTGAGGCCAGGCCTTATTAAGGAGAACTGAATGCTCTGAGGTATTTCAAAGTGATTGTTTTCCCCTTCTCCTTCTAGAAGCCTGAGAGGGTTTTGCTCTGATCTTCACAGTGAGACCTGGTAGAGTTAAAACTCATAAAAGTATGACCTCCCCCACTGTATTAGTCTGTTCACACATAGCTATAAAGAACTACCTGAGACTGGGTAATTTATAAAGAAAAGAGGTTTAATTGGCTCACGTTTCCACAGGCTATACAGGAAGCACGGCTGCAGAGGCCTCAGGAAACACAATTATGGCAGAAAGCAAAGGAGAAGCAGGCTTGTCTTCACAGGGCCAGAGCAGAAGAAAGATGAGAGACAGGGGAGGTGAGACACCCTTCTAAACTATGAGATGTCATAATAGATAACTCACTCACTATCACAAGAATAGCACCAAACAGGAGATCAGCCCCCATGATCCAATCACTTCCCACCAGGCCCCACCTACAACTTTGGAGATTACCATTTGACATGAGATTTGAGCGGGGACACAGACCCAAACCATATCACCCACCTTCCCATGACTGGGTCCTTCTGGAGCACTTATCTCTCAGGCTCTCTACTTTAGGCTTCCAAAGCAACTTACCAATTACAGTTCAGGTTTTCCTACCCCAGTACTTGTTCTAGGGGAGGGTTCTGCTTATGGCCATTAAGTTGTGATTTTCTCTTTGTACCTAATCTTGCTAATTTTGGGGGGTAGTGGTTTGCTCTGTAATCATACTTCTCTGATGGATCTAAAATGAGTTGTTGATTTCTTTAGTCTGTTCAGCTTTTTATGTTAGGATGCAGTAATGACTTGTAAGCTCCTTATGCCCCAGAACAGAACCTGGAAATTCTAAATCTATAAGCTTTATTTTTTTTTCTTACATCTGATTTTGTAATAGAATTTAACTAGTCTCTTGAAATTAGTTGGATATTCCATCATCCTTTTTGCATCTTCTGTTTGCTGGAACAAGTTTATAAGGAGTGATAAGTAGTAAGTATGTGTTCCTTAAATGTTTGGTTAAAAAGTACCTGCAAAATAGTCGGGGTCTGCGGTCTTATGCAATTTTTAAATATTGTTCCAGGTTATATTTCCATATAACTTAATTAAATTATTTGAGGTTTTTTTGTTTTTGTGCTCAGCCATCATAAATCATTTTCAGTACCATACAGACACACACACACACACAGACACACACACATATGCAAAACCTCTGGGGCTTTGCACTTGTTATTTCTCTTTTTGGAGTACTCTTCTTTTCATACATTTTGCCAGCTAACGCTTACTATTCATTAGTTTTCTTTGATACTTTGCCTGCAATCAATACCTTCTACCAGATGGTAGTGGTCATATATTATAGAGAACCATGCCTTCCAGAAAGCCTTGACCTCAGTCAGATCAGATTTGTATGCTATATAGAATCCTTCTCTTTTCTCAAGGCTCTTATCACACAATATTGTCATTCCCTGTAGATTCATCAGTATGTTCCACTAGTTCATAATCTCCTTGAAGGCAAGAGTTGTATCACTTCTTGATTCCTAATAGATTGACATATATTAAGTCCTTAAAGTATTTGTAAAATAAAACACTCTGTACAACTAACTAGGTTATGGTGTTAAAGGGCAAGTGGTTGTTTTCTCCATACCTTTGCTTGATACTGACATTTGTGAAATCTTAATTGTTCAGTGTACACTTTAAGCAGATAACCACTACCATCTGGTGGCAATTACATGAATTACAGTCAATAACCTGAGTATGTTTCAAGCCGGTAGTTCTCACTTTGGGGAATGGGAAACCAGACCAGCAGAGAGGTGGGTAACAAATGTGTTTCTCAAGTACTTAAAAGGTCAGATTAGCTCATTATTTTCAAAACATTATGGGCATATTCAGTGATAACTCCATAATCACATATTTTACTTGCAAGCACATGGTTCAAATATTCTTTAAAGATATTTTATTAAATAGACATTTTGTTGTATTTTTCAACTGTATTGACTTATTATGAAATCTCTTTTTTAATCTCTAGTTATTCTCATTAAGTTTTACTTTAATATTAATAGAGCTACACTACTTTCTTTCAATTATTTTTTACATGGTATATCTTTTTCTATCAATCATTTTACTTTCAACTGATCTGTATCCTTATATTTGTAGTTTGTGACTATCCCTCTACCTGTTTCACTGGCTCTGTCTTATGTGTCAGGCAGTCTTCTAGAAGTGGTCATACTTATCTTCTCTAAGGCCATTCAAGACTGTTACTTTGCAATGCCAATGGGCCTCCAGTAGATACCTCTTGTCTTCATCAATGGGTGACATCATGCTCTCCTAGTTTAATACTAAGCTGTGACACTCAAGGATGTATATACCTTGTGCAAATGGATTGCTCTTTTTGTTCTGCATGTGGACTCTTGCTTATCTTCCCTGCCTATCTACCCATAGACACCCTATTTCCCCGGCCATCAGTACCCATGAACTTCCTAGACCTCATTATGAATTGAGTTTGGGTCAAAAATGTGCCTTTAGGGCTGTTGCTTGGAATCCTTATTACAAGCCAAATGCTAAGGTGAAGCTGGGGAGTTGAGTCCTTCTCCAATAAGGGAGAGAAAAGGATGTCTTGTGACACATCCATATAGCTGGTGGCTATAATGATGCTTGCTAGGATTTGGGTGTGTGGTGCTTGGCCTTGGTTAGCTCCCTTGGTATTACTTTCCCAAAAAGAAAACCTCCCAGTGATGGGCATCCTATTTATTGCTATCACCTGGCAGGATTTGCAGGATAATTGCTCAGAATTAGAATATTGATCCTGATTTCTACATTACCCATCCCTTTAGTTCTTTCTGAACTGTAGCTGGAGATTGTTGATAGGTTCCCAGGAGCAAGCAGGGTTAGTCTAAAAATGTAGGCAAAAACTTAAAAACAACTAGTGAGTTTAGAATTTAATGACAGATGTATGATAAGTTGTAAAACATGATTTCTGTCTCTCCAGTACTCATTTTTATTAAAAAAAATCATGATAGGATTGAGTTGGTTGCAAAATGGACTTTAGTCTTATACTTGGCCTAATTATTGGCATAAAGTTCAGCAAGATTAACTATTTCTACATCGGCCTTTTAGATTGGCTTTGATGTAACTCTGTTCCACAACAAATCTCAGATAAGACCTTTTAAAGCCCAGCCCAGCCATGGGTTTCTATCCTCAAATACCAGTGAGTTGGGTGATCCTTTTCGTTTAAGGTCCCAAGATAAACTTGGAGTTCCTGGACCTGTGAGAAAGTGACATCCTTTACTGACCACAGGTCAGGAAACTTGTGTGGGGACTGTGTAGGTAAGGGTATGAGGCCAGTCTCTTCACAGGGCTTTTATTAGCCCTGCAAGACCAGTTTCTCCAATTGTGTCCTGCTGCAAAAGAAAATGGATTCTTATCACACTGATGCAAACATCTATATTGCCATAAGAATACTCACAGGTAGTTTCAAATTCTAGAGGAACCAGGCAGAGAGAAACAAACATGCTCCAAACCTTGTTCACAGGAGAATAACTTACTCAATTGTTAAAGGCCATAAATAGTTCAAAAAAGTTTCCTTGACTGAAAAACAAAATAAGGATCAGCAATATGCCAAGCAAAAGTTAAAAAGTTTGCTTCAGATTTCTGAGTTCTGCCCATTTAGTTCTTGTTTTGCTTGATTGTTGGGAACAGGCCCCCAAATCTGGCCATAAACTGGCCCCAAAACTGGCCATAAACAAAATCTCTGCAGCACTGTGACATGTTCGTGATGGTCATGACACCCACACGGAAGGTTATGGGTTTACTGGAACGAGGGCAAAGAACACCTGGCCCACCCAGGGCAGAAAACTGCTTAAGGCGTTCCTAAGACACAAACAATAGCATGAGTGATCTGAGCCTTAAGGACATGTTCCTGCTGCAGGTAACTAGCCAGAGCCCCTCCCTTTGTTTTGGCCCATCCCTTTGTTTCCCATAAGGAATGCTTTTAGTTAACCTATAATCTATAGAAACAATGCTTATCACTAGCTTGCTGTCAATAAATATGTGGGTAAAACTCTGTTCTTGGCTCTCAGGTCTGAAGGCTGTCAGCCCCGATTTCCCACTCCACACTCTATATTTCTGTGTGTGTGTCTTTAATTCCTCTAGAGCCACTGGGTTAGGGTCTCCATGACCAAGCTGGTCTCGGTACTTGATATTTGTGAACATTTTAGCTCTTCATGGGTCTTGTACATTTTCCTTTGTCATTTTCCAATGTCACAATCTCCAAAGTTATCAGAAACCTGTATTTAAGAGCACCTGTTACAATTCTATTGTATCTTATTATAAATCATCTTTTGAAAAAGATTAAAATAAGACAACAATTGCCTGTGAATGGCAAAATGTCCAAGGTAGTTACAGTTAGAAACACACTTGACCAAGAAGTTTGGTTATCTCCACGGTTTATGATAACTTAACATAACAACCTTAATTACGATTGATAGTATATACTTAGACATCAGAGTTTTAGAAATCCCATACAATTTTGGAACACATATTAGTATTACTCACAAAAAATATAACCTAAGAAGACTGAATATCATTTTGGCAATCCCACGTACCTAAACATGTCAAATAATCCTGTTTACTTCTTTTCTAGATGTCTCAGTGGTCCTCTGATCTATAAAAAAATCCAAGCATCAGGAAGGACAATTCTGAAACTAAAGTTAGATTAGGGGAAGGCTGCTTGATATGCTCGAAGTTTAAAACACTTGATATTATGAAATAGAATTCCATATTACCATAGATATTTGGCCAAAATAATGACTCAGAAATTTTAAATAAGAACCTTTTATAAAATAAAAATAAAAACCTTTTATAACCCTTTACAAATTTTGCCTAAGAGCAGGTTAGCACCTTAAGAATACCTTGTTGTGCCTTACATTTTAATGCTTAATTTACAGAAAACCCATATAATACCTTTGTGAGTTTAGTTAATTGTTCACACAGAGAACCTCTTCTGCAAGATTAATTTCCACAGTCCTTCCACCACTTGTTCAAACCTTCAGCTTTATCCTAATTTAAAACAATCCTTTAACCTTAGGCAAAAAATTACATTTCTGTGCATTCTTACAACCTTTTACAAAAAACCCCCCACATTTTACTGTTCTTACACAACTTGCATGTAAGTCTATTTCCAGTAGTCTCAATTACATGTTATAATGGCAACTCCTAGTAATTATTAACTTTAATGTAAAACCTGGTAAATTGTTTTAATTGTGTGGTAGGTGCAGCCATGGTTTGACTCCCAGCATAATTAAGGGCGTGTGTGTTCCATATGTACCCTGGCCTTAACAATTGTGAAGCTGGCAAGTTAAATACTTCTCAAAATCCAAAAAGCAGTTTATAACCTCAAAATACTTAGCAAACCTTACATATAACCTGCATAATTTAGTCAACTTATTTACACTTTGATGACATCTGCCTTTTGCCAATAATCTTTAAGGCTGTTTTTATTCCTCAAAAATTAAAGTCACATGAACTGAAAGGTACAACAGCTTTTATCTTCCCTTTAAAAAATATTTGATCCAAGTGCTTGTCTTTCTTTAGGCCAAATTAATTAGAGTTCTTTTTACAGACATCACACGCACACGTATAACTACACACACAGGCAGGATAAAACCCATTCCACTGGTGGTGTGCTTTAAGATACAGGGCTAGGAAAACATGCAGATATCAAGCCAGAAAGGAACTCATTCCCTAAGGCAGGATTGCTAAGCAAAGCCTTGCCATGGAGTTACAGGCCATGCCCCCAGGATGTAAAATAAGATGGAGGCCTGCAGAGAAGTTTGCTATGAACCATACAGACATGCAAAGCACACTAGATTGGCTACAGCTTAAGATCAGCCTCACAAATCCTTTTTCACGATTAAAACTTTACAGAGAATATAAACAGTGATCCTTATCGCTTCTAGCCTAGTAAAATACCTTCCAAATGGAAAAGAAACTAAAAGTTACCTGCTGATGTTGTAGGGAAAAGGATGCCTGGGGAAACAATGTCTTATTCTTACACAACTGGTTCCTCCACCAGGGAGAAAAGCTTAATTACTGTCCAATGAAGTTGAACCCCTTGGCTGGGGAAAGGCATGGACACGTGGCATTCCCCACTCCCAGCCAGGAGTGGAGGTGGAGTGAGGAGCCGTCGCTCACCCATCCAGCCTGAAACAAGGAGAAAAAGGCCATGGAAAAGCCCCTGATCCTGAGAGTGACAGGGGTGGGGGCATGGTTTCCCCTACCCTCAGAAGTCCAAGGATTAAAAGGCTTAGAAGTGACAGTGAAAGGTTTTGAGTTCCCATTTTACTCACTCCTTCTAAGCCCCATGTTGGGTGCCAAAGATATTGCAGGACTTTTTCCTTAGTTCAGTTAAGAGCTGGGTTCTTGTCAAATGGCCAGAGATTGGGTTCACAGACAATTTGAAGTGTGAGAATAATGGAATTTATTGGGGAAAAAGAAAAAAAAAAGGAAACAGGGACCCTCTGCAAAGCCAGGGTCCTGCTAGTGTGCTTCCCACCTGGCAGGTTGAATTCCAGATTCTACCCAGGAAGAAGAGGAACCATGTTCCTCCCCCACTGCAAATGGCATGAACTTCTGTGGCTCCACCACAGTGTGCACTCCTCCCAGTGCACAGGCTAGTTGGAGTTTCTCTGGGGACCCCTTCCCACCAGGCCATCTCTTTATCAGAATTATGTATGCATATATAATTTTAGTTATTAGTTGTAATGCCTTCTTTTATCAAAGCTTTTACCATTCTTAAAAGAGGGTTCAGGTAACTAGCAGTAGGGATGGGTCCTGGGAATAATTTCTCTTTATAGGACTGTTTTTATCTGACTCTTAATGTTCCATCAGGGGCAGCACCAACGGCTTTAGACCAATGCAAGAATATGTGTATTTATAAAATGCCCACTGAATACTCTCTCTCTCTCTCTCTATCACACACACACACACACACACACACACACACACACACACACACTTTGGCACTCAGTTATCAAAACTTCAATTTTAAAATTTGTTGATAAAGAATACTGTGTTTCCCAACAGTAGTAGATAAATGAGGTCTTAGCTCTTCAAATAGCATAACTATTGACATATGATCACCAGCTTTGTACTTAAAATGGCATGAACTTTTTTTATAGGCCAAAACTACAGTTAACTATATTTTCTCTTCTTGAAGCATTATTGTAGGTGATACTGTATATGTGTAATTAAATATACTATGTATATACAATATGTTACATATTATATTATAAAATGCTTGCAAATGGCTAAAATATGACTAACTCCTCCTTTTCCTTATTTTGCTTTTTGATCACTATCAATTAATCTCAGGACCTGAGTTATAATTTCACAAGAATTTGAACTTTATTTTTCTGCAGAGAGTCACATGATTCGTAAGTATGAATCTTATCTATCATTTCATATTATTTCTTAATTTGTTGTTTTACCCTTAGCATTTACCAAAAACTATAATTTACATCCCCTCTGTTATCCTATCATCTTTCTACATACCATCTTCTTCATTTAGAAAAGACATAAATTTGTTTGGAGTTATTAAAAAAGTAAATAATGATCATGGAAAAACTTTGAGGTCATAAGCGAATACTTCTCTGAGCAATGTATGTTTGACCTAGATTGAAAGTTTGCTCTACAAAAAAAATGTGCCTTTATTCTTGTGCTCTGTTAATATTGCATTACTATAAAAAGTTAGACTAACAAAATCCCAGCAGAATATGTACATTGCAGCAGTTACTAAAGTAACCCTTTAAAGTTCTCTAAATAGAAAAAATTAAAAATATATTATTTGAGGGCAGATAAGTCTGTCCCAAGGCTTTCTAAGAGTATTTTTGTGGCAGCAATAAAAGACTGTGAGGAAAACATCCTGGATCTAAACTGAGTCTGCGTCACAGGTACATAATTGACTGATACAAAAGAAAATAAAACAGCATAGGATAAAATCCTTCTAAAGTCCCTTTTAGGTGCCCACAAGGAAGAGTGGCCTCAAGGAGGACTAAAAATAAGGAAATTAAACCATACTGTCATATTCATCCCTTAGGGTAAATTCACTACTGAGATAGAAAGAGGCTGGGAATAATTTGCTCACTGTATAAACCTTTCTACTCAAACTTTATCTTTCCTCTTGGGTGACCTTTGAAACTATAGATTTATTATATAAGAGCCTGAAATGCACATCGGAAAAATTTCAGAACATTAAATTACCATTTATTTGAGCAGTATAAAGTATCCCAATATATATTATTTAAAGAGACAGCCACTGGATGTCATTGTAATGCCATGGAAATAAAAGTTTCATAAATATTACTTTTATTCTTTACATTTGATAGCATTAAACATAGTTCAGTCTATATTATTGAAAACATCATCAAATATATGCATTCAAGGTTTCTTTTGTTTATTGGTGACAGTGATAAGATATTCACTAATGGATTTAGATACCTTATTTAATTTGTACTTTGTTTTATTAGTCAAATAAGTAGAATGAAATACTTTATGACTTTTCTATTACTATACTTTGAGTATTTTAGGCAAAATTTGTTTTAATAACATGAATGAGCATTTTCTTAACTAAGACATCATGATTCAGTAGAATCAGAGAAATAATGAAGACTTGGGGTCTGGCCTATGGGTTGCTTTAGTTTTTCTTAGGGCTATGGGAGATAAATGATTTACGAGGACTTCCGGCATGCTGGGCACTCATTTGAGGCATTAAGATATTGCATTTGCCAATAAAATTGATCCCCTATACTACTTAGGGCACCTCATTCAAAGTACCATTCATTCGGAAAAGCTCCTGATGGGTTTCCACCGTTTAAGCCAAATTTAATAACTCAAATGGAATCAGTCTCTTTACTATCCAGTTCTAAAGTCGGTCTCTGACAAAAGTACCAATGAAAGGAAGGTTTGGATGAGATCATCCTTATTCTATTTGAGGTCAGACCAAACAGCTTAGGAATTTAGGAAGGTAACTTACCCTATGTCTGGCATCTCTATCTTCTATAAGAATCCATAACAACTCTTATTTATCTAAACAGATTTATAAAAATAAATTCAATGAAATCAGGGTTCTGCCAAGATTTTGTGTAAATAAATGGGCCTCATGGTCAAAATTTAAAAATCAAGTATCCCCTGTGAAACTTTTGGAACTTTATAATGAGCTTTATAATATTAACAGCCCTGAGAAGGCCTATAGTAAAGAACTCTATCTACATATGTTTAATATATATTTATTGCATTTTAATTTCTATCATAATTCATCAGATCTAACATGTCATCTATCATGTGTCTTTATTGCTAGATTTTTTAAAGAAACAAACTCCATATTAAATGCACATGCAAAATTATTAACAACCATAATATTTAATTATTCCTAGACTTAAACAGCACTTTTTTCTTCAACAGAAATATCTAAGTTTTAGTCTAGACCTTTTTCACATTCTGAATCAAAGACTCATTTGTAAGCTTTTTCCTGCAACATGATATCATTTTATCAAGTTCATTTCTGTGCACCTTTTCAAAGATTGATGTTTTGGGGTTAATTTGAGTCATTTTTTCTACCAAATTCTCATTCTGCAAGCTTTGGTGAATACTTGTCCTTTTAGTCTTACCATATGCACCAGAAGAGAAAAAATGAAGATCACTATAGGTTTCATAACATTTCCTTAGACAACTAGTTCTCAAACTTCAGCATGCATTAGATACACCTAGAGGCCTTGTTAAAATATAGATTTCTGAACCCCACCTCCAGAGTCTGATTCAGAAGATTTTGAGAAATGAAGAATTTGTATTTCTATCAGGTTCCCAGGTGATGATAATGCTATGTTCTAGGTACCATGCTTTGAGTACCACTGACTTAGATCTTCTCTAAATGATACATTTAAGCATCAAGGGCTTCAGTGTGGCTAGCCATGCTATCAAGAATAACAGTTATGTAATAGAATTTTCTGCTAAACTTATTTTTAGTTGATAAGATTGATTGTCCATGGAACTAATTCCAAATTTATGGATTGTGTTGACCAGAGATATTTTGTATAATTATTTGAGAAGAAATTTATTGTGCAAAAATCTTACATTCACTTTTTATGAAAACATAATTATATATTAGAGAAAGGTATTTCATAATTCTATGTAATATTGGTTTTAAATTGATACAATGTGGCAGGAGCACCAAGGCACCAAGTAAAGCACTTCATTGCAAAACCGGTGCTTTTTAATTAATTAATTTAATTAGTTACCTTTAACAGCATTAAAATTGGTAGTATAATTTTGAGGCATATTTGAGTCACACTTTGTCTATTATTTGATTAAGTTTGCTTCATTTTTTCCTCATTGAATCACTGAAAGTCATACAGCATCTCCAAGAAGTTAATCTTTAAAAGATGGAAATTTTTCACCTGACTGATACTTCTTCATGATGCACAAAATGGATCATAATTTCTTTTAGCTTTGAGAATTCCATGATTTAGTTATAAAGATTTGGCAATGTCTACTGTTGTTAATTACATTGCCTAGTATGTGACAAGCAAATATTTTGGATATATCTGAATAAAAAAAGAAACAACTTTATTTATTCATAGCTTGCATCGTGAAGTTCTGAAAATCTCTTGGTTATTTCTTCACAAGAAAACATAGAAATGTAGTCTTTTTTCCAGTGATTGGTGTTTAAATCTTATGGCTGTTATTTCAATGTTATTTTTTGTTTTATAATTTAATTGTAGTGACAACATTAATATGACATTTTAAATGACTTTGGAGAATACACATGTAAACATAAACTGATAAGATAAGATTTTATCAATGCTGAAACTGTTTCTATAAACTTTATAAAATCAACCAGGGAAGAAGGGAGAGGGAAACATGAAAATAAGCCAAGCTTGCAGCACATTCAGCATTCATCATTAGGCCAGCTTGCTCTCTGGCCTGCTTTCTCAAATTGTTTTCTGCCTGTTGCCTCCAAATCACATAGAACCTGTTACAAGATTATACTCCCTCTTAAATACTCTACAGATAACATCTTAAGCATTGTGAAATGTTAAGTTTTCCACTGAAGATATTCTTTCAAGGTCCTGCCTGCCAATAAAACTACTGATGCCAGCTGGTCCGAAGAACTCCATGAAGATCTGACTCACTAAAGAATGCAGTTTCCAATCCTGATGATTTCATCCCCCTTATCCCAAGCAGTCAATAACTTCTACTTTCCAGCCTCTTGTCCTCCATGATCCCCTCAAAAACTCTAGCCCAAAACTCCCCGGGAGATGGATTTGAGGATTCCTCCTGTTTGCTCACACTCAGCGAACTCTGCAATCATTAAACTCTTTCTCTGCTGCAAATCCTGCTGTTGCAATGTATTTGTCTGTTACTGCACAGCAGGCATATGAACCTGCTGATTCTGTAACAACACTAGTAACTCAATGTAGGTGACAATCTAGTCATATTCCTTTTATGCACATCTGACACTCTGTAGGCATAAGTAAAGGCAATAACACATCTTTCCCATCTGTCAAGAGATTGGCTGAAAAGATGTGAGAAAATGTATATGCATGTATCTAGTATCAAGAAAATATGGCATTTGAAGAACAGAGAAATAATTATTAAACTGGTGAAGTCATTATTAAAATTTCAGGAATTGTTAAGTAGTTTCTGCGTACTCTATTGCCTTTTTGCTTCATGTCTTTATAGAACAGAAATTATGAGGCAGTTTCTACTGTTGCCAGGACTATTCAGTGTGGAGTTTCTCTATAAATATAAACTGCCTCCATTTCTTTATCTAACCTGGGTTTAAAATTCTCCCAAAGAATTTGTTTTAGGAAATAAAAAATGATAATAAAACATTTCAGAGCCTAAGTGACATGACATAGGAGATATAAATTGTAATGCTTTTCTACTCCTTAGTTTCCATACAGACAAGTAAATGGTATACAGGTTGTACCTATATAAAAAGGTACAATATATGTATAATATAGGCAGTATTCTATATTAAAAGGATACAAGAAAATTGAAGAATCACTGCATAGAAGACACAATAAAATGAACAAAGATGTGTAAATAAACTTGAAACTTAGTAACAGAAAGGACTGTCGAGATCATAGAATCTGAACTCTTTTACAAAAGAGAAATTTCAAATCCGGAGAGGTTACCTGAGTTTTCCAAAAGATGGTTAGTGGTCACGGATCATAAATATCAAAAAGATAGTGACAAAAACAGGATTAGAACAAGACTTTTCTACTAAACATTCTAAAGGAATGTTTAAGATGATATGTAAGTCTCATTAACAGTTTCTATTCATAGTTGATCATGGATTTCAAATATAGACTTTCCCCAAGCCTTTCTCTATAATTTCTTTTCCTTCTGTTGCCTTCTGCATATCACCCATTCCCTGAGTTATCTACTTTTTTCCTCTGAAGCACCTGCATTCCTCATGGAGAAGAGACAATTCCCCAGGCAGGAAAATTGGTGGTCAGGTGGGAAGCACAGCTGCTTATGAAATGAATAAAGAAGAAGATAGGAGTTTGGGGGAGTGGGCATAGGAGAGAAGTCACAGGAGTGTAATTTGACAATGTTGGACTCAAATGTTCAAGCTTCTCCCTAAAGAGTCAGTGGTCACCCCGTTCCTAAAGGAGGTATCTCAAAAATCCTTTGCACTTTAACATCTTATTCATCTCATACACATGCATATGTGTGTATGGGTGTGGGTGCTTTGTTTCTTCCCTCAACCTGCAAAATTATAAATTCCCTAGAGTTGTAAAGGAACTTGGAATCTTCAGCATGGTATTGGACACATAGCAGAGATTCTATAAATTACTTGTTGATTGGTTGGTTTATAATTTTATGTGCATGTTTGATGTTCGCAGATTTGGAATTGTAGATCCATCCTAATTAATTGTCTGAATTAAAAACATTCTATTCACTAGTTCACTTATTCATTGTTAAGTGCTTATTATGTGCCAGGCAAGTGCTGTGCTAAAACCTTGAAGCTGCAAAGATTTTACTGCCTCTACTATATCCCTCTACCACCACAACTAATGAAACTCTTGCTGCTGCTGTTGCTAAGAAAAATGATAATAAAGATGAAGGCAATGATTACTAACATTTGTTGAGTGCTTACTTTCTCTCAGACATTGTGCTAAGTGCTTTACTCATATAATCCTTAGAGCAAATATAGGAAGTAGCTACTGTTATTATTTTTGTTCCATTGTTGAGAAAACTGAAGCTTATTGTCCAGCATCACATTGCTCATAGCTGACACATCTAGGGTTAGGTATCACATCTGGGGTTAAGCAAGTCATCTGGGTGGACTGCAAGCAGTCCAGCTCCAGAGCCACTTATGATAGAGGGAGCATCTCTACCTTCTAGGACCTCACAATATGGAGCAGGAGAACAGTAGATGACTGGCTGTGATGTGTCAATTATAATTTTTAAATTAAGTGCAGTGAATGCACAAAGACTGACATGCCGAGTGGTCTTCTAGAGAAGTTATGGAGTCTTCATAGAGCAGGTAAATTAGGACATAGGTCTAACAGGAATTCTTAGCTTATTTTTTATATAGTACCTTTTGTAGTCAGATAAACTTTTCACAGACAATATTTTTAAATGCATGAAATAAAATACACAGAAAACTATATGGAAATATAGATATTTATAAAATAAAACAAAATTTTTATGTAGAAATAACTGTTTCTTCATTAATGCGTTAAATAACAAGATCTCATGATGACTCTAATAATTATGCTAACTCAAAAAAGTAATGAACCTAAATGTTTTTGATGTATCTACAAAAACTGTGACCTGTTATGAAAATACCTAATTTCTGTTGGTGACAAAGTCACAGGTTCTGCTGATAACACAGAGGCTTGCAGCCTACAGATAATTTTTAAATATACCCTAAATTTCAGTTAGAGGGTAGCAAAAGTAAACATATTTTTCCCTTCCCCATTCAAAAATATATTGAATTATATTCATGGTCTGAGGTCCATGGGCCTCAGGATAAGAACCCATGGAAAAATGAGGAGGCATTTATGACATGGACAAAGAAGGTATAACCTGCCATGCTGATGTGGAAAATGCTACTTTAAGGGTTATCTTGAGTTTAATCACAAAGTCCACACTCAACGAATAAGCAACAGATTATTACTTTTTTTTTTTTTTTTTTTTTGAGACGGAGTCTTGCTGTGTCACCCAGGCTAGAGTGCAGTGGCGCCATCTCAGCTCACTGCAAGCTCCGCCTCCCGGGTTCAGGCCATTCTCCTGCCTCAGCCTCCCGAGTAGCTTGGACTACAGGCGCCCGCCAACACGCCCGGCTAATTTTTTGTATTTTTAGTAGAGACAGGGTTTCACCGTGTTAGCCAGGATGGTCTCGATCTCCTGACCTCGTGATCCGCCCGCCTCGGCCTCCCAAAGTGCTGGGATTACAGGCTTGAGCCACCGCGCCCGGCCAGATTATTACTTTCACACTATGAACTGTAAGAACAGCCTGCTGAGAAGCACCATTAATTGACTGAATATTAAAGCAGGTTTGCTCTACAAATTTTGTTCCTCTTTCACTACATCCAACTTAGAATTTACATGATCTTTCCAGCACTATCCTGCTGATTTCAGTGTCTTAAGAGTTTTATTTTCAAGGTAAACATTTGGTTCAATGAAAACATAGTTTCTACTTAAGTAGCTTCCAGAGTAGGGGTAAGTAAACCCAACATGTACTCATCAAAGTAGTCCCCAATCACACTGGGACCAGCATTTTGGCAGATGACTGAGAGGGAGGATTCAGTGAATATCCAATTTGGGGCCTAGGAAACATATCGGAAGGGCTGATAGAAGATAAGAATGAAGAAAGGAAGGGGTTCTTGGTCACTCTTTGAAGGTAGGGTGGCCATTGGAATGTACTGGACATCACTGAAACAGAATGTTCACATACTTGCTTTCCATCCAGCCCCCTGCTGCCAGGCTTCAGTGTGTGCTGGAAAGTTTCTCATAGCACATGCAAAGGCTCCAAGTAGTTCATTAAAGCTTCTCACCTCTTCCTTGCTCACCCTCATCTTTGGAGGTGTAAATTAGAGAGGCAGATGTACAATCTGGGAAGTTTTCCAGCTATATATATAGAACGTGGAATGTTCAGCACTGTGGGTGTTGAGCAGAGTTTTTCAGTCTGTCACACACCCAGACTCAGTGCCAAGGAAACCCCCCAAATGGCCCCTGAGTGCTTGGTTCTAGAACAAAATAGCAACCCCTTAAAGGACAGGCCACATTTTGCATATTCTTTTTGTTGTATAATAAGTAACTGTAGAATATATTAGGGGAAAAGAGGTTTCCTATTGAAGTCTGGGAAGCTCTGAGTAATCTGGCCAGATGATATCTATTAGGAGAAATATTAAAGGGTTCCTTTATTGTAATTGGTAGAAAATTGCCCCAAGAAAAATATTGGATACCAGAAGGCTGAAATGGCATAAGAGTATACTTACTCATATTTGAAAAGTACTTTCCAGTTTGAAAAGTGCTTTAGTATATTTTATTTCATATTATCCTTACAAAGTTTGGTAGAAAATCAGACTCAGATTGAGTAGGTCAGTCAATGTCATGAAGATATGTCATGGTAAACTTAGGTCTCAAGCTCTTCATTCAAGGAACTACTCAATATTTTCTTAACATTTGTTAAGAAAATACACAGGGAGAAAAATAGAACTCTATAATCACCAAATTTTCTCCACTATTTCCCAAATAAAGGAATCATCTGAGAAATAGAAATAGTCAAGTATGAATGGAGATTAAGGGAAGCCTCATCAAGAAAAATTGTTCCTATGGGTGGTTTTAATGCATAGAGATCTGCATAATTGAGTTGCTTTAGTCTTTGCTACTCTAAAATTATCTGGTCTTCTTTTACTCTAAATTGTAGAGTCAGGCTCCACTGATAGAAAAAAAGAGCTCTCTTTTTTAAATTCCTCAATTAGATAATTCTGAGATGATTTCTGCATGGCTTTTCAGAAGCTTACAATAGGAATGAGGGCCAATTGCTTCCTGTGATGACCATTGCAAGAATCCACCCTTTTAATTACCTTCCTTTCTTTCCATTTCGCTCTTTTTCATCTCTTCTCTTCTCTGAGGTCAGTTCCAAAATAAGCCAGTCGTATACGGGCACTTGTTTCAAGCTCTGCTTTGTAGGGAAAGCCTAGGTTAAAACACAGAACTGTAGGTCTTTGTTTTATGTAACCTAAATTTCTCTGTTGGCTCTATGTTTTTTAAAAAAATTATGTTACTTTATACTATAAACTCCAAACATTAATGGTTGAACCAAAACACCTTAAGAAAAAAGTGAACGCCATATGCTTCCAACTTTGATGGAAGCTGGAGTCAATGTAGCCTGTTTCAACTGCTCACAAACTGTACCACAAAGTTTCAAGACCATATTCAAGTGTTATGTTCTGCCCATCTCCCATAATTAGAGCTCTGAGCAGAAAAAAAAAAAATGAAAACACCTTCTGCCCTGCAAGTTTTCCCAGCATAGATTCAGCCTTAAGGCAGATTTCCTTTCAATTTTGTAGGCCCCCAACTGAGGACTCTGCTAATATGCTCTATTCTATTTTTATCAAAAAATTCAGCTTGCCTTTCTTAGCATGATCCATTCCAAGTGAATGTGCTTGGAATTCCTGGTCTCTTTTGACTTTTCTCTGGTAGCAGAACACATGTAAGCATTGTTCCTGACAGCCACATTGCCACAGGCACCTCCTTATCTCACATTCTGCATTCATCAAGAAGAAATGCCTTCTGCCTACTTTACTGGTCCATTCTGCATTGGCTTTGGAAATGATGACCACAGTGCTTCCAATGAACTGAACACTTCTGACTTAATCTAAGGAAAAAGTAAACTTCCAAACTCCTCACTCTGTATTTAAATAGTGGCCAGTTAACTGACATTTTTCAAAAATGTAGTAAAAAGTCATATGATTGACTTGCATTGTGACATTATTCACAAAAATTTGGGGAGGGGTCATTTAGCTCCTGCCTCCATTCATCTGCTCCTGAGGAAATAACTGTGGCAAAGTTTTGATTTTAAACATGATACCAATCTGTGGGAAGTGCACAAAAGCATTGGCTATTGTATTTTGTTGTCTACTGTTAAGCCTCATGTAATTGTTTAAGTTCAGCATAAGGACATTCTATTTCAATGCCATGGTTGAACTCAAGAACACAAATAAATATTTGACAAACATGGTGCACTACTGCAAAGTCCCAATAGTTGATATATTTTAAAAATTAGACAAGCATGAAATATGATTAGGTGATCATCTTTAGGTGTTTCCACATGTCAGAAGTAAATAAAACCACTCTGCATCTTATTTTTTAATGATGTGAAATGACAGGTTTTGTGGATTATATTTAGGTCAGGTATAACCATATATACTATTTCCATTTAAACACAAATTATCTTGAAAAAATTTTGCTGTTTTTTAAAGTGACCACTAGATGGTATGCAAATACTCTTTCTTCAGTTCTGGTTCTACTGTTTTTAGATTTTTAGAACATGAGATGTACCTCGTGTATGTGATGTTCTGATTTAACTTTGTTCTTGTCCTTGCAATGGGGAATAGGAGGAGGAGACATTGCTTAGATTAGGTATTTTTAATTAAGTATAGTCAACACTATAGAACCAATTTTATTTCCATACATGTTGAAGATGTTATTTTGACTTTTTAAATTTTACATTTTTCATATCATTTTCTCAGTATACTCAAGAATTAGTTATTAAACAATAACACTTAAAAATTGGCTGCAATTAGCTAATGTATTTCAAACTTAGAAGTTCTCTTGACTTGAATAACTAAAAATATTTTGCATTAGGGGTTTTAAAAATTGCTTAGAGGTTTACAAAACTACATGATTACCAAATATAAATGCCACCTCTACTCTGCAAAAAAAATAAATAAAAATAAATGTTTTGTATGTAAACTAGAAAATACTTTTAATAGCTAAAAGTAATTCCCAAGTTAGCCTATTGAAATATATGTATTTTCATATATGTGAAAATGCTCAATGTCCCTCTGTCTAACTGAAATTTTGATTTGTTTGTTCTGTTTTGTTTTTGAGATGGAGTCTCACTCTGTCACCCAGGCTGGAGTGCTGTGGCACAATCTCGGCCCACTGCAACCTCTGCCTCCCTGGTTCAAGTGATTCTTCTGCCTCACCCTCCTGAGTAGCTGGGATTATAGGCACCTGCCACCATGCCCAGCTTATTTTTGTATTTTTAGTAGCGACGGAGTTTCATCATATTGGCCAGGTTGGCCTTGAGCTCTTGACCTCAAGTGATCCATCCCTCTTGGCCTCCCAAAGTTTTGGGATTACAGGTGTGAGCCACCAGGCCCGGCCTGAAATTTTGATTTCTTTTCCCCAACTAATCAATGAAATTAATGGGTTATGTCTTAATCCATTTAGTGCTGCTATAATGGAATACAAGACATTGGGTAATTTACAATGAATAGAAATTGATTTGATTCATGATTATTGAGGATTGGAAGTCCAAGATTGAAGGTCTGACATCTGGTGAGGTCTTTCTTGCTGTGACATAACATGGTAGAAGGTATCACATGTATGAGAGGGAATGTGAGAGAGAGTCAAACTCACTTTTATAATAAACCCACTCCTTGGAGAATGACATTAATCCATTCATGAGAGCAGGGCCCTCGTGATCTAATCACCTCTTAAAGGTTCGTATGAGAGGGAATGTGAGAGAGGGTCAAACTCACTTTTATAATAAACCCACTCCTTGGAGAATGACATTAATCCATTCATGAGAGCAGGGCCCTCATGATCTAATCATCTCTTAAAGGTTCTACTTCTCAGTGCTGCTGCACTGGAAATTAAATTTCCAACACATTTTGGGGACACATTCAAAACATAGCAAATTACTATCTCCCATGAGGTAATGCCATCCATTGTTGTACAGTAGTCTCCCCTATCCATAGGGAATATGTTCCAAGAGCCCACAGGGATACCTGAAACCACGAACAGTACCAAACTCTATATATTCTATGATTTTTCTATCTGATTATCCACAGCCACTAAGTGACTAACAGGTAGGTAGCATATACAGTATAGATAGGCTGGGCAAAGGGATGATTCACATCTTGGATGGGATGGAGTGGGTTGGTGTGGGGATTTCATCACACTACTCAGAACAGTACACAATTGAAAACATGAATTTTTTATTTCCGGAATTTTTTACCTATTATTTTTGGACCACAGTTAACTGCAGGTAACTGACAGCATGAAAAGCAAAACTGTGGCTGAAGAGACACTACTGTACAGCAAATCGATGGTGAGCCTAAGTCATTCCAAAACCAACTGCTATCTGAAGTATCATGCAACACTACTTCCCATAATTAGACAGTTTATATCCATCATTCCCACTTTATTATTCCTCCTGTAAAGCAGGAGAAGTTTTGGGCAGCAGTCACCTGCCTATGGTCCCAGCCTATGGCCTCCAGTTGGCAGCAGTCATGCTCCTGTCATTCTTCTGCATGAGGGTTAATAAAATATCAGCAAAGCATAGCGGGGAAAGTGAAGATGATATGGATGGTCACGGGTATCCCTGACTTAAGTGCGTATGCATTAATTGAACAATATCCTTGAATATGCAATATAGTTACATGTATTAGTGCAATTTCAGGGACAAAAACACCGTATTTAGTTACATTATTTAGCTGTTTATATAAGCACATATGCCTATACAACTATACACAACTATATATGTATGCACACTATGAATGTAAAAGGTAACTTACATACATAACCAAAAAAATAGTAAGGAAACTCCTTAAATCCTAAATTATCTAAATTTTCCCGATTACCCATTCTCAGGTAATTGAGACTTCATCATCAGCCTGAACTTCATGTTCATCTACGTGATTCTTCTTTTTACCACATTTTTTCTAAATTCTTGGCCTTGTAATTTCATACTTGCTTTCTCTGTTCTTGTTCTGGGTCACAAAGTAATCTCAGAAGGAGATAGACAAACGTGGATTTCTCGCCTTACAGAGACCAACTCAATGGCAGTCCTCCTGCTTGCGAATTTATTGCTGAATCCCCCAAAGTAATTCTATCCATTGCCTAATTTCCAGCTTCTCTTATTCCACACAAATACACTATTTATGAGCTCACCTTTGGCTTCATTGAAAAGATGGAATCTCTTGGATCTTTTCTTCTTAACCTGATATTTTATTTTCTGAAAAATAATTGCAAGGGAAGGTGTGCTGATCTTTATAACCCATAATCAAGTAACTTTTCATCCCATAATTTCCTGACACCTGAGAGCTTTGCTCTGTATTGTTTATGTTGAGCCACTCCTTCTACTTTAATACATGGTATTTTTTTTTAATCTTAATAGACAACAACCAGAAAACAAACTCCAAAGAATCCTTCCTTTTCTCCGCTAGACTTGCCCCCGGTTATCAACTTTTATCTTTTATTTCACTGAAACTATGTCAATATGTCCAGCATTTTTCTTCCCATTTTTATGAACTATGACTTCTGCAATTTTCCATCTGACACCCCTCTTCTAAAAAATGCTGGTTTTAAATTTCCAGCACTCCATTTATAGCCACCTCTCCTGGCACTTTGACTGGACCTCTGGTCTCTTAGTTTGTTGACCAAGCTTTCCTTTGTGAACCTCTCTTGTGGTGTGGACTGTATGGATCACTAACTTGATATTCCTCCAATCATTTTGATACCATGTTTATTTAAAGTCTCTTGCATTTCCATTTTCTTCCTAATTATAGATATTTCTCAGGTCTCGTTGCATTACTGAACCTTTGCTTTTCCATTTATTTTCTGCTTATTTACTTATTCATTCACCCATTCCTTTTATACAGCTATCAGTTTATCCATACCACCACTAAGTATGACATATTGTATTGGGATATGGCTCTACAGGGTAAAGATTACTATAGAAGGGCTGAGTGGCAAGCGTTGAAAGAATGCTAACATTGGGAAATAACCATTTGACAACAGCATACAATTGTATACATAAACCACATAATCATAACAAAGATTAGTTTAGGCAAGAATCATCAATGGACATTAACTCTAGAAGGAAATTTTGGTGAGGTACAAGATATTTGCATTGTCTTAAAATGTCTCCTAACGTATTGGTTAATAGTTGCAAAGGAAATTATAGGGATCATAGAATAGAGAAATTAAACATCACTTTGAGTGATAAAATCAACATCAGAAAATGAGACGTTGTCTCCCTGCATGCATTATGCCCCGATAAAATATCACTTAAGCATTTGGACTTCAGCTTCCTCATCAATAAATTGAAGATGTGTCTTGTGAATTCAAGAACACAGCTTGGTGCCTGAATTATAGAAAACATTCAATAAATGTTAATTGCTCCATTTCAAGTCTTCTCTAATATGACTTTATACATTTCATACATTTAATCCCATTGTTCCTCAGTATGTTTTCTTCGCCCAAATCCCATGTGTGTTTCTTTTCCTTAACTAGTTTGGCAGCTAGCATTTAGCATTGTGTCTTGCATAGAATAGATGCTGATGCATATTATTTTATTGCCGTTGGTTTTTGATTACTTATGTACCATGTTTTGTCTGGCCAAGTGAAGGAGAAAGGACTCTTCTAATTTATACTAAATCCGTTGCTATAGATACCACATTTTCCTCTAGGTTTTCATTTTCTTACTTCTTTCTATGATAATCAGCAAATTATTTTCATCACATCTCTTTTTACCTTGATTTAGCTAACCACACAAATAACAAGAAATGTAATAATTTAATAGAAAAACAATCCAAATGTAAAGCTTAAAAACAATTGCCCTTATAATAAAGTTTACCATCCAAAACTAATATTGGAAGACATATTCATAGATTATGCTTTGAAGCATAATGTAACAATGTTTTAGAGGTTTTATCCAATTGTGGCTAAAGAAATGAATTGCTAAGACTATGCGATGCAATTTAATTAAGTAGTTTTAAATCTCATCTGTTACGTTAATATTGCATTGGCAAATATGTTTACTGATTACACAGAGAAATAAGGTAACTATAGATTTTAAACTACCATTATTTTCCATTGTGTCTAAGAAATAATTAAGCTATTAGATTTGAGTGCATGACTCATTTTAATTATGCTCCCTCAGAACTTCATTATTTACGTTAAAAATCATCTGTCAAATTTAGATTTTTTGATTCGGAGAACAAAAATATGGTTTTCATTTGTTATTTAATATATTTAGCATACAGTTTGTGCTCATTAGATCATATTGTAATTTGTCTATATTATAACATGAAATGAGGGAAATGAATATTGATTCAATACAAATAAAGTGAATGAGAGTCAATTTAATATTTTGAGTGATTTTCACAATCATTGCTTAGTAATTTAGTAATCTTTTTTCATTAATTGTGTAGCTCAGATTAAATTTTTAAGCTTTCTTTTTAGATAAACTTAATAAATGTATTAAGGTAATACATGTTTCATAAATTAACTACTTGTTCTTCAGTTTGAGAAATTGAATGCTTGCAATAGAACCTTAATTCTTTGCATATAGAAAATCAAAGCAATATTTTCATTTGGTTTAAAAAATTTGAAAAAGAAATTAGGTTTATGGCATCATAATCCATGGCACTTTTGTAGCTTGTTAAACGCATGGTAGTGTTGAATTCTTGAGATAAAAAGCAATGACTAACAAATAGCTCACCTTTATTTAGTCCTTTTTTCATAGTATTTAAAGCCACAGTGCCATAAGACAACACCTAGGGATATAACACCAATCTTCATCTAACTTATTTGTGAGTAATTTTCAATATCTATCAAATAATGAATAAAAAGAAGTGAGAATAAAGGAAATATTTTGTTCTAAAATCTATATGCATAATATTAATAACCTCTGTCAAATTTTACTAGATGAACAGCATCTTGTATACACTAATTTTCATCTTAACTCTATGAACTCCATTTGACAAATTAAAAAATAGTCCTATATTAACTTGTTAAGAGAAAACTTTGGAAAAATTAAACATGGCTGTTTGTTTGAGCAAAGTATGATTTATGAATTGGGCAGCAATTAGAACCAAGAGAAGTTCAGAACGTTCTGCCCAGCATTGTGGGCAGGCAGTGTTTATAGACAGAAAAAGAAAGTTTTACAGAAACAGCTTAATTGGTTACAGTGTAGAATTTGCCTTACAGGAACTTCTTCTAGTCAGTTGGCAGCCTATGAATGATTGAAGCTCAGCTGCGATTGGTTGAGACTCAGCTACTTGTTACAAGAATATACTAAGTGGAGTTCAGTTTGCTTATATACTAAGTTAGGTTGGAGTTCACGACGTAAGAATTCAAAGTACAGAGGAAGTTTTAGGCTAAATTTAATTTTATTTAACAATCTCCAAATCCAAAGGTTAAATAACCTGGCCAAAGTTATGAGGCAAGTGCAGGCAGAACTAGAATTTAAAAAGAGGCCAGTCTGGATTTATAGTCTGTGCTTTTAGCCACAATGCATACTGTCTTCATAGGCATGATTATATTTAAGTGTAAAGACCAACCAAGTTTTAGTCTCTACTTTTTTCCTTTGATCATGGCTATATTCTACATTCATCTCACCAGAAACCTAAGAAATATAACTTTTCAAATCATGTATTATCTTTTAACATTCCATTTTATAGAAATAAATTATTTGGATGCCAAGCTTTAAAATACCTGAAATCATTTTAACCTGATTTTCATTTTTCTGATGAAGGCTGGAAAATGTTTAAAGTGGGAACGGTAACATCTACCATCAAAGATTATTGTAAGGATTGAGGTGAGTAAGATGCCACAGAAGTTATGTGTAAAAAATTACAAAGTGTGCTTTACGAACGTGAGCAATATTTTTACTTTTCTCTGTGTGTTTTATGAGTGTTCATAATAATGACATAGTTACGACTAGAAAAAGGAGATTCAACTTTCGACTAACTAGTACCACAAATAAATTCCTAAGAATGGTGCAATAAAAAGATCTGTTTTCCCCCTTGAGTATGGGGGAGATATGAGTTATTTAAGGAATTTCAACTGGTACTCTGATACACTAGCTGGTTTAGCTCCTCTGCGGAAACAGTATTTTATGCTTTTTAACAATTCTTAACAATATTGGGTAGAACCTAAGTTTTTTTGTATGTGTGTGCATGTCCCTTATTTTGAAAGATACATATATATAATGTGTGGTTGTGTGTATATTAGATGAATTGGGTGCTTGCCCACCTGCCATAATAAATAAAAACTTGAGAGGTAACTGGATCATAGATACTTTTTCCTGAGATATATATATCTATATATATATATACACACACACACATATGTCAGAAATATATATATATATTTATTTATTTATATACTGCCACTCTTTTCACATAGAATGGCCTCTGTAGACAAGAATAAAAGTCATACTTTAACATTTTTTCAACAAGTACTAATTCTACCACCTGCACATCTGGTATCTAAAGCATACAAATCTCCCTCTAATTACATGGAATATTAGCACTTCAGACATGTGTACAGAATTCAATCATGGATTAATTGTAATTTAATACTTGCCAGATGTTCACTTGAGAGAGCTAATGTTTAAGAGATGGCGTAGAGATTCATTAAGTACTCATTCCTCTGAGTTAACTAACTTGCCTCGTTTCTCCATCCTGAGTTAGGCCACAAGGAAGCAATATTGATTTTCCTTACCATCTCATAAGATACTTCAAAGTCAGGAAATGAGACCACATCTCATATGTAGCCACTTCCAACAGATCATTCCTCTTCTGTTGTAAAAACAGTTTTCCACCCTGACATGTAAACAGCTTGATAGTCATCACTCCCATCCTTACAACAAGGAAAAATTGAAAACGAACAACTCTTCTTGGATCCCTCAGATAATTGGGATTCCAGGAAAACCATTGCCCCAAAACAGTAGAGATAGTCAAAGAAGTACAGTTTACCAGAAGGCAGAAGCTGGTGTAGACAGTGATTGGTAGGAATAATTAACAGAATTGACAAAAATGCTACAGGTGAACTAGCATCAGAGTTAAAACCCCTGGAAGGCCCCACACTTTTATTATTTTTACCCCCAGGAACACTACCAGGTTTTTGTGGTGAAGATTAGAGAAAAAGCTTCCTATATGTTAGGCACTGGGAGGGGAAACACAACCATTTAAAAATACACCTAGAGCATTCTGCTCTCTTTAACAAAGATTGCTCCTAACTGAAACTACTATACTAGAGCCTCATCTGACCTGGGAGAAGGGCAATAAGCCAACTCTCAGCCCACTGGCCTTCCTGTCTTACATAAGCGGAGAAATAAAAAGGCTATGAGACTCTTCTGATGGTCACAACCCAGGGTCTCTGTTCCCCTAAACCCCCAAATGGAGATTTAATTATAGGATTATAGAATGCTTTCCTTCCCCAGCACTTCGCACACTGTCAGGGCTGTGGAATTATATAATAGCAGTAGATTACATCTTATAGTCTTTATATATATATATTTTTTTTATTATACTTTAAGTTCTAGGGTACATGTGGACAACATGCAGATTTGTTACATATGCATACATGTGCCAAGTTGGTGTGCTGCACCCACCAACTCGTCATTTACATTAGGTATATCTCCTAATGCTATCCCTCCCCCCTCCCCCCCTTCCCCCCCACCCTACAACAGTCCCCAGTGTGTGATATTCCCCTTCCTGTGTTCAAGTGTTCTCATTGTTCAATTCCCACCTATGAGTGAGAGCATGCGGTGTTTGGTTTTAGTCCTTGTGATAGTTTGCTGAGAATGATGGTTTCCAGCTTCATCCATGTCCCTACAAAGGGCATGAACTCATCCTTTTTTATGGCTGCATAGTATTCCATGGTGTATATGTGCCACATTTTCTTAATCCAATCTCTCTTTGATGGACATTTGGGTTGGTTCCAAGTCTTTGCTATTGTGAATAGTGCCGCAATAAACATACGTGTGCATGTGTCTTTATAGCAGCATGATTTATAATCCTTTCGGTATATACCCAGTAATGGGATGGCTGGGTCAAATGGCATTTCTAGTTCTAGATCGCTGAGGAATCACCACACTGTCTTCCACAATGGTTGAACTAGTTTACAGTCCCACCAACAGTGTAAAAGTGTTCCTATTTCTCCACATCCTCTCCAGCACCTGTTGTTTCCTGACTTTTTAATGATCGCCATTCTAACTGGCATGAGATGGTATCTCATTGTGGTTTTGACTGGCATTCCTCTGATGGCCAGTGATGATCATTTTTTCATGTGTCTGTTGGCTGCATAAATGTCTTCTTTTGAGAAGTGTCTGTTCATATCCTTCACCCACTTGTTGATGGGGTTATTTTTTTCTTGTAAATTTGTTTGAGTTCATTGTAGATTCTGGATATTAGCCCTTTGTCACATGAGTAGATTGCAAAAATTTTCTCCCATTCTGTAGGTTGCCTGTTCACTCTGATGGTAGTTTCTTTTGCTGTGCAGAAACTCAATCTTTGACAAATCTGACAAAAACAAGAAATGGGGAAAGGATTCCCTATTCAACGAATGGTGCTGGGAAAACTGGCTAGCCATATGTAGAAAGCTGAAACTGGATCCCTTCCTTATACCTTATACAAAAACTAATTCAAGATGGATTAAAGACTTAAATGTTAGACCTAAAACCATAAAAACCCTAGAAGAAAACCTAGGCAATACCATTCAGGACATAGGCATGGGCAAGGACTTCATGTCTAAAACACCAAAAGCAATGGCAACAAAAGCCAAAATTGACATCTTACAGTCTTGTAAGGCACAGGTTCTTTTTAAGAAGTGGTTTCTAGGGAAACCAAATTACAACAGGGTAAACAAAAGAATAAGAACACTAGAAGAAATTGAAACCTCTGACTCATGCAGCAACAGTAAACAAAATACAGTTTAACCCCTAGCCAGAAAAACTAAAAGCCTATTTACTTCAGTTCCTATTACCCAATATATCATGTCCAACATTCAACAAAAAATTACAAGGCAAGGACAAGCAGAGTCTGAAGAAACAAAGCAAACATCAGAACCAGACTCAGATATAGCAGAGACTTGGCCATTACCAGAATAGAAATTTTAAATAAGTATGTTTAATATACTAAGGACTTCAATGGAAAAAATGACACACAAGCAAAATTGTAACACTTTTGGTCTCTACCTGCAACACAGTCCTTAGCATTGTCTAGCAATCTTTCTGTGTTTCCCTACTTTGCTCCCTTTTTTTGCATTCTTCAGAGATGCCATTTTACTATTCTCAAATATCAGGCACTGAATCTTTCTTTCGTTTACAGCATTAACACCAGATTTAATAAAGAAAACAGAAGCTGTCGCACAATCACTTGACTTCCTATTGGGAAACTATTCAGAACATGGACTCCAGAGTCAGACCTATGTTCAAATCCTAGCCCTACTAAGCATATGGCCTTGGCCTTGGGGAGGTAACAACCTTTCTGAATGAGTTTTCGCTTCTATATAATAATAGAGATAATAAATTTTTTCTTCATTGAATTATTTTGAGGATTAAATGAACGTGCATTTTAAATATTCAAAATAGTGCTTAGTACATAGTAGATCCTCATTAAATAGCATAAATTAAAATTATTGTGATTGTCACTGTTGTTTATGCCATCCATTTCTATAAGCCCGACTTCTTCAATATTTGTTCCCTTCTATTTTAAAGGAAAAGGTATCCTTCTTGGTACAACATGAAAAGCTCATCCTCTCACCTATATTTTTTATTCTATTCCCTCCTGCCTTTCAGTTGCTCATTTCTAGTTTCAATTACTTTTAAGTCCCGTTATCCAGTATCTTTCCTACTTATTTCTTCCTACCTCTTTCTCATCATCATTTAAGTATGCTTAATCGTGTCCACCTTAAAGGCAAAGGAAATGAATTCCATTTTCACTAGTGGCTTATACCCAACAAACTCTCCTAGAGACAACTATTATAAACTGTAGAAACACACAAAAATAACTGTGTGATGGCCCTAAAAATGACAAACATCAGAGAGAACTGGAAAAGATTCAATCCTTGAAAGAAGAAAAACAGACTGGGTGAGATTTACACTTATAGGGCTTTTCTCCTGAAGGCACTCCAGAGTCCCAGTGTCATGAGTGACTAGGACTTAAGTAGAAATCTGAAGCCGTGTGCTTGAGAAGTAGAAGGGTAGAAGGCAGTGCTACAAGGGTGGTTGGAAACTGAGAGTCGAAATTTTCAAAAGGACAGATCCACAAAATGGGAAGCCCCAATGGGTATATAAGCTCCCCTGAAATATGAATTCTTCCAGGGCTGCAAAAATCCCAAGGGAAAAAAATTCATAAACAAACAGCTACAAGGTTAAAAGAGTTGAATAGAGATTTCACCTGTTGCCCATTTCAGGGAAAAAGAGTTGGAATCCTGACAAAGCAGAAGCACTTGATAAACAACTGTGTATTGAAACTCCAGGAAAGCTACTTTAGGAGTGAAGACTGCATCTTGGACTAAAATAGTCTCCCTAGGACAGAAGAAAAACAAACAAACAAAAAAAACAAAATAGACCCACTCTTGCAAAGCTTACAGTCAAGCCTGCAGGTTTCCTGTCTGGCAATTACTGAGTAGATTCTATTGAATCAACTCTTCCGAAGATAACAACTTCTATATAAAACTCCAAACCAAATAAATAGAAAACCTACCTGAAGGCACTGAGTTACTAAAAACAGGCAGAAAACTGCACGGATGTGGGCCCTTGGAAGAAGGGATCACACTGGATAGATTTTCCATTTTTCACAGCTTTACTGAAAATAGATTAGACTTACCACAAGGACAGCTAAGCACAGAGAAAAACATCTTTAGTCTTACTTGCTCAGAGAAAGAGAAAGTAAAGGTATGGACAGTCACAACAGCTGAAGTGAGACAGTGACAGCCCCAAGTTGTATCTGACCTCTGAACGGATCTCTGGCTGGTCACCGAATGACACACTGATAGGACAGACTGCAAGTGACCTAGCAGTAACACAAAGAGCTACACATGGATTTCAGCTATCACCCACATTAGAGAAAACAGAGCTTGTAAGTTTTAGGCTGGCCAATTTCTACTAACAATTTCTGGTATGTTAAGCAAATCATATTGTGAGCAGTTTAAAACTAGTTCTGTCCCTGCATAAATAGGATGTAGATTATCCTATAGCAAAAACTGCTAAGTAGTTAAGAATAAACACAAATTACAGTTTATACATCTGCTTATTATGAGCCATTATTTATTACAATAAAAAATTAAAACCCTGAAGGGAATAGATAAGAATCCAGAATCTGTACAATATATAATTTTTTTTATGCTTAGGATACAATCCAAAATTACCAGGCATATTAATAAATATAAAAACATGACCCATAATCAAGAGAAAAGGCAATCAGTGGAAACAAAACTCAAGATAATCTAACTGTTGTAATTACCAAATAAGGATTTTAAATTACTTACTATAACTGACCTCGAGGAAATATAAAGTAATAAATCAATTGGAAATCTCAGAGATATAGAAATTGTAAAAAAATTGCAATTCAATAATATAATAAATATCTCAGTAAAAGATAGTAAAAGCTTTAAATAGGAAGTTTATGCAAGACGTTCTATAATTGGCAAAAATCATATTAAAATATGTTCATTATTACTAGTTATCTTCAATGTAAATTTAAACTACATTGAGATACCGCTTCACACCCACTGGAATAGCTAAAGTAAAGCCTGAGTATACCAACTATTGAAGAGGATTTGAAGCAAGTAGAACTTGCCTATACTGTAAAATGTTAATCATTTTGAAAGTTTAGCATTATCTTGTAACCTTAAACATATGCCTAACCTTTGGCCTGGTAACTACCTAGGTATTTACCTAGGAGAAAAGATGGGCACCATTTTTCTTCATAGTGTACAAATAGCAAAGTCAATCTAAATATCCAGCAACAAGAGAATGGATAAACAAATGTGATGAATGAAACTCCATCCAGTATGAAAAAGCACAGACTATGCTATCTCAATAATATGGATAATTCTCAGAAACATTTAGCTAAGTGAAAGAAACCAGATCTAAAGGACTTCATAATATATAATTCCATTTATATGAAGTTCAAGCACAAACAAAACTAAACCATGGTGAAGTCAGAAGACTAGTTATCTTTAGTGTCACAGGTAATGAGTAGCTGGGTCAGTGTCACAGGCAGTAAAGGAATTTACCATGACAGTTGTATGTAAAGAAAGGCAGATATATTAGAGAAAGTATGAAAATATGTTGTAAGGGTGCAACAGGCTGATCAGCAAGAGAGGAGCCGACTGCAAGGAGACAAAGGCTTGCTGGGGATTTTATAGGATGGTGCTTGTGCTGGACAGAGCTACATGCAGTACTGATAATACCAAGCTAACTTGCATTTTTCTATCAGGGTCTGCTGATAAGCTGGGCTCAGGAAGATTGCAGGTCATTTGCACGGGAGGGCTATGTGTCCTGGACCATGAAAAAAAGGCAGACTTACATAGAACAGATATGCTTTCTCTTTTTGCTTTCCCCTCCTTGCCAAGACTGACTCCTTATCCCTTTAGGACTCCACTTTAGGAGATAGATTTGACTAGAAATAGGCATTAAGGAACTCAGGATGATGAAAATATTCGGTATCTCAATTGTGGTGGTGGTTATATGGATGTGTACCTTTGTACAACTCAATGCTCAAAACTTATTCTTTAATTAAGCAAAAAAAAATTGTACCTCAATTTTAAAAAATTAAAAAAAAATGTTCGTTCTTACATAAATACTGGCTAGCATGCTATCTGTAATCCATTCCATGGCATTGCCACATCCAATGCACAACTTCTGGAAATCTTCTGTGCTCTTTCTCTGCTCTGTCAGAACATATTAATATTCAGGCTCTTATTTTCTCTCATATGGCTTATTGAATTATCTTTTAATTAAGATCTCTGAAATGTAACTGAAGTTATCTTTTTAAAATGTAAAATTGATAACATCACATTATTACTTAACAATTGATCTTCAGCTAAATCTCAAACTCCTTTCTGGGTTTTATAAGTGTCTTTATGTTCAGTCTGTGTCCCACCTCCATCTTTTTACAATTTACCCACTAGAATATTTAGTCCCAGACATTAGAAATGTTTTCTGTTCAATTTCAGATCTTTCTCTAGCTTTAAATTCCTCATATATGCTTATCCTTTGACATGAAGCAATCCTATTTTCCTCAACCTGACTAATTCCTACTCAATCATCTGGTCTCAGCCTAATTAACCTTTTGTTCTAGGAAGCTGTTCCCAACAACGTATTCTGTTCAGGGCATAAATGTTCTCAAAAATACCTATGCCTTTCAAACTATATTTAGTTACTCGTTTATTTGTCTATTTTTCTTACTAACTCCAAATATGTTATTTTAGGGATTATGTCTGTCATGTTAGGATTGCATTTACAACACCTACAACGATTTCTGGTCCATGGAAGAACTTCAATAAATATATAATTATTACTCAGTGATTGATTAAATAAATGAATGATGAATGAAATAAAAAATCAGTGAGTAATATTCTTGGCCTTGTTTTAAAAGAGGAACTACATAAAGTAGGCATTTAGAGAACAGTTGAAGATCATCTACAAAAGTACAGCCAAAAGTTTCATTCATAAATGTCTCATTGCTGCTTAAGTGTGCCACCTTTTGTATTGGCTGTTTTTAGAAACCTCTGACTGATAAGCAACATAGTCTTAATTTCTAACGAATTCTGGTATATTGCACAAATAAGACTGTGGGTAAGTTTCTGTTCTTGCATAAAAAGGATATAAGTTCTGCTATAACAAACTGCTAAGTAGTTAAATAGTTAAACATAAAAATAAGAATAACAGGTAACGGTTTATAAGTAGACTTTCCAGAGAAAACTCAAGGAAAGCAACATAGTTATTCAAAGAAAATTTCCAGCAGAAAATTTGGGATTCAATCCATGGCACCTCTCAAGCATCACAAGAATGCATACAAATCTAATGTTAACTAGGTAAATTATTTCTCCTAATTTTATTGCTCTGTTACAGTCTGTCTATATTTGTTAAATCCTCATTCTTTCCCAGGTTAATACCTGGCAAACCCATCAGATATGAAAACATTTGAGTGAATAATAGAACTTTTAAAATAAAAAAGAGTTGTTTTCATTTTTTGTTTATTTTCTTTAGTACTAGGTGATAATGCTATTAGCTAGCATTTACCAAGTGGTTACTGCTTATCAGATAATGTTCAGTTACTGATCACTGACAGATTTTGTTCCACCTTATTGAAAAATAAGTGAGAAAAATGAATGATGGATAGATATTTATAACATAATATCAAGAAAAATAGCAGATTATAAAAAACAGTATAATTCTGATAATTTAAGATTATAGGTATACTGTGTGTATGTGTGTGTGTGTGTGTGTGTGTGTAAAAAAAAGCTAAGCAAATTACTCACCAAAATGATGACAATGATTATAGCTGCATGGTGAGATTTCCAGTGACTCTTATTTTAAAAATTTATTTATTGTGTTTTAAGTGGGCATTTAATGATGAGCACACATTATTTCAATTATAAGTAACAATTTCTCCCTTCTCACATATATTTTCACTTTGGAAAAATTAAAAGAGAAATATTATACATTTAGTCTTATTTATTAATCTTATATCTACTTCTATGTCCATAAACAGAAACCTGTTACTTCAAGCTTTATAAATTTAGGATATTTTTCTGTATGTTCTATGCCTGAGCCATATTTTACCAGAATCAGAGTGAGTGGGAATGGCTCACTGAAAGACAAATGAATAATGTTAAAGGGAATAAATTGTAGTTGTGTCTCAGCTCCTGTTTTTTCTACTTAGTATATAGCTAAACAAATTAGTTTAGTTTTTAAATATATGAGCCCCACTAGAGTTAAGAACATAATCACCAAATACATTTATTTACTCTTACAAGTTTAAATATATGTGAGAACTTATTGAAAAAGAATTTCTCTTGAACTATATGAAAACCCCAGAGTATTAGAGACAAGAATTTCCCACTATTCAGACAATATAAAATTATTCCATCCCAATTCCACTTGATATATGTATATCAAGGTGCTACACACTTTAAACAACTGGATCTCTTGAGAACTCTATCAAGAGAACAGCACCAAAGGAAGTTGCCCCCCACCAGGCCCCACCTCCAACATTAGGGTTACAATTCAACTTGCGATTTGGGTGGGGACACAAATCCAAACCATATCACTTGGAATAAACTCTCTTGACATTGATAATTCATTATTTCATATAATTTTTCCAGAATAATGGGTCAAGAAGGTTGTGATAAGTGTTTTATTCTACCGTTTATTCTTTGAATGAACACAGAAGGCCTTCTTTAGAAATGACTAATAACAAGAAGGAAAGTTTTATTTGATACTTATCAAGAATCAACTGAATAAAAAGTTTTCTGATTTTTCCACCACATATAAATTACTTAATGCCTCCTAAATTGTTATTCAAAAGGAATGATAGGGGGAAATTATAAATTTGATTTACAATTCGGGGTAATAAAATGTTCTCCCTTGACAAACTTTCTCCAAATTGGTCTAAGGATTACAATTGGCATCCTTTACTAATCACATTATACCATGAATTAAAATTAAACCACTGCATACTTAATATAAGAGCCTTATTATAGTACCATTTATCTCTTTCCTATTCTTTGTACTATTGTCACAAATTTTATTTCTACATGTTTCAAATGCCACACTTTATTTTATAATTAAGCAATCAATTTAAAGAATTTAAGAAATGATAAGATTATTATTTTATATTTATCTGCATATTTACCACTATAAATGCTCATCATTTCTTCCTATATAAAAGAATTTCCATCTGGAGTTATTTACTTTCTGCCTGAAGAACTTTCTTTAGCAATGTTTTTGTGTATTGTGCTGCAACAAATTCTATCAACTTTTGTTTACCTGAAAAATGTCTTTCTTTCACCTTAAATCTTTAAAGACACATTTCCTGGACACAGATTCTTTCTTTCAGAATTTTTAGAGTATTATTCCATTATTCCATTGTCTTCTGATTTATGTTGTTTCTTAAGAGAGGTCAGTTATAAATCTCTTTGCACTTCCACTATCTATAATTTTTTTGACCGCTATGGTTGCTTTCATAATTTTTTTCTATTTATCAGTAGTTTGACTACGATTTTCCTATGTGCATTTTCTTCTTTCTTTAAGCTGTTCGGGATTCACCAAGTGTCCTGCATCTGTAGGTTGCTCTTTTTAAATCAAATTTGGAAAAAATGTTAGTCAATATCTCTTCAAAAATTTTTTCCTGCACCTTTTCTTTATTCTCCTTTGGGGACTCTAATTACACATATGTTATACTACTTGATATTGCCATCATGGACATGGAGGCTTTATTCTATTTTTCGGTCAGCTTTCTATTTGTACTTTAGTTCGGAAAATTTCTGATGACTTATTTTCAAGTTTACAACAAATGCCTTCTGTTTTGTGCAATCTGTTGTTAATTATAAGCAATGAATTTTATTTCAGAGATCGTGTTTTTCAGTTTATGGTTTCCATTTTTCCTTCTTTATAGTTTTATGGTTCTTCTGAAATTTTGCATTGCTTCTCTAATTTTCCCATCTTTTTCTATATCTTTAACATATTTATCATAATTATGTTCAAGTTCTTACTGGTAATTTCAATATTTAGGTCATAAGTGAGTTTGTCTCTAGTGAACTGTAATCACATATCTGATTTTTAAGTTTACATTGTGCATTGTAGGGACTTGGGAATCTGTTATCTTCTGAAGAGTGCTGTATTTTTACAGGAAATCAGCTAAGTTACTGGCAGTTTACTTGATATTTTAAAAGATTATCTTTAGGCTTTCTTAGAATGGAGAATTTTGCTTTTTCTTTGAGTCTTATGGCAAAGTGTTTTGTCTTTGTATGCAACCTTTACTCCTAAGATGTAACCCTTATATTGTTTCAACAGAGATCTTGGGATATTTACCAATTTCCTCAAAATGGTGAAATTCTCACTGTAATCCTGTTTCTCCAGCAGTGGACAGCTGCTAATAGTACAACTCTTCTAGAGTTTTAGATGTTTTCCCCAAATGGGCTTATTGATGTCTTGTTTTGTGCATGTACAGTTTAGGGGGTCATCCAACAATTTGAGAGGGATTAATATGCAGTATCTGTGGTACTATTCTTTCTGAGATTTTATCCTCTAATCCCATTGTCTGCCTCCTTAGACTGTTAGTGTCTTTCTTCTTGCGTTCTATCAAAGGTATGTCATATAAACTGGGTGTTTCCTCAAGGAAAAACCATATCAATGGGAATCTCACCCAGAGTGAGATGAAATCCCTCGTTTGTGTTTGTTTTTATTACTCTTTTTAAAAAACTATTTGTATTCAATATTTTGTCCATAGTATATAATTGTTATCAGCAGGTGGGTTATTTCATTTATAAGCTAAAAGCTCCCTTCACTTTTATTTGCTTGATTTGCAAATTAGTGAACTAGAAATCATTGAAATATTTTACTAAAATTAAATTCATTTAAATGCAAAGTATCTCTTAATTACATGCATCTTGGCACAACAAGTGAATAAGAGCTTCAGGAATTAGGTATGTCATTATATTAAAGTATATCAGGCATTATGCAATGGGCATACTACTGTTTACACAAACAGATTATTGAAAGATGACAATCAAGAATCTCAAGTCATTTTGATCCAAGTATTTGCTGAAGTTGCCAACATGTTTTCTGATGTTTATTAGTATTACTCTTGCATTTTACTCCATATAATTTAAATTTTTTACATTGATTTGCTTGCTTAAGGCAATACTATGTGTCTTGGGAAAGATCTATATTCAACATAAATAACGATCTTTAAGAACACCTCACATTCACAAAATAATCCATAGTTTGCAAACAAAACAAAATTCACATATTTTTACACAATTTAATTTTCTTAACCACTGCTGGAGGCCATGGGAGCCCACCTTTTGCATCAGTGTGACCTAGATGTGAGACATGGAGTCAAAGGAGATCATTTCAGAGCTTTAAGATTTGGCTACCTCACTGGATTTTGGACCTGCATGGGGCCTGTAGCCTCTTCGTTTTGACCAATTTTTCTCATTTGGAATAGCTGTATTTACCTAATGCTGGTACTCGCATTGTATCTAGGAAGTAACAAACTCGCTTTTGATTTTACAGGCTCAGAGGCAAAAGAGACTTGCCTTGTCTCACATGAGACTTTGGATTTGTACTTTTAGGTTAATGCTGGAATGAATTAAGACTTTGGGTTACAGCTGGAAAGCATGATTGGTTTTGAAATATGAGGACATGAGATTTAGGAGGGTCCAGGGGCAGAATTATATGGTTTGGCTCTGTGTCCCCACCCAAATTTCACCTTGAATTGTAATAATCCCTACGTGTAGTGGGAGAGACCCAGTGGGAGGTAATTGAATCATGGGGATGGGTTTTTCCCATGCTGTTCTCTTGATAGTGAACAAGTCTCATGAGATCTGATGGTTTGATAAAGGGGTGTTCCCCTGCACAAAGCTTTTTCTTGCCGGACACCAAGTAAGATGTCTCTTTGCTCTTCCTTCATTTTCCTCCATGACTGTGAGGCCTCTTCAGTCATGTGGAAATGTGAGTCAATTAAAGCCTCTTTCCTTTATAAATTACCCAGTCTCAGGTATCTCTTTATTAGCAGCATGAGAATGAACAAATACAACCACTCTGTGATAGCATGTCAGACTCTTTCCATCTTATAGATTAAAAATTAGAATCTTAAATAAGTTACGGTGACTTTCCAGATAAAACACAGATACAGATAGTAGGTGATGGAACCAGACCCTGGACACAGATATTCTACTCCTGGTAAAATTTTCTTTCCACTAATTCATAGTAATCTCAACATTTGGGTTCCACTTCGTTCTGCTTTGGATCTAAATGTTTTTCTCAGTGCAAGTCAAATACCTTGTATTACCTTTGATATAACAGAGTAACACAGGATATTTGATGGTACCTTAGAGTTGGAGCTTGGAATAACAGATGAGAAAATAGAATTTATAAAGCATTAAGAGACACATAGACTGACACAGCTTGGACTATAATTTGGGTGTCTTAAGTCTACTAAATATTACACTGCATCATTCTTGGCATAGTGGGAAGAAATAAGATCTGGTTCATTGTTTTCTACTATTCACATTTATATTTTACACCTTAATTAACTTAAAGCTTAATAAAATAATTCATTTCCACTTTTGTAGGACAAATTTATAGGAAAAAAAGCAAAAGCAAATGAATGCATTTTTTAAAGTAAATGGTAGACTCAAGTCTGTCTGTCTTAGCCTTCGATGTTTTATATAAGGCCTGAAGACAAATTTTAAAAGTGTATTTGCCAGCAGCCTTTTATCTCTACAACCTAGAACTAGATAGACTGCTATTTATTCTCTGGGGCTATGGGTAGGGGTGGGGTGGGGGAACAGGAGATAAACATCATTCAAGTCTTTTATCTGCAGAGCTCATTTGTTTAACCCCACTTTGAAATTAAACTATTCTTTTTAAACATGTAGCTCTGAAAATAAGATACCAGCCTCTTAATCTCTATGCAATATACCATATTTTATTATTATATATATTATTGATTATTATCCTTCCATGTGATTTTTTTAAGTTGAATTGGATCTAAAGAAATTGCTGCCTGAGTGTCTATTTGGCTTCTCCCTCCTCTATACAATTGCACCATTACTTTGATTGTTAGATGTCCTATGCAGAAATTGAAGCTGCTTCTGAAAAGCTCTTGCCTTGCTAATCAAGCTGAAGATGTGTGATTGTAGAGAGAGTTCCTTAAAGAACTTATATGTGATTCTTGTTACTAGGAAACTATATTCCTAGATTAAAAATCTCTTTCATATAGCCACAGCTCAATATAGACACAGATAGATACGTTATATATACATATGCATGTGCATTTCCAAAACTTTGCACATACATAAAACCAAGTTAAAATAGAAATAGCATTACAGAGATACAATTCCTACAACTATAGTTAAATCAAAAAGTTGTATACTTTTATAGTTGCATCAAAAGTTTGATATGTCAAACAAGCACATAATTAATCCTAGATATTTTATTACTGACTTTAGAAATACACAAAATGGAAATTTAAAGGATAAAACCAGCTAAATTGAAATCTTCCCAGTTTTAAGCTTTTCTGTATTGGAAATATGTGTGGAGGGTAATGAAGGGAGGCATCTGGTTAAATTGTCAGAACTGAATTTAGATATATTACAAGATTTATAAATATGCTTTCTCTTAAGAGAGTAAGAAAGACATGTATATCAAGGTCATCAGTTTCTTTGGACTTAAAGAGCATTAGAGACCATGCAGTTAAGTTATCTTTTTATTCCTGCATTTTTTTTCTTTTCTCCTAAGCAGAATTACCATGTAATATTCTTGTATTTTTGATAAAATTACAAAAAGCTGCCCTTTGCAAATTGATATAGTGGTAAAGTACATCCATCAAGTATTATTTTCCAAAAATTTGTACTGGTGTGCTCTTCTTGCAGATTAAGACTGAATACAGAGTAATACAAAAAGGAGGATTATTTTGACCCAGTGGCCAGCAGGACTGTGAAGCTTCTTGGGATACTAGAAAAGCTTCAGGAATGGGAACTGTCTTACACAGCAGAATGGCTACCAGCTTTACTACATTTAAAGGAAGTATACTAGACTGGAAGTGATGTTTAATTCTGCCAGATTTAATATGTCAGATCACACATTCTAAGTCCTGAAGGTGATTGAGAGACTTCATCATGGCATCTTTTTAAGTCACGAGGGTTCCAAATGGTATTCTATACATTATGTGGTTCCTGTCCCCAGCACACTATACAACAAAAAGTATCATAGACAGATCTCAAACAACTTAGAGGTTTATTTTGCCAAGGTTAAGGACATGTCCAGAAAAAAGAAACAAATTCATGGGAACAACCTGTGGTCTGTGCCTTTTTTCAAAGATGATTTTGAGAGCTTCAGTATTTAAAGGGGTAAAGTGGGTTGGAGAGGAAGGAGGGAGAGTATGGTCACGTTACTGAATCCACATGTTGCAAGAGAAAAGAAGCACGTAAGGGAATAGTCAAATACGTATTAGTAAATTGGCACTTTAGATAAGGTAAAGTGAACATAGAGCAGCTACCTGGGTTGATATCTAGCCTTTTATCTGTAGCAATCTGCTTAGGAACAAAGTGAAAGGCAGTTTCTTACATGACCCAGCTTTCAGCTTTTTTTTTGTCTCCTGGCATAGCAAACTGGGGTCTGAGATTTTATTTTCCTTTCACAACACATACTCTTAAACAGAAATGACAAATATTCAGAAAAGTTAGTTTTATAAGAGTCAGTATGTAGTTGCTATGGTCTGAATGTTTATGTTCCCCTAAAATTCGTATGTTTAAATCCTAACCTCCAAGATGACAGTATTAGGAGGTAAGACCTTTTGGGAGGTGATTAGGTCAGGAAGGTGGAACCCCCAGGAAAGAAGCTCCAGAGAGCTGCCTTGCTCATTTTGCCATGTGAAGATGCAGTGAGAAAGGCACCATCTATGATAAAATGGGACCTAAGTAGACACTGAATCTGTTGGTGCCTTGATCCTGGAATTGCCAGCCTCCAGAGCTGTAAGACGCAAATTTCTGATGCTGAGAATCTACTCAGTGGATAGTACTCTGTAACAGCCCCTTGAATGGACTAAGACAGCATTCGATAGATGGTAAGCAAAATACAAACTGTTGTGGAATATGAAAATTTGGGTCCCTTACTAAAGTATTTCTGTGCCCTTGTAAGGATGACAAAGGGAAAAGTTTTAGTGAGGAAGTGAATTGGAATTATGAATTCAGGAAGTATGGGTAGTTGAAGCAGGTCAGATAGTATAAAGGAAAGAAATATGAGGAAAAGTTGCTGAAGGAGTGCTAAAAATCACAAAATCTTGAAGTTTCCAATGTAGATTATATTTAATCAATCACAACTCTCAGATTTTACAGATCTGCATATTGTAAACCAGAAATTGATTGGTCGAGCTCCTAAGATGTAATTTTGACAGAACTACAACTACATCTTTATTCTCTTGATTCTCATTCCAGATTTTTTCCAATATGCTGTACTGAACTCATACTGTGTTCCCATAGACTCTTACACAATTTCATTATTATTTCTCTCATTACTGGGAAGCAGAATAACCGTATTTCATCCAGCTTCTAGGCATAAACAGATAGAAGCACCCGGATCCAGAGATAAAGGACTTTCTTCAAGAGAATGTCTGGACTTTAGATGGATTCTGGAAACAGAATCTCTGGCAATAAAATTGTTGGGTTGAACACATCTACGAAATTATATAATTTTGGCTGAAAATTGAAAACGAAGTAATTCAGCATTTGAAAAATATTAACTCATTTAATATAACTCACTTGTTCATTTTTTTCCTTTCAGGGTAAAGAAGTAAATTAAAGGAATTGAGACACTGATAAAATAACAAGCAAATTTGTATATCACCTTCTAAGACTAAGACATCTTTTAGGTGTTTCTGAAAAGTTCTTACACAGAAATTATTTGATTGGACTAAATCACCCACTAAAAAAATAAACCTGCATGGGAGATATATACATTTATAAAATCAGGCAGGAAATGTAGTTATGTTATATTTAGATTGTAGCTGGCTTCAACGCTGCTTCTGGATTCATCACGTGTGACTGGTGGACACTGAGAAGGTTATCCCTTTTAGGAAAACAATCTACCTTTGCCAAATATTAACCAGGAAAAGATTTATATGGCTTAAATGACCATCTTGGCACTTTGAAATTTGAAAAACAGTAAGAAAAATTATTATATGGGGTTTTCCCTTTTTAAAACATTTTATTCTTTTGATGTAAGTTGATTATAACACAAAATTGAGAAGCAAGAAGATGGATAACTTCGACTAAAATAAAAATCATGCCACATAAAATCACTATAACAATTATAAAGGCAGATTTCCAAAATATGAGAGAGAACACTTGAACTATGCACTACAAATTAATGTATCATATCCCTAATATATGAAAGACTCTTTAAAAACAAGGCTAAAAGGCTGGGTGCGGTGGCTCACGCCTGTAATCCCAGCACTTTGGGAGGCTGAGGTGGGCAGATCATGAGGTTAGGAGTTCAAGACCAGCCTGGCCCATATGGTGAAACCCCGTCTCTACTAAAAATACAAAAATTAGCCAGGCGTGGTGGCGGGTGCCTGTAGTCCCGGCTACTCAGGAGGCTGAGGCAGAAGAATCGCTTGAACCTGGGAGGCGGAGGTTGGAGGTTGCAGTGAGCTGAGATCACGCCACTGCACTCCAGCCTGGGCGACAGAGTGACACTCCATCCAAAAAAAAAAAAAAATTTAGAAAACTGAGCAATTATCATGAATAAAGATTTCCCACAGAAATTACACAAATGGCCTTTGAACTCATAAAAAGATGCTCAATTTTACTCATTATAAGAGAAACATAAAATAAAATTACCTGCTTGATATTATTTATCATCTATCAGATTGGCAAAAATTCAAGTGTGACAAGACTCTTGCTGAAGTCATACAGCACCAGGCACTCTCAAATATTGCTGATGGAATACAAAAATACAACAGCATTGTAAAGAACTTCCCAATAGCTTAAAAAAAAAAAAAAAAAACACTGATATGAAGTTACTCTCTCACCCAGTTATCCCACCTCTAAAGATTTACTCTTAAAATACATCTCCAAGAAAATCAAGCAAAGCAAAAATTCACCCAGATAATTATTGCAGCAATATGTCTAATAGCAAAATATATGAAAAAAAAGTTCTTTATAGGAAATTTGTTGAATAAACTAGGCTAAACACACATGAATGGACAACTACACAACTATGTAATAAAATAAGCATGATCTTCATGAATTAATATTGCATAATCTCTAGGATGTATTGTGAAGTGAAAAAAACCAAGTGGGAAAATATACTTAATACAAAACCTGTGTTTAAGTGTGAATGGGTATAAAATATGTATTTACATATCTTTTTTAAGATCTTATTTTTTAAAGAAAGAAAAAGTGTCAATCAGAATCTAAAGAAAATGGTTACACAGAGTGAGTGATGGGTATTGAGTGAAGAAAAAGGGTTGAGAGTGGGAATCTTCCAATATGTTTTTACTTTGAAACTATGTCAATAATTTACATATTTAAAAAATAAAGCAAAAGGAATGCAAATGAAGCAAGTATCAACATGAAAAACAAATAGAAAGAAAGGAATATATCACTGTAGCATTGATAGCATAATTATATCGAAGAATTAATGCACTTATTCTAAAGTGGACTTTGTTCACTTTTGAACAGAGTGCTCTGAGGGGACATCCTCGATGGGATATACTCTAAGGAAAAGAAAAAACAAGAGAAAATGAGGAAAAATTCTAAAAGTTACATAGTAGTTTTGATGTTGATAGTGGTAGGCATAGTGATTTCAAAACTATTTTTATGCAGTGTAGAATTGAACAAAGAAAGGAACATATTGATGCTATTGGGAAGTAGGTTCTCGTTATGGGAGAAGTGACATGCAAATATGAAATAGGAATGGAGATAAAGAGCCTTGTGATGGCCGGGCGCAGTGCCTCATGCCTGTAATCCCAGCACTTTGGGAGGCCAAAGTGGATGAATCACAAGGTCAGGAGTTCGAGACCAGCCTAGCTAATATGGTGAAACCCCGTCTCTACTAAAAATACAAAAAAAAAATTAGCCGGGCGTGGTGGCACACACCTGTAATCCCAACTACTCAGGAGCCTGAGGCAGGAGAATTGCTTGAACCTGGGAGGCGGAGGTTGCAGTGAGCAAAGATCACACCACTGTACTCCAGCCTGGGCAACAGAGGGAAACTCCACCTCAAAAAAAAAAAAAAAAAAAAAAAAGAAAGCCTTTTGATGTAGGAGAGTATTAGAAGTATCAGTACAGTCATGCTTCAGTATCCACAGGAGATTGCTTCCAGGACACTGCAGATACCAAAATCCATAGATGCTCAAGTCCCTTATATAAAATGGAATAGTATTTGCATATTACCTATGCAAATCCTCCCATATACTTTAAATAATTTCTCAATTATTTTGAATACCCAATAAAACAGTTATGTGAATAGTTGTTACACTGTATTTTTATTTCATTTTTATGTAATAAAAAATTGTTATTTTGTGTTGCATGTTTTAGAAAAATATTCTTTCTGTGATTAGTTGCATCCACAGATGCCGAACCTGAGGTATGAAGGACCAACTGTATAGCCTCTTAGTTAAAAAAAAAGTCTCTCTATCTAGGCATTTCTTAACAATGTCCCCTGACAGAACCTAGACTTCTAGCAGCTATAAAGTGTTCAGATCTTTTAAAAATATATTTTATTCCGCACTAAAAATCACCAAGCCTTCTTAAAGAAATGACTACAGGTGGGGCAGGAAAAAGTACAAGTTGGGAGCATGCCAGAAAGAAGATAAAAGGACTCCAAAACACAAGGAGATATGAAAAGAACACAGGAGCCAACTTAAGAGAGCATGCACTGGCCAAACTTGGCACAACTGGAGTATCAAAATGAACAAAAACCGTGAATGGTTTTATAACTCATTCAATAAAAGAATCCATGAGTTTATATATTTTTTAAAAGTTAAGAAAGTAGAAAAAGGGAAGTTATACTTTACAGAATGTCAATCTGTATAGGATTGATAGAAATATAGGACTGACAAAAATATAGTATCACCATAGTATTAATTAATTCAGCAACAATCACCAATGGATGGTAAAACTATTGCACAAAAGATTTTTGTGGAACAGGATTCACACAGTCCCAAGTGTTTTTCCACAGACTACTTGGAAATTTCAAAGAAAACATACTTTAATAGTTCAACCATTTGGAAGATAGTGTGGCAATTCCTCGAGGATCTGGAGCCAGAAATACCATTTGACCCAGCAATCCCATTACTGGGTATATACCCAAATGATTACAAATCATTCTACTATAAAGACACAAACACATGTATGTTTATTGCAGCTCTATTTACAATAGCAAAGACTTGGAACCAACTCAAATGCCCATCAATGATAGACTGGGTAAAGAAAATGTGGCACATATACACCATGGAATACTATGCAGCCCTAAAAAAGAATGAGTTCACATCCTTTGCAGGGCCATGGATGAAGCTGGAAACCATCATCCTCAGCAAACTAACACAGACTAGAAAACCAAACACTGCATGTTCTCACTCATAAGTGGAGCTGAACAATGAGAACACATGGACGCAGGGAGGGGAACATCACACACCAGGGCCTGTTGAAGGGTTGGAGGAAAGGGGGAGGGAGAGCATTAGGACAAACATCTAATGCATACAGAGCTTAAAACCTAGATAACATGTTAATAGGTGCAGCAAACCACCATGGCACATGTATACCTATGTAACAAACCTGCACGTTCAGCACATGTATCCCAGAACTTAAGGTAAAATAAAAAAAAAAAAATGAAATCTGGGAGATGCCACACTGACCAAGGAATCAAGTTTGGCATTGCCAAAAATTTGGCACGCTGACTTATGAGCCTCACAATGTGATGTATTGGGAAGGAGGCAATATCACTTGCATAGTTTTCCTGCCAAAAATGTTAACATGAATCTAATCAAGAAAAAGTAACCCAAAATTAGAAAATTAAAATTAAAAGATTTTTACAAAACAATTGTGACAGGATGTTAGAAATGTCAATGTTATGAAAGATTACAAAAAAGAGAAATGGTCTAGATTATACATAACTAAAGAGCCATAACAATTAAATGCAGTGTGTGATCCTTAACTGGATCATGGAATAAAAAAAATTAGAAAATAAAGCATTATTGGGACAATCAGGAAAATCTGAATATAAACTTCTTTTCAACTTCAGCCAAATTAACCTTCTATAGATTGAAATTAATTTAAATGAACTATCTAAGAACTTGTGTTAGGAAGGAAGGATGTTCTACTTTGGCATTACCAACAACAGAATATATTTTATGTAAAACTCATGAAAACATAACTAGTGATTTTGCTGAATTGAAAATAAAAAATATATATTTAATAGAATATGTATGTGATAATGTAAACATTCACTTTGAAGAGTACAAAAGAATTCAAAAAACAAAAAAAAAAGTGCATCAATCTCTTTCCCAGAATAATTCTTCTTTGTATTTCAGTGTGTATTGTTTCAATCTTTTTTCTAAACTTATTTTATTTTTATATATAATTTGGCTTTTCTGTACACTATTTAACACAATGCCATTTCCAAATATCTTAAAATATTATGCTATAACCCCGTTTTTACAGGCACAATAGTATTTTATGATATGAATCTAAATCTGTATGGCTTTATTTTCTAGATTGGTTTAGCAAGAAAGTTCTAAGCTTAAGTTCACTTTTTCAGGAGATATAATGTCTTCTCCTAGGTTCTGGTGCATATATCTGTAAATGAAAGGGAGCCTGTAGTTAGACAAAATAATTTAAAACCCAGGAAATGTCTTTTTATAAAGTAAATACAGTCAGCAGACATAACACACTAACATTCTTACATTTGACTTGATTGCTTTTCTATGTAAAAATATTTACAGCCTGGATCTCATTAGTTAGAGACATAGAACAACAAATGAAAATGTGGCTTGAAATAATACGTATGTAAGTGCTTGACTTTGTGGCTTCTGAGCTTCTTCTGCTAGAAAAAATAAGCAAAGTTCTCAATGTGGGTAATTGGAGACATAGCTTAGGGACTGCAAAAGAACAGGGGTAACTAGCAAAGACAGTCTCTTAGACTCAGCTTGGGACTGGGCTCCTGCACAAAAGATCCCCACACCTCAGACGTGGCTCTGACAGATCCCTCTCTCACCTCCGATACCTCTGTATCATGGATTGTTTTCTGGCTTCTGAAATGAGGCTGTCTCCTTACACCTTATGTACATAGTGCTCATGTACTCTCGCACTTCATGCTGAACAATTTCATACTGCAGAGGAGTTTTTATTTCTCTAGTAACTAGATAAGTATCATTTTTTTGATATATATGCAAACTTATACATGAATCAATCTCACTCCAGATCTATAATTGCCAACAAAGACCCAAAAGCGAAAAACAACCTTTTAAAAATACTCAATAAATGACTTGAAATAACTAAGCTTACCTTGTTATATACTCAACACATTGACTTTGAAAATATTTGGACGTTAAAACCCGTATTTTTCTGTGTATGGGTGTAAACAACATGCTCTTCTTGTATATTATAGGAAACTCAGAGCAGAGCTCTATATTTGTATTCAGGCAGCCAGCGAGACAGAATTCAAGCATTAATATATGTATATATTTTTACATTTTAACTTAATTAACTATAAAATAAGCCCACAGTAACTATTTTCTCTGTATTTTTCTCAGGCTTATGCCCCACACCCCTCTAACATAGGGATAAACAGTTCTGCCCAATAGTTGGCCTCATTAGTTATTGCTGCATCACTTTCAGCTGGTACAGTGATGGCTGGCTGCCTGCCAAAGGGCAATATTCCTTCTCCGCAGTCTCTCTCATTCTCTCATTAGCTGCATGTGAAATTGTCATGTTTCTTTCTTTTTTTTTTTTGAGACAGAGTCTCGCTCTGTCGCCCAGGCCGGAGTGCAGTGACAGGATCTCGGCTCACTGTAAGCTCCGCCTCCCGGGTTCACTCCATTCTCCTGCCTCAGCCTCCGGAGTAGCTGGGACTACAGGCGCCCGCTACCACGCCCGGCTAATTTTTTGTATTTTTAGTAGAGACGGGGCTTCACCATGTTGGCCAGGATGGTCTCGATTTCTTGGCCTCGTGATCCACCCGCGTCGGCCTCCCAAAGTGCTGGGAATACAGGCGTGAGCCACTGCGCCTGGCCATTGTCACATATATTTCTGTAAGAAGACTTTTTCCGTGAGAACCTAATTCATTCGATATTGTATCTAGCCTGAAATTCTGCCTATCACATGCTTCTGTGTGTTTCAAGAAACTTTATTTTTATCTTGTCCCTTTTTGTGCCCTTTCAGCATTTATGGTTTGCCTTTCTCTGTAGCAAGGCGGTTAGGAAAAGCTAATGGCTAAAAAGAAAGAGCCATTCAGAGATAAGACCCTCATGAATTATTGGGATGACTATTTCTCCTGCTTTGTCACATATTTACATAGCAGCTTGTAAATGAGCATTGTTCAGTTGGTGTTATTTCCATTGGCACCAAAGGTCAACATTTCTTTAATAGATTCTTTTTAAATATATGTTTACACTCACAGTGCTCTGATTTTGATTTCTGTCTATTCATCATCTCAAAATGGTGCAACAATGTAGTTTTGATAATCTGTAAAAAGTCCTACCAGACTCTAATCATAATTCCGTCCATGTAAGTGGCAGACTCTCCTGAGCCACACTCTACCAATCTTATTCCTTGAAAACAGTTTGCCAAATTGAGCTACACGCTGAGGAAATATGAATTACGTTTAGACTTTCTTAGGGTGGGATGATGAAAAGGATTTACCAAATTCTGTGAAAAATTGTATTGTCACTACATTTTGAAATGTATTTGATTTGAGCCTATTTCTTACATTTTAGGAAGAAGCCAGATTCTTACAACACTCCATTTTTCCATGTCTTCTTTAGTCTAAAGGACAAACCCTGAAGTCACAGATTAGTAACCTTGAGATAAGAATATTTGAGATATTCACTATCACTGCTGTTTGGTGAAAATAAGAGGAAATGGGTAGATAATGGTCATTGGCACCATAACTCCAGACAACCACAAATCACAGCAAGGGACCAAATGGTTAAATCTAAAATAATTTGCAGAATTTTTCTTCTGCCTATAATCTATGTGAAGACAGACAAATTCCCTTGTCTTTAATTGCCACTGGAAATATTTTTTCTAGTACATTCTCTAATGAGGAAGTAACCCATGGAGGTTCTCAGTATCATGCAAATGTCTCATTCTATTTTTCATAATTTGAACTTGTCACACCAAGAGAATCCAGAGTAGCTAAACACCCTCTACCCTATTGTCTACAGCTATACTCTACAAGAAGTGAAGTTGTACTACTTAAAATAATATGCTGTGGAATTCTGAAAACCAGTAAGTTTCAAAGCTGGAATAATTTTTACTCTGGTGGCTGTTGAAATGGCCAACAGGGAAAGCTCTGGGGCCGATCAGCTGCAGCCAAGAAAGACAGGAGCAGATTATTTCCTTCAGCACACAGTACAGAGTCAAAATGCTGATCTCACCAAGCCAACATAAAAGGTGTGAATAAAGAAACCTTCGTTATAAAACTTAACAATCATAAATCTCCTAGTGTTCAGAGTTTGGGTGAGCTCATTTCCATTATGCTTTCTCTTTCCAGTCATCTGATGAAATTACATATTCCTTCTATTCTTTTTGCGGTTATCCTTAGGGTTTTAGCAGGTATGTTGAAACTAAGTTTAAAGTTAATTATTATTTCTACCTGACTGAACAATACAAGGAACATTATTTAACCTGAAAATTACCTTCTGTTTTAATATGATACATTTCTCTGATATTTATTTTTCTCTTTTTATCACCACAAATAAATCACTATTATTTTTATTGAGTCAATGTTAATGTAGATTTACCTACATGTTTGCAAAATGTTTGCATACTTTTCTGTCTTGCATCTCAAATTTCATTCTCAAATATTTTTTTTCTTGAAGTATACGTTTTAGAAGTTTCTTTAACGTGGTTCTAATTGAAGGTAAACTCTCTTAATTTTGTTAGGTTGGGGCAAAAGTAATTGTGGTTTTGCCACTAAAAGTAATGTCCTTAACTATGTCCTTATTTTTACCTTTATTTTGTGTTTACAGTCCTATATGTTAGTTATTTTCTTTTAGCAGATTGAAGAGATTGTTCTACTACCATCTGGCTTCTATAGTTGAGAAGTTGTTTGTAAGTCTAAATGCTGATTGCAGGCTGTCTTTTCTCTTTGATAACTAAAGACATGGACTTTTAGATTCAGGATTCTCAGCAAAATCCAAGTAGGAAAAAAAATGAATGCACTGGACACGTCATGGTGACATTGTATCACTTCAAAGACAAAGAGTATCTTAAAAGTTATCAAAAATGTTCAGCTATTGTTTCTTCTAGTATTTTCTTTCAAGCATTCTATTTCGTCCTTCTAGAATTCTGCAGGTGAGATGCATTCAATGTTCTAATTCTGATTGCTTAAAGTTTCATGTTTTCTATTCTTTTGATTCCCTAGACTTCCATTTAATAGTGTACTAATTATCTTCAGTGTATTTATACCTGATGTTTGGGTGATCCAATTTTAGTTATTGTTTGCCTATTATAGATGTTATATTTGTGTTTTTATTTGGTTTGTTTTTAATAGCTATCTCCTCTTTAAAATTCTCTCATTCATTGCTCGCTTAAGTCCCATTCAATTTTAAACACGTTACTTATAGTCTCCATCTTTCTATAATTGGAAATATTTGTAGAGCTAATTCTGTAGATGATTTCTGCTGACTCTTACTCCAGTGACTGATTTCTTTGTGTGCTGGATTATTTGGGATTATGAGCTCATATTCAGTTATCCTTTTTTGAACTAAGAGTGAATTGAGGAGCCAGGCAAAATGGCTCATGCCTGTAATCCTATCACTTTGGGAGGCTGAGGTGGGTGGATCACGTGAGGTTAGGAGTTTGAGACCAGCCTGGCCAACATGGCGAAAACCGGTCTCTACTAAAAATACAAAAATTAGCTGGGCATGGTGGCAGATGCCTGTAATCCTAGCTACTCGGAAAGCTGAGGCAGGAAAATCGTTTGAACCTAGGAGGCAGAGGTTGCAGTGGGCCGAGATGGAGCCACTGCACCACTTCAGCCTGGGCGAAAAGGCAAGACTCCGTCTTAAAAAAAAAAAAAAAAAAAAAAAAAAAAAAAAAAAAAAAAAAAAGTGAATTGAGGTATGTCCTTCTAAACATGATCTGTCTTTGATACCGCCAGATACCTAAAACCACATGTCCTGGGACTCACAAGTAGTGTAAATTCAGGTATAAAACTGTGTGAAGAAACCACTGGCTATGAATTCTCAGGGGGCAGAATTTTTCTTCTGCCTGTAATCTACGCGAAGACAGACAAATTCTCTTGTCATCTTTAATTGCCACTAGGAATATTTTTTCTAGTACATCCTCTAGTGATGAAGTAACCCATGGAGGTTCTCCGTTTCATGCAAATATCTCATTCCATTTCATCGTATTGTATGGCCTGGGCCTGTTTTCTTTCTATCATGCGGGCAGTTACTGCTTCAGTTTTAGTTTTCCTTAACTCTTTCAGATTCTTTTCTGTTTTCACATTCTCTCTATTAGGACTTTTTTTTTATATATTTCAAAAGTTCAACTAGTCATTTTAAAGGATGTTTGTATTATTTTATTAAGAATTTTTGTTTTTATTTTAACCAAAAAATTCAGGTTTTGTAATTCATCCTTAGCCAGAAATTGGTTATTTTTTTCCCAATGTGATCCAAAAGACTAATGAAGGTAAACATTAAAAATGTGGATTATAATCTTACATCCATCACTGGTACTCTGAATTTTCATGTTTATGAGCAATTAGCAATATGTCTGAACTTATTTTCCTATTTAATGAATGTAATTTTACTGCCTTATTTAATCCAGATTCTGAGGAACTTTAATATGCCAAAAAATATTCAAGTCTGACCACTACTATGAATTATTTGAGGTATATTTTGGTATGAGGTATAAATAATAATATACATGAGTTGTTGACATAGTAAGACTTAAAAGGTAGTGTTCAGAAAATAGGAGTGATAAGCCCCAAATTAAGCATATTCATTTTGTGTTAGTATACATTTGATACTTGTCATTATGTATTAGTCTGTTTTCATGCTGCTGATAAAGACATACCCAAAACTGAACAAAAAGAGGTTTAATTGGACTTACAGTTCCACATGGCTGGGGAGGCCTCAGAATCATGTCAGGAGGTGAAAGGCACCCCTTACGTGGCAGCAGCAAGAGAAAAATAAGAAAGAAGCAAAGGTGGAAACCTCTGATAAACCCATCAGATCTCGTGGGACTTATTCACTATCACGAGAATCGAACAGGAAAGACCAGCCCACATGATTCAATTACCTCTCCCTTGGTCCCTCCCACAACATGTGGGAATTCTGAGAGATACAATTCCAGTTGAGATTTGGGTGGGGACACAGGCAAACCACATCACATTACTTGCAAACCTTTCTTTTTTTAACAAGAAAGTAAACCCAAACTTAAAGTCTTATGTAGTAGACAGCTATAACTACCTATAGATTTAAAAGCATTATTTCTGTGTTATTGCATATATTTAAAAGTTGTCTTTTACTTATAACAATTTTACCATTTTCTTTTTATAATAGTGCAAGCATTTATGTATTTGAGTTTAGAAAGTAAATCAATTTAAAGAGATTATTAAGAAAATAAATATATGTGAGTTGTTGACATAGCAAGACTTGAAAAGTAGTGTTCAGAAAATAGGAATGATGAGTCCCCAATTAAGTATATTCTCTGAGGTACTAGTTAATCAGTAACCATAGATTTGGTTTTTACAAACTCCTTAGTTTGCTTCTTATGTTATAAACAAATTATTTTATGAGGCTAGAGGTAGAAAATTGGAAGAGAGTTATGCTTACAGAATAGGGTTCAAAGTACAATCTAGGTCTTAGTAGTATGAAGATCAACCTAGTCAAGGTAAACAAATTTGATTATAATTAGTTAGCACTCTATCTTAATAAAACAATACAAAAAACTCAAACTACCTCTAAAAGCTTAAAAATCAAATTAGAATTCAGCAAGGGAACAAATTTAAAAAAATAAATTATCTAGAGAAGTGACTGTCAAACCATCATATCAGAACACCTGAGGAATGCATTGATTGACTGGTTCATAACTACTGACTGTTTGACTATTCAATAGTCAATAGTTCACAACTATTGACTGATAAACAATTGACTTATTGATTCTAACTGCCTATGGCCCACTCTGAATACTGAATTGGAAGTTTTAGTGGCGGGTCCTCTTAAAAACGGATTGGAAGCAACTTATTGTAGTCTAGTACTTTAACAATATATTCCTGGCAATATTTCTTATCTAATAAATTTGACTATGTATAGATAGTATATTATTTATTCCATAGCAAAACGTATGTTATATTTATACTTTAAAGGAAAGAAAAGAGCAAAGAAATAGGCAATTCAGAATATAATTTTAGATAGAATGCATATATATATATGTCAAAATTTATTTCTTTTCTTGGTTAATAATATTAAAATGTGTTATGATAGTAGATCTATTTTATTTTGCTTTCCTTGTTATGTTACTGTCTATATATTGACTAAGTTCTCTAAGAAACCTACTTGAAACTATCTTCTCATGTTGTTCAAAGGCCAGTTGTCTCACATTTCCCTGTTATTATGGCTCATTATGCTTCCATCACCTACAACTATGTTATTCTCTCTGGGCCTCAGTTTCAACATCTATAAATAAAATGGAGGTAATATTTATATCCTCGTTATAAATAATGGATATTATAATATTAAGTTGGTGCAAAAGTAATTGTGGGTTTTGTCATTAAAATTAATGACCTAATATTATACTGCTGATTCATATAGTAAGAGATCTCTTACTTTTGGAAGATGCCTTTAGATTGATATGAAACTTTTTTAGCACTAGTGGAAATATATTTAGTTTCATTTTGCTCAGAAACAAGTGTTTTAAATTTCAAAACTATAAGAAAAGAAAGTTGTTTCCCTTGCTTGAAAATGACAAAATTGTTACCATCTACTAAGAATGTGATACCTTACATAAGTTTCTTTTAAGCAGCAACTTGAGGATATGTTAGTAAAACATAGCTGAATTTTTACCAGGTTAATATTTTGAAATAACATTGCAAGATCATTACAATTTCCTTGTCAGATATTCCATGAGCTGATTTTAATCTGTAATGACTGAATATTCCATACTAGTATTTCCAATTGGTTATTTGAATATACTTTATTGGTGATCAATGGTATCATCAATAAAAAGAAAAATCCCTTCAAATATAAACAAGAAAAAGTGAGAATTTTGAAATGAAAATATATTGAGATGGCATTGAAAAAAGATGGGATGACTAATTGAATGAAAAAGTATATATCATACAGTGACAAGAGAATATCATAAAATTACCTACGATAACAAATAATTTCTCAAATGTAATGAACTCCAATGTTAGGTTATATCTAATACTTATCAGTAATTATAAACTGATTAGATTATGTCAAGGTTACTCATCTTATATATCATTTGCTTTGAACTTCTTTAGAAGATACTATTGTTTGAGATATTTTTAAAGAATACATTAAGAATTTTTCATAAATTTCTTTTAAGTCAATTAAAAGAAAATCCACGCACACCACCACCAACAAAAACAATGAATCTGAATACTACACTTTGTTAATTTTAAGAATTTGAAAACCCTATAGTTGTAATTTTGTAAAGACTAAGCTGTGAGAAGTTTTCCTGCTAGTAATTCTTTTACTATTTCTGATCCTAAATTACTTCCAAATATTCTTGAACAAATATTATGGTTAAGGAGGCATGACAAAAGCATATGTGATAGTAATGGGTTATATTTTCACACTGACAGATGAGAATATTTGCACATAACAGGAACAAAATATGTTCTAGGGAATCCTAGTGCATTAGACTTTTGGATTAAAAATTTAACATATTAGAAGCAGGTATATTTTGTCATAACTGCAAAAGCAAAGAAGATGTGATATAAGAAAGTAGAATCAATGGCCAGAAAAATCAGTTTTCCTGCTTCATTAACGGAAAATAGAACTAAACTGCAGTTTTGAATAGGTCATCTTTGACAAGCACTAGGAAATCATGAACAGCATGGGGGAGAAAAGAGCTTGCCAAGACTGTGCTGCTGGCCACCACGTGAGATTTGGGGACAACTCATTACTGCTTTGAAACCTATCAGATCTAGGAATGAAGAGGACGTGGAACAACATCAGCTTTACCATGGAATCCCAGTGAAAAACTTGTCGAAGCAAGATAACATATAGCGCTCTCACTCTTTCACCATTAAGTGCGTGTATGTGCATTTACATATATGCTATATACATATGCCTAAAATATTTTTAATCACAACTTAAACACAAAAAAGGGAAGGCTGTCCAAAATCAACATAAACTTAAAAGTGAATAAGACAGGGCCAGGAGCAATGGCTCATGCCCGTAATCCCAGAACTTTGAGAGGCTGAGGCAGGCAGATCACTTGAGGTCAGGAATTCGAGACAGCCTGGCAAACCTGGTGAAAACCCATCTCTACTAAAAAGACAAAAATTAGTCAAGGTGTGGTGGGGTGCACCTGTACTCCCAGCTACTTGGGAGGCTGAGGCAGGAGAATCCCTCGATCCAGGGAGGTGGAGGTTGCAGTGAGCTGTGATCATCCCACTGCACTCCAGTTTGGGTGAGAGTGAGACTGCCTCTCAGGGAAAAAAAAAAAAAAAAAAAAAAAAAAAGTAAATAGGACAGAGGAATTGCTCAAAAATTGGGTTGGTTGACTGAAAATTGTGACTTTATTATTACTAGTGCTTTCTACATGTACTAAAAGGAGAACATGGCATTACACAATATATAATCTCATGAGATGGAAGCCTTGAACCTGACCTAATGTTTTTGTCTAACTCATCTCATGAGAAGAGAGAAAATAAAAAGACTAAGAGGAGAAATTAAATGTGATAATTCACATCTACTCCATTAGACCTCATGTCACAACTTTTGAATGTATTCCAGAGTTGCATATACTTTCAAGATTCTTATGATTATAAAATAGATTGTAATAGTCATTCCACCACAAAGCCAACATGTGAACACTTCTGGCGATTTTTTTAAACCCCTGCCTTTATAAAAAATAATGAAGTAGGTCTATATAACTAACATGAAAAGTAAACCTTACTATTGATTTGTTTTTTCTTATTTGTATTTTGTTCTTAGGTGCAAGAAGGCAAGTTTTAAAAAGGCAGTGATTACTTGTGCTGACATTAAACTAGGGAAGCAATGAAAACTGGAAATTCTCTGAAATTGGTTGAGTACAACAATAACTATTTTTAAAGCCCTACCTGAAGGCACACACTCTGAAAAAAGATCTCAGTAGTGTCTTCAGACAATACCTTTAGGATCTAAGATCTTGCCTTCATATTTCAGATTTATTAAAAAGTAAAAAAAAAAAAATCAAATAGTGGCTTTTTGTTGAATTCTGCCAAAGTTGTTTCAACTGTCAAGAGACAAAATTACAACAAATTTAGTTATAGATCTAATTGACTTTTATTCATAATTCATGAATCATGCAGCCTCTATTCTACAAAATATTATGACTATAAGGAGTATAATACCAAGAGTTTGAAGTGTGCTTCTCAGCCAGAGTGCTCAGGAACCAAATCAACTAAAATTAGATAGACTAAAAAAGCCAGATTAGGATTCTACCTGCTTTAACCAAGTAGCTTGTTAATTTTTGCAGCTGAGTCACTATAATACTTGATGTATTCATCCATGTGCAACAAGAAATATTAGCAACTGCAAGACTCCTTTCTATTCAGCTAGTAGGTAGCAAGTCTATTATCAAGCATCCCAAGGCTGGGTTAAATTGAAACGGGCAGTGAGAACATGTGGGTCTAGAAGTCTAATGCTATGTAAAGAGATCATTCACATAATTTGAAGCAGTTGCTTTAAAGCTGTTGCTAACATTAGCCACTAAGTGAACTGGAGGATCTCTTAGGTCATAAACGATTTGGGTTTGATATGAATGATCCAACACTCCGTCAAGTTTCCCACAGAAGCTATTGATTGTGAAATTCTAATTATAACATCATCTTGCCAAGTGAAAGAGGTAGGCATAAGCCAGAAAAAATTAAGGGACTAAGGGTCTCATTATGATGTGGAGTCTTGTTCTGATATCTTCGGTACAGCTGTCCAGAGTGAAGTCATCAACTTATCCTGGTTTGCAGTTTCAGTGTCTCTGGTCATGGCACTGGGCATTTGTGAAGTCTGAGTGGCCCACACATCTGGCCTGAGAAAATTCTCTTGAAATTTACATTGAATTTTTCAAGATCTAGCTTGTGGAGCTTCTGGAATAGAAGTTCTGGTTAGCAATTCCATGGCACAACATTAGTTTGGAGGAAACTAAAAGACTTCAGGATTCAGTCCAGTTTCTGCAGGTAGATTTCAAAAACCCAAAAACAATGAACAGGGTTACAATCTAATAATGGAGTTACTGTTTTTTCCTCTGAAATACAATTATTTTCTCTACAATTACCCCCACTTCTACCAAAGATAATCAAAGTAAGATGAATTTGTTTGCAAAGTAAGTTTAGCCTCATCAGACTTGGCCTGGTTATTTACATAAATGCGGTAAGAATAGCAATTGACCACATGGGCTCTTTTAAAGTACATTTTGCTGGAACTTTTGATAAGGAATATCAGATAAGACTTTTAAAATCCCCTTAAAGCAAAGATGCCAAAGCAAGGCCGACTTCAGACTTTACCTGCCGTAGCTATAGACACATATAGGACATACACAAATATGGCATTCCAGTCAATGTCTTGATAGCATAACCAGTATTTCCAGTTCTATCCTATTATAAAAAGATAGTATTCTTTCTTTGTTGTTGTGTTTTTGAGATGGAGTCTTGCTCTGTCACCCAGGCTGGAGTGCAGTGGTGCCATCTCGGCTCACTGCAAGCGCCGCCTCCCGGGTTCACGCCATTCTCCTGCCTCAGCCTTCTGAGTAGCTGGGACTACAGGCGCCTGCCACCACGGCCGGCTTTTTTTTTTTTTTGTATTTTTAGTAGAGATGGGGTTTCCACCGTGTTAGCCAGGATGGTCTCGATCTCCTGACCTCGTGATTCTCCCGCCTCGACCTCCCAAAGTGCTGGGATTACAGGCGTGAGCCACCGCGCCTGGCCAAAGATAGTAGATTCTTATCAAGCAAGGCAAATAACTATGTTACCATAAAAACACAAGACTACTCACAAGTAGTTTGAATTTTAGAGGCGATCAGGTAGAAAGAAATAAATGCTTGCATTTTTGTTCACAAAAGTGTACTTTACCCAATTGCTGAAAGCTATAGATAGCTTAAAGAAAAAAAAAAAAACTTTAAATTTGGAAAATAAAACCGTTAAAGAACCAAAAAGATTCACATAAAAAGTCATAAAATAATTACCCTTTTCAGATCATCTGGTTCCATGCAATACATTTTTGTTTTGCTTCATATAGGTTAGCAGTTTCATGAAGCTATCTCTTCACTAGAGTTCTAGAAATTCTTACTCAGTCCAATGGAATGATCTTAAAGCTGTAAGAAATCTTTATTCCAAAGTACTTGTCAAAGTTTTTACCATAAATCTCCTTGAAAAAGATATAATTTTGAACTCTAACTTATTGCAAATGTTTTTAGAGAAGACTCAAAGTGATAACTGGAGGACAAAGAATGTTCGTGGTTAAAATATGAGAATTAATTATAACCAGCAATTTAGAAGGAAATTTTATTATTTTTGTGGCGTATAGCATTTTAACAAAGAAAATTGTGACATAACAGTTTTCTGGAAATTTCATACAATTTTAAAAACACATACCTATAACATACTCACATAACTTGAAGGTTTAGCATTACTTAGTTGACAATGGTTCCCATATAATTTAACATATTAAGAAAGCGGAATTATTTTAATATTTCTCTTGTACAAGGTAAGAAACACATTATCCAAAATTTTCCAGGGACTCAACCTAAAAATTACAAAGTTAATTCAAGCTCAAAAAGACTACTTGGAATTTGATTTTTGGAAGTTTGTAAAAAATATCAAACATTTAAAACCCTTGATCAAATAGGATCACAGGTCACTGTGAAATATTAATTTAACCAGACTAACAATTACAAGGTCAGGCATGGTGGCTCATATCTGTAATCTTGCACTTTGGGAAGCCAAGGCAGGAGGATCACTTGAGCCCAGGAGTTTGAGACCAGCCTGGGTCACATGGTAAGACCTTGTCTCTGTGAAATTGTTTTTTTAAATTAGTCATGGGTGATGGTACATCCCTGTTGCCCCAGCTATTTGAAAGGCTGAAGCAGGAGGATTTTTTGAGCACAGGAGGTGAAGGCTACAGTGAACTGAATTCACATCACTGTACTCCAACCTGGGTGACAGAGAGAGACCTTGTCTCTAAAAAAGTAAATAATAACAATAAAACAATTAACAAGACTTTAAAAGGCAAATACAATCACTTACATAGTTGTAAATAAAACTTTACCTCTTTAATAGAGGACCCTATTTTTTTAAGCAATCAAAAACATGAAGCACAGGGAATCGTCTTGATAAAACATAGAATCCCTGTTTTCTAGAATTGCCTAAAATTTCCTATGCTAATTGCCTATTTCTTATTAGGAACAGATCAAGAATCCAAGAAAAACTTGTTGTTTTAACAGAGAGGACCAAATTGTAGTTTTGTATCAGTCTCATTTTGGAATTAATACTCCACACTTACACACACAAATTAGCAAGGTGTGGTGGCTACTGCCTGTAGTCCTAGCTAGTTGGAAACTGAGGTGTGAGGATTGCTTGATCCCAAGAATTCGAGGCTGCAGTGAGCTGTGATTGCACCACTGCATTCCAGCTGGGGCAAAAGAGTAAAACCATGTCTCATTAACTAAGTAAATAAATAAATAATCCACCATAATATAACTTTGATTTATAGTTACTGAAAAAGTTTTAAAATGATACAAAAAGTTTCCTTAGAAACTTTTATTCTATTTACACTCATCTAATTTACTTGATCTTAACAATTGTGTTGGTATTGCTCATGGAAAACATAGTTGGCCATTATCTTGTTATTTTTTGACAAATCAGGTAAGTATCAAAAATATCTGTCAATGAAACTAAAAAGATAGTTTTTTCCTCCTTTTTTACATCCATGACCGACATGAACCAAGCAATTTATTTTCATCATGCATTCTGCTCTTAAGTTGGATTTATAGTTTTATAAGCTTAAACATCTAGGAGATAACAAGCTTGTTTGACTAATTACTCTAGGTTAAAAAAAAGCATGTTTGCCTTTGAATTAATGCTGACAAATTTGAAGACATTTCTGTTTGTATTTTATCAATAATCTTATAACTAGCCTTATTTACCAAAGACTACCAGAGATCACATGAACTAAAAGTCATTTTAGTTTCTATTTGAGAGAATACTTGATTTAAGCACTTTCTTTCCTAAGCCAGTTAAATAGAGTCCTTTACAAATTTTGGCAACATCAGCTGAGTTAGAAAAATATCGTATGTACCTAACATACTTACATATACAGACATACATAAGCATACAGACAAAAACGGGTCTTACAGCTTTAAGATATTTGATTTGTCAGTTTCCAAATAGTATCTTTCCCCTTTTCAGACTATAAATCTTTCAATTACCTCTACCATTGTCCCAAGCAATTCTTAGCCAGGGAATCTTAAATTTATACTTCCAAAGGGATGACTCTTAATTGAAAAGTTTATACCTAACAGGCATGCAGAAAGAATGCATGTATTTTTCAAGAAAGAGTTTAGGACATGTTATGTATTATTAGGAGTCAATTTTACAGAGGCTGTAGAATATTAAATCTGAATGTCTCCTAAGCTCATCTGTGTGGACAGAATTTCTAATTTCTGCTAAAATTATATATGATACATTTTCCTTTAGTTTGGCCTTGAGGTTTCTGTCTGGAAAGTGGCTATAAACTCTAGCCCTGCCCTGATGGGCCTATCAGGATAGTCACTCCCTAGGAGAGCCCTCACAGGAAGGAGACTTAGGTTCAGATATGTCAGTTTGGTGAGACACAAAGGATCGAAATGAAAGTTAAGGCCGGGTGCGGTGGCTCACACCTATAATCCCAGCACTTTGGGAGGTTGAGGCGAGGGGATCACGAGGTCAGGCATTCAATGCCAGCCTGGCCAATATGGTGAAACCCCATCTCTACTAAAAATACAAAAATTAGCCGGTGTGGTGGTATGCACCTGTAGTCCCAGCTACTTGGGAGGCTGAGGCAGAAGACTTGCTTGAACCTGGAACCTGGGAGGCAGAGATTGCAATGAGCCGAGATTATGCCACTGCCTGATAGCCTGGATGACAGAGTGAGACTGTCTCAAAAGAAAAAAAAAGTTAAAAGCCAGACATAGTGGTATGTTCTTGTAATCCTAGCTACTCCAGAGGCTTAAGTCGAAAGGTTGCTTTAGCTCAGGAGTTTGAGGCCAGTCAGAGTAACAGCAAGTTACTCTGAATGTCTAAGCTCATCTGTCTCAAAAAAAAAAAAAAAAAAATTATAAACAGCCACTATGAGATTTTAGAAGGATGTACTCAATTAGATAGGTAGGTCTTCAATTCAGCTCTTGTTTCTTAACTGGATTAGTGATTTCTTGGTGGAGCCCATTAACAAATAGAGCTGACGAAGCATTTTCTATGCTTGGACTCAGCATGGATAGTACCGAAGAAGCAAACCTACTTGATAAACACTTTACGTTCTAGGTGGCATAGCAACTAAGTGCAAAGGTTGATAGATTCGATTTTTGTCCTACCAATTAGTTGCTTAAGCTTTTCAGTTTTCTTTTGCAAAGCATCATTTAAAAGAGGCAATACAAATTTTTGAAATCTTAGAAGTTTCTGCACATCAACAGGCATCCCTGGATGGGCCCAATTTTGAACCCCTCATTTTTAAATGCACTTTTAAAAGTACAGTGTTGTTCATCTGGTATGTTCCACATGATGGTGATTATAATTCTAAATTATCTTTAGTAAGATTTTACCATTTTTGTTAGTATTTGCAGCTTCCAGGGCCTAATAGGTATACACATTGTGAAAGGCAGGCATACTCAGAAGGTGGAGTACTCAGTTCTTTAGAAATTAAAAATCCCACTTTTATGTTGAATCTTGGCTCTGTCAGAGCCCAGAAAAAAAGCCCAAGAGGGAAATGCTACAGAGTTGGGTTGTATAATGCTTTCGCAGTGCACCTTCTTGCATGAACATTTTCTTGATGCTGGCAGGTGCTATCCTGTTCAGTGTCCAGTTTATCTTTTCACAATAATCTCACTTTTTGGTGGTAGGTTGCTCTAATAGCTTTTAAGGGCCTGAACTGTGTCCACTAGTCAAGTTGTGACTTTGGCTGTGAGTTCTCTTTAACCAACTTAGCCAATGATTCCCCCTACCTAAGCAAGAAAAAGAAGCAAAGAGGATAGAACGCAAATTACTGCAAATTGTAAAAGGCAGAGTTCACACCCCCCACAGCGATCCTCTTACTGCAGCTGCTATCAGTTACCTTGAAAACTGCAGCTCTTGCCAGTGACTTGTTAGCCACCCCAAACTCAAAGCTTCGTACTGTCTCACAGAACAAACTAACCCTTGGTACTCACCCTAAGGTAATACTCTCTCATAGTAAAAACTAACCCTGGATTTGAAAGCCAAAAAGATCTGGGAACTCAATGCAGAAAGAGCAGAAAGAGCAGATTCTGTCCTGAGAGGGATTTACAGCCTTCAGGGCTCTATGAGGAAGACAAGAGGCCCTCTTCTGCATTTCTCTTGGGGTCTTAAAAGCCACCAGCAGTGTTCTTTGGGTCTGTCACCAGAACTATCAGATGACAAAATTACAAGGAATTTAGTTACATCTTCAGTTGGCTTTTATTCATGAATCATGAAGCCTCCATTCTACAAAATAGGATGTGAGCTCCCTCTGGGCCATAACAGAACCGTGGGTTTTGTAAGGTGGAAACAAGAAAACAGAACAATTGAAAAATGTCTCACTGATTAACATCAGGCTACTTCAGGTTACTTTTTTTAAAGGTTAAAGCAGAGGAGATTTCCTTATACTGACTCGGGTAAACTGGAATATCCTGTTTTCAGAAAACTGGAAATTGGTCTGTTTGGGGATCTATTTGCTTCCTTAAAGCTTCAGTGTGATTATGTGGCATTTAGCATAGATATCTTCATTTTGATTTGTTTCTGGTCTGTTGGGCATAGTGCAGGAGTTCAGCCCCAAGCAATGACCTCCCATAAGATTCGTGTAACACAACTTTAACACTTTTTGAATTCTATAACTATACATATTAACTTAAATGAGTACTACAGAGTAAAGAGAGGCAATCATTATATTTTATCTTCAATCACCCTTGATAGAAAATGGGTTAAAGATCCTTCTCAGAGTTATTTTTATTCCTTATATCTACTGCTCATTTGAAGGAACAGAAAACATTCTAGCTAACTTTAAAGCATTTACACAGTAATTGGAGAAAGGAGATTTACACTTTTGTAAATGGGTTCTTTTTGCCCATTGCCCAGATAGAGCTGATTTATCAAGACAGAGAAATTTCAGTAGAGAAATAGTTTAATACACGGAGAGCCAGCTAAACTAACAACCAGAATTTTAATATTACTGAAATCAACCTCCCTGGAACTTTGGAAGCTAGCATTTTTTGAAGGACAGTTTGGCAGATAGGGAGCTAGGAAATGTGCTGGAGTGATCAGACCCAACACCAGGTCGTGGGGGTAACGAGGTCTGGTGGAGTTAAAAGATTGAGAAAAAGACAGTTTGAGAGAGAAAGCTGGAAACAGACGGCCATCGCGATTGTAGAGGCTGCGAAGGCCCTGCGCGCTGGGAGCCCACGCTATTTATTGGTAATCCAACAAAGAAACAGGTGGTGAGAATGTGGAGGTCAAAAGGGCAGGCACATGATCTACAGCTGTATTGGTAATCCAACAAAGAAACAGGTGGTGGGAATGTGGAGGTCAAAAGGGCAGGCACATGGTCTACAGCTGTATTGGTAATCCAACAAAGAAATAGGTGGTGAGAATGTGGAGGTCAAAAGGGCAGGCACATAATCTACAGCTGTAATGGTTTAGCGTTTAAAAAGAACATGTTCTGCTACTTGAGATAGTGGAGAGCAGGTTCTTTTAACTCAAAACAATCGATTCTGGGAGAGCAAGGAGCAAGGAGTCAGCAAGTCTAGACACATTCCAGAACCAAGAGCCCCGGATTCTATCCAAGCCACGAGGTATTTTATGTCCTGGGCTTAGATTATGGGGTGTCAGGGTAGCCTTCCAACCTTTATCACAGAGCTTGGTGTTCCAGAGGGTACAGGGGCTTTAGACCCTGGATCCTAGATGTTTTCCTAGGCTCTTTTACATTATGTCAGACATACAAGCCCTTCCTCAGCTTCTCCCAACACTCAGCTTTTCCCAACAGAAATGAGTGCTGCTGACTGGTTGAGAATGTAGTCTTAGGGGTGTGGAAATTGGTCTTTGTGCACCATGTCCACTTCTGAATGGGGGCCATCAGAGGAGTTGCTGGTCTAGGTGGGGCCATCTGGTCATCAGAAATACAAAAGTCTGAAAAGATATCTCAAAAGGCCAATCTTAGGTTCCACAAAAGTGATGTTATTTGCAGGAATAATAAAGGAAGTTGCAAACCTTGTGACCTCTGAAATAATGGCTGGTGATCATTTAACTACTATTCTTAGGAGAATTCAGGCCCTTTTCCTTCTGTAAAACTGGTAGCGTTAATTTTACAAAGGTAGTTTAGTCTTTGGAAGGGCTATTATCATTTAAACTATAAATTTCTCTCATAGTTAGATTGGCTCATGTCCAGGAATGACCAAGGGCAGTTTGGAGGTCAAAGGCAAGATGGAGTTGGTTAGATCAGATCTCTCACTGTCATAGTTTTCTCACTATTATAACTTTTGCGAAGACTATTTGAATTCCCCTTTTGGGGTTCATCACACATTATTTTTAAGGTATGAGCTATGGAGATGGGAAAAGGCCAATCACTGCTCTAACTTCTTCCTGCTGACAGGGGAATATTTGGGATAGGGGTTGGCTCCAGGGTAAGAGGAGTGAAACTGCTTCATAGCTGTCTGTGTGTATTCATGGGTGCCTGGCTGAGGATTAATAGTCAGACTATAAGACAGTGAGTGCCAATATAATGAGTGAAAGTCCTAGTTTTAGATGTCCTTGTAGAATTGATCTGAAGCCCTGAGGGATCGTGGTGAATAGCCCCAAGAACCAATCTGATTTGGGATCACTAGCAGATTGAGATTTGGGCTAGAGGTTGTTTGAAAGACAAATTGAGATAAACAGGAAATGGTAAGTTTAAATATTCCATCCCATATTTTTTATTCTGTTTTTAGTTCTGATAATAGATCAGTTCAATTAAACAGTTTTGCCCCATTCCAGGAGGTAGCATTGCAGATGGGCTAGGCGTTTCTATGCAATGAAGGCAAATAGATTTTTAATAAGATGCATTTCTATGGAAATAGAAGAAAAACAATGGTTAATGTTGGGCATACGTTTTCCAGATGCTAGACTCAAAGCATCTTTAGTTATAGAGGAGGAAGGCAGTGGCAATCTGACACATTTTTTTTCACCTGAATTACAAGGAACAAGCTTCATTTTGCAAGGCCTCAGGAAAAAGGTAACAGTAATTTCATTAGTCCAAGTCAGCAAAATGAAAGAAAAATTTGAAAGCATTAGTTTGGGAACTTCTAGTCCAGAAAGAATTGAGGATTCAGTCCAAATTCCAGAAAATAATAAATACTCAAAAACAATGCATAAGACTAGAATCTAACAAGTGTACTTTTTTTTTCTTTAAACATAATTTTTCTCTCTCCAATCCATGCTTTTACTAAAGACAAACCATAACAGAAAAAAAATTTGCATAGTAAGTTATAGTCTTATTATACTTGGCCTGATTATTTGCATGAAATGAAGCAAGAATAATTATTTGTCACATAGGCTCTTTTTTTTTTTAATTTGCTTTGCTGGAACTTTTTTTTCCATAAGAAATTTTATATTAGACTCTTTAAAGCCTCAAGCCCAGCCATGGGTTTATTTGTGCCAACAATACTTATATGAATTGGATAAATTCCTCTCCTCTGGAGGTCCCAAGATTACTTGGGGTTCCTGGGCCTATCAGAAGGTGACATTCTTTACTTAGTACAGGTCAGGGACTCTGTACAGGTTCTGCATAGACAAGGTATAAGACCAAGTTCCTAAGGGGCTATTGTCAGCTCTGTAAGTCAACTTTGATTCCTTAAAGCAATCTATTTATATCTGAAAGCATGTCATTCCAGTCAAAGTCTTGGTAAAATAACCAATGCCTCCAATTCTGTCCTGTTACAAAAGAAAACAGATTCTTACTTTACTTTTGCAAATAAATATCTTGCCATAAGTTAAGAATACTCACAAATGATTTTCAAATTCTGTGGAAATCAGGGAGATAAATAAATATGCTCCAAACTTTCCTCGAGTACTTTACTCAATGATTAAAAGTTATAAATAGCTAAAAAGAAAAAAGATTTCTTAACTTTGAAAAACAAAACAAAAATAATCAGTAATGTATAAGCAAAAACTCATAAAGAGTTCAGTCATTGCAATTAACCATTATTTTGCCCAATATTGGGCCAGCAGTCCTTATGAATGCATTGGCTTTCTAGAAGAGTCCTGGTGTTGTGCTTTTTTCTCTTTCTCTATTTCAATGGCACAGTCTCCAAAGTTATTAGATACCTATATTCAAGAGTTCCTGCCAGAGTCCTATAATTGATTATAAACCTCCTTTTGAAAAGGATCAAAATAAGACATAATTGACTGTGGATGACCAAAGTCTTGAGATATCCACAGATAAAGATGCAATGAAAAAAGAAATCTTGTAATCTCTGTGGCACAGTCATTTAAGATAGCAATCAAAATTATTACTGATAACATATACTGAGATAGAATTATAGGAATCTTATATAATTTTGGGACACATACTAATAACATTTATATGAATATAACTCAAAAAAGTTAAACATAATTTTTATATTTGACAATGCTTCTTGCATAATTTTAATATGCTAAATAAACTGAATATGTCTCCTTTGAACCCCAAGAGACCTAATACTTAAAAAATTAGTGAGGTCAAAAAAAGAATTAAGAATTTGATTTTAGAAAGTTTGTCAAATATCAAAGGTTTAAACACTTATCACAAAACAGAATCCAGGTAACTATAAGTCCAAAATGATAATTTAAAGTTTTTAAATGCAAAAAAGCAATACTTGTGGACACAGGGGAGACTCAGCTTTCCAAAAAACAAGACCCAATAAAGACAGCATGAGGCCACTGAATCTGTCTCTTCTTTCTCCTATAGTGTATTTGAAAAGCAAATAAAAACAACGTTTACTATCTTTTAATGTTACATGAACATCTTGTTTAAAAGAGAAAGCTGAATTTTACCTTCACATTAGGTACCATTAGTTAAACTCAATTCTTAATAATGTCTTATAAACAGGTCTATTCAATCTCAATCAGTTTGAACATAAGGTAAGATTTTCATAAGCCTTTTATAAGCCTTTACAATTTCCTGTTAAAGAGAAGATTAATGCTCTTAAAAACCCTGTTATTCAGAAAGATAGGTGTAGATTCTGGCCCTGCATCAGTGTGTTCTTTTTTTAATGTTCAATTTGTAGAAAAACTAAATAATACACATTTAATTTTAGCCAACTTGCTCACACATAGAATTTTTTAAGCCAATTAATTAGAGCTCTTTCATGTATTTTGGTAGTGAAATATCACACATACAACACATATAAATGTAGACAGAAGCAGATCTGGTAGGGTGATAAGATTCTTCATTTGCCAGTTTTTAAGTTTCTCTTTCTCATTTTAGACTTTCAGTTTATTACCTGTTCCCCGCCCTAAACAGTAGTCATCCAGGCAATTCCAAATTTGCATGTTTAAAGGGATAATGCTTAAGTGAAACAAAATAGAGAATTCACTTTTTATTTTAAAATGACATGAGTAAAAGTTCCCTTCAGATGGCCAGGAAAAGCAGACATATGGATATATTGTTACCTATGGATATATTGTTAAAGAACTGTTTCTTGATTGGATTATTGGCTTTAAGGTGGAACCTTTTAAGGAACAGAGCCAGGAAAGCATGCAATTACCAGGGCTTAATAAGCAGGCACAGCTGGAAGGCAAAACAGATCTCCAAAATCGAGGATCCCATTTATACATCTAATCCTGTGTCCTCAAAAGAGGAAAATTCCATGGAACAAGAGAGGGCAATGCTTCCATAGTGTATTTTATTGTAAGGACATTTCCCCAAGGCTGCTGGGCAAACAAACACCAATTAGCCCACTCTGTAATCAGCCCATTCCTCATACCATACATTCTAGGTGTCTAACAGCATGCTTTTTTCATTTAAATGCACAAAAAAGGAGTATCACCCTGTAGTAATAATCACTCACTGTAAGCAATTGCTATTAGCAATTTTAAAACGTGTATTTCTTATGTAACTGTTATACATGAAGATTAAATTTTCTCATAATGTAAAATAATTTTTGGTCCCCCCAAATTTCAAAAACACTAGATACAAGAGGAAGGAGGGACAGACAGGGAAACTGAAAAAACAGAATTCAGTTGACCAAGAAGTTTTTACAGAGAGAGAATGGGGGATTTATACCAATATATTTCACATATGGCTCAAATATCAGCCTTTATTAATTTTATTTTTAACTAAAGAGCTCTCAAAAAAATCCTTTATTTTCTTATCAGAGTTTAGCTAGGACAAACAGCTGATATTTCTGGTTTTTAACTTTACCAAAGATAATCTCCCAGGTGAAAACAATTTTAAGCTTTAGTTAACGTTATGACTTAACCAGAAGTATATGAGATAGTTTCAGAGAGATGGCAAGTAGTTTTAACAAGATTTAGAATTGCCCCAAAGGTAGTTCAGAGAAAAGAAAATTTGGGACAGGAAATCAAAAGCTGTTCATGGGGGAAAATGTAATGAATAAATGGCAAAACTCTCGTAAGTACTAAATCTGAAAGGACTCTGATATGGTTTGGCTGTGTCTCCACCCAAATCTCATCTTGAATTCCCACATATTGTGGGAGGGACCCTGTGGGATGTAACTGGATCATGGGGCCAGGTCTTTCCCTCCTGGTGGTGGGTGGGTCTCATAAGATCTGATAGTATTATAAGGGGGAGTTCCCCTGTGCAAGCTTTTTCTTTGTCTTCTGCCATCCATGTAAGAGGTGACTTGATCTTTCTTGCCTTTCAGACGATTGTGAGACCTCCCCAGCCATGTGGAAATGAAAGTCCAATAAACCTCTTTCTTTTGTAAATTGCCCAGTCTTGGGTATGTCTTTATCAGAATGTGAAAACAGACTAATACAGACTCATTTCCTAAACTGCAAATAGAATGCCGGCTGCCATTATAACAGGGCAAAGGTATAGCTACTGAGCTATACCATTGGCATTTACCATTACTCTTCCCAGAAGGAGTGTAGGACAGCCATTTTCGAGTGTACAAAGGATTTTTAACTGCCCAAAAGAATTCTCAAGACTAGCCATGACATGAACTTCAAAACTCCTGCCCTCTGGATGGCAGAGACCAAGAGAGAGTACCCCTACATGATTACAAACTCAAGTTTTCAAGGACATAAAACAAGATAAAAGGGAAATCTCATTTGGTTTTGTTTTTAGTTTCAGGGACCTACAGCAAAGTTTGTAATTGACTCACTTGAGCAGTGGGCTTATAGGAGTCCTAGGCCTGCATTCTATCCTGTGATATCCCTCTTCATGACAGAACAACACAGAAAGACAAATTTATAGCACAAAGTACACCAGATTCACTACAGCCTAAGGCTAGTCTCACAAATCCTTTCTCCTGTTAATCAAAACCTTGTAGGGGAGACAAACAATGACTTTTAGCATTCATTCATCCCATTTACACAGATAATGAGAGGCCAGAACCCTGACTGGTAAGAAATTCTTACCCTTTAGCTAGCATGACAGGTTTCTGGGTTTCCTTTCTGTGAATGCTTTGGTGACTGTGTTCACTGTACCATAGATGTGGGGGCCCAGGTGTATTACAAAAAAAAAAAAAAAATTCTTTCCTATTTCATGGAATCATAAGCAAAAGCCTCTCAATTTCGCAAGATGCAGCCCAACAGGCTGTATGTGGGAACTGATTAATATTTCTTATTTCAGCCAGAACAAAACACATATGACAAAACACAGTCACCAGTTACCCCACTCACTGTCTAAGTATTTACCTGGTAAGGCTCAAATTTTGATCCATTGGCCCTTGTCATCTTTGATCCGCTCAAAGTGGAGTGACATGGCCTCTGACCAGAAGTTTCAACAGGTGTTCTCTGGATAAAATGGAAGAGTATATGGTCACCCTAAGTTAGACCTGTTGAACTAACTTCAGGGCTTACCAAATGGGATCAACCAAATTAGGATGCAAACCAAGATTCCAGACCAAATTCTAAAATAGAAGAGCCTCTCAACAGGTTCCCTATTCTCCATTCAATTGGGGAGAAATCTCCCAAAACTGAGATTCTTTCTATAGTCCAGGGAGAGCTTAACAGTCACCATGACAGAGATACAGGACCAGCCAGTCCCTATGACAGGGTTACAGTACCTCTAGATAGGCCAACAGAACAGAATAAGAAAGGGTATCTTGGCAGTACTGGGAATACTGGCCAAACCAAGTTACAAGATGCTTCCTGGACTATTTCTTCATTGCAGCTGAGTCTATGCACTATGGTTCAACAGTGCCCCACCTATACAGACAGTGCCAAAGACAGCCCTTAGTCCAAGAGAACTAGGGGGATGCTTGGGCTGGCCTCGGGATCTGTCACGTGAAGGACTGCCAAACTGCAGGCAGGTAGCCACAAGGACTATCCCAGACAAACCCTTAAATTTGTAATCATCCAGTGGGTTCTTCCTGTCCACTGCACAAACAATTCACTGAAGCCATGGCATTGCAATAAAGAGAGTTTAATTGATGCAAGTCTGGCCACGCCACATGGGAGATGAAGTTATTACTCAAATCGATCTCCCACAAAATTCAGTTGTTAGGGTTTTTCAAGGATAGTTTGGAGGGCAGGGGCCTAGGGGAATGAGTGTCGCTGATTGGTTGGGGATGCAATCATGGATGTGTGGAAAATGGTCCTGATGTGCTGAGTTGAATTCTGAGTGGGGACCACAGGAGCAGTTGAGACAAGAGTCATGGGTCTCGGTGGAGCCATCAGGTTGTCAGAAATGCAAAAGCCTGAAAGGATATCTTAAAAGGTCAATCTTGGGTCCTACAAGAGTGAACTGGGTAAGCTGCAAATATTGTGACCTCTGGAGTAATGGTTGGTAATAATTTAACTATGTCCACATCTTAGAGAGTGAGAATTCAGTTCCTATCATCCTCCTTACCTGGTGACCTCTCATTAACTTTACCAAGGCAGTTTAGCTTTTATAAAGGGCTTTTGTCATTTAAAACATAAAGAAAATTTCTCCCAGAGTTAGCTTGGCCAATGCCCAGGAATGACCAAGGGCAGTTTGGAGGATAAAGGCAGAATTAAGTTAGTTAGATCAGCCCTTTCACTTTCATAATTTTTTCACTGTTACAATTTTTGCACAGGCAGTTTCAGCAAGGAGACAAGCCAATATCATCAAGACATGTATGCAGTCAGTCCTAGCTCATGCAGTATACACACAAGATAGAGGAAAAGGAAAATGATTTTTATATTTTGGAAAGGTGAGATGTGAACTCCATGAGGATGGCATAAAGTGTTAATTCAAGGACAAATGGGAAAAGGACTTGATAGGGACATGGAAGAGAGCAAACATAATATAGACTAAGAAGATCAGCCTCATTTGGTGGCTGTTAGCATTCTAACTAAAAGTTGAGAAAATGGGTGTACAAAGAATTTAGGGAATTTGCCTAAGATCACGTGCTTTGCCAGGAACCAAAGTTTTGCTCAGCGAAGAATATGAATAAATATGAATAGGAGGTGCAGAGCCTCTTCTCAAAATTCGTTCCTGCAACCGATTCCTATTTCTCAGTAGACTTTCATTCTGGCATCCTTTATTTCCACTTTTCAATATTTTTTCTTTTTATTTTATTTTGCATTCTTGAATTTTCTCAAAATAAGATTTTCATCCTTAACTTGATTTCAGAGTTCTCTAGCTGCTGCCTGGGAAACAACAAAAATACCTTTTCCCCTACTGAGCTTTCGGTATCTGCCTCATTCAAAGATTTTTCTATGAAAATTAAGAACAAAGGGCAAGTGAAGATCTGCAGAGGAAGCTTGGCTGGCTAATTACCATTTCAAAGAAATCTGATGGAAGGTTTTTTTTCCAAGTTAATTGCTCAACTGTTTAACAGCCTGTAACCATGGCAGTTTACACACATTTTAGAACCATAGAAATTGCTCACTGCCTTTGGAACCCTTCCTCTTTTTGTCTCAATCTTTTCCAAGCACCTCTCCTTTACTTTACTAGTCTTTCAAATATCTACCTGTATCTTTTAACCTCTCTTGATAATAGTTCCCTTTTCTTACATTTTGTCCTACTGCTTTCCCCACTCAAAAAATACAATGTATATTGTTAGTGTAGTTAAAAATATCTATTGTACTTACTAAAAAACATTAAGTGATCATTTAAAAATTTTTAAACTGGTTTCTTACCTTTTTGCCTCTCAGAAGGGATAATTTATCTATATGAATTTTCCTTGAAACTCCACTTGTTCAATCCCATCTCTCTTATTTTCAGTATTTCAATTCCCTACAAAGAAAAAAAAATCTTACTTCCTTCTCTCCCTGCTTTATGAACTATATTTGGGATTTTTTCATACAAAGAAATGCATGAGTGCTAAAAAAGTAGCTCCCTTTCCCACCACACACACACACACACACACACACTTTAAATGTTGATTCTGAACTTCTACTTGTATTTCAAAAGTTTAGAAAACACTATTTTATCTGCATCTTTTCCATCAAGTAAATAATTATTTGGCGTTCAGTTTTTCCCCAATTATAAATCATTGATTCCATGTCATACTGTATACATACTCAAAAAGCAGTCACATAATTTGTCATTTAATTACCAGTAATTGGTAAAGAAAGCACAAGATTGATTCATTGCAAAACTTCTCAGAGCTTTTAATGTAGTACTATGCATTATGAATTATCTTTCATTTATTTTATTCCCTTCATAGCGTCTTATAATAGAACTAGTGTTTCATAAACACACTTTGGAAAACATCATTGTATTTTCACATATTTGTTTATAGGTTATGTAACATAAACAAATATAACTGTATTTTTCTTTGACTATATAATATTTTTTTTTAAGATTCTATTAAGGCTGTGTAAGAAAAATAAGATACTGAATTCAAACCAAGAAGTACAGTATTGATATTCTGGTGTGACCTAGAAGTACCTCGGAGAATTTATTCTAGGTTTCATGCTCCCTTGGTTCTTATGTTAAGAGATAAAATATAGATTTGAGTTATTAATATAAACAGAGCTGACACACTAACAAAAATAGAACTTAAAATGGTCCATACCTATTTTTCCAAGACACCTTGAAAGGAAATTTTACCTGATAAAAATACTGAGTTTTCAATTTAGAAATTAAAAACAGTGGCAGTGGTTTATTAATAATTTGTATATTTGACTTTCAAGTTTGATAGTTATCTTAAAGACACCAATGTCTTTTTCCCAAAATGGAATTAAAATCTGACAACTATGTGTTCTTGGTTTAAACACAGATATACAAAGGCATACGCAAGGATTACGGCAAGATTGCTTTACTGCCTTCTGCTAACTCTGCATCAACAGGAAACGAAAGTTTTTCAACTTGGTAAGGTAATTTGAAAAGCCAGAAAAATTATGTTGAAATAGGATTTTTCTAATCCGTGAGTTGCTGATGATAAATTATGATTTACTTTTAGGCACTCTGTTTGGGTGGTCATTTAGTTTTACTAATGGTTTGAAGGAAATTGTGGTTTTCCAACTAGGCTCTAGTTGTGTACTGAGGGGTAAACAGAGTTTGAATAAATAGGTTTGCCATCTTTCAAATCAGTTTAAGCTTCCTCTTGAGAGTGGGACTGTGCTCATAGTTTTCCAGATCAGAATTGTCAACCTATGTTTTAAGTGTCTCTTGCCAAAACTGATTAATGTATCCTAACCTTCAGAAAAAAAAAAAACTTAAGCATTGTAGATCTTGGGATGCTGACTTAATGTTTTGAAACTTCAACACCAGTAAGATCTTTGTAACAAAAACAGAATCAAGCCTTCTTCAAAGGGCTTCAAAGGGCATTATGGTAAAATCTGCACAGACCTTCCAAGGTGGAAATTAGAAAATTAATAGAGGTGACCTTGGGTTCAAGGTACTATATTTCTGTTTTCTTTTTTGCTCCTCTTCCAGCTCCTACTGGGAAATTCCACACAGAGATGTTAATAAAAATCCCACTAGAACTTGTTTCAATCTTTTCATGAAGACCCATGAGTGAAAAAATGAGTGTGTGACCTATAGTTTGAAAACTAAGCCAATGATAGAGTTGCTATCTTAGAGCAAAAACCAAGGGTGGAAAAGTTTGTTAATGTTGTTTTATCACTTGATACCAACACTGATATTACATCACAGTTTTATATCTATGGAGTCCAGGATTGTATATGCTTTATTTTCTTTTCCACACCTCCTCACAAGTCATTTCAACAGAGGCATACAGTGTTAGTCCTATTGCAAGAGAGGTCACCTTGCGCCAGGGAGTTCAGAGAGAAGCTGGTCCTGCGCCATTCCAGATTTAGCAAGAAGATCCCACTGAGCACAGACATTTGGTCTACACAATTGCCAGAGTCCCCAGCTTTGTTATAGAAACTTGTGAAAACATGTTTCACTGTCCACCACCGCAATGGCCAAGTACCCTTGAGCATCTCTAGGTCCTGTGTTTAACTGAAGTTCTTCCCAGCAAAGCACCTACTCCTTTGACATGCAAAATTCTAGTGATATCCATACAATGTAATCTGGCTGCAGTGGAGACACAGTCTCTAATGCAGCACGAGTTCAGCCCAGAATATAAAAACTGGTACTTCTACCAGAAATAAGGGATTCCTTTGACAATAGTATCTTGGAATAGCTGCCTAACTATGCCTTCTTGAAAATGTGCTTCAAGTTTGCTTTCAATGAGAAGAAATACATGATAATAAGTATCAAATGGTAATGAGACTACTTTGCAGAGAATGATATAAGGAATGTACTATAAAAGTCTGATTTAGAGATAATGAATCAGGAGACTACAAAATGAATCCCACAAATAGAATTACTTTGTTCAGCCAGCTTGTCTTGCTTTGAGTTAGTTTCTAACATTTAAAACAAAATAGGGCGTGGTTTACTTAAAGATCCAATTCCCGCTGTTTCTTAAAATCAGAAAACCCGGCAATAGTAGGTCTACTATTGGTATTGGAGTGTTATAGGGTTACAGAGAAGACTTTCAATTATCAATTATAGGTTTTAAATTTACCCTGGCTTTTAAAGGAACAGGGTACACTTTTTTCTTTACTACTTCCATATCTCTTTCTCTTTGACTTCTTCTTTGTCTCTCTCTTTCTGACTCCCTGTTTGTCTCTTCCTCTCTTTGACTTTCTGTGTCTTTCTTTCTCTCTCTGACTCCCTCTTTGTCTCTGTCTCTTCCTCTCTGTCTCTTTGACTTTGTCTCTTTCTCTCTCTGACACCCTCTTTCTCTCGCTCTTCCTCTCTCTCTCTCTCTCTGACTTTGTCTCTTTCTCTTTCCTTTCTGCTAGTCTTTCCCTGCCTCTGCCAGCCACTTATGCTGCTGTTCTCCCCCATCCTTCTCCTTTTGATGGCTTTGGCTGTGTAAGACTGCCACCTCCTTGGGTTTTTGCACTGCGTGCAGTAACTCCATGGTTTCCTTGTGGTATTTAATTGGGGTTCCCCCAGAGGTTAGGAACTCCCTTTCTTTCCATATTGCAGCATGGGCATGTAGGATTAGATAAGCATACTTGCTATCTGTATACACATTTATTCTTTTTCCCTTTCCCAGTTCTAAGGCTTGGGTAAGTGCCACTAGTTCTCGTAACTGGGTGCTGGTCCCTGGGGAAAGAGGCTTACTTTCAAGTAGGGTTACATCACTAACTATGGCATAACCTGCCCTTTGTATCCTATTCTCCACAAATGAACTTCCATCGGTATATAGGTTAAGGTCAGGATTGGCTAAGGGGACTTCTAAGAGATCACCTCGGGCGGCATAAGTCTGGACTATAATTTGTTGGCAATGATGCTTGATTGTTTCTCTGTCCTCTGAGAGAAAAATGGCAGGGTTGAGGCCCGCACACGTGTGTATTTGAAGCACTGGTCCCTCAAGGAGTAGCACCTGGTATCTAAGTAGGCAGTTGTCTGATAACCATAAACTTCCTTTGGCACCTAGTATGCCAGTTACATCATGAGTAGTCCAGACACTGAGATCCTTTCCTTGTATTATTTTGATAGTCTCTGACACTAAGACAGCCACCGCCACAACTACCTGTAAACAGTGAGGACAGCCTTTTGCTACTACATCAATTTCCTTACTTAGGTGTGTCACTGGTTGTGGGGTTGTCCTACAAGTCTAAGTAAGGACACCAAGAGTGATTCCTGCTCTCTCTGTGAAGTATAAAGAAAAGTTCTATCCTGTGTGAAGGCTTAAGGCTGGAGCTTGAGTTTGTTCCTTCCAATGCCCAGACTTCAGGGTTGAGTCACTCCTCAGGCAGGGGACAACAAATGGGTAATTTATTCCCCATATTCATGTAGATAACAGCTCCAGCTTTGGCTAATATATCCCTCCCAAATAAGGGTGTGGGACTTTCAGGCATAACAAGAAAGGCATGTGAAAAGAGCAAAGTCTCTCAATTACAACTGAAGAGGTGGGAGAAATACCTGGTTACAGGCTGTACCAGGATTCCTCGGATGGTAACAGACCTTGAGGACAGTCATCCAGGACAGGAGATTAACACTGAGAAGACTGTGCCAGTGTCCAGGAGGAAGTCAATTTCCTGGCCCTCAATGGTTAAACCTACCCGGGGCTCATTGAGGGTGATGACAGGAGCTGGTGCTTGCCCTGGGCACCCTCAGTCCTGTTGTTGGATCACCTGATTGGGGGCTTCTGGCCCAGAGAACCTTTGACCTCTGGAGCAGTGCGCCTTCCAGTGATTGCCTCAGCATAGCAGACGTGGGCGAGGGGGCAGCTTGTTTCTCATTGGACAATCTTTTTAAAGTGTCCTAATAAACCACACTGATAACAAGCCCTACCAGGTGATTGGCCTGCTCCATTTTCTGTCCTCTCTGAACCACCAACATTTGTTTGTCTGAGGGCCATGACTAAGGCTGTGGCCTTTCTCTGCTCTCACTTTCCCTTTTGAGCCTGTTCCTCTTGGTCCCTAGTACAGAACACCGAGGTTGCCAGGTTTAATAATGCCTCCAGATTTTGTTCAGGGCCCAGGGCTTGCTTTTGGAGCTTTCTCCTGATATCTGTGGCTGATTGGATAATAAACTTGTCTTTTAGAATCAGTTGGCCCTTAGTGAGTTGGATGACAGGGGAGTATATTAAGGCCTCCCGTAGCCACACAAGGAAGACAGAAGGATTTTCTTCCTTTCCCTGAGTTATGGTGGACATCATTGAATAATTCATGGGCTTTTTCCTAATTCTCCTTAGTCCTTCTAGAACACAGGTCAACAGATGTTTACGATTCCAGTCCCCATGATCTGAGTCGAGGTCCCAGTGGGGATCCATACTGGAGATGGCTTGCTGACTGGTAGGGAATTTGTCCCTTTCTTCAGCTGTCATTCTATCATTTACTTAACTAAGATACCAGGTATCTCCAAACTCGGGCTGTAGCTAAAGCTGCTTTCTTTTCATTAAAGGCCAGGGTTTGATCTAACAATAGCATGACATCTCTCCAAGTGAGAGCGAATGTTTGCCCCAGACCCTGTAGGACATCTGTGTACCTATCAGGATCATCTGAAAACTTCCCCAGGTCTGCCTTGATCTGCTTTAAATCAGAGAGGGAAAAGGGGACATTTACCGGGGTTGGGCCAAATTCCCCTCCCCCTACAGCTTGAAGGCGACATAACCGACAGCCCAGGGTTTTTGTGGTCCTTTGGAGATTTCTTTGCTTATTTCCTTCTGGGCAGGGGAGATTAGAGGAGGCTTATCATTAATAGGAAGGGGAGCTATAGGGAGTCTAGGATATGGGGGTAAGCTGAGAGGTCCTCCTGTGGGATGTAAATTACAAGGTTTGCATAGTTGTGTATTTTCCTTCAACGAAAAGAAAGCTTGGACATAAGGTATTTCACTCCATTTGCCTTCCCTCTTATAGAAAAGGTCAAGCTGCAGGATAGTATTGTAATTTATATTTCCTTCAGGTGGCCATTTTTCCCCAACAGAGAGAGAATACTGGGGCCAAGCCATAGTGCAGAAAAAAATGAGCCGCCTCTTTTTCAGGGTTTGTAGGTCAAATTGGTCCCAATGGCTTAGGATGCATTTTAAGGGTGAGCCTGTTGATGCTTGAGTGTTTCCTATCTGAAAGACAAAAACGCCCACGGTTTTGGTTTGTTTCTCCGCCTGCCTAAGAACCAGCAACTGTCCCTGGACCCTGCTGATCAGAATAGTTGTGCTCACCGACACAGCAGCAGAGACACTAGTAGTCCTCCTAGGCCACAAGGAGGACCAAGGAATGTCGGATTTTGTGGCCCTTGCCGACGCATTCTCGAAAACCTGCACCCTTGCCTGTCCTCCTAGACCACAAAGAGGACCAAGAAAAATCGGACTTAGTGGCCTTACTGATGCATTCTTGAAAACCTGTTAGAGTCCTAAGCATTCTCCTGTTAGTATTGGGACTTTACTTGTGTCCTATAAAGATGTTATGCCCCAAAATGAAGTGGAGGGCCATACCCTGAGGGAGGGACGAGATCTCCAGATTTGGAAGAGTGATGCCTTTTGTCCTCAATTTTTTTTGTCCTCACATAATTTTTGCTAAATTTTTAAATTTAAGAGCACTATGTTTGTTACATGGTACACAGAGAAAGGACCTTGTCCTTCTCTAAATTTGTCTAAATTTTTGTTAAACCCCAGGTAGGTTTAACCACTGAGGGCCAGGAAATTGACTTCCTCCTGGACACTGGCAGTCTTCTCAGTGTTAATCTGAATAAGAATAAGAAGGATATCATTTCTGAAGCTCCCAATATCCTAGCTTCCAGAATAGATTTTGTTAGGCCTGCTAGTCTGAGGAAGGATCCTAAAATTCCAGATAAGATAATCCCTGGCCCCAACGGGGCTTTGGGCAAAAATTATGTCTTTCTGATTGGTGAGCCAGGGTGCCTAAAGAAGGTAACAGAGTACTGGAGTTTATACTAGAAATCATTCTTATAGGAGAAACCAGAAAAGCACCAGAGACAGGGAGTGGTTTTTAGAAGTGGGACTAGCCTCAGAGAAGAGAGGCCAGAAGAAGTTTGTCTGACAAGCATTAGGACCCAGGAGGCAAGGGTCAGGATAGATAGAATAGAGAGTCTCGTTTGAGTGACAAGACTTTGAGAGTTCCGTTTTTGGCCGCAGGGTCAACCAAGTTGTTGTCGGGACCCTGGAGCTGAATGGCTTTCCTTTCTGTCAACCCTCAGCTCAGCCCAGAAGTACAGGGAAAGCAGAAGCTTGTTCCAGGCAAACCGTGCTCCCAACTCCAAAGAGTCGGGGGTTACTAGAGAGCCCTTTCCCAGAAAGCCTGATGCTTGTGTCTTTAGTCTGGCGGCCGCACTAGTCGCTATTAACTGGCTGACAGGTGCCTGGTATTTAGCCCCCAAATTCTAAGGAAAAATAGGACAGAACAGCAAGCAAAAAGGGTCCGATGGTGCTCACCGCTTGGTGATAGTCAATAGTTCCTTCATGGTCACCAAAATGTGTCCTGAATTGGTTCCTTCCAGTGGGTTCTTGGTCTCACTGACTTCAAGAATGAAGCCACGGACCCTTGCGGTGACTGTTACAGTTCTTAAAGGTGGTGTGTCCGGAGTTTGTTCCTTCAGGTGTTCAGATGTGCCTGGAGTTTCTTCCTTCCGGTGGGTTTGTGGTCTCGCTGACTTCAGGAGTGAAGCCGCAGACCTTCACAGTGAGTGTTACAGCTCTTAAAGGTGGCACGTCCAGAGTTGTTTGTTCCTTCTGGTGGGTTCGTGGTCTTGCTGACTTCAGGAGTGAAGCCACAGACCTTCACAGTGAGTGTTACAGCTCATAAACGTAGTGCGGACCCAAAGAGTGAGCAGCAGCAAGATTTATTGTGAAGAGCGAAAGAACAAAGCTTCCACGGTGTGGAAGTGGACCTGAGCAGGTTGCCGCTGCTGGCTTGGGTGGCCAGCTTTTATTCCTTTATTTGGCACTGCCCATGTCCTGCTGATTGGTCCATCTTACAAAGTGCTGATTGGTACATTTTACAGAGTGCTGATTGGTGCGTTTACAATCCTTTAGCTAGAGACAGAGGACTGATTGGTGCATTTACAATCCTTTAGCTAGACAGAAAAGTTCTCCAAGTCCCCATCTGACCCAGAAGCCCAGCTGGCTTCACCTCTCATTAACTCTTTCATTTCTTACAAAATCACTGAAAAGTATGAAAAGTAGATCTTACTGTTCCTTTTAGTAGACTCAAAAAATAAAAATGGGTTTTTTCCAAGGACAAATAAGTAATTTGAAAAGCCATGAGAAGAACTTTGGTTTATTTCCTACAAATAAAAAAATTTTGGAATGTGTTATTGAAATACCTAAGTTATCAGCAATTGAGTAAATATCGTTATACAGAGGTATAGTCATTAGCAGTCTAAGTTCTAAAATTAGCAGATTTGACTTACTACTCTGGGTGTGTTGCTTAACAGCTCTGAGGCCTTGGGTAATATAATTTTTTTCATTGTTCTTTTATTTCTTTCATTTTAAAAATAATTATAGTTATTATTATGAAAATATATGAGATAATACCTGTTAAGTACTTACAATAGTGGCTGGCCCACAATAGGAATTCAATAAATAATACTTAAAATTATATTAAGATTCATAGGGAGACAGGTAAAGTATCTGAATTTACCTACCTGGCTAAAAGAGTTATTTGGCCATTTTAATGTAATTTTCTCTGTCTAATGTAATTAATAGTTTGTAAGGGAAAAAATGGCCAATGTAGAATTTAAATTGGCCGCTTAAAAAGTTGAATGTGCTTATGCAAAGGGCTCCTAAAAGATGTCAGAATGATACTTGAAAAAATTGCTTTGGATTCTAGTATTTTTTTGCTTAACACTTAAACATTTGTGCTTATTTATTGACAGAATATTTTTAATCCTTGAAGTGCTCTCAAGCACAGCAGTTCATTTCACAATTCACATTGAGTATGGAATCATTCTGTACTGATGCTGTCTCGTTTATAATTGTGACGTATTTTGTGAATCTATTGAACAGTTGCCACCCTCCTTTTACATTGTCGACTGGCTTTTGTTCACCCTCCTGTCCTTAATAGTTCCTAGAATTCTCTTACTGGATAATGAGAAACAGGTGTACACAAGTCAAAACTCATTAAGATGAAAACCAATCAAGGTTGTTTCTCTGTGTACCATGTAACAAACATAGTGCTCTTACATTCAAATAAGTATAAATGTTAATTTGTTGCTTATTGTTAATTCAAAATTGAACCTGATAACAAAATTGCAATACTATTGATTTTTACTCTATACACTACACCCTTACAAACACAACTAAACTGTATATGCTACACACCACATCACTCACACACTTCTCAAGTTACAATTGTATAGGTGACTGTAAGTCACTTTTCATTGTACTCATTGAATATTCTATCTTTTTTTAACTATCTTTAATATTATAGGATTTCATACAAAATATTACTATTTCATATTCAGTTATTCAAAACATCTCAGTCAAATTGATACTTTGAGTCTTGGCTTAATTAAAGCTCTCAGGATTTAGGTAAACGCATCTGGTTTGGAAGGTATTATTTGTTTGTTTGCTTGCTTATACTTTATTTGTGTGGATTTCTTTGCAAAAAATTTTAAAAACACCTCAAAACTTTGTAAGTATTAAGAACTATTTATAAAGGTGAAGCCAAAAATTCTTTTTCTTTAAAATGATCATCTTAGGAAGGAAATAAAATTTTATTTAAACCTGTAGGCTCTTTCAAATTCAGAGATTATAATTATACAGCAAAAGAAAAGGTAAACTATAATATCCTCTTCCAATAAGAGTGCTAATATATTTTCATTGCTCTTTTAACTTACTTAATACTTTATCCTTTATTGTGCCTCCCTTTTCATATGACAAAATTTTATTGAAGATTCTGATGGCTATTTTTGTAGATTTTATCTCTATCAAATTGTTTTTCAGCTACTAATAATGTTCAAATTAGTTTCATAAATACATTGGTCTCATAAGTGTATACATGTGTTGTGATCTTGCCAATATTTTATACAAAATGAAAGTCCATAGTCAATATATTTTTCATAAAAAGACTAGCATAGTAAACAATTTCTTAAAATTTTTAATGTTAATCAAGTAAGTTACAAGATATTTATGCCTATTACAAAATATAAATATGTATATTTTATTATTTTATAAAAAGAACCCAATGACACATGATTAAATTATTACATATTGTGCTCTTTGTTTATAGACTTTTTTACTACAAAGCTAGTATAATGGAACGTAGATAAATGAAAGGTATTATGGAAAAATATTAATAACCATAAATAGAAATTAGACAGAAATTAAAGAAATAAGCAACAGATCCTTATTAATTGACTCCTTATATGAAAGTATAATGTAAGTTGCTGGAGAAAAATAAAAGAACCTTTATAAATACTAAGTTTTCAAAAAATCTTTTTTCAGATACACTTTATTAACTATATTACTTACAGTAGTACCTCACTGTTTGTGAAAATACAAATAAAAAACAAAATACGAAAAACTGAAGTATCATAAGCTGACACTGTCAGTTATGTTTATATACATAGTCATTTGTTTTTTGAAGTTATATATAATTATTTCTAATCTTCATTTACTTCATTTAAAACCTATTTTTAAAAGAAAGAGTGCCCAGTTTTTTGTTCAAATGTTAAGAAATTTGCCTATGCCCACAATTGATAACGAGAACCTAGAAAGTTTTCATTATTGGGAAAGATGGACATCCATGCAGAGTTCAAGTATAAAAAAAGTAAAGACAGTACTTTTACTCCACAAGAAAAGTTTATGACTCATTTCATAGATTCACACATTCTAACTATATTCATTCTTATCTCTATATATAAACTGGTATTTAGAACATTCATCTATCTAATCACTTCTTGGCCTTTTGGTTAAGACCAAGTATAGAGAATTTGTTTATATATATCTATGTCCTTAACAACATGTAAACACAAACACAATGTACATATACACATACACATAAATAGAAGAATACCTGAAAGGACATATAATAAATTAACTCTGAAGAGAGATGAGAAATCATTGGGGTAGGCAGTGTGCAGAGGACTTACAGCTTTTTGCTATATTTATTTTTATCGAGGGATTTCATGAGAATGAATATTCATGTTTGACTTTAAAAAGAAATTAATTAAAAATGCTCAATATTTTGAATTTATAATATATAATACATAGCATATTATTCATGAGTTTAAGAGTAAGAGGATTTCATGATTAAAAATGTGTACAGACAAGACATTTTTAATTGAATACTTATTAGACACTTTAAAAAGTTGTAGGTTTTCCAAGCGCACTTTACAATAATCACAGATTTCTCTCACTGTGATAGGTATAATATCTTTGAGAAAGACCTCTATTTGTGTTAACAGAGTTCTGTTTCAGGTTTTCAATTCAGGAAAAAATGAAAGCAATGCTTCTCAAGCTTTATTCTTTTTTAAATGGGGACCTTTTAAAAATCCAGATACTGATTCAGTAGATTGGGGATAAAGCCTGCATTTTTGAAAGCTAGCAGATGATGTTTTTTTTCTGCTAAGGATGCCTAAAATTATCTACAAAATACTCAAAATATAAAAATTGAAATTTTAATTAACCAATTAATTAACTAAAAGTTATAGCAAATTGGTAGATTCATGTTTACAAGTTTCCAGGTTAATTAGATTTGCTGTTTTCATCTTAATGGTTGCCCTAGTGCTATAATGTCTAAATGGCCATGGAAGCATGTTATATCAAAGATCATTTGGCTGTCATGGTAGGTTTCATTCAGGGTTCATTAGCTGCAAGTAAGTGAAGCAGGCAGTTGTTTGGAAGGGAACAAGGTAGTTCACAAAATGTGAGAAAAAAAACAAATCATTGAATCATTGAGCTTAGAAATGACAGGTTGAAGGCAGCTGTTAATATATGGGACGAAGAAACTGTCAGTCTCTTCTGGATGTTATGATGGTAGGTCTTTTTGACATTGGTCATTCATCCTTTCAATTCCAAGTTGAGTGCATCTAATGACCCCAACTTGGATCTTCCAAAGCAAAATGAGGGTGCTGTTAATAGAAGAAAAATGAGTAGAAAATGGGTGGGAAAATGATAGAGGCCTACAGTGTCATGATATACAGAATAATCTATTTACCAGGTAACTGGAAAGGTAACTAGACCAAAGTACTACAAATCATCTCATAAATGCCCCAAGTTGTGTGTGTGTGTGTGTGTGTGTGTGCATTCAATAATTTTTCCCACAGGACAATTACAATTTATGAAATAATTATGAAAGCATATTTGGATTTATGGAGTAGTTCTATCGGATTGATTTTTAAATGCTTTTTTGCATTTCAATATCTCTAAAATTCAGATGTATTTTACTATTTTACAGCTTATGACATTTTGGCATTGGACATTTTAGCACTGATTGGAAGCATTTCCTCTAGTGACACAAAAAGTGATGATGCACCTCACAATTGATGGCATTGTATATTTTATGAAATATGATAGTGATGTGATAAAGCACGATGGTTGTTCTTTATAAATATTGATAGCCATGATGTTAGAAATGGTAATGATTATATACTAGCCTGAAGCAGTTAGCTTGTTGCAGCATACAAATGCAAATAATTAAATTAATTTTACCAGTGTAATTTGAAACATCACACTTGTGAAATTTTGTTATCCAAATTATTTCATGAAATTCAAGGAAGATATACAACTATCTGACTTATATGACAAAATGCATTTTCTTCTTTTAAACAAAAATTGTAAAGGGGAATAGGCAATACATTCCCCAGTGAGAAATAAGCATCTGTGCAGCCCAAGTTTTTGAGATAGCCTAGGAATTCAAATGAATTACTACTTTTTCCTCATAAAATCTGTGGATAAAAGTTTGCAGATATAAATTTTGGGACTAGGAAAAAATGTATTATTAAGAAAAACAAATAAATAGTTTAGACTACTCAAATTCATGGCAGACTCAATTGATAAAGACATTTATCACTTGATCCAGAAATATCTTTAAGTTCCAATGGCTTACATAGAGTCGTGACATCAGCAGGAGGATACTTGTTTTTGGTTATTACCTCTCCATACAATATCTGCTGAGCTGATCCACTAGCTCTCATTGGTATTTGCAATCGATCCAGTCTCAGCCACACGGGAACATGTTTGCTCCTATTTCTCCACTGGGTTCCATGGGAATTTCTGAGATTGTAATAGTTCCATTTGCCTAGACACTCCCAAGTAGCCATTTTTACTCTACTCTCCTGTGCCATGGTAACGTGAGAACACTTGCCTCCTATCAGATCCCTAAGCATGAAATGGGACATAGGCCTTTTCTACTATCATGTCTCTAAGTTTATCTGGAGTAGTTCTATTGATCACTTCTTCAGCACAAGGGGCAGGCATAGGGTCCTTTCTCAGCAGCTCTTACCAGTTTCTAACATTCTTACTACTTTCTTTGTTGCAGCAGATTTTATCTTTTGTAGGGTAGAAAAACTACCTATAGTTCTATCACCCCAGTTCAAATAATGATGCCCCTTTTTGTTTTCTTATGGAATTTGTTATGATCTCTCTCTCATATATATTAAACATGGTAGTGATAGTAAACAATTTTGCTTTCACCACTAAACTTTACATTCACTGTATGGGGTCCTCTAATTTTCTATTAGATAGCACATTATCAAGTTAAGGTTTCTTTTTTTATTTCTGACATTGTATTTTTAAAAATATCTAAAATTCTTTATGCTGGTTTTCTCCTTAGATAAATTTAATTACTTGAAGTTTCCTTAATGTTGAGTTATTTTTGCATTCTTAGGACAAATCTTACTTGGTTACAATGCAACCTGTTAGTATTCTGTTGGAGTCAATTTATAATATTTTATCTAGGACCTTTATATCCATATTTATAAGTAATATTGGTCTACTTTTCTTTTTCCTTCATTAAGTTTATATTTTTTGTTTTAGCTTAGTATTGTTATCAATATTCTTCATATAAGAAATATGTGTCACTACTAAATAACAAATAGTTGTTTTATGGGGGCTATTTTAATTAACCAAATAATTTGTCATATATACATATATATACACACACATACATGTATATGTATATAAATATACATAAGAAGGTTATTAATCTTTTTTGGGGGCCCTCTAGATACCAAATTCCTTTGCTTTGTGTACAACTTCAATCAACTTATTCTAATATATTTTTACCTTGCACTTGAACTCTACATTATTTTAATAACAGATATGTCACCAGTGTTGCCACTAAGACATTTTACATATTATTTTTCAAGTAATCTTCCCAAATCTCATCATTGCCACGTTTTGTTTCCTTTTCAAAATTTTCATTCTAATACTCATTTGTAAATATTGTGTTTTAATCAAGTAAGAGGTTAGATAAATTTATTTTTTGATGTTTATAATAACAGTAAAATATGCTAAAACTAAGCATGGTTTAGACATACCCTAATTCTGAATGTACTTTAGAATCTATTAGAACAAATAATTTTCACTAAATAATTTGTATGATTACTGTAAAAATAGGGTGGGAGGAATTTTATGGTTCAGGATTCTAGATAAAACAATTTTATCTCAGTGTTCAAGAAAATAGTCAGATATAAAGCAACAATAATATATTTTTCACTCTATATGAACATATGTAGTATTTGCATTAAAGAGTTTTAAAAAGCAAATATTGTCAGTTGTAACTTATAAAAAAGTGTATATTTGTCATTCATCCAAAATCTGGAGTGCTTTAGTTTATATGTAATCTTGAGAAAATTAAATAAGTCTTGGCTAAATACAGAGCTCAAGTTCCTTTGATGCTGCTGAATGTCTTCTGTCTTTGCAGAATGCACGATTTTCATTCATCTTAGGAAAAGATCACACATACACATACACACATGCATGTGCATATAGTAATATATAATCACATAAATTATATTTAAGTATATGCATTCATATGTATAAATTAATATAAATATACATGTAAATAAACATGACACATGATTATTAATAAATGCATTATATTAAGGTCAAGGAACAAATCGTTCAAATGCAAAAAGTGATGGAACCACAGTGGCACATAAAATTTCCAAAATATGTATTGTACAATGTACTTGAAACATGAAACAGCACGCATTTCCAGCATCAGAAAAATATACCAAAAACTCCCTGGTTGAATCTATTTTGGTCTGTAGACTGAATTCTTATTTATAAACCAAAGTAGCTAAGTTTAGTAATTCTTTCTACTCTGTTAAGAGCTGTAAATCAACACTCTTAGAATAAAATTTTCTCACTGTAACATGTTTAATATTCATTTTTAAGTTATCATATTCAGATGTAACCTGATCTCTTTTAGACAAAACCTAGATTCTCAATCTCAACCACTGCCTTATACCTTTCATCTGTGTTAACTCCAAGAATTGGCACACAACTCTAGGCTATGGATGTGGGGCTCAAAAGTACTTCAGGAATTAAATTTTCATACAGATTGTTGGAATATGTGCTTGAAATAAAAATTAAGTGAAATTAGACAAAGAAAATATAGTTTTTAGAAACAAGAATCTGTATAGTGAAATTCACACCTTATATAATCATGCATTTTTTTTTTTTTTGTATTGAAAAGGGGAATATGAAAGAAAGGGCATTCCAGGCAAGAAGAGCCTAAGGAAGGCAAAAAAGTTGAATTTAATGTGTTCATCTTGTGCCCAGAGACTGGCATTGTCCCTGATACAAAGTAGCTGCAAGATAAATATTTATTAAATGTGTCAAATTAGGGTTGCACTGGTAAATAATCTTGCTTTTCTGTATAAAGAGCCTGTATCACCAAGTCTAATGTATGCAAAAACACTCAAGAGACTTAACTATTGAGTTTCCAAATTTTTTTTTAGAAACTCTCATTTGTGTTTCCTGCCCCAATCTTAAAATCTGTAAGTTCCCTAATTATTTTCTTTTACTTCTCCTGTTCCAAATTGTTATTTTTGAATCCTTCTGCATCCGTTTAATTGTAGCATATCATACATCTAATACTCTTGTTGAGGTATACCTGCAACCTCTTGAGTCTCACAATCCAAGCGTGCCTCTATTTCCATAGGCATCAATGAACAGACCATTTATTAGCTTGTAGTCAACAAACTGGTTCCACTCAGCTGATTCTTTTCTTCTCAGGCTTTTACCTATATGATATATCTATAATATTTCTGCCATACAGTGGATATATTTCTCAAGAATCTTGTTAGTAACTTAAATTCATTCAAGATTTAATAGATAGATTTAATATTGTATACTCTCCTATCTCTTATACTTCCCACAATATAATTTTAGTTTAAAAAGTCTAACCAAAAACATAATACTTATATAAATCTAGCATAATATGTATAGGATCTATATAAGCAAAACTAAAAAGCTTTAATAAAAGAAATAAAAAAAGAACCAAATAAATGGAGAAATATTCCATGTTCATGGATAGGAAGATTCAATATTGTCAGTTATTCCTAACTTGATCTATAGACTCAAAACAATCACAACAAAATCCCAGCAAATTATTTTGTAATTATAGAAAAACTGATTTAAAAGTTTATATGGAGAAACAAAAGACCCAGGACAGCCAGCACAGTACTGAAGGGCAGGAACAAAGTTGGAAGACTGATGCTACCTGACTTTAAGACTTACTATAAAGCTATAGTCATAAAGATAGTGTAGTATTGGCAATAGAATAGACAAATAGATCAATGGAACAGAAACAGAATAGGGAACCCAGAAATGGACCCACATAAATATAGTCAACTGATCTCTTACAAGGAAGCAAAGGCAATACAATAGGGAAACACTACTCTTTTCAACAAATGGTGCCCAAACAACTGGATATCATATGCAAAACATAAAATAAAATAAACTTAGAAACAGACCTTATACCTTTCACAGAAAAAAGTCTCAAAATGGATTACAGACCTAAATGTAAAACCAAAACTATAAAACTCCTAAAAGATAACATAGGCGAAAATCGAGATAACCTTGGGTTTAGCAATGACTTTTGAGACACAAACTTAATCTACGAAGAAAAATTAATAAGCTAGACTTCATTGACATTAAAAATTTTGGATCTGCAAAAATAACTGAAGAGAATAAAAAGGCAAGCCAAAGACTGAAGAGAACATTTGCAAAAGACATATTTGATAAAGGGCTGTTATTAAAAACATACAAGGGACTCTTTTTTTTTGAGACGGAGTCTCACTCTGTCACCAGGCTGGACTGCAGTGGTGCGATCTCAGCTCACTGCAACCTCCAACTTCTGGTTCAAGCAATTCTGCTGCCTCAGCCTCCTGAGTAGCTGGGATTACAGGCATGTGCCACCACACCCAGCTAATTTTTGTATTTTGAGTAGAGACAGGGTTTCACCATGTTGGCCAGGATGGTGTCGATCTCCTGAACTCTTAAAACTCAATACTAGGAACACAAACAATACAATATACAAATAAGCTGAAGATCTTCACAGTCATCTCACTAAAAAAGACACACAGATAGCAAATAAGGCTATGAAAATATGCTCCACATTATATGTCATCAGGCAAATGCAAATTAAAACAGTGAGATACCACTACACACCTTTATAATGGCTGAATTTAGCACTAAGTACACTAAAGATATGGAGCAACAAGGACTCTCATTCATTATTGGTGGGAATTCAAAATGGTACAGCCACTTTGGAAGGCAGCTTGTCAGTTTCTTATAAAAGTAAACATACTCTTATATGATCTAATAATCATGCTCCTTGTTATCGACTCAAAGCAGTTGAAAACTTATGCCCACACAAAAAGCTGCATATGGATGTTTATAGCAGCTTTATTTATAAATATCAAAACTTTGAAGTAACCGGGATGTCTTTCATTCCTTTTTTTTTTTTTTTTAACTTTAAGTTCTGGGATACGTGTGCAGAACGTGCAGGTTTGTTACATAGGCATACATGTACCATGGCGGTTTGCTGTACCTATTAACACGTCATCTAGGTTTTAAGCCCTGCATCCATTAGGTATTTGTCCGAATGCTCTCCCTCCCCTCGCCCCCCAGCCCCCGACAGTCCCCAGTGTGTGTTGTTCCCCTCCCTGTGTCCATGTGTTCTCATTGTTCAACTCCCACTTATGAGTGAGAACATGTGGTGTTTGGTTTACTGTTCCTGTGTTAGTTTGATGAGAATGATGGTTTCCACAGGATGTCTTTCAATAGTGAGTGGATAAAAAAACTAGGGTACATCTGGTTAATGGGATATTATTCAGCACTGAAAAGAAATGAGCTATCAAGCCATAAAAAAAGACATGAAGGAACCTTAAATGCATATTACTAAGTGAAATAAGCCAGTGTGAAAAGGCATACTATATAATTCTAGGTGTATGACATTCTAGAAAAGGCAAACTACAGAGACAGTAAAATCATCAGTGTTCGCCAGATGATGAATAGGTGGAGCACAGAAGATTTTGGGGGCAGTGGAACTACTCTTTATGACACTGTAATTATGGATATGTGTCATTATAAATTTGTTCAAACCTATGGAATGACCACTAAGAGTAAATGCTAATGTAAACTATGGACTTTCCGAGATAATGATGTGTCAGTGTAGATTCATCAGTTGCAACAAATGTACCACTCTGGAGGGGGATGTTAATAGTGAGGAAGGCTATGCATGTGTAATGAGGGGATATATGGGAAATCTCTGTGCCTTTCACTCAATTTTGCTGTGAACTTACTACTGCTCTAAAAATAAAATCTAATTAAAAATGAACGAGAACTAATTTGATATTTGCTATTATTCAAATAAAATATGAAAAATATAATCAAAAATTTTTTTCTAGCTAAAGTCTGTCCCTTTTCTTATTTTCTGCATACTGAGCACATACTGAACACTACCTCTTTGCCTTTATAAAAAGAGGGACGTTGGGATTTCTCCTTCTACATTTGAGCTTCACTGACTTTTTTTTAAATTATTGGTTTGTATTAGTGGCTAAAGCCTAGTTAGCTCTGTGGCCTCATAATAATCCCAATAAAAGCAAATGGCTTTTTGCAGCACATGATTATGTGTTCTAATTAATTCAGTGATTATTTTTATGTTAGTCAGGATAACTTTGACCTTTGCATTTCATTTTTTATTACTATGACTTTAAACAAAATGTTTCCACAAAAGTTGAAGAGTATAGTAGACACATTTTAAATTCTTATGACATTATGGTGAGGAAACACAGCAAGAACCATCTTCATCTTAAATGAAGAAAAGTTAGGATTAACAAAGCAGGGCATTTTATCAAAAGCCATTGCAGACCAAGGTGGGAGGGTTGCTTGAGCTCAGAAGTTCAAGACCAGCCTGGGCAACATAGTGAGACCTCGTCTCTACAAAAAATTTGGCCGGGCGTAGTAGCTCACACCTGTAATCCTAGCACTTTGGGAGGCTGAGGCGGGTGGATCACGAGGTCAGGAGATTGAGACCATCCTGGCTAACACGGTGAAACCCCGTCTCTACTAAAAATACAAAAAGTTAGCCGGGCATGGTGGCGGGTGCCTGTAGTCCCAGCTAATCGGGAGGCTGAGGCAGGAGAATGGTGTGAACCCAGGAGACAGAGCTTGCAGTGAGCCGAGATGGCACCACTGCACTCCAGCCTGGGCGACAGAGCGAGACTCCGTCTCAAAAATAAATAAATACATAAATAATTAAAAAATTAGCTAGGGTGATGGAGTGTGCCTGTAGTCCTAGCTACTTGGGAGGCTGAGGCAGGTGGATTGTTTGAGCCCAGGAGGTCAAGATTGCAGTGAGCTGTGATCTTGCCACTGCACTCCAGCCTGGGTGACACAACAGGACCCTGTCTCAAAAAAACACAAAAACAAACAAACGAAAAAAGCCATTTAATTGATGCCATATTAAAAAAAGAATATATAATTTACTCTGAACATTTGTGGCCAAACTTCTGTTTCTCAAATACAACAATATCACACCACATGAATAGAAAATTAATCATAAATTCAGATTATAGAGGATTTAAATCTCGAAATAACGCAAGTGGAATTCTAAGTAGCATCTGTTCCCACCCACATCCTCTTCTGGTTTTCTTTCCCCAAAGTGTAAGGAAGTGGTGATTGAGGACATTCAGCAATGTTCTTATGTGCTCTACCTCCAAACTCAAGGTTTAAATTGACCTTGTGATGTGAACTACATTGCTTGTAAGGAACTGGCTATATTCTATAGTTCAAAACTCCCTAAAGAAAAATAGTTCTTATGCAAAGTTTCAAAAAAATTGAATATAAAATGCAGCAATAATTTCTTATGGTAACCTTTGTAACAAAGTTTTACCAAGTATGACTTTGTATGTTTTTATTATCTGTTTGCCTTTAAATTATGGTCTATTCATTTTTGTTTTCTATTGCAGGGTTTTTAAAATTTGCATATTATACAGGATGATGATCTGGGCTCATTCATATTTAGCACCCCATGACCTACAAAATAGTAACAACAAAGCATTTAGCTGATGTTATTGCATACGATTTTCACTTCTTTTTAATATTTATTGCCTTTCTGCACTAGTCACTGTGGTGCATAGCGCTCTCATAGATGTTAGAAAGCATCACATGTGTGAACCATTGCCAGTGCTGCAACTAATAAAAATTAGTATCCATGTGCAGTCTGCTGTGCTTGTCTCTGCCTAATACAGTTCCCTCCTTTCCCTGGCCAGCAAGAAAAACAGGTTTAGATATAAATGGATAAATTTCTTGGGGTTCCGTGGAGATAGAAAGTGAAAGGTGATGTTCTTTTTATTACTGCACTGGTAAGTACAAGCTTACCCAAAACTAGAAGGTCTATGTGTCAGTACCAAAGATAACATTCCTAGTTCTCGCTGCTTCCTCAGGGGTTTTACAATAGACTCACGTAAGCTTAAGAGTGGGATGTTGCCTTCTGTGGCCAGCAACTTATTCTTGTACATAAGAATATAGACTGGGGTCCAAATCCAGACTGTCACACATAGCACCATCTTCCTTCTTTATCTTTCTCCTCCTTATTTCTTATTTCTACCACTATTTCCATTATCTTCTCTCAGAACTTGTAAAAAGTAACAGAATCTGGAATTTTCCAGTAGGAGGTAATATGATAGACATTTCTCTAATTGGAGGATACTGAAGTTAAACTCGGCCCAAAGGGCTTTCATGTTAAACAGCTTCTGCGGTGTCTCAGAGCTGCAAGTGTCCAGTTGTATCCACTTATTTATTTTGATTGTATTAGCTTCTATTCTACACAATACTTTTTAAGTAACATTTAAGGTCATTTATCTTTTGGTTAAGTAGTCAGGAAGCAAGAGAGAGAAGAAGGAGCATCTAATGTTCTTTTCCTACTTTATCACATTCTTCTGATAGCATCAGAATCACCGTGTCAGTCATAATAAACACCCGATAGCCCCAGATTCAGATTATTTATTGCAACCCTCCCTGGGAAAAGTGTGTGTGTGTGTGTGTGTGTGTGTGTGTGTGTGTACTGTGTATTCCCAAAAAGGAGGTTTTAACCAATAATAAAAACCCAACAGGGTATGATGGCAAAGATCCAAATGGAGACATTTAAGTAATCATGAAAGTGCAACTATGAATTTCAATATCCACCTGAGAAAGCCCTTTTGTCTTCATGGTTACATTACACTAGAACAAAGAAGGTATCCATAATTAATGTGCTGGGTTAAAAAAAATACCACTATGAAATAGGAGTAAAATATTGTTATCAAAAGATCTCAGATTTCAAAGCATTTGCCAGTTTTTCTTTTATATTAAATACTTACATTCTTCTTTTGTCATGATCCATACTTTTAACAATGATTCTTGTTTTTTTTTTTAAAAAAAAGCATTAATTTTTCAGGAAATTTAACTTTTTTAGACTTTAGATACTAAAAATGGAGAGGTTTGTTGAGATATTTTTGGTATTATTGACCACATTCAGATGGAAATGACCTACAAAGTACTGTTTTTTCCCCATTTCTGCTCTTAGCTGTATCTAAAAGAAGAGCTGTGCAAACAAAATAAAAGTTAGTGCAGCTTATGTTTCAACCAGAGTTAATGTTTATTGGGTAGTGGCAGTGTGCTAGATACTATTCCAGGCATTTTATGCTTATTAATTTTAGAATTCTCATAATAACCCTAGTAAGTTATTTTAATTCTCTAAATGATTTATATTGGTGGCGATTTATTTTTTTATTTTTTTATTTTTTGAGACAGAGTTTTGCTCTTTCGCCCAGGCTGGAGTACGGTGGTGTGATCTTGGCTCACTGCAACCTCCACTCTTTGGTTTCCAGCAATTCTCCTGCCTCAGCCTCTTGAGTAGCTGGGATTAGAGGTGCCTGCCACCACGCCCGGCTAATTTCTGTATTTTTAGTAGAGACGGGGTTTCACCATGTTGGCCAGGCTGGTTTCGAACTCCTGACCTCATGATCCGCATGCCTCGGCCTCCCAAAGTGCTGGGATTACAGGTGTGAGCCACTGTGCCGGGCCTATATTGGTGGCAATTTATATAAATCCTTATGCAATCCAAACTAGTTCACTTTTTCAGTAGCAAAACTCCACCATGCATTGTCTTTAAATGCTATAATAATTAAATTATAAACAGCAATTAAAATAATTCTATTAATTGAGTTAATGAAATATAAATTCAAAACATCCATGCCAAAATGAGAATATCAAGTTAAAATTTGGCATAGTGAATAAAGACATGGTAATATTATGATTACAAATCGTTTTCAGTAGTTCTTCCTTTAGAATTTCCCTGAAGGTTAATGACAAATACAATCTTTATTGCTCAATGGCAGGAGGCTATCTTAATCCATGAGCTGATTATTTTGGTCTTGATAAATAAAAAATGCAGTCCCTAAGTAAGAGTTGATTTAAACAGAGACTGAACATACTGAAGAAATTGACAATTAGTCTTTATTACTTTTAGTGTGTTTACAATCTATCCTTACTTTATAAGTTCTACTGCTACATGTTTTTTTCTTTGTTGTTGTTTTGTTTGATTTTTTGTTTTTTGTTTGAGTCGGAGTTTCACTGTTGTTGCCCAGGCCGGAGTGCGATGGCACAATCTCGGCTCACTGCAACCTCAGCCTCCCAGGTTCAGGCGATTCTTCTGTGTCAGCCTCCTGAGTAGCTGGGACTACAGGGATGTGCCACCACACCCGGCTAATTTTTGTATTTTTTTAATAGAGGCAGGGTTTCACCATGTTGGTCAGGCTGGTCTCGAACTCATGAGCTCAAATGATCCGCCTGCCTTGGCCTCCCAAGGTGCTGGGATTATAGGCGTGAGCCACTGCGTACTGCTACTTTTTTTTATTGTGAGTTATTTCACCAACCTGAACAATTACTGCTCCATCTCTTAATTCCACTCTTTTAATCCTACAATAGAGACTCTATTTGGGTCCTGAAACTGTCATTTTCTTGCTTAAAACTTCCCCTGAGCAATTTTCCATGTATGGAGGATAGTGGCAGCCACCGGAATCTGAATCTGTTCACATAACTTTCTAAAAAACTGCAATATCCACCATGAACACCCATAAAATTACTATTAGCCATGCTTTAGGAATTACTAGGGGACAGAGAATGCCAGGAGCTTCTAATTATTTGTAAGCAGAAAAATAAAAACCAAATTCCATCAAAGCTCTCATGACTGGTAAAAGTCTGTATATATTGAGAGTAAGGAAGAGGAAACATAAAAGCTTCTGTGAAAATGAAGACTGGAAGAGAATATTTAGATAAAAGACAGACAAAATCACTTTCAGAAAGAGAAATTATGATAGAGAGTACCAAAATGCCAAGCACAAGTCAAGGAATTGGTCATTCTAAACATTAGCTGCTGCACTGGGGGTCAAAAGTAAGCAGATCTGGAGGTATTAGCCTTTGGAATGCATTTCTTCTGGAGGGAGAATGTGAAAAATAGACAAGGGGCAGAAGTGAAAAGAAAGAAGTAAAAGAATAATTGAAAGTTAAGGCTCCCACAGAAACAAAAGACAACATGACAAACCATCTCTCCCCTCTTCCTGCCACCATCACTACCATCAGCAACATCATTAACTTTGTAAATGCATTTATTATACTGGTATAAGTGGGCAGTATTCCTGAGCTAGGAAACATTGTCAACAAAAGGCTAAGGATCGCAAAAAATCAAACCAATTCAACACAAAAATACTGCAAAAAGTACACAGAAAATTCAAATAAAATATATCCTGAGATGAGTATTCTCTCCAAAAATGTCAATAAGGAAGCAGAACACTGTAGCAAACACTCCCAACTGAATTAAGTATTTGTCAACAAATACTTATTTATATTTTTTAAAACGCATTGAATCAGAAATTTTTAAAAAATAGCAAAAAGAACAAAACACAGGAAACAATGCAAAGAGAGTCAATCAAATTTAGAAAAGAAGTTAAAGACAAAATTAACCAGAAAATAGAAAATGAAGAAGAAATTAGAAGGTGCCCAAGGGAGCACATATTAAGATAAAAATTTAATAAGGGAGATTGAAGAAAGGCAGGAAATTAACCAAGAGGGTACATTTGAGATTTTTAAGAAAGAGAAAAATGTTAGGGAGAAAGTAGATAAAATGGAAGACTGGGACAAAATAAAAATAAAATCCAGACCATGGTATTATATAATCAAAGTTCATAGAAAATAAAAACAGAAAGAACAGAAGTAATATTTAAATGTGAAAGCCAAGAAAACTATCTGGAAAGAAAAGGTAACCTAAATCTGTATTCTGAGAGGGTCTAAATTGTACCTGGGAGAACAATCCAAAACAAATGACTGAGAAATATTCTAGAAAAACAATTACATTTTCAGGAAAATAATCACCAGTTTCTCTAAGCAAAAATAATCAAGTTACCCATAATGGGAAGAAAACTAGTTTTATGTCAATCAGTCTTCTTAAGAGCAACATACAACACAAAGCAACTGGGGAAGCCGCATTTACAAATATTTAACAAGTGATAAAGTTAACCAAGGTTTTTATATGCAGGCAAGCTGTCAAAGTATCAAGACTGGAGAAAAACAGTTTTAGCTTTGCAAGAACCCAAGGCACATTGTATACATGGGTCATTCATGAAGAATCTACTAGAGGATGAGTTCAAGCAACCAAGGCATTCTGAGGAAACCATGGTGAATTGATTGCTTGTGATTATTTAATATATTCAATTGTAAATCAAAGACTAAAACAAGGATAGGGAGATGGGTGAGAGAATAGTTTATAAGTGTTACATGTTCTGAGAATGTGGAAAGAAGTCAATAAAAATGAGAGGAGAAGAGAGGAAGAAGGGGAAATTTGAAAAACGTAATTGTTGTATATGAGTGTCCCTGCATACCATTTAAAACTGACAGACTAGATTGTAAAGGGTTATTAAGAAAAAGGAAAATGAAGGGCACTAGAACAGGTAGAAATTACTAGAACAAAGTAGGATCTTTCTGAAAATCCCAATGAAGTAATAAAAACGATTTTATTACACATAATATAAATAGTATGTGATACACATATCAATTACAGCATAAAATATGTCAGAATTGAATCTAAATGTCACTCATAACATTAAAGACAAATGAACGAGGATGTCTTCTCCCACCACTCCTATTCTACACTATACTAGATTTTCTAGCTAGTGCAACAAGACAAGAAAAGGAAACAAAAGGTATACAGCATGGATAGGAGGAAATAAAACTGCTTTTATTTGCAGACACAATGATTATCTATGTGGAAACTACTACTATTGAAGAATATGTATATTTAAAACCTACTGGAGCTAATAAGTGACTATGGTGGATAGCAGGATACGAGATCATATATAAAATCAACTGATTTCCTATGAAAATTTATTGAAAACCTGGAACTTAAAACTTAACAAATATCCATTTGCAATGGCACCAGAAAATCAAACACTTAGATGTAAATCTAACAAAGTATGTGCAAAATTTAGATAAGAAAATTGCTAAACATGGCTGAAAGAAATTCAAGATGACATAAATGAATAGAGAGGTATTGTGTGCTGACAAGGCTCAATATAGTAAAGATGTCAATTCTTTCCAACTTAATCTATAGATTCAGTGTAATCCTAATCAAGATTCTAACAAGCTATTTTTGTTAATATTGACAAACTTGATTCTAAAATTTATATGGAAAGGCAAAAAGCATGCAATTCTATTCAACATAATATTCTTTGTTCATTAGTTACCATGCTTTTGTTTTTAAAAGGTTATTTTTATTCTTAATTCCAGACTTTTAAATTGTTAAAAACATGTCATTAATATCTCTGCAAAAGTGGAATGGTTAATGAAAAATTACCTTGGAAACCAAACTCAAGCATAACACCATGGGATCAACTTTTGCCACTCTTAAGGAGATTACCAGTAAGTTGTTTATATGGATTGTTTTGGGATTCCATTTTAAATTTTTACCATACTATACCCTGAAGGATTACACATGCCTGGTGGCAAGCACGCTGAGTGTGTACAATTTGATTCACTCCTTTGCTCAGATGTTCAGTACACATCATGGGAATATATAAATTGAAAACCACAATTCTCCTCTTGCTGAACATAACAGACTTATCATTACTGATGATTCTTTTCACTCAGGGTTCTGTCCCCACTGAAATCTTTGAGACAGCTAATCAATGGCTGAGTGCCATTTGAAAATCCAATGCGATCCCCAAGGAAGGTATAGCACTGTGTTTTCTTTTTATAGCAAACGAAACATGTAAAAAACCTGGCACCTACTTCATTTGACTTCTTATAGGAGGAAAGGCCTGTTTAGAAAATATGGACTACAAATCTAGAGAGAAATAAATAAATAAAAGAAGTAGACCTCTTATATTACAAAATTTTCCAAAGTCATAGTAGATCTCTACGGAACAAAGTTAGAAAGTTAAATATCATGATGGGACTGAAGAATTAGATGACAATTTGTTAAAACAAAACCAAACCCAAGCAATTCATTGGTTTAGTCTGGTAACATAGTCTGCAAAATGAGAGGATTAGAGTTCTGTTCTTACCTAATCCTGCACATGTGTTGATTAGCCAAGACTCAGGGACTCTGCTATTACTGATCATTATACTTGCCTAACAGAAAGGCTCTTAGGTTTTCATTTACTGTACATCATAATCACCTGCAGAATTTGTTAAAATCACAGATGCTCAAATGTTACCCCAAACTTACCATATTGGGATCTCTGGGGGATTGGTCATTTATATTTTGAACTAGCTTCCCAGGTGATTTTGATGCTCACCTTGTCTTATCACATGGAAGACTCTCTAATAAGGAGCATGGAAGGAACTTACTATTGATTATTCATTGTCAGTGTCCAATACGTAAAGAACCTAGTGGCTTTGCTGCAACTGTACATCTCTGCCATCATTTTCTTGGCACTTTACTTTGGATTAATATACCTGTTCTATAGTGGCAAAGGAGGGAATGAGAGAGAAAATAAAAATTTGTTTATTCTGAAAGGTTTTGGCAAAAGGTTTTGTGAAAAATACAGATAGGCATAAACGTTAAAATTACTTGAGGATATTGTTATCTATACACATGGTATCTGCAATAGAATTGGTTCTATTGTCTTGGATCCTAAGTAGACCCTTAAATAGATTCAAAAATCATATAACTTGAAAGTTAGCAACAGTCTCAGAAATTATCTCAATCACCTTGGTTTCCTGATACAGAATCAGAATAATTTTTTTTTTTTTTTACTTTCAAACAGGCTTTCATTTTACTTAATAAATACTTCAAATAAATACAAGTCAGCAATATAATGTAGGGCTGTTGTATAATTAATAAGCATAATGCATACATGAAGTCTTTTTTACATTCTGCCAACCTTATAAAATAGGTTATAAAATGTATTTGGTATTGAGCCAACCAGTTTGAGATAAAAGGAAAACTCTGTGGAACAGTATGCAAAGAGGGATGTCGAAAAAAAGTGAGAAAGGTTGGGCATGGTGGCTCACACCTGTAATACCAGCACTTTGAGGCTGAGGTGAATGAATAATGTGAGGTCAGGAGTTCAAGACCAGCCTGGCCAACATGGTGAAACCCCAGCTCTACTAAAAATACAAAAAAGTTAGCCAGGCATGGTGGTGGGCACCTGTAATCCCAGCCACTTTGGAGGCTGAGGCAGGAAAATCTCTGGAACCTGGGAAGTAGAGGTTGCAGTGAGCCGAGATCATGCCACTGCACTCCAGCCTGGGTGACAACAGCAAGACTCTATCTCAAAAAAAAAAAAAAAAAAAAAAGAAAAGAAGTGAGAAAAAAAGGAATGCAAAGGGTTTATAAGGATCATTATACAGGGGGAGGAAAGTGTATTTTCTTTCGATTGTAAATAATATGAAGGATGTGTTTTAAATTGCTTCAGGAAGGTTGACCCTAACTGCTACTTGCAGTTTCCCTAAACTAAGTACACTATATCATGCTTCTGTCTCTTTGCAAATGCTATTTCTTCTTCTTGGCATGCCTTTTTTTTTTTCTTTTGCAAGTCTTTCTTGACTTCACCTACCAAAGTTTCCCTTCTCTTGGCTTGTAATAGATTACATCATCATTGTTCCTGCGTTTTGCTTCTGTATCTCCTCCCAGGCAGAAATCATATTTTATTCACCTTTAATTCCCCATTCTATCCCAGTGTCTTGAAAATACTGATGTTTGTTGAAAAAGTGAAAAGTTAAATGAAAAAAAAACTCTTGATTAAAGAGTTATAGGTTAAAAAAAATAAGTCATTGAGGGGAAAAAAGTGAAACTTCTGACCAAAATTCGTCAGAAGGTGAATGCATAAAGCCTCAAACTTACAGAGGAGGCAATGGGCATGTGGTGGCCACCAGAAGATTCTGTTTTTATTAGACCTTTCACTTTACCTGTGAGCACAGAATCTGGGGCCAGACTCCTGCTAATGATACTTTCTGTTGCAGTTCCTGCAAGACTGAATGACAAAAGGTATAAGGTGCAGTCTCTTATATCAGAGCAGCAGCTTCATAGCCTGCAACCAGAAAGCCTGAAATAATAAATACTGGCTTTACAACTAGGAGAGGTCAACTCCCTCACAGAATCTATCATAATATATAGAGACGAAAACATTCTGCATTTTATCTTAACCACAGTTTCACAAAATTTACAGGGCATAAACTTCATCTGAGGAACTTGTAAACCCAGATTCCCAAGGCAATTGATTCCAAAGGTATTGGGGACCATTCGGGAATCTTCAATTTAACTAGTGTCCTGTGATTCTAATGTGTTTAGCCCTTCGAAATCACTGTACTATGTTAGCTACGGTGAACACTTTTTTGCTAATTACCTGAAAAAAAGCCTGGGCACTTACCCAAATAAATAAAAATGATTTAAAATATGTTTAGCTTCTATGGAATTCATCAAGTAATTCAGGAACTATATTAATTCCTATTTTGTACAAGGTAGAGGCACATGATGTAGTGGTTCAGAGACTGTGCTCTGGATTCTTACCATGTGGTTGGATAACAGCATTTTTGGGAAAGATACTTAAATGTCTCACATCTCAATTCCCCCCACCTTTTTTTAAAGAATGGGAATAATAAAAGTACTTACAGAGCAGCCACAAGGATAAAATGAGATAATGCATATTAAGTGCTTAGTATTGTGTCATGCTCCCAGGGTAAGTTTAATAAAGGTTGGCAGTTGTGATGATGATCTAACTTATAATTTTGAAGAATAGATAATTGGGATAGAAAAAAAGAAAAACTATATATAGATATCTATGTTATGACAAGAGCAATGGTTTGAGCAAGGTATATGATGTCAATTTTATAAAACAAGTAGAGATAAAATTCTGTGGCACTCCAGAAATGAAAATACTGTATGCAGTTGTGGGGTGGGAGCTCTGGGAAGGCACTGTGGTTGAAATTCCACTCAATTTGGGTCCTGAAGGACCAGTAAACTATGAGTGTATATACAAGGGAGAAAAGCATAAACTAAGGTTTGAAAACATTGAAGCATACAGTGTGTATGGGTGTAAGAGTGGTTCTATTTTGCTTCATCAGGGGAGTAAGAAATAAAATTAAAATGTGACATGAGTCTGAATAAACTAGCAAGTGAAGGCCTTTGCTTATTTGATGACTTTTTCTACACAGGTGTGTCTAACAAACAGAGCAGCAGACACTTTTATTTCCAGCTTGAGAAGCGGTCTCAGGGGTGGTAACTGGAATGTCAATATCACTGCCTTTTCAAAACGCAATGAGTCAATTGGAATTGAGAAAAGAGGTCTCTATTAGTCACAGATAAATATTCAACCAAGCCTGTCACATGAACCTAACAAGAGGGGAGGTGCCAGCAGTAGTGAACAGATGCAGCCTTTTAATTCTATGATCCTCAGTCTTTTCCAAAAGGGAACATTGGAAAAATTATAGTAGATTATAGTAGATAGAACTGATGAGAACTGACACAGCGTTTGGTAACAAGCATCACTGTGTCAGTATGGGCACCTGGGACCCACCTTGGCTCTAGCATTAACCCCTTCTGTGTTTTGGGGGAGATTCTAAAGCCTTAAAGCAACTTTCCTTCCAGGGCTGTGACTCCCAGCTACATTGAAAGGAAAGTTATTGCTATAAAAATGCCTCAAATCCTTGCATTAGGACAGTGATTAAGAGGTACTTCTATTGGCAAAGATATATTAAATTGGTACTATGTTTTTAGACATAATGTAAAAATATATTACTCTCTTAATTCCAGCAGTGTTGAAGAAATTGAAACTGAGGTTTTGAAATTTGCAAAGAAGTAGTAATATACAAAATCCATGGAGTATCAAGTTACTAAGTACTTACAATACAGATTTTCTAATTATATACTGTGCTTGCTTTTTTTTCCCTTCAGGAAAATTATATAATAAAAAAAATTGTGGAGCAGAGTTTAGATGTCATAAAAATATCCCAGGGACTGTTGGCTTTTTTTCTATATTAACAACCCATATACTTAAATTATGTACATATATAGATGTATATGTTTAAAATATGTATTTAAAATGTATACATACATATATACATGCTTTAAACATAGATGTATGTGTTTAATTCAACAAGGCAAATGTTCACAGGATTTCTCTGAAGGTATTTTCATTACAATGTGTTAGTGTGTTATCAGAAGAATATCTAACCTCATTAGGAATCCAGAATTATGCATGCTATGCATTTATCAAAAAAGGAATGTTTTCCAGAATGCCATATTGAATAAACAACCTCAAATGATTTCTACCCTATGAAAGGAATGAGCTGGCCTCATGTGAAGTACTGGCCACATTATTATTTCTGAAGGTGATATTAACGTACTGAATGCAAGGAACATGGTATGTTGAATGATCTTTAGATTTCATTACAGCAATCTTAAACTCTGACAAATTTGCTGACTACTTTAATGGATAGCTTAATTGATTTTTCTAATAACCCATCCTTTATACTTTCAAAATGTATACATCAATTATTGACAGCATTATCAGAATGACAAAATGACAATACAGTTTCATCACATAGATGCCACTTTAAAAAGATACACCATCTACTTAATTCAAAAATCACCACTAGAAGCAGGCATTAGTTTGAGTCTGAATAATGGTATCATGAGCCTAGGAACAAATAGAGGGGGTAATTTCAGTAAACATCTAATTCAGTCTTTAGTATAAAAGAGTGAAAGAGAAGCTGAATATCTCAGAAAGGAGGAATCTCGAATGAGTTTATTAGTGTGGATTTGAATTATTTAATGAATCCTGTGATTTTGTTATTACTAATGTTTATACAGAGAACAGGCATTTAGTATGAAAGCAGTTGGGCAGCCAACATATTAGTAATACTTTAAAAATTACCATTTATGTTCTAGAACATTACTTATTGAAGACTTCTTTATTTAAGAACACTTTGTATACATAAATAATTTCTTTTTTTATTTTTCCTTTGAGACAGGGTCTCACTCTGTTACCCAGGCTGGAGTGCAGTGGCACAATCACAGCTCACTTAACCGTTGACCTCCCAGGCTGAAGTGATCCTTCCATCTCAGCTTTCCGAGGAGCTGGGACCTCAGGCACACACCACCATACTCAGCTTATTTTTATTTCTTATTTTTTATAGAGACAAGCTCTCACCATTCTGTCCAGGCTGGTCTGGAACTCCTGGGATCAAGCAATCATCTCACCTCTGCCTCCCAAAGTGCTAGGATTACAGCCATGAGCCACTGTGCCTGGCTGAAATTTTAATTGTTAAAATGTACAGCTTGTAGAAGAAATGTATGCCTCTCTAAAATAAGCTTTGGAAAATTTCAACCTTTTTTAAAAGTAATATCTACTTCTAGTCTGATAGCAAAACATCATAAATGTGGCTTCTTGCAAATTTACACACTTTGGGGACTCCAGTTGAAAAAACTGATGTTATTCTTGCTCTTTATTTCCACCAAGACTCAATCCTCAGAGCTTGAGGACACAGCTTATGGTTTATTTGTAATAGTAATTAAGTGCCACTATTTGGCGTATTGTTTTATTCTGTGTCTGGACATGCTCTATTTATCAAAAACATATTTAGATTACAGGGTGTATTAGTCAGGGTTTCCTAGAGGGATGGAACTTATAGGATATATATATATAAAATATATATATATAGGATATATATATATATATAAAATATATATATCCAATGTCTCATCCTGCTATCTTCTTCCTAGAGGTTCTGACCTGAAGCAGGTGCTCAAATTGAATGTGCTTGCTGAATCAACTACATCTAACTACTCCAAAGTAAAACCTGTTTTGTCCTTCCCCTCCCACTTCTCACCTCAGAGTTGGTCCTGGTCCCACACTCAAAGGAAAAATGATTGGAAATATATATATATATATATATATATTTGGGAATTTATTAAGTATTAACTTACACAATCGCAAGTTCCCACAATAGGCCATCTGCAAGCTTGAGGATCAAAGAGAGCCAGTCCGAATCTCGAAACTGAAGAACTTGAAGTCTGATGTTCGAAGGCAGGAAGTGCTCTGCATGGGAGAAAGATGTAGGCTGGGAGGCTAGGCCAGTCTCTCCTTTTCACCTCTTCCCGCCTGCTTTATATCTGCTGGCAGCTGATTAGGTGGTGTCCACCCAGATTAAGGGTGGGTCTGTCTTCCCCAGTCCACTGACTCAAATGTTAATCCCCTTTGGCAACACCTTCATAGACACACCCAGGATCAATACTTTGTGTCCTTCAATCCAATCAAGTTGACACACAGTATTAACCATCACAAAGGGTGAAATAATTTATAAGGCATAGAACAGTTCAGTTTCACAAAGATTTGGTACATAGTAACTGTGTGTCAAAAATTGTTTACTTGAATTTTTTTTGACAGGTACTGTTCAAGAATTTTAAGCAGAGAAATTAACGTGGATGTTGTATGAGAGATGAATCGAGGCAATGGGCCCCTTTAAGAAGGTGATGCCAAGGTTCAGGAGGGAAATGTCCAATCTTTACTTTGGCTATGAGAAGGATGATGACAAAGGAGTAGAATTAAAGAAATATGTAATAAATATTTAGAATTATACCTTTTACTTCAAATGATTGCTTACATGTATGTGATGGAGATAACCAAGGGAAAGGAAAGGATTGAGAGTGATTCTCAGATTTTTAGCATAGATTGGGATGGTTGATGCCTTCACCAGATAAGATAAAGAATACGGGAAAAGTTATTGATTAGAGACACAGGAATATGATGAGTTAAGCTTTGGGCATGTTACTTTAGAGTTTCTTCAAGAAATGCAGTTAGAGCCAGCTATCCAGCAGACATATGAATGTCTGAAGCACAAGGAAATTTGAAGGCTGGATATAGAAATTCATCTGGGATTGATAGATGGTAGTAGAGTGAATGAAGTTACATTAGAAGAGAAAGAGGAGAAAGAATAAAAATAATTTGAGGGCAAAAACTTAAAAGGAATATTAATAGAATAAAAAGGTATTATAAAGCAAACTTTCTCAGAAAGGTAGAAGAAGAACAACAACAAAAAAATGGTTTCCTGAAGCTAAGGAGTTTTATGGATAACCAACCTCAGTGTTCACCTAAAATACCAGCTTTATGAGAGCAAGGTGCTTGCCTTACTTGTTCATTGTTAATCCCCAGCACTGGAAGCCATGTTGGGACCTTAATAGACACTCAATAAACCTTAAATACATGGGACAAACAGTGATATAATACAGCACAGAGTTTCATTCAAATAAACACTAAAAATAGCATTCATGAAATGAGGACATTGGCAAAAGCAATTTTAAAGAAATGGTGGAAGCAAAAATCAAACTACAAGAGAGGGTTAAACATTACAAACACTGAGAGATGACGTTCTTAAAAAATTTTGTATATAAAGGAAAGTAAGAGGATGGCAGTTTTTAAGATAAAAAAGTTTAGGAGACAGATTATCAAAAAGGAAGACTCCTCTAAATATCAGCACACAAAGGATTGGAATCAAGTCATACTAAGGTGGAGCACAGCAAGGAGAATTCCATCACTAGACTGTAACTGTTTAGTATCAGGGACAATGTCTCATCCTGCTATCTTCTTCCTAGAGGTTCTGACCTGAAGCAGGTGCTCAAATTGAATGTGCTTGCTGAATCAACTACATCTAACTACTCCAAAGTAAAACCTGTTTTGTCCTTCCCCTCCCACTTCTCACCTCAGAGTTGGTCCTGGTCCCACACTCAAAGGAAAAATGATTGGAAATAAAGAGTGTGTTAATACCATCAGCAGATGGGGGCTTAATTATGCTCTAGTCCTGGGATCTCTGAGGAAATAGTGTGAAACCATTGCTCCTTATTATAGAGATTAATTCTCACTCATCTGGAGATCAGATTTGTTATACAGCACTTGAAAATTTTTTAATAAGATTTAAAGGATTTGACGCAAATACTAAAACCTGACATTGGCAAAATACCTATTTTAGAGCTAAAGTACTTCTTAGTCCAAATAAAAGTTTGTTCCTATAGATACAATAAAATTACTTTTATACACTTGCCTATATACTGGAATATAATACTATTAATATTATTTTACACCTGGAATTCTTTTCTGTTTCCTTTCTCCTTCCTTCTTGGCTCCATCATTTCTCTTAGAATGGATATACATGGAAGCTGGATGTTTTGGATTTAGGTGATTATATTCTGGTTTTGTTTTATGTTTCTCTCTTACCTCTACACAGCTAGTTTACAGTGTTTGGGTACATTCTTCAGTATCTGTAATGCTTTGACAAAAACCTAGTTGTAGGTAGACTGTTATATAAGTTACTGCTGCTTTGCAGACTGTGAGCATTTGGAGCTCTGTCACTGACAGTTGCAGATATTGGGAGCTATTTTATCTAGATTTACAGGATGTCTCAGCGGATCTTTAATCTGATGTAATTGTGCCAAAATAACCTGGTGCCATGCATGTACAATATGCCTGTGCTAAAAATTCCCACAAAAATTTTGGATGCGTAACCTCACAGGCTAAGTAACTGGGATCTGCTATTTTAAAAACAGAACTAATGTGATAGTGTTTGTTGTTTTCAAATAGCAAAGAGTATATTATCACTAAATATGCTCAACTGCTCAACATCCCTTGCATAATAATGTGTTATGCTAAGACTTCTGTAAAAAATATCAATATAACATATAGCTTAAAGTGTTTTTCCCCATGGTCATGACAGTAGAGCCCCTACTGCCTATTTGAAAGTTCATTTGTGATGGGTAACTACTTACACTCTCTCAAGACCTATTTTTGACCAAAAAAAAACAAAGAGCGTATGGCCTTTATGGTATAATCAGCTTAAAACCTGCTATACAGACCAAATAATTAGCTATAAAAGGGTGAAAAGCATAAGACCTGGTTTGTGTCAATGTTTCTCAAACCTTCATGTGCCTAAAACTCACATGAGTTTTATAAAATTGCAACTTTATGGCTTCTGTCTCAGACCTACTGAAAAAGAATCTCTGGGTGGGGAGGCTTAACTAGGAAATTTTAGTAATCACCTTTGGTGAGTTTTGTGTCAGTGTCCCTAGGCCACACTTCTATATACACTGTATACAGAAATTTTAGAAATTTCTGCGATTCAATGCCAGATTTTTTTTTTTAATTTTTAAATTTTAGTTGGTTTTCACATTTTTTCAGCTTCTATTCACGTAAGAAGGTGGCATGGGATTATAAATAGAACATGATGAGTCTGGAAACGTAGACAGGGTAAAAGTGAAGAGAAGAGAAAGGGTTGTGCTTTTCCATTTCCTCTTTAGACAGGGCCTGATGATAAGCAGGATTCCTGCTCATCAAACAAAGCACCCATTGGAGGCAACTGACCAGTGAATTGAGGGGAATTAGGTCATTCCCTGGGCAGATGAATTTGCTATCTGAATTATCTGGGGAACCGACCTGATTTTCTTCTTTGTCTTGTCCATGGAGACTTGGCCTAAATTTACCCTCACTGCATGTAAACGAAGTAGGATTAGTGGCCAGACACATCCAGACGGTCTAGGGTGTTCTTAGCACAGTTGAATTACTCTTTCATTAGCCTCAACACCATGTTAAATTGAATTTTGATAACTCTTTAGTTATTATGAAGTCTATATATCCATTTGAGCCTCAAAGAAGTACAGGAAAGGATTTTAGTGCAACATTACAGCTAAAAAAAAAAAAAAAAACCAAATCCCAGAAAAATCTAACCATTAGTTTTTTGGAAGACTCAGGTTTACTGACATATTACAGAGAGTTTTATCTTTGATTGTGTTTTGGTTTCTTTTTTTCTTGAGAAAGATTACTACATAATTATCAGTATTAATATGAATCCTAAGTCTCAGGATATTTTTAGTTGCAAGTCACAGAAAATCACCCCAATCTGGCCTAAACAATAAAGGCAATTTATTGGCTCCTGGTCATATAGCTAGTGTTGCTAGTAAAACCAGCAATGCTGGTACAACTAGTATTGTAAACAAATGCTACCATAACTAATATTGCTTAACATGAGAATTGATCTGGGTGCTCAAGTAAGGACCTGGTATTTTTCTCATATTTCCTCACCCAACTTACCATTGTTGACTCCATTCTTCATTTCCTTCTAATCCAGCAGGAAAGATAAAACTTTTTGCACTTCTCCCTGCCAACAGCTGGATGAAAATCTCATTAGCCTGATTTAGCTCATATGCCCAGTTTTGGGGGTGGGGGTAGAATTAATGCTGTGAGGATTGGTTTAAGTGAAACAAGGTTTACACTTGAAGGTGAAGTACTAAGAAACACAGTGTTGAGTGAGAAGAAGCTTCATAGGGGTCAGAAAAATTTGACTTGTTAAAATTCTGATTTCGACGTCCCAATATTCTTTACTCTTGGTTTTAAAAATATTTGCAAATTGGTTTCATTCTTCCCATCTTTTTCAGGTACCCTAATCAGTCACAGATTCAGTCTCTTCACATAATCTCATATTTCTGCGAGTTTTTTTCCCTTCCTTTTCATTTTTCTCTATTCTTGTCTGTCTGTCTTATTTCAGAGGGACAGACTTCACGCTCTGAGATTCTTTTCCCCACTTGGTCTATTCTGCTGTTAATACTTGTGATTGAATTGTGAGGTTGCTGAGGTGTGTTTTTCAGCTCTATCAGGTCGGTCACATTTCTATCTATACTGGCTATTTTGGCTGTTCAGCTCCTGCATTGTTTTATCATGATTTTTAGCTTCCTTGCATTGGGTTACAACGTGCTCCTTTAGTTCGGTGAAGTTCATTTTTAATCCACATTCTGAAGCCTACCTCTGTCATTTCAGCCATCTCAGCCTTAGCCCAGTTCCAAACCCTTGCTGGAGAGGTGTCGCAGTCATTTGGAGGAAAGTGGGCACTCTGACTTTTTGAGTTTTCAGCATTTTTGTGCTGATTCCTTCTCATCTTTGTGGGCTTCTCTACCTTCAATCTTTGAGGTTGCTGCCATTTGGATGGGGTTTTTGTGGTTTTTTTTCTTTTACAAAAATGAAATCAAGATGGAGTAAAGAATTAAATGTAAAACCTTAAACTATAAAAACCTCAGAAGAAAGCCTAGGCAATACCATTCAGGACTTAGACATGGGCAAGGATTTCATGACAAAGATGCTAAAAGCAATTACAACAAAACAAAAACTGACAAATGAGATTTAATTAAACTAAAGTGCTTCTGCACAGCAAAAGAAACTGTGAACAGATAACCTACAAAAAGGGAGAAAACTTTTGCAATCTATGCACGTGACAAAGGTCTAATATTCAGCATTTATAAGGAACTTAAAGTTACAAAAGAAAACCATTAAAAAGTGGGCAAAGGACATGAAAGGACACTTATCAAAAGAAGACAGACATGTGGCCAAAAATTCCATAAAAAAAAAGCTCAACATAACTGATAGTTAGATAAATGCAAATCAAAACCACAATGAGATACCATCTCACACCAAAAGTCAAAAAATAACAGATGCTGGTGAGCTTGTGGAGAAAAAGGAACGATTTTACACTGTTGGTGGGAGTGTAAATTCATTCAACCATTGTGGAAGAAAGTGTGGTGATTTCTCAAAGACTTAAAAAAACAGAACTACCATTCAACCCAGCAATCTCATTCTGAGTATATACCCAAAGGAAGGTAAATCATTCTATTATGAAGACACACGCTTGTGTATGTTTATTACAGCACTGTTCACAAGAGCAAAGACATGGAATCAACTTAAATGCCCATCAATGATAGACTGGATAAAGAAAATGTGGCACATATATACAATGGAATACTATGCAGTCATAAAAAGAACAAGATCATGTCCTTTGCAGGGACATGGGTGGTGCTAGAGGTCATTATCTCTAGCAAACTAATGCAGGAACAGAAAACTAAATACCACATGTTCTCACATATAAGTGGAAGCTGAATGAGAACACCTGAACACATAAAGGGGAAAAATGCACACTGGGGCCTACTGGAGGGCAGAGGGTGGGGGAAGAGAGAGAATCAGGAAAAATAACTAATGGATGCCAGGCATAATACCTGGGTGATAAAATAATCTGTACAACAAACCCCCATGACACACATTTACATATTAACAAATCTACAAATCCTGCACATGTACCCCTGAACTTAAAATAAAGTTAAAATATATACATGTATATTAACTTTTAACTTACAGGTTCTATTGTATTCCTCATTCTGGCCAGCATTCCAGCAAAGCTTTACTTTTGATAATGAAGAGTACTTGGATAGACAGTGTACATGATTCAGTATAATTTGTTTTTCAATTTCAGTGTGAAATCAGATAATCTAGAGTTCATGCTGTACAAGTAAATCTTAAATCAGTGATCTTTTGAGGACATGGGGGCTCCTTCTATGGCTTTATTCAAGCCCTGCCCTCAAAATCTTTACTAGGAGTAAGAAAGCCTCTTTGAAAGAGCATTGGCAATAATTACTAGATACACAATAAAATTGTATCAGTAGAAGAAAAATATGGAAGCAGAAGACAAATTAGGAGGAAATTTTTATGGTTTCCCCTTAGAAATTTGTATCAAAAGAGCTCTCTAAAGTTTAGGAAGATCAGGTTATTTCAAGAGAAACCTTTTTAGTTGTAAGAACAACATAACTTTATACAGAAAAAGTAAGCATTAAAGCACTATTATTCAATGAACAAATATTTCTTAAACAACTCTATGCAAAGGATTTATTTAGGCATCCTGTTCGATTACTACAGAGGATAGATTTTGTTTATAAGGTTTCAGTTTTGTTTGTTATATGTGTGGATTGAATAGCTTCTAATCTCCAACTTTTCTTAGAAGGATATTGATTCACCTTTTGAAAATCACAGCTATTTAACTCACAGTTTATGTGACTGGGGCATATTGACTTTACTGCCATTCTAAGGATAAGCACATGACCACCCTCTCAGTCAAGAATAGAATTTTATATCTCCTTTCCAGACAAATTGGTTCATAGATTTACCCAAGTTAGATCTATGGCAGTCTTTTCAGGCAACTTTGCTGAAACTGTTAAGAAAGAGGCATTGTTATTACTTTTTACCTGAACTACTAAGATACGGTCATCAAGCTTCTGGGGGTCACCACTGGGTAGAGTACCAGCTTGGAAATATAACCAACATGGAAGAGAGCAGAGCTGAGAGATGCAAAGGGAGATCTAGCCTTGATAATAATATCCAAGCAGCTGTTCTTCTCAGTGTCCAAAACTATGCTGTATACTTTTCAGTCAGGTGAGCCAGTACATTCTCTTTTTTGCCTAAACTAGTTTCTTTCGTGTTACTTAGACAACTAAAAGTATGAATTAACATAGTTGCCAATGCTACATTTATAAAGGTAAGCCCTTCCATTTAAACTATCAAATAATTAAATAATTAATAAGTATAGAATATAAGTAGAATGCAGCAAGATATACTAGACACTATGTTAAATAGAAAGTTTTTATAAGTAGTAGAAATTTTTTTAAGGAATAGACCCAGTTTGTATGCAGTTTGCCCAGTAGATACCATAGCCCTCTCTTATGACAAATAGTCTGAGAATTCAGCCCCCTAATAGAAAGACTAATACGGAAAGAGCATCTTTGCAAATTAATGTTGTTTTTGAATGAAATATGCCTAGTTCTTAAAAGAAGTTACTCTTGGGTCAAGAAATTTTAGAAAGAGATGACCTCAGGCACACTTACAATTTAATTTTACCTTAAGGGATTAAGTATGGAATTTTGAAGTCATAGATTTTTGGTCTAGCATGTTTGTTAGGTGACTTTGTTTGTGATATTTGGAAAGTGCAAACCACAGAATAACTTAGTGTTTTAATAACTCCTGAAATAAATGGCATGGTATAAAACCATAAAACAGTGACAAGTTGTGCACTCTTAGTTTGGGTCCAAATATGAAAAATCATTCTTTTTTCTTATTGAGGTAAAATTTATATATAGTAAATTTTTTAAAACTTAAAAAGCCAAAGTGTACATTTTGATGAGTTATGATAAATGTATACATCATAGTACAACCACACTGGTAAACTACTGACAATTTCCATTACCAAGATAGTATTCTGGTGTAAGACTCCAGTCAACCATCATTTCCATAGACAGCACCTTTCTGAGTTTTTTTTTTTTTTCGATGACTGTAGATGATTTGTCTTGTTTAACATCATATAAATGAAATCATAGAGTGTTTACTCTTGCATCTTGTTCCATTTGTTCCATGTAACACTTAAGGGATTTATCTGTGTTTTGAGTGTATTAGTAATTTTTTTTAAATCAACTTTTTGGGGTATAGTTTACATAAAATCATATTTAACAATTTCAGGTGCATAATTCAACAATTTTTAACAAGTACATATATATATATATATATATATGTAGTTATGTAATCACCACCCAAACTATGATCCATTATGCATGACATTTCCCACATCTCCTCACCCTCCCCCCAACCACCTGTCCCTATTAAACCATCATCTGCTTTCTGTCACTATAGCTTTGTGTATTTTATGCTTTTATATAAATGGAGTCATACATTATGTGGTATTTATGTCTAGTTTCTTATATTTGGAATAATGCTTTTAAAATTTGTTCACTTTGAAATTTAGTAGTTTGCTCCTTTTCGTCGTTGAGAATTGTTCATTGTATTTCATTACATGGATACAATATGATTTGTTTATCCATGGGCCAATTGATGATTATTTTAGTCTTTTCCCAATTTAGGACTATTGAGAATAAAGTTGCTATGAACACTAAAGGACAAGCCTTTTATGGGCATTTATGTTCATTTAGTTACTTACACAATTAGCTAGGACTTGTATTGCTAAGTTCTATGATAGATGTATATTTGTCTTTAAAAGGAAATGCTAATACATGTTCCAATGTCGTCTGTACTATTTTGCATTGCTGCTAGCAATGTCTGAGTTTCAGGTGCTCTACATTGTCACTAGTACTTGGAATTTTCAGTTGTTTGTGTGTATGTGTATAGTTTTTTGTTTGTTTTTGTTCATTTGTTTGTTTTGTTTTGGACATTCTAATAACTGTGATATGCTATTCCATGTTTTTAATTTGCATTTCCCTAGTTACATGATGTTGAACATTTTTTCATGTTATTATTTGCTTATCATAAAACCTGTTTAGTAAAATAACTGTTAAAATATCTTGCCTATTTATATATTTTTAAGTTACTTTTTGTCTTTTTTATATATTGTAAATATAAGTCATTTATGAGATACATGTTTGCAAATATCTTTTTCATATCTGTAGATTGCTGTTTCATTTTCTTAACAGTATATTATATTTTGAAGAGCAAAATATCTTAATTTTGCTTAAGCCCAATTTTTTACGTTTTATGGTTCATACTTTAGTATCCCATCTAGGAAATATTTGTCTAATCTAATTTTCTTCCTTTTTTCTAGAAGTATTATTCATTAGCTCTTACATTTAAGTTTGTTGATTATTTTTATTCAAAATTTATAATGGTGTAGGGTAAGATGAGAGGGATTTTTTGCATATGGTTATTCAATTGTTCTAACACAATTTGTTGAAAAGACAATTGCATTAGTCTCCTATTGCTGCTGGACAAATGATCAGAAACTTAGTGACTTAAGATAATGGAAATGTATTATAGTTCTGGAGGTCAGAATGCCAAAATTAATGTCACTGAGCTAAAGGCAAGATGTCAGGAAGACTGGTTTCTTCTGAAGTTTCTAGGGGAGAATCCTTCCCTTGCCTTTTCCAGCTTCTAGAGGTTTTCTGCATTCCTTGGTTTTTGGCCTATTCCTCCATCTTCAGTGTCAGCAGAATAACATTGTCACTAATCCTTCACTGACTCTGATATCATCATCACATTGCCTTCTTGTTCTGAACCTCCTGCTTCCCTCTTCTAAAGACCTATGTAATTATATTGTCTACCTAGATAATTATACAGGAGGCCTACACTGCAAATCAAGATCTTTAATAGCATCAGCAAAGTTCCTTTGCCATATAAGGTAACATCTTTACAGGTTTAGAGGATTAGGACATGCACATCTTTGGTGGGATGGGGGAGGATTATCCACTCAATCACAGCAATAATTTTACTTACTGAGTTACTTTTGCTGAAAATCAATTGGCCATAGATGTGTGAGTTTGTTTCTGGATGCTCTATTCTGATCCATTGACCTATGTGTCTAGCCTTCAGCCAATATCACACTGTCTTCATTATTGTAGCCTGATAGGAATTCTTAAATCCATGTAGTGTGAGTCTTTCAACTCTGTTCTACTTTTTCCAACATCTTTTGGCTGATTTAGATCCCCTGCATTTACATAAACATTTAAAATTAGTATTTCAACATCTATACCAAAACTTATATAACAGTTTGAGGTGCTGACAGCTTAGCAATAGTAGATTTTCTAATTAACAAAGATGGTGTGTATGTGTATATATATATCATATATACATCATATATATCATATATATGATAGGACATCATATATCATATATATCATATATACATATATATACACACACTATCTAATATATCTATATCTATCTATTCATTTTGATCTTCTGTAAGTTCTTCATCAATTTCTTATAGACTCCAGTGCTTGTTCTTGCATATTTTTTTTAAGTTTATCCCTATGTATTTCATATATTTTATTATATTAAAGTGGCACACAAACACATGCAAATTAAACAACTTACTTATGAATAACTCCTGAAGGGTAAACACTGAAATTAAGGAATTAATACAAAATTATTTGAAGGTAATGACAATAGGGACACAACTTACCAAAATCTCTGTGGTGTAGTCAAAGCAGTGTTAAGAGGAAAGTTTATACCCCTAATGCCTTCTTCAAGAAGTTAAAAAGATATCAAATTAACGATCTAACTTTGCACCTAAAGGAACTAGGAAAAAAAGGACAAACCAACTCCAAAGCTAGCAGAAGAAAATAAATAACTAAAATTTGAAAAGCACTTAATAAAATTGAGATGTAAAAATCCATACAAAAATCAATAAAACCAGAAGTTTTTTTTCCTTAACAAAATAAGATTGACAGATCCCTGGCTAGATTAACAAGAAAGAGAAGATCCAAATAAGCACAATCTAAATGACAAAGGTGATAATACAACTGATCTTGCAGAAATACAAAAGATTCTCAGAGACTACTGTGAACAATTCTATGAATACAAATTAGAAAATGTAGAAGAAATGGATAAATCCCTGGAAGCACACAATCTCCCAAGATTGAATCAGGGTAATAATGACCTTATAAAATGAGTGGAAAAATGTTCTTTTCTATTTTCTGAAACAGGCTAGTGTAAAATTAGTGTTTATTAAATATTAAGCATAACTTTTATATGTACTAGGAAACCAAAAGTATAAGCATAACTTTTATATGTACTATCAAACAAAAAAATATGTACGACTTGCTTTACTGTGATATTTGCTTTATTGCAGTGGTCTGAAACCCAGCCTTCAGGATCTGCATGGTATGCTGTAGTTGAAATTTACTGTGAGTAGATCTCAAGCATTCTCACAAGAAGAAGAAAGGTAAATATGTGAGGGAATGATATGTTAATTAGTTTAATAGTGGTAATTATTTTACCATGTACACATCTATCAAAACATCTAATCGTATTTCCTAAATATATACAATTTTTATTTGTCAATCATACCTCAATAAAGCTGGAAAAAAAACAGACAAAATTCCTCTTTTCACAGTATGCATTTTAGTATGAGAGCCAGATAATCAATAAGATTAATTAAGTAAAATAGTTAATATGTTAGATAATGGCATGTAACAAAGAGAAAATATTAAAAAGGGGGAATATTCATGTCCCCCAGATGAGGATACCTGTGACATTTTAAAAGGGAGATTAGGCCGGGCGTGGTAGCTCATGCCTGTAATCCCAGCACTTCGGGAGACAGAGGCGGGTGGATCACCAGGTCAGGAGATCGAGACCATCTTGGCTAACACGGCGAAACCCCGTCTCTACTAAAAATACAAAAAAATTAGCCGGGCGCGGTGGCAGACGCCTGTAGTCCCAGCTACTCAGGAGGCTGAGGCAGGAGAATGGCGTGAACCTGGGAGGCTGAGCTTGCAGTGAGCTGAGATTGTGCCACTGCACTCCAGCCTGGGCGACTGAGCGAGACTCCGTCTCAAAAAAATAATTAAAAAAAGAGCTTAGGCAAAGCTTAGCTGAAGTGATTTTGTGGTGAGGACCCAAGGAAAGTGAAATTGTTATGCGGATATTTGGTTAAAGAGAATTACGGGAACAAATAACATTGGGCTAAAGTTCTAAAGTAAAAATATCAGGTGTATTCAAAGAATAGTAAGGAGGTGAGTGTAAGTAGAGCAGTGAGATTGATCAGTAAATCTCCCCAGAAAGTTACTGAAGGACCAGGGCCCTGCTACTTCAGGGTAAGAATTCAGGTTGCTAAAAATAAAAATGAAGAAATAAATAAGCAAATAACAACTAATGATAGTCATCACACAAGAAATATGCTTTAAAAAAATAAAGCAAAGGCAAAGCTGGACCTCTTTTAATAGAAGAGAGAACTACAGGATCTGAACAATCAAATCAGTCAAAGCAGATCATCTTACATCAGTACCATTGTAGGCAGTAATACAGAGATGCACATCTAAATGTTGAAATACAATGTGGCATTGACAGAAATACAACTGCAATGAGAGATTTTAAAATTGCATTGATCAAAGGCTGAATAGGTGGATAAATGGGAACATTTCGAGCAATATATTTAATAAAAATTAATTAGTAGATATGATCTCATTCCATTATGATTCTAAGAGACACGAAACCTAACTCAAAATAACTGCTCCTTCAAGATAGATCTGGCTTCAGAGTATGCTGACCTAAGCACTTAGAGAGGATGTCTACAGAATCCATTCTCATCAACTCTTTGCTCTGCTGTCTGCGTCGTGGTGAGGTATCCACATGATGATAAAACACCTGATTCTTATGCTACAGAAGACAGCCATGTTTTGCCCTCAGGACCCTCCTCTGATTGGGTCACAAGGGTATATAGCAGAATATGTGATGAGCTGTGTAGTCAGGCCTGAGTCAAGTATTTCTCTGTGAAAGGGAAAATGATCCACACTGAGATTCTGCACTAGCCTGAGATTGTAGGAGAAATTGGTTCCCCCAGAAGACAATTGGATTCTCTTACCAATAAAAATAGAAATGAACCCTAAATGTTAAAATGCAGCAAACTCTACTCGCTGGCTCCATGACTTGTCTCTGGCCAACTTCAACCACTCTCCACCTTGCTCTGGTAACCTGGTCTCCTTTCTATTGCTGAACAGGTCATACTTATTCTTACCTTGCTGATTGCACTTACTGTTACTTCTGCCCAGGATGTACCCTTACAATTCCAACTGGCTACCTCCTTCTCAATCTTTGGTTCTTGGTTTGGACCTTCTCTCACCTGTTCTCCATGCTTTACTGTTCTTATTTTGCAATATACAGCTCCATATATTTACTTAATAGGATGCAAAGCAATCTGAAAATTTATTTATTTGTTCATTATCTGTACCTCTATTACTCAGGTTTTGAAAATCACAGAACTGCGCTTCCTTGTTCACTGAAATAGCCCCAGCACTTATAGAAGTTCTTTGTTCATTAGCTTGATAAATCCTTGTTCAATTAACACTTTATATTCTGAAAGAATAAAATTTAGGTGTCTTTGGAATATTTCTAATAATAATGATACTGAGTTTTAATCTAAAAAGAAAACTTTGAAATATCCTGTAATCTGATTTTCACAATTGAAAAATCCTTTTATATTCCTTTGTCAAATAGAAAACTGCATTTGTTTCCTAGAACTGTAGTATTAAAATACTACAAACTGGGCACCTTAAACAGCAGAAATGAATTGTCTCTCATTTCTGGAGTCTAAGGGACTGAGATCAAAGTGTCAGCAGTGTTGGTTCCTTCTGAGAACTATGAGGGAGAATCGGATCTGTGTTTCTCTCCTAGATTATGGTGGTTCACTAGCAATTTTCAGCATTTCTTGGTTGTAGACACACCACCCTGATCTCTGCCTTCATGCTCATGTGGCTTTCTTCCTATGTGCATGTCTGTCTCTTCATATGACTTTTTTTTATAAGAATACCCATCATATTGAATTAGGGGTCTACCCTACTCCAACAGGACCTCACCCAAACTAATTACACCTGCAATGACTCTATTCCCCAATCAGGTTATATTCTAAGATCAAGAAAATTAGGATATCAGTGTATACATGTGAGGGGAACACATTCAACTCATGACATAAACCAACATTACAATTTCAGATAATTCAGAAGGAAACCTTACTTTATCAGAAAAATGTGAAAATTGGCTAAAGTAGTACCTGTCAATTCTTAACCTTTAATTACATGATCATGAAATGGATAATTAAAATAAATGAGGTAAATATTCAATTTGATAAGTTAACCAAAGGTGACGAAAACTATTAAAGAGTAGAAAAATTACAGAAATATGAAATGTGAAATTATGAAATGTGAAAAAATAAATTAAGAGTAAAATTAATATATAAATTAAAACTTTTAGTTAAAAAATATATAACAATCTGAAAAGTCTAATCAAGGTGAAATATAGATGATACAAATAAAATAAGCAAGAGCTATAACAAGAAATGTAAGTAGGAGATTGCAAAAGTATAATTGTATATTTTACATAATTATTCATAAAAATTTTTAATGGGATAAAAGGAAAAAAAATTTGTAATTGTACATGTAATACATCAAATATATGTTTATACTATATTACATATACATATTTATATAGAATATATTTGTATTGTGTATATATATATCTGTGTGTATGCATATATATATACATGGAGAGAGAGAGAGAGAGAAAACCTAAGCAGATAATAAAACGGTAGAATTTTAGAAATCAGATATCAATTCAAAATTAGTGCCTAAGCCTTGACATTTTTATACATATTTAAACTTTACAGTAGCAACTAATTCCAGTGCTATTTAATTTGTTCATATACAAATAAGTGTGAAAAGTTGTTTATTTCATAACTTGATTGTCTATATTAAATTGAATATCACATAAAAGAACATTTCAAAAATAAACTATTACTAACAAGTGACATGATCACCTATTTAGAAACCTAAGCAATTTAGATTAATAAGAGAGTTCTGTAACTTCCTCTGAACCCATCAATATCAAAAAAATTATTAACATTTGTCATAATAACAATGACCTACTGGAATATACAAAAAACATACAGTAGTAACAAATTCTAAAGATAAATTGTGGGAAACATATTAAAATATATATATATTTTAACTTTTAAGTTCAGAGGTACAAGTGCAGGTTTGTTACATAGGTAAAAGTGTGTCATGGGGGTTTGTTTTACAGATTATTTCATCACCCAGGTATTAAGCCTAATGTCCATTTGTTATTTTTCCTGATCATCTTCCTCCTACCCTCTGCCCTCCAGTAGGCCCCAGTGTGCATTTTTCCCCTTATGTGTCCATATTTTCTCATCATTTAGCTCCCACTTATACATGAGAACATGCAGTATTTGTTTTTCTGTTCCTGCATTAGTTTGCTAAGGATAATGGCCTCCAGCTCCATCCATGTCCCTGCAAAGGACATAATTCTCATTATTTTTAATGGCTAAATACATAGCGTATTTGTACCAGATTTTCTTTATCCAGTCTCTCATTAATGGGCATTTAGGTTGATTCTATGTCTTTGCTATTGAAAATAGCACTGCAATGAACATACACATGCCTGTTTCTTTATAATACAATGATTTCTATTCTTTTGGGTATATACGCAGAATGGGATTGCTGGGTCGAATGGTATTTCTGTCTTTAGGTCCTTGAGGAATCGCCACACTGTCTTCCACAATGGTTGAACTAATTTACACTTCCACCAACAGTGTGTAAGCATTCCTTTTCCTCTACAACCTCACCAGCATCTGTTATTTTTTGACTTTTTAGTAATAGCCATTCTGACTGGTATAAGATGCAGTTTGGATTTGCATTTATCTAAAATCAAAACCACAATGAGATAGCATCTCACACCAGTCAGAATGGCTATTATAAAGTCAAAAAATAACATATGTTGGTAAGGCTGTGGAGAAAAGGGAATGGTTATATACTACTGGTGTGAATGTAAATTAGTTCAGCCATTGTGGAAAGCAGTGTGACAATTTCTCAAATAACTTAAAACAGAAGTACCATTCAACCCAGCTGTTCCGTTATTGGGTATATACCCAAAGAAATAGAAATCGTTCTACCACGGAAACACATGCACACATATGTTCACCCCAGCACTATTCACAGCAGCAGCGTTATGGAATCAACCTAAATGCCCATCAGTGGTAGACTGGATAAAGAAAATGTAGTCCATATACACCATGGAACATTATGCAGCCATAAAAATGAAGGAGACTGTGTCTTTTGCAGCGACATGGATTGAGCTGGAAGCCATGAGAAGCAAACTAATGAAAGAAGAGAAGCTGAAATACTTCATGTTCTCACTTATAAGTGGGAGTTAAACATTAAGTACACATGAACACAAAGAAAGAACAGCAGACACAGGGACCTACTTGAGGGTGGAAGATGGGAGGAGAGAGGGGATCAAATAACTATTTGTTACTATGTTTATTACCTAGGTGAAAAAACAATCTGTACACTCAACCCGTGTGATGAACAGTTTACCAGTGTAACAAACCTGCCCATGTACCCCTGAATGTAAGCTAAAAGTTTAAAAAACTAACAAATAATATAAATAAAAAAGTAATAATTAAAAAAAGAAATATACAAATGATGCTTTCCAGAACTCAAAGACAGAAGAGTTAAAAATGACAGGTACACAGAGTGCCTGGCACAATGAATGAAATAACACACACAAAGATTTGATATTAAACATTCAAGAAACCTGGGAAATATAAGATCCTAAAAAGCTTCTGAAGGAGAAGGTGAAGTTGTATATGAAATATCAGATATTAGAATGACACCAGACTTCTCAACAGTAAAATACCAGAAGATGATGGCTAAACATCTTCAAAATTTTTGTTAAAAATTTTATTCCAGAATTTCCAATGAATTCAAACATATTAATTAAGTATGGGGAAATAATAAGCATGTTTTTGAACATGCAACATGCACAAAATTTACTTTCCATACACTTTTTCTGATTGTAAGAGATGTTTTGTCTTTTTGAAGCATTTAGAAAGAGGAAGCAATCAATACCAAGAAACAGAAAATCACACACAGGAAAGTGATGAAGGGCAGCATGGAATGATGGGGAAGGCAGGTCATAAGAAAATAGCCCCAAAATAGACTTACAGAGCAGGCAGTGCATATTGGAGCAGGGCAGGAGACTTCAGAGGTGTGTTTCCAAGAGTATGAAATTGAAAGAAAATCTGATGTGTTTGAAAATACTGAGATGATTTTTAACCAAGTTAACTAAGTTAAAAATAAGTTTAAATATGTGAAAAAGTACAAAAAAGAAATAGGAAAGCTCAATCATGAGGTGTTCACACAGTCATAATATGGCCCCTGAATATTGTCCTAGCCAATAATTTTGAATTTTCTGCACTAAGAAAATGTGGGAATAAAAGGGGAAGAGGACATGTTTATTAGGGAGGAGAGAAAGAATGGGAATGGAGCTGGTGGTAAAAACTTTTTCTTTTCTCTTTTATCCCTTGAAAAACTATTTATTTATGTGCAAAGCAAAAATTAAACTAAAATATTGAAGAGAAATAGACTGTTGTGAATGGCTGAGAAATGTTTCTCAAAAGTAATGTAATGAAGAAGAACTCACCCAGCTGTGTTAAAGCACATTAAAAAGCTATAATAATGAGTGTGGTATCAGTTAAGAATCAGAAAACATATAGCAAAGGCAATATATGTGCTCAAAACCACACACACACACACACACACAGAGACACAGAGAGAGAGAGAGAGAGAGAGAGAGAGAGACCAATATAAAATAGTAAAAAAATGATATGGGGGAAGTCGGGTATTTAGAAAAAAAAACTTCAATCAAGGAAATAAACTTTACTGGGCCAGAGCAAACCTGCAATTGAGGATACGTCACAAGGGAGGTAGAGTAGGCACATTTTAAAGGTAAATTTTGCATATAGAAACCAAAGACACATCCCAAATTACATCAGGTATTATTGACGCAAATCAGGATATGAAAACTTGATCTGAAGCCAACAAGATATTACCGGTGTTAAGTCATAAGAGGAATGAAATAAGCCATGTCATATTATAAAGGGCCCACAACCTCACCTGTGAGGAAAGAGTTAAGGATTCCAAACACATCTGAACACATACAGTATAGTAAAATAAAACCAGCATGTAGTAGAACAAATGTAAAATAAATAAATAGATAGCAATGTAAAATAAAATTTTGGCAAGTATTTGACCTCTCACAGTGGAAAGAACTTCTAAACCACTAAGCAATGGAAGAAATCAACGACTAATAAATTAGCTCTTTCAATAAAATTCACATCTATTCCTCTTTAATGCACATTATAGATAAAAGAAAAACCCAAATGAAAATTTGCAATCAATATGTCAATGGTTCGTATGAATGTAATATTTAAAGAGGTCATCGAGATCAATGACAACAAATACAGTTATAAATAATAACAGAATAAAGACAATACTGATAACCAAAAAATTCACAGAAAATAATATGTGAATGACCAGTAGATGCGGAGGAAAGCGTTCAACTTAAATACTAATAAAAATATACCTTTCATCCTTTCAATAAAAGTTCCTACTCAGCGCTGAGAAATTTGGAAGACATTCATTCTTACATACTTCTGGAAAGATGTTTATAAAAATCTCAGAACTGTTTTGGAACATTATAAAGAATAAGTATAATGTTTATGCCCTTCTGATCAGTCTAATTCTTAAGAACATATCCCTGTGATAGTTAAAAATGCAGACACCATTTTGTGTAAAACATGCTTCTAAGGTGGTATTACCTTGAATAGTCCAAATTAACAAAAATCTAAATGTTAAACAGTAAAGCAACATTTTAAAACACTGTATAAAAGAATATTAAAATTGGAATAATTATAATCTGTTTACAAAGATTTTAATGCCATAATTTAATAAGTATAAAAGTAAGATATAAAAATATATTTTCATCAAAAATAGGGATAATAAAAAATGTTGACAAGGATGTGGAGAAATTGGAAGCCTTATCCATTGCTGATGCATATGAAATGGTACAGCTGATTTAGAAGTGTTTGGCAGTGCTTTAGAGATTTACCATATGACACAGCAATTCCACTTTTATGTATATAAGAAAGAATTGAAAACATATATTCACACAAAAATTTGTACATAAATGTTATTAATAATAGAATTAGTCCTAATAACCAAAAGTAGAAACAACCCAAATGTCCATCAGCTGATAAGCAAATGTAGTATATCCATACAAGGGACTATTATTCAGCCATTGAAGGAAACTGCCTATACGTGTTACCTCATCATGAACCTTGAGAACACTTCACTAAGTGAAAGAAGCCAGACACAAAAGGCTGCTTATTGCATGATTCCTTTTATGTGAATGAATAGGCAAATCTAGAGATAGAAAGATTAGTGGTTGCTAGGGGCTGGCAGAGGGGGAAAATGGAGAGTGACTACTAATGGTACAGAGTCTCCTTTTGGGTGATGCAATGTTGTGGAGTTAGTCAATGGTGATGGTTACACAAATTTGTGAATATACTGAAAACTCCTGAATTTTATACTTTAAAAGAGTAGATTTTGTCATATTTAGAGAGTAGAAAATATATACTAAAACAACAATTTCAATGATATAAAATCTATATCAATAAAGTAGAAAAAATATTATAATAACAACCAAATTGTTGATGACAGATGTTTCTAGATCTTAGACTTTTGTATTGTCTCAGTCTTTTTCACACAGTTTTATAGTTTCCAAATTTTCTATGAAGAACACAGGTCTCTAAGTCAGAAAAGTTCAAATCAGAAATATGCTAATTATTAAGTCTGTGATCTTGGGCATATTCATAAGTTCTTTGAACTTTAATTCTCTATCAATGAAATTAGGAAAATTATGGTATATACATCATAGAAGAGGTAGAGTGTTATAAATCTTACTTGAGATATTGTGATATGCATATATACAGATACATATCTGAAGTAGATATATCTGGGTTGCTTAATCCATTTTATGTGTTTTATAATCAGAAAATAGTTGTTTTCTTTTAAAAAGCATTTTGTCTTAATTTTGTGACCTCATATGAGTTTGTGCCTTGACTTCAGGTTCTATATGTGAAAAATGTGAGTCTATGATTAGATGTTTACTAAGAACCTCTATGCTCTAAGGTTCTATGATTCTAAGGTAGTCATGATAGAAATTACCTCTTTATAAGTAGATATCTTAACATCTGGGCTTAATACAAAATAATGAAGGAAAGAATTAACCACTAATAAACAGCTACAGAGGCATGGATGTTAGAACACAATGGCCATGCCCAGCATTTATTGTGGAGTTTTGGGTGCTAGAACCTGCCCCTAGAACATGAAATTTAAAAGCTGGAGAAGAAACTAGTTAAAATACGCTAAAAAGATAATCAACTAATATTTCTCAAGCATATCTGAAGTCCCCTTGGAAAAGCAGCTTCTTGGAAGTAAACAGTGCTCTGCAGCTCCCAGAAAGGGTAGAGAGAGATCCGGCCCCCCATTTCTTTTCATTGAACATGTTAAGAGAGATTTATTTTAAGTTCTTCTTCCTGGCTTCCATGAGAAAGAATTTTTTTCTCAGCATACTATTCACTTCTCTTGGTCATTGGAAAGGTGAGATAAGTTAACTGACTGGCAAATTTGAGGCAATCAACCAGGCATGCTTGGCTTACCCCTGCCTTTCTGCTCTTGAGAGCAAGCTATCTGCTGCAGAGACACTCACTCCATTAAGGTTACAAGAGCGTCACCTCTTTGGGAGGCAGCCTAGGCTGATGATCCAGAGTTGCCAGCAACCTGTAGGGTAGAGGAGGTGAGTATAGTAGTCTACCAAACAAATCTAATACCATGCAGTAATCTGTTCACTGTCAGTATCTAAGGCAGTACATTTTTCCCTTTGTTATCATTCTTTTGCTTTAGTTTTCTTTTCTTTTCTTTTCTTTCTTTTTTTTTTTTTTTTTTAATCAGACCTGGGTAGGAAAGAACAGGGCTATTTACAGAGGACAATTTCTTAGAAATCCAAGTAAGAAAACCTCTGGAATGTCCTGGGGAAGAAGAGATATGTAGAGAATACTGGAGGGAAGCAGGTGATGAAGAAAGAGGGGAAGCACAGTCTAATCCACCTCTGCACACCACTTGACTCACCATCTCAAAGTCACTTTATTATCAATCAAGAGAGGTAGAAAACACTTGGAACAGTCAGCAGAGTGTTTAATAAGGAAGCCACGTTAAGTTGGCGGTACAAACATCCAAACAAATGAGTCCTCACTTTGGATTTGAAGACTTTTAATACACTTAGGAGCTATATCCTCAGGCTTGGTTAGCAAGAACACTGACCTTTATTTTCTTATACTTACTTAGTAAAGGAAGGAAAAATTATGGAGTTTTTCACCAATAAGAAATGTTAAAAGAAGTATGTATATGTTTACCTCAAACTTAAAACCTGAATGAGACTGGAAAGTCACAGTCTTATTTGCTTATTTCCTTTCTTGTTTTATTTTTATATTGATGTCTTCATACAGCTAGAAACAGAGGAAAGTTTCACTGTTCAATAAAAGCAGATAATAAAATATATCTTATGATAAGGCATAATTTTTAAGCCTGTCCTTTGTCTTTAATTCTCAAAAGTCTACTGATGTGTAGAAATTTCATTGGTAGATATATTTGTTAATATTTTTTAATGACAATTAAAACTGTGTAACAAGGATATAGGCTTGCTTACGAGATAATGAGTTTCTTGTCCTTTCAAAAACCCAAACAGAAGCTGAATTAATAATCGTTTGGAAGAAAGGATGATAATTTCCAACCCAATGCTTAACAGGCACCCTGATCTCTTTCTGTCTTTCCGATTTTTAAAACTTGAATTTATAACATTTCAGCATTTCTTCTTTAATCATTGCCTAACAATACTAAATAACAATCAATTTGCTTCATCTGTCAAGCCAACACTTTTCAGAATTTTTCTCTTTTCCTAATTTACACTTTTGGAAAACCCTTTCTTTGTATATATGACAGTCCAGTCTTTACACGTTAAGAACTTTCACTTTATTTATGACTATTTGATATATTTTATCTGAGTACTCCAGTCTTTTCTTTGTAAGATGGTTTTACCATTTGAAAATAATTTATTTTAAGGTGTACCAATAGTCATGAGCTCACAGCATCATACTATAAAAACACTGAACAGAGGATCAGGCAAGATGGCCGAATAGGAACAGCTCTGGTCTGCAGCTCCCAGGGACACCAATGCAGAAGGTGGGTGATTTCTGCATTTCCAACTGAGCTACCCAGTTCATTTCACTGGGACTGGTTAGACAGTGGGTGCAGCCCACAGAGGGCAAGCAGAAGCAGGGTAGGGTATTGCCTCACCTGGGAAATGCAAGGGGCTGGGGCCCTCCCTCCTCTAGCCAAGGAAAGCTGTGAGGTACTGTGCTGTTGGCCCAGATACCAGGCTTTTCCCACGGTTTTTGCAACCTGCAGATCAGGAGATTCCTTTGTGTGCCTATGCCACCAGGGTCCTGGGTTTCAAGCACAAAAATGGGTGGCTATTTTGGCAGACATCGAGCTAGCCACAGGATGTTTTCTTTTTTTCCTTCATACCCCAGTGGTACCTGGAACCCCAGCCAGACAGAACCATTCACTCCCCTGGAAAGGGGGCTGAAGCCAGGGAGCCAAGTGATCTCGTTCAGCGGGTCCCACTCCCAGGGAGCCCAGCAAACTAAGAACCACTGGCTTTAAATTCTCACTGCCAGCACAGCAGTCTGAAGTCGACCTGGGATGCTCTAGCTTGGTCCGGGGAGGGGCATCCGCCATTACTGAGGCTTAAGTAGGCAGTTTTCCCCTCACAGTATTAAGGAAGCGGCCAAGAGCTTCGGACTGTGTGGAAGTCATCTCAGCACAGCAAAGCGGCTGGGGCACAACTGCCTCTCTAGATTCGTCCGCAATGGGCAGGCCATCTCTGAAAGAAAGGCAGCAGTCCCAGTCAGGGGCTTATAGATAAAACTCTCATCTCCCTGGGACAGAGCACCTGGGGGAAGGGGTGGCTGTGGGCACAGCTTCAGCAGACTTAAACCTTTCTGCCTGCCAGCTCTGTAGAGAGCAGTGGATCTCCCAGCACAGCACTAGAGCTCGGCTAAGGGACAGACTGCCTCCTCAAGTGGGTCCCTGACCCTTGTGCCTCCTGACTGAGAGACACCTCCCAGCAGGGGTTGACAGACACCTCATGAAGGAGAGCTCCGGCTGGCATCTGGTGGGTGCCGCTCTGGGATGAAGCTTCCAGAGGAAGGAATAGGCAGCAATCCTTGCTGTTCTGCAGCCTCTGCTGGTGATACCCAGGCAAACAGAATCTGGAATGGACATCCAGCAAACTCCAGCAGACATGCAGAAGAGGGGCCTGTTAGAAGGAAAACTAACAAACAGAAAGCAATAACATCAACATCAACAAAAAGGATTCCCACTCAAAAACCCCACCCAAAAGTCATAACATCAAAGACCAAAGGTAGATAAGTTCATGAAGATGAGGAAAAAACAGCACAAAAACGCTGAAAATTCCAAAAACCAGAATGCCTCTTCTCCTCCAAATGATTGCAACTCCTCTCCCGCAAGGGTGCAAAGCTGGACAGAGAATGAGTTTGACGAATTGACAGAAGAAGAGGCTTCAGAAGGTAGGTAATAATAAACTCCTCTGAGCTAAAGGAGCATGTTCTAACCCCATTCAAGGAAGCTAAGAACCTTGATAAAAGGTTAAAGGAACTGCTAACTAGAATAACCAGTTTAGAAAAGCACATAACTGACCTGATGGAGGTGAAAAACACAGCATGAGAACTTCTTGAAGCATACACAAGAATCAATAGCCAAATCTATCAAGCAGAAGAAAGAATATGAGAGATTGAAAATTAACTTAATGAAATAAAGCGTGAAGACAAGATTAGAGAAAAAAGAATGAAAAGGAATGAACAAAGCCTCCAAGAAATATGGTACTATGTGAAAAGACCAAACCTGCAATTGAATGGTGTACCTGAAAGTGACAGGGAGAATGGAACCAAGTTGGAAAACACCCTTCAGGATATTATGCAGGAGAACTTCCCAAACTAGCAAGACAGGTCAACATGCAAATTCAGGAAATACAGAGAACACCACTAAGATTCTCCTCAAGAAGAGCAACCCCAAGACAGATAATCATCAGATTCTCCAAGGTTGAAACAAAGGAAAAAATGTTAAGGGCAGCCACAGAGAAAGGTCAGGTTACCCACAAAGGGAAGCCCATCAGACTAACAGCAGATCTCTCTGCAGAAACCCTACAAGCCAGAAAAGAGTGGGGGCCAAGATTCAACATTCTTAAAGAAAATAATTTTCAAACCAGAATTTCATATCCAGCCAAACTAAGCTTCATAAGTGAAGGAGAAATAAAATCCTCTACATACAAGCAAATGCTGAAGGATTTTGTCACCACCAGGCCTGCCTTACAAGAGCTCCTGAAGGAAGCACTAAATATGGAAAGGAAAAACCAGTAGTAGCCACTACAAAAACATACCAAATTGTAAAGACCATCAATGCTATGAAGAAACTGCATCAACTGATGTGCAAAATAACCAGCTAGCATCATAATGGCAGGATGAAATTCACACATAACAATATTAACCTTAAATGTAAATGGACTAAATTCCCCAATTAAAAGACAAAGACTGGCAAGTTGGATAAAGAATCAAAACCCATCAGTGTGCTGTATTCATGAGACCCATCTCACGTGCAAAGACACACATAGGCTTAAAATAAAGGGATGGAGGAATATTTACCAAGCAAATATAAATCAAATAAAGCAGGGATTGCAATCCTAGTCTCTGCTAAAACAGACTTTAAACCAACAAAGATCAAAAAACACAAAGAAGGGGATTACATAATGGTAAAAGGATCAATGCAACAAGAAGAGCTAACTATCCTAAATATATATGCACCCAATACAGGAGCACCCAGATTCATAAAGCAAGTTCTTAGAGACCTACAAAGAGATTTTAGACTCTCACATAATATTAGTAGGAGATTTTAAGATTCTCCTGTGCTGAGACCAGCTCAGTTGGGGAGACCCTAACCCAGCGGTGCTAGAGGAATTAAAGACACACACACAGAAATATAGAGGTGTGAAGTGGGAAATCAGGGGTTTCACAGCCTTCAGGGCTGAAAGCCACAAACAGAGATTTACCCACATATTTATTAACAGCAAACCAGTCATTAGCATTGTTTTTGTAGATATTAAATGAACTAAAAGTATCCCTTATGGGAAACGAAGGGATGGGCCAAATTAAAGGAATAGGTTGTGCTAGTTAACTGCAGCAGGAGCATGTCCTTAAGGCACAGATTGCTCATGCTATTGTTTGTGGCTTAAGAATGCCTTCAAGCGGTTTTCTGCCCTGGGTGGGCCAGGTGTTCCTTGCCCTCATTCCCCTAAACCCACAACTTTCCAGCTTGGGTGTTAGGGCCATTATGAACATGTTATAGTGCTGCAGAGATTTTGTTTATGGCCAGTTTTGGGGCCAGTTTATGGCCAGATTTTGGGGGGCCTGCTCCCAACACCCCGTCAATATTAGACAGATCAACGAGACCAAAAATTGACAAGGATATTCAGTACTTGCACTCAGTTCTGGACCAAGCAGACCTAATTGACATCTACAGAACTCTCAACCCCAAATCAACAGCATATACATTATTCTCAGCTCCACATAGCACGTATTCTAAAATTGACCACATAATTGGAAGCAAAACACTCCTCAGCAAATGCAAAAGAATGGAAATCATAACAAACAGTCTCTTAGACCACAGTGCAATCAAATTAGAACTCAGGATTAAGAAATGCACTGAAAACCGCAGAACTACATTGAAACGGAACAACCTGCTCCTGAATGACTACTGGGTAAATACCAAAATTAAGGCAGAAATCAGGAAGTTCTTTGAAACCAATGAGAACAAAGACAAAACATACCAGAATCTCTGGTACATAGCTAAAGCAGTGTTTAGAGGGAAATTTATAGCATGAAATTCCCAAATCAGAAAGTGGGAAAGATATAAAATCAACACCCTAACACCACAATTAAAAGAACTAGAGAAGCAAGAGAAAACAAAGTCAAAAGTTAGCAGAAGACAAGAAATAACTAAGATTGGAGCAGAACCAAAGGGGATAGAGACACCAAAAACAGTGCAAAAAAATCAATGAATCCAGGTTTTTTTTTGAAAAGATTAACAAAATATACAGACCACTAGCCAGACTAATAAAGAAGAAAAGAAAGAAGACTCAAATAGACACAATAACAAATGGTAAAGGGGATATCACCACTGATCCCACAGAAATACAAACTACCATCAGAGAATACTATAAACACCTCTACACAAATAAACTAGAAGATCTAGAAGAAATGGATAAATTCCTGGGCACATGCACCCTCCCAAGACTAAACCAGGAAGAGTTTGAATCCCTGAATAGACCAATAACAAGTTCTGAAATTGAGGCAGTTATTAATAGCCTACCAAGCAAATAAAGCTCAGGACCAGACGCATTCACAGCTGAATTCTACCAGAGGTACAAAGAGGAGCTGGTATCACTCCTTCTGAAACTATTCCAAACAATAGAAAAAGAGGGACTCCTCCCTAACTCATTTTTTGAGGCCAGCATCATCCTAATACCAAAACCTGTTAGAGACACAACAAAAAAAGAAAACTTCAGGCCAATATCCCTGATGAACATCCACACAAAAATCCTCAATAAAATACTGGCAAACCAAATTCAGCAGCATATCAGAAAGCTTATTCACCATGATCAAGTTGGCTTCATCCCTGGGATGCAAGGCTGGTTCAACATATGCAAATCAATTAATGTAATCCATCACATAAATAAAACCAATGATAAAACCACATGATTATCTCAATAGATGCAGAAAAGGCTTTTGAATAAAATTCAACACCCCTTCATGCTAAAAACCCTCAGTAAACTAGGTATTGATGGAACATATCTCAAAATAATAAGAGCTATTTATGACAAACCCATAGCCAATATCATACTAAATGGGCAAAAACTGGCAGCATTCACTTTGAAAACCAGTGCAAGACAAGGGTGCCATCTCTCACCACTCCTATTCAACATAGTATTGGAAGTTATGGCCAGAGCAATCAGGCAAGAGGAAGAAATAAAGGGTATTCAAATAGGAAGAGAGGCAGTCAAATTGTCTCTGTTAGTAGATGACATAATTGTATATTTAGAAAACCTCATTGTCTCAGCCCCAAATGTCCTTAAGCTGATAAGCAACTTCAGCAAAATCTCAGGATAAAAATCAATGTGCAAAAATCACAAGCATTCCTATACACCAGTAATAGTGAAATCATGAGTGAACTCTCATTCACAATTGCTACAAAGAGAATAAAATACCTAGGAGTACAACTTACAAGGGACATGAAGGACGTCTTCAAGGAGAACTACAAACCAGTGCTCAAGAAAATAAGAGAGGACACAAACAAATGGAAAAACATTCTATGCTCATGGATAGGAAGAATCAATATTGTGAAAATTGTCATACTGCCCAAAGTAATGTATAGATTCAATGCTATTCCCATTAAGCTACCATTGACTTTCTTCACAGAATTAGAAAAAACTACTTTGAATTTCATATGGAACCAAAAAGAGCCCATATAGCCAAGACAATTCTAAGCAAAAAGAACAAAGCTGGAGGCACCACGCTACCTGACTTCAAACTACGCTACAAGTCTACAGTAACCAAAACAGCATGGTACTGGTACTAAAACAGACATATAGACCAATGGAACAGAACAGAGGCCTCAGAAATGACACCACACATCTACAACCATCTGATCTTTGACAAATCTGACAAAAACAAGCAATGGGGAAAAGATTCCTTACATAATAAAATTGTGCTGGGAAAACTGGCTAGCCATATGCAGAAAACTGAAATTGGACCCCTTCCTTACACCTTATGTAAATATTAACTCAAGATGGATTAAATACTTAAATGTAAGACCTAAAACCAGAAAAACCCTAGAAGAAAACCTAGGCAATACCATTCAGGACATAGGCATGGGCAAAGACTTCATGGCTTAAACACTGAAAGCAATTGCAACAAAAGCCAAAATTGACAAGTGGGATCTAGTTAAACTAAAGATCTTCTGCACAGCAAAAGAAACTATTGTCAGAGTGAACAAGCAACCTGCAGAATGGGTGAAAACTTTTTCAATCTATTCATCTGACAAAGGGCTAATATCCAGTATCTACAAGGATCTTAAACCAGTTTACAAGAAAAAAACAAACAACTCCATTAAAAAGTGGACGAAGGATATGAACAGATACTTCTCAAAAGAAGACATTTATGCAGCCAACAAACGTGAAAAAAAGCTCATCATCACCAGTCATTAGAGATGTGCCAATCAAAACCACGATGAGATACCATCTCACACCAGTTAGAATGGCAAACATCAAAAAAACTGGAAACAGATGCTGGCAAGGATGTGGAGGAATAGGAACGCTTTTACACTGTTGGTAGTAGTGTAAATTAGTTCAACCATTGTGGAAGACAGTGTGGCAGTTCCTTTGGGTATATACCCATTACTGGATATATAGAAACTGTCATTCTCAGCAAACTAATACAGTTACAGAAAACCAAACACCACATGTTCTCACTCATAAGTGAGAGTTGAACAATGAGAACACATGGACACAGGGAGGGGAACATCACACACCAGGCCTGTCAGGGCATGGGGGGAAAGGGGAGGGATAGCCTTAAGACAAATACCTAATGCATACAGGGCTTAAAACATAGATGACGGGTTGATGGGTGTACCAAACCACCTGTCACATGTATACGTAGGTAACAAACCTGCATGTTATGCACATGTATCCCAGAACCTAAAGTATGATAATAATAATAATAAGGTGAACAAATTATGTAAGTCAATAGTGCTTTGGTCTACACCAGTGCTGGAAAACGTACAGAAAAAAAATGCTGTCACTCCTAGTTCCTTGAGCACTAATCCATCACTCTCTTTTGAAACAGAAAAGGCCCTTGACATCCTATTCAACATAGCACAGCCAGGATGCAATGCCAATAGAGTCGATTTGGCTTGTTATCAAGAGTTGAAATCTAATTGCAATCTAGAGTGTTCACCGCTATGCCAAACATCTAGTCGTGTAATAGTTTTTTAAATTAACCATTGTTGACATTGCCTCTATCACATAGCCTCTTGAAGGTTTCAACAAATTTACAGGATTTGAACAAAATAATGGATGTGGCTCTGGCTCTGGCAAGCAGCACTTGCCAAGTAGATGATAACAAATGATATGCACCTCTGTGCCCAATAACTATGAATTGCATAAACTTCACCCCTCTAAATCCAAGGAAGCTACAGCTTTACAATTTCATATTTGCCTGTTGTATTTGCATGAAAAATATTTAATCACTATATGAATGCAGCTCAAAATTAACAGCTGCTACGGGACAGACAAGCAACAGAAATAGGTAATATAACTAAAGCATAATCAATCAAACTTTTCAATTGTATAATTTTATTAATGCAATTTATATTATTTAAACAGCAAAGTTATTTTTAGGTGTCTAAGATAACATACAATTCATGTGCTAATTACCCCAAAGTACAAAACAGAATTAGATGATTGGTCACTTACATGCACAACAAGATACAAGAAACAAAAACAACTACAATGCTATGTGCAACATATTGTAATAAGAGTTCAAGAAGATACAAATTATTGAAAGCTGTAAATATATTTCAGAAGAAGCAGCAATAAGAAAAAATAAATACTAAAGAAGATGAGGAGCTGACATTACGATTCCTCAAAAAGAGGTCGTAGCTGGATGATATACACCTTTATTTACTTGAAGCATGCCTTCTCTCTCTGTTTTTCACACCAGTAGGTGCAAAGGAATACTAGGAAGTCCAATATATTCCACCTGATTGACAAGCAAGGGGGAAATATTTGACAGGAAACAGAATTTGAAAAGAAGACTTGTGCCTAGAAGGCAATTGAAGGCCAGTAATTGAATCCACTCAGAAAGTGTGATAAATTATAAAGAAGGCCAGTAGCAAAATAATTACTTGTGAAATTGAAATAATAGGCTGGGAGAATGGAGGGTGGGTGGAGAGAAGAGAGAGATGAGAAAGAGGGGTGGGAGATAACAAGGGCATGTGATGAAGAGATTAGAAAAATATGCACACATGTATGTACATTGTAGAAAAATAATTATTTTTTTTTTTGAGAGAGAGTCTCACTCTGTCTCTCAGGCTGGAGTACAGTGCCATAATCTCGGCTCACTGCAACCTCAACCTCCCAGGCTCAAGTGATTCTACCATCTCAGCCTCCAGAGTAGCCGGAACTACAGGCATGCACCACCATGCCCACCTAACTTTTGTATTTTTTTGTACAGGCAGGATTTTGCCATGTTGCCCAGGCTGGTCTTGAATTCTTGGGCTCAAGCAATCTGTCTGCCTTGGCCTCCCAAAGTTCTCTGACTCCCAAAGTCCCATACAGAGAGATAATGTCCAAAATAGCTGATCAAACTGTGCAATCCTGAAAACCTCTTAGCCAGCGCCATTTTGAGTTAGCATTAGTATTTTCATTGTATTATATCTAGACCAGTGGTTAGAAGCTGGAAGGATGACTTTTAAATAGTAGCTAAATATTTTAGAAAGATATCTAAAAAATTTAAATCGGTCAGGAATAAACATATTTAAGATAAAGAAAAAATTCAAACAAAATTTTATGTATAACCGATCAATTATAATCATTTTTTCTTAGATGTAATATGCTTTCAAACTTGTATTGCATATTTCTGGTCTACTTGGTAAACAAGGCTAGGTTGAAAAAATAAAATATGCATACAGATTTCCTTAATAAGGTATAATAGCTTAAAAGACCATAATTGTGCACATAATGTTTACCTTTAAAAGAAGCATTTAATTGTATAAAATTATTTTTCCATAAAATTACTTTTACTTATTTCAGAGGCAGCCTTTTCATTTACAAGCACAATAAGAAGGGGAGAGCTTATGAACAAAGGCCCAAGCTTAGGAAAGAGAATAGGTAGGGCACAATATGGGCAGAGCAGAAAAATTCAGTGTTTACACTGAGATGCTCATTAATTCATTCTTTGAACGTAATTGTATTTCTATTTAATACATTTTGCTAGAACAAACTTTCATAGAGCTATCTGTAAGGAAGACTTAATTTTAATTTTTGAAATTATGTGTGAAAGCAAAAGAAAATTGTCCTAAAATTATGAGTACAAATTTTGCTTTAGGAAATTGAGCCTTCTCGGTGAAGGTGAACTACTGATTACTCTACTTTCTGACAGGTAAAGCTGTTTGCAAGAATTTTTCAGTTTCAGGAGAATTTTAAAGAACAGAAAATGACATATGTGGACACCAATAGTTTCTCATGAATATCCTCTGAACATATCCTTATATGGTTTACTAGTGCAGCTGCACACAGTGATCATTGCCTGACATTTTATTATTAACAGAATAATTCTACCAGCCATAAGAAGGAAAATCTTATTTTTTCACAGAATGTGATAAAACATTTAAAAGTTTTGTATTATTTATTCTTCCTTTGAAGTCTTAGATACAGTAACTGAAATGATTCCATGTAGCAGTAGAATTAGGAAACTTTATGTGAGACTTAATCTAAAAATAAGATTTTAACATGTTGCTATAAAGCCAAATTTTATATTGCTTTGACTTTTTCTGTTTCTATCAACTTAGTTTACACTTGGTTTGAACTACCTGACATTCCTAACATTTGTTCAAATAAAAACAAAACCAGATTGCTGAAACTCAAGAACCTACTGAAAGGCACTTTACATATACCATCTAAGAAATCAGTATATCACTATCATATATATTTTCCTCTGTCATCTTATCATTCTTTAGTTGGTAATTTTTCCTTGCTCACAAATATAAATTGAGAGGGTTTTGATTTGGTTATGGTAGAGTAGCTTTTACTGGTATAACCTATTCTCTCTTGGACAAGAAAAATAAATTCTGAATAAAGTTTTTAAAAATAAATATTTTAAGACATGCAGGATTAAATAAATACAGGCATAAAATTAAGAGGCATTAAATCTTAAAAGTGAGTTCCACATTTCTACTACAATCCACTTCAATCCATATAGTACAGGGGGACTAGAACTCTAGCAGAAAACTGATCAGCATCTCAGTGCCTTGAGGTCTCAGAGGACAGAGTCTGAGACCATCGCAGCTGCTAGAAATTCAGGGTGAAAATTCTGGAAATTAAGAGGACACAGAAGGGATAGCCCCCAAATCTGTGTATAATCATTCTGAAATTATTAACCATTTCCTAAACTGTGCATGGATGGAGAAGACTGTAATGGTAATAGTGTAAAACATCAAATAAAAGACTGAATGACCTAGGCAAATATCTCAGTTTCCTCACACCAAAGGAAGATGAAAGTTTGAATTCATGTTCTTCTCAGTGAAACGCCAGAAGACAGCACTTTCAGAATATAGATGATGTAGCAGGACTAAAGCATTTATCTTGAACAAAGAACAAACCCAAAACAAATCTCTCCTAATAAAATATAAAGTCAAGCCCCCATAGTCCATAGTTAACAATCAATGCTTTACCTGTCTGAAAAACAAAAATCACTCTTCAGAGAAAGTTAACAGAATCCAGAGTTTCTACAAAGTGCCATCTACTTTGTCCAGTTTACAATAAAAGTTACTAGATATAGGAAGAAGTGGGGGGAGAAACTAATATTTAAGAGAAAAAGTCAATAAAAATGGATTCTAAGGTAGCTCATATGTTGAAATTTCCAGATAAGGACTTCATAGCAGCTATTTAAAAACATATTTAAGATGCAAATGAAAATATTATCAAAATGAGTGGTTATATGGAGAATCTGATCATAGAAATAAGAAATTAAAAGAAGCAAGCCAGAAATTTAAGAATTTAGAAGTACAATATATAAAATAAACTTACTAAAATTGATAAACAGACTTTTGGAGATAATGATCATTGTGTGTGGTGTTTACAAATTATCCAATCTTAAAAACAGAGATTAAAAACAACAAAAAAACAAAAGAGCTTCACTGATCTGTAACAGAAGATCAAGTGTTCTATCACGTATAATTGGATTCCCAAAGGGACCAGAGAAAGAAAATGGGGTAAAAAAAGTATTTGAGGTTATAGGGTTGAAAACTTTTGAAGTATGGAAAAGAACAGAAACTTCTAAAAGCAGAGCAAATACAAGGCACAATAGCACATATAAGACCACATCTAGATACAAATATTAAAAATGCTGATAACCAAAAATAAAGAGGTAATATATATAGTCAAACTGTTGAAAACCAAAAATAAGAATATCATAAAATTAGTCAGAAAAATGTATATTACAAAGATAGATATAAACATCTGGACATTTTTTATACATAAAGATATAGTTAGAGATAAGAGAAAGAGAGAGAGGAGATAGTGTGTTTTGAGATGTTATCAGTTCTACTTCCCCCATAGTCTTATGTTGAAGACCCAACCCCTAGTACCTCAAAAGTGACTGTATTTGGAGTTAGTGTCTTTAAACAGGTTATTAAGCAAAATGAAACTATTAGCTTGGGCGCTTATTCAGTCTGACTGATGTCCTTATAAGAAGAGGAAATATGGACACATGGACACCAGACATGTGCATGCACAGAGGAAAGACATTTTAAGACATAGCAAGAAGGCAGCCATCTATAAGCTAGGAAAAGGGGCTTCAGAAGAAACCAAACCTGATGATACCTTGATCATACGCTTTTAGCCTCCAGAACTATAAGAAAATAAATTTTTAAGTCACCTAGTCTGTGGTACTTTGTTATGACAGCTCTAGAAAACTTGAAGATGATATAGATGATAGATAGATAGATGATAGATAGATAGATAGATAGATAGACAGATAGATGATAGATGGATAGATAGATAGATAGATAGATAGATAGATAGATAGATAATAGAGTGAACATATGAGGGGCTTCAAAAAGTTTATGGAAAATGCATATCATGCAAACACTATGCATACATTTCAAATATTTCTCTATCAAAATAAATTCATACAAACGTTATAACATATCTGAACAGGGTCTAGTTTGAGGCACTAAAAGGGATAAGACATCTACTTGAAGATAGCCACTGTCAGAGCAACATATTTTGCTAAAATTGACACCAAAAAACATCAAATTTATGAAGAATGGTGACATCACTGATGTATTATGAAAAATGTATGGTGATAATGCCACAAAGAAATCATCAGTTTACAAATGGATAATTCATTTTAGAAAGGGACAAGATGATGTTGAAGATGAAACTCACAGCAGCCGACCATCCACATCAATTTTTGATGAAAAAATTAATGTTATTTATGCCCTAATTGAAGAGAGCAATGATTAACAGCAGAAACAATACCCATTACCATAGACATCTCAGTTGATTCCACTTACACAATTCTGACTGAAAAATTAAAGTTCAGTAAATTTTTCACTTGATGAGTACCAAAACTGTTGTGTCCAGATCAGCTGCAGACAACAGCAGATCTTTGAATGGAAATTTTAAACAAGTGGGATCAAGATTCTGTAACATTTCTCAGAGGAATTGTAACAGGAGATGAAATATGGCTTTACTAGCATAATCCTGAAGACAAAGCACAATCAAAGCAACAGTAACAAGCAGTGGAAGTGATTTGGTAAAAGCAAAAGCATACCGGTCAAAAACAAGGGTCACAAAAACAGTTTCTTGGGATGCTCAAGGCACTTTGCAGGTTGAATTTATACAAAGCATGAAATTGAACAAATCAGAAATAAATAAAATAAAGATACCTGGAAATTTTCTAAATATTTGGAAATTAAAGAAAATATTTTTAAAAAACCCACAGTTGAAAAATAACTCACAAGGCAAATTATAATGAAAATGAAAATATCACATACCAAAATTTGAGTCACACAAATTATCTGCATTGCTTTCAGATAATTTTATAGCATTAAATTAAATCCTCATTTTAGAAAAGAAAAAAGTCTCAAAGCAGTTATTTAAACTTTAAAGAAATTCTTAAAAACTCAAGCTAAATGCAAAGTAAGTAGAAGGAAGGGGCTGATTATACAAATAGAAATCAATCAAATGTAAAATGAAGTTGAAAACCAAAAAAGTAGAGAAAATCAATGAATGTAAAATCTGGCTTATTGAAATTATCAATAACTTGATAAATATCTGGCTAGATTCATCATAAGAGAGGAAAACAAATTACCAATAATAGGAATAAAATTGTGGGTATCATGGCAGCCATTAAATAATAATAAGGCAATGTTTTGAAAAATATCATGGCAATAAGTTTGGCTACTTACGTGAAATATACAAATCCTTTTGACAGGTATAAACTGCCAAAACTAAATAAAAAAGAAATAGAAAACCTATTAACCTATCTCTCCCATTCTGCTATCCCCCAACCCTGGTGACAAACATTCTACTCCCTGTTGTTATGAGTTCAACTTGTTTTTTAGATTGCACATTTTAGATTCCACATTTTTTAGATTCCAACCTATTTAAAGATAAAAAACTTTAATCTTTAAAAAAACTGATTTATAATTAATAACTTTCCAATAAAATAATAATATAAAGGAACCACTATCTTTTGGCAGCTTATGTAGGGTCTTCCCTTGATGTTGATGTCTACTAATTGACCAGAGTGCTTGTTGCTGAAGGATGAAGTCACTGTGACAGTTCCTTAAAATATGACAACAATAAAGTTTGCTGAATCTACTGACATTTCCTCTCATGAAAGATTTCTGTTTCTGCTGTTTGATACCATTTTACCCACAGTAGAATTTGTTTCAAAATCAATCCTTTCAAAATCTATCACTGCTTTATCAGCTAAGTTTATGTAATGTTCTGTATTCTTTATTGTCATTGCAACAAGTTCACAGCATCTTCACCAGGAGTAGAGTCCATCTCAAGAAGACTTTCTTTGCTCATCCATAAGAAGCAACTCCTCATGCATTCAAGTTTTATCATGAGGTTGAAGCAATTCAGTCGCATCCTCAGGCTTTGCTTCTAATTCTAGCTTTCTTTCTATTTCTAGTACATCTGTGGTTATTTCTTCTACTGAAGTCCTTAACCACTCAAAGTCATCCATGAGGGCTGGAATCATCTTCTTCCAAACTCCTGTTAATATTGATATTTTTACCTCCTCCCATGAATTATGAATATTCTTAATGGCATCTAGATGGTGAACCCTTCCCAGAAAGTTTTCAATTTATTTTGCCTAAATTTATCAGAGGAATCACTATCTTATAGAAGCTATGGTCTTATGAAATGTATTTATTAAATAAAACTTCAAAGTAAAATTACTCTTTTATATATGGGCTGCAGAAATGATGTTGTGTAAGCAGGCATAAAAACAGCATTAATCTCCTGTACATCTCCATCAGAGCTCTTGAGTGACTAGGTGCATTGCCAATAAGCAGTAATATTTTTGAAAGGAATTATTTTCTAAGTAGTACCACGTAGATCTCAACAGTTGACTTAAAATATTCAGTAAACCATGCTGTTAACAGATGCGCTGTCATCCGTTTTCTCTTCTATTTTCAGAGCACAGGCAGAGTAGATTTAGCATAACTTTTAAGGGCCCTATGATTTTTGGAATGGTAAATGAGCACTGGCTTCAACTTAAAGTCACCAGCTGTATTAGTCCCAACAAGCGGATCAGCCTGTCCTCTTGTTTGAAGCTTTGAAGCTAGGCATTGACTTACTCTAGCTATTAAAACCCTAGATGGCATCTTCTTCTAATATAAGGCTCTTCTGTCTACATTGAAAATATGTTGTTTAGTGTAGCCACCTTCATCGATGAACTTAGCTAGATTTTTTGGATAATTTGCTATAGCTTCTACATAAGCACTTGCTGAACTTTTATGTTATATAGACACCTTCCTCTTTAAGCTTTATGAATAAACTTTTGCTCACTTCAATCTTTTCTTCTACAACTTCCTTATTTCTCTCAGCCTTCACGGAATTGAGGAGGGTTAGAGTTGCTTTGGATTAGGCTTTGGCTTAAGGGAATATTATAGCTGGTTTGATCTTCTATCCAGACCACTCAAACTTTCTGCATACCTGCAACAAGCCTATTTTACTCTCATATTATTCCTGTGTTCACTGGGGTAGCACTTTTAATTCCCTTCAGGAACTCCTTTGCATTCACAACTTGCCTAATTGTTTAGTGCAAGAGGCCTCACTTTTGGCCTGTCTCCGCTTTTAACAGGCCTTCTCACCAAGTTTTATCATTTTTAGCTTTTGATTTAAAGTGAGAGATGTCTTCCTTTCACTTGAACACTTAGAGGCCTTTGTAGGGTTATTAATTGGCCTAATTTCAATATTGTTGTGTCTCAGAAAATTGAGAGGCCTGAGGAGAGGGAAAGAGATTAGAGAACAGCTAGTGGGTGAAGCAGTCAGAGCACATGCAACATTATCGACTAAGTTCGTTGTCTCATATGTTTGTTGCAGCTTGTGGTGCCCCAGAACGACTACAATAATAACATCAAAGATCACTGATAACAGATCATCATAACAGATAAAATAAAATAATAAAACAATGCAAAGTATTGTGAGAATTACCAAAATGTGACATGGAGGCACAAAGTGAGCACATGCTATTGGAAAAATGGTGCCAATAGACTTGATTGACATTACTTCAATTTACAAAAATTACAATATTCTGTGATGCACAATAAAATGAATTGCAATAAAATAAGGTATGCCTGTATACATGATTATTAACTATAGTTATTATGGGGTACATTAGGTCTCCAGTACTTATTTTGTACCCTTTGGCCAATATCTCTCCCATTCTGCTACCCCCCAACCCTGGTGACAACCATTCTACTCCCTGTTGTTATGAGTTCAACTTTTTCTTTTAGATTCCACATATAAGTGAGATCATGTAGTATTTGTCTCTCTGTGTCAGGGTTACTTATCTAGCATACAGTCTTCAAGGTTCATCTGTATTTTTCCAAATGGCAGGATTTCTTTCTTCTTTAAGGCTGAATAATATTCCATTGTGTCTATATATCACATTTTCTTTATCCATTCTTCTGTCAATGAACATTTAGGTTGTTTTCGTATCTTGGCTACTGTAAATAATGCTGCAATGAACATAAAAGTGAAAATATTATTTTGAAACAGTGATTTTATTTCCTTTATGTATATACCCAGAAGTGAGATTCCTCAATCATATGGTGGTTCTGTTTTTAATTTTGGGAGAACTTCCATACTGTTTTCCATAAAGGATGTACCAATTTGCATTCCCACCAACAGTGTTCAAGTATTCCTATTTCTCCACATCCTTGGCAACACTTATTATCTTTTTACTGGCTGATGATAACCATCCTAACATGTGAAGTGATTAAAAACAAAACTGTGGTTTTGGTTTGGATTTCTCTGGTGATGAGTCTCGTTGAGCATCTTTTTATTTACGCATTGGCCACTTGTGTGTCTAGTTTGGAAAACTGTCTATATTGGTCCTTTACTCATTTTTTAATTGGGTTAGTCATTTTGCTATTGAGTTGAGTTCTTTATGTATTTTGGGTATTAACCATTATCAGACATATAATTAAAATATTTACTCTCATTACATAGGCTGCCTTTTTTATTGTTATTTCCCTTTTCTGTGCAAAAATGTTTTAGTTTGATGAAGCCCCACTTATTTATTTTTACTTTTCTCACCTCTGCTTTTGGTATAAAACCCCAAAAATCATAGCCAAGACCAATGTCAAAGACTTTGTCTTGTATATTCTTCTTCTGGCAGTTTTACAGTTCTGGTCTTAAGATTAAGTCTTTAATACATTTTTAGTTTACTTTTATGTCTGAATTAAGAGTCCAACTTAATTTTTTTTTTTTTGAGATAGAGTCTTGCTCTGTTGCCAGGCTGGAGTGCAGTGGCATGATCTTGGCTCACTGCAACCTCTGCGTCCCGGGTTCAAGTGATTCTCCTGCCTCAGCCTCCTTAGTAGCTGAGATTACAGGTGCCCACCACCACGCCTAGCTGATTTTTGTATTTTTAGTAAAGACAGGGTTTCACTGTATTGGCCAGGCTGGTCTTGAACTCCTGACCTTGTGATTCACCTGCCTTGGCCTCCCAAAGTGCTGGGATTACAACCATGAGCCACTGCACCCAGTCTAATTTTTATTTTTATTTTTGCATGTGGATATCCAGTTTTCCCAAAGCCATTTATTGAAGAGTCTATTCTTGTCCTGTTGTGTATTTTTGGCACCTTTGTTGATAATTAGTTAACCATATATGCGTGGATTTATTTCTGAACTCTCTATTCTGTTTCATTGGTCTATATGTCTGCTTTTATGGCAGTACCATGCTATTTTGATTAGTATAGGTTTGTAATATTTTTTGAAATCAGGAAGTGTGATACCTCCAGCTTTGTTCTTTTTGCTCGAGGTTGCTTTAGCTATTCAGTGATTTTGTGGTTTCATATGAATTCTAGAATTATTTTTTACTGAAAAACAGTCTTTGAAATTTTGATAGGGACTGAATTGAATCTGTAGATCATTTATTAATTCTTCCAATCTGTGAATGTGAGAATCTGTCCATTTATTTCTGTCTTTAATTTCTTTCCTCAGTTTTTTATCGTTCTCAGTGTACAGATATTTCACCTTCTTGGATTTATTTCTGTTTTGCTTGTTTTTTGATGCTGTCGTAAATTAGATTATCAGTTTTTTTGAATAGCTCATTGTTAGTGTATAGAAATGCAACTGACTTTTGTATGTTGATTCTGTAACCTTTAACTTTACTGAATTTATTAGTTCTAATGGTTTTTTGGTGTTTTATTAACATCTCTACACTCAGAATCTAAAATATTGCCTAGCATATACTGGGTACTCACTAACAGTCATTGAATGAATTGAAGAACAAAACCCATTATTTAAAACTGTAATATTTAATTTTGCCATGTGTCTCTCCCATTTTATGTTGTCGTCCTCCTTTTCTACATGGCTTATTTTTGTTTTCTTATTAACTTCTGAAGTTATTTCAGTTAGTCATGTGCTTTTTAATTACATAAATGCTTTCTTTAAAACTTTTCCATGATATTTGTAAACCAACATTACACTATGATACATGAAGACTAAGATAAAACCCTTGTTTCAATACCTCCCAAATGTGTGACTTTAGGCAAGCTTCCTAACCTCTCTGTTTCTTAGGTTGCTTACCTGCAAAGCAGGAATTATAACATTACCCATTGATTGGCTGTGAGAATTAAATTAGTATATATGTGCACTCCTTGGCACACCATAAGCAACATTCAGTTGATAGAAATTATAATTATTACTATGATTATCATAAAATCATAAAAATAAGTAATAAACTAATAACTTCTTCCTCATTCTTATGGAAGACCCGAGTGTCATTTTTTGCCTAATACTGTTTTCCCTTCTTTTGTTAATTTAATCCACAAATATAAACCTGTTTTCCTTCTTGTTTAATTTAATAAATGTATTGTTTTACAAATAGTTAACTGAGCACAGTATTAGGCAATACGCTAAAGCAAAGTAGACATGATTGTGAGTTTAGTGGGAAAAGATGTAGTGAAGAAGTCAGTACAAAAAAACAAATAAGTATATACATGAAACTTACAAAAAATGTTCTAATTATAACAAACATTGTGCTTTGATAGAAAATATCAGAAGGGACTTTAAAGTTGCCACATAAGCCTCTCCAAGGTAACATGATGGAAATTGAGAGCTAAGGAATGGGAAAGGCCAGGAATATTGGCAGTAGCAAAGCAGGTAGACTGGAAGTTTCCAGGCAGAGGCGCTCACAAGACTGCCCATCTTTAATCTTCCAAAATTCATGAGCATACATATGATTATCTTTTTATTAACTTTGCTTCAAAGAGCTTCAACTCTAAATTTTTAGACTAAATTTATCTTAGATAAACGGGCTTAATGCTATTATTTCTTCTAGATTATCTTCTTAATTTTTATTTTGGTAGGTCACATTATCCTGAATCTAAGTTAAGGTTCTCATTTTGTTCCTTTATTTTTATTTTTTTTTTCTTTTTGTCCCTTTGAATTTGAGGAAATTCCTTTAGCTCGATTTCCTTAGCAATTTGATTTTCTGCAGCATTCACAGTCTCAATTTTTAAAAATACAACAATTCTGTTTTAAATTCACTTAAAATTCCCCATAAGGTCAAATAACCCCATATTTATGACTACTTGTTTGTTACTCAAATAGACAGTCTCTTTTGTACCTTATTGAGAACACAAATATTGTGTTTCTAATGTGTTTTCTTATTCTTTTTTTAAAATAGCTGTTTTAATGAATATGCACTTCTATGTCTTTAAATAAGTCACTCTTTTTTGAACTACAGAATCTTTTAAAAGATCTGATAGTTTTTTCTTTCAATGGGAACTTTCGGATTATTCAGTATTGGCTGGTCATTAGACAGAATCAAATAGCTCAGTGGCTGTCTCTGGCCCTAGGTAAAGGATATTTGGTCAATTTCTGTTTATAATTATCTCTCTTTACACAAAGAAAAATGAGACCAAGTATGGACTTGAACATGGGAAATTTCCTAAAAATACTTTAACAATGATATTGGCTGGGAAGAGAAAAACTAATACCATACAAAATCTGTTTTGTTTCATATATTGGATAGTTTGATGTAAAACATATAATGAATCTGATTATTTTGCATTGGTCAATAAGTCTTGATTCTAAAATTGTCTTTATTTTTACTATTTTATTAAACTTCTTGTTTCCTTTTCTGCATGGATCTTAGGGGGAAATAACCCAACAAAGGGAAATTCTGATATATTTTGAATAGTCCTATGCATAGAAACAGAAAGTAGATTAGTAGTTGCCAGAGCATGGGGGAGGCGGCAATGGGGCATGGTGGTATAATAGGTATGGGGTTTCCTTTTGGGGTGATAAGAATGTTTTGGAACTAGATAGTGCTGATGATTTCACAGCATTGCAAATGTACTAAATGCCATGAAATTGTATACTTTAACGTAGTTAATTTTTATGCTATGTAAACCACAATTTTAGAAAAAGGATCTCCCTACCAAAAAAAGCAATTCATTTTTCTTAAGTAACAGACTTGATGCTAGTGTGTAATAAAATGTTTTTAAATTTTTTCCTGATAGACAAAAACACAAGGAAAGTATAAGAGGCCAAATCCTGAAACAAAAAGATGCAGTTATGGCCAGCACAGTGTTCTCAGTTGGAGGAGGCACCTTTTTGTCTGGTATTATCCACCTCCAAAACACATAAAATGGATTAACAGAAATACAAATTCCCATAAGTAAGATACCTGCTTGAACAAGAGCAGAATAGGAAATGCAGCTGTCTCTTCTCCATAGCATGTATTTAGTGCTAAGTAGAAATAACTAAGAGTCCTTGACTGTCTGATGGTGGAATCAACTTCTTTCCTATCTGAAATAGAAGATAATCGTTTTGCTTTCAAGGAAGAGCTCTACTGTGTTTCAAGACCACAAGGAGGATGGGCTCTTCCTATGTTTCCACTGCTTCAGTAGTCCATTTCCTGTTGGAGTTAAGTTGGTGGCCTTAGGATTGAGCATTCGTAGGTTATTGCGAAGTTATTAAGTTTCTTTATATCAATAGAGTCTCCTCAAAAATCTAGCAGACTTTTATAATACTTATTTACTGGACTAATAACTGTCACCGAGATCTTAACTACACTGAATTTGATGTTCTCCCCACATCTAACCTTTTGTTTAATGCACTCTACCTTGAATCCAATAAATAATAGCCATTAATCAGATTTCACTCTTAATCAAATTTGTTCATTGTTTGGTGAAGAATGCCTAATAAAAGGACCATATAATAGGCTTTGGTCTCACTCTCAACAATTATATTTTCTGCAGAATCATTTATATCCTAATTCTCTGAAGGCACTAGCTACATATCGAGGATAGAGAAATTGTTTTAGAAACCTTGGAAAGCGTGATACAAAGGGGCTTTGTCTGCTTAGAAGGCCTATTACAGACAAAACTCCTTTCTTAACACTGCATTTTCCATCCTTTCTCCTCTCAGATCAAATTTCTTTAGGTTAAATTTCTCTCTGTTGTGTAGTCCCTTGCTAAAACCTACATGATAAAATCAACTCAAACAAACATTTTGAAATGTTTATATGATTTTTTCCTATTTCTGTCTCTTGCCCTCTAGGAGACCTATTATGCTAGGAAGAAAGCAAAAGTGGTCGGGGGTGGGGATAGTAATGACTATTGATCAAACAGCCAGCAAAGTCTGCCAGATTCAGGGCTTAATAAATGTTTATTGAATTATTTTGCTTGGATTTATAGTTGCTACTGACAATTCCTAATATGAAGAATGTTTTGTTATTTTAGAAATCTTTCATTAGCTGTTTTTTTCTCCCTGTTGATAAATAATCCTGCATTAATCTACTTAGACTGCTATACAATATTCCCCAGACTGGGTGGCTTAGACAACAGAAATTTGTTTTTTCATCATTAAGGTTGCTAGAGTCAAAGATCAAGGTATCAGCAGGGCTGGTTTCTGGCTGTGTCCTTACTGGCTTGCAGATGGCTGTCTTCTTGCTATGTCCTCCCATAGCATTTTCTTGGTGTGCACAAGTATACACACACACATAAACACACACACACACACACACATACAGATGTGGTGTGTTTTTTCCTTCCTCTTCTAACAACACCAGCCTATTTGATTTGGGTCCCACCCTTATGACTTTATGTAACACTACCTACCTCCTTAAAAGTCCTATCTCCAAATACAGTCACATTCACAGGTTAAGACTTCAACATATATATTTTGAGAGACATAATTTAGCCCATAACATTCGGTCTTCTGGCCCCCTGAAATTCATGTTTTTCTCAGATACAAACTACATTCACTGTGACCCAAGAGCCCCCAAAGTCTTCACCCACTCCAGTGTCAATTTCAAGTCCAAAGTCTTGTCTAAATATCATTTAAATCAGGAATGAGTGAGACTCGAGGCATGAATCACCCTCAGGCGAACTTCCTTTCCAGGTCTGAACCTTTGAAACCAGACAAGATATGTGCTTCCAAAATAGAATGTTGGGACAGACACAGTTTAGACATTCCTGCTCCAAAAAGGAGAAATTGAAAGGAAGAAAAGGGTAATGGAACCAAAGGAAGTTCAAAACCTAGAAAGAAAAAATTTTATTAACTATTACAGCTTGAGAATAATCCTCTTTGATTGGATGCTCTGCCCCCAGGGCCCACTGGGGCAGCAATATCACTTGTATGGCCCTGGGTGACAATACTCTCCCTTGGCTCTGCATCCTGGCCTGCCTTTCAGCTCCGTGGGGTGGCCCTGCCCCAGAGGCACTGGGTGGTAGCATCTTAGCCCAGTGAAATGAAAGAGGAAACAACCTCTTCCTTGTGCCCATGGTGGGAGTGGCAGGCCTGACATCTCTGAATTGCCTTCAAGGTCATTCTTCTCTTCTCCTGGAGGATAATATTGGATAGCTCTATTGTTTTATCCTGTAGAATTTCAGAATTCTGAAACCTTTCTTTCATTCCATCACATTTTCTCTGTCCCTGTTATTCTGGCAGTGTTTCTGGTGGTATAATCTCATTTCTATTTCTGGCTTCAGCTGAGATGGCTGATCAAAAGCACAAGTAATCTTTCTATGGAGTGATTTCCAGGGCTGCCCTTGATGTTTTCTCCAGGAAATGCTTTTTGTTATGTTTTGCAATATGGGTAAGCTGAGAATGTTCAAATCCTTGAGTTCTGGTTTCTTTTTACTTAATGATTCTTTCAATTTATATCTCTCCTCTTACATTTTACTATAAGCAGTAAGAGAAACCAGGCCACAACTTCAACACTTTGCTTAGAAATCTCCTCTGATAAATATCCAGTGTTATCACTCACAAGTGCAGTAGAACATTATTCAGCCAAATTCTTTATCACTTTATAAGACAGATCACCGTTCCTCCAGTTTCCAACAACAAGTTCCCCATTTCCATGTGAGACCGCACCAAAAGCATCTTTAATATTCACATTTCTATGAACCTTCTGTTTGCCATGGTATATGTGTCCTCTAACATGATATAACTTTCTCTACAGCTCTCCTCTTTTCTTCCTGAGCCCTCATTAGAATCCCCTTTAAAATTTAGAATTCTAACAACAGTCCCTTCAAGAAAATCTAGGATTTTTCTAGCATGCATCTGAAAACTCTTTTCAGGCTCTGGCCATCACCTAGTTAGTTCCAAAGCCACTTCCACATTATTAGGTATTTGTTACAGCAATGCTTCATTCCTTGTACCAAAATTTGTATTCGTCCACTTAGGCTGCCATAACACAACACCATATTTTGGGTGGCTTAAACAATACAAATGTATTTTTTCACAGGTCTTGGTGACAAGTCCAAGATCAAGGTGCCAGCAGTGTTGGTTTCTGGTACTGCCTTTTTTCCTGGCTTGTAGACAGCCACCTTCTGTCTGTCTCCTTATATGGTTTTTCCTCTGTGCATGCATGGTGGGTAGGGACAGGGACAGAGAGAGAGAAGAAAAGAGAAAAAGAGAAATCTGGTATCTCATCATGTTCTTATAAGGAAAGTAGTCCTATCGGATTAGGGTCCTGTGATGGTTAATACTGAGTGTCAACTTGTTTGGATTGAAGGATGCAAAGTATTGATCCCAGGTGTGTCTGCGAGGCTGTTGCCAAAGGAGATTAACATTTGAGTCAGTGGGCTGGGAAAGGCAGACCCACCCTTAATCTGGATGGGCACCATCATATCAGCTGCCAGCATGGCTAGAATATAAAGCAGGCAGAAAAATGTCAAAAGGCTAGACTGGCTTAGCCTCCCAGCCTGCATCTTTCTCCCATACTGGATGCTTCCTGCCCTCTAACATGGGACTCCAAGTTCTTCAGCTTTGGGACTTTGACTGACTTCTTTGCTCCTCAGCTTGCAGATGGCCTATTGTGGGACCTTGTAATGAGCTAATACTACTTGATAAGCTCTCCTGTATATATATCTATTAGATCTGTCCCTCTAGAGAGCCCTGACTAATACAGGTTCCATCCTTATGATTTCATTTAACTTCCCTCCATAAAGTCATTATCTCCAAATAAAGGCACATTGGTGATTAGAGTTTCAACATATGAATTTTAGAGGTACACAATCCTATTCATAAGAACACTTTTTAAGCAACATTCTAATAATAACCATATTTCTTTTGGAATACCAGTTGCTCTCACTATGAAAAACATATTACCACTTATAGGTCAGAGCCATTGCTCACTAGTGTTGATCAGATGGAAAATCCTTTGGCAGGAAAGTTTACTAAATAAAGTAAAATTATTATAGAATATATTTTGTTAGAGAGCTGGAAATGTATGATCATGTGATTATTGCACTTGAAAATGTATGTTGTTAGAAGTAAAGTATACCAAATTGGTAGTCTGAGTAAAAGAAGTCTTGGTAACATATACAAAGACCAAGAGATAGTGGAAAAAACTATAAAGACTCTGCATTATTGTAACCATGAAAATGAAGCATTCTGGGGGCCAGTACTACATCTGATCAAATGAGATAAAAGTCTCAACTAAGAATGGACCAGGCTAGCTTCATTCATGGTTGCCTTGGAGAGTGGGCCTCTTTGCACAGGTGCATTTGTTTCAAGTGCCTAATGCATTCCAGGAACTGAAGATACAGCAGAAAATAAGACAAAGTGGAGGAGATGCCGGTGATACCACATCCCTTATATCCTCAGCCAGTGACAGTGGAGGCCAATTTCTATGCAGGCTGACAGCTTTCCACTCAGGTACTTTTGCTTCCCAGTCTAAACTTTAGGCTTTCTTCAGGACTCATGAAGCTGTTTGTCTCACACAATGGGCAGTCCAGCATTGTTGCAAATTCAGCATTCTCAGGACAAATGCCCTCACTTGGAAAATTCTGAGGTACAGTCAGTTCTGCTATAATGTTTGTTTCAAAGAGATGTATTAGTTTCAATGTAATAGAGATATTAAGAAAAAATTTAAATATGACCCAAATTTTGTGTTTGATTATGCGTGGTTTCTTCCATAAAAAACATTAACTTAGGGGTTGGGAAACTCTGGCTCACCGCCTTGTAAAGAAGGTTTTATTGGAGCACAGACACATCCATTTTTTTTTTTCTTTGGTTCTTTTCTGTGACAGAGTCCATATGTTGCGCAATACTGAAAATATTTACTATCTGCTCGTTTAAGGAAAAGATTGATCATCTCTGATTTAGATAAATACAGAAAACAGCATATAGTTGGCCTAAGCCACATAAAAACACCAAAATGCACATCTGCACACACCTCAACATCTACCAGTGACCTCAGGGCACTTCACGTGTTATGAGTCACACTCAGCCAACCCTGGTGTTAACAGCTGTCCATCAGCTTTTGCCTAACTCTTCTTTCACCACTTTGCTATAACTCATCAACTACAACCCTTCCAAAATGCCCTTCCATATGCAAATGTCAGACCTTCTTCAGTATAAAGCACTGTATTTATTATAGATGTTATGCATTTCTTAACCACTTATCACATGTGAAATTATGCTACCATTTTTAAGGATTGTATCTTTTTTCTGTGTGACTGATACCATTTTTTAGTGTTGCACTCCAACTCCATTTCTCCCACAAGCCTTGTGGTTTCTACTGGATGATTTTGTATAGCAGTAATTGTTTTTAGAAACTCATATGCACTATTATAGCAGAACTGACAAAACTTTCTACATTCTGTTTCTCAAAAGTTCATCAGGGAAATTGAGCCCCAACTGGCCAATCAGGAACTTCCTCATTAACAGATATATTAATTGGCTTTGCCCTCTTCCCTGTCTCACTTATCCCACTCTCTCATTTGTGCTTGCTATCATGTCTCACATAATACTTACTTCCCAGTCCTTGTTTCCCCAGGCTCTAATTTTGGGGGGACACTAAGAAACAAGTTTCTGCCCTCATGGAGCATAAACCCCAATTTAGAAGAAAAACCATAATCAATTAAATGAGTGAAAAAATGCATAACAAACAAGCAAGACAAATACAGATTATAATAAGTGTTATGTAGGAAACAAACAAGGAGGTGAGAGGAAGAAAAATTGGGGAAGACTACTTTATAAAGGATTTAGGGAAAGTGTTTCTGAGGAGCAGCATTTGCATTGAAACATACGGGGCGAAAGCAAGCCCACTGGGGAAAATGCTAATGCTCTTATAATGAGAAAAACTAGGGGGAAATCACTGGATGCAAAAGGACAAGAGTGGTAAATAATAATATATTAGTACTTTAGGATGTGTTGGGCATTGTACCAGTCATAATTTCTCCCACTAGTATAGCAGCAATCAGTATAAACACACTGTCTAAATAAAGCCGTGTTATACTAAATATATACAAAGGACCACAGTGTGGAAGACTGAAGTTCATTCTTAGCATTTGTGAGTTGGCATAGGTGGGTAGAAACTGTAGCAACTTACAGCCTCAATTGCTCTCTCTGCCTTTTAATGCTATGAAAGTGGAATTTTCAGAAAATGATAAGGAGCAACAAGTAGAATAAGAGATGAACAAGCATGGCATAAAAATACAATATATGATACAGATAAAGCATCTTAAATAACCTTGGGAATCTTCAAGTCCCCAGTAGTGGGCTCTCAAAGAATAGTGGTGGTGATGACTTTGACATTGACATGGGCATTTATGGCAGAGAGTGGTGATAATCATGGCACTGATTGATGGTCAATCATCAGTGCAGAAACAATGAAATATAACCTCAACCATTATAATTCTTGACAATGTAGAAGATACACACAATTTTAGGATTCTTTTAAGACTGGTTCTTAAAACTTATGGTATCTCAAAAAGAAAGAAACAGAAGGAAGAAAGGACGAGTCAAGGAAAATGACATTGCTGCATGTCCACCTATCATCACTCTTAGTCATCTTTTATATGTTACTTTACTTATTCTCACAATAACCATATGCAGTAATTACTATTTCCCCAATTTATAAACAGGCAAAATGAATCTTGAAAAGTTTATCTAATTTGCCCAAGTTTGCATTGTTCATTCAAAGCATTATGCTTTATGCTATTAAAGAAAAAAATAAGTTACTATTACAGGCTGAACAGGTATGGACAATTTTAGGGAGAAGAAAAAAAAGGGAATAAATGAATGTCGGACTTGAGTTTAAGACTTAATTTAGAAAAGGTTGGAAAGGAGACAAGACAGGAAAGGTGCGGTGAGATGTGAGGTCTCCTCATTCTATTATGTTGTCTTAAGCAATAGAGTCATTGTCGTGGATCATCACCTCTAGCAAGATACACAGTATTGGCTTACTGTCAGTAATTAAACATTTGTGCTGTCTTTGAAGAATTTTATGAACACAGTAGGGAAGCCAAACTAATTTAATTGTTTTGCTAATTGCTAATTAGCCGCAGTATAAGGGCAGGTGTTTGCATTTGTGTAATTAGGAAGAGAGCCAGAATATCATTTGTAAGAAATCCTGCACTAAAAATTTGAAAAGTGACAACGATGTCAGTTGACAAAGTGTCTATACAATAAGGCAGGTGGTTTGCAATTTTTTAAATTTAAAAAGAGGATTAAGATGCAATGTGTTTTCCTTTTCACTCTTCAGAAAGTATACTGATACATATTCTTTTTTCTTTTTCTTTTTTTTTTGCACATTTAGGAACGAAGTTGCAAATGGTTCAATGAAGATTGCTTAATACAATGGAGTATAGAACTAAATAAAGGGAAACCCATTTTTGGCAATGGGTTGGCCCCATTCTCCACCTTTAGTTCTTCCTTTTAATTTTAATTTATCTTTCCTCAAATTTGAGTCTCCATTCTCTTTTAGATCCTTGTTCTTATTTATATTATACTATACTCTTTTACTATACTTTTAGTTTACTCTTAAAATCAACAAATGCTCTATGACAATAGGAATTCTGTGTGTCATAAATGCCATTTGAATTTCTTTCATATTCTGCTAGAAAGACAAAAATCCTGTTAATGACAGAATGTACTGTTGCTCAAGCAGGTTAATCAAGATTTCAAGAACATTAGGGAAATTGCCATAAATGTATACTGTGTTATAATATTATTTTTCCCCATAGCTTTGTTTCATTAGTATGCAGGAAGTGACGATGTTAATCTTTATGTGAGCCATGCACTTCTGGAAGACTGTTAAGACAGTTAAGAAATCCTCCTACCATTTTCTTTTCTGAAATTTCCTCACTATTTTGTTTCAAGAAATGGCTAACCTAACCACAAAGGACATTCTTTCTCTCTCATATTCCAAAACAAAAAACAAACAAACAAAAAAAACAACACTCTCCTTAACCCCCACCTTTCTTCAATGACTGAGATTTGAGTCATCTCTGTTCTTCAGTACTCCCATCAGACTTGATAATTATTTTCTTGTTTACCTGACTCTCTATAACTGTTCTTTATTAATGAACATTTTCTCTATCGCAATAGCCTGAATAAAATTATCTCCTTAACTGTCCCACATCTTTTTTCTTTAATGAAGGTTGAAAGAATTGGAAGAAATATTTGAATTTATACTTGACAAAGGCTTTCATCACACCCATTTTTCTTTTTATTTTATTTTATTATTATACTTCAGGTTTTAGGGTACATGTGCACAATGTGCAGGTTTGTTGCATATGTATCCATTTTTCTTTGCCCTTTAGGTAACCAGGTGGCTGGAGAGCATAGCACATAGCCACAAACTGGTCCCTTATGCAAACTTGGCACAAATAAGGCTACCTAAGGCACAGAAGACTGCATTGCAGTTCATCATCACCAAGTGGTATGAATTGAATATAACAGGATGATCTTCTACTCCAAATATCTTAATCCAACCTTGCTGTTATAAACTCATAAACCTATCAAAAACAATGATGTGAAGCTTTTAGTTCAGTTCATGAACACACTCAATGCTCTATAAGTGTCAGTAATTTTTACTGTTGCTAACCAAGTGCTCATAGTTTCTTTCAGTAAATTAAACATTCATTTCTGTGGCTTACAGGCCTTCCGCATCTAAGATGTTCACTAGTAAATGTGAGTACTCCTGGAATGGGTGACATTTTTATCCATTACTGGAAAAGCTCCTGATTAGCACAAATTACATTAAAAGAAGGACATAAAGCATTCTCTTTAGTAAGGGATTGTCAAGAGAGGAGAAGGCACCACAAACAAACAAATTATATATTCATAAGTTGGCCTTATATTGGTCACTCAAGGTCATTGCTTCATCCTAGAGTTTCATATTATTGTTGACAAGATCACAAATTTATACTTTATAGTCTGATGTGCCCAGAAAAATACCTTGCTCATTTCTGCTAATTTATTTAACCTTCCTTAAGAGCATCCCATCACCACATTACATATACATCCATCCAATCCAGAAAAAAGTTCTACATAAATGTAGTTCAGTCTGGCAAACGCAATTCAATTTGATATTTTAGTCTATTTTGTTTCAAGTCAAAACAAATCTTGAAGATTTTTCCTTTTTTCTCCCTACTGCTTTTCTAGGTAGATTTTAGATAAAATGAAAACTAGGGGTTATATGACGTTGTATCTGAAGAAAGTGGAGAACGAAGGCTGGGCCTTTAATTCACTTTGTGCCTTTGAATGTTCCATGGCAAATGCTGTGGTATGGTTAGTCCGGGCTACTCTCGGACTGGTGATTGCTGACGTGAGGTTGGCCCTATTCAGCCATTAAAGTCTTCTAAGGACCACTCATCCTTGGTCAGAAAGTCTTCACACTTGGTGGCTGCTTTGTCCTCCTCCAGGCCTCTGCAGTCTCACCAACTTTCTCAGTTTCTCTGTGGCTCTTCAACCAAGGCACACAGGAACACCTGAATTCCTCATGCTTCACACAGGGCTTGGAACCCAGAAACATCTCAAAAGATTTTTCTAGGCATTTCCTTGTGGCAGTGCTGTGCAATACTGCCACATCATAATAGATGCAACTGTGTTGGACTATGTTTAGTTTGCGGCCTTCCCAGGAAAATAGGCCACTCACTAGTGTCAATGATTTCTTTTTTTATTATTATTATACTTTAAGTTTTAGGGTACATGTGCACAATGTGCAGGTTTGTTACGTATGTATACATGTGCCATGTTGGTGTGCTGCACCCATTAACTCGTCATTTAACATTAGGTATATCTCCTAATGCTATCCCTCCCTGCTCCCCCCACCCCACAACAGGCCCCGGCGTGTGATGTTCCCCTTCCTGTGTCCATGTGTTCTCATTGTTCAATTCCCACCTATGAGTGAGAACACGTGGTGTTTGGTTTTTTGTCCTTGCGATAGTTTGCTGAGAATGATGGTTTCCAGCTTCATCCATGTCCCTACAATGGACATGAACTATCATTTCTTATGGCTGCATAGTATTCCATGGTGAATATGTGCCACATTTTCTTAATCCAGTCTATCGTTGTTGGACATTTGGGTTGGTTCCAAGTCTTTGCTATTGTGAATAGTGCCACAATAAACATACGTGTGCATGTGTCTTTATAGCAGCATGATTTATAGTCCTTTGGGTATATACCCAGTAATGGGATGGCTGGGTCAAATGGCATTTCTAGTTCTAGATCCCTCAGGAATCGCCACACTGACTTCCACAATGGTTGAACTAGTTTACAGTCCCACCAACAGTGTAAAAGTCTTCCTATTTCTCCACATCCTCTCCAGCACCTGTTGTTTCCTGACTTTTTAATGATGGCCATTCTAACTGGTGTGAGATGGTATCTCATTGTGGTTTTGATTTGCATTTCTCTGATGGCCAGTTTTGATTTGCATTTCTCTGATGGCCAGTGATGATAAGCATTTTTTCATGTGTCTTTTGGCTGAATAAATGTCTTCTTTTGAGAAGTGTCTGTTCATATCCTTCGCCCAGTTGTTGATGGGGTTGTTTTTTTCTTGTAAATTTGTTTGAGTTCATTGTAGATTCTGGATATTAGCCCTTTGTCGGATGAGTAGATTGCAAACATTTTCTCCCATTCTGTAGGTTGCCTGTTCACTCTGATGGTAGTTTCTTTTGCTGTGCAGAAACTCTTTAGTTTAATTGATCCCATTTGTCAATTTTGGCTTTTGTTGCCATTGCTTTTGGTGTTTTAGACATGAAGTCCTTGCCCATGCCTATGTCCTGAATGGTATTGCCTAGGTTTTCTTCTAGGGTTTTTATGGTTTTAGGTCTAAAATTTAAGTCTTTAACCCATCTTGAATTAATTTTTGTATAAGGTGTAAGGAAGGGATCCAGTTTCAGCTTTCCACATATGGCTAGCCAGTTTTCCCAGCACCATTTTGTAAATAGGGAATCCTTTCCCCATTGCTTGTTTTTGTCAGGTTTGTCAAAGATCAGATAGTTGTAGATATGTGGCATTATTTCTGAGGGCTCTGTTCTGTTCCATTTGTCTATATCTCTGTTTTGGTACCAGTACCATGCTGTTTTGGTTACTGCAGCCTTGTAGTATAGTTTGAAGTCAGGTAGTATGATGCCTCCAGCTTTGTTCTTTTGGCTTAGGATTGACTTGGCAATGTGGGCTCTTTTTTGGTTCCATATGAACTTTAAAGTAGTTTTTTTCCAATTCTGTGAAGAAAGTCATTGGTAGCTTGATGGGGATGGTATTGAATCTATGAATTACCTTGGGCAGTATGGCCATTTTCACAATATTGATTCTTCCTACCCATGAGCATGGAATGTTCTTCCATTTGTTTGTATCCTCTTTTATTTCACTGAGCAGTGGTTTGTAGTTCTCCTTGAAGAGGTCCTTCACATCCCTTGTAAGTTGGATTCCTAGGTATTTTATTCTCTTTGAAGCAATTGTGAATGGGAGTTCACTCATGATTTGGCTCTCTGTTTGTCTGTTACTGGTGTATAAGAATGCTTGTGATTTTTGCACACTGATTTTCTATCCTGAGACTTTGCTGAAGTTGCTTATCAGCTTAAGAGATTTTGGGCTGAGATGATGGGGTTTTCTAGATATACAATCATGTCATCTGCAAACAGGGACAATTTGACTTCCTCTTTTCCTAATTGAATACCCTTTATTTCCTTCTCCTGTCTGATTGCCCTGGCCAGAACTTCCAACACTATGTTGAATAGGAGTAGTGAGAGAGGGCATCCCTGTGTTGTTCCAGTTTTCAAAGGGAATGCTTCCAGTTTTTGCCCATTCAATATGATATTGGCTGTGGGTTTCTCATAGATAGCTCTTATTATTTTGAGATATGTCCCATCAATACCTAATTTATTGAGAGTTTTTAGCATGAAGGGTTGTTGAATTTTGTCAAAGGCCTTTTCTGCATCTATTGAGATAATCATGTGGTTTTTGTCATTGGTTCTATTTATATGCTGGATTATGTTTATTGATTTGCATATGTTGAACCAGCCTTGCATCCCAGGGATGAAACCCACTTGATCATGGTGTATAAGCTTTTTGATATGCTGCTGGATTCGGTTTGCCAGTATTTTATTGAGCATTTTTGCATCGATGTTCATCAGGGATATTGGTCTAAAATTCTCTTTTTTTGTTGTGTCTCTGCCAGGCTTTGGTATTGGGATGATGCTGGCCTCATAAAATGAGTTAGGGAGGATTCCCTCTTTTTCTATTGATTGGAATAGTTTCAGAAGTAGTGGTACCAGCTCCTCCTTGTACCTCTGGTAGAATTTGGCTGTGAATCCATCTGGTCCTGGACTTTTTTTGGTTTGTAAGCTATTAATTATTGCCTCAATTTCAGAGCCTTTTATTGGTCTATTCAGAGATTCAACTTCTTCCTGGTTTAGTGTCAATAATTTCTAGTCCTGCACTCATTTGATGGTGTTTCTCCTATTCTGTTTTTCACACCTTGCATTTCTCACCTTTACAGACAGAAAGCAAGACACACGGGTGCCTCATCTTTCTACATTGTTCTCATGTCTGTCTTTTTTGCCACCACACATTGGGGCCACAATAGGTGAAATTTCTTTATTATTTGCCATTCCATTCAAGGCAGAAAGGGCTAATGTTCGCCTCCATGCTTTCTACTGGCACAGTGGATTGTAAGGACTTCAAGAGATGCTGCTGGCCAGAACAAATGGGCATCCCCAGGATAACTGGCATGAGTAGAAAACCAGAGAGGCTGCCCCCCAAATGTTCTGTATGAGACCTGTGGTATTTTATATTACTTTCTGCAGTAGAGGAGACACAAAAATAATTGAAGTTTCCCAGCAGGACAACTAAATGAGGGTTCTTCACTGACCTGCACTGACTTTAACTAGGTTAAAGAAAATAAAGAAATAAGATATTCTTGCAAACTTTAATTTGTGGACCACTTGCATCGGCTACATAATGCTGTTCTTCTCTCAGAATAAGTTCAGAATTTCTGATGATTTGCTTAATATTCACAAGGGCTAATGTTATGAATTTAGAAATTGATAGCTTTCTATCTATAACAAATTTCTTCCCTCTCAAAGCGCAATTTGAGTAAATGTAAACCTTGTATGCTTTGCGTAAACTGTAATAGCTATTTATTCCTCTGAAGGAAATTGAACTTTTGTAATTTATTTTACTCAAAATATCTTTGAGTTTCCCCATCGTCCTTTGCTATGACAAGTATATCATATTTTTAATAGTTGTGGCTTTTAAGAATTTGAGAATTTTAGAGACAAGACATACTCAACTCACACATTAATGCTTTATGCTGTGAAAATTTCTAAATCAATAAACATTTTAGAAGAAAAAAATCAATACTGCCCAAACTCCAGTGAGCAGGAAATGCCCTTGTGTTTTAGATAAGTGCTGAAGACCTGTAAGGAGACCCAAAATTGGATGGATTTTGTTGTTTGGCTTTGTGATACAGCATGATTCACCATGCTATATTCCCAACATTCCCCTTTGCAGGAACCTCTGCCTCCAGAAATAGATCGTAATCTTCAAATGTATATGTTCATTGTGTGATGCCTGAGGGACATCTGGGGTCATCTGCTTAAGGCTATGAGGAAACAACTACAAGTACAACATATTAAAGGTGATTTGTAGACTGATGATTTTTTTTTGTTTACTACGCCCATTCTCTAGAAAAGTATGGCATTTTACCTAATCCTGAAAAAAAAAAAAAAATGGAACCTCTGAGGTACTGGAGTTCTAATTTCTCAGCAGCGGACAAGATGAAGGCCCACCATTGAATCTCTACTAAGTTTAATTCAATTCAATAAATACATAAATAAGACATTTATTGCAAATCTAACTTAAAATGGTAGTATAACAATACTGTAACTTGGTAGGTAATGGGGCATAAATATATTCCCAGTAGGTGTAACCCTAAAAAATCATATTTCAGGCCATAAATAGTGACTTATGCCTGTAATCTTTGCACTTTTGAGGGCCAACACAGGAGGGTCATGTTAGGCCAGCAGTTCAAGACCAGCCTGGGCAACATAGTGAGACCCTATCTCTACAGTAATAATAGTAACAATAACAGTAAATTAGCCAGGAGTGGTGGTGCAGTACCTGTAGTCCTTGCTACTTGGGAGGCTGAGATGGGAAGATCACCTGAGCCCAGGAGTTCAAAGCTGCAGTAAGCTCCATGGTACTCCAGCCTGGGTGACAGAACAAGACCCTATCTAAAAACAGTCATATTTCATCAGATATTAATATAATATTTTCATATTTTATTTACTTTAGAATCAATTGTTTTTAAAGTTAGACATCCCTAACTTCCCAAGCCAATGTTGCCGCATATGTCCATTTCAGTTATAATTAGGATCAGCTGGGTTCCACATGTATTTCTCCTTATCACCTGCTATGGACTGAATTGTGGCCTCTCCCTCTGCAAATTCCTATGTTGAAGCCCTAAACTTCAATGTGACTGTATTTGGAGATAGGGCTTTTAGGAGGTAAGTTAAGTTAAATGAAGTCATCAGGGCAAGGTCCTAATTCAATAGGATTGTTGGCCTTATAAGAGGAGGAAGAGAAAGAGCGCTCTCTCCTCTCTCTCTCCAAGCATATAAACCAAGGAAAGGCTATGTGAGTGTGCAATGAGAAGGTGACCATCTGCCAGTTAGGAACAGGGCCCTATCAGAACCCAACAAGATCCCCAACAGGGATCTTGGACTTCCAGCCTAAAAATCTAAAAGAAAATAAGTAAGTAATAAATACTAACATTTTCTGTGGTTTAGGCCACCCAGTCTACGGTATTTTGTTATGGCAGCCCAAGCTGACTACCTCCATCCCCACTGCTTTTCAAGGTCATTCCTGAAAGTGGTGGTACTGCAGCTACCATTCATTTTAAGCTGGCACCATATGCCATGTTGACTCATTAGTAAACCAGGCTTGAGCTCCTTCATAGTCTCTCAGCTTGCCATTTGAGATGCTTTTCCCTGCTCCATGGGACCATGTGAGTGGGCTGGAGGTTGGATTCTTGCGCACCTTGGTGAGTGATACATAGGTTGGACCATCTGCTCATGCAGCTTACTTGCTCTGATCCTCTTCAAGCTCAAATCTGATGTACCATTTCTACCTTCTGATGATGGACTGCTGATGGGCCTGTTCACCTTTGTGGTTTGATGGGTCCAACAAAGATCATCTCATTTAAAGGAAGTTCTAGACACACAGTCATTTGGTACAGAGTCAGTGGTCAAGCATTCCTCTCTTATAAGGACCCAGCAACATGCCAGGAGCTGTTTTTTGAAAAAGTGCAACATTATTCACTGTGAATGGCATGGCTTTGCTTCAGCATCTCAGAAGTCTGCATTGCTAGTAACTTGGGCTTGTCATAAATTCCACACTGAATCTTTTCCCATCACTTGTATTTCCAGTATTATAGGATCTTCCAGATATTATGGCCCAAGAGACAATCTGGGCCTTCTGTGCAGCCCTTTCCTACTCAAGATCCCACTCAACACTGGCAGCCTTCCATATCACGCAGTGTGGTGGCTGAAGCAATATTCCTAGGGTTGAAATGTGTTGACTCCAGAACTTGAAGAGGCCTAGCAGGTTCTGTGCCTCCTTCTCTGTAATAGAGGATGTAAGATGCAGCAATTTGTCTTTTACTTTGGAGGGAATAACCTGAATGCCCTCTACCATGGATCTTCTAACATTTTTAGCTAAATGGAAAGTCTCTGAATCTCTCAACTTTCCTAGGGCTTAATCTCTGCTCATTCAATACATGTGTCTTACCAAGTCCTCCCATGTTCTAACCTCTTCATGCTCATTCTGCCTTGATCACCATGATGTCCTAAGTGAAATGATGATGTCAATGATTATCAAAGAAATGCCACATTTGGAAGAATGTCCAAAAGGTACAGATCTCTTCAAACTATATTATGAAAGATAATATAAACCTTGGGCAAAACTGTAAAATGAATATTTTTTTCCATTCCATGTGAATTCAAATTATTTCTTTTCCTATTTTCTGAGTACAGGCTTGACACCTATAAAAGGAGTGAGGGAAGAAAAGAGGAGTATATCAGGAGAGCTTCAGACTGAATTGGAATTGAAAATCTAGGCTAAAATAATGAGGAGTCTTCAGAAAAGGTTTTCCTGGAGGAGTTCCATGCCAGTCAAAAATGGCTGGCTCTGGAAGTTCTGCCATTGTCAGTCATTGCTCTAAGCAGCCTAAGGGAAGCATGACCATGGTGTGGCTGTAATGGTGGATTAAAAGTGCACTGAAAACTCAGCCAGTTATGCTCTCTGCAGCAAATTCTCTTGAAGAGAGATTCAAGCAGTGCAAAACCATTGGTACTAAGAACAGAAGAAAATATTGTTTGTTATCATTGATCTCCTTATAAAGATCATTATTATTAGACTAGTTTCACTCTCACTTCTTTAGATCATCCCTCCAGGTGAAAAACAAACAAACATTTCTAACAGATGCTCATCCTCACTTCCCTAAATAAATGTTGAAAAAATACATAAAGAATATGAATCAAAAGGCATATCAAATTATTATTCTGCCCAGGGTATTTGCAATCCAACCCTGTGAATATTTGTCTTCTGTCACTTTCTCTTGAGCCCCTCATCATCACATCCTTGCTTTTGTGCTGACGTATGTTGGTTGGTGGGTATGTGATATTTTAGGTAGCTGCATGCAGCAGTTTGATCATTTTCTTTATTCAATTATGAGAACATCGTTCATCTGTTAGGCATCAGGTTTGAGCTTACATCTGATTTCCAAAGGTGTAAAAATCAACCTTTTTAGCATGCAAGCTGACAAAATAACTATCTAACTGGAGATATGCCATCCTAAAAAGATTCCTTGTTTTGGCAGAAATATAAAAGTTTTGTGATTCAAAGCAAAAAAAAAAAAATGTCACCAACTGCCTGGGGATGCTTTGGCACCTTAATGTATATGTTTTCCCACATCAAAAATATTTTTAATAGTATTTAATCTTGTTCTTGGAATTTTAATGAGAAAATATTATCTAGTAAAAACAAGACTTTTTTTGCTAATTTTTCATTTTGAATGTGCTATATGCTAATAGTCTATTTGATACACAATGCAAATTCTTCTTAAATTTGTGGCTGTTCACTTTGATAGAGCAGTCCGTATGGTTATTTTTTTGATCATATCACTTTATTTACAAACTACCTCTCATATCTATTGTCTTTAAACTAATCTAAGCATCTGTCTACAGTGTTTTTCACTGTTTACTCTTTCTTCCATATATAGTTTTATCAATCTGTGAAAATCCTAGTTTGTCTTTTGCTGTTTTATTTTTCTGAGATAAATTTTCTCTTTCATTCATAATATTGTAGAAATGATCAAACAGATACTTTGTTTAACATAGATAGTAAAGTATATCAAGCTTTCTTCATTGTTATACAAATCAAATTAGCAATATTAACATGTATGTATATTGTGATTTATTATCACAACAATAAATCACAATATGCATACATGTTAGTATTGTTTGTTTGGCAGTGAATGACACTCTTTTAAGAAACTACTTAGACTCCTGAAGAAATGTAAAAGTACTATTGCATTTCAATTCAAGTAACATGACTGGAAGCTAATTCCCATACTATGTGTTGGAGAGAAAGATTTGTCCTATTTAAGATGGAGAACAAATATATCTCCTGAGGAAATTGTCTATAGATAAAATCTCTACTTCTATTCCCATTTACTCTTCATCTCAATCCATCCAAGTTTTTTCTCTACCATTCAAGTTGATTACCTTGTTAAAGCCACAAATGTTTTCCAAATCCAGTGAGCATTTATCAGTTTTTATTTCACTCATTAGACTTAGATTGCCATAGTTGAACACTCCTCTTTTCTGACTTACTTTTCTATCTTGGCTTCCATGATGTTAGATGTAATCGTTGTTTTTTTCTTTTTTACCTCCCTAGCCATTGTAACTTGATCTTCATTTCTGGTTCATCAGGACATACTGCAATTTTCAATGAGGCCTAATTTTTTCTTTCCTACCTTGTCATATTGGACAGCTATTGCTGCATAATAAACAACTATAAAATCTCAGTGGCATGCAATAATAAGCATTGTTTCTTACATGTCTGTGGGTTGGCTGAAGTGGCTCTGCTGATCTTGGCTGGGCTTTCTCACACGTCCATACAATGGGGGTAGATTGGACCAGGTAGACATTGCTGGGTAGTTTTGCTTGAAGCTGAAAAAAGTTGGCTGATCTACCAGTCAGCCAGGTGGCTCTGTTTCATATGTCTCTTATCCTTCTTGCACTAGTGGGCTGGGCACAGCATGTCCTTATCATGGAGATGGCAGACATGCCATGAAACCAGCCAAACAAAATTTGCAATGTTTGCAAAGATCATTCAGAATTGGCACACTGCCTTTTCCATTCATAATCCATTGATCAAAGAAAGTTACGTTAAGTCTGAAGTCAAAAGGCATAGAGATACACTCCTCTTTTAGAGTAAGAAAATGCATTATTACATGGCAAAGGATGTCGATATTAGAGTGAAAAATTGGAGCTAGTAGCTCAATCCACCACATTGACCTAACTCACCATATTGCTCATCTTTAGTTCTTCAGATAGGTTATTTTTTCCCATATCAGGATTATTGCACATAATATACACTCTTTTTGCAGTACTCTTCCTTATTTGCCTGACTGGCTCTTATGGAACATTCGTTTCCTCACAAATATATTTTCCAACCATTATAAAAAAAATCAGCTGTCATCTCTCATGCAACACATCACAGCATCCTATTGTTTCCTTACAGCAGTCAATGTATAGTATTCTATATATTATTTTATTTATTTGTTAAATGTTCCACCATTCAGAATTCAAACTTCAAAAAAGTAGAGAGTATGTGTGCTATGTTCACCATTGAATTCTCAACACCTAGCATAAGGTCTTGCATATAGTGTTCAATCAATAAATATTTGTCAAATAAATAAAATGATAAAAAGATTAGGCTATGTGTTTTTCTTCCAAAAATTATAAAAAATAGGTAGAGTCAAAAGCATTATATTTAGCTCTTTGTGTTCTACAAATTTATTTGTTGTGGATGAAAGGGGAACACCAGGACAATAGCTTTAAAATAGTGAACTATTATTACTCATGTTTTAAAAAATTCAGTTTTATTTTCAATTCAGAAAGTCTATTACTCTTAGAAAAATGTTGCTTTCTATCCTACAGTGGTGTAGCATCATAAAAACAAAGAGATCAGCTAGGACATTATTGCTGTGGTACAGATGAGATGGTGACTTGGAGTTGACTGGAAAACCAGAAACAGGAGAAGGTTTTGGAGGAATATAATGAGTTCTACCTTGGGCATAGAAAGTTTGAAAGATGTATGAATGAACATTTGAATGGAGATACTAGCAGGCTAGAGAAAGAAATTTGTTAAATGGAGTAACTGTGGCCAAGGGAGTGGGTAACATTATCTCTAGGAAATAAGCAAAGAGTGAGAATCAAAGAGGTCCTAGAACTTTGCCCCAAAGATCTCTGACAATTAAAGCTTGGCTAAAGGAGTTGAAATCAGGCATAAAAATGAGAAGGGGGCGATTACAGAGAGGCAAGAATACTATGCCATCACACACCACAATGGAAGAAAATGTTTTCTGAAAGAGAAAATAGTTAACGATTTTGACCACTGTTGAGAGGGTAAGATGTGGAAGCAATAGTATCCACTGAATATGTACATATAGAAGACCTACTTTACGTGATCAAGAGCAGTTCAGAGGTGTTCTTTTGGTGGAAGCTAGAATGGAGCAGACTAGAGATTAAATACAGGCAAGAAATAAAGTCAGGAGATGTAGATGACTCTTAAGAAGTTTTTGAAGGAAGTGGGAGAAGTATAAATATAAAATTATTATGACATACGAGTCTTCTATTTCTCCTGGAATATCAATTATTTTTCCTTCATTACATGAGGTAGTCAAATATCTAGATATAAAATAGCTAACCATTAGGTTTGAATCTTAACCCCACAAATTACTAATTATTTTAATTATTTTATTTAACTTTTAAAGCCTCAGTTCCTCATATATAAGTAGGGATAATAGTATCTAATTTACTGGGGTCCTTAAGTGTCAAAGAAATGGTTAATGAGAATGTGATTGGCATAGAGAAGATGCTTAGTAAATATTTGATCTTGAAAGGGTAAATTTTAGAACTAAGAAACAAAGCACACTTCACACTGAGGTCCTTTTAAGATATTAAAAAAAAAACTAATTCCTTTTCTTGTTTTTAACTTTGGTGCTTTGCTTCTACAGCTCGTTTTGCTCTTCTGCCATATTATCTTCATTTTCTTCTCTTTTTTCCTTGCTTCATTATTATTCATGCTATCAAGATTTGGAAATACTTTATGCTGTTTTTTTCTGCCTTTGACTTTCGAATTGCCTGAACCTCTCTTTCATCCACCCAGCACTTAATTCTTGACAAATAACATTCTTACTCTGAATATCCTTACTCTGAGCTGCAATTATGTATGTGGATGACTTCTCGAACTACAATTCCTTCCCTGACACCCCAAACTCAATGGGCATGGTACCCTACTTCTTGGGTACCCTACTTCTTGGGGGACTATTAATATTAAAAATGAAACAAAAAGGTTTAGTAGCTTAACTCTTTCAGAGCAGATCGTTCTTCTGCATGAAGCACTTACACATATAACACCATTTTTTCCTTATAATCAGCCTATGAGGTATATATTCATATTATCCTCATTTTATAGATGAGAAAACTAAAGCACAGAAAGGTTGAGAAACTTGCCCAAATACACAATTACTAAATGATGGAACCACTATATCTACAGTCTATAGACCTTTGGTCTAATTCTAAAATCTAAAAGTTCTAAGACCCAAACATTTTTGTAACCTCTTTTCTGGCAATAGAAACTTGCCCTTAAAGTGATTTAGTCCAGGAAATTAAGATGGTAGTTATATCAAAGGAACAATTTGTTTGGACATGGAGACCCACACATGTTTGCAGGCAGCAGGAAAGGTGTTCATGGAAAAAAATATGTTATTTTGACAAACATATTTTAGCATATTTTTATATTGCACACTATGCTAACCTCTGAGTTTATTGCAATGAACTCAACACAGATTCTGGCCTCATGGAATCTATATTCTGTAGAGGAAGGATCCTTGACAGAACAAGATCTCAGAGGAAGCAGGAGATGGGAGGTAAACAGTGTGGAGCAAATAGCGAGCCCGGTGGATTGGAATGTTCATGATCTGATTCCTATGTAAGGGAATTTTGGGGGATCACATAAAGGGATTAGCCTTGCTAGGAAGGAAGAAGTAAATGGGAAAAATGTTGAAGGCTTTTCAAATTTCTAAGTTATTATGGATATATAATAGTTTATAAGTTTAAGAGGTACATGTGAAGACATACAATGTGTAATGATTTAATCAGTGTCATTAGGGTATCCATCACCTTAAGCACTTGTCATTTCTTTGTGTTAGGAACACTTTAACTTCACTCCTCTAGTTAATTTGAAATACATAATAAGTTATTGTTTGCTAAATTTGCCCCTATTGTGCTACCGAACACTAGATTGTGTTCCTTCTATCTAATTGTGCTTTTGAGTTTTGAGGTATAGTGACATGAAGACAAGGTAGGTTACACCAGGATACCTTAACTTTTCATTGAAGTAGGAGTAAGGTGTGAATGTGTGCCTCATGCCTTCGATTTCTCTGCAGTTGTGTCTCCATGTTCCTACATGGTGTCCACTCTAGCTAGTGTCTCCCAAATGCAACAAGCACCTATCTCCTAGCCTTTCTCATTTCTCTGAAGTGCCTTCCCAGTCCTCTAAATATATTAAGGTCTCCTTTTCCTACAAGCCATCTAGAGTCAGTGTAGACTTCTCATAGAAGAACTTCTATGAATTCCTGTTGCCATCTGTAGCAGTGTAGGTATAACATACTCATTAAGAACACAAATTCTGGGGCCAGATACCTGGGTTTATATCAGTTCTACATCTTAATGTGGGATTTTTGCAAAAGTTAGTTAAGCTTTCTAAACTTCAATTCTAAATTGCAGATGACAGTAATATCTACCTCATAGGCACATTTGTCACATGGTAAGTATTCATTAAATGTTAGCATTTATTGTTTATTACCTACTCCACGCATGCACTCAGCATATGTTACCCATATAGTTATTTTTCTTATATATATCTCTCTCTATATATATTTAGATATGTATACATATATACATACGTGTACATACATGCACACATATGGGTTCTCTTCTCACTTGAAAGCAAGGGTTGAATCTTAACTGCTCAACTCCATCTATCCAAAGACAGCTGGCTGGTCACTTAAAAAATGCATAAATGATAACATAACATTTTTCCATTGTGTACTTTCTGTTTTGAGTCCCAGGTCAAGCCATCCCTCTTAATGTATCTTACACAGTATCTCAAGAACTGTGTTCCACATTATTGCTTTAATGGATTATTAGTAGCCTCAGAGAAAAAAGTAATGTTGTGATAAGAAAAAAATTGAGCTTAGTGTTCAAATAGCTCTGTTTTGGAGTTTGTCAAACTCAGTACCATGGAAATTTAGACCTAAAAAATGATTTGTTTGGGGGTTTGTCCTGTATGTTGCAGGATACTGAGTAGTATCCCAGGCCTCTACAAACCAGATGCCAATATTGTCCTTTTCCCAGTTGTGAAAGCCAAAAATGTCTCCTCTGGACATTAGCAAATGCCCCCCTGGAGGGCAGAATTGCCCCTAGTTGACAACTGCTGATGTAACTACAGTTCTATTTATACTTGAGCTTTGTTGTTTTTTAGCTACATGCAATTTCAGGTAGGGCAGCTTACTACTGTAAGCCTTGAATACTTTATTTGTAAAATGTATATAATATTAGCTACCACATAGAAATGTTACAAAGACTAAATGAGATATTGTATTGCAGTATCTGGTATACAGTATATCCATAATACAATTTGTTAATCTAAATTTCAGAAGTCTCCATTGATTATCCACTCACAACAAGAGAAAATGTTAAAAATGCATCCAAAGGATGAAAAAGACCATGCCCATTTCTAACTCTCAACTTCTAGCCGATGCTAACATCAGTTTCCACTTGATTTGACCCATGTTTGCTGCAGAGCTAAAATTGGCACTGTTTTAAGTAATCTTCATGCACCACCTGTCTCCTCTGGCAACTCAAACTTAAAGAGCAGCAAGTCAGAAGTGGAGGGGAAAACAAGACACAACCACCAAAACACACTAGCAGCCAGCAGTAGGATGGGATTTTGTAGCGAAAGAGAAGTGAATTCTTTGTCTCTAAAGTATACAGCACGCTGCCTGGGCGACTTCACAGCATTCAAGTATTGAGACCAAACTTAAAGAATATTATTCTTGATATATGAAAAATAGTATGCCTTAATCGGGTAAATTAATCATTATTATTAAAGTAGAATATTAAATATTCCCATTATAGCTCAGGAGATTCATGAAATAGCTGTCCACATAGAGTGAAATTATTCTTAAGAAGTTGTTTGATTCAGAACAGAAATTATATCTGTTCATGGTATTGACACTATAAATAAAATATTGTAATACTAAAATAATAGTGAATGCTTTAAAATGTGAAACCACATTATATATGTCAAGGGGTACAGATGGGGTCCTTTCCTAAAGGAAGTTATATCTCTTAGGCTTAATAAAAATTTGATTGACTGACATGCTACAGAATTGAGCTGTTCTGTTTAACTTGGATTTTTTTTCTTGGCCTTGACTTTGCAAAAAAAAAATCTCCAAATTGTTGTAAATATATTTTTGTACATTTTTCTATCTTAAGCAAAGCAACCTGAGACTTTCCTTGCTAACACAGAATCCTAAAATGCTTCAGGGATCTACATTCTCATGAGGAATGAATAATGAGGTAGAACTCACTGAAATGAATATTTACTGGCCCAAAGGAAATATTTAGAAAATTGTTTTTAATATTAGCCTTCTGGGACTCATTTTTTTCTTATATTTGTCTCTGCTTGATAGAAGCCAAGCCCAACAGTAGCTAGATGACTTAAATTTTACTACAGTAAATTGATTGTATCAGAAAACATAATTTAGGATCACTAAGGGTCTTAATGAGGTCATGCATCTCTGAGCTGACATTAAAATATTTGTTTACTTACTATAATTAGCCATAAATTACCAGAAACTCTTTTAAAAATGTACAATATACTGTTTTTAACTCTCCTTCCCTCCCTCCCTCCCTTCATTCCATTTCCCTCCCTCCCTCCCTCCCTCCCTCCCTCCCTCCCTCCCTTCCTTCCTTCCTTCCTTCCTTCCTTCCTTCCTTTCTTCCTTCCTTCCTTCCCAGTGTCAAAAGCATTATTTGATTATATAAGCTGTTCCAGAGGGCAAATTTGATCAACATGGATACACTGTATGTTACCACAGACCTAGCCACCTCTAGGAAGCGATTTATCTCATCGATAAAAAATAATGACTTTGACACTAAATGTGTTATAGCCATATTGTTATAGACAATGTTATACTCACTAGACATCTGGCCATCATTATAATTCACCTTAGAATTAGAACTCAGTCATAAACTGCCATACAAATAATTTGAATCTATTTTCTTTTGCATTGCTTCCCCTACACCTGCCGTTTTTGAGTATAGAAGAATATAGAAGAGAGAAAAAATTTTATTTTCTTTTTGCTCATAGATTGTCACCATGATTCTACCTTACATATATGCATATATGTACACCAACACACACAAATAAGCATACATAATCTGCCACCTTACCCACATGCTGATTTGTTAGATAAGGATTTGTGAAATCAGGTTTTTAACTTTTTTTTTGCTATTTGTTAAAATGAGTTTTTATTGCTCTGGTGGAAAACTTTACTTAATTGAAAAGGCACAGTTTTTGCCCATGTGTGACTAGAAAATAGCTTTCATCCTATGTGATCTAATTATTTGTGATAAGTTTTCTCTTTTTATTTCAACTATTCATTACTTTTATTTACTTTTTACTTACTAATAACCTTATTGCTTCACTGATATTGCTCTTAAACTTGAATTTCATTGACCTTTTGTGTGAGAAACAAAAGATAAATTATTTTGCTTGGTTTTTCTATTCTAACTCCATTTTATGAAATTAAAAGGAAAACTTGTTCAGAATGTATATCATAGACTTAAATGATACATTAAATAGGAATGGAATGCACTTATCCTCTCTTATGATTACTCCATAGTTAAAATGCATTCAGTTTGTACCCATATTAAATTATAACTATTGTAAATATTGGAAAACCTACATACACTTTAATTATACTGTATACACAAACATGCACACAAAAATATGATGAAAATTCTAACTTAAGGAATTATACATTCTACACATCCTGTATATAGCTTTATATATTTATATTTGTAGTTTGTAGTTTTTGCTATATTTCATATATTTTAAATACTTTTCACATGATTTTCATCTCAAAACATTTTCTTCCTGCTTGATGAAGGAAACTAAACACAGTTTGGTTAAAGAACATATCTGAAGTCATAATTAGTCAGCATTCAACATGAAACTAGAATCTGAGGCTTCTGATTTCTAATCTAGCAACATTCCCACTCCATATATTGCTGAGTGGGGTGTTGTAATTCCCCTGAGGGCAAAACTCATGAAATTGGCTTGTTTAAACCCAGTTAGGTACATTGGAAATATTCGATAGTATAAGACTGACATAGAACATTATTAACTTAAATTTCATTTTGTACATATTTTTCTAAGCAACACAGGCAAGCAAATTTCCTTTTACTACTGTATACTATTTTGGGGGATTTAAAATCTGTTTTGCCTCTTTATTCACTTCACCTGCCTTCTCACCACATCTTTCCCTTCACTATTGCTTGACCTTTATCTAGGAAGATTTCCCAGTTTAGGGTGTGTGTGTGTGTGTGTGTGTGTGTGTGTGTGTGTGTCACTCGCAGCTGTCTGTATGCACATGTTCCTTTTTTGTTTATCATTATATACTCCATCCCAGATTCTGTTTTTCGGTGGAGTGCCTCATAAATTGTTGTCGGCCGGGCGCGGTGGCTCACGCTTATAATCCCAGCACTTTGGGAGGCCGAGGCGGGCGGATCACGAGGTCAGGAGATCGAGACCACGGTGAAACCCCGTCTCTACTAAAAATACAAAAAAAAAAAAATTAGCCGAGAGTGGTGGCGGGCGCCTGTAGTCCCAGCTACTCGGAGAGGCTGAGGCAGGAGAATGGTGTGAACCCAGGAGGTGGAGCTTGCAGTGAGCCGAGATTGCGCCACTGCACTCCAGCCTGGGCGACAGAGCGAGACTCCGTCTCAAAAAAAAAATAAATAAATAAATAAATAAATTGTTGTTAATGTTCGCATTAAAGTTCTTTACAGATAAAATACCGCATACAAGAATGACTGCCACAAAACAGGTAGATGGGGTGGCTAATTACACATCTTTGCATTTATGATCTCCCTCAAGGAAAAATAAAGTATGTGTGAGTTTAGAAAACACAGACAAGGTGAATACAAAATGCTTACTGTTTTGAGACAGATGTCAGTGAATGAACTCAACTCAGGAATAGCTATAAAATATTCAAAATGCTATTGTGCTGGGAAAGCAGATCTAATGTGCCCATGCACAACTGCCTGCAAAAAAGTGCTTCATATACAAATAGGCTATTGTTTCTTTATAGTAGATATAAACTTGAGTAATTTGAAATGGGAGCCAGAAATACAGACTTGATCTTGACAATTGAAAGGGTAAACAAAGCTAAAATTTGAAGGTAAAAATATTTTTCTTCTATTTCACTTAGTGAGACCAAATAGAATTTTCATAAGTTATTGAACAAACGCTAAAGTCTATGGAAAATATCACTTAGCCTCTCCAACTTGTTAAATAATATTCAAAAACAAAGCTGCACTAATTGTGTTCTTGAGCTGCTCCTGAACCACTGTGGTGACTCTTCCTAGTTTTATTTCATTTATAGAAGCCGCATATCATTGGGATTCAGAGAAGAGCGGTGGACATCCGAATCTCTTTGAATCATATTATTTCAGGTTAGTGATTTTAGCTGTGATATTAACATGCTAGGGATTTTAGTTTTAATAAGCCACCACAAATTACATTCAGTTTTGCTAGCATGGCTAATATTTTATTAAAACTGATGTCCTGTTAAATGGCTGGAGAACTTGTTGGCTATATGAAAGAAATATATTACATTTATTTCTTGGTTCTTAATGTAGTCAGTACACTGGTGAGCTGCTAAATCTTGCCTAATCTCTCTGTAAAACACAAATAGTCACCTTATAAACAATGCTATTGACACACCCAACTAGGAATATCTGGTGTTCGCAAAAGGTTTCCAAGGTAGTTCTCCAGCAGTTTGCGGGGTTTTTTTGCTCTTATCTGGTTTACTTTCTAGTGACTTGAATTGAAGGAGGAAAATGAAAAACTGGCCACCAAAGATGTCACAACTTAGTCTTTAGAAATAAAACCAATATGACATCTAATTTCAAGGAATATAAAGTAGTACTTCTATTTAAAGCCTGACAAGTATGAGCAAGGTAATACTCTTTTAGCTACAGTCTTGGGATGGACTGTGGAAAGCAAAGGAGAAATAAGGAAATTATTCCATATTACAATAAAACATTTCATTTGCTATTTTCAAGTTGCTTGCTTCCTATTAGAGTAACCATAGTATCAAGGTTTGCTGTAATCATGGGAGTCTAGTAGCTCAGCCTGATCCCCCCAAGTGATGCCCGAAGTGATGAGTTATCTAAATTCTAAGTCAATTTAACAACAATTTAGGGAACATCTAATTGGTGACAAGCTCTTGGTAGGAGCTCACAGCCAGAGCTTCTGTTGGCTCAGTGACACCATAAGAAGGGAAACTCATGCCACACAGGAAGGACTTGCTTTAAATGTAGTAGGTAAACTTTTGTGTATTGGCATGGCCTTCATCCAGCCTGAATTACAGAAACTAATGAGCTAGAAGTTCTTTTGATCTGCCAAGATCTTCGTTCTACATAAACCATACTGATTACAAAAGTTGGGAGCCATCCTTATAAGGAACTGGGGAATTCCTACTTCTCATTAGGAGCTACATCTTCTTGGTGATTTGCGTCATTGTTTCATATATTATTTATACTATTTGTTTGTAGTCTGATGGTAAACCAAAGTGTAAGCTATTTATGTCAAATATGATTCCTCATTTTAATGGATATTCTGAATGGAATATATTTTGTATGAGACTGGCTCACATCTTGCTAGGTGATCCTGAAGATGCAAGAACATGTATATTCTAAGTAATATATTCACCACTGTGTGACTATACCACATGCATAGGTGGTGAAGAACTTAATATATGATATTTGCTGTTTGGTTTAAATTTAAAGATTTTATTTTGGTCAATTAAATGAAAGAATCAAACATCTTTTTCCATTAAATTAACTGACCTCAATTGGCCATACAATTAATTACATGTGAATGTCAAATATAGGAGTCCTATGTATACACAGGCTAAGCAACCATAATCTGAAAATTTAATTCTAAAATGCTCCAAAATCTGAAATTTGCTCTCACAAGTGGAAAATTTCACATCTGACCTCCTGTGATGGGTCATAATCAAAACTAAGTCATAACTTTGTTTCGTGCAAAAATTATTATAAATATTATACAAAATTTCCTTCAGGTTATTTGTACAAGTTGCATATGAAAACTAAATAAATGTTGTGTTTAGACTTGAGCCTTATCCCTAAGACATCTCATTAGATATGTGAAAACATTTCAAAACTTGATAAAATCCAAAATCTGAAACACTTCTTATCTAAGCATTTTGGATAAGGGATAGATTGATTCCCTTATCAGAAACCTATATAGATGACTCAAAGCTTTCCCTTTGTATTCTATATAATTTTTTTCCCTTAAAGTCATGTAGAATCAAGATACTATAGAAAATAAAGCTCTTCTGGTTCATAAATTTTCTATTTTGATTGCATATTGTATTTAACAAATAGAAGTTTTTGTATGCACACTATTTTTTAAAATCTCATTATTGAATATTTTAACCTACAAATTATTTTTTTAAAAAAGAAAGTTAATGTAGTACATGCATAGCTGGTGAGGGGGAAAATGTCCCAATGCTTCTATCTATTCTCATTGAATCTGGCATAAAAGAGTTAAATTATTTGCCCAAGATAACAAAGAGGCCACTAACCAACTTTAGAGTATTACCAAAAATTCTCCCAAAGTATTCTTCCGTACATATTCTCTTGGTTAACTAGTAAGAATACCTTCACCACCATATTTGAAAAACTTTTGTTATCCAAAGGTTGAAAAACAAATTTGACAAAGACAGGGAATGCCACATCTGAAGCATTGTCATGACCAAGAATAATTACATCCCTTTCTTCAAGATAAATTACAATTTACCTAGATAGATGTATTAGTTACAATAAATATTTGTATCTCTTTAGGTAAAATACTTCCCATGTATTTGAGGTAAGGGAATACTAAAAGGTAAAACCTAGTCATATCCATTATATAGATGTCCCAAGAAAATTTAAAACTCTAAGAAGAAATTCAGAAATTTAGAAAGTCTATTATATTTTTAAATACTTAAAGCAATATTTATAGTTGATTTCCTATCAAATTTGAAATTCTCTTTTCTATAGTTCTGGGGATATTTGGGGGCAATTATTTTATGTAAGCAGATGTTTTGTTTGTTAAATGTCTACCTTCCATTTACCTTAGGGCACTCACTGCTAATTTATCTGGAATGTTTGTGCACAAAGAGAATTTATCTTGATGAAAGGGATGCAGTTAGCCTTGGTCATGACAATGTTTCAGATGTGGCATTCCCTTTGGGCAGATACACTCTCATGGGCACACTGCTTAGTGATCTGAACACTGGCTGAATTTGAGTCTTTCCTTAGAAGCCCAGCTGGCAGTTTTGTGCAGTGTCCAGTGTGCACAATGTCCCCGGGTTCACTCTCTGTTCTGTGTTTATTGTGTACATTCTCACTTTTTAATAAAAGCTCTCCTTCAGTTTATTAATCTTGTCCTTTTGTAAGAGATACCTGCTAACCAGTAGATTTTTTTGCCTTTAGATTTCATTTTTTTCAGCCAAGATTCCAGCTTTAAACATTCTTGAATTTATAAAAAACAACAGTAGCAAACAGTCAAAACTAAACTCCATAAAAGATGTGAAAATTTAAAGAGAAGAAAAATGCAGAAATCATCAGCAAGACCAAACAACTGAGAATTTTAAGTGTTTTGGTTTAAATTCAATCCCACGAGGGCACTATGAAATATTTATATTTTAATGTCCCCAAAGTAGTTTAATCTGATCTGCCAAGTCAGAGCTACAGCATGATGCTCTGTCCCAGGGTCAGGCAATGTGCTGAACTCAGCAGGATAGGGCCCAGCTTCCAGTGCTAACATATGTCTTACAGACTGTGGTGAAAAGGTTGTAAGTCAAAAAAATCCCTCAACTCTCAGCAACGGAACTCTTCTAGAAATGTTCAAGAATTTTCTGTTTAGATTTCTGGATATATTATTTCTTAATTGATATTTTGAGTAGAAGAAGCAATATTTACAGAATTGCTACACACACACACACAAAACCAAGGTATTAACCTATTAAAAATTTTGAGACATCATTAATAATTAAAGCTATACAATTGCTTCAAAAATTACATATTATTAATAAATAGTGGTGAAAACAGTTTGTTAAGATCAGTGAGAAGATGGAGCAAATCAATCTTAATTGATTTATCTGTTACTCAGAATAACACCATGATAAATAATTATCACCTAAAGCCAATGAGTTGTACCATTTCCTTTAAGGTGATATTTGTGACACATTATCAGTGTGCACAACTTAAAAGATTACATATGTTTTTCCCATCCGTGTAATCTAATCAAAGGTGCAAAGCCTGGATCTATGCCAGTACAAACCTTCCTTGTTACACAGTTGCAGCCGCATGGTCCATCTGGAGTTTCTGGTCTGCTTGATGTCACATGACAGATCCTACTGGCATGGAAGATGAAAGGATGTTCAGGCCACGTGTCTGGGGATGACAGTTTTCTTTGTGATGAACCCCAGAGTCACAGCTTGTTAAATAAGCCTGTAACAGTGATAAAAGACAAAGCCATCAGTTTGTAGCAGAATATGGCCTATCTTCCCATGACAAACTATGCTATCTCTTCTCACACACAGACATCTCATAAACCATTCCCACAAGTGGCGGTCAGAAATAGTGTCTGAAGGCAGCCCTACAAGAGTGTAATAGATTGCTGCTTATCTTTGAGCAAATGAATGGAAAAAATACCTGGAGTGCACAGCGCAGTTCTCTTAGCCTCACGGATGAAAGTGACTTTCTATTTAGAACATTTTGCATGATGGACCTATTTCACATAACATTAAACTCCTGAGCAGTGACATAAAGATGACTATGAGATACCTGCTTCCAAAGGCATGCAAATTTTGAACTCGTCCTACTGTTCAATAAGTCCATAGGTTTAATTTACAAGGCTGCTTCTGTTTATTCAGAAACAATATGTCTATGAACCAAATAATTATGAAAACAGTAATAACAGCTACCCCTTAGTGTTTACAATGTGCTAGGCATAGTGCTGATTACATAATATATACTGTCAAAATTCTCACGACACAGATAGTACCTAGAAGTAACTGGATGTATCGTTTCCTTTCAAGCAATGGCATTATTATACCCATTCTGCAGATGAGGAAACAGAGGCCCAAAGAAATAATTTTCCCAGGCCACTCAATAGGTGAATCCGAGGTTGGAATGTGAGAATCCTGATTGATCATTTCCACTCTATCAGAATAGTAACAAACGTAGTGGGAAATATTATTAAAATGGATGGATGAAAAATGTAAGGACTATAATCTTGGACACTTTATTTTGGGGTTATGCCTAAATTCATCAATGATTTAAACCAGGGCAGAAGTTGAAATAGTTAGGTCCAGTTATATTAGTATGTCAGAGCATGATATTCTTCCAGATGTCTTGCTGATGTGGGGCAATTCGCAAAAGAGAAACCAGTAGTTTAACATTTGACCATTCCTTCCCTTTGTTTCTTTTTTCTTCTTCCCAATTTCCTAGTTTCTCTCTACCTATCTTACTGTTTAGATCCCATTTCTTTTCATCTGATTCTCTCATACCTTAGCCTGTCCATAGTTCCTTTGAATTTTCGTGTCTTCTCTTCCTGATGAGTCATTTTATATACATATGCACACACATTCTGGCATTAGGTTCTATTTAATCATATGATGTTTTCGTATAGTTCAATAATTGCTTTGTGAATGTAAATTTTGACTTTTCACTCTGCCTAACAAATTTCTTGAGAATGTAAATGGGTCAAATACTTCTCCGTATTTATATCAGACTTTGTAAAGTCCTGGACAACTAGAAGCTCAGTGAATGCTTATCCAATTGAAGTGCTTTTCTCTGCTAATGCTTTCAAAGACCAAAAAGGATATGAAACCCCTAATGCTAAGAAATAATAATACCTGCCAAATCCAAATTCTGAATAAGCTTTTCAGTAGCAATAGAAGCTTGCTTTGAAAAAAAAAAAGACTTTATCCAGTACACTAAAATTGAAAAAAAATGCTTTCTATCCTGTGGTTCTTACTATACTGAGGGGACTGGCTAAACAATATCGCTATTTTGGTTTTAATGGCCACCTTAATTTTAAGTGCTAATGATGAGATTTTAATAGAATTTACAGACACATTAGAATGGAATATTCGTACTTACAGATAGTTTTAATTATGAAATTATAAAATGAGCAAGTTTGAGAGTAAAATTGAACTTAAATATCACTAATTAACTAAACTGATTCTCAAATCTGCGTTCGCATTTGAATCCACTAAGATGTGCACACATGTATGTACACACACACACACACACACGTGACATCTCCATAAATTACTAAGGTGGAATTTAAAGTGCTAAGACATTTAAAAAATATTCTCAAGTGATTCCGATGTGCATTCAGAGAAAGTAAGTGACCTAGTTTAACCATTGTTTGTTCTAGTATTTCTTCCATAACATCTCTTCCCAGAAATAAGTAACCTATTTCCTTAATACTTTCAATGACAGAGCAGTGTCAGAGCACTTAATGACTCTCATGAACTGAAAGACTGGAGGTCACTTGCAAAATACATTATTTACAATCAGGAAGAACAGCTCCCTTCTGATTATAACATACAAGGCTATTAAATTTCAAAATCAGTGTCCTTTACAATTCAAAATTATAAAACATATAATACAAAACATGCCTTTTAAACCAATGTTTTTTCCCACTGAAGTCTTTGTGTTCTTGTTGATAAAAGTAGGGGAATCAGGTTGAAAATAGTTGGAGAGAGGTAGGAGAAAGATTCTTAAGGAGAAAGTAATGGAAAGAGGAGAACAGGAAATTATCCTGGAAAAAGAATAATTACCTTTTAGTATTTAGGCAATTTGGCCAAAAACTGTGCTTAATTTTTGGCTGTCAGCTTTAAGTCACAGAAGAACAACAGAAGAGATCAGATTGTACACATATGGATGCATGTGTTGTTTATCATTCAAGGACATTGGCAGGCTTGATAGAATAATATCAAAACCCACTATCAGATAAAATCACCTCATGTTTATGGAACATTTATTATATGAAAGACACTGTTAGAATAAGTGCTTGGCAAAAGCGGGACTAGCCAGTATGTGGAGGATCTGGCAAGATTAGGCAGGCTTGTTAAAGTGGGCCAGTCAGTTTTTAAAGAGTCCAGACGTTACCAATAGATGGAGATAGAGATAGAAAACTACCAGTGAGGAAAATAGAGCAATGAACAATGATTCTTAGTGGGATGTGAGCCTGGCCTTCTGAAATAGGAGAATAACACAGTTATTAGAAAATAATTGCACAAGTAGGAAGATAAACTTCTATATAAGTTGATAACATTAAACTAGTGATTTTGGCCTCTAGCTTCTCCGAGACTAAAAACCATATTATTATCACCAAATTGAAGTTCAAAGATAGGGTGAGAACAAAGATATTTCAAGTGGCGGTATATGAATTTCAGCTGTAGTTATTTGATGTTTACAAGGAAATGGGGCCAAGAAGATCATTGTAGACTCTACGCTAGATATAATTGAAACTATATTTAGGTATCTTCTTCCCTCTAACAGACAAACACATAAGAATATGGTAAGAAATAATAAACATAAAGTTCAAATATAATAATAGAAGAGGTGTCACAAGATAATAGAAGATTAACTGCACGATAATGAGTTGTTCATATAATAACAGCATTAAGACCACTAATATACAGATCCCATCCATCTGAAGAGCTTGGGAAATCTGGAGGAGAAGAACCTTGCAAATGGGTATAAGGCAATGCTCCAGGGGAGAACAATTCTGTCATTAATGCTTAGGGGCAGGATCTTAAGACAGTTTCAATTAATAATTTATTTGATAGAAATGGAATTTTTGGCAAGGATAGGTTGGCTTAGGTGTTTAAACACATGCTGAGTAGTTTGGGTTTTATTTTATAAACAATGGGGACCCATGGAAGATTTTTACAGAGGACAGTTATTTGTGATCAAAACAGTGCTTTTAAAAGAATTGATAGTTCATATTGAATAGATTGGAGAGAAGAGAAATTGCAGAGCTGAAGACTCATTGTGAAATCATCATAGTAAAGTACACATAAGGCAATAAGGGTCTGAATGGGAGTCATGGCAGTAGGAACAGAAACAAAGGGTCTGATGCAATAGTTTTTCTAAAGAAAGAACTGAGAAGATGTAGCAACTACTTCATATTAACTTTGTACTTTAATCATTCAACTATAATCAGAAGTCTCAAATGAATCAATTTGGTGAAACATTAGCTCAGTTCAAATGTGTGACAATTTACTACTTAAAAGGTCACAAAAGTCAAATCTGAAAAGCTTCTTATTTGGATACAATTATTCAAACACCATTTGGAAACAGCACTTCACTCATACTCTGCCTACCAAAATTTAGCCAGTCCCCTCAATTAAGCCTTTTCATCTGTGGAACTTATCCAAGCCAACAATGTTCCTTGGCCTCTGATGTCCTTTCCAAATCATATCTGACAGGGAGAGAACCCTCTGTCTGCACTGAAGACAGAAAATGACATTAAACTCTACAGCAATGCAGATTCATTATCATTTAAAAGGATTTTAAAAACACAGAGGTTATGAATTTGACCATATAAAAGCTCCATTTAGCTTTTTGGTATTTAAGGTGATGCTGTAGACAGAGATCAGCTATGAAGAGGGCAAAAACAATAACAACAACAACAAAAAAAACCTCGAAAGTTCTTAAAACATTCTAAAAAGCTAAGAAAGAAACAATGTTACAACTGGATTTTTATATAGTTAAATAGTTTAAGCATATTGTGTTTGATAGGTAATAGTTAAATAATCCAAACGTTACCACCTGAAATGCAAGAACTTTGGAGGAGTCTACCTCCTACGTATCTCTTGAAGATCTATTGTCACATGATGTTGCAGTCTTCATTTTTGTCCTTTTTCTTTTGAATTCTTTGAAAAGCCCCAGGTACAGAAGGTGATACATTTAACTCTCTTATTCTTTGTCAGTGATATATTCTGTAATTTGTGCTATATAGAACATTCTGGGATGATACAGTTATCTCCAGCACATCCTGAAATGATAATACTTCACAGAATCATGACATTTTAAATATGGAAAAGATTTTGGAAATTATATAGCCAACCTCCTACTCAGGATAGAAATACCTTCTTTGACAAGGATATCCCTGACAGAAATTATCACCCAGACTGCGAATGCTTTGCAAGTATTCCATTCTAAATCTTCTACTAAAAAAAAAAAACAAAAAACAAAAAAAACAAAAAAACACTTCCTATATCTTTATCCAAGGCATTTGTAAAATTGTTGAACAAAGCAAAGACAAATGCTGCTTCCATAGCCCCAGTGTATTCATTCATTCTCATGCTGCTATAAAGAATTGCCTGAGACTGGGTAATTTATAAGGGAAAGCAGTTTAATTAACTCACAGTTCTGCAGGGCTGGGGAGGCCTCAGGAAACTTGCAATCATGGTGGAAGAGGAAGCAAACACATCCTTCTTCACATGGCAGCAGGAAGGAGAATAATGACAACAGAGCGAAGGGGGAAGCCCCTTATAAAACCATCAGATGTTGTGAGAACTTACTATTACAAGAATAACATGGGGAAGACGGCCCCCATGATTCAGTTACCTCCCACTGGGTCCTTCCTGCAACATGTGGGGATTATGGGAACTAAAACTCAAGAAAAGATTTGGGTGGGGACACAGCCAAACCATATCACCCAGAGACCTATTAGAAATATCACTATTCCTTGTTTATTTATCTATCTATCTATCTATTTATTTATTTATTTATTTATTTATTTAATTTTACTTTAAGTTCAGGGATATGAGTGCAGAACGTGTACGTTTTACATATATATATATATGTTATGGTGGTTTGCTGCACCTATCAATCAGTCATCTAGGTTTTAAGCCCCACATGCATTAGCTATTTTTCCTAATGCTCTCCCTCCCCTTGCCTCCCTACTCCCTGACTGGCCCCGATGTGTGTTGTTCTTCTCTCTGTGTTCATGTGTTCTCATTGTTCAACTCTCACTTATGAATGAGAGCATGTTATGTTTGGTTTTCTGTTCCTGTGTTAGTTTGCTGAGGATGACGGCTTCTAGCTTTATCCACATCCCTGCAAAGGACATTATCTCATTCCTTTTTATGGCTGCATAGTATTCCATGGTGTGTATGTACCACATTTTCTTTATCCAGTCTATAACTGATGGGCATTTGGGTTGGGGTTGGTTCCATGTCTTTGCTATTGTAAATAGTGCTGTAATAAACATGCGTGTGCTTGTGTCTTTTCAGTAGAATAATTACATTCCTTTGGTTATATATGCAGTAATGGGATTGGTGGGTCAAATGGTATTTCTGGTTCTAGATCTTTGAGGAATTGCCACATTGTCTTCTACAATGGTTGAACTAATTTACACTCCCACCAACAGTGTAAAAGCGTGTCTATTTCTCCACAGCCTCACCTAAATCTATTGTTTCTTGGCCTTTTAATAATCATTATTCTGACTGGCATAAGATGGTATCTCATTGTGGTTTTGATTTGCATTTGTCTAATGATCAGTGATATTGAGCTTTTTTTCATATGTTTGTTGGCTGTGTAAATGTCATCTTTTTAGAAGTGTCTGTTCTTATCCTTTGCCCACTTTTTGATGGTTTTTTTTTCTTGTAAATTTGTTTAAGTTCCTTGTAGTTTCTGGATATTAGACCTTTGTCAGATGGATAGATTAGACAATTTTCTCTGATTCTGTAGGTTGTCTGTTCACTCCGATGCTAGTTTCTTTTGCTGTGCAGAAGCTCTTTAGTTTAATTAGATCCTATTTGTCAATTTTGGCTTCTACTGCAATTGCTTTTGGCATTTTAGTCATGAAGCTTTTGCCCATGCCTATGTCCTGAATGGTATTGCCTAGGCTTCCCTCTAAGGTTTTTATGGTTTTGGGTCTTATGTTTAAATCTTTAGTCCATCTTGAGTTAATTTTTGTATAAGGTGTAAGGAAGGGGTCCAGTTTCAGTTTTCTGTGTATGGCTAGCCAGCTTTCCCAGCACCATTTATTACACAGGGAATCCTTTCCCAATTGCTTGTTTTGTCAGGTTTGTCAAAGATCAGATAGGTGTAGATGTGTGGTGTTATTTCTGAGGTCTAAAGTCTGTTCCATTGGTCTATATGTCTGTTTGGTCCAGTACCATGCTGTTTTGGATACTGTAGCCTTGTAGTATAGTTTGAAGTCAGGTAGCATGATGCCTCTAGCTTTGTTCTTTTTGCTTAGGATTGTCTTGGCTATAGAGGCTCTTTTTTGGTTCCATACGAAATTTGAAGTAGATTTTTCTAATTCTGTGAAGAATGTCAATGGTAGTTTCATGGAAATAGCATTGAATCTATAAATTACTTTGGGCAGTATGGTCATTTTTACTATATTGATTCTTCCTATCTATCAGGAAGGAATTTATTTTTCCATTTGTTTGTGTCTTCTCTTATTTTCTTGAGCAGTAGTTTGTAGCTATCCTTGAAGAGGTCCTTCACATCCCTTGTTAGCTGTATTCCTAGGCATTTTATTCTCTTTGTAGCAATTGCGAATGGGAGTTTATTCATGATTTGGCTCTCTGTTTGTCTATTGTTGATGTATAGGAAGCTTGTGATTTTTGCACATTGATTTTGTATCCTGAGACTTTGCTGAAGTTGCTTATCAGCTTAAGGAGTTCTTGGGCTAAGACAACGGAGTTTTCTAAATATAGAATTATGTTGTCTACAAATGGAGACAATTTGACTTCCTGTTTTCCTATTTGAATACCCTTTATTTCTTTCTTTTGCCTGATTACCCTGGCCAGAACTTCCAATATTATGTTGAATAGGAGTGGTGGGAGTATTCCTTGCTTTTGTATTTGATCTCATGTCATCATTTTGTCCACAATGACACAAGAGATTATAAGACTTATTAGATACTTTAGAAGCAAATGCATTTCCAAGGAGAAAAGTCTAGGCATTGCATCTAGGGCAGTCTCATATACCAGAGAGAATCCACTTAATAGGGCATGACTTGTTCTTTATAACTCCATGATGCCTTCTAGTCATCAGCACTTTAATTTCAAAGTACTTACAAATTATCTATTCAATAATTTATTCTGGATTTCTTTCGGGGCTCAATGTTAAAATCACAAGAATGTATATTTATAGTGTAATTTATTGATTCATCCAGTTTGACAAACAGTCATTAAGCACCTACTATATGCCAGGTGTGAGCATATGTTTAGTGCTGTGATGGCACATATGTTCTCTACATTCCAGTCTAATGGGGGAAATATGAAAAAAAACCCCGACAATTTCAATGCACTCTGGTAACGGATAAGAAAGGAGAAATAGATTTGGGGAAGCATATCAGAAAGTCATTTGGTGAGGTTAAGTTTTCCAGAAGATTTTAGATCTTAGCTGAGAAATAATCCATGAAGTGAAGTTAGGTAAAAGCAGGGATAGTCAACATGGAAGAATCTGCATGTTTGGAGGTCCCAGTGACAGAATTTCAGTTCAGCAAATAAGGTTAGCAAAGGATGTAGAGGAGATTATTAGGCTAAGTTGGAGAAAAGGTGGTGTGGAGGCTGCAGTAAGAAATAAGAGTAGGAGGAAAGTATTGAGAGGAGCCTTAACATCCAAGGAATACAGTGTGTGTGTGCACGCGTGTGTGTGTGTGCACGTGCGCGTGTGTGTGTGTTTAAAAGAGAAATAGCAACCAAAGATAGAAGAAAAAACAGAAAAATGTGCTGGCAAGAATGCCGAAGAAACACATTTTCCAAGAAAGAGAGATAAGTTTATTAAGCTATATGTACTTTGTGAAATCAAGCAGGGTAAGGTTGGGATGTTTTTATTGGATCTAGCAACAGACTGGTTCCTGGCACCCGCGTGTGAACAGTACCAGTGGAGTTGAGAATGCCAAATCAAAGTTGCTATGAACTGAGAAGTGACTGCAAGGGGAAAAAGTAGGCATAGTAATTACAGAGAACCTAAAGGATAAATTTACTGTAAAGAGGAAGGATGAAGACAAGGCTGTAGCTAGAAACACATCTCAAGGGAAAACTTTTAAGTATGAAAATATTAAAAATTGAAAATATTTAAATCTAGACTAGGCACAGAAAAAGAAAAAATAACTTATTAACCTGAAGAGTTGGAAGAGAATAAGATCAAGATAAAATGGAGAAATTCACTCTAGACAACAGATGAGACACCACTTTTATTTTAAAAGGAAAAAGAGAAAAAATATGAATGCAGATTCAGGGAAGTCAGTAAGTTTGGTGATAGCTATAGGAAATGAGAATGCTTATCTCATCTCTTCTACTTTCTCTATAAGATCATGAACTGAGATGGAGACAGATGTTAAATCAAATGTTTAAAGAATGAAGCTGCTGCAATGAGGAGACCTGGAGGATAGAATACCTTGCTTTCCAATTTGCTTGAAATGTTGACAAACAATAAATTATCGAGAAACTGTAAAAGTATTATCTAGTGGCATTGGGCATGAGTTAAAACATTTATATGCCCACAGAAAAAGAAATTTTTCTACAACCCAGAGTAATAACTTACTTGAATTTTTTACTTCTTTCTTTTGATTCATTCATTTTGTAAGTATTTTTAAATAAGTGGTCATTATTGTGAAGAAAATTGGGAGGGTACTAAAAAAAGATCACATAAGAATTGAACTATAAGGAAGATTTTTTTCCCATAAGAAGAATAGATATGAATATGATTATGATTTGTGAAAAATATTATAAAGGCCTTAAGACTCTCAGCATAAACTTAGTTTCAGTATTTAATGATAACTATGGGAATTATACTTACTATTCTCAATTTATCATATACTTATGGATATAAGAAACTAGCAGCAATTCTGAGGTGATAGGCCAGTTAAGAAGAGTTAAAAAGGGAGTTTCAGAAGAATGCATATCCAAATCTCTGTCTGGGAGCCGTGTACAATTGTTAAAAGCTTCCAAGAGATCAGGATGTATTACCTCCTGCCCAGGCAGAAATGCACATTTTTTGAGGATTTGAAGTTTTCTCAGCTAAATAAAAAAAGGTTATACTGAGATATTTCTTTGTTCCTGGGTCTAGCTCTCTGATAATGAAGGCCTCATTTTTGGATTTAGTGAGTTAATAAGATTTGGAGTTTCCTGAATATTATTTCTTCCATGAGTTCCCAAACTAAAATGTATGCTTAATTACAAATATCTTAGTGATTATTATATAACAAAACTATTTTTTTCCATTTATTATGGTTACAAATATTTCTAGTATTCAGGTTAGTTTCTGGGTAGAATGGGGAACGTAATTTGAATTTTATATTAAAAATGCACGATGAGCTTATATTTATGTAAACTAAAGAAATAGTTAAGGACAGAATACAACTAAACCTAACTGGGTGGTTGTTTTGCATATGAAACGAAAATCTTAGTTCCAAGTTGCAAACTGCCTTGAATTTAATAAGCACAAAGATGTATCTACCACATATAAGATCATGTAGCCTTGTTAATCCACTATAACCATAGTGGATAGAGTTAATCCACCCTAACAAAAGTGAAGGATAGAATGCTGCTGAAATGTTTGATTTGAATAAGAAGAGAACTCTCCAATAAAGATACTGTTGTAGCAGAAGCTGGAGGAGGGTATTGTAGGAGAAGAGGTTTAGCCTTGGAGTTGCAAACAGTAAGTACTTAGCAGAAGGTTCCTGTGTTCTAGAAAGATGCTGTGTTGCAAACATAAGTATTTAGGATTAAATGGCCAAAGATTTCTATACTTGCCAAAGATTTCTATACTTGCTGTGGTTGCATATAAGCATAAAGAAAATGTCCAGAGAGATTTTCAGTGTTACCTTCTAGGTAACAAAACAAAGCAAATCCATAATTACCAGTACAATTATCAACTAACAAAAGTGACCCTGCTTCTACCTATGGCCTTTTCCATTTTCTCTTTTTCTTTCTTTCCTTTATTTATTTATTTACTTATTTTGCTTTCTTTTATCCTTTCAGTAGTCCAATACTATCAGTCATGGCTACCAGATCTACCAAGTCTATTTAGTTTGTACCATGTAATTTATGACAAAAGACAAGACCAAAAATATTGGGCATATAAATACACATAAATATCTATACATAAAATAAAATAATAAAGTAAAATAAAATAATATGACAAATAAATTTAGATGAATTATGAAGTAAAAAAATCACTTAGAAAATATAATACAATATATTTCATTCACAACACTAACAAAAACATAATCGATCTTGGAGTGAGCATATTAATACTATAGATTTACAGTAAAATAAAACACTTTACTAAGGTACATAAAAGAAAACTGGAATATATGGTAGTTACCAAATAAATGTTATTGAATTAGAAATTTCATAAGTATAAAAATGTTAATACCCCATAAATTAAAAGTTGAATAAAGTATTGAATTCCAATCAAAGTATTAGTCGTGGTATTTTTGATTTTTTTAAAAAACAATTTTTCCCTTTATACTCAAAATGTTCTTGGATATTTACGGTAAATAAATTTTAGAATTATTTATGAAATAACAGAGCAAATGGGCATGGTGGCTCACACCTGTAATCCCAGAACTTTGGGAGGCCAAGGCGGGTGGATCACTTGAGGTCAGGAATTTGAGACCAGTCTGGCCAACCTGGTGAAACCCCGTCTCTACTAAAAATACTAAAACTAGCCAGGTGTGGTGGTGCACACCTGTAACCCCAGCTACTCAGGAGGCTGAGACAGGAGAATAACTTGAACCTGGGAGGCGGAGATTGTAGTGAGCTGAGATCACGCCACTGCACTCCAGCCTGGGTCACAGGGAGACTCTGTCTCAAAAAAAAAAAAAAAAATCAAATGATCAATTGACTTGATAAAAATTATGCAAGGCCCATAAATATAGAATGTAAATAAAAATAAAATGGCCAAAGGACATATGTAATTTCTATAATATAGAATGTAAATTTAAACTATATATTTTTCTCTTCACGTTAGCATTTTTTAAAGTTAGAATATCTTGTGTCAGTGAGACTGAGAGAAAATAGTAGTCTTCTATACTACTGTTACAAACATACAGTTATAAATAATAAAATCCTAATTAAAAAGGAAGAATAAGTACTGGTGTTCTATTCCACAGTAGGGTAACTATAGTCAGCAGTAAGATAGCACATATCTCAAAATAGATGGAAAAGAGAATTTTGAATGGTCCCACCACAGAAAAAGACAAATGATTGAGGTTATGGATATGCTAATTGTCCTGATTTGGTCAGTATATAATATATACATGTTTTGAAACATCACAATGTACCCCATAACTATGCACAATTGTGTCAATTAAAAATGAAAATAATTTTAATAATGAATAAATAACAAAATATTTCATCTGTAATGCTGTGCCTACTCACTCTCTTTTTTGCTACAACCATCCAACTTATAGAAATGTATCTGAAAGAAATAATTGAGTGACAACCCAAAGATATATTTATAAACATATTCTTTGGAGTACACCACTTCATACAGGATAAGCTATAAAAAAAATTTTAATTGACTAATAAACGTTCGCGAAAGACTGAAAAATTATGAATAACATTACAATAAAGCCTTAGAAAGGAATACACTGTAGCTTCATTTACTGATATGCAGACAGGGTCATAATTTATTGATAAATGAAATAAGACAAAGAAGAACAAAGGAAAGCAGCCACTTCGTATTTCATGTTTATGACCACTAGTGCAATTGATAGATAGCACTGAGGAGGCAAGGTAGGGTGGCGGAGTCAGACATACCTGAATCCGATGGCAGAGTCAGACATACCTGAGTACGATCCCAGTTCTGCCACTCACAGGCTGTGTGATGAAGATAAAGTTACTTAACTCTCTAAAATTGTCTATTTCTCACCCTCGAAATGGGATACAAATGCCTGTTACTTCAGATTCTTGTGAGAACAACTCTGATAATGTATGTAAAGCACATAGCTTTTTCTACACGTGGAAGTTAATCACTGACAAAGGGAGTTACAAGAAAAAAGAGATATAAATTCATAATATATTTATATAATATGAAAATTAAATATTTCTGTATGTATATGTCTATAGACTGCTTCAACAGAATATGTTTTTTATTTTATATTCTGTTCAAATGTCTTTTAAAATTGCAAAATGTTTATTATTTCCAGGACTGCTGGAAAAGTAGCTAAGTTTCAGTATATATAATTTTTGCTATGTATATGGAAACATTTCAATGAATGATAATCTGGGAAAAAATAAAATTCTCAAATATTTAATTTTATCTGCAGTCTCCCCAATCAGCGTACACGTGGCCACACACGTACGAACACATACAAAACAGTGTTGTGTTTATTTATTCTTATGCTCCACATTGTTTACTATTTTACAAGCAGGTTCTCCAAATTTTCAAGCATACCCTCACAATAGCATTCATTACATGTCAAATTCATGAGCTGCTTTGGAGATACAAAAATATAGAATACGACTCAAGACTGATTGCCTCAGGACAGGTGTATTATTGCCGGCTCTTCCATTCCATTTCTCTGTGTTCTTGGCAGAGATGCTTACTTAATATAGCAGCCTGGGACTGTTTGGATATTTCAACACAAACCTCAGTTTAGTGTCTTACAAAGTACACTGATACCAAAGTCACACATAGCAGTGATACAAATTAATTACACTGTTCTCAAGAGTGCCAAACACAGGGTAATGTGGGAGGAAGGCTATTTGAAGGAGAACTCTAAACTCAAAGACAACCACAAGTAGGTTGAATACTCCTGTTCTCACTTCCCGAAGAAGGCATCAACATTTCTCTAAACTCCACTGTTTTAAAGTCTTTCTGCGGCTTGTTGTATTTTAATCGAGAAACAATGCAATCCAGGTCTGAGTACCACATCTCACTTATATTTGCTTCAAATAAAGAATTTATGTACAATCTTTGAAGATACAAATGGAAATAAAAAGCAAAAGTGATTTTGAGTTGACACAAAATGTTCTTAAATTTCTTACTAGCCAACCTATACTACTTCTTAGAAAATTTGGTAGGCTTAAAATTTCTAAAACTGGACCTTCAGACCATGTTATCCAGGATAAATAAGCCCTTCCAAATTGCTCTAATCCTTTCAAGACTGAAATGTAAGCAAAGTGCTGCTCTATTTCCAGTGCAGAGGTGGAGTTGCTCTGGGTTTTGGTTCTCTTAGGAAGTCAGTCATATGGCTGGTAATTCTTGCCATGGCTTTTGTGTTGCACCAGCTACATCGAAAATTCTCCTGGCTTGTGGAACTCCAGAATATAAGACTAATGATCTGTGGAACTGAGCAGGGTTGGTGAGAAAAATCACAGCAGGATATACCAGGATGTTTAGGTACTTTTCTAGCGCTTGTATTGTGTGGAGTGGTAAGAAACAAAAGTCATTTTGCATTTTAGTGGAACTTCTATGGAAGAGAGTGCATGCTGTCCCAGCCTTAGGCACCAGAATTAGAAGTCTTCAGTGATCTCTGGGAGACCAAATATCTCTCTTAGAAAGACAAAATAAATTATCAGGATGGTATTATATTAGCATTTCAGGTTTGGAAAGTGATCTGCCATTCTTTATATGAGTTGTTTCTCACTGTAATTTTGGGGTTCATGAACTTGCTACAGATTGATGCATGGCATACAAAATACCACTGTGAAAAGGGCTACTGCAAAGCTAGGATCTTCTGGATTCTAAATTGAGGTTATATAATAACTGAGGAATAATAGGAAGAAGTGTATTTAAAGCATAAACATTCACATTTAAAAATGGAAGTAGCTTGTTCCCTGAATTGCAAGTGATATGGATCCTTTTTGAAGATATTGATGATCTGGAGCTAACTCTCTACCCCCAAAATCATTTATGTTGAGACTGGAAACATCTTGCACATATTTTGAGCTTAGTAGTAGTTGTATTATATCAGTTCTAGATATGAGTAGTTAATTTTTTTTCTTTTCCTTTTTTTTATTATTATACTTTAGGTTTTAGGGTACATGTGCACAATGTGCAGGTTTGTTACATATGTATCCATGTGCCATGTTGTTTTGCTGCACCCATTAACTCGTCATTTAGCATTAGGTATATCTCCTAATGCTGTCCCTCCCCCCTCCCCCAACCCCACAACAGTCCCCGGAGTGTGATGTTCCCCTTCCTGTGTCCATGAGTTCTCATTCTTCAGTTCCCACCTATGAGTGAGAACATGTGGTGTTTGGTTTTTTGTCCTTGCGATAGTTTACTGAGAATGATGGTTTCCAGCTTCATCCATGTCCCTACAAAGGACATGAACTCATCATTTTTTATGGCTGCATAGTATTCCATGGTGTATATGTGCCACATTTTCTTAATCCAGTCTATTGTTGTTGGACATTTGGGTTGGTTCCAAGTCTTTGCTATTGTGAATAGTGCCGCAATAAACATACGTGTGCATGTGTCTTTATAGCAGCATGATTTATAGTCCTTTGGGTATATACCCAGTAATGGGGTGGCTGGGTCAAATGGTATTTCTAGTTCTAGATCCCTGATGAATCGCCACACTGACTTCCACAATGGTTCAACTAGTTTACAGTCCCACCAACAGTGTAAAAGTGTTCCTATTTCTCCACATCCTCTCCAGCACCTGTTGTTTCCTGACTTTTTAATGATGGCCATTCTAACTGGTGTGAGATGGTATCTCACTGTGGTTTTGATTTGCATTTCTCTGATGGCCAGTGATGATGAGCATTTTTTCATATGTTTTTTGGCTGCATAAATGTCTTCTTTTGAGAAGTGTCTGTTCATGTCCTTCACCCACTTTTTGATGGGGTTGTTTGTTTTTTTCTTGTAAATTTGTTTGAGTTCATTGTAGATTCTGGATATTAGCCCTTTGTCAGATGAGTAGGTTGCAAAAATTTTCTCCCATTCTGTAGGTTGCCTGTTCACTCTGATGGTAGTTTCTTTTGCTGTGCAGAAGCTCTTTAGTTTAATTAGATCCCATTTGTCAATTTTGGCTTTTGTTGCCATTGCTTTTGGTGTTTTAGACATGAAGTCCTTGCCCACGCCTATGCCCTGAATGGTATTGCCTAGGTTTTCTTGTAGGATTTTAATGGTTTTAGGTCTAACATTTAAGTCTTTAATCCATCTTGTATTAATTTTTGTATAAGGTGTAAGGAAGGGATCCAGTTTCAGCTTTCTACATATGGCTAGCCAGTTTTCCCAGCACCGTTTATTAAATAGGGAATCCTTTCCCCATTTCTTGTTTTTGTCAGGTTTGTCAAAGATCAGATAGTTGTAGATATGTGGCATTATTTCTGAGGGCTCTGTTCTGTTCCATTGATCTACGTCTCTGCTGTGGTACCAGTACCATGCTGTTTTGGTTACTGTAGCCTTGTAGTATAGTTTGAAGTTGGGTAGCATGATGCCTCCAGCTTTGTTCTTTTGGCTTAGGATTGACTTGGCGATGTGGGCTCTTTTTTGGTTCCATATGAACTTTAAAGTAGTTTTTTCCAATTCTGTGAAGAAAGTCATTGGTAGCTTGATGGGGATGGCATTGAATCTATAAATTACCTTGGGCAGTATGGCCATTTTCACAATATTGATTCTTCCAACCCATGAGCATGGAATGTTCTTCCATTTGTTTGTATCCTCTTTTATTTCATTGAGCAGTGGTTTGTAGTTCTCCTTGAAGAGGTCCTTCACATCCCTTGTAAGTTGGTTTCCTAGGTGTTTTATTCTCTTTGGAGCAATTGTGAATGGGAGTTCACTCATGATTCGGCTCTCTGTTTCTCTGTGATTGGTGTACAAGAATGATTGGGATTTTTGTACATTGATTTTGTATCCTGAGACTTTGCTGAAGTTGCTAATCAGCTTATGGAGATTTGGGGCTGAGACAGTGGGGTTTTCTAGATATACAATCATGTCATCTGCAAACAGGGACAATTTGACTTCCTCTTTTCCTAATTGAATACCCTTTATTTCCTTCTCCTGCCTGATTGCCCTGGCCAGAACTTCCAGCACTATGTTGAATAGGAATGGTGAGAGAGGGCATCCCTGTCTTGTGCCAGTTTTCAAAGGGAATGCTTCCAGTTTTTGCCCATTCAATATGATATTGGCTGTGGGCTTGTCATAGATAGCTCTTATTATTTTGAGATACATCCCATCAATACCTAATTTATTGAGAGTTTTTAGCATGAAGGGTTGTTGAATTTTGTCAAAGGCCTTTTCTGCATCTATTGAGATAATCATGTGGTTTTTGTCTTTGGTTCTGTTTATATGCTGGATTACATTTATTGATTTGCGTATATTGAACCAGCCTTGCGTCCCAGGGATGAAGCCCACTTGATCATGGTGTATAAGCTTTTTGATGTGCTGCTGGATTCGGTTTGCCAGTATTTTATTGAGGATTTTTGCATCAATGTTCATCAAGGATATTGGTCTGAAATTCTCTTTTTTGGTTATGTCTCTGCCAGGCTTTGGTATCAGGACGATGCTGGCCTCATAAAATGTGTTAGGGAGGATTCCCTCTTTTTCTATCGATAGGAATAGTTTCAGAAGGAATGGTACCAGTTCCTCCTTGTACCTCTGGTAGAATTCAGCTGTGAATCCATCAGGTCCTGGACTCTTTTTGGTTGATAAGCTATTGATTATTGCCACAATTTCAGAACCTGTTATTGGTCTATTCAGAGATTCAACTTCTTCCTGGTTTAGTCTTGGGAGGGTGTATTTGTCGAGGAATTTATCCATTTCTTCTAGATTTTCTAGTTTATTTGCATAGAGGTGTTTGTAGTATTCTCTGATGGTAGATTGTAATTTACAGATCAACTATTCTAGCCTCCCAGTATAACATTTGGAGAAACTAAGTGAAATAACTTGCACAACCATATACCCACCAAGTGTCCAGATTGAGAATAGAATCTAGAGACATTCTTTTACTATAGAAAGTGGTCAGGAAGACAGATTTAAAGAGCCAAGTGAAATTTTCCTAAATATATAAACACACACACACACACACACACACACACACACACACACACAGTAGGCAGAATAATGGCCCCCAAATATATTTGCATCATAATTCCTAGAACTTGGAGCCTGTGATTATGTTAACTTCTGTGGCAAAAGAGACTTTGCAGATGTTCTTAAAGTTAAGGACCTTGAGATGGGAGATCATCACAGATTATTCAGGTGAGTACAGTCTCATCATACGAATCCTTAAAAGTGGAGAAACTTTCTTGGCTAGGTAGTCAGAGATATAATGACAGAAAATGGAAGACAGCTGCTAGATTTGAAGCTGAAGAAGGAGACCTATGAGTTAAAACTGTGGGCAAAATTGAGAAGCTGGAAAAGACAAGAAAAGGGTTCTCCCCTAGAGTCTGCAGAAAGACACACAACCCAGTGAGACACAAGTCAAACATCTGACCTACAGAACTGCAAGATAATAACTTTATGTTGTTTCAGGACATTGTGTTTGTAGTAATTTGTTATAGCCACAATAGAAAGCTAATACTATCTATTTATCTATCTATATATAGACATATAGTATATTATATACATTATTATATATAATATATGTATAAACATTTAATGATTTATAATACATATAGGAAGAGGTGTCCAAATTATAACTGAACTGGTCAGTGAATTATCCCAAATTGCTCACACATGTATAAGCACCAGCCAGATCAAAAAAGATATTACGAGCGCACCAGAAGCCTCCTTCATGCCCCATTCCAGTCACTATGCTGTTACCCAGAGTAACCATTATTATCACTTCTGACAGCACAGGTTAATTGTTCCTATTCTGAACTTGAAATGCATGGAGCCATATAGTATGCACTCTTTTGTATCTGTCTTCTTCTAATCAACATTATGTTTCTTAGATTCATATGTATTGTGCTTGTAGTTGGTTCATTCTCATTTTTTGATAAAATCCCATTCATCAATATACTACAGTTTACTTATCCCTTCAACATTCAGGAAATATGGCAACTATCAGTTTGGAATTATTAGAAATAGCACTGCCTTAAGCATTTTTTGCATGTCTTTAGTGAATATATATCCATATTTCTGTTATATCTCTACTTTGGAATGGAATTTCTGAGTCATAGGATATGAGTACATTCCATTTTAGTGTATGCTATCAGTTTTTCAAAGTTTTTGAACCCATTGGCACTCCTCCCATCAGTATATGGGAATTCTAATGCAGTATATCCTTTCCAACTCTTGTTGCTTATACTCTTTTATATTGTATTTATTCTTTAGTTGTGGTATTGCATTGTGATTTTAATTTGTATTCTTTTATTATGAAGATGTAGTTTACTGTTTCTAACATAACTAGGTATCTAATTTTATCAAATTATTTTTCTGCTTCTATTGAGATGATTATAAGATGAGCAGAAGATGGCAACAGGGCTCCCAACTCACTGAGTTGTTTTTATCCTTTTTTTTTTCAGATTAGCTCTGGGCAAGATTTTATAACGCAAGCCGAAACAACAAAGTTTCTTCTACCTCAACCCTCATGGGCCATATTTCTGATTGCGGTAGTGATTACATTTGATCAGGATTTTAAGTTCTAGAGTTTTCATTACAGAGCTAGAAAACAGCTTTGTGATCAATGCTGGAGGACACTGAGTGAGTGGTATGAATAAATTATGCAGTGGTGTATTGGCAAATATACACTACTGAATATACAGAATTTAATATTAAGGTATTGTGGCTAGATTTTCAAATACCACTGCTAGAATATCATTAATTCTGTTACAGGCTATTTTTCAAAATAAGAGTCATCATTTTATTTACATTAGCATTTTATAAACTGTATACCTAAATGGTGTGCTTCAGGGAACTAGCTGATTGCCTTTGGGGCCCAGAGAGCTACTGTTACCCAAACTGAAAAGATAAATTGATTAGTAGCATAGTGGGCTTTTTCACACAACCCTGAAACTTGAGGGATTTTAAGCATAGCCAGAAGGAGAATATTCAGCTGAACAACTTAATAGTCAGATTCAGTGAGATAAATTTGATGTTGCTATCAGGGCAACTGACTTCTGTGTATATTTTATTTTTCTTTTTTCATTGTATCCTCAGCTTGCAGAGAAGGAAAGCGTGGGGGAGACCCACAAAATATATTTTCCAAATCAATCAGAAAGAGCTACCTCTTTAGAATATTATTAGCTTGTCTCCCATGCAATCTACAGCTATTAAAGTCTTTTAAAATCACTTTTCAATTAAAAGGGTTAGATGAAACTGGGAAGTATCAAAACCCACTCTTCCCTGGCCCTCTATCCATATTTAAACTATTTCAGACGAATAAAAATGTTATTTTATTTTGGAACCCATGAACTCTTTGCCAGTATTTATTGTTGAGGAAGATGGCACAGAGGACAGTAATGTCAAGGAATTTATTGGAAGTAGATATCTCTTGCCAATGAGGCAAGGTGTCCCAGAGGAGTTGGGCTTGAATTGCACTTTTAAAAACTTATAACAACTGGACAGTCAGAGGAGATGAAAAATTATAATTTATTTTATTACAGTGATCACAAACAACATCAGTATATCAGACTGTGTATTTCATACAAAGGGATTAGTGAAATGTTAAATAACTGAAAATTGGCTGGGCATGGTGGCTCACACCTGTAATCCAGAACTTTGGAAGGCTGAGGCAGGCAGATCACTTGAGGTTAAGAGTCTGAGACCAGCTTGGGCAACATGGTGAAACCTTGTCTCTGCTAAAAATACAAAAATTAGCCAGGTGTGGAGGCTGAGGCAGGAGAAATACTTGAACCTGGGAGGTGGAGGTTGCAGTGAGCTGAGAGCACCCCACTGCACTCCAGCCTGGGTGACACAGTGAGACTCTGTCTCAAAAACAAAAACAAACCTGAAGAATATTTTCCCTCCTTGCTTGCATTAAAAATCAAAATGAAGAACGATGTATGGAGAATTCCACTTCTAAGTAGAATGGAGTAATTTGCAGGAAGCTAACACTTTTAATGTGAACACCTAGAAAACCAGATAAATTATAAAAATCATATTTTTAAAGGTTTCAGAGAGCTGTGGATACAAGAAGGATTAGACAAACTACAGTTTTAGAGAAAAGCTCAGAAAAAAATATTCAGAGGTGAGCTCAAGATTTGTAGATGCCTTTTCCCTGGGAGAATGTGATGATTTTTAGTATGATATGGAAACCGAGGACTTGGGTTTTCTTCCTAAAGAGAAGCAATGGGAAGGAACAAATAAACAAATAGAGCTTTTACCAGTCATCCAGGGCTGGAGACTTCAGCAGCCTCAAACCCATGACCAATTTTTCTCATAAGAATATATCTTAACTTATAGATGGGCAGTGTGAGTGCTTAAAAGAACCAACCTGTAAATTTTAGGAAATTAGAGCAAAAATGTTGAAGTATCTCTGTGAGAGAAAAGGTCCATAAAAACACAACTTTTGAGAGCTCTGGAGAGAGTGGTGAACGGATACTGAGAAGCTACCATTTGCTTTTCTTTCTGGGGATATTTGTCTATTCTGAATAAAGCTAGAGATAGAATTAAGCCTGGCCCCATGGCAGAGAGTTTTTGGAGAACTAAGAAACAAGCAGGAATTCTGGCAGTCAAACTCTTTCTCAGGATGTTTGGCATTGAAAAGCTGCACAAGACAAGACTAAACTGAAAATCTCTGAAAGCAAAGAAGAAATTCCTACATTCTCTCAGAGGTCAGAGACAGACGCTTTCCAGGCCCTCAATTATATGAGCTAGGTGTGGCATACTCTAGAAATAGGGACAAAGCAGAAATAAACTGAGTCTCAACTTCAGTGCAGTTTTGACCTAGCTCCATTTCTGATTGGATAAAATTGATCACTCGGCATGTTTCCTTTGCCTAGCACCTCTCTAGTGAAAAGCAGCATCTATAATCTTAACCTTTATGGTTTTTGTGTACAGTGTTTATCATTACATAAAAAAATATTAGACATGCAGAGAAATAGGACCACATGATCAATAACCAAAAGAAAAAAGAGACAGTAGTATTAGAAAAAAATGTAAAAATTGGTATCATATGAAGGCGTTCAATATACTAGAATAATAAAATGAGTATTGTAGAAACAAAAACACAATATCTGGGATTTTTTTTTTTTTTTTTTTTTTGAGATAGAGTTTCGCTCTGTCACCCAGGCTGGAGTGCAGTGGCGTGATCTCGGCTCAATGCAAGCTCTGCCTCCCAGGTTCACACCGTTCTCCTGCCTCAGCCTCTCAAGTAGGTGGGACTACAGGCGCCCACCACCACACCTGGCTAATTTTGTTTTGTATTTTTAGTAGAGACAGGGTTTCACCATGTTAGCCAGGATGGTCTTGATCTCCTGACCTCGTGATCCACCTGCCTTGGCCTCCCAAAGTGCTGGGATTACAGGCATGATCCACCATGCCTGGCCAATATCTGGGATTTAAAAACCATTGAGTATTTTTTCACTGACATTAGGACAAAGTAGAAATTTCCCAAACAATTCAACTCAAAGAGGACTTAACCAGGGAACATTATAATCAAATTGTCAAAAATCAAAGGCAAAGAGAGAATTTTGAAAACATCAAGGGAAAAGAGATATGTTATACACAACAGAACTTTAATTAGACTATCAGTGAATTTCTCAGCAGAAACCTTGCAGGCCAGGAGACAGACAGTTGGATGATATATTCAAAATGCCGGGAGAAAAATTAAAATCTTGTCAACTCAAAATTGTTTACCTAATAAATCTGATCTTTTTAAAAAAACTATTTTAGGCTCATGGGCACATATGCACTTTGTTTTATAGGTAAATTTGTGTCACAGGAGTTTGTTGTACAGGTTATTTTGCCAACCCAGTACTAAGCCTAGTACACAATGGTAATTTTATCTGCTCCTCTCCCTCCTCCCACCCTCCACCCTCAGGTTAAATACAAAAATTAGCTGGGCGTCATGGCACACACCTGTAATCCCAGCTACTTGGGAGGCTGAGACACGAGAATAACTTGAATCCGGGAGGCAGAGATTGCAGTGAGCTGAGATCATGCCACTGCACTCTAGCCTGGGCAACAGAGCAAGACTCCATCTCAAAACAAAGCAAAACAAAAAACAAACAACAAACAAAAACACCCACAAAACTTATGAAATGCAGCAAAAGCAGTTTCCAGAGGAAAGGTTATAGTGCTAAATGCCTACATTAAGAAAAAGGAAAGATCTCAAACTATCTAATGTTACACCTCAGTAAACTAGAACAAGAACAAACAAATCCCAAGTTTTGCAAAAGGAAATAAATTACAAAGATTAGAAGAAAAACTCGTGAACTATAGAACAAAAAATGACTAGAAAAGATCAAAGAAACTGAGAACTGTTTTTGAAAAAATAAACCAAATTGAAAAGCCATTAGCTATACTAACCAAGAAACAAAGAGAACACTCAAATTAATAAAATCAGAAATTTAAAAGGAGACATTACCTGATAATGTCTAATACCATAATGTCTGATATTTATGGTACCACAGAAATGCAAAAGATCATAAGAGAATACTATGAACAAGTATACACCAACAAACTGTATAAACTAGAAAAAAATGGTTAATACTTAGAAACCTACAAACTTTCAAGACTGCATCACAAATAGAAAATCTGAACAAATCAATAATAAGTAAGAAGATTAAATCAGTAATGAAAATATCCCAGTAAAGGAAACCCAGGACCAGATTGCTTCACTAGCAAAGTCTACCAAACATTTAAAGAAATAACACCAATCTTTCTCAACTTCTTACAAAAAATTGAAGAGAAGTGAACACTTTCAAACACATTTTATGAGGCCAGAATTACCCTGATACCAAAGCCAGATGAGGACAGTAAAGAAAAGTGAATTACAGCCCAACATCCCTGATAAACACAGATGCAAAAAATTGTTTTTTATGTTTATCAGGGATATCAGGCAGACTGAAGTCAACATCACGTTAAAACAATCACCCAGCAGGAAGAATTTCAGTCCTAGCTGGCTCTCCCACTGGCTGAATATAAAGTGGTCTGGGGTCAGAATAAATTTGAGTGGCCATCAGGCTACTTGGACTACAGTGCTTCAGCAAGACCTGGAGGTTTGTCTGTATCACACAGTGCATTTGGGGTGCACGTGACCCAGTGTGACACCAACTACGAAGGCCAAGTAGTGCCTGCATCACATCTTCCCTAACTCCAGGCAGTGAAGCTTGAGGAGAGATTCCTTTTGTTTGGGGAAAGAAGAGGGGAAAGTACAGAAGACTTTGTCTTGCAACTTGGATACCAGCTCAGAACAGTAAAATTAAGCAGAAATAGGATTCCTGAAGCACCCACTTAGAGGAATTAGTTTCTACATGGCATTTCTAGACTCACTCTTGGCCAGAAGGGAATCCACCGCCCTGAAGGAAAGAATGCAAATTAGTACAACCACAATGGAGAACAATAGGTAGGCTCCTGAAAAAGCTAAAAATAGAACTACCATATGATCCAGCAATTTCATGGCTGGGTATATTGCCTAAAGAAAGGAAATTAGTATATTGAAGATATATCTGCAGTTTTATGTTTATGGCAGCACTAGCCACAGTACCACCACCAGTACCATCCAGGCATCGCACTGGGTTGCACCTGAAGCCAGTGTGGTACTGGGTCTTGTCCAAGGCCTGTGGCAACTACTGCCTGACTATTGCTAACATGTATTCAAGGATAGAAGGCTTTTTATTCAGCTGGTGGTGAATCCTGCTGAGACTAGCCACAGTAGCCAAGAACTAAAGAACATGGAGAAAATTATCAGAAATTTGTTCTTATTTAATTTTAATAAAACGGAAAAAACTCTTAGGAAGACTAATTTTTTAAAAAGCAAACACAAATTACCTATGTTAGGAATATTAGAGATGACATAAGTATAAATTATTTTAATATTAAAACTATAACAATTGAATATGAAAAATTTTAAACCAATAAATTTGAAAATTTGAATGAAATAAAAACATTCTCTGAAAACTCAACTTACCAAATGGACTTAAATTAAAAATCTGAGTGATTTGAAATCTCATGAAGAAATGAATTCAATTTAAGAAATCTTCCCACAATGAACATTTCAAACTATAATAGATTAACCTGTGCATTCTTCCAAACACCAATATTACACAAAATCTACCAGATAATAAAGATGGTACGCTTTCTACCTATTTGTATGGAGATTACATTACTGTGATGCCAAATCCCTACAGGAACAGGAAAAGAAAAGAAATTTACTGGCCAATATCTTCATCAATCTAGTTCAAAATCCTAAGTAAAATACCAGACAATAGAATTCAGTGATTAAAAAAGCAATATTCCAAGACTAAACCGTTTACTTCAGAAAACCAAGGGTATTTTTACACTTGTAAGTCTATCAGTGTAATACATAGAGTCTGTTCATCAGCATAGATGGAATTTATCCTTCTGAACCATGTGCTCCAAATATTAAAAGAAAAGGAATGCCTTTGATAAGATGAGCAAGTGCTGGTGTTTAACCAAGATGCGACATTTAGAAATGCACTAATGATGGAAAGTTTTTTTTTTTTTTTTTTTGGAGACGGAGTCTTGCTGTGTCGCCCAGGCTGGAGTGCAGTGGCACAATCTTGGCTCACTGCAAGCTCCATCTCCCGGGTTCGTGCCATTCTTCTGCCTCAGCCTCCCAAGTAGCTGGAACTACAGGCGCCCACCACCAGGCCCGGCTAAGTTTTTTGTATTTTTAGTAGAGACAAGGTTTCACTGTATTAGCCAAGATGGTCTTCATCTCCTGACCTCATGATCTGCCCGCCTCGGCCTCCCAAAGTGCTGGGATTACAGGCTTGAGCCACTGCGCCCGGGTGGAAAGTTTTTAAAAATTCTCTTTAAAATGACGTTATTTTAGTATCAGTAACAGCCTTGGGACAACAGAAGTGAAGAAAGCTTCATAGAATGTTTCATTATCCATTGTTAAGTGCTTAGAAAGACAAGAGTTAGCTCTGGGATTCATGGGAATATTACAACTTTCTAACAAGATATGAGGCATGATTGTGATATTTCCATAAACAAAAATAAAAACAAAATATTACAAGGAAACCACTGAAGTATGTCTGGTTAAACTCTTCTTGGAAAATATCTTATGAGTAAAACTCAGCACCTTCTCAGGCTTCCAACTCTACAGTGGGGTTGGCTAGAAATAAAGGAATATCATACTTTGCTTTTGAAAAGCAGAAAAATACTAGTTTTCCATTTTATTTGACTTAAAAATCTCTATCATATGTATTTAAGAACTAAGGTTGCCAATAATGTCAGTCCTTTTATTAATATTAATTTACATGTGTATTTATAATATACAAACGTTTATAAGAATATCTAAAGGATCAAGCACAAAAACAGGCAAGACTCCATAGGCTGATACAAATTTATTGAGGTTAACCCAAGAAAAATAAACTACAGATAGAATAAATATTCACAAACCTGAAAGGATACTTTAGCAATAAAACATATAGTGTCTGAGTTTAATTAATTCCTAACATGTTACAGTATTTTCCTCAAGGGCAGGAAACACAGTTTGGTAATCTTGAAGTCATCTCACTGGTAAACATTATGTTTGGAACTATAATCCGGGTAATTGTGTCAATCAAGGTTAAACCAGAGAGGCAGAATTAGTAGGAGATACACATTAAGAGATCTATTGCAAGGAAGTGGTTTACACCATTCTGATGACTGGGTAAGAATATCTGAAGTTTGTAGAGCAGGGCATCAGGAAGGGCAGGCTGGAACTTTCAGGCACAGAGTGAAGCTACTGTTCACCGAATGTCTTCTTCTTTAGCAAAGCCTCACCTCTGCTCTTAACTTTTCAACTAATTGAATCAGGTTCATCTAAAATAACCTCCATCACTTTAAGTCAGCTGACTATGGATTTAAATCACATCTACAAAATCTACAAAACATCTTTACAACAACATGATTTGTATTCAATAGAATAACTGCGGACTATAGCCTAATCAAATTGACACACCAAAAAGACAATCACAGTAATATATATGTTTAAACAGGAGGGTTTCCTGATTCCCCTCCCAGGATGTGAGACAAGGGTGTGGCTGGGCTGCTTGGTTGCCCCACAGCTCAAACCCCTAGCGGGAGCATGCAGACACGCAGGTGCAGAGGCCGGGGTGAGCGCTTTTGGGATCCTGCCCCACGACCAGCATCTAGGGGTGGGTGTCTGCAACTCCCAAAGCCCAAGTGGGCATGTGTTACAAAGCTCTTTCAGATTTGCCATCTGCAGACGGCTTGTGTGTTAATCAGCTCAGTGGACCCTCTTCCTTACCTCAAGGGCAGAGGGCCAGTGTGACAGTCTTCTGTATCTCGAGCTCCTGCCGAGCGTCTCGCAAGAATCACATCACTCCCAGGCTCAAAGGATGAGTGCAAGGTTTTCTTGAGTGGTGGAGGTGGCTCTCAGCAAGATGGATGGGGAGCCAGAAGTGGGGATGGAGTGGAAAAGTAGTCTTTTCTTGGAGTTGGGCTGCCCAGTGGCTGTTCTCCGACCATCCCTGGCCAAACTCCCCGCAGAGTTCAGATGTCCCTCCTCTTCTCCCTTTCTCTGCCACCTCCTTCCACCACCGCTGGTCTGCTGGTCTGCTGGTTTCGACAGACATTCAGCTGCCTGTGTGTGTGCCTGCTAAGGTCTCGGGTTTATATGGGGGCACAATTGGGGGACATGGCAGGCCAAAAAAATTTTGAGGCTGGAAAACAGAAATGCCTGTCCTCATTTAGCGCTGCAGGTCTTCAGGCTTAAGGGTGGGGCCTTTGCCAGGTAACCGCCCTCTTTTACCCAGTATTTCCGTCTCCTGTCCATATCATTTGAATTTAAGTATTGGTTGACTTCATCAAATCTCAAAGAGTGCTGAAGATTACTCAATTGAAATTCAAGTCCTGCTTTCTTGAAAAATCGGAGAATCAAATTAAGTTAGAGAAAGCTTAAATCTTTCTTACCGTAAATGTTTGTGTCAATCTTTATAAACACATATAATGATGAAGAGAAAGTATTTCTGCATACAGTTTTCTATAACAAAATGCCATTGAGCATGTATTTCTACTATCCCTCTTCCAAAAAATATTAAAATAAGAAAAAATAATTTTGTAGGCACTTCCAATATACTTGTCAATGATGAATAGCTTTAACACTGATATCCCTATGTATTGATACATTAACAGAGAATTAAAGGAGTTGTTTTCATAATCCTTAATAAGTATGGTAAAACCATTGAACTATAGGAAGATAGAGAGGATTCTTATAAATATATACCATGTAAAAATACACCATGGAGTATCTACAACAGTTTAGAACAAATGGAGCAACTTTAATTCTTTTCTTCTGGCCTTATGATTGGCATTGTTTACAATTACATGGTTTGCTCTTGGTGACAGCATAACAAGAAAGGCAACTAAAGATTAAGGTAAAAGGAGTTATTACTGTCTTAAAATTTATCTAAGTACAATTGACCTTATTTTCTTCTAAAATTGTAATATATATTATATATAAAATACATAGATTTATTCAGGTATTCACTACTACAGTCAGAATATGTATCAGTTCCATCTCCCAAAATACACTCTTGGACTTCTTACTTGTAATCAAGTCCCCTCTGTATGCTTAATTCCAGGCAACCATTGATTTATTCCCTATCCCTATAGTTTTACTTTTTAAAAGTATTTCAAATTGATGGAACATTCTGAGACTGTCTTCATTCAACATAATATTTTTGACATACATCCCTGTTATTGTGTCAATAGTATCAATAGTATTTTTTCCTTTTGGTTACTGAGAGTATTTAATTACATGGATGTACCGTGATTTGTTTATCCATTCTCCAAGGAATGACATTTGGATTGCTTAGAGGTTTTGGCAGTTATAAATAAAGACACTATAAACATTTGTGTGCATGCATTTGTGTGAACATATGTTTAAATTTCTATATGTGGAATACCTAGAATGGGGATTGCTGGATTGTATGGTAAAGATATGTTTCTCTTCACAAGAACCTGCCAAACTATTTTATGGAATGACAGTACGATTTTGCATTCCAACTGGCAATGCATGAGAGTTCTAGTTGCCCCACATCCTTGCCAACTTTTGGTATTGTTAGGTTTTCTTTTTGTTGTTGTTGTCATTAATGGTTTTAGTCATTCTTATAGCCTTGTAGTGATATCTCATTGTGGCTTTGATTTGCATTTCTCAAATGGCTAACAATGTTAAGTTTTTTCATATGGTTATTATCTATCTGTATATCTTCTCTGGTAAAGTATCTGTTCAGATATTTTGCCTGTTTTTTAATTGAGTTAGTTGTTTTATTATTGCTGAATTTTGAGGCTTCTTATGAATTATAGTACTTTCTCCTATGTGACTTCTCAGTTAATTAATAATTTCCTTCACATGAAAAAAGTTTTTCTAATATTGACGAAATCCTAATTTATCAATATTTTTCTTTAACCAATCATGCTTTTGGTGTCATATCTAATAACTTCTTCCCTAACATGTAGTTATGAAAATTTTCTTTTTATCAGGAAGTTTTATAGTTTTACAATTTGTATTTAGTTATTTGGTCCATTTTAATTTTTCTATAAGGTGTGAGGTTGAGGTTCATTTTTTTCTTTATAAATGGATGTCTAATTGTTTCAATACCATTTGTTTATTGAAACAAATGGTAAGATTGTTTTTGCTGTATTGAATTGCCTGTGGGCCTTTGTCAAAATTAATTTGTCATGCTTTGTTGGAGGGAGGGTTCTTTTCTAGAAACACTATTAATTTTTTTTTTGTTTGTCCATATTACGTCCTAAATACTAAAGCTTTATAAAAAGTCTTAAATTAGTGTGAGTTCTCCAAATTCCTTTTTTTCAAAACTTTTTACTATTCTAGCTATTTTGACATTTTCTATAAATTTTAGAATATTCTTTTCTCTGAATAAAAAATTCCTTTTGAGATTTGTATGATAACATAGATCAATTTGGGGAGAATTGACATCTTAAATAGATTGAGTCTTCCAGTCTGTATTATATATATCATCTTTAAATTCTTTTATTAGCATTTTGTCATTTTGAGTATACAGATTCTGTTTTAAAATATGCATATTTATAAACCTTTTGGAGCCATTGTAATGGACATTTAAAAAAATAGTTTCTAATTGTTCATTACTAGTAAATGGAAATATGACTGAGTTTTTTATGGTGAGCTCATATCCTATGACTTGCTAAGCTCACTTATTAGTTCTAGGAGACCTTTTTTTCCTGTAAATTCCTTTAGATATTATCCATAGGCAATTGTTATCTGCAAATAGAAACAATGTTATTCTTTCCTTCCAATGAATTTCTTTTATGTATTTTTTACTGCCCTTATTACAGTTTCTGGAATATATACTACAATGTGGGATAGGAGTGGTTAGAAAAGTGGCAACAATTTAATCCTGGCCATGTTCCCAATCTTACGAGGAAAAAAAAACCCATCTTTTCTCATTAAGCCTGATGATACCTGTTGGGGTTTTTGTGTAGATTATTGTTATCAATTAAAAGATGTTCACTGGTATTCTTAGTTGACTGAGAGTTTTGCTCCTTAATAGAGATTGAATTTTATCAAAAATTTTTGCATCAATTAACATCATTTGCTTTCTACTTTTTAAATTAATATTTGAATATTAAACCAGCCTTGCATTCCTAGGATAAGCCCACTTCATGTGGTGTATTATTTATCTTCTTTACCACTTCTGTGAAACTTTTCACTTCACAAGATCCATGCTTTCCAGCCCTCTGGAAAGAAAGCCAGGGTTTTATTTTCCCTACTCTGTTGCATACTTGGAATGACTGTGGCTGCCTTAGAGGCCAACCAATAAGAGGATGGGGAGGGAGGGAGGGAGGGAGGCAGAGAGAGAGAGGGAGAGAAAGAGAGAGAGAGAGAGAGAATATGAATTGAGATTTTGTGATTCTTTTCACACTCTTGGAACCAAAATTCCTCTGGACAGAGAGAAGGGCTCACCTCCCTTACAGTTGTAATTACCTGTCTGAATGTTGATGCCATTGCCTCCTCTACTGCCTGGGACTGGAAGAGGAGAGAATGGATGAAATGAAAGTACAAATATTTCCTTAACTCTCTCTTACCTGTTAGGGATTTCTTTCCCACTCCTCAAATAAGAAACAGAGACTTTTCTATGGCACCTTTTCTGAATGCACTTAGTGAGCATGGGTCTTAAGCTTCCTTTGAGTCCAGCCTTGGAACTAATGGAAAGTATAAAATAAAGTGAGAAGTTTCCATTTTTTTGCTACATGAAATTCTGGCACTTTTGCCCAATTCCACCTTCTCCCATTTATTTTCCAGAGTCCTCAGAAAGCTTCTTCATGCATTCTATCTAGAAGTTTTAGGTGCATTCGGTGGGAGTATGCTTACTTCATCTTATTCAATACTGGAACTAATATAGATTTTTTTGGGTAAACATAGTAAATGAAATAAATATCCTTCATGCCTTGGATAGAATATACTTACTGGTAATGTTTTACCTTAAAATGCATTTTTATTTGACGTAGCTAAGATGGTTAATTCTTCTGCATAATTGGACTGTACGGTTTATTAATTAGCAAATTTCAGTCCTCAGAAATTACAGTAGAAAAAATGCATACCATAGATTTTTAAATAAAAAACCAAACAGATCTATAGACTACATATATAATAAAAAGCTAACTACTTTATAGTTTAATGGTTTGAAAATAATAGCATTTCCCTAAATTCTCATTAATAACACATTTGTTATTGGGATCAGCTTTTTGAATCTATCATTAGATACAGTTCATTATGTGGCCTTGCATTATCCACACTTGTAATCATCCACACTTGCTTAGCACTACTTATTCTTAGCAAGGTTGAAGCTTTTGCATTTTTTTCATCTAAGTGCTTTAGGTGGGATAGCAGGGTGATGGTGGGAAAAAAAGCAATGTGCTTGATGCATGAGCAAATACACTGACTTGAGTTTTCCTATTGAAAGGAGTTATCTCTCATCTGGCACCTTTTAGCTAAAAATATTTGATGTTTGTTTTGACTATTACCTCTGTTGCTGAACCCTGAGTTAAAAAAAAAAAGTTACATATCTATAACTGAGGATTTCTAGGTTCCTGGATACTAAAGACTAACTGAAGAATTATTTGGCATACCTTTGCCTAAAATGCCTATGGCCAGAATTTCTTAGAGGGCAGTCAGCACAAAGAGTATGAGACAGACAAGCCAGAGCAACTGGGTTCTAGATCCAGTTTTCCCTAAAGCATTGCCTTATATAGGGGTTTGGGTTTTTCACACTAAAACACCCATTGTCTCACTTAGTCTACCCAACCCTGCTGTAGTATTTCCCCATTTTAGGGGTAAGAAACAAAGGCCAAAGCAGTTAAGATCTACTCTGTTAATCTGTTAATCTTAGATTCTTCTCACTTGAATGCTACTAGCCAGCTGTGTTACTAGGAAACAGTTTGTTGATCTGTAAACTCAATTTTTCCAAGGCCTTTTCAAGTATGATTGTGTCACATTTATACATTTTAGAAACCTATAAACCATAATATGTTACTTTACAAATGACACCTTAGTAAAATGCATTATTTTTGGCAGTTCACCAATCTACATATGTCTCAGATTCTGTCAGTGAAATACAAAGCATTCCTTTTGACCACACTCCACTAAATAAGTACTGGCTGTGGATCATAGAAGCATATGTGACACATGATTAATATGATTAATAACATATGATTCATATGATTACTTAATTACATGATTGCTTATTGTCTTTACAGAATTATTTAATTGGAAAATTGTGATCTATTTTAAAAGCTATTAAATTTATTGGATTACAACCACCCGTCCAAATCCCTCTCAATCTAACTTGTCTCACTAACATACACATTCAATAGAATGGCAAAAATATGAATAGACAATTCATTGAAGAGGAAATGTATTTAGACAAGATAGAGGGTAGAAGATAGGTAGATAGATAGATAGATAGATAGATGATAAGTAAATACATACTTAGCCTCGGTAATAGCCAAGAAAATACAAATTTAAATGAGACACCACTTTACAAACATATGGTAAAGATATATGGAAATGGGAAACTTTATATACTGGATTATGTTAATATTCTTAAAACCCTTTATAGAGTCTCTGGCATATCGTAAGAATTTAAAATTGCTTGTTAAAACTCAATCAAATAATTAAATAATTAAACTGCTGGTGAAAGTGTGAATTGTTTCAAACCTTATAGAAAGTTATCTGGAAATACCTATAAATATTAAAAGTTAACATCTGAATGAACATTGCTACTTTTGGCTAATAATTTACAGCAATAAAAGCACCAGTACATAAGAATATAGGTAGAAGACATTTATTTCAACAAAAATACTGAAAGTAAAATGAATATTCAGTAGCAGGGGAACACTGAATAATTTTATCAGCCAGAGTCAAAGAGAACAGAGAAGTCATGATCATTTGAAGAGGGTTTATCCATAAAGGAAGTATTTTAAAAATATAATTAGTATGTAGGGAAACCACAAGTGTTACTTCCATGACCAAAGTTTAGTAGCATTGGAGTTGCTACCCTCCCTAAGTCCAAAGAGAGGAACCTGTGCAAAGTTCAGAAGAAAGTAGAGGAGAGGGCCCGGGTGCAGTGGCTCACACCTGTAATCCCAGGACTTTGACAGGCCGAAGTGGGTGGATCACCTGAGGTCAGGAATTCAAGACCAGTCTGGCCAACAGGGCAAAAACCCACTTCTAGCAAAATTACAACAATTAACCAGGGGTTGTGGTGCGCTACTCGGGAGACTGCGGCAAGATAATCGCTTGAACCCGGGAGGTGGAGGTTTCAGTGAACCACTGGACTCCACCTGGGTGACTGAGCTCTGTTAAAAAAAGAAAGAAAAGAAAAGAGGAGAGGAGGGGAGGGGAGGGGAGGGGAGAGAAGAGGAGAGGAGAGGAGAGGGAAAGACTTCCTTGAGAGGAGAAAGTGGCATTCGGCTGAAAAACACTCAAGATGAGTCTGACTTGCACGAAGGTAGCCAGGGAATAAATATGCTGTCCTCACCTTTTTCTCCTCTTGTTAATCTCCTATTTGCCAACCCAACCAGAGAGCAAGGGAAACCATGGGAGTTTGCCTCCTGGAGAGCAGCATAGAGGTGAGTGGCAAGCAGATCTGGGTAGTCAAGCAGAAGGTATCCAGAACGATATTCAGATTCCATGGACACTGTGGAATAATACACAGTGGCTAAAAAGATGAATTGATATGGATAACTATACATGATACATATTCAGGAAAAAAACTGAAGTGTAGAGTTTTAAATATTATTTTTTAAAAAATAATTATCTGTATGTATATACACGTGTCTGTATATATTTATGTATAAACCTATGTTTTGTATTATTCTATGACATGGTCAGTCAATTATGGCCAGGAAAGGGTCAGGGAATAAAAACAGTTTCTTATATTCATAGGTCCTGTAGACAGGAGGCACTGCACACCACACAGAGGTGCATGGAAAAGACACCAGGGTAGTCGGGTGCAAGAAGACAGGAACAACAGGAAGGTTCAGGCCACTGCCTTTACTGAGGTTTCCATGGTAAAAGCAAAGCAGGCAGGGTGAACAGTTTAGGATTGACGAATTTGCATAATTTTGGTGGGCTTTGACTAGAGGGGTGATCTCAAGTTGCTTGGTACCTGGCTCTGAATAATTAAAGTAGAGGAATATTGTATCCTTGGGTGGTTGGACCACACAAAGGCAATATGGCCCTAACTGGTCAGTTTGTTTATTAAAGTCACGCTCCTGGCTAGGCCCTTTGTGGTCTTTAAGAATTAGCTAGCCCTTGTGGGGCAGTCTGTCTTCAGCCAGAAAAGTTTTTTTTAAGAGGTCAAAACATCATACTATAGAGAAAATGAATATTTACAGTACAAATATATATACACATACAATCATGTATATATTGTATATAAGTATGTATATATAGTGTTTGTGCAAAAAATGATATTAGGAAGAGTGTTTTTCACATTGACTTGAATACACTGGATATTTGGTGTGAATGTGAAAGGTGTGGAAGAAAGGCAGATATAGGGTTAGAGAAGGAAGGAGATTGTTACTTCTCCTTTATGCCTACATCCTTAGAGTTCCTACAGAGTGCATTCACTTGTTATTTAAAAATCTAAGAGTTTAATGCCATGAGAAAAACAGGAAAGAAAAGAAACTTTAAGACATTGCGTCTATGAGCTAAAATATAAAAGTGTAGTCCAAGTCTCTCCAGCATTTCTTTTCTTCCTGAAGAAAATAAACACCCAGTGAAAATTTGATGGGTCTTGGTGAGTGTAAAGTCACTTTTCTAGAGTTCTTTTGTGTGTATACCTTGTTTTTTCTAAGTGATTCACAAGTACCACTCTATCTTGGAGGAATGATGTAACAAGCGTTCAGGAGACACCATGAGCACTACTTCTTAAGCGAGAGCGATTCTGGAGAACCTGAGTGGATTAAAACACACACACACACACACACACACACACACACACACTCACGCATACTGTCTTACTCATACGCATAATCTGCTCCTGAGATAACCTCTAGTTAAGTTTCATTAAATCATTAACCATTCTAGAAAATATTGACTATTATGTGAAAAATATACTTTTTGTGAAAGAACATAATATTGAAAGATAAGTAAATTTTGCAAAATTACATACTGAACGTATTAAAATAATTTTAAAACACCTTTAAAATAACTACTTTAAACCATTAAGATATAAGTAAAGTCTAGAGTATTCTCCTATGTTCCCAGCAGAGTTTAACCTTTATCTTATAAATATAAATGTTCCATGTAGATGGAAATTCCTGAGGACTGTAATATCTGGGAACTAATATTTTTCCTTTAGGCTGCAGGAGTGTACAATCTTTTGGCTTCCCTGGGCCACACTGGAAAAAGAATTGTCTTGTGCCACAGATAAAATATACTAATGATAGCTACTGAGCTAAAAAAAAAAATCTCAAAAAATCTCATAATGTTTTAACAAAGTTGATGAATTTGTGTGGGGCCGCATTCAAAGTCTTCCTAGGCTGCATGCGGCCCATGGGCCGCAGGTTGGACAGAATATGAGATCAATAGCTTTTCAAAACTCATCTTGGAAGCCATTATCCTTAGCACACTAACACAGAAACTGAAAAACAAATACTGCCTGTTCTTACTTATAAGTGGGAGCTAAATGATGAGAACACATGGACACATATAGGGGAACAACACACACTGGGGTCTTTCAAACGGTGGATGTTGAGAGGAAAGAGAGGATCAGGAAAAATCACTAATGGATACTAGGCTTAATACATGGGTGATGAAATAAGCTGTACAACAAACCCCCACGACACATTTACTTATGTAAGAAACCTGCACTTGTACCCCTGAACTTAAAAAAAAGAGATATGAGTGCCTATACATACTATGAATTCATTTGTGCTGCTTCCATCTTAAATGAGAAATATTGAGAAAATGTTAATACCATTAGAAGAGTAATGGATTAGAGGAGTAATGGAGTAAGAAACCAAACTGCTTCTTAAGGATTTCAAAATCCAACTGTAATTTGAAGTCTAAAAGGAATGGTGACCTTTATTTACTTGTGCTTGAAAAACAGCTTCCCAATCCTCAACCACAAGTAATTACAGTCATGCATTGCTTAACAACGTGGGTATGTTCTGAGAAATGCGTCCTTAGACAATTTCCTCATTGTCCAAATATCAAAGAGTATACTTACACAAACCTTGATGGTATAGCCTACTACAAACCTAGGCTATATGGCATAATCTATTGCTTCTAGGCTACAAACCTGTACAGCAAGTTACTATATTGAGTACTATAGGCAATAGTAACACAATGGTAAGTATTTGTGAATTAAACATATGTAGATATAGAAAGGATACCGTAAAAATGTTAAATAAAAGATTTTTTTAAATGGTATACTTGTATAGGGCACTTACCATTAATAGGGCTTGCAGAACTGAAAGTTGCTCTGGGTGAGTCAGCGAGTGAATGGTAAGTGAATGTGAAGGCAAAGGACATTACACCACTGTAGACTTTATAAACACTGTACACTTAGGCAACACTAAATTTATTTTTAAACCTTCCATCTTCAATAATAAATTAGTCTTAGCTTACTGTAACTTTTTTACTTCATAAACTTTTAACTTTTTAACTTTTTGCTTTTAATAATAACAGCATAAAACAATGTATAACTCTACAAAAATATGTTCTATCCTTATAAGCGTTTGTTTTTAATTTTTTTTTCTTTTTAAACTTTTTTTTGTTAAAAATGGAGACACAAACACATTAGCCTAGGCCTATACAGGGTCAAGACCAAGATGTCACTAGGCGATAGGAACTTTTCAGCTCCATTAAAATCTTATGGGACCATCATCATATATGCAGTCCATTGCTGACCCAAAACATCATTATGTAGTGCATAAATGTAGATGCTTACTCTCTGCTCAGTCCCAGTTTTGGATAAGCACTGTTAGTAGTATAAACATTCCCTTTCATCTGCAATGCCCAAGTTTCTGCGTAGCTTGCATTAATATTCAATAGTCTAAGGGATTCTTGTGAGTGAACTATTGAGAAAATATGGATTTTTCTCTTCCTATGCAAATGATATTTGTAATTTGAAGATCAAGCAGAAGTTTTCACTAGGGCTTATATCTGATTTTAAACTACCAGGTGTGTGAAATACAGCAGGTTTTTATTTTAGTGTTTCTACGTAGTCCTTTGAAATACTTTAGAAATATAAGATGTCTTAAAGATTTTGATACCGTTAAGAGTACTTTGCATGTTCACGGTAGGTGATTAGCAACACAGATGAAGTGGCTGAAGATGGCTTCAATAAAGATAGATTGCTCATAATTCACATAAACTAATTTAGCTTTGTAATACAAGTAGGGAAAAAAGACTGTGCAGATAAATGAACCTTCAAAAAAGAAGATACCACTTCTATGTTTCTCTCATATCAGCCTCATGACTGGAATTTAAATGGAGCAAAGCATACTGGGATCTGACCTACTTTTGAAACAGGGAAACATAATAATCATTTGTAGGCAACTGTACAATGAGGGAATTCAATGAGGCCCTTCCTTCAGCAGCAACTTATCTCAAAGTCAGAAAGTTATTCTTTAAGTCTGGAATGTTGGTTAAATGTTAATCTGGTAATAATTTCTATTTCTTCTGGTCAATTGGGATTCCCTAAATACTTGTGAATTTTTATTGTTTACTGGAGTATTTTGTATAACTCCACCCCCGTTATTCACAGATACCCATGTTTATAACACGTTTTCTATTTTTAAAGTATTTTCAAATGTCATTGACTTTCAAATATTACCTTTCACAATGTAACTTGCTGATCTTATTTAAAAACACATGCCAGACTTGGACTTGCTACAGATAACACACTACACTGGCACAGCTGTTTCATCAGCCTTACCTGGGATCATTTTCAAAATTCCAGGGCAAAGCAGGAGTTCCACAACTAAATGGCTGGAATATTTCCAGTCTCACAGCGCTGAGTCAGTATGACACACAGACAGTGAGCCAAAGCCACATTAGGTTCTCAGGTCTAGAAGATACCAAACAACTGGTGCTCTCTGTTCTCTCTTCCTCTCTCTGTCTTTCTCTCTCTCACGTTGAAGGAAATATGGAAACTTTTACATTATGGGCCCAGAGTCTATTGGGAAGAGTACTAAGAGAGCCAAGCTGTATGTGCGAGCTCTGTGGGTAGGAACATAAGTCACACTGGGATCTTTCCAGGCATGGATGCAAATGTGGAGTGTGTCGCCCATCATTAGTATCAACTTCAGACGCGAAAGGTGGCAATTATATAGCTGATTTTTAAAAGGAAAAACATGTGTAGCAAAGAATTGATAAAAGGATATTAAAATGTAACTCTCCTATTTTAACTCATAGGATCGGAGCCTGGAGTTTAGGACGTTTTGTTCATACTTAAGCAATGGACTTATGTACATTAATGTGGGGAAAAACTGCATCAGGTTTAAATTTTGATGATATAAAATACATAATCTACCAGACTGAAATTATACCCTTGACATTGCAGAATTATAACTTGAGCTAAAAAGATCATTACTAGTGAAATCAGAATGTTGTTTATAATCACAAATTCAATATAGGAAGCTACACATCAGTAACACTGAAATAGCTAATCTCATAATTGCTTACTCTGTTTTAGGAATTCAACTTCGTACTTCTGGGTGACTGAAAGCAGTGGTATAGGAGGAGGTTCATAAAAGTATATGAAAGGTCTTACAACAAAGAACAAACAGGTGATTGTTACTGGAAAACTTGTATAAGCATGTCCAAGTTTGAAAATTGTAATGTCTTCCCATACCTTCAATCACCAACATTTGAGCACATAGGAAGCTTTCATTCTGGTAGAAAATAGAACAGAAAGTAAAAGAGAACAGTAAGGAGCTAAGTGCATAAGTAACCAGTAGAGAAAAGCAAAGACCATGGCTATTTTGTGATGCTGGGGAAGGCAGGACAAATTACCACCAGATGATATGACAAACTTCTTGTGAAATATGCTGCTAGAGAACACTTACAGGTTAATATCACAGGAAGGGTGCTAGTAAAAGAGTCTTTACCTGAAGAAAATAATTTCAACTCTTTTCTAAGTACTTATCGCTCACAGTCTATTTTCTTCTTTATTCCTATGGTGTGTCTAGTAAAGAGATTATACCAGGCAACAATTTTTAACAGTGTCATGTCACACAGCATGTTTGCAGGTTGGAGCCTACTGAATATACTTATTGACTAGTGCTAAATTTTTAATGGTAGTCCATGATTTAATAATGACCTATACAGGTCCCTGCTGCCTCTCAATGTTACTGATTTTCCCTCACTGTCACTGGCTGTCTTCCACTCCCCCATACTGTGTTAGCTCTTGGGGAAAAATAATCGCTATCATTAGGGAGCCTGTGGATTCAAAACAAAGGAAGACACAAAGAGGTGAAAAGGCAATAAAATATTACATATATATATATATATATATATATAGTATGTATGTGTGTGTGTGTGAAATATATTTTAGGAGAAGCAGAGTTTTATACTCTTAGACTGGGCTGATAGGCCCACTCTGTGACCCACTGCCAAATCTAACTTCTTCATATGCTTGCTGGCTGAATTTTTCACTTAACTTCATATTGGGTCAAGAGTTCAAAGGCCTCTTGTTGGGTTCCAAGAATTAGCATGAGTGTTTTAGTATCTATTGAGTGACTGATAAGTAATGAGCTCTGTGATAGACATGTATTCTCACAACTACTCTGTGAGCTATAATAATATTAATCCAATTTAAAATAGAGGGGAGCAAAAGCTCAGAAAAAAGGGTTAAGTAATTTACCAAGACAAGGGTGATGGAGCCAAAATTCAGATATGTCGAACCCCAGAGAATATCTCTGCTGCTTCTTCTGCTATTCCACATTGCCTTTGCAATGTTACCAGCACTTTATATTTTAATGTGATTTAACTCAATCTGGAGCCATTCATTCATCTGGATTCAACAAACACTTGTTGAGCACTGTGTGGAGTACTATTTTACTTCCTGAAGCCTCGCTGAGATGAGCGCACTGAGGAATTTGAGTTTGGTGTGGGAGTGGGTTAAGTGGCTGCATGTTGATTATTTAGCATAAGCATAGATGGGCAATACCTGATAAAGGTCCCTAAGGACTTCATGGACTAAGAATTAGAAAATAAACTAGATAATGGAGAGTAAGAAGGTACTAATGACTAATTTTACATCTTTTAAAAGCATCACCAGGTTTGATAGCTTTTAAATTGTCAACCTGGCTAAGTTGAACTACATTTCCCTAAATTCCTTGTATGTTCCTGGTTAAAGTAGGTACCAAGAAATATTTTAGGAGAGATTTTGAGGGCAAGTGAAGCAGCACCCATTTTGTCTTTATGCTCAGGTCAAGGCAGGCACTTTTGTAGCTTATGCATGTTGTCACTACTGTGCTTGCTCATATTATACCAGTAGGAGTCCTAGCCAAGCTGCACTGCCTTACCTTCCCTGACTCTCCTTTAGGTTCTCTGACTTCTGGTCCAGGGCATGTTTAACTCCATGACGAAGGGTACCAGCTTCTCCTGGAGGACAGCCACTTCCTCAAGGTTGGCGGCAGTTCCCCTCTGTCCTCGTAAGTTTATAATCACCTCCTGCTCGTTGGTTCCGGATTGTCCCAGTGCTCCGCCACTTCATATCCATCTTCCCTTCCCAACTGTCTGTGCCTATTGTATTTCAAGTTCCAGCACCAGACACAGAAGAAATGGTCTGAGACTGTTTAATCAGCTTCCACAATTGTGTGAAGTCAAATTGTGTCCGGAATTGGTGGGTTCTTGGTCTCACTGACTTCAAGAATGAAGCCGCGGAGCCTCGCAGTGACTGTTACAGTTCTTAAAGGCGGCGTATCCGGAATTTATTCCTTCTGGTGTTCGGATGTGTTCGGAGTTTCTTCCTTCTGGTGGGTTCGTGGTCTCGCCTGCTCAGGAGTGAAGCTGCGAACCTCCGTGGTGAGTGTTACAGCTTTTAAGGCGGCGCGTCTGGAGTTATTCGTTCCTCCTGGTGGGTTTGTGGTCTCGCTGGCTTCAAGAGTGAAGCTGCGGACCTTCGCGGTGAGTGTTACAGCTCATAAAGGCAGTGTGGACCCAAAGAATGAGCAACAGCAAGATTTATTGCAAAGAGCTTAAGAACAAAGGCTCCACAGTGTGGAAATGGACCGGAGCAGGTTGCCACTGTTGGCTCGGGCAGTCTGCTTTTATTCTCTTATCTGGCCCCACCCACATCCTGCTGATTGGTAGAGCCGAGTGGTCTGTTTTGACAGGGCGCTGATTGGTGCGTTTACAATCCCTGAGCTAGACAAAAAGGTTCTCCACATCCCCATCAGATTAGCTAGATGCAGAGTGTCCACACAAAGGTTCTCCAAGTCCCCACCAGAGTAGCTAGATACAGGGTGTTGATTGCTGCATTCACAAACCCTGAGCTAAACACAGGGTGCTGATTGGTGTGTTTACAAACCTTGAGCTAGATACAGAGTGCCCATTGGTGTATTTGCAATCCCTGAGCTAGACACAAAGGTTCTCCACATCCTCACCAGATTAGCTAGATACAGAGTGTGGACACAAATGTTCTCCAAGTCCCCACCAGAGTAGCTAGATACAGAGTGTCCATTGGTGCATTCACAAACCCTGAGCTAGACACAGGGTGCTGATTGGCGTGTTCACAAACCTTGCGCTAGATACAGAGTGCCGATTGGTGTATTTACAATCACTGAGCTAGACATAAAGGTTCTCCACCTCCCCACCAGACTCAGGAGCCCCGCTGGCTTCACCCAGTGGATCCTGCACCGGTGCCGCAGGTGGAGCTGCCTGCCAGTCCCGCGCCGTGCGCCCGCACTCCTCAGCGCTTGCGTAGTCGATGGGACTGGGCGCCATGGAGCAGGGGGCGTCGCTCGTCGGGGAGGCTGCGGCCGCACAGGAGCCCACGTTGGAGGGGAGGCTCAGGCATGGCGGGCTGCAGGTCCCGAGCGCTGCCCCGCGGGGAGGCAGCTAAGGCCCGGTGAGCGCAGCGCTGGTGGGCCGGCACTGCTGGGGGACCCAGTGCACACTCCGCAGCCGCTGGCCCGGGTGCTAAGCCTCTCATTGCCCGGGGTCGGCAGGGCCGGCCGGCTGCTCCGAGTGCGGGGCCCGCCCAGCCTACGCCCACCCGGAACTCCAGCTGGCCGGCAAGCGGCGCGCGCAGCCCCTGTTCCCGCTCGCGCCTCTCCCTCCACACCTCCCGGCAAGCTGAGGGAGCCGGCCCTGGCCTTGGCCAGCCCAGAAAGGCGCTCCCCGAGTGCAGCGGCGGGCTGAGGGGCTCCTCAAGTGCCGCCAAGGTGGGAGCCCAGGCAGAGGAGGCCCGAGAGCGAGCGAGGGCTGTGAGTACTGCCAGCACGTTGTCACCTCTCAAAATTCCTATACTAAACCTTGCTTGTCTGATAGTATCCTAATAGGTGAGGAAGGGAGAGATCTAAATGTTTTCCGTCCCACTTTCTAGACCACATGACCTACCTGTATCTAATACTCTTTCAACATCAAATGTTTATGTTCCCCAGAGACTGCATGCCTCTTTTCTCCTTGGTTCATCTGGTCTCCCTAAGCCACCTCCTACAGTCCATGTTTTCAACTACCTCTAAGAGCCACTATAAACTACAACTACCACTCAGTATCGGTAGGCTGAATTTCTCTTGCAAGCTTCAATCCTGTATATCCAATTGCCTATTGAACATGCCCACTTAGATGTTTGCACTACATACAAACATTTAATTTGTTCAGAATCAAAGTTATTATTGCTCACCCCATCCTCTGAAAAAAACAAACAAACAAACCACAAATGAACTGAAAGATAAGCAAGCAGCCCTCTTCTCCCAATGATTTTTCTTATTAGAATGACCATCCATCTAGTGCTCAAGCTAAAATGCCAGTTTCCTTTCATACCTCGCTATTCTCCACACCTAATCACTCAGCCATACATTTTCTAAACATCTATCAAATCCATTCACATTTTTCCAAGCCAGCCATTCTCCAAGATTTATCTGTTATTAAATGTGCATCTTGTAAGACATACAAAATACATATATTTGCTGTACACATTATATATAATAATTATTTGCAATATGTACTTTGTATATATTTACATATATGAGCTCATGTTATGCATACTTTTCTGAAACTTGCTTTTTCACTTAATTTTTGTAAACAGTCTTTTTAACTATTGAAAAGTATTATGTGTCATGAGAGTACCATTATTTATTTAAATTATGGAACTAGTAGGCACATGTGGTTTAAATGCATGCAGAAATCTATGAAATAGAGAGTAAAATCTACCATTTTTCATGGTTTCCTTTCTATTCTGCTGTTGCTGCCACTGCTAAAAGTTTATTACACTGGTCACACTGAGTTTAATATAACAACTTTAAATCTTGTGCTATACTTCTATTTTTTGATTTGTCAACATTAAACAGTAACTATTTACTTCCTTCAATAAAGTCTGAGAATTCACTGTAGTTAGACTATTGTCCATGACCCTGCTACAAATTCAACGTTTTTTACTGATTTAGTTTTAGTTTTTTTGTGTAGTAATTTCAACTTTAAACTAAACCATATTTTTATGGCTTTATATCTTCTTTTATCAACGTTTAACATTATCTACTGAGTCTCCTCTATGAAAGATGAGCTAATGATTAACGCACTGGCTTTTTCTCCATCTTATTTTTTCTGTTCCATGCCTCAGCTTCCATCATGTCTATCATGATTTTGGCAACATCAAGATTAATAATATTGATCAGTATATTCAGGTACATCACTCCACTTAAATTTACTCTCCTTTATTTGTAGGTTTTTAAATAAAGGCTGAAAACCAATAAATAACATTTTTATATCCACATTTAACTACTATTTACTGTAGAATCAAATAAGATATGTGGGTCATAAAAAGAGCAATAAAACCCTATGTAACTGAAGCTTCTAAATGGCAAATGGCTAATGGCTTCTGTTGTTGTTTTATTTTTTTCTTTCCAGAGTCCTTCACTTTTTCTAGGTCATATTCAAATTTTTCTTATATCCTATGTAATACTTCCTTGGATTACCAGGAGCATCTGCAGCTGGAGAACTTAAGTTCATTATTTATTGCAGCTGGAAACTGTAGGGAAGCATCTCACTCACTAAGGAGTGTTAGAATGAACCTACTATTGGATTTAGAATTATTTTACATGATTCGGGAGAGTTTAAGTAAGTAGGGCTTTCTTTATATTGTATGCTCTCAGGTAGTGAAGTAATTCTGTGATTGGATGTCCTAGTAAATCTATCTAGGAGGAGAGAACATTAAATAAAGGTTAAAGATATAATTGATAAGGAAAAAACTGGCACTCTTACTAGACGAGATAGGAAGATGCTGGTCACATTTGTGGTTTGAAAAATATTCATGTTTTGTCTGTGTTCAGACATGATTACGTAGTAGTCTTTATTTCTCTTATTTCATCATGGTCACAGAGTGAACTTGTCTCATCTTGATATTCTATGAAACTGCTTATGTTCAACAGGAAAAACCAAGGCCTATCTGTGAGTGCTAGGACCAACACCAAGACTTAACTACTACCAGGCCACCTGTTCCAGAATGCTGATTTTGGGCTGCTATTTATCTATCTATCTATCCATCCATTAATATCTATCTAATCTTCCATCTATTGTCTGTCCATATATTGCTTTGACCCTTGAACAACACAAGTTTGAACTGTTTGGGTCTCCTTTTGCATGGATTTTCTTCCACCTCTGCCACCCATGGGACAGTAACACTAAGCCTTTCTCTTTCTCCTTTGTCTTAGCCTACTTAATTTGAAGACAATAAGAATGAAGACATTTATGATGATATACTTCCACTTAATAAATATTAAATGTTTTCCTTATGATTTTCTTAATAGTTTTTCTCTAGCTTACTTTATTGTAACAGTACAGTATATAATACATATAACATGCAAAATATGTGTTAATTGACTATACCATTGGTTAGACTTCTTGTTAACAGAAAGCTATTCATAAAAGTTTTGAAAAATAAAAAGTGATATTCAGATTTTTTACTGCATGGGGGTCAGTGTCCATAACCCCCATGTTATTCAAGGGTCAGCTATATATTATGTATACCTTGTATAAAATCTTACATATATACATATATGTGTATGTACAGGTATATACATAATCTTATATATATAATCCTATACATATAAAATCTTACACATATTCCTATACGTGCATAACATGTGGTTTTTGTATATGTGTTTGTGTATATATAGATACATATAAACACATATGTACATATACATATATATGTGAGGATACCAGTGGTTTCTAACTTGAGGTGATTTTGATCCCCCGCCTTTACCAGACAATGATGCTGCTAAATATGCCACAAGGCACTTGATACATTTTTACAATAAAGAATTATCTGACCCAAAGTGTCCATGGTGCCAAAATTGAGAAACTCTAATATGCACATATATATGTGTGTGTATATGCATATCAAATCATATGTGTACATACATATTCTTACATATAAACATATATGTGTATGTGTGTGCTTAATAGATTAGAAATTTTCTGAGTTCCTCCATATCCCCTAATTTTTATTTTTTTCTCAAAATTTGTTTACATATAGAATTATAGGCTTAAAATTAGAAAACATTACTCCACTGTCTTCTATTATTCATTATTGCTGATGAAACTAAGGTAAATATGATATGTTTCTTAATATTTTTTTACTCTCCCTTTTCTCTCTTGTGATCTTTCAGGGTTTATCTACATGTCTGTCTTTTTGTAATTTTTCTCATTAATTCTGTAGGCCCTTTCAACCTAAACATTTGTACTATATATATTATACTATAATATTAGTTTTGAAAATTTTCTATTAATTTTTAAATGTTTTTTCTTCTCCATTATTTCTGTTAACTACACATTCTGAGTCTATCTTCCACATATTATAACCTTTCTCATATACTTTCTTATACTTTACCTTTTTATCGTGTAGTCTAGGAAACTTATTTTATTCCTGATCACATATTTGCTCTTCAGCCATTTTTATAGTATCAATCAGAAAATTCATTATTTTTGTTCTCAAAAATGATATTTTAATTTTAAAGAACTTTTTGTCATTCTTTATTTTATCATGACAGCCTGATTTTGTTTTAAAAATGCAGTATCATTTGAAAATCTCTAAAGATATTAAGTATATATTTTAATTATCTTTTTTCTCAGATGATTTGTTTCCTAGGCAGTCTTATTATTGCTAACACCCATGGTGCTGATTGTCCTCAACTCTCTTGTTAGTCTTGATTGCCTATTCATAATTAATTGAATGACTAGATTGATTAATATAGGCAGGGAGCCTGGAGACCCACACAGTTGCCAAAACAAGAAGTGACTCTTGAGGTGAAGTGGGATAAATTCTTTCCCTCAGGGGCAGATTATAATTTCTAGTTTTCCCCAGTCCTATCTGCTGTGGCAGTTAGGACTTGTCCAAAGCTCCAGGGTGCTTTTCTCTTAGGACTTCAAACTCTTCCCAGACAGACCAGAGACTTTCTGTAATTTGCTCCAGTGTTTTACCTTGAGAGCAAATCTTTTCTTACCAGTCCTTCTGTTTGGCTGTGGGAGGAAGGAAAGGCTTACTCTCTGGGCTGTTTTGTATTCAATAATTTAATGACTTTTTCTATGGCCCCAAGGCCCACTTCTGCTCTTTGAATTTGTTGGTTTTTATTTGGGACTCCTTTAGGAATAATTTGAGGAAACAACTCATTAAGTATACCTTGGGCTGGTGTCTCCAGGGCCTCTCTAGATGTTTGAGCAGGTTAAACCCTGCATAAGTCTATGCAAATTGAGCCCCTAGAGTTATACAGTACACAGCTTGAAAAACATAGCTCTGGTATTTCATCTGCTGTGACTTCATTGCCAATCTTTATCTAGCTCCCAAAATGTCTGCAAATGCTTACCATTGTGGTTTCCCAATGATCTCACTGTTTTATTCTCTTGAAATATTATGTAAGTATTCAATATGATCTTGGAAGGAAGAAAAAAATAGTAGTACTGGCTAATGACTTGAACCAGAAACCATATACTATATTTAGTAGTATATTTTCCTCCTGATATTACCTATAATTGGACTATGTCCCCTGCATATTATCTCACCAAAACCCATAGAAGGGAGAAACAATAAAGCTTAACACAATAGGTATATATAAATTCTTCAATGTTATTTATGAAAAACTATGGCTTATCCAGAGTAACACAAAAATCACAGAGATTTTTTGGAAACTATGTTTGTATCAGCCTCTGATACTTTAAACAAAGAAACATAATAAAGGGGCATGTATATAAGTGAGAGTCATGAGGATAGAAGTTATTATTTTTTAAATAATATTTACATGTCTGTATGTTTCTCTATTTAAAACTTTCAGCTATGTAAATATGATTTAACAAAAAAATGATTAGACATTCTTGAAACTTCTAGTCTAAGAGGGAAGAAAACAGAGTTAAAAAGGAAAAAATAAAAGACTTATTATTGACTGTTTCTTCCTTTCCTATTCTAACGAATGGTATACAGTCAGTTGTGGCTTTACCTTAATATGTGTCCACCAAGGATAAACAATGTGTCACAGTTTCCCCGAGAAGCAGAATCTGAGATGGAGACTAGCACGCCATATATTTATGAGGGGGTGCTCTTAGGATCAATGCCTATGAAAGGAAGAAAAAGAAAGTGCGGAAAGCATAATTGAACAAGGCTGTATTCCCAAACAAAACCTCAGCCCACCCCACTGGAAGCTCCAGAACTCATCTGGTGTTTAAGAGATCTCTCAAATTAGGATGAAGGAGCTTGGCTGTTATATTCCCAAATTGACCAGACATTGAGTGTAGGCACACCCTAAAAAGGTGTGACTTGACTAAGGCAACTTTCTTCCGAGGATAACCCCCTAAAAAGCTGATAATTGAGGGCTATCTTATGCTATTCCTCCTAACAGTTAGGGAAATAAATACTTTATTCCTGAAGGGGGATATGGGCAGTACAACCTCATATATCAACCACAGCTCACTCTATCACTTGGATTCACTTCTTATAGGTTCTGGGAACATCTTTATTCTCTAGATATAAAGTGGGGGGGGGGCATTAATAGGAAGAAGGTTAGTGGGACAAACCAGCCCAAATACCAGGTCACAGTATCATACAAGGAAATGTTTCTTGAAGGCTACAAATCTCCAGAATACTAGGGGTCTGCATGAGATTCTGCCACTAGGGGCTTGCCATAAAATCTGTATGGCATTCTTTCCAGTCACTCATATCTCCAAAACCACAGGGCCTTCCAAGTCATATAACCCAACCCAAGCAGCAAGATTGCCTGCACTGAAGCCTGGAATTACTGCAGAGCCTCCTCCTGCTCTGGAGCCTGTTGTGGGTGTGACTGACTGGGGCTGGTGTCACAGGAGGTAAAAGAATTTGCCAAGACGGTTGTGGGTAAAGAAGACAGATTTATTAGAGGAAGTGTGACGATACCTTGCAAGAAAGCAACAGGCAGCACAGCATAGAAGGGGCTGACTGCAAAGAGTCAGGGGCTGCAGGGACATTTTATAGGATCGTGCTGCTGGGGCTACATGCAAAGCTAGGTAGCTGTGCCAGCAAGTTGATTAACTGACTCTCAGAACAATTGTTCTCCCCTACCCAGGGCCCCTTCCTTGTTGTTGCTTACTTATTAGGACTCCACATTCTCACCCCCCCCATCCCAACTGACACAACAACAATGACAAATCTTTGACATTGGGGTGGAGGTCTCATCTTCCAACTGCTTCCTGCTGGCCTGGGACATAGAATTGACCCTACCTATGGTTACTGGTCTATCAGGAGATGCTGTGTGTTACTGTTACTGTCCTAGAATGTGGGACTTACGATATTGGATCTTGCTGGAGGAAGGGGTTCATCAGAGAGGGAGAACATGTCAGGGCAAAACTGGTGTCCAGCTGAATCCAGGGGAGATTTGTAAAGATATCAGACATCATTGGGGAGATACTGACATCCTGTTCACATCATCATTTGAAGTTGAAACTGCCGAATTCTAGAAGACACAAATTTGACAAGTTACTGGAAAATGATATCCAGGGTTGGGATGTTGGGGGTAACATGACGGAGAAGGAGCAGTTGGAGTAGGTGTAATTGAATATGAAGGTGGTTTGTCAAGGGAAGGTGTGGCCTCAGCTGGTTCATCTGGTTGGGGAGGACAGAAGAGAGTAAAAGAAGGTTCGTCCAAAATGTTAGAAGAGCAAGTGAGGCCAAAAAATTTGGCCAAGCACATCAGCAGGTTTGGCAGAGATCAGGAGCCCTAGAGTCATGAAAGCCTGGATGTAAGGAACTTCAGACCATTTAAAAGAATTGTGACAGAAAAGGCCAAGCTGCAGAATAGTGTTTGGGGCAAGGGTCCTGCCTGGAGGCCAAGAGGATTCCTGACCTGGAAGGTTATAAAGTGGTCATGCTGTATTACGCAAGAAAATTAGATGTTTCTTTTTGACAGTCTGAGGGTCAGATTTATCCCAAAGCTTTAAAACGCAGCCCAGCAGCGAGTCTGAAGGAATGGAGGGGCTTTGTCCTATGATGGGACTGGGAAACAATGTCCACTGGGAACATGAACTGCATTTTCTCTCAGGGCGTCCCGCCAAGGAAAGGGGGTTCCACTTTTGTCCACTGAGGGATCCACTTTCCAAAGGGGCATCCAACCTATTGGAAAGGATCTCCCGGCACTAGGGCCTTGCGCTGGATGAACACTGGGTGAGCGACCCCAGGTCAGTCCAGTACAAATTATGCGGGGCTCTCAATCCAGGTGTTGTGGGGGGCACGGAAATGCTGAAGGACGACTCATCCTCCCGGCGCTATTGGGGATCACCTGGCTTAAAATGTCCGAAGCAAGGTGGCTGGCTGTCTTCATGTGGGAACTTAATGAGAAAAAGAGGGGGCCTGAGTCCCCCCAAACGTGTAGATTCGCCCCGGTCGAACTTCCGCTGCCAGTCACGCTGCACACAGGAACTGGGGACTTTTGACCAGTAAGGATAGGAGAGAGCCTTTCTCTCTCCCTGGCAAGGCAGCCACACCTGTTCACCTCCTGGTCTTCAGGCTACACCAGGTGCCATCAATTGCCAGAGGGATATTAGGGTTTATCCTCCAGAAGACTGAAAATGAAAGCCAAACTCTAAACTCTCACCTGATGGGGTGGCAGCCGTCAGAAGTCTTCACAATGAGACCTTCTGGTTCGCCAGGAAGTGGCCCTGGCTGGGGACCTTCACTTGTCTCCGTGCTTGGACGCTGTCCACTGGGAAGCTGGAGTTGGAGAAGAGGAAAGGGGGAAAGTAGGGGAGGAGTCCCCTAGCAGTCCCTGTATGCGCCACCATAATGTCATGGGTGCAACTGGCTGGGACCAGCGTCGTGAGTGGTAAAAGAATTTACCACGACAGTCATGGGTAAAGAAGGGAGAACTATTAGAGAAAGTATGAAGATACCTTGCGAGAAAGCAGCAGGCATAACAGCAGAGAAGGGGCTGTCTGCAAGAGGCAGGGGCTGGAGGAAAGTTTTATAGGGTCGTGCTCCTGGGGCTACATGCAGAACGAGGTAATTTTGCCAGGGGGTTTTTTGTGATTAGCCATTCCTAAGAACAATTGTTCTCCCACACCTGGACCCCTTCCTTGTTGCTGCTTGCTTGTCTTATTGGGACTCCACAGAAACACTCAAAGCTGCCAGCCTTTCAGGTCACTAGATATATTCCTAGGTGTAAAACATGTTGACTCCAGGTCTATCAGCCATTGTGTTTCACCCTTCATGGTGGGACTCACAAAGTATGATGTTATCCTTTACTTTGCATAGAATGTCCTGGCATAATGGACCTCTAAAATTTTCATTAACATGATAGGACCCTGAATTTTTGTAGAGTTTATTGCTCAAAACGTGGAGTACATGTGGCTTACCAAGATTTCCATCATGCTAGCTATTTCTTGCTCAGTCCAATTATAATAATGCCATTTATATAATAATGGAGCAATATGATATTCTGTGAGATGTCCAGGCAGCCTGGATTCCTTCAAACTATGTTATGACAGAAGACAGAATAGCTACCAGAGCCATCAAGCAAAGCTGTAAATATATTGTTTTCTGTTCCTTTTTCTCTAATAAAGATACAAAAGACAACATTCACCAGATCAAATCAATGGTCACTTATCAAGTTTCTGAGGCCATGTTACTCCATTCTAGCAAATATACCACATCTGACATCATAGCAATAATTGGGGCTACTGTTTTCTTGAATTTACAGTAATCTATGCTCCAACATTTGTCCACTATATTTTGTTTTGTTTTTCAGAGGAAAGGCTTCTATATTCGATGAAGATACAGTGATGACCACCAGCCCTGCATCTATTAAGTATTTAAAGGTGAGGCTAATTTCTGTCACTCCCTAAGAACGAGATATTGTGTTTTATTTACTCTTGACTAGGGGTATGGATAGAGCATTTCCAGAGATTTCCACTTGGTTTCAATTGCTCATACACCACAGGCCAAGAATCCAGTATATGGGATGGCACCAACTAGCAAATATAACTGTTATACATTTGGGGACTCTAGAAATGACTATTGGGTGAGCCTATACATCTGGTGGACCCATTGGGAATTATTCCTGGGCCAGGACGCCATTTATTTTATATTCTCATATGATTGCACCATAACAGGGTAGCCATGAAACTCTTCAGGTCTCAGGGTTTCATATCATCTCAGCCTTGTGTCCAACATTCCTTAAAATGTTCAGCTATTTTTCTTTTTCTACTACAGTTACCTGAGTAAATACCTGAAGGCCCCTTTGGGAAAAGACTTGGCAGTTAATCATAGCCAGGTACAATTGCTGTGGCTTTGTGGAGCCCTTTCACCTGGTGACTCAGACTTTTCTTCGATTAATTTGAGGTCCAAAATATGGCTCTGAAATGGAAACTGACTAGGTCATCTTGGCTTTTTATCAGTATATTTGCAGTAACCCTCAGATTCTGATTATTTATCTTTGGTGTTAAAGATGGAGTGATATACTTTTTGGCTACCTACCTAGGGTTACTCCTGGGATACTCTGTTCTATTAACCACCTCCATAACACTGAGTTGGGCTTCCTTGGCCTCTTGGCTTAATTTGAGTCTTAATTATTGCCAGGGCGATTATGACCATGTCCCTTCTGAAGGTTAACAGCTACTATCTGGCCTCTCTTGTTTTAGGTCCTGTTATCCCCATTGCTATTAGTCGTCTTAGTTCTGTACTGGTATTTCTCACTCACCTGGCCTAGAGACAAGGGCGATAAACTTCTCAGTAATACCAGGTCCAGTCTCGCCAGCATATTCATTATTGTTTCAGTAAATGCTGTATCCTACTGTGCTTCCACACCCCCATAAATTAGAAATGTCAATGGGCTTTCCAACCATATATTATATGTTTAACATACCCATATCTCTGAGGCTTTTATCTCTTCTTCTACCATCTGCCTTGACAGTTCCAAAATTGCCACCTCAGTTAGAATGGGCCATCTAAGCGGCCTGCTACTAGGTGGCATTCTAGCTATGCATTCACATCATCTTCCAGGGCTCTTTCCTGAGTGATTAATTCTGACTCTTTGAAGAGTATTATCCAGGTTTATATTCTACCCTCCCGCCTTGGGCCAGCATCCTCAGAGCGCGGTCCCAGGCATACTCTCCCACCTCATACAAATTCATGTTGATCAGGTCTTAGTGTCCCTTAGAGGTGTAATTCCTTTTGTCCCTTATTAGGCCTGGTACATTCCTACCTAGGTGATTATAAATTTTTGCCTAAATTATTTTCCTGATGGCCAAGGAGGTCGAGGGTCAGGGAGAGAAGGTTAATACTGAAGGAGGAATACCTGTTATGTTTTAGGAAAGAGGCCTCTATATTTTGTTTAGACAAAGGAGGTTGCTAACCCTTAGTGAGATTAATTGGAACTTCTGTAAACTGAGAGGATTGAGGGGGCGTTGGAGATTCAAGATGTCTAGATGTCATTTCAGGTATCTCCATTCCAGATGTCAATATCTCATTCTTTCCCCACGAAGAATTTACCTTGTCATGACACATCTGCCTTGGTGGGGAATTTAACCTTACTTTGGAGCTTGGCTACTCCTATAATTCAGTTCTAGGCCTGGTCCTTAGCCTTTCTCTACTCTCTTGCTATTCAAGATGGGAGTTTCTTTGTATGCTGCCAAGGAGGGCCTCTGGCTTTCACATTTGGCTTTTATTGCTGATTAATCACTTTTAGCTTGTTATCTTCTACCAGAATATTGATAGAACTTAGCAATAGCAACCCAAGTCCAATATCCTTGAAATCACCATACCTCCCATAATTCTCAAATGCCTAATGCATTGCACGAGCTAATGCTATCCCTTCCACATTATGCCATCCCAGTTTGCCACTGATAAAAGTTTTAATAATTTGTTGCTACCTTATGCTCAGGGGCTATTTGTGCTCACCTACTACCAATAATGGGATTCTCAATTTCATCTCCAGGAAAGGGCAGGTGATCCAGCTTTAAAATCCCATTCCATGTCTGGTTTCTCTGACCCCACTGGAGTAACAGGGAGTTTTATCTCTGGAAAGCAAACTCTGGGCTACAGATTAGTATGTATGAAGAGGGTTTTTTGTTGGTTTGTTTTTTGTTTGTTTGTTTCTGAAACGGATTCTTGCTGTGTCACCCAGGCTGGAGTGCAGTTGAGCAGGGTCTCGGCTCCCTGTAGCCTCCAACTCGTGGGTTTCAGAGATTCTTCTGCCTCAGCCTCTAGAGTAGCTGGGATTACAGGCATGTGCCACCACGTCCGGCTAATTTTTGTATTTTTTTTTAATTTATTTTATTTTTTTTAGTAGAGATGGGATTTTGCCACGTTGGCCAGGCTGGTCTCAAACTCCTGACTGCAGGTGATCCACCCACCTCAGCCTCCCAAAGTGCTAGGATTACAGGCGTGAGCCACCGTGCCTGGCCAGGAGAGATTTATTAAGGAATTTCCTTGGGATCAACATTTGCAGAGGGAGGAGCATAAAACAAAAGGTGATTAGGCAGAGGGAGACCTTAAGCTGGGATGAAGTCCTGACACATGCCTAAATTGGTACCATGGGAAGTTCTGGAAATGTAATGGTCCATGAGAGTGGTATCAAATTGGGACAAGGAGATCTTTTTTATCCACTTGTTAATAAGTCTTTTTATGCAAGCTCCTTCTGGAAGGAAGCTTGAAGTTGAATGAAGCAATTTCATTCAGCTAAGGCAACTCTCAAAGAGAACTGACATCTAAAGGCATTGTCCAAGAGTGAGAAATAAATCTTTCACTCTGAAGGGTGATCTGAATGACACATCATGGCATCCACTGCATGAGGTGATACATTTCAGCTGGAGATACATCTTTCAAATTGAGGATGGAAACAAACAAAACAGTGATGAAATAATGTAAATAGTTCTTATTGTTGTTGGTTTTTAAATGTGACTAGGAGAGGAAAATCATTTAAAGAAGGACACTCATCTGTTATTCGCCTGTTTCTTGAAACACAACTTATTGAGCAAAAAATCTTGTATTTTAAGTATCAGTGGTATTTAGATGTAAATAAGAGATAAAGCTCTACACTCATGAAGATTATACCCTACAGAAGGGGTCAGATAGTAAATACATTAGCAAATATGTATGGCAATTTCAGTAATAAGCATATTTTAGTTTGATAATTTAGTACATTTTATTGGGCACCAGCTTCATGCATATACTAAGTACTATATAGAATAGAGAAAAGTGTATATTTGTTATTATCCTCAGTTACAATCTTACTGGGGCAATCAGAGAGGCAAATAGGAAATTTGCAAACTGAAAATGAATGTGTAATTGAGGTTCAGATAAATAAACCAAATAATAACTGCTATGTGTTGTTTCTAAAGTATAATCATAAGTCCACCAGAGTCAGAATCACTTGTAAATTTTGTTAAAAACAAAAATTCTGTGGGCTCACCATTGACTTACTGAATCCAAATATCTAGAATGGAGCCTGAAAATGTGCATTTTACAAGCATTGCAAATAATTTTAATATAATGTTATGTTTGAGAGACATATGTAAAAAATGGAAACTCAGAATGGATTCAAATAATTGCCAGTTGGCAGAATTCAAGAGAGATCCATGGAGCCACAAGCATTGAGAAGAACCATGAAAATAGATGGAATTTATATCAGTGAAGATGGGAGAATATGTTTTGGATAGGGGGAATTGAATCCTAGGAATGAATAAATGAGCAAAGGATATTTAAGAGATTTTGAATAGATCATACAGATTATAATGTTGTACAAACGAGAAACTTAGGAAATGAAGTTAGAAATACATGTGTATCAGGTAGTGGAAAGCTTTGAATTCCAGACTTAGAAATTTTTACTTTATTCTGAAAGCAATGGAAAGTATTTATTTATGCCAAGGGAGAGTGTTTATATAGGCAAAGTTTTGTGAACATTAACCTGGCTGTGGTGAGTAGGGTAAATTGAAATGAAGAGACACTGTAAACAAGATGTCAGTAAAGAGACCATTGAGATAGTGCAGGTATGATATGAACAGCCTAGATTTATGTAGTGGAAGTGGAAGAGGTAGATGGATGTAAGGAAGACTGCAGAAACAATACTTCATACATGTTTTCATTTGCTTCTTTAAAAAAGTGAAAGCTGATAGTTATTTATTATCCCAAAGTATGCACCGAAGTGTAAATAAGATAAATATCTGATTTGATAAATGATAACTGTAATGCATGTCATGTGCCTTGTCTAGTCACACAGGGAACTGATGTTCAAAGAATGCCAGCCCTAGCACTAACTATTCTCATATGGCACAAACCTGTGCTCTTGTGAAAGGGTAATTGACTATAGTTAGGAATTCTGGGTTCAAGTACCAGCAAGGTCTTGCTTTTTGTTTGGCTGTTGCTTTCTTCTGGATTATGCAAAATGGCTCTAAGGTCCTTCTTAAGTTCTGAGATTCTAAGAAATGAAAAGCTAATAGGTATTATAATAGCTATCCTATACATAAATATGCACCATATTCCATAAAAAACAGTGAGCCCCTCTTCCAGGAAGAGATAATTCCCTTCTTTTCACATAAAGTTTTTTTTTATTCCTTTATTTGTACTGTTTTCAGTATACAGTATGCATTTGAGGTTAAAGGAATTTTTTTAAAACTTTAAGAACTAAGTCTTGTTCTATGAAAGAAGATAAACAATGTGGTATAACAAAGATTAGAACTGGCCATCTTATATTTGCCTATACTTGTAGAAGTACTTGTAGAAATCATTTTTAAAATCCTGTTTCTAAGAAAAAAAAGACACAGAAGCATGAAGATGAACCTCTAAGGCAGGGAAACTGTAGAACCCTCATCTCTGTATGTTGAGTTTAAAGACCAAGAAATATGATCGGGAAATGTCTTTTGTGTCATCTATGAAGAGAAGTATAAGCTGGCTTAGGTCAGACTTGCCTTATTGAAATTCATATACTGCAAAGACAAGTGTTTTTAAGTTTGGAAAAAAAATGCTTCTCTCATCTTCAGTTTAAAATAAGACAACCTGCTTTCTGTGAAAAAAAATATTTCCAGAAAACAAAAGAAAGTTTGGGAGGTGTGGGGAAATGTGTGCCTGGTGGTTTAGCTTTAGGCAATCATTTCTAGTCAAGCACATTTTTCTTTATCAATATTTATAGACAATCTGTAACAAAAAAGCAACTTAAAAATAAATCATGTTTATTTAGTAATACCAATGATCACTATGAAAAGTTTTGGTGTCAACAAGGATTTATTTCAAAATAGATTTGTTTTATACTAACAAGTATCCTGTTATAAAATATTGTATAATTTTAATCGATTAAATTTGTGATTCATATTTTAAAAAGTGATTACTTTTATGAAAATATAGTAGCAAATTTTTCAAGTATATTAAAATGATATTCAATATTCTAACTTGTATTTTATACTTTTTTAAGGTTTATGTTTGTTGAATTTATAAATATAGTGTTGAATCTTGGGTATCGAATTGGCTTCCTGGAATTTATCTAAGTTGATTATCCCTTATGTTGTGTTCCAGCGTATGATATAAGCCCCACCAGAACAAAAAAAAGTGCATATAGCTCTTTCTGTTAATTTATTTTTTATAACCTAACATCATTTGTCTTGTTTCAGATCAGTCGGAAGATTTTTAGAATAAGTGTTATTTTTACACTTTTCTTCTTCAAAATTTTTTGCACCTTTATGTGCTTAAATGATCATAAGTTCAAGATATAATCAATATGAAATAAGATAAAGTATATGGGATATATAATTTTGTAGTCAGAGTTGTCTTTTAAACTCACTCTAACAGGACTAATTGGCAGAGGCCGAGATGAGGGGAAAGCCAGGTCTGTTGTGATCTCTTTGCAGTTCTCTTCCTACAATGGTGCCTCCCAGCCAATGCCCACTTGTAGGAAGAGAACTGCAAAGAGATCACAGAGTCATTCCAGGGGGAGCCAAAGGCATTCAGGAATGAGAAGCAGGATTTAGGTGAGGAGCCCTTCGGTTTCCTCTGGGATATCTTAAAGGTAGCATAAGATCTTTGTCACTGGGAGACAGATTTTCAGATCTTGAAATTTATAGTTTCCCATACTATTTCCTCCAGATCTGCTTAGGAAGAATTAGTCTCCATCAACATTCTTTTGCAAAGAGAAAGGGAAAAATGGTCTAAGACAGAGATTTTAACAACAAGTCAAGAAGGTTTGAATTTAGAAGGTATGTATCAGAACTAAATATTCCCATTAACTCCATAACTGTGAAAAGCAATTCCTAACAGAAGAATGCAAGATGTCAGAGGATTTGTGGAATAACTTCAAATTTTCATATCATGCTTGCTTAATTTTCTAGTAATGTTCATTTCCAAAAAATATTTGAAAGAGTGGTGGAAGGGGAGCAGAAAGTTATATTCATTCCGTATATTTTTATCAGTTCAAGCCAAAGAACCATAGGAAAGTGATAGTTAATAGCAGGAAATCTGGGTCAGATATAAATGCATGATGATAAAGACCTGAATGTGTTTGAATTACAGCATTCAGAATAGATATTGGGAAATGGTTGCTGAATTATCATCTTGCTTTTGCAGAAGTTTTGTCTCAATTTGAGAGCTTAATTTTATAAATACTATGCTGCAAATTCCAAAGTGTTATTTTACTGCATTGACTTAATTAGCAAAATAAGGCAATGATAGGTCAGATGAACAGAGAAAAAAATATTCACAGCCACTTATTATTATCACTTTGGTTACTTCTGTTTTCCTTCCTTAGCTTCCAGCGCAGTATGGTTTACTATATGTGGAATTGCATGTCTTGATTTTATTTTGTTGAGTTTTATCTATGTTTAGTAAAAAAGTTCTTCCAGCCTAGCAAGCAAGTGCTGGGTAAACATGTATAGCCTGTAACATGGATCCTTGAGGCATGACCAGCAGATTGGCTTAAAACCTATAGAGTGAAATTGAAATTCCATGTTCCAATTGCTGAGACAAGTATAACACAGTGTATTTCACCTGTGGATACAAAATTCATTTGTTTCAGCCACTCGTCTCAAATAAAACAACCAGGTTTTGTTGCCTATAAGATCCATAGTAAGCGGCCAGGCGCGGTGGCTCACGCTTGTAATCCCAGCACTTTGGGAGGCCGAGGCGGGCGGATCACGAGGTCGGGAGATCGAGACCACGGTGAAACCCTGTCTCTACTAAAAATACAAAAAATTAGCCAGGCGTGGTGGCGGGCGCCTGTAGTCCCAGCTACTCAGAGAGGCTGAGGCAGGAGAATGGCATGAACCCGGGAGGCGGAGCTTGCAGAGAGCCAAGATCGCGCCACTGCACTCCAGCCTGGGCGACAGAGCGAGACTCCGTCTCCAAACAAACAAACAAAAAAAGATCCATAGTAAGCATATTGCCACTCCTTAACTGGTTTAAGGGTTAACTAGGCTGGCTTTTCCCAGTTCATCCCCTAACACCTCTGCCCCAAAGCAATGTCCAAAATTCTGGAAGGTGGGGAAGCATGCATATGTGCAATACATCATCACTGCTAGGAAAACCAGTCGAAACACAGGTGATGATGGCCTGGCAATGACACCTTTTCATTGGTAGTGTCACATATTTAGCTTACTACTCTGATTTCTATGACTTTTTGTCTCCTATATTTGAATATTAAACGGAGTCTGATAATACAACAAAGAAAGAAAGGGCAGTAGCCCAACTAATCAAATGAGCTCTTCTCCAATTCTGGCTTTCAAGAAAAAAATACAATCAATTTTGAGTTTTTGTTCTTTAGTTTAAAAAAAAATAAAATCCTTGTGGATAGGGATGATGTCTTACATTTAGAATGTCATTAACATTTGCTCTTACAATTACCATAGCAGAAAAAGAAAGGTACAGTCAGGCCTTGGGTATACTTTTGAAGGAGTCAAATTTACCTCCAGGACTTTCTACCTCTCCACCAGCATCCCTCATAGATCATATGAAATACACTCCCCAGATTCTGAGAAGTGTATCCTAGGTCCCTCCTTCCTAGATCCTAGGGATTGCTGGAGTTACTGAAACCCGAAGACCCATGCAAGCCATCCAATCAAAGTTAAAGCCCTCATAACATCCCTTTTTCCATCTCCTACCCCACCTCTTCCTAACCAGCCTATACCTTTGCACTAGGAACTACATCAAATTATAATTTCCAAAAGATCAAAGACTTTGGATCTCATGCTTATAATTTTATCTTCCATCTAGTATCTATAAGCAGATCAATATATCTTTGAATAAATAAATGATCCATTCATTGCAGCTGACTTCTGCTAATCATTAGAATAAACATTTCTGCTTCAGATCATTTCAAGCAACATCTCAAATGTGATCATAAATGCAATTACATTTCCTTTAGGCCATCTCTGGAAAAGAGTCAGCTGAATCATGGCCTGAATCCTCTAGTGGAAATTAAAGCAGCATTTACAGGTTTGCTTGACTTTTTTTTTCTTTTTTGCAAAACAGTTTCACGTTTTGATGACATTTGCTACCAACAGAATGGAACCTAGCTTTGAGTTTTCATCTTTCTCATTTATCCAGAACTATTTATTTATATACTTCTGTGGGCACTCTGATTGTTTTACTGTGTTATTAAGCTTTTCAAATAGTATAATTAAAACACACAAACTACATATATTTCCTTTAATGTTTAAGACATTACCATCACAACTAAAAGCAATTTGGGATCTGAAAGGGCTTTTGGTAATTTAGCAATTGTTGTCTCTTGCCTGTGGACTATTAAATACCTAACTCAACAAGGATGAATGATTTGAGATGTGATTTCAAAATATTACCATGATGATACAGTTGCTCCCTTGTATTTACTTAAGCCTGGGTAAAAATAGCCGAGGGATATTTACAAACAATAATAGTTTCCATATTGTGAAATGTCTCCAATTTCCTGCCTTCCACTTTGATTATTTATAAAAGGCTTATTTTGTCATTGTGTGGTAGATAGTAAATCTAATGGCTTAAAAATTAGTTTGAAATTAATAGGAGCAGCATCAGAAAAGTCCTCCATGATGTTTTTACGGGGAGATAAATACATGCTTCATGAGAGTTGGTGATTAATTAAATGTAGGAATAAGCCGTGAGAGTACATTAGTTTCCTAGGTCTGCTATAACAAAAGGCCACACAAACTGGGTGGCTTAAAACAATAGAAATTTATTATCTGACAGTTTTGGAGTCTGTAAGTCTGGAATCAAGGTATCAGCAGGGCCACAGTCCCTCTGAGACTCTGGGTAAAATCCTTCTTTGTCTCTTCCTAGCTCCTGATGTTGGCCATCAATCCTTGGCATTCCTTTTCTTTGGTGTCATCACTTCTGTATCTATCTCTGACATTACATGGCATTCTCCCTGTGTGTCTCTGTCCATATTTTCCTCTTGTTGTGAGGACACCAGTCATACTGAATTGGAGCCCATTCTGATGACTGTACCTTACTTCTGCAAACACTCTAGTTTCAAATAAGGTCACATTCTAAGGTACTGCGAGTTAGGATTACAACATTTATTTGGGGGGACATAACCCATAGTAACAAGTTGAAGAAAGATTTAAAATATTCATCTTGGACTATTGGCATGCTGGTTAGGCCAGTGATGGAACTGAGATTATAGGAAGAAGATGAATGAGAGAAAGCTTGGGGAAAAAAAAAACAGTTTATGGGAACTATTCTCAGCTATATTAATTGTGCTTACCAGAGGAAACCACATAGAACAAGAAGAAGATGTCAGTACCTTGTAGGTGAATAGCATTTTAATGAGCAAGAGAAGATAGAAAAAGAAGCCAAGCAAGAATGGGCAGAATCTTGAGAGAAAATTTAGGGAGATGTGTAATAAATTAAAAGACAATAAAATTTCAAAGAGAAGAGTGATCAATAGTTCTAAGTTGTTTGTTTCACCTGGAAGGAAATCTTAAAAATCAACAGTTTTGTTCCTTACATATAATGGATCAGAAACTGATATGCATTTCAATTTAAAAAATAACGAAAAACACTGCATATATGCTGAAGCCATAGCTAGTCAATAATTCAACATTGAGCTGAGCAAATTCCTTATTTTACTATCACCATGGAGGTTCCCTTGATTGTTTAATATGAGATGGCCAGAATGCAAAAAAATGATGCCAGCTCTGTTTGTAGGTGTTTGCGAATGTGTTAGCTGCTATGTGATAAGTCCACAACAGCCTGGTCAAGCCCAGACACAGACAAACCAGCCCCCTGCCTCGGCCTGCTCTGTGGCCGTCATCAGCAGTGATGAGTACTTGCAGATCGCATCAGAACAGAGACCAGATAATTATATTCATGAGATGAGTTGGCCCTGTAATTATTATTTAAGTTGCTAACAAGTCCTAAGATTGCAATTACAACCTAGAAGTTCCTGGGTTTTGATCTTTTAATGAGTTACATTTAGAAGGTCAAAGTCATTACATGTTAGGAACAAAGGCCATTCAGTAACCCTCCCACCACCTATGCCACTTTACAAATTAAATCTGGAACTTTTTTTGGCTTTTTGCCTTAAATTATTAATAATCAAAGCATTGCAACTCACCGTGTGGCATCCTATTTGTAGTGAAGTAGTGGAGTGTAGTGGAAAAAGAGCTAGACTGGGAGGTGGCATTCTGGGTTATGGTTCTGGCTTTTCCAGTAGTTTCCTACATAAACATGAGCTGATGACTTACCTTCAGGAGCTCTAGTTTTCCTTATTTGTAAAAATAGTGGTTTGGAACATGCTTATAAATAAAACATTCAAAAATTGTGTTAGTCTACTCAGACTGCCATAAGAAAACACTACAGACTGGGTGGCTTAAACCAGTGGTAGTCCTTAAGATTTTTGGTACCAGGGAGCAGTTTCATGGAGGACAGTTTTTCCACCAGTGGCGAGGGGATGGTTTCAGGATGAAACCATTTCACCTCTGATCATCAGGCGTCAGATTCTCATAAGGACTGTGCAACCTAGCTCCTATGCATGCGCAATTCACAACAGGGTTCACTTTTATGAGAATCTAATGCCCCTGCTGACCTGACAGGAAGCAGGGCTCAGGTGATAATGCTGTCTTGCCTAACGCTGCTCACCTCCTGCTGTGCAGCAGGGATCCTAACAGGCCAAGGACCAGTACCATCCTTGGGTTGGGGAACCCTGGCTTAAACAACAGAAATTTATTTTTTTCCCACAGTTCTGGAGGCTAGAAGTCAAGTTTGGGGTGCCAGCAGTGTATGTGTCTGGTGAGGGCTTTATTCCTGGCTTGGTTGTGGCTTCCTTCTCACTGTGTTCTCACATCACGGAGAGAGGAAGCAAGCAAGCCCTTCTTAGAAGGGCACCACTCCCATCATGAGGATCCCACCCCCATGACCTCAACTAACCTAATTATCTCCTGAAGACCCCATCTCCAAATACCATCACATTGGGGGTTAAGAGTTTCAACATATTAATTTTGAGGGGCACAATTCAGTCCACACCAAGGATTCAAATCTATAAGAAACAGAATCATTCTTATGCTGAGATAGAATATATTTTCAAGGTATTAAGGGAAATAATGTCAACCTTTATGCCTAACAGGAACTGATTATTCCCAGAGAGATTTGATATACTTTTACATTCACATGAGCTATTACAGCAATTTTAAGGCTACTTCTAGGCAAAGAAGTGAAAGATAATATTTTGCATCGACATAGTGGCTTTTAAATCTAAGAACCTAAAGCCACTTTAAAAATTTAATGGGAAGTTATGACCAGGAGAGCAAGTTTTAAATGGTTTGCTGAGAAAAGCATTATGTCTTACTGTCACAGTTAGCAAAATAAAAACATAAAATTTCCCAGTTCTGTTTTTGTAGGAGTTTAAAAAAAGAAATGCAAAAATCTTGTCAATCAATATGAACTAGGTTATACTAGCCAGAAGGAACAAAAAAAGTGTTTGAACAGAAAAAGAAATAACTGAGTAGTACATTTAATAGTATATCCTATCAATAGTTAACATCAAGAAATTGTTTCCATCAAAGCAATCATGGAATTTTGGACTATGATAAATAATTAAAATCATGCATTCATTCAATTTGAAACGATTTATTGATATATTCTATATGCCAAGTACTGTTTTGGGTGCTGGGGATAGGAAAGTGAACAAGCATATCAATCTCTGATCTCATAAAGATATTCCAATGGGATGTGATAAGAATAAATGAATAAATAAATGATAGAAGATATTTCAGAGAATTACAAATGCTTTTAAAGAAATGTACTACAGCAATGTAGTGAAGAATGACTGCTGATGTGGGTGAAATGTTTCATTATAGGGGTGATATATTTGCTGAATTCCAAAAGGTAAGAATGAACCAATGTAGTAGGCAAAATTACTCCCCCTTAAAATATATCTGTCGCCTAATTACTGAAACCTGTAAATACGTTACTATACATGGCAAAAGGGACTTTCTAAATGTAATTAAATTTGAAATATCTTGTTTCATTTATCTGCTCATTTATTATCTTGCCCCACTGGGATGTAATCTTTTGAGAGCAGAGATTATAGTGAATATTTGGATGGGCCAAATATAATCAGATGAATCCTTAAAAGTGTAAGAGGAAGGCTAAGTGGATCAGAGAGATGAGACATGACAAGGAATCTATCTTTCATTGATGACTTTGAAAATGGAGGAAAAGGGTCAGGAACAGTGCAATACAGCAGCCCCTAGAGGCCAAGAGTAGCTCTCAGCTCACAGCCAGCAAGAAAATTGGACCTCAGTTGAATTTTGCCAACTACCCAAATATCAGGAAATAAATTCCCCCTCAGTAACTCCAGAAAGGCAGCCTGCTGATGCCTTAATTTTAGTCAGATGAGACTTGTATCACACTTAAAATGTACAGAATTGTAAGATGATAAGTTTAGATGTTTTAAGTCACTAGGACGGTGATATGACATTGTTACAGAAGCCATAGAAAATCAATACAACCACATTTGTTGAGATGATCATGTGATTTTTGTTTTTAATTCTGTTTATGTGGCGTATCACATTTATTGACTTGTGTATGTTAAACCATCCCTGCATCCTTGGTATGAAACCCACTTGATCATCATGAATTATCATTTTGATATGTTGTTGGATTTGGTTAGCTAGTATTTTGTTAAAGATTTTAGAAACTATGTTCCCCAGGAATATTGGTCTGTAGTTTCCTTTTTTGGTTATGTCCTTTCCTAGTTTTGGTATTAGGGTGATACTGGCTTTTATGATTAAAACTCTCAGCAAAATAAGCACACAAGGGACATACCTCAATATAATAAAAGCCATCTATGACAAACACACAGCCAAAATAATATTGAATGGGGAAAAGTTGAAAGCATTCCCTCTGAGAACTGGAACAAGACAAGGGTGCCCACTCTCACCACTCCTCTTCAACTCAGTACTGGAAGTCCTAGCCAGAGCAGTCAGACAAGAGAAAGAAATAAAGGGCATGCAAATTGATAAAAAGGATGTCAAAATTTGTTGTTTGCTGATGATATGATTGTTTACCTAGAAAACCCTAAAGACTCCTTCAGAAAGCACCTCGAACTGATCACATAATTCAGCAAAGTTTCTGGATACAAAATTAATGTACACAAATTAGTAGCTCCTTTATACACCAACAACAACCAAGCTGAAAATCAAATCAAGAACTCAACCCCTTTTACAACAGCTGCAAAAAAATAAAATAAAATACTTAGGAATATACCTAACCAAGAAGGTGAAAGACCTCTACAAGAAAAACTACAAAACACTGCTGAAAGAAATCATAGATGACACAAACGAATGGAAACACATCCCATGCTCATGGGTGGGTAGAATCAATATTGCAAAAATGACTATACTGCCAAAAGCAATCTATAAATTCAATGCAATTCCCATAAAATACCACAGTCATTATTCACAGAATTAGAAAAAGCAATTCTAAAATTCATATGGAACCAAAGAAGAGCCCACATAGCCAAAGCAAGACTGAGCAAAAAGAACAAATCTGGAGGCATCACATTACCTGATTTCAAGCTATACTATAAGGCCACAGTCACCAAAACAGCATGGTACTGCTATGAAAATAGGCACATAGACCAATGGAACAGAGTAGAGAACCCAGAAATAAACCCGAACGCTTATAGTGAACTGATCTTTGACAAAGCAAACAAAAACATAAAGTGGGGAAAGGACACCCTTTTCAACAAATGGTGCTGTGATAATTGGCTAGCCACATGTAGGAAAATAAAACTGGATCCTCATTTCTTACCTTATACAAAAATCAACTCAAGATGTATTAAGGACTTAAATCTAAGACCTGAAATTATAAAAATTCTAGAAGATAACATTGGAAAAACCCTTCTAGACATTGGTTTAGTCAATGATTTCAATAAGCAAGAACCCAAAAGCAAATGCAATAAAAACAAAGATAAATAACTGGGACTTAATTAAACGAAAGAGATTTTGCATGGCAAAAGGAACAGTCAGTAGAGTAAACAGACAACCAGCAGAGTGGAAGAAAATTTCACAATCTCTAGATCTGACAAAGGACTAATATCTAGAATCTACAATGAACTCAAACAAATTAGCAAGAAAAAAAATCCCATCAAAAAGTGGGCTAAAGCCATGAATAGGCAATTCTCAAAAGAAGATACACAAATGGCCAATAAACATATGAAAAAATGCTCAACATCATTAATGATCAGGGAAATGCAAATAAAAACCACAATGTGATACCACCTTACTCCTGCAAGAATGGCCATAATCAAAAAATCAAAAAATACTAGATTTTGGCATGGGTGCATTGAACAGGGAATACTTCTACACTGCTGGTGGGAATGTAAACTGGTACAACCACTATGGAAAACAGTGTGAATATTCCTTAAAGAATTAAAAGTAGAACTACTGTTTGATCCAGCAATCCCACTACTGGGTATCTACCCAGAGGAAAAGAAGTCATTACACAAAAAAGATAATTGCACATGCATGTTTATAGCAGCACAATTTGCAATTGCAAAAATGTAGAAGCAACTGAAATGCCCATCAATCAACCAGTGGATAAAGAAACTGTTATATATATATATATATATATATATATATATATATATATATACACACACACACACATATATATACACACATATATATATACACACATATATATACACACATATATATATATATATACACACACATATAGATACACCTATATATACATATATACATATATATGATGGAATACTACTCAGCTATAAAAAATAATCAATTTGTGGCATTTGTAGTGACCTAAATGAGATTGGAGATAATTTATCTAAGTGAAGTAACTCAGGAATGGAAAACCAAACATTGTATGTTCTCACTTATAAGTGGGAGTTAAGCTATGAGGTTGCAAAAGCATAAGAATGACACAATGGATTTTGGGGACTCAGGGGAAAAGAGTGGGAAGGGGGTGAGGGATAAAATAGGGTGCAGTGTATACTCCTTGGGTGATGGGTGCACCAAAATCTCACAAATCACCAGTAAAGAACTTACTCATGTAACCAAACACCACCTGTTCCCAAATAACCTATGGAAATAAAACAAAAACTCAGAGCTGGTGGTTTGGAGTCAGGAGGTCAGTGAAGGAAAAAAAAAACAATGATGACTCATGATTTTGCTTTATGGAATTGGTTGGTTGATAGAGCTATTTATTTTTATGAGGGAAACAAGAGAGGGAAATATAGCCTCCATTGACTATTGATGATGATCAGTCAGGAAGATGGAATCTCAAACATAAATTTACCAAAGGTAATCTGGGAATATTTGCATTTCATATTTATTTCTGAGGGAACATGGGAGTCTTTTCTATCACTGTCTCCAGCAGTTTAGAACATTTATTCAAGTGTGAGTTCCATATAACTCAACTTAATCCCTTTAGGCATTCTTGTCAATACAGCAACCAGAGCCCATATGCAGCCCATATGCTGTGAATACTTTTTGCCCCTAGCAGCTGTGGAGTTTATTTTACTTAGGGATGTCGTATACTAGTGTCTCCCCACCCCCCAAGGGTCTTATCTTTAGATATCCTATTGTTAGGATAAAAACTAAACCAACCAGACTGGTTTTAAAAGTAAAATTTTCAACTATGGTGTCTGAGAAGAACTAAAAATGACAATTATAATAGTTATAATTTATTGAGATCTTATTATATAACAAGCATTGAGCTAAGTATTTTATACTCTACTTTTAATCTGAGGTAGATACTACTTTTAACTTATTTTTATATGCAATACTGACATTCAGAAAAGTTAAGTAACTTGAGGTCACATAACTAGCAAAAGATGGAGCTATGAATGGAACACAGGTTTGCAATTCTTTACATTTCACATGTAAAATCCCCACACTAAACACTTTCTCTTCCCTGAGATCTTCCTTCTAAATGCCTAAGATTCTACCATTTAATGTAATGGACATTTTCACACTCACATACATACTACCTCAATGGGTAACATAAACCTTTAAGGAAAATTGGCTGCCATCCAGCCAATTCTGTTTATGTTTCCATTTCTTTCTGATGAGAAAAGTGAAGTTTAGAAGGTCTAATACATTTTTCAAAGGTCGTAGAACTATAATTTGTAGTTCCTGGGATTTGGTTCTAATTCTAAATTTCAATCTCAGTTTTCTACTTTTATTCCTCTAATATAAAAAGTAATAAAATATAAAATATTTATTCAAAAACCATGACTTAGTCTCTATTATATGTAGGCAGTATTCTAAGAACTTGAATGTAATCTATCAAAAAATCTAATTTCTGAGACTTCTGCTTCTCACCATGATGGAATAATTGTTGCCAGACTTATTCTCCTGCTGTAAATAATACAAAACAGAACAAAATATAGGAGTACACTGTTTGAGAGATTGAATATCAAGGAGTGCAGCACTATAATTCTTTGGATTGGAGAAATACACAAATTGGGTCCCAAGTTCTTCTCACTTTCTTCCTGGAAGAATTTTCTGGACCACAGCATAGGGATGATGAGCCCAAGGAGAATGTAGAGGTCCTAGTAAGATGAGGAATAAAATATCTGAGTTTGGACTCCCTGAAGTGTCTGTAATTTGTGGCATAGGGCAATCAATGGTGAGGAAGGAGCAGTGCAGGATGGAAGGAGGAGCCTTCTGATGGTTCTCCTGTGGCCCTGGATGGGGGCTGGGTTGTGCATGAGCATGACAAAACTCCATGAAGCTCGCAGGGAACAGATGCTGTGCACATGAATCTAAATGTTGCTATTGGAGATCACACAAGGCTGAGGCTGCTGAAATTCTGGCCCAGCCAAAGTTTAGAGTCCTCACTGAGTACTTTGGGTATTCAGTTGAGACCCTAGAAAGGCTAGACTTTAGAAATAAGGACTCCTTCTTGGAGGAAAGGTGATATCCCAGGACTAAGGACAAAACTGAAATAGCCCTGAAAAATTTTTTAAAAAAGGAAACCTGACAATTTTAAGGACATCTCCTGTAACTTATCTATATGCCAGAGCAAAACACCGTAACTACTCTAGAAAACAACACAGAAAAGACAGTATAGCAACACTATTCAAACTGCCTACGGTATACAGCTACAATCTCCAGTATTAAATTTTAAAAATTACTAGATATATGAAGATATAGAAAATATGACAAATAATTATGAATAAAGGGCAATAAAGACTGAGAGATAATCCAAGTCTGATAATTCAGACAATAACTTAATAACATGTTCAAGGACTTAAAGGAAAAAACTAGATCATGTGAAAAGGTACATGCTCTTAGCAGAGAAGTAGAAATTATATAAACAAGAAGAGGAAACTCTACAGTAGAAAGCTAAAACATTAGAAAAGAAAAATCCAACAGATGGACTAACCAACAGATTGGATACTAGAGGGGAAAAAAGGATCAGTGAACTTGAAGACCAACCATTATTTAGAATGAAGAACATAGCAAAGGAACACATACAAATGGCAAAAAGGTATATGAAAAGGTGCTCACCATATTGATCGGCAGAGAAATGCTAATCAAAAGTACAATGAGACATCATCTCACACAAGTTAAAATGGCTTTTACCTAAAAGATGGGCAATAACAAATACTGACAAGGACTTGGAGAAAAGGGAACACTCATGCACTGTTGATGGGAATATAAACTAGTACAGCCACTGTGAACATGAATACGGAAGTTCTTCAAAAAACTAAAAATAGAACTACAATATGATGCAGCAATCTGATAGGCGTATACTCCAAAGAAAGGAGATCAGGATCTTGAAGAGATATCTGCACTTCCATTTTTATTGCAACACTAGTCACAGTAGCTAAGATTTGGAAGCAGCCTAACTGTCCATCAGGAGAAGAGTGGATGAAGAAAATGTGGTACTCATACACAATGGTGCACTATTCAGCCGTTAAAGAATGAGATCCTGTCATTTGCACCAACATGGATGGAACTGAAGGAATTTATGTTAAGTGAAATAAGTCTGGAACAGAAACACAAACTTGGCCTGTTCTCACTGATTTGTGGGACCTAAAAATTAAAACAATTGAACTCATAGAGACAGAGCATAGAATGATGATTACCAGAGGCTGGAAAAGGTAGTGGGTGGGAGGGGGAGGGAACTGGGGCTAGTTAGTAGTTAGAAAAATATAGTTAGGTGGAATGAATAAGATCTTCTGTTTGATAGCACAATGAGGAGACTAGAGTCAACAATAATTTATTGTACATTTAAAAATAACTAAAAGAATATAACCAGAATGTTGGTAATACAAAGAAATGATAAATGCTTGAGGTGATGGATACTCTATTTACCTTGATGTGATTACTATGTATTGTATGTCTGTATTAGAATATCTCTTGTACCACATAAATATATACACCTACTATGTATCCATAAAAATTGTAAATGCAAACAAAAAAAGAGCACAGAGAAAGATGGTTTCACCCCTGGAATGGCAGCTGTGGAGCTCCACGGACTCACTCCTTACCTAGACAACCATAACTAGTGAAAATCGTTATCTAAAGGAAACAACTATTATTTTAAAAGTCTCTAAACTTTGTCCTATGGACGTATGAAAAATACAGACACACGTATTCAGGAAAATCTACTAAGTCTCAGGAAGAACTGTGAGAGTCTGCAGAACATGAGCCACAACCTGCTTCCTCCCTAATCCCACCTCAGTGTGGTAGAAGCTTCACTATGTGTGAGTGTGGAAAAGGAGATGGGGGTCTCCCTGTTCTTCCAAATCCTAATCATGGGCTAGTTGGTTTACCAGAGAGAACCAGGAAAAAGGAAGAGTTGCTACTAGGATAAGAAAAAATTCAATATGACTGGCCTCAAAAACCACCTTTGCAAAGGGGCCTGAATTTAATGGAATCTGACTGTGGAGCATTTTGTGTCCATGGGCATTGTTGAAAACAATAGAGCAATCACGTGGAAATTAGTAGAACCTAGAAGTGAGTGTAATACCAATAGAAGCAGAAAGTTTAACAGAAAATTCAGGAAAAGAGATAGTCAAAAAGAGCCTTTTAAAAGTACTGTCATCCCAGGATAACTTCATAGAAAAAAATTTATATTTCTTCTTTTTTATTCTGTTAACTAAGTTTTAAAGTAAGTGTATAAAACAATATGCATATAATTGAATTTCAGGGCCTATAACATATAGAAACGTAATATGTTTGAAAATAAATGCACAAGGAGGAGATGGGGAGGTGAATGAAATAACATCAGATGGTAACTTGAATCCATATGAACAAATTAGAAGAATTATAAATGTTAAATAAGAATGTAACCTACAAAAACTCTAAGATATATACTCAATCTCCTTTTCAGTCTCTTTATAAAAGATATAAAATTATTTTGTTAAAGTTTACAAAATTGCAGTTAGATAGGAGAAATAAGTTCTAGTGTTCTGTAGTATGGTATGATGACTATGGTTAACAGAAATACGTAATTTCAAATAGCTAGAAGGATGATGTTGAATGTTTCCAACAGAAAGAAATAATAATATGATAATAATACTTGAGAAAATGAATATGCTAATTCCCTGATCTGATTACTATATATGTATGGCAACATCATTATGTACTCCATGAATATGTACAATTATTATGCATCAAATTTAAAAAAATAGAAACTTTTTTAAAGTAGAAAAAAGATATAAAATAATATAAAGTAATAATTATAATGATGCACTAGTTGTAAAATATGTCGACATAATACGTATGACGATAACAGCACCAAATGAGTAAGAAGGAAAAGTGCTGTATAGGAGTAACGTTCCTATACCTCACTGGAAAGAAGTCATTTGAAATCTGAAGTAAATTTTAGTAAGTTATGATGGATATGGTAAGCCCTAAGACAATTATTTTTTTATGTAGTGAAAAAAATAAAGGAATTAAAATGTTACACTGGAAAATATTCACTTAATGTAAAAGAAGCAGTAAATGAAGAACAGATAAACAATAGATGTAAAACACATAGAAAACAAAATTAAAATGGCAGTTATAAATACAAATATATGAACAATAAGTTTAAATGTGAAAAGATTAAAACAATTAAAATGCAAAGATTGACAGACTAGATTTAAAAAAAAGTATTCTACTATATGTTATCTACGAGAGTCACATTTAGGATTCAAAGATGCAAATACATGGAAAGTAAAAAGATACAAAAAAGTATATGATGCAGCAACAATCAAAAGATAGCTGTGATGGCTACACTAAAAATAGACAAAAGAGACTTGCAAACAGAGAATAATGCTAGAGATAAAGAGAATAAAGAAAAAGGATTAATCTGTTAGAAATATGAAACAATTATAAACATATATGCACCTCACAACTGAGCCCAAAAATACATAAAGCAAAAACTGACAGAACTTAAAAATTGATAATTTAACAATTATCAATTGATATCAATTGAGAAATTGATAATTCAACAACAATAGTTGGAAACCTTAATACTCCACTTTTAATAATAGATAGAACATTTAAGCAGAAGATAAATAGGGAAATATGGTCTTTATTATTACAAAGCTTGCTCTTTAACTAAATATGAAGAAACAGCTAACTGAATATAACCTGGGTCTTTAATCAAATAATCCAAGTTTCAGAGTTAATAAAGCCTGAATAAATGTGTTTTTAGAGTTGGTTCTAAACAAAACTAAGGTAATTTTTCTTTCTGCCATAGTTGAATTTGACCAAAGTGTAAAGGCTTTATGATGGTCATAAAATATTTCAAATTGTTTTGATGTTTGAAGAGATGCATGCATCTTCCCATGTTATCTTTGGTCTTTAAAAAAATAACAATAGTGGCCTGGCATGGCAGCTCACATCTGTAATCCCAGCACTTTGGGGAGGCTGAGGCAGGCGGATCATGAGGTCAAGAGATTGAGACCATCCTGGCAAATATGGTGAAACCCTGTCTCTACTAAAAATACAAAAATTAGCTGGGCATGGTGGTGCACACCTGTAGTCCCAGCTACTCAAGCAGCTGAGGCAGGAGAATCGCTTGAACCCAGGAGGTGGAGGTTGCAGTGAGCTGAGATCACACCACTGCACTCCAGCCTGGCAAAAATTAACAAAATTTTAAAAATGGTTTTTTAAAAAAATTAAAACCAAACAATAGCAACAGAATGAGCTATACAGACATATACTGACCACACAAACAATCAATATTACTTTGGGGCAATTTAATTAAATGACAGCCATGCTAACATTTTCTCTCCTAATTATAATTATTCTATAATGTTTATATAGCATACTTATTTAAAAATTTAGTGAAAATTGGCTGGGCGCAGTGGCTAATGCCTGTAACCCCAGCACTTTGGGAGGCCGAGGCAGGCAGATCGCTTGATGTCAGGAGCTCGAGAACAGCCTGGACAACATGGGGAAACCCTGTCTCTACCAAAAATACAAAAATTAGCTGGGCATAGGGGCGCACACCTGTAATCCCAGCTACTCGGGAGGCTGAGGCAGGAGGATTCCTTGAACCTGGCAGACAGAGTTTGCAGTGAGCCAAGATTGCGCCATTGCACTCCAGCCTGGGCAACAAGAGCAAAACTCCATCTAAAAAGAAAAAAAAATTTAATGAAAATTATGCACTCTTTTAGTTAAAACACACACACACACACAGACACACACACACACCCCTGAACACGAAATCTTCACATAATTTCAGAGTGTGTAGCAAACACTGAAGCCTATCCTTGGACTTCAGATTAAGAATCTAAAAGTTAAAACCATATAGAAATGAAACAGCTACTATGTATGGTGTGAATTACTCTGCACACAAAGTCAGCTTAATAACTGAAGCCAAGTGTTCTCAATTTTTATAAACTATACATAATACTTTACCTCTAAAGACAAATTTGGTTTTATTTCAAAATGATATTTTTATATTTATAAAAAAACTTTTCACAATTTTGTTATGTAGAGATGAAGAAAAATTGCGTTTTTTCATCTTGAACTGTCAAGGCCAGTTACTATCAAACACATATGTTGGCCTGGCACGGTGGCACACACCTGTAACCCCAGCACTCTGGGGGCCAAGGCGGGTGGATCACGAGGTCAAGAGATCAAGACCACCCTGGCCAACATGGTGAAACCCCATCTCCACTAAAAATACAAAAATTAGCTGGGCATGGTGGCACACACCTGTAGTCCCAGCTACCCGGGAGGCTGAGACAGAAGAATCACTTGAACCCAGGAGGCGGAGTTTTCAGTGAGCCGAGATGATGCCACTGCACACCAGCCTGGTGACAGAGCAAGACTCCATCAAAACAAAAAAAACACATTTGTTGCAAAAAACCCACAAAACTGGTATAATCTGTATACCCAATGATTGGGATATTCATAAATTTATAAAATATATATGTGTGTGTACATGTTTGTGTATGTGTATATATAAAATACATAAATGCATGTATATATAATATATAAATATATGTATATTTATATATATATATATAACCATGCTAGATTAGATGAGGTGGGGAAATAAATGCTGATTAAAACTAGAATTATCTTCTGTCTCTTGGAGCTTAAAATACAGTGACAGAAGTAGATATTAATCAAAAGCTTGTTCAAATAATAACTGAATTGAAGAAGCATTATGCTATAAGAAGAACCTATAATGGGGAAACTTGACATAATCTGAGAGTTCAAGAACGACATCCTTTTGAAAAGAAAAGTAGCAATTCAGCTGTGATATGAAAAATAGAGAAGCTACATAGGTGAATGGGGAAGGAAAACATATTTCACAAGAAGCAAATTATCATATGAATATTCTATGGCTGGAAGAAATACGAAACTGAAATGTTTCCTATATTACATGCATTTCCTCTCTCATATATATATGTTCATGTTATATGTATTTCTTCTCTCTCGTGTGTTTGAGTATACATATGCACACACATAGATGTATGTGTGTATACATATACATATATGTACACTTATATAAGTATAAAATTCTAGACTTTAAAAAATACCAGTAAATACTTGGCTTCATCATGATGTAAAGAATTAAGTGGAGCAGCTAGAAATTATCGGGCACTTAAGCTAAAAACAGATACATATATATGCACTGTATATATATGTATAACACTGTATATAACACTGATGTGTTATTAATTATTAGTGTCCCTTTTATTCTCAAAAGTGTATGTTTAGACAACGAATGGCATGGCAACCTACACATCTTCTGAGCATGTGGGAACCTTTACAAGCCTGAGTCTTTTATTGCTAAGATTCTTTTTAGCTATGAGTGCTATTGCAATCGTTTTGATAATCAGCAATTTCTGGCTATTTCTATTTCCTTTTAAATTCAAAAGTGCTTTATTCTTTTGAATACTGCGCATGCATTCATTGCAAATATGTTCATTGACGGTGATTCTACTGTCTAAAGAGGAGTAAACTACCCTGTCATGTTTTTTCATGTGTTCATACATGGATTTCCAGCATATATTATTGTCAATTGACATTTAATATATTAAATGATCATCTTATTATTAACAAACTGGACCTTAGTGATTCATTCCGTGATATTCTGAATCCTATTTATTTATTTATTTTGCCATTTCATACTAAAATGTGAGAAATTACATGGTAACCTTGTGTGTTGTCTCACTGCCACCTGGTGGCAAGAGTATAGAAAAGGCAGCAAAGCAAAGGTGGATGACTGACCAAGTGAAAGTCATTTCCCATAGCATGCAAATCACATTACCCAGACTTCTTTCAAACACCTAGTGGAAGCATTTTTCATATCTATGTCTTGGCTCTTTCAATAAACTATAGGGAGAGCCCTAAAAATTACAAGAAATGAAATTATCAATGATTAATCAGTATATCGTTAGTGAGGAAAATGTGAAATAGTGAGATGCTGAAAAGATCTGCTTAATTATCAAAGTATAACTTTGAAATGCTTTAAGAATTTTTTAATTTTATTGATAAACTTTCTTTAAAACTGTCATTTTCTGTGGCTTTAATCTTGTCAGTTAAAGGAAATCAAGCAGACTAATCTTTGAAAATATAATAAATAAATTTTTGCTATCAAATAGATATGACTCATGACCTCCCTTCTGGTTTAAGTGATTTTTCAAACTAAAATCTCCAAGATAGAAGTATCTGTTTCTAGCTTAAGTGTCTGGTTTTTATTTCTAGCTGCTCTATTTATATAATTCTTTACATCGTGATACAGCCAAGTATTTTTCAAAGTCTAGAAATTTTATTGTATCCTCTCAAATAATACGTATTTAAGAAAATAATAATGCTTAATATCACTTTCACTCTTGCTGTTCAAGTTTTTCTAATTCATTATGCATTTAGTGAATGAATCTCGTGGAATAACAGTGTTGACTTCTGTCATCTACTTTTTCTATTTAAGGGATTTCTCATTTCAGGCTTCCAGGTATGTCAAAGTTATGCATATGTGTCTATTTAAGTTATCTTATTTAAGTTATTCATATATATTACAATGTATTTCTATATTGGAACTAGTTGAGTCCATGTGTATATATTTAGTATCAAATTAGTGCTTTACATTTGTACTAAGTTTCTTCATATGTTGTACTGCATCTGGCTCTCAAAAAACAACTATTGTGAAGGAAGAAGGGAGGAAAACAGGACTAATTATTCCTATCTCATGAATAAGAAAATAAAAACAGAAATTGACTGAAGGAGGAGTAGTTGAACCTAAGAATTCTGGTTCCAACACCAGCACTTTTTTCACTACATCACAAGAATGGGACAATCCGTTCTTTCTTTTTGAATGTCCACCACAGTCTCACACCCTTAAGGGAGTCTGGCATACTTCTCAACAGACACTCCCAAGGTGGCGTGATAGAGTGAAGAAGCCTCACCTTCAGTTTTGCTAGGTGTGTGGCATGGCCTCAGCTGAAAAATTAGAATTCTAACACATTTCTCTTCAGTTTCATAAGAGGATTAGAGTTGATTTATGCAAAGCTCCTAGCACCATTTCTGGAATATTGTAGATGTTTAAAAATAGCTATTATCATTAAAGAGAAAACATGAAGCTAACAAGATTCTTGTGGATCATCAGACTTAGGCTGAAGATAGGTCTTCTTTGATAAACCAAACTGGCATTTCAATACCTGCAATGTACTGCTAGATATTACTCCTACATTGTTAGTCCATCCGTGGTTCTGCTTGACGCCTAGCAATGACTGTTTTGCTGCCATACTAACACTGACTGGGAAGAATGCATAAATGTTATCAATGATTGCAAATCTACTTCATTTATCTAGAGCCGCATATGGTTAGTTAGTTTGGTCCCATCCAGCCTGTCCATGAGGGCCTGTCTTATTCCTAGCACTGTGCAAGAGAGGTTTCATAAACAGGGAAATAAAAGCCACAACTGTACCAAAATGAATATATCTAGCTAATATAGGAGAAAAGAAATTGCACATACAACAAATAAAAATTCAACCTTACATAATCATTCCTAAATATGGGGTGTGCGTATGTGTGCACATATGTGTTTATGTGTGTGTGTGTGTTTTAATGAAACAAAGCATAAATGCCCTGATCATACAAGCAAAAAATTGCTATGTAACCCATATCTCTACAGACAAGTAAAGTGAGTGGGTTTGGCCAGGACTCAGAAGTGAGAAGACACTGCTATGTGCCAAGAGAATCTAACCATTTCAGTGTCTAAGAAAAGCATGTTAGAGAGGACAATAAATGGCCTGGAGAGAAAAACAGGAAGTGTCACCTAGTAACCACTTTACAGTAGCATGATGAGGCCAAAATGTCCTCAAGATAGCAATGCCTTATGCAAAAATATGGGAAAGAGTCTTAGAAGAAAAGGCCGCTATGCTGGGAGCCAATGTTTTAGGAAAAAGGTTTCAGAGTAAAAAAGAAGCATGTACCTCACAGATGTAAAAGAATCTTATAAAAATAAGTAAAAGTCGTTTTTGAAAATCTAGGCACAGTTTAATATGATGAAAATAAACTATATATTTCTATGCAAATAACAAAATGGTATATATTTTATTCAGTACATTTATAACTCTCATAAACGGATATAACTATCTTTAAGCAAATATATAGAATTTACAAGAAATAATTTTGGAGATAACTCTTTTTTTAACAAAATAAATCACTGAGTATTTCCTTTACAAAGAAGATTCCACTTATGCATTTAAGTTATGATTTAATTTTTAAAAGATGATGATAAACAACTAGGGTTATGGTCTACAGTAAATGGTATAGCATAGTCTTAGGCAGGAAAAGTATAATAAAATAAAACTGTACACTCAGACTGTGGTTTTAAGTATCACAGAAATTCAAGTATTATAATGGATGGTCTATAAGTTAAGCAAGGAAATTGACTTACTAAAAAGAGAATATAATGTATCTCAAGGATAATAGAAAAATGAATAAAGTGAAAAGATTCAGTCTTTAGGAACCTGAGTCATCAAATATTGAATTTTCTAACTATGACTCTTCTATGGTTCCACAATAAAGAGATGGGAGTACTCAGTTCTTACTCAAAATTGATTTTCAGAGAAAAACAAACCACCAGAAGACTGAATGGTGATCTCTATAGTCTAGTTATAGTGAACAAAGCATTCAGACAGGAAGTGAACAAATCTATGAGAAAAAAGGACAACTAGTTGTAACACCCAAGAACTACTTGAAGAATGACAGAATGTACAACTAAAAATTAACTCATAGAATAGCTGTATGACTTTAATGAATGGTTCATATTTTTGAGGACAAAGCATGCATGTATGTGTGTGTGTGCATTTCTTCTATAACTGTGATTTTCTGCCTTGGCTTCACATTATAATCACGGGTCACTTGAGAAGCTTTTTATAAAGAGAGATGTTTGTGCCTTGTTCTAAAACAATTAATTTGAATATCTGGAAGTAGGACGTGTCCATTTTTAAAAAGTTCTCCAGATGAAAACATGGTGCAGCCACAATTAACAATCACCAATATTCACAATAATTAACACTAAATCAGCCTATATGTGCCAGGTACTCTTTGTATGATTCATTCATATTCTCTCATTTAATCCTCATAACAACGCTATTGAGCTAATATGCTTTATTTCCATTTACAAATGAGCAAACTGACATTTTAGAGAGGTTAAGTAACTTTCTAAAGTTACGGTGATTGGAAAAGAGAGAAAAAGGGATTATCTGATTTTAGGAGCTCGCAGTCTACTTCTATTACCAAATCTACGAATTCATTCAATTATTCTTTCAACTGTTCATTTATTGCACAATAATGTATTGAGTACTTATCATGTAATAGAATTTGGAAATATAGACAAATAGAACATGGCCTACATCTTTGGGGGAATTCATTCCTAGAATATTCCTAGCTTTTATGCCTGGAATGTAGCTGAGATGACTGGTCTCCTTATGCCTCTCTTGTATATTTTTCCCATCTGTATTTAGCAGCTCTTCAGATTGAAATTTTACAGCAGTTGTACAAAGAAATTTTAAACTGGTGTATGTGCAGCATTCTCTATTTGGACCTTATAATTCCAAAACTACAGTGGGCTGTTGGCTGGCCAATAGCTAATACAAAGTTGGGGTTTAATGAGTTAATTGCCCTTCCAAAAAAAGTGTATTTGGCACCTGTCTCTTGGACATATTTGCTAACATTTATATCCACAGTACCTAGCACAGTTATTACCTAGCATATAATAAATAGTAAATAATTTTATTTAATTGAAGTAAATCAAGTTGACTTGGAATTATACCTCAAGATACCAATCCGAGCTACTAAAGGATTCATAGTTTTAGATCTCTCCTTTTTTCTTTTAATAGGCTTAAACATTCTATTCCCAGACTTATGATAGTGGTACTAGACTACTAGACCTAGGTATTCTGATGCATTTAAGTAACTCATTAAAATAATTTTATCTTTTAAATTCTTGATAGGTAAAGGCCTTATTTAGAAAAATGACATGCTTCTTTTATGTCCTCTGCTGGGATCTATTTATTCTCGTGATTTGATCCACATTTGAAAATTTGCTGGGATGAGAGGCTTATGAGAGTGCCATGTACCCTCCTGAATCCTTCATTTAATATAAAGCAGTTATTAATGGAATTAAACATTAAACTGATTCCACAAAATTAAAGTAAGCAAGGCCATCATTTGGTGGTCGAGGTTTTTTACCTTAAGGATTATATATACAATTACAGGAGAGACTTTGGGCAATGGACACTTTAAACTGTGGAATAGAAAAAACTGTAGTCAAATCTCTGGTGTAAGAGGATAAATGCATCCCCACAGAACGGTGCACGAACTCTTGGGATTCAAATGCCAAATTTTGAGTTCTGTCGAGAACTATCAGTGAGGCATTCTCTCCAAACAAAAACTGAAAGAGAATAATCTTCCTTTCATAAAGTAGTACTTTTTATGTCATCTTCCCTAGAATCCAGGGGGGAAAGGAGTCTAAAAGGAAACTTCACCTTTTATATTTACATAAAAATGACAATTTTGGTTTTTACAAAGCAAGACGTGAGTAAAGGATTAAAAAAACGTAATCTAATCTATTCTTATTTGTGCATACCTTTTTTGAGCAGCTTGTGTCATCGGTGAAAAGCTGTCAGAACTCTCAGATCTGATAGCAAGGGCTGGCCACAAGCCTTAATCAGCAATGAACCGGCCAGCACATTCAATTTTAATTAAGTCCCTATGCCAGGAAAGAAGGCTTTGGAGGAAAACAGGCTTTAGAGGTGCCATGTGTTCATGAAGTTGTTCTATATTCACAGAACTATTTGAAATAATTGCAGCTGGTGTGGACATTAACTGACCAGTTAAAAGACTCCTGCCAAACATTTGACATGACTACAAAATGATCTTTGAATTATGCACACCTTTCTGACTGCTCATTCTCCTGGGACATGAGGAGACTTTCTTCCAGAATTGATCTCTCTCTTGAATTCAGACCAGCATTTCCTCTTTCAGTTTCCTGTCACAAGTAATAAATAAAAAATAAACCATTCCATTCTTTTTGCAAAAACACCAAGGGCAGAGGTAATGTTTTTACCCCAACTCCAAAAGGGCTGGAGGAGGCCAATTACAGCTGTCGAAGGCAAGCTGGACTCTGTCGTTGCCGATAATAAGATCTGCCCGAAACTCACCATCTGTACCTTCATAGCACCAATTGCTATCAAATTACATTTTCCATAAAGAAATTAAAGAAAAATCGAATCACACACCATATGTAGATCCATCTCCCCTGGTGTTATTTACATTTGCCTTTTCCATTATGATTATTAGGAGAAAGGACACTTGTGACTTGCTGTACTAAGTAAAGTATGGCTGGATGAGGAACTTTATGCCAGTAATGCTACCTTTACTAGTTACCTTAGAAATAGGGGAACATAGCTTCATTGAGCCATTTCTCCTAATTCTGGAGTGTGGAAGAAAATTGTTAGAAAAAAAGAGAAAAGAAAGAAAAACACATGCAAATTTGGAGTCTTACCACAAATATTTCCCTTCTGATCCAACAGTGGGTGCTTTGGATAAAGAACAAACCTGGAAAGCAATAGATTTTACTAGTAGTATGGCCCTGAAAGTGTTCAGAAAATTTATTTCTTAGCTGTAAGACTGTGGTTTATAGTAATGAGAGGTAGGAGAGGCAAGCATTTACATTGAGAGAGTGCTTAAAATCAAGACTAATTTCTTCATTGTTGTTCTGCCTCTGGTTTACAGATCTTTAACCTCTCGGTACATTGGCTCTTTTCCCTAGGTATATTAACAAGCTATAATTCCTTCCATCTTTAAAAAAATATATCCATCAGGTCACTTCAGGCCTCTGCTCAGCTATTGTATTATATCTCTCCTTACCTTCATCATTATGGCTTTGAAAATCCACTTCCTCACTTCTCATCAGCACCTCAGATCACTGCAATCTTCCTCTTCTCTCCCCAGTATTCCATTGAACTGGAACATCCCCAATACAACGCACACATTTTAGCTATTATATTCTCTGCTTTACTAATATTTTACTATTCCTTTTTTTTAACCTGGCCATATTCACTGCCTCTTTAATATTCTTTTCTGGTTTCCCTTCAACCTCTATGGTCTCTCCTTCCCAGTGTCTCAAGTCCATCCTTTTTTCTCATCCCCACAGTGTGACATTAATGCAGGACCTTATCATATTATTTCAAAAGTACCCTTTCACTGGTTTGCTGAACTTTCAATAATTATATCTTTTTGTTTCCTGTCTTAACGCTTTGTAATAACACTCATTTATTCTCTCTTGCCTCATTAGAACCTCACAATGGTCATTAGAATAAACCCAAACTTCCTATCATATGTCCTGTTGATGACTCCCCAGCTTCCTCTGACTCTCATCCACAGAGAAGAAGCCATACCAAATTGTTTGCTAAATATTCTATTCCATGTTTTGGTAAAGTCCTTATTCCACTATTTTATCTGGCTAACTCCTACCCATATTTCATGAAATATTTTAAATCTTATCTCCTTAGAAAATCAACCCAGACACCATATGCAAATAGCCCAACCTCCCCCTCTTCATTACTTTCATTGTACCCTGTGTATGCGTCCATAGTCACTTATTGCCCTGTTTTGCTGTGGTCTGTATTTTGGCACTATACTCATCTTCCAGTAATGAACCATGTTTTTAATTAATGTGCTCTTCAGTATTTATAACAGTGCTACATATTAGTCACTAATATCAAGTTAGAAGAAAGGAATGGAGGAGGAGAGGAAGAAAGGAAGGGAGGAAGGAAGGGAGGGAGGAAAAGAGGGAGGAATAGACATATATATTACTATGCCAGACCAGCATCCATCCATCCATCCATCCATCCATCCATCCATCCATCCATCCATCCATTCATCCAACCTTCTTGTAGTAGTTTTCTTAAGGACCACCCTTTCCTACTCAGTACATGTGATTCAGGTGGAGTTAATTTCACACTTGGTTTCAAGGGTGCCATACGGATTTTGAAAATATAAGTATTAACATGGCCTGCCAATTCTGAATGCAGATACTTTGAAAGCTCAGATGTCTCAGAGATAGAAAATATTTTATGCATGTTTTCCAAAAATATGTTATATTAGAAGTTAAGTACACCTTTAGCATACATAACAACAATGCTAAAATGTCTACTAACTATCCAGCAGGATTATATCTCAGGAGTCTAATCTAAGAATGAAAGCATTAATTTAAATGATGCTTAAACTCATTTAACCATGCAAATAAGTCCTTGAGTTCAAGTTTACGTTCTGTTTGTAAAAACTTCCTTGAATTATGTCTACATTATCTTTATGCACATCATATATGTTGAAATTCTTTCATTGTCTCAGTCACAAAATCCTTCCTCTGAGATGTCCCAGGTATTTCACATCGCCTCTCCTTCTTATGTTTCTTATATCCACCATCACTTTCCTTTTCCTTCTCTGTGGTGCCAGCTCTTGGAAAAAAAAATCAGGGAATACCTCAGATCTTCACATTCTTTACCCATCAACACAGAGGTGGCAAGTTGGCAAAATCACTAACTTCCTCCAGCCCACAGATTTATTTTCCACTAGCCAACTTATAATAATTTGAGAATTTAATGTAAAAGCTGGATTTTCAGCTTCCTTTTAAAAAACAATTTCTAACAGATCTAGAGCACCAGTTTTTCCAACTATTGTGGGTTAGATGGTGCTCCCCATAAGGGTTCATTGAAGTCTTAACCCTCAGTAGCTATAAATGTAACTTTATTTGGAAACAGACACTTTGCAGATATAATCACGTTAACACAATGTAATATTGGATTAGGATGGGTCTTAATCTAATTACTGGTCTCCTTATAAGAAGAGAAAAATGTGGACATAGAGACATAGACACACAGGGAACAGAATACCATGTAAATATACACAAAGTGAGGTCATCATTGTGGAAGAGATGGGAGTGATGTGTCTACAAGCCAAGGAATGCCAAGAATTGCTGGTGACCACCAGAAGTTAGGAAGAGGTAGTAAAGGATGCTCCCTTTTCCTTCAAAGAGCGAATAGCCTTGCCAACATATCATTTTAGAAATTTCAGCCTCCAGAGGAGTGAGACAACAATTTTCTACTGTCTTAAGCAACCTAATTTATAATACTTTATTAGGTCAGCCCTGGGATACTAACATAGTAACAATGGGCTAAAAATAAACGTAGTCTGCCCCCTTTAGAAGGGGCTTGTGATCTACAGTTCAGGGAGCTCAAGAGGCTCTTTGTCACCCCTAGGGTTTCTTAGTCATCAAAGCTAAATGTCATTTGCCATTTGTCTTCTGCCACTCAGCCAATCTCCCTCACTCACATTATATCTTTGGTCCCTGTAAGACTTTTCGGTTTGTAATATTTTACTATTTGTATATTAATACATTCGTTTTTTTCAGTTTTGTGTTCTGTTTAATACTACTGTCAACAATGTCATTTGCTACTGCTGCTTTTCTTTGTGTAGTTGTTGGCATTTTGGAAATTGATTTCATCTTGAGTAAAAGAGACAGAAATACCTATGTTTTCACCTAGATATTGATATTTTGTACTGGATAATTCTTTATTTGAAGGATTATCCTGTGCCTTGTATAATAATTAGTGGCATCTCAGGCTTCTTCTCACTAGATGCCAGAAGCACCTTCCATAGTTGTGACAATGAAAAATGACTCCAGACAATGTCAAATTTTCTAGCAGGGGAAGATCCTACAACAAAATCTTCCCAACAGAGAGCCTCCATCTTAGGTTATTTTTCCTATCCATGCTTAAAGAGAAGGAGTAGTACACTATAACAAATGTTTCAAAATAACAAATGTCTCCTAGAAAGTAATCCACAAGGGTTCATTTTTGTCTTGTCACATATTTCTGTACATCTAGCTGTAAGAATTCTCTTTCTTTATGACAAAAAGTGTTAGGTGTATCCCAGTAACTTTTTGGCTATTCTGCCTTAATAGTAATAACATTAATATTAATTAGGATATTGCCATACCGATAAAATGTTTTGTTCCCCAGCTGATTGTGGCCAATGAGAATATGTGGATAGGTGTTGGCCAATGACATATGAGTGGGAGTGCTACGTAAAACATTAGAAAGTGCCATTAAACAAAGGGCTTACAAATATTCAGTTCTTTTTTGCTTCCTGCTACCTGAAATTTGAATGTAATGATTGGAGTGCTGGCAGCCATCCTGAGACAATTCACTAAAAATAGAGGAAACACAAATTAGGAGTCTGGGTCCCTGAAACAGAGGATCTGCCATATTACTTCAGAATTGCCTCCTTTAAGAGTTCAACTTAAAAAAAAAATACACCACTTTTATTTCAGGTTTCCTGACACATGGAACACAGTCTACCTCTAGTTAATACATAGTTCATTCTAATTCTACAAAGCTTTTTCAAAGTTTGCTTAACAATAATTTGTACTATTTCAATATTTGCTCATACATAGCTCTATTTAAAGTTTATAAATTGTCAAAGTATTTTTTGTTATATGTTAAAGACAGTATATACCTTGTGAGAGTATGGTTGGATCAGGGCTAATGTATACAAAACACCCAAGACATTGCCTGTGTGATGGGTGTTGCTACAGTCATGAGGATAATTGTAAAAATTGTGATTATCATTAGATTTGAGAATGTCTTCATTTAGCATTTCTGTCATCGAAGGAAAGGATTCTAAAAGTCTTGAAAATATCTCATTTGGGAGTCTAGGAATGAAACATATGTTTGACTTACCTATCTTCTTCTGTGTCATATTAAATATATTAAAACCAAAACTTATATCTGAAATCTGAATGCCTATTGGCATCACCAATGATATTTTAAAACTTATAGATGCTTCTAGACCACTCCAAGAGATTCTGATTTAATTATTATGGGGCACAGCCTAAACATTTAGAATTTTTAGAGCTCCCCGGTTAATCAAAATTCACAGCAGAGTTTGAGAATCACTGCTTTAAACAACATTAAGAACAGCCACTTTTTTACTGCTTGCTATAGTTGTCAGAGACCAGGGGGCTGGCATTGGAAATGGATGAGCAAACTGTAGCTCACCAGGTTGCCTGAGCACTTATCAAAATAACTAGATTTTCCTCTTTTTTTCATCATATTCTTCTCTTCTGATTTTTTTTCTCATTTTTATCAGTCATTTATTGGCAATTCTAAAATAGAAAAGGGATTTACCATTTAATCTTAAAAAACTATATATGAGCCTTCCAGGTAACAGTTGAAAAGAGGAGAATATCAGAATGACTTGGCATTAGAGTGGCTTCCTCTGACATTGTTAGTCACAATTGCCTTGACTTTTGACCCATTGCCTTTCTTATCATTAGCATTAAACATTGTCATCACCTCTAATTTTTTTTAATACACAGAAAAAATGTAAGTTTATTTCTGAGGAAAATTCTAATGTCACAGAACAATGGCAGAAAAAATTTTTAAGAGCAAGATATATTGCTGAATCCACAATGGGATTTTATTCTATTCTAAGCAATGTTTTTCATTTTAAATTTTTTTATACTCTTCTCACCTCTTTTTTAATATATACTTTAAGTGTTACGTTACATGTGCAGAATGTGCGGTTTTGTTACATAGGTATACATGGTGGTTTGCTGCACCCATCAACCCGTCACCTACATTAGTTATTTCTCCTAATGTTATCACTCCTGTAGCGCCCCACTCCCCACAGGCCCCGGTGTGTGATGATCCCCTCCCTGTGACCATGTGTTCTCATTGTTCAGCTTCCACTTATGAGTGAGAACATGCAGTGTTTGGTCTTCTGATCTTATGATAGTTTGCTGAGAATTAAGATTCCCAGCTTCATCTATGTCCGTGCAAAGGACATGAACTCATCCTTTTTTTTATGACTGCATAGCATTCCATGGTGTATATGTGCCACATTTTCTTAATCCAGTCTATCACTGATGGACATTTGGGTTGGTTCCAAGTCTTTGCTATTGTAAATAGTGCTGCAATAAACATACATTTGCATGTGTCTTTTTCATAAAATGATTTATAATCCTTTGGGTATATGCCCAGTAATTGGATTGCTGGGTCAAATGGTATTTCTAATTCTAGATACTTGAGGAATCACCACACTGTCTTCCAAAATGGTTGACCTAATTTACACTCCCACCAACAGTGTAAAAGCATTCCTATTTTTCCACAACCTCTGCAGCATCTGTTGTTTTCTGACTTTTTAATAATTGCCATTCTAACTCGCATGAGATGGTATCTCATTGTGGTTTTGATTTGCATTTCTGTAATGACCAGTGATGATGAGCATTTTTTCATATGTCTGTTGGCTGCATAAATGTCTTCTTTTGAGAAGTGTCTGTTCGTATCCTTTGCCCATTTTTTGATGGGGTTGTTGGCTTTTTTCTTGTAAAATTGTTTAAGTTCTTTGTAGATTCTGGATATTAGACCTTTGTCAGATGGATAGATTGCAAAAATTTTCTCCCATTCTGTAGGTTGCCTGTTCACTCTGATGATAGTTTATTTTGCTGTGGAGAAGCTTTTTAGTTTAATTGGATCCCATTTGTCAGTTTTGGCTTTCGTTGCCATTGCTTATGATGTTTTAGACATAAAGTCTTTGCCCATGCCTATGTCCTGAATGGTATTGTCCAGGTTTTCTTCTAGGATTTTTATGGTCCTAGGTCTTACGTTTAAGTCTTTGATCCATCCTGAGCTGATTTTTGTATAAGGTGTAAGGAAGGGGTCCAGTTTTAGTTTTCTGCATAAGGCTAGCCAGTTTTCCCAACACCATTTATTAAATAGGGTATCTTTTCCCCATTGCTTGTGTGTGTCAGGGTTGTCAAAGATCAGATGGTGATAGATGTGTGGTGTTATTTCTGAGGCCTCCATTCCATTCCATTGGTCTATATATCTGTTTTGGTACCAGTACCATGCTGTTTTGGTTATTGTAGCCTTGTAGTGAAGTTTGAAGTCAGGTAGTATGATGCCTCCAGCTTTGTTCTTCTTGCCCGGGATTGTCTTGGCTATGCTGGCTCTTTTTTGGTTCCATATGAAAGTTTAAAGTATTTTTTTCCAATTCTGTGAAGAAAGTCAGTGGTAGTTTGATGGAAATAGCATTGAATCTATAAATTACTTTGGGCAGTTAGGCCATTTTCATGATATTGATTCTTCCTATCCATGAGCATGGAATGTTTTTCCATTTGTTTGTGTCCTCTCTTATTTCCTTGAGCAGTGGTTATGTTTTTGCGCACTAAATTGAAGGGCAGATAGGGAAACAGAACAAAATGAAATTACCATTTTTATGTACCTTGAAAACTGACTTATAACAAGTTACAGGATGAAATAAAGCCATAGAGAATAAAGGGATAATACTCTTTTTTTTTTTTAACAAGTTGAGTTTTGAAGGAGATGGTGTACTATTTTGATAAATAATTTTCTCAACAAGAAAGAGATACTGGGAAATATCTAGTGATTTTTAAAAAATACAGTACAGTTTGTAACAAATAAAAATTCAATATTTATGCATGGAAGTTGGTTTTATAATACAATCCCCAACTTACAATGATTTGACTCAAAACATTCATACTTTATGATGGTGTGAAAGCAATATGCATTTAGTAGAAACCATACTTCAAGTACCCATAAAACCATTCTGTTATTCACTTTCACTACAGTATTCAATGAATTAATTAAATTAAATAAATGATATATTCAACCTTATTATAAAATAGGCTTCATGATAGGTGATTTTGCCCCACTGTAAGTTAAGGTAAGTGATCTGCACACACTTAAGGTAGGATAGGCTAAGCTGTGATGTTCAGGAGGTTAGGTGTATTAAAGGCATTTTTAACTTACAATGTTGTCCACTCACAATGGGTTTATTGGGATAAAACTTCACTGTAGTCAAGGAGCATATGTACACAGAAACCATATTAGTGCTTACCCCAAGTGTATATTATGATCTAGGATTTAAAAGAAAGCATTAAATATGCCCAATTGCTGATGTCAAACAGGTTTGGAAGTGGTTCAGCCTTAATAATAGAAAATGGAATTTGAAAATTGAACACAAACATTTTTGTTTAATTAGGTCAAGAGTGATATTCCTTTAACTTGGTTGTAAATACATTTTAAACTTTTTCTTGGGAAATCTTTATAGAAAGTGAATTAAGTGAGTTTGTATAGTCCCATGATTTATAAAAAAAGAAACATCGACATCCATGTTATCATCCTCGCAGGTTAAGAAAAAAGAATACTGTCAGAACCTAAAGCCCTTTCATGCCAATTCTCAATCTCTGCCCATCCCTCCTGCAAAAGGCAACCATGAGCCTGAATTTTAGAGTAAATATTTCTTTACTTTTCTCTATAGATTAATTAATTATGCATGTATCCATAAGCACTGAAATTAGTTCTTTCTGACTTACAAAATTTATTGTATATTTATAATTTCTATAAATGTATGTAAATTTTATATAAGTAAAACTATAAAATAGGTATTCTTTGAGGTCCAGTCTCTTTCACTCTACATTATATTTGTGAGATTCATTCATATGATTTCCTATAGGTGTAGTTCATTTAGTATTGATGGTATATATGATTCCATTTTGGTAATATGCCACATTTTATTTATCTATTTTACCCTTAATACATATTTGAATTGTTTTTAGTTTGAGAATATAATAAATAAGACCCGTATGAACATTCTTTACATGACTTTTAGAGCATCCAATGGGGGTTGATGTGACAGTTGAGGGGGCTGACATTTAGGAAGCTATTAAGATGACTAATCGATGGGCAGCTAACAAAAATATCACTTAATTTATATAAGAATGAATGTCCAGGAGACTGAGAACAGCTCCTATAAATGAGAAGTGCTCATTTCTTACGCTGTTTCTGCACGTCAGCTAGTTCTGAGAAGCCAAATTCATTGGCCAGAAGAAAAGCTGAGTCCTCATGGATGGACCCCAGTAATACAATGGCAAGTATATTTAGTAAAAATTACCTGAGTCCTTTCTCAAAGGAACATATATAAATTTACTCAGGTTACCATCCATTGAAAAAAGAGTCATTCTCAAACATTTTGAGAAGTTTTGGACACAGGTTCAAAGTTGACATTGGTACTCAGGGGCCTGAAGCATCATCATGGTCCACTGATTAGAGGTTTATATGGAGCAGTTAATAAGTACAGTCATCACTCAGTATCCAAGGGGATTGGTTCCAGGATGCCCTGTGGATTTCAGAATTCATGGATGCTCAAGTCCCATGTATAAAATGCTGTAGTATTTGTATATAATGTATATATGTCTTCCTGTATATTTTAAATCATCTCTAGATTACTTTTAGTACCTAATACAACGTAAATGCTATGTAAATATTTGTTATACTGTATTGTTTAGAGAGTAATGATAAAGAAAGTCTGTACATGTTTGGTACTGTACATGTTCAGTATAGACTCAAACACCCATTTTTTGAGACCAGAATCTCACTGTGTTTACTAGGCTGTCCTCAAGCAATCCTCTCACGTCAGCCTCTTGAGTAGCTGGGATTACAGGCAGATGCGACCACACCTGGCCATTTTTTTCTCCCTGAATATTTTCAATCTGAAGTTGATCGAATACATGGATGTGGAACTCATGAATATAGAGGGCTGACTGTACTGTCCTAACCCAGACTCAGCTTACAGTGGTTTAATTGTGTTCAGAGACTGAACTGCAGATCATTTCCTGGGTTTCTGAGTATATAATCATAAACCACTTCACATGATAATTGGCAGAGCCATAACAGTAGTTTCTTGGCCTATGGGGTATGAGAGTGGTTATAAGTAATAAATTCAAAGCAGAAGCTCCTGAAACTGCCAACACCCCTCCCCTGTTAAAATAATGAATCAAAACACTATCCATTCCAGAAAGAATGAGAGATTAGTGTCACCTTTTTTATTTTTCATTCATTTATATATTTTTAATTTTTTCTTTTGATTTTTGTGGGTACATAGTAGGTGTATATATTTATGGGGTACCTGAGATGTTTTGATATAGACATGCAATGGGAAATAATCACATTGTGTAGAATGGGGTATCCATCCCTTCAAGCATTTACCCTTTTGTGTTATAAACAATCAAATTATACTTTTTTAGTTCTTTCATAATGTACCATTAAGTTATTATTTACTATAGTCACCCTGCTGTGCTATCAAATATTAGGTCTTATTCATTCTTTCTATTTTTTGTACACATTAATCTTCCCCACCTCCCTGCCAGCCCCCCACTACCTTTCCCAGCCTCTGATAGCTATCGTTCTACTCCATTTCCATGAGTTCAGTTGTTTTGATTTTTAGATCCCATAAATAAGTGAGAACATGTGATGTCTGTCTTTCTGTGCCTGGTTTATTTCATTTAACATAATGATCTCCAGTTCCATACATGTTGTTGCAAATGACAGGATCTCATTCTTTTTATGGCTAAATAGTACTCCATTGTGTGTACTTACCATATTTTTTTAAATCCATTCATCTGTTGATGGACACTTGGGCTGCTTCCAAATCTTAGCTTTTGTGAGTAGTGCTGCAACAAACATGGGAGTGCAGATACCTCTTCAATGTACTGATTTCCTTTTTTTGGTTATACACTTAGTAGTGGGATTGCTGGATCATGTGGTAGCTCTATTTTTCGTTTTTTGCAGAACCTCCAAACTGTTCTCCATAGTGGTTGTACTAATTTACATTCCCACCAACAGTATACAGCAGTTCCCATTTCTCCATATGCTAACCAGTATTTGTTATTACCTGTCTTTTGGATATAAGCCACCTTAATTGGGGTGAGATGATATCTCATTGTAGTTTTGATTTGCATTTCTCTGATGATCAATGATGTTGACCACCTTTGCATAGGTCTGTTTGCCATTTGTATGTCTTCCTTTGAGAAATGTCTACTCAAATCTTTTGCCCATTTTTGATCAGGTTATTAGATTTTTATCTAATAAAATTCGAATTTGTCTAATAAATTAGATTTTATTATTTTATTTAAGAAAATATCTAATTTATTTGAGCTCCTAATATATTCTGGTTATTAATTCAGTGTCAGATGGGTAGTTTGCAAATATTTTCTCCCATTTTGTGGGTTGTCTCTTCGCTTTGTTAATTGTATCATTTGCTGTGCAGAAGCTTTTTAACATGAAGTGGTCCCATTTGTCCATTTATGCTTTGGTTGCCTGTGTTTGTAGGGTATTGCTCAAGAAATTTTTGCCAGACCAACATCCTGAGATTTTCCCTAAGATTTTCTTGTAGTCATTTCATAGTTTGGTCTTAGATTTAAGTCTTTAGGGCTTAGATTTAAGCCTTTAATCCATTTTGATTTGATTTTTGTATATGGTGAGAGGAATCTAGTTTTATTCTTCTGCATATGGATATCCAGTTTTCCCAGCACGATTTATTGAGAAGACTGTCTTGTCCCTGGTGTATGTTCTTGGCACCTTTGTAAAAATCAGTTCATTGTAGGTGTGCAGATTTGTTTCTGTGTTCCCTCTTCAGTTTCATTGATCTATGTGTCTGTTTTTATGACCGTACCATGCTGTTTTGATGACTGTAGCTCTGTATTATAATTTGAAGTCAGATAATATAATTCTTCCAGTTTTGTTCTTATTGCTTAGGACAGACAGCTTTGCCTGTTCTGGGTCTTTTGTGGTTCTATATAAATTTGGGGGTAGTTATTTTCTATTTCAGTGAAGAATGTTATTGGTATTTCCATAGGGATTGCATAAAATTTATAGATTGTTTTGGGTAGTGTGAACATTTTAACAATATTGATTCTTTAAATCCATGAATGTGGAATACTTTTCCTTTTTTGGTGTCCTCTTCAATTTCTTTCATCAGTGTTTTATAATTTTCATTATAGAGATCTTTCACTTCTTGGTTAATTTCTAAGTATTTAATTTAATTTATGACTATTGTAAATGGGATTACTTTTTTATTCTTTTTCACATTGTTCACTATTGGCATTAGAAATGCTACTAATGTTTGAATGTTGATTTTGTATCCTGCAACTTTGCTGAATTTGTTTGTTAGTTCTAATAGCTTTTTGTGATGTCTTTAGGATTTTCCAAATATAAAATCATTTGATCTGCAAACAAGGATAATTTGACTTCTTCCATTCCAATTTGGATGCCCTTTATTTCTTTCTCTTGTCTGATTGCTCTAGCTAGGACTTCCAGTATCATATTGAATAACAGTGATGACAGTGTATATCCTTGTAATATTCCAGATCTTAGAGGAAAGGCTCTCAGTTTTTTGCCATTTAGTATACTAGCTGTGGGTCTGTCTTATATGGCTTTTATCATGTTGCGGTATGTTATGTCTATACCCAGCATTTTTAGGGTTTTTGTCATGAAGAGATGTTGAATTTTATCAAGTTCTTTTCAATATCAATTGAAAAAGTCATATAGTTTTATCCTTCATTCTGTTGATATGTTGTATCATATTGATTGATTTGTATATGTTGAATCATCCTTTCATCCCAGGGGTAAATACCACCTGGTCATGATGAATAATCTTTCTATTCTATTGTTAAATTTGGTTTGCTAGTATTTTGTTGAGGTTTTTTGCATCAATATTCAAAATAGATATTGGCCTGTAGTTTTCTTTTGTTGATGTGTGCTTCTCCGGTTTTGGTATCAGGGTAATACTGGCCTTGTATAATGAATTTGGAAGTATTACCTCCTCTATTTTTCGAAATAGTTTGAGTAGGATTGGTATTAACTCTTCTTTAAATATTTGGTAGAATTCAGTGGTGAAACCATCCTGGGCTTTTTTTTTTTTTTTTTTTCTGGGAGACTTTTATTACAGCTCTAATCTTGCTGCTTGTTACTGGTCTGCTCAGGTTTCGGATTTATTCCTGGTTCCATCTTGGTAGATTGTATGTGTCTAGGAATTTGTTCATTTCTTCTAGATTTTCCAGTGTATTGACATACAGTTGCCCATAGCAGTCACTAATGATCCTTTGAATTTCTGCAATATCAGTTGTACTGTCTCCTTTTTCATTTCTAATTTTATTTGTTTTTGTCTTCTCTCTTTTTTTCTTGGTCTGGCTAAAGGTTTGTCAATTTTGTTTAACTTTTCAAAAAATCAACTTTTTGTTTTATTGATCTTTTGTATTGTTTTCTTCATTTCAATTTCATTTATTTCTGCTCTGAATGTTATTATTTCTTTTCTTCTATTTTTGGGGTTTGTTTGCTCTTGCTTTCCTATTCTTTAGAATGCATCATTAGTTTGCTTATTTGAAGTTTTTCCTCTTTTTGATGTAGGCACTTACAGCTATAAAATTCCCTTTGAGTACTGCTTTTACTGTTTCCCACAGGTTTTGGTATATTTTGTTTCCATTATCATTTGTTTCAAGAAATTTTTAAATTCTTAATTTCATCCTTGAGCTACTGGACATTCAGAAGCATATTGTTTAATTTCCATGTATTTGTATAGTTTCCAAAATTGCTTATTGTTAATTTCTAGCTGTATTCCATTGTGTTTAGAAAAGATACTTGATATTATTTCAGTATTTTGAATGTGTTGAGACTTGTCTTATGACCTAACATATGGTCTATATAGTCTATCCTTGAGAATTATTCATGTGCTGAGGAAAAAAAAATATGTATTCTGCAGCTGTTGAATGAAATATTCTGTAAATACTTTTTAGATCTATTTGGTCTATAGTGCAGATTAAGTCTGATTTTTTTGTTGTTGATTTTATATCTGGAAGATTCTGTCCAATGCTGAAAATAGGGTGTTAAAGTCTCTAGCTATTATTGTATTGGGGCCTGTCTCTCTCTTTAACTCAATAATATTTGCTTTATATTTCTGGGTGCTCCAGTGTTGGGTGCATATATATTTAAAACTATATAATCTTGCTTAATTGACTCCTTTATCATTGTATAGTGACCTTCTTTGTCTCTTCTTACAGTTTTTGTCTTGAAATCTATTTTCTGTAATTATAGCTACTCCTACTCTTTTTTGGTTTCTGTTAGTATGGAATACCTTTTATCATCTCTTTATTTTCAGTTTACTTCTGTCTTCATAGGTGAAATTTGTTTCCTGTAGGGAACAAATCAGTAGGTCTTATTTTTTTCATCCATTCAGTCACTCTATATCTTTTGATTGGAGAATTTGGTTTATTTACATTCAATGTTATTATCAGTGAGTAAGGAATCACCTTACTCATGGTAGTGATACTGCCATTTTTTGTTGTTTGTTTGTTTTCTGGTTGTTTTGTGATCTTCTCTTCCTTCTTTCTTCCTGTCTTCCTTTAGTAAAGATGATTTTCTCTGTTGATATTATTTAGTTTCTTGATTTTTATTTTTTGTATATTTGTTGTATAATTTTGGTTTGAGGTTACTGTGGGGCTTGCAAGTACTGACTTATAGCTCATTATTTTAACCTGATAGCAACTTAACACTCTTTGCATAAACAAAGAAACCAGCAAAAAGTAAACTAATAAACACTCTATGCCTTAACTGTTTCCCTCTGCTTCTTAACTTTTTGTTGTTTCTACTATGTCTTGAAAAGTTGTTATACTTATTATTCCTATTGGTTCACTGTTTAGTCTTTCTATTTAGAATAAGAGTAGGTTATACATGACAGTTACTATATTTTGTGTCTTTCTGTGTACATACTATTACCAGTTTTATACCTTCTGATGATTTCTTATTGCTCACTGATATGGTTTGACTGTGTCCTCACCCAAATCTCATCTTGAGTTGTACTCCCATAATTCCCAGGTGTTGTGGGAGGGACCTGATGGGAGATAATTTGAATCCTGGGGCAGTTTCCTCCATACTATTCTTGTGGTAGTGAATAAGTCTCACGAGAGCTGATGGTTTTATCAGGGGTTTCTGCTTTTGCATCTTTCTCATTTTCTCTTGCTGCTGCCATGTAAGATGTGCCTTTTGTCTCCTGCCATGATTTTGAGGCCTTCCTAGCCATGTGGAACTGTTAAGTCCAATTAAACCTTTTCTCTCCCCAGTCTCGGGTATGTCTTTATCAGTAGCTTGAAGATGGACTAATACACTCACTAACATCCTATTCTTTCTAATTTAAGTACTCCTGTTAGCATTTCTTGTAGGACAGGTCTGGTGTTGAAATCCTTCAGCTTTTGTTTGTCTTGGAAAGTATTTCTTCTTCATCTTTGAAGGATATTTTCATCAGATATACAGTTCTAGGGTAAAAGAGTTTTTTCCTTTAGCACTTTAAATATGTTATACCCCTCTCTCATGACCTATAAGATTTCCACTGAAAAGTCTGCTGCAGACATAATGGAGTTTCATTGTATGTTATTTGTTTCTTTTATCTTGCTGTTTTAGAATCCTTTCCTTTTTCTTGATCTTTGGGGGTTTGATTATTAAATGCCTTGAGGTAGTCTTTTTTGGGTTAAACGTGTGTGGTGTTCTATAACTTTCTTGTACATGGATGTTGATCTCTTTCTCTAGGTTTGGGAAGTTCTCTGTTATTACCTCTCTGAATAAACTTTCTATCCTTATCCCTTTATTTACATCCTCTTCAGGGCCAATAATTCTTAGATTTGTCCTTCCAAGACTGTTTCCTAGATACTGTAGGCATGGGTGATTGTTTCTTTTTTTTTAATTTTTTTCACTTGTCTCCTCTGTGTATTTTCAAATAACCTGTCTTCGAGCTCACTAATTCTTTCTTCTGCTTGATCAATTCTGCTATTAAAGTACTCTGATAGAAGCTTCAGTATGCCAATTGCATTTTTCAGCTCCAGAATTTCTGCTTAATCCTTTTTAATTATTTCAATCTCTTCATTAAATTTATCTTATATAATTCTGATTTCCTTCTCTGTGTTATCTTGAATTTCTTTGAGTTTCTTCAACACAGATATTTTGAATTCTCTGTCTGAAAGTTCACATATCTCTGTTTCCCGAGAATTGGTTTCTGGTGCCTTATTTAGTTCATTTGGTAAGGTCATGTTTTCCTGGATATTGCTGGTGCTAGTAGATGTTCTTCAGTGTCTGGCCATTGAAGAGATAGATATTTATTGTAGTCTTCATGGTCTGCGCTTGTTTGTACCCATCCTTCTTGGGAAGACATTCCAGATATTTGAAAGGACTTGAGTGTTGTGACCTAAGCTGTGTCTGATTTAAGGGGCACCCCAAGCCCAGTAATGTTGTATTTTTTGCAGAGTCATTGAATACTGCCTTGATGGTCTTGGACAAGATCTGGGAGAATTCTCTGGATTACCAGGCAGAGACTCTTGTTCTCTTCCCTTACTTTCTCCCAACCAAATTGAATCTCTCCCTTTGTTCTGAGCCACCTAAAGCTGAGAGTGAAGTAACATAAGTATCCCTGTGGCCACCACTATGACTGTACTGAGTCAGACATGAAGCTGCACAGTATTGGTCTCACCTAAGGCCGGCTGCTGTATTCACTCCCTGGCTTCTGCCTATGTCTGCTCAAGGTCCTGGGACTCTACAATCTGCAGGCAGAAAAGCCAGCCAGACTGTGTTCTTTCCTTCAAGGCAATATGTTCCTCCCAGGCCCCAGATGGGTCCAGAGGCACCATCTGGAAGTCAGGGACTAGAGTCAAAAACCTTAGAAATCTACCTGGTGTTCCATTGTACTGTGGCTGGGCTGCACTCAAACCACAGGAGGCAAACCTTCTCACTCTTCCCTCCCCTTTACAAAAACAGAAGAGTCTCACTCCATAGCCACCATTACCACAGGCCATGAGGAGTACTGACAGACTACCACCAATGTTCTTTTAAGTTCTAAGGGCTTTTAAGTCAGTTTGTGGTGAATGCTGCCTAGCCTGAGACTCACCCTTCAGGGCAATAGGCTCCCCTCTGACCCAGGGAAGGTCCAGAAATACTATCCAAGAGTCAAGTCCTGGAATTAAGGGCCCTAAGAGCCCACTTGGGCTGTATCCCCTCCCAAATCTCATCTTTACTTGTAGTTCCCATAATACCCATGTTTTGTGGGAGGAACCCAGTGGGAGGTAATTGAATCATGGGGGTGGTTACTCCTGTGCCGTTCTCGTGATAGTGAATTCTTATGAGATCTGATGGTTTTATAAGGAGATTTTCCCCCTTTGCTTGGCACTCATTCTTTCTCCTGCTTCCCTGTGAAGAGATGCCTTTTGCCATGATTGTAAGTTTCCTGCAGCCTCCCCAGCCATGCAGAGCCATGAGTCAATTACACCTCTTTTATTTATGAATTATCCGGTCTTGGGTATTTTTTCATAGCAGCATGAGAATGGATTAATACGGTAAATTGATACTGCAGAGAGTGGGATAAAGATATCCGAAAATGTGGAAGCAACAACTTTGGAACTGAGTAACCGGCAGAGGTTGGAACAGTTTGAAGGGCTCACAAGAAGACAGGAAGATGTGAGAAAGTTTGGAACTTCCTAGAGACTTGTTGAATGGTTTTGACCAAAATACTAATAGTGATATGGACAATGAAGTCCAGGCTGAGCTGGACTCAAATGGAGATGAAGAACTTTTTGGGAACTGGAGTAAAGGTCACTCTTGCTATGTTTTAGCAATGAGAATGGCAGGGTTTTACCCCTGCCCTAGAGATCTGTGGAACTTTGAACTTAGGAGAGATGATTTAGGGTATATGGCAGAAGAAATTTCTAAGCAGCAAAACATTCAGGAGGTGACGGAACATAAAAGTTTGGAAAATTTGCAGCCTGACCGTATGATAAAAAAGAAAAACCCATTTTCTGGGAAGAAATTCAAGCTGCTGCAGAAATTTGCATAATTAACGAGGAGCCAAATGCTAATCACCAAGACAATGGTGAAAATGTCTCCTGGGTATGTCAGAGACCTTCATGGCAGCCCCTCCCATCAAAGATCTGGAGGCCTAGAAGGGAAAAATGTCTTCCTGGGCTGGGTCCAGGGTCGCCCTGCTGTGTGTAGCCTCAGGACTTGGTGCCCTGTGCCCCAGCCACTCCAGCCATGGCTAAAAGGGGCCAAGGTACAGCTCAGGCTATTGCATCAGAGGGCGCAAGCCCCAAGCCTTGGCAGCTTCCACATGGTGTTGGTCCTGCAGGTGCACAGAAGCCAAGAATTGAGGTTTGGGAACCTTTGCCTAGATTTCAGAGGATATAAGGAAATGCCTGGATGTCCAGGCAGAAGTTTGCTGCAGGGGCAGAGCAGAGATTCTCATGGAGAGGTTCTCCTGGACAACCTCTGCTAGGGCAGTGTAAAGGGGAAATATGGGGTCGGAACCCCCACACAGACACCCCATTGGGGCACTGCCTAGAGGAGCTGTGAGAAGAGGGCCACCATCCTCCAGACGCCAGAATAGTAGATCCACTGACTTCTTGAACTGTGTACCTGGAAAAGCCACAGACACTCAATGTCAGCTCGTAAAAGCAGCCAGGAGTGGGGCTGTACTCTGCAGAGCCACAGGGGCAGAGCTGCCCAAGGCCATGGGAGCCTACCACTTGCATCAGCATGATGTAGATGTGAGACATGGAGTCAAAGGAGATCATTTTGGAATTTTAAGGTTTAATGACTGCCCTATTGGATTTCAGACTTGCATGGGGCCTGTAGCCCTTTTGTTTTGGCCAATTTCTCCCATTTGGAATGGCTATATTTACCCAATGACTGTACCCCCATTGTATCTAGGAAGTAAATAACTTGTTTTTGATTTTACAGGTTCATAGGTGGAAGGAACTTGCCTTGTCTCGGATGAGACTTTGGACTTGGACTTTGGGGTTAACGCTGGAATTAATTAAGGCTTTGGGGAACTGTTGGAAGGGCATGATTGTGTTTTGAAATGTAAAGACTTGAGATTTGGGAGTAGCCAAGGATGGAATGATAAGGCTTGGCTCTGTATCCCCACTCAAATCTCACCTTGATTTATAATAATCCCCACATGTCAAGGGCAGGACCAGATGGAGATAATTCAACCTTTGGTGTATTTTTCTCCATGCTGTTCTCCTGATAGTGAGTGAGTTCTCACAGGATATGATGACTTTATAAGTGTCTGGCATTTTCCCTGATGGCACTTCTCACTCCTGCTGCCAGGTGAAGAAGGACATGTTTGCTTCCCCTTGTGCCATGATTGTAAGTTTCCTGAGGCCTTCCCAGCCATGTGGAACTGTGAGTCAATTAAGCCTCTTTTCTTTTTAAATACAGGCTGGTATTTCTTCATAGCAGCATGAGAATGGACCAATATAGTTGCTTATCAACCACTTTGAGAAGAGCAGTGACCATTGGTGGAGAGATACAGCCAGCCCTAATTGACCTTGCAAGAGAATAAATACTTTGGTCTCACTCTCTGGTTGGTTCACTCATTAATAAACTTAATCAGAATCATAGGGCAAGGGAATGCTGTTCATGTAGTCCATTTGGTTCAGCCTCCTAGGGCAAAGCACAGGGTGGAAAATATTGGATAATGGATTCATAGGGACAGAGTAAGGACTTTAGTATCATTCATAGCACTCATAGGTCCTGGCAGGATTATATGAATACTATATAAACATACACTTTATAAATACTTGGTAATTATATTTAGTTTAATATTTAAAAAGAAGCAATGTGGTTGTGTTAGTTAATTAAATAAATATTTATTACCACCTACCATGTGATAAGCATGCTTATTCAAGTCCTGAGGATACAGTGGTAAACAATGCAAACAATGAAAAAAAACCCTGCTTTGCAAAGATTACACATGTCATATAGCAAGCATATATGACAGAGCTGTAAAAGAATTTGTTATATGTAAAAGATTCATTTAAATAGATTTCAAATCTAATAACAAAATCCTTTATGTGTTTATTAATTTACAAAGGTCACTTGAAAAAAATAAATAATAAATTTCTTTAAAAGTTATATATGGTATTTTAAAAGTTTAATGTAAAAACAAATGTAGTAAATTGTTTAAAATGTTGTTTCATGTTTGTCCAAATCCCCATTGTGTTTTCTTAATAGTAGGTGAACATGTATAGATTTCTGTCTATATATGAGAGCCCTTGGCCATAAAGCCCAAATGAATGTGAGTGAATTTTCATGCAAATAAATTCCAAAGATGCAGGGTAATCCAGTTTTCAGCGAACTTCCAGCTTAGTTTAGCCCCCTGCATTACATCATTAATAAGTATTTTCTGGGGGTGGGGAAGGCTGGGAAAATTAGGTACTAAATCTTTCAATTTTAGTATTCAACATACTCTGTAGGTAGTTCTGTGACAGACCAACGGCTTTAACAGGGGTTGTAACATTTTTTAAGGGTTAAATATGAGAAGTGCATTAATTTCATTCTCATTTCAAAGCACTAATTTTCGGTGCCATAAAGAGTATCTCCAAAGACTCCTTTTATCAAACCTAATTAACTCTCAGTTTCCCTGTAAGTTTCCCTAAATCCTTTTCATCAAGGTATCCAAGGTCAGTAGATAGTTACTATTCAAAATATTCAGCATTCAGAATTAAAAGATACTTAAGGGCTTAGAATGATTCTTAATGGACAAGATCTCAGGCATAGATATTTATTATCAATTATTTTCAGATAGCTTATTATTATCATATATCAACTACATACATAGAACTATGTTGGGTATTGTGGGCAGTGGAGAGATATATAGGTAATAGGAAATGTCCTTAAGAAGTTTCTAATCCAATTCTGGAAGAAACATAGGTGAAATAACTATAACTCAAGACAAAATGAAATTCTGAGGCATCTAAACATTGAAATTTAAGAAGATAACCAACCATACATAAACAAAAAATGCTTCAATGGGAAGTAACAAATATTTAAGCTGATCCCTATATAATGAAGTTTTGTTTGTTTTTGTTTCTTTGTCTAAGATGGGAGAAGATAACATTTCAGGAGGAGAAAATAGCACAACAGAAAAGCAGATATTATACAGTATAGGGGCCTTTGATCATCCAAGTTTTTGTGTAGACAAATAAATGTTTGGTTTTATCCATTAGCAAAAGACTTTGAGGAACATTTCCATAACCACTTCCTTCTACTGCATCTGAAGATTTTTATATCATTTGCAGCCAGGGTAATTACATTTAGTTAAATCTTCTTAAAAGATCATAGGTTAAAAGATCAATGATTTCCAAATAAATAAATGTAATTGATAGTTTGATGAAATATGAAATAGAAACTATTTAAAAAATTGTAAAACCTTCGCCCCTCTCTACTCATCAGAATTCTATTAATTCTTCATGGACTTATTTCTCTATCTTTATGTCACAATTTTCTTCTTCTTATTTTGTGTTTTTATAGCCATTTGTGTATGTTCCCAGGACAAATAACCATATATTAATTTTAGAATTTAGTACCCAAATGATATTGGTTTATCTTGAAATAATAAATTATGTATCAAGCAATAAAATTATATAACAATTTCATTTTCCTTTACCCCCTGAATACCCAAAAACATAAAGTGAATTTTAATGATCAATCATAGGTACTACATTAAGCTACATAATGTCTATTAAATGAAGTCTCCTTTCATTTAGATGCACATTTGTAAGCTGTACATATGTTATGTATTTACATGCAGCGTATATTTTAACACTATTACTCTATTTAATGGAGTCTTTCTTCAAACATGTCAGAAAATATAAATAACAAGTTACTTAAAATTTTATTTATATTTTAAAATATACTGCTTCATGTGAAATATCCTAATGCAAGAATATCTCCCATTAATAATCTGTGCACATTTATGAACTACTTTTTCCCAAATAATGTAGTTAAAACTTATGACTCTACTAAATAAACTATTAAAACAAAGAAGTTGAAGCAGAGCAAGCTATTTGTTAGAAAGAACAGCTTTGTAAAAATTATTTTAAAAATATAGTAATATGCTACCGAGTTATTCTCTTCCAGCAATCTGCCATAGAGATATGCAAATGTTTTATAAGTTTAATGGAATCTTTATCACTGAAAAGGTAATGGCTCTTAATGCTACACAGCTAAACAATAAAAGATGCTTATGTACAATTACAGATGGCCAAACGTTTGCATCAGTATATTTGTATCAACAATAAAATTATATAGCATTACATATATATAATTATATCTATTTTTCTGTTCCCAAGTTATAGTTACATTTCCTGATTAGAGAATCATGGCCTGTGTTCAACTCAGCATGATTGAAAAAGTAGCAAAATGTTGGTCATATCAACTGAGCCACCATATGACGGACCCTTGACTGATAAACTTTTGATGCTGAGTTTTGGTGAGAATAGTAGGGAGTCATTATGCTATGCTTGTATGATATAGAAAGAATGAAAGAAAGTGAAACTCTTTGGAAATCATAATCTAGGTAAGAAGTAGTCTTATTTATATGTGTTGGGGGTAGTATGATTTGAGAGACATTAGAAAAATAGAGTTTTCTCCAAATGATTTCCTAGTATATTTCTTAAATTTTGCTTTTAGCAGTCATGTTTTTGATTTAAATACTGGAAATCTATGGTCAGAATATTGGGTTACTAAACATGTTTGTTTCTGTCAAAGTATTTTGGGGAGGAGTTATGTGAGAAAGAGTATGGAATGAGGATATTTTATTGCCTGAGCATAAGACCTTTGCATTTGAGAGAGGAAGAAAACTCTGTGGAACAATTTCAGATATCAAGTAAACCTTGTTAAAGTAACTAGCCACTTTCCAGTTGAGGGTGGCCGTGATGCATAGTTCTGACCAAGAGTCATAAAAGAACATTTGCTAGGTGGGAATTCTGAGAATATGAAGATTTTCCTGAATTTTAAAAAAGGAGACAGATTCAGCTTGTATATCATTTTCTGCCCTTTTGCCCCCCCTTTTTTTTCTTCTTGCCTTATGTCACCTTGTCTGGAATTGAAAGCCTGGAAATACAGTAGCTATTTTGCAGCCAGGAAGCAACAAACATGAGCAAGAGAATCAAGCAGAAGATTCTGTCTGGTCCAGGACTAACAAAGACTCTTATGGCTTAAGACTCACAGACTTTGTGAGTCAAGTATGTTAGTGTAGAGTTTTGGGTTGCTTGCAGTCAAGTACAATACTAAAAGATATGCTTCTAAGTACACCATGAAAGGAACTCCCTCCTCTACCACTTAATCTTGTATCAGTGCCAAAGCCGATGAGATAACCTGAACTTTTCTAGGTTATCTCAGCTGACAATGCCAATATTAATTGCTTAATACAGGCACCAATGTTGAGTGTTTATTATGGTGCTAGATTCTGGAACTATGCTGAATTATTATTACAGAAACTTACTCAAAAATACCACACATGAACCCAATGCCCAAGGTGGTTTGTTTCACTGACTATTTAAGCAATTGTTTAGACAGGGGTGATCAATCTTTTGGCTTCCCTGGGCCACATTGGAAGAATTGTCTTGGGTCACACATAACATACAGTAACACTAACGATAACTGAAGAGCTTAAAAAATTGCCAAAAAGTCTCATAATGTTTTAAGAAAGTGTACAAATTTGTGTTGGGCCACATTCAAAGCCTTCCTGGGCCACATGCGGCCCATGAGCCCCTGGTTGGACCAGCTTAGTTTAGAACAAAGGATTTCTATTGGTATAATGCCTCTTTTCTCCTAGTCTTATGTTCAGCATGTTTCATAATGTAGTGTCTGCCAGGTGAAGGTATAAGAAACCCCATTTTGAGCCATAATGGTGGATGACAAAATGTCATGAAACAAAAGTGAAAAGAATTGAAAGAGGAATTTCTGGCCTGAATTCATTTTTTAGATTATAGTTGATAGCATAACAAGAAATGATAGTGACAAATGATCTGCCAGGGAAAATGATCCAGTATTATTTGCTGCTATGTGACATTATGCTTTGAAATACTAATTCAGATAAAACATGGTATGAAATTAAATCTTCAAAAGTACAATAGGAAGAATGTATGTCGTTGATCAGCATTATTTCTAATGCTTAATTCTATCCAGAGCTAATAATGTTAATGACTAATTCAAGGGAGGGCAGACACCACAGTTTTGTTATTCGGATTAATTCCATTTATAAAACACATTAAGAATATTCAGCAAAAGAATTTAATGCAGAAGGCTTGAAATAAAATATTAGGGTGATACCATTTTATAATTATATTTTGACCAAGAAGAGGCAGAATATTTAGTTAGCACAAATTACAGAAAGATAAATGAAAATTTATCTTTGAAAAGATTAAATATGTCCTCACGGGTAAAAACATCTCAAAGAATTTCAAGATCCAAGTGCTGTAAACCATTGCTAAAATGTGCTTGAAAGTGCAGTATGGCTTAGATATGCAGTGCTGGTTAAAAAGAAACATTCAAATTAGTGATCCAATTTAGAAATTTAACAGATTTAGAAGAAGGAGTATGTTTTAACAGTTAGGAAGGGCATGAGATTTTTGTATTAGTTACAAGGCTGGGAAATGAACTGAACTGAACTCATTTTTGTGACCCAAAGCAAATCTCCTCTGGATCTCAATTTTCTTAGATATAAAACAGAGCTGAGAGAGACAACAGTGTTGTTCCCTCACCTGTCTCCCTCTGTGAACACAAAGTCCCCTTTAAAGTCAGTACAGAGAAGGTTGAAGAGGAAAAGGCACTAAAAACAAATAGGAATGCACATGCAGTTGCATGTATAAGTCCTGGGTTTTGCTGTTACCATCAGTAACAACCACTTGCCAATATGATTATCTCTGATATATAGTCAAGCACAAGGTATTTGATTGCAAATACATATTTCCATTTAGCAGTTTCAAGATGGGATTTGTTTTGTATTGAAAATAAGCATGCTGCTTTACTCTGTATACATATTTATTCTTCTTTGTAATGTCATTAAAATGAATGTCAGTTTGTAGGAAATTACTTCTGACTCCTTTACACTACCAAGCATATGCTGTGATTGTAATCAACTTGAATGAAGCATATCTATGTTTATTTAGGAGTAGTTTTTTTAATGGTTCTTGGAAATTAGGTAGTTATTTCCTGTCATGTGAGATGGGGGTGTTGGTGTGGATTTGGGGTGGTGCTGTTTTAATTGGTTATTAGAGTGTGTAGTAGTAGGGATGGCCGTCTTCCACAAAAGTTATGGTGGGCTCATGGTTACGTTAATTTCTTCCTTCCTTTCTCTTTCCTTCTTTCTACTTCCTTCCTTCATTTTGATCTTTCCTTCTTTCCACTATTTCTTCTTTTTTCCTTTCATTCAAACTTCCTTCACTTTTTTCTTTATCCTTATCTTTCCCTTTATGTCTGCCTTCTTCTCTTCCTCCTTCCATTCCATCTTTCTTTCCTTGCTTCCTTCATTTTCTCCTTCCTCTTTCTATTTTTCTCTCTTTTCATTTTCTCTCTCATTCATCCCCATTGCCTCCTATTTTTCCTTCCCTCTCATCTGCCATAACTTCCTTCCAATCATCCATCCTGCTTAGTTTTCTTCCTTCTTTGCATCCACCTTGCCTCCCTTCCATCCGTCCATTCATGTATTCACGAGGTTTGCTTTTCTTTATTCTTTCATTAAACAACATTTATTGGACCCTGCTGTGTGCCAGATGGCAACTCAATATTAGGAATACTGAAATAAATAACACATGGTCTCCAAGGAATTGGAAGTGTGTCTAAAAGAGAGAGAAAATCTAAAACATCTTAGTAAAATCATACAGAGGACTATGGAGAAAGAGGTATGGCTTGGAATAATGAGGTTTGTGCACAATCTTCAATTTCTACCCTCTAGCCTAACATTTGCAGACCACTTCGGGTGTCTAGTACAGCCAATAAGCCCTCTCCTCCATAGTGATACATTGGGATAGAAGTTATCTCAACCATTAAAAACTGCCCTCTTGTCTCTGACACACAGTGTCAGCAGATCTCCGTTTTTTCTTTCAATAATAGTCCATAATAATGTCATAAGAAAATTCATTCCAAAGAACCCTTGGATTAGACAAGCACCGGAGATTACCTGCCTGGGTTTCTCAATGCCTGCTCTTCCCCCCAACTCCACCCCCAAAAAGACCTATTGGCCGGACTAGCCCTTGGTTTGGATCCTGGGAATCGATCTCTGAGTCCTTGGAACACCCTGCTTGATAAGAGTGTTTTTTTGTGCCTGAGGCCTTTGATGATTCTGTATCAGTTTGACATCTGGGGATCTAGAGCCTGAAAAGCTGATGTCAGTCACACAAGTACTGCACACCTCTCTTACTCATCTCCAATTAAAACCTTAAGCACCAAGTCTTGGGTAAGCTTCCTTCCCTGGCAGGCAAAATTTCACATGTGTGATAATACATCATTTCTGGGAAAATCAATCCTGTCTAAGTATGGCTTCACTGGGAGATAACATCTGGAATCTTACACCTGGATTCTCCTGAACTTCACTTATGTACCTTTCCTTTTGATGATATTAGTCTTTACTCTTCACTGTAATAAACTATAACAATGTTGTGAGTCCTATGAGTCATTCTAGTGATCAATAAACCTGAGGGTGTTATTGGGGACCCCCAACATACCAAGAGATGCCTACCCATTTTTCTGTACTTTCTACAGTCCACACATTGTACTATAGTTATAAACGTGACATCATTGGGAGAAACCAGTGAAAGTATAAAAGATCACTATGTATTGTTTCTTATAACTACATGTGGGCCGATAATGATCTCAAGATAATTTTATTTTATTTTTTATTATACTTTAAGTTCTAGGATACATGTGTACAACGTGCAGGTTTGATACATAGGTATACATGTGCCATGTTGGTGTGCTGCACCCATCAACTCATCATTTACATTAGGTATTTCTCCTAATGCTATCCCTCCTCCAGCCCCCACCCACCGACAGGCCCTAGTGTGTGATGTTCCCCACCCTGTGTCCAAGTGTTCTCATTGCTCAATTCCCACCTATGAGTGAGAACATGTGGTGTTTGGTTTTCTGTCTTTGTGATAGTTTGTTGAGACGGATGGTTTCCAGCTTCATCCATGTCCGTGCAAAGGACATGAACTCATCCTTTTTTATGGCTGCATAGTATTCCATGGTGCCACATTTTCTTAATCCAGTCTATCATTGATGGACATTTGTGTTGGTTCCAAGTCTTTGCTATTGTGATTAGAACAGAAGCCGCAGAAATAACACCACACATCTACAACCATCTGATCTTTGACAAACCTGACAAAAACAAGAAATGGGGAAAGGATTCTCTATTTAATAAATGCCACTGGGAAAACTGGCTAGCCATATGTAGAAAGCTGAAACTGGATCCTTTTCTTACACCTTATACAAAAATTAATTCAAGATGGATTAAAGACTTAAATGTTAGATCTAAAACCATAAAAAAACCAGAAGAAAACCTAGGCAATACCATTCAGGACATAGGCATGGGCAAAGACTTCATGACTAAAACACCAAAAGCAATGGCAACGAAGCCAACATAGACAAATGGGATCTAATTAAACTAAAGAGCTTCTGCACAGGAAAGGAAACTACCATCAGAGTGAACAGGCAACCTACAGAATGGGAGAAAATTTTTGCAATCTACCCATCTGACAAAAGGCTTATATCCAGAATCTACAAATAACTCAAACAAATTTACAAGAAAAAACCAAACAACCCTATCAAAAAGTGGGCAAAGGATATGAACAGACACTCTTCAAAAGAAGACATTTTTGCAGCCAACAGACACATGAAAAAATGCTCATCATCGCTGGTCATCAGAAAAATGCAAATCAAACCACAGTGAGATACCATCTCACACCAGTTAGAATGGCAATCATTAAAAAGTCAGGAAACAGCAGATGCTGGAGAGGATGTGGAGAAACAGGAATGCTTTTACACTGTTAGTGGGACTGTAAATTAGTTCAACCATTGTGGAAGACAGTGTGGTGATTCCTCAAGGATATAGAACTAGAAATACCATTTGACCCAGCAATCCCATTACTGTGTATATACCCAAAGGCTAAAACATTTTTTAAACCCTTATTTTAATTGTACCCTTAAAGTGAGTATATTTTATTTCATATGAATTATACCTCAATAGAATTGATTTTTTAAGTTCTAAATTACTTTATTACAAGACCCTAGTCCTTGACCTTTTTATAGTAGTCTGAAATATTTATGTATCTCATCCTGATAAGATTTTGTACAACTAAATCAACTTTTCATGATTATCCACTTAGGTTGAATGTTTTCCCCAGCAAGGCTCCTCAGTCTCTCTCACAAATAGTCTTTTGTAAGGTAGCCCCATTATTTTATAAGAAGTACTTGAACATGCAGTAAAATCAGTTAGATACAAACTAGAATGCCTCCTTCAAAATAAAAGATAAATTTAATAACCCCTACTCAACCAACTCAAAATGTATTTATCAAGTACTTTTTTAATGCATGCCAGGAATTGCAGAAACTAATAAATTATTACAAAACAACATCCATGCTTTTGCAGACCTTACCATAGTTCTGCCACATGCTAGCTATGCAATCTTGGTTGAGTTTCTTAACCCTTTTCACCTTTAGTTTTCACATCTGTAAAATAGCGAAAATAAAACTACTTACCTCATAAGTTATAAAGCTTAAATGATTTTTAAAGTTTTATATAGCAATGCAAAGAAAATGACCTCATGGCTGGCAAAAAGTAAATATACCTGGGGATTCATGAGAAGATAGTAAAAGAATGATTAAAGGAGTCCCAGAATTATAAAGATGGTAGGATTTGAGTTACATGTGGAGAAATGAGGTGGTAAAGGAAATAAAAAATGTGAATAACAAGGGAGAATGTTTGGCACTGGACTATATAAGGAAGTGAATCTGTTAACATATGGTTGTGGTGGGAGATGAGGATGGATAGGTGAAGTATGCAATTGTAGAGGCTTTGAATAATAAGTAGAACTTAGATTTTATTCAAGAAGTAATAAAAACTATAAATAGTTTCCAATATGGATACAATTAAAATTTGATGTTTTCAAGATTATGAGTGTGATATTAATTAGGATGCTTTAGAGTGATAATATTCTTTGGAAAAAAGGGAAAGAATTTAGGAGACTACTTTGATGATCCAAAAATGAGGCAATAAAAGTCTGAAACCTTTAAGATTGGATCCAAAAAATACGGTGAAGGCAGATAAACTAAATATGTCATTTAGTAGAATAATTTAACCTAACACATTATTGAATTAATGGCAACAATATGATCTGGTGATGCTTTCTTTAGTGAAGGGAGTATATGTTGATTTGATGACTAATTAATAGGCTGTATTATACGTCTTATTTCTCCTCAACTTTAATGTTTTTTTTTTCCTCAGGAACTCATTATTAGTGACAATATATTAAACATACATTGTTATTTTTTACTAAATTTGTTACATAATAATTTTCAGACTGCTCACCATTTAGCCAATGAAAAATACATACTATTTTAGGTTTATGAAACATGCAAAGTTTTATATATAAGATGATATTTTATGAGTTGCAAAGCTTCAATATATCTCCTGTTTTCAGTTTCATTTCTACACCCAGATAAATGTAATCACCACAATTCTGATGTAAAACACTTCCACCATCCCCCAATATTTCCTGTCTTTTCTGTATTTAATTTACTTCTTCGTTCTCTAGCTGTTGACAACCACCAACCTACTTTCTACTAGTATACTTTTGCCTTTTTAAAAGGAATATTATTTAAATGGAATCACCTAGTTCGTACTTTCTTATGACTAACCTACTTAGCATAACGCCTTAGAGGTTCACACACATTGTCAAGTGTATCAGTATAGTTTTTCCATTTTATTCAATTGTGTGAATAAACCACAATTCTTTTATTCATTTGCTAGTTATTGGACGTTTGGATAATTTCCAATTTGGGATTAATATGAACAACGTTTCCATAAAGGTTAACATACAAGTCTTTCTATAGACATATGCTGGGTCATATGACAAAATATATACTTAACCTTATAAATCTTTGTAAGAAACTTTATAACCTTATAAATGTTGTAAGAAACTTCTTTCAATAGTGGTTGTACCATTCTTTATTGCTACCAGCAATTTATGAAAATTTCAGCTGTTCCACATCCTCATCAACACTTGGTATAGTCGAACATATTTTTCATTAGTCATTCTATTGGTGGTAAAGTGGTTCTGCTTTGTGGTTTTGATTAGTGTTTTCCTAGTAAGAAAAAAATGTTGACCATATTTTCAAGTACTTATTACCATTCTTATATCTTCTTAATTATTTTTTGGCTTTATTAAGGTATAATTGATGAATAGGAATTGTATAGATTTAGTCTACAGCTTGATGTTTTGACATATGTTTACATTGTCATATGCTTAGCACAAGCAAGCCAATTGATATATCCATCACCTCACATAGTTATTTCTTTCTATCTTCCCTCTTTCCTTCCATCCTTCTTTCCTGAGAACTCTTAAGATCTATCCGCTTAGCAAATCTTCTTTAATATAGTGTCTATTCCAATATATCACTCATGAAATTAATTTTTGTTGTCTTATCATTGACTTTCAAGCAGGCTTAATTTTCTGAATACAGGTTCTGTATTGGACAGATGCTTTGCAAATAGTTTCCCGCAATCTTTGCCTTGCTGTTGGATTTTCTTAACAGAATAAAAGATTCAATTATATTGAATTCCAAATTATCATTTTTTTCTTTTATAATATGGGAATTTTTGTGTAGTCTTTTGATTCGATTATGCTTTCTTCTAGAAATTTTATACCTTTACTTCTTATATTTAGGGTTATCATGTATTTTGAGATAAATTTGTATATGGTGGTAACGTAAGGGTTGAGGTGTCTCATTTTATTTCATATGGCTTCCAATTGCTCTAGCATCAATTATTACTAAAGAGCATTACTTCTCCATTGAATTACCTAGGCTCATTTATTGAAAATCATTGTTTATTACTCATATATGTCTGGGTCTACTTTTGAACTCTTCCTTTGCTTCCATTATCTATATTTCTATTTTTACACAATGCCACATGGTCTTGATTAATGTAGCTCTATGCTGAGTATTGAAATCAGATAATGTAAGTCCTCCCACTTCTCTTTTAACATTCATTGTTAAGTATACATTAATTTTTTGGACCATTTAATTTTGTATAAATTTTATATGAATTTTGTAATTGGCTGGTTAATTTCTTTAATAAATCTGTTTGGATTTTCATTATAATTATATTGAATCCATAGACCAGTTATAGGGATAATTGAAATTTTAACAATATTAGTCTTTAGATCTATGAACATTATATATCTTTCTATTTGTTTATGTCTCTAATTTTCCTCAGCAATGTTTAATAACATTTTGTGTATAAGCTTTGTTTATTATTTTTTAAATGCATCCCTGTGGATTTCTACAATTTTAAGCTATTTTAAATGGTGTTGCATTTAAGTTTTTATTTCTAAATATTAATTGCTAGCATATAAAAATACAACTGATTTTTAAAATTCTCCTTGTATAAGGTTGAAAAAGCTAATTATTAGCCATAATGTTATTTTGTGTGAATTCATTAGAAATTCCTGTAATAACAATCATTTAATCTATTAATAAGGACAGTTTTAGTTCTTAATATTCAATGTGTATGTTTTATTTATTTTTCCTACCTTATTACAGTGGTAACAACCTCCAATGGAATACTGAATAAAAGTTGTCTGTGGATATTTTTGCTTTGTTCCTGATCTTAGAGAGGAAAAATTTAGTTTTTTTATAGTTAAATGTGATTTTGAAAGCAACTTTTCATAGGTGCCCTTTGTCACATTGAGGAAAATTCCCTGACACTTCTATCTTAACAGAGCATTTTTAAAATGATAAATTTATATTCAATATTACTTTTATTTTGGGCATGTATTAAGATCATATGTGTGTGTATATATATTTATATGTATTTGTGAATATATATATGTGTGTGTGGTGTGTATGTATACATATACATCTTTTTCTGTCAATATGGTGAATTACATTGATTTTTAAATGTTAAACCGTCTTTACATTCTTCAAACTCCATTCAGTTTTCTAAATTTTAGGGAGAAGAGGGATGCATCTATGTTTATAAAAATATTACTATAAGATTTATCTTCTTATAATTTATTCATCTGGTTTTAGTGTCTGATTACTACTCTTGTGATTGTGTATTTTCCATCTTATAATTAGTTTGCTTAAAATTAGTATTATTCTTTAAATTTCTGGAATAAAGACATCTGCAACTAGAATTTATTTTTAGGAATGTTTTAATGACAAGTTATATTTCTTCAGTAATTATAGGGCTATTCAGGCTACCTACTTCTTGAGGAAATTGTCTTAATTTATGTATTTCAGTGACGTGTACTTTATCTAAGTTGGCAAATTTGTTGGCATAAGTTTTTCATAAATTTTAAAATTATTTTTCAAATGACTGTAGGATCTGAACCATTGATGCCTGTTTTATTGCTGATACAGTTAATTTGTGTTTCTCCTCTTTTTCCCCCTAATCTATCTGGCTAGAGGTTTATTAATTGTATTGATTCTTTCAATGAGCCAGCTACTGTTTTCACTGACTTTCTCTATAGGTTTTGTTTAATATTTCTGCTCTTATCTTTATTATTTGATATTGTCCTCTTTGTGCACATTTTTTGGGGATTTTGTTTTGCTGTTCTTTCTTTTTAAGTTCCCTAAATGGGAAGCTTAGATTACTGAATTGACAGATTTGGGTTTTTTTTAAGCATTTAATTCTATAAATGTCCTGTTTAGTCCTGTTTTATTTTCATCTCACCAACTCTCATATGTCACAGTTTTCTTTTTCAAAAAGTTTAAATTATCTTCTAATTTTACTTGTTATTTCTACCAGAAATACAGAGAGAGAGAGAGAGAGAGAGATTTATATATCAATATATAAAAAAATCTATTGCAAGAAAAAGGAATTGGTTCACATGATTGTGATGGCTGGCTTAGCAACTCCTACTTCTGTAGCACTGGCAGTCAAGAAGATAGGCTGGAACTCTTAAGCACAAGCTGAAGCTGTAGTCCACAAAATGATTTTTTTTCCAGAGAAGGCTAATTCTACTTTTAGAGATTTACAACTGAAGGTCCATCTTTGTTATATAGAATGATTTTCCTTACTTAAACTGACTATAGACTTTAATTACAGCTACCAAATATCTTCACAGCAATACCTTGATTAGTGTTTGATTGAATAACTTGGAACTATAGCCTAGCCAAGTTAATACACTAACAGCCTGCCTTAGTCCATTTATGCTGCTATAACAAAATACCACAGACAATAATTTATAAAGAGTATAGATTTATTGCCCACAATTATGAGGCTGGGAAGTCCAAGATCAAGGTGCCAGCAGGTTCGATGTCTGGTGATGGCCTAATCTCTGTTTTCAAGATGGTGCCTTGAATGCTGTGTTCTGACATGGTGGAAGGAAAGGAAGCACAAAAGTGACTACCTAGTTGCCCTCCACACTTTTATAAGGTTCTAATCAAATCCATAATGGCAGAGCCCTCATGGCTTAATCACCTCCTCAAGGCCCCACCTCACATTGAGAATTAAATTCCAACATGAATTTTGGAAGGGACACAAACATTCAAACCACTGATCATCACATTGACTCAGTTTTAAGACAAAAGTACATTTTAAAATTTCTCAATATTTGGGGATTTTTATGTATCTTTCTTTTTGCTTTCTAATTTAATTCCACTTAGTAGGAAAACATACTTTTTGTGTTTTTTTTTACATTTATAGACTTTATGTTATTGATTTTTTATCTTGGTAATTTTTCCATAACTACTTAAAACAAATGTGATTTCTGTTATCCTTTGGTGAAGTGTTCTATAAATGTAAAACAGCTTTAATTTTTTGTTAATTTTCCATATCCTCACTGAAATCTGGTCCACACGTTTGATATGGCTTGGCTGTATCCCCACCCAGATCTCATCTTGTGCCTGGAATTGTAATCCCCATAATCCCCACATGTCTAGAGAGAGACCTGGTAGGAGGTGATTGGATCATGGGGGTTGTTACTCCTATGCTGCCCTCACGATAGTGAGTGAGTTGTCACAAGATCTGATGGTTTTATAAGGTGCTCTTCCCCCTTGGCTCCTCATTATTTTCTCCCCTACCACCTTGTGAAGGTCCTTGCTGCCTCTTCACCTTCTGCTACATGGAACTGGGAAGGCCTCAGGAAACTTACACCTCTTTCCTCAATAAGTTACTCAGTCTCGGGTAGTATTTTTATAGCAGTGTGAGAACATACTAACACAGTAAATTGGTACCAGGAGTGGGGCACTGCTATAAAGATACTTGAAAATGTGAAAGCAATGTTGGCACTGGGTATCAGGCAGAGGTTGGAACAGTTTAGAGGGCTGAGAAGAAGACAGGAAGATGGGGGAAAGCTTGGAGTGATATAAACAACAAAGTCCAGGCTGAGATCTCTCAGATGGAAATGAGGAACTTATTGGGAACTGGAGCAAGGGTCACTCTTGCTATGCTTTAGCAAAGAGACTGGTGGCATTCTGCCCCTGCCCTAGAGATCTGTGGAACTTTGAATGTGAGAGAGATGATTTAGGATATCTGGCAGAAGAAATTTCTAAGCAGCAAAGCATCCAGGAGGTGACAGATCATAAAAGTTTGAAAAATTTGCAGCCTGACCATGTGATAGAAAGAAAAACCCACTTTCTGGAGAGAAATTCAAGCCTGCTGCAGAAATTTGCATAAGTAACAAGAAGCCAAATGTTAATAGCCAAGACAATGGGAAAAATGTCTCCAGAGCATGTCAGAGACCTTCATGGAAACCCCTCCCACTACAGGCCCGGAGGCCTAGGAGAAAAAATTGGTTTCTTGGGCCTGGCACAGGGACCCAGTTGCTGTGTGCAGCCTAGAGACTTGGTCCCCTGCATCCCAGAAGCTGGGGCAAAAAGGACCCAGGTATAGCTTGGGTTGTTGCTTCACATGGTGCAGTCTCCAAGCCTTGGTGACTAACATGTGGTGCTGGGCCTGTGGGTGCACAGAATTCAAGAAATGAAGTTTAGTAAACCACCTAGATTTCAGAGGATGTATGGAAATGCCTGGATGTCCAGGCAGAAATCTGCTGCAGTGGTGTAACCCTCATGGAGAACCTCTGCTTGGGTGGTGTGGAAGGGAAATGAGGGGTTGGAGCCTCTCACATAGAGTCCCCACTGGGGCACTGCCTAGTGGAGCTGTGAGAAGAGGGCCACCATCCTCCAGATCTCAGAATGGTAGATCCAGCAACAGCTTGTACAGTGTGCCTGGAAAAGCTGCAGAAACTCAGTGCTAGCCTCTGAAAGCAGCCAAGAGGGGAGTTGTACCCTGCAAAGCTATAGGAGCAGAGCTACCCAAGGCTGTGAAAGCCCACCTCTTGCATCAGAATAAGCTGGATGTGAGACATGAAGTCAAAGGAGATTATTTTAGGGCTTTGAGATTTAATGACTGCCCCTCTGGATTCTGGACTTGCATAGGGCCTGTAGCCCGTTTGTTTTGGCCAATTTCTCCCATTTGGAATGGGAGGTTTTATCCAATGTCTGCATCTCCATTGTATCTTGGAAGTAACTAACTTGCTTTTGATTTTATAGGCTCATAGGCAGAAGGGATTTGCCTGGTCTCAGATGAGAATTTGGACTTGGACTTTTGAATGAATGATGGAATGAGTTAAGACTTGGGGGAGTGTTGGGAAGGCATGAATGGTTTTGAAAATTTGCCTTTTGTCAGGTGAGACTTTGAAATTGGACTTTTGAGTTAATGCTGGAATGAGTTAAGACTTTGGGGGACTGTTGGGAAGGCATGATTGATTTTGAAATGTGAGGATATCGATTTGTGAGGGGCCAGGGGTGGAATGGTATGGTTTGGCCGTGTCCCCACCCAAATCTTATCCTGAATTGTAAACCCCATAATCCCTACATGTCTAGGGAGAGACCTGATAGGAGGTGATTGGATCACAGGGGCAGTTCACCCATGCTGTTCTCATGATAGTGAGATCTCATCAGATCTGATGAGATCTGATGGTTTTATAAGGGGCTGTCATGAGAGCCCCTTATCTCATGAGATCTGATGGTTTTTTAAGCAGCTCTTCCTTCTTTGTTCCTTGTTCTTCTCTCTCCTGCTACCATGTGAAGAAGGTACTTGCTTCCCCTTCACCTTCTGCCATGATTGTGTTCTGAGGCCTTCCCAGCCATGTGGAATTGTGAGTCAATTAAACCTCTTTCCTTTATAAATTAGCCAGTCTCAGTAGTATCTATATAGCCATGTGACAATGGACTAATACAATGTTCTATCTTTTATTGACAGACAAGTGTTAAAATTTCTAACTATAATGATAGATTTGTTTATTACCTTTTTTGTTGTCTCAAAATTTTGTTTAAAAATTTTTTAATGACCCGTTTTAATGAGACCTAATTTACATATCATAAAAGTTATCTTTTTAAGTTGTACAACTCAATGGGTTTTATTAGTAGTTATGCATCGCTTAACAATACAAATGTATTGTGAAAAATACATTGTTAGGTGATTTCATAATTGTGTGAACATCATAGGATATACTTACACAAACCCAGATGGTATAGCCTATGACAACATAGGCTATATGGTATAGACTATTGCTTTTAGGCTACAAATCTATACAGCATGTTATTTTTTTGAATACTGTAGGAAATTATAGCACAATGGTAAGTATTAATATTTGTGTATCTAAGCATGAAAAGGTACAGTAAAAATATAATATTACATTATTTTGTGAACACAGGCATATATGTAGTCCTTCACTGACCAAAATGTAGTTATGAGGCATGACTGTATACATTCACAGATTTGATCAATATCACCACAATCTAATATTAGAACATTTCCATCACTCCAAAAATAAGCCTCATACTCATTAGAGGTTACTCCCCATTCCTACCTCTACTAGCCCCTGGCGACCGCTAATCTATTTTATGTCTATAGGGATTTGCCTATTCTGGGCATGTCACAAAAATTGAATCATACAATATGTGGTTTTATGTGTCTAGTTTCTTTCACATACTATAATGGTTTCAATGTTCATTCATGTTGTAGTATGTATTAGTATTTTATTCTTTCTATGTCCTAGTAATATCCACTGTATGAATATATAACATCTATTAGTTACTGATTCATGTGCATTAAAATTCCATTAGAAGAGAATACACATTTATGACTGTCATATCCTCTTGAAAGATTAATGTCTCTATCATTACAAAATGTCCTTCATTATCCCTGATAATTGTTCTAGTTCTTCAATCTACTTTGTCTAATATTAATATAACAACTCCAGTTTTTTAAAAAATAAGAGTTTGCATGTTAAACTTTTTCTCACAATTTGACTTTAAATTTATTTTCATCTTTTATTTAAAATTGATTTCTTATGGACAACTGATAGAGGGTCTTGATTTTAGGGTGAAAAACTCTGCCTTTTAAATGGAACATTTAGATTAGTTACCTTTAATATAATTATTATTTCTCAATATAATTATGGTTGAGTTAAATCTACTACATAGGTTTTTTTTTGTCCTATCTGTTTTGATTTCTTTTTTCTTCTTTTGCATTTGTTTGGATTTTTTTTATGATCCTTTTTTAACTCTACTATTAGTCCATTCGTGATACATCTTTATTGATTTGTATCATGGTTTCCTTAGTTTATAAAATACATTTTAGAATATTACACCGTAAGTTCAAATAATATACTGCTTCACATCTATTTTAAGAAACTTGCAAGTGTGTACTTTTAGTTCCCCCTCAATATTATTATGCACCTCACAATTCACTACTATTAGTTTTATTTTAAACATTCAAATATCTTTTAAAATATCTTTAAAATTTTGGGAAAAAAATTTATTTTACCCACAGATATACCATTTTTTGTGGTCTTCATTGCTTTGGATTAATCCAGTTTTTCTTTTGGATTGATTTTCCTTCTTTTTCTAAATTAACACTAATTTTATTATAGGTCTGTTGTTAATTAATTCTCTTGGCTTTGTTTGTCTGAAATATTCTTTATTTCACCTTAATTTGTGAATGATAAATTTTACTGCATAGTAAATTCTAGATTGACAGCTGATAGATATTTCTTTTGTTTTGTTTTTGTTTTATTATTCCATGCATGTTGCTGAATTATATTATTATTGTAATAGATTCTGATAAAAATTCTTCATTATATGGACTATGTCCTTTTTTTAACTTGTTGTTTTTAAGACTTTTTATGTCTATTGCAAGTCATCATTAATTTGATTATGATATGTCTTGTTGTGACTTCATTTTTCTTCTGTTTGGGCTTTGTTGAACTTTGTGGATCTCTGATTTCAAATTTTCTATTATAGTTTGAAAGTATTTAGAATTACTTTTGAAACGATTTCCCTTTCTGACTCAGTTTTTCCCCTGGAGCCCCAATTATATGTTTGTTTGACCACTTAATATTGTCCCACAGGTGACAAATGCTGTTCTTTCTTTGACCAGTTCTTTTCTCTCTGTGTTTTGTTTTGAATATTTTCTATTGCTATGTATTCAGTTTCACTGAATTTTTGTTTTAGTGTCTAGTTACTCTTACTCTCATCCAATGTATTTTTTCTTGGATTCTATATTTATGATATCTACATGTTTGATTTGAATCTTTTTTATATCTTCCATTTTTTCTTTATCACATTTGTGTTTTCCTCTACCTTTTTGTACATATGTAGTATACTTACAATAACTTTGTAATGTCCTTGTCTACTAGTTCAAAAACATCTGTGTCCTTTCTGGTCTGTTTCTATTCATTGATTTTTCTCCTGGTTATGGATTAGGCTTTGCTACTTTGTCTCATGCCTGATAATGTTTAGTTGGTTGCTGGACTTTGTTAATTGTATGTCATGTGATGCTTGATTTTGTTATATTCTTTTGAATATTGTTGATCTTTTCTCTAGGACAAAATTAGCATACCAGTATAATTCTTTTTAGACTTGTTTTTGAGTTTGACAGAGAAGCTTTACTTAAGTTATCATTTCATGCCTCCATTAATGCAGTATGTTTCTGAAGACCCTAAATAGTGTCCTATGTATACGTAGGTTATTCACTTTAGGTGGTGAGAATAGCAACTAATTCCAGATATGTGTGAGCTTTGTTAATTGTTATGTCAATATTTTCCTTACTTTCTTCCCCTAGTCTTGAGTGGTTTCCTTGCACACTTGTGCAAATCAATACTCAGACAGACTTGCACTGACCCTAAGAAGATATCTAGACCTGTGTTTCTGTGCAGCTCCCTCTGTTGAGAACTTTTGTCTCCTCAATTCAGTCCATTGAGTTCTGTTTAGTTTCTTACTCCATGCACTGTGGTCTGGAAGAAGCTTTTAGCCAGTAATATGTGTAAATAGTAGGCTATATCTTGGTTTTGCTCTTCTTTCAGGAAATATTCTCTTGTACTTCTTGTTATTCAATATCTGAGCACTTAGATTTCTCTATTTTGTCCAATTATACAATTGTTAAAGGTGAGGCATTAAACCCTGACTCCATTATTTTATCATGAGCAGATAGATGTAGAACCCCAAAATATGACTTCCAAATTATTTAAGTTTGGAAAAAAGCTAATTCTCTGTGTACAGATTTATCTGAATACTAAATATAGACTTTCTGTAATGAAATTAAACCTATCCACAGATAGAGGCAATTTAACCATCACATTAAAAAAAAAAGCAACTGTGCATTTTGTCCAGAAAAGAAACAATGCAATTTGGTGTAACTTGAAATCTCGATATCTGTATTACCTATATCTATATGTATCTATTTCTCTATATACACATATACATATTTCCACAAGGTGCAAAGACCAATCAAGTTAGACTTAATACCATAAATTCATTAATTTGCATAATTGAAAAGTAGATAGGCCACCAAAACAATACAACAATTTTAAGATCTACCGATGTAAAAGTATTTCGTATACCCTCTTAGCCTTCAATAAAGCTATATGCAACAAAGCTCATTTTTGACCCATGTGCTAAATTACTTATTAAATTTAGTAAATAAATCATCTTATAAAACAGCCTTACTCATGCACTCTATGAAATTTTCGCCTAGAATACCTATATATTTTTTCATTTTAACAAGCATAGGTATATATGTGTATTTTTTCATAAAATATAATAGTTTTGTTAGGTTCCTAGCTATCTTATGTGTCAATTATTGATGAATGTATGATATTAACAACACACACATGGACAGATTATTTTCTGCAGGAATATTCATTTTTAGGAAAAGGACTGCCAATAACTTATTCCTTACAGGGAAGAATTTATTCTTCTACTAAGATTCACATATTATCAATAAGATTAGCCAAATCTGATACATTTGGATAAAAATTTACATGTAGAATATGTTGTCACAAAGTATCTGAGGTAAAGTGACTAGTTGGATTAAAACTAACATATAAAGTAAGGCATAAGAAAGGTATCTAACTTTTCTGAAGTAAAATTCAATTTTCTAACTACATGTGCTTATGTTAATATATTAGGAACAGTCATTGGTATTAGTTTATGTTGCCTGAATGAGCATGATTCACCTATTCTATACCTTATTCTCATGCCTCCTCCCCCACAAAACACTAGGATACCCTTAATCTAAATTAGTTAAATACTATATGTTAATGTAAATGTTATTAATTTACTGATTTTCAAAATGTAGAACACTTATATTGTAGGATACATGTTTCTTAATATTCACTATATACAAGATTTTGTCCTAATCACTGTATATGTATTTTCCTACTTCACACAAAATTGAATGTTGGGAATTGTTATGCTCATTTTAGAAATAAAGTTATGAGCAAAATAGCTGAATTATCTTCATTTTTTTCTCCTAAAAATGGCAATCTTAACACCAGGTTTCTTTCTTGCACTTGCCACTATTCTATGCTGCACAGAAATACTGTTGTTTTAATAAATGGCCTCAAAATTTCTGCCTCTTCTGAGATTCTAAAGCTACATTATGATAATACAAGCTGAAATTTTCCTGACTTGTAACTGTAAAGTCAGATGTTTCTTCAGTTAAATGTGACCCAGTTAGTAGAATAATACCGAGAATCCCCATACAAGGCTACATTAAAACAGCCATTAAAATGCTGCAATAGGCCTGGCATAATGGTTCATGCCTATAATCCTAGCATTTTGAGAGGCCAAGAGGGACAGATCACTTGAATCCAGGAGTTTCAGACCAGCCTATGCAACTAGGCGGAAGCCCATCTCTAATTTTTTTTTTTTTTTTTTTTTTTAATTAGCCGGGCACAGTGACCTGTACCTATAGTCTCAGCTAATCAAGAGGGTGAGGTTGGAGGATCACTTGGTCACCAAGGGGTGTGAGGCTGTAGTGAGCTATGTCACGCCACTGCAATACAGCTTGGACGGCAGAACCAGACTCCATCTATAGAAAAAGCTTAAATAGTCCGGGCACGGTGGCTCGCGCCTGTAATCCCAGCACTTTGGGACACCCAGGCGGGCAGATGACGAGGTCAGGAGATCGAGACCATCCTGGCTAACACGGTGAAACCCCGTCTCTACTAAAAATACAAAAAATTAGCCGGGCGTGGTGGCGGGCGCCTGTAGTCCCAGCTACTCAGGAGGCTGCGGCAGGAGAATGGCGTGAACCCAGGAGGCGGAGCTTGCAGTGAGCCGAGATTGTGCCACTGCACTCCAGCCTGGGTGACAGAGTGAGACACCGTCTCAAAGAAAAAAAAAAAAAAGGATTAAATAAATGAGAAAAATAAAAATGTGCACTGTGGTCATCAGATCATTAAACTAGTTCTGCTAAATTGAGAAAACTTTACATTAATTTCATCGATTTATATTCTGCAGCATCTCAAAAATGTGAAACATATCACATTATTTAATTTGATATTAAAAAGTTTCTATTTTATACCAATATATGAATGCCACTTAAATATCCCATAGTGATGGTTGCAATAATATATGCTGCTTGAATGATTTCTGATGTAGGTTTCTTAAGCAGAGTTTCATTCATTCTGTGAGCTTCTATGGAAAATTTTGTGTGTAAAATTTATTGAGTTGTTATTATGTGGTAGGCATTTAAAATATTTTTACATATGTAAATACTAAATGACTTAATTTTAAAGTAATATGGATAATTAGGTAATTTTAAGAATATATCCATCTATCCTGCATCCTTGCCTACAAGTAGATTGTATTGAGTGTTAAGCTGTATACATGATAGGATTTCAACGTTGAATTTTATGTGCTTGGTTCAATATTTGGACTTCCAAAAGGGTCCAAAAATACTAAAAAGTTGTCAAACTGGGTCTCCACACAAAATACAAAGTTAGCTTTTATAGAGAGTGGAGTGGGGGAGGATAATTTTCCAGCCAACAAGTAGTCATGATTACCATCCACTGGTTTTATTCTATTATTGGCCAAATATAGATTAATATACTTTCTCCACTGTTCCAATGTATAATGTATGAACACGATTACTGGGGTAATTTAGAAACAGGATGCCTTTAATCTTCACTCAGTCAATCAGTTACAATACATAGGTTATAAAATGTTCTATGATTTTACACTGAATCCTTAATAGAACTAATTTTGGAGTTAAATGAGATTGGGAAAAGTGTAAAGCCCACAGAGCTCACACATGTGTAACAAAGACAACGGAACTTTAACTATTGCATATTTAATTAACCAACCCGGACAAACAGAGACCACTCTGAAAGTTGTAAAGAAAGAGAGAATACTTCAGGGAGCAGAAAGCCACTTTTTCTCTTGAAGAAGGAAAGTGGAATTCAAGGGTTTCCAGAATCAATATCCTATGAAAGTTAGTTTCAGACTTATAATTAGAGACATTATGCACAGTTACCTTCTGCATGTCAATATATCTTGTCATGTGACAGATAAACTTTGTGCTTCCAGCTGTATTTGAAAATGCATATTACTTTAAAGCAGTGTTCATTCACTGAATTTATGTGTAATTTTTAAAAAGTTTAGCTATATGACCTTTATATAACTTATTGTTATTATGGTGTGAAATCCTAATTAAGATACAACTTTATACGTGAAACTTTAATTACAATCTACAGAATATGCAGTTTCTTCATTTTTTTTTCTGGAGTTCTTGATACATTTTGGGAGGAAGGTGAACTTGGGTTTAGTTAAGACTCTAAATAGAGAAGAAATGTGTTTTAGAAATGGGTGTAAAAAGCACTCTGTATTTCTTTGGGTATTTGGTGAAGAAGAGTGGTGCATGTGGATACATTAGGGCTACTTGCCTGAGTTTGTAGTTCTATTGTCTGTGGCTGGTTGTAGGCAGAGAAGAGTAGCCAACTGCTGAGTCAGATTCAGAACCATGGATAGCTCCACACGTTCAGCACCTGGAAGAGAAAATCTTGTCTCCCAAGCACAGCTGCAGCTAGCGAACAGTATGACAGAATGATCTACTTATATATTTTTTTCAGGAGAAAATAAAACCATACACTAGCGATGTATGGCTTTTTATATTCCCACAGAGGCAACCGTAAAGACTCAGGGAAGCTCAAGCTACTAGAAGAGCCTAGAGGTTGTCATTGGCTGCTTATTTTTAAAGTAAACCTTATTAGCCATAAAATTCAACATTCCTAGCAACGTCTTCCGTTTGATTTATTTTCATTACTTTGATATTAAAGAGGAAGAATTACTTCGGTTCTTGCTTTTGTTTAGATTTGGGGGGTTATGGTTTTGGAACATAAGTTGTTATGCTTACTTCCTGGTTATTGCAACCCACCTGATTCACCTTCCTAAACTAACCCTGCTTCTCGGCCCTTCTCAGTTCCACTCTCATTATTTCACTTAAGATTTGAAGCTGTAACTGAGAAAATAAGAACCCAGCTGACTCAAGGCACAGGCATAGCAGGCTAATGAGCTGCAAGAACCCCCCAAATTCTATCATGCAACTGCATGTGTTGACAGGAATCTCTGGACCTTTATGTCCAGCAGGGAATGAGAGATTCGTCTGTGTTCTGCTTGAGTAGATTGAAGTCTTAGCGAATTCCATTTAGAGAAAGGGGAGTGGAGAGGGGCTATTAGGTTAAAGGGGGAGGGTGGGGGTGAGATAACAAAAATAAAGGAAAAAGAATCAAGAAAAACAAGAAAAACAGATTCAAAAACACGCTTTCCTGGCACAGCTTGTCATATTTATTTTCCTAAGTCTCCAGGAGGACTATTTGAACAGAAGTGTCTGTATACCCTGAGATTCCCAAGCTGGCAGCCTTTGAGAAGCGAGAAGGAAGAGGGGTCTATTCCGCCCCTTGAACCCTTTTCTATCCTATATGAGATGGCTCCTTAGAGATGGTGGAGGAGAGCAGAATGTGGCTAGTGTGTTCCGGAGATGAGTGGCATCGGAGGTCACAGCCAAGGCTGGTAACTCTTAGCCCCACCCACCTTTTGTTCCTTCCCCCTGGCGCTCAGCCTCACCTATTTCAAACTCTTTCCTTGTTTTGTACTAGTCGCTCACAATCTTTGGCCTTCTCATCTTTGGCCGTCTCATCTTTCTCGCAGCCTACGGCACCTGGAGACCAAATCAACCCCCAATCTTGCAACCTTCCAGGGACTCAGGCAGAAACTGGGCATGCTCAGCGGCAGGGGCAGCTTTCAGTCTTTCCCGAGGCGCGGCTCAGCGCTGGGCAGGGACCCGCGTGCCAATTCAGTTCGGGCTTTGGCACCCACCTCCGCTGAACCCAGGGATCCAAGCTGCACCCTGAGGCTAAATCTGCACCCTTAGGTGGTTCATTCTCAATCTTCAACCTGCTGAGCGCCAACAGAGCTTACAAATATTCCTCATTAAGAAACTGTTTTCCCACCTGTGTTTTCCTTGCAGCTAAGGGTGCTTTAGCGACTGCGGCGTGAGGAGCTCAGGGACGGAGCCCTGTGGCTGGTGGCCGTAGAGATCACCTTCCCAGAGTAGCTGTTTGTCACTGAGTTTTGGAGATTTCTTGGCTGGCTTCCGCTAAAGCACGCTTGAGTAATCCGAGCTGTGGCGGCGCCCAAGCTATCAGGATAAAGGGAGCGTGTGTGTGTGTGTGTGTGTGTGTGTGTGTTGTGTGTGTGTGTGTGTGTGTGTGTGTTAGGGGGAGAGGGCGGGGATAGAAACGTCAACCCCCCGACCCCCAGCCTCCTTTTCTCTCTCTCCTTCCTGCAAAAGCGGCACAAGTCTTCCCTCCCCCCTCAGCCATTCCTTACTGCTCTGGGCAACCGCCAGGTTAAGCCCATTTGCACTGGGAAATTGGCGCTGTTTGGAAGAAGAGAAACAGATCGATTGCCCTTGTGACTCCCCGCCCCCTTCCCACCCCACCCCCACCGCTCCCTCCCTCCTTCCCTCCCCCGCCACCTCCCCTCACCCCGCCTCCTTCCCGTTCCCCACCCCCAAACCCTCTCACCCGCGGCAGTCCGGTGCGAGGCCCCCTCCGGAAGGTGAGGGGAATGGATTGGACTCCGGTGGGGAAAGCGGGTGTCTAGAAGTGGTGCTAATGGGAAGAGAATTCTGGTTTCAAAAGAGGATGCTCTGCCACAAAGAGCGGCTCGCGCGCTGGCCTGGGCTCTAGCCGAGGAGAGATCCCGGGAGAACTCCAGAGCTCCGGGGGAGCGCTCCTCGGAAGACCGGGGCCAACATGCCTGTGCGCAGGGGGCATGTGGCACCACAAAATACATTTCTGGGGACCATCATTCGGAAATTTGAAGGGCAAAGTAAGTTCATTTGTTCTCTTCTCTCGCCCTCGCTTTCTGCCTTGATAGTGCACTTGGCGTCCACCGCTTCCAAGCTGGGGAGACCGGCAACTCCAGGCTCTGTCAAGTTAAGAGGCTATGAAACCGAGCCAGGTGGTTCGAATGGCAGCGGGAGTGTTCTTCTGATATTAATTTTGATTTACATTTTAGATTACGGTCTCCATTATAGGAGGCAATTTGATCCTTCTCTACCACTGCTCCATTATCTGCCTTGCTACTTAATGTCCTACTATTCTACTATCTTAAAGGGAACGTGCTAAGATAACATGGGTTTATATTTTGAGGCTGTTTTACTGTAGAGTTTTTGAAAGTCGGAAGCAGAGCAGACCATACTATTCGAACAAGAGAATGTAAATGGTAGTAGCGATGTAAATGGCTATGCAAACTATATTTTACCTTGATTAAACTGCAAGGCAGTGGTATGACAAGGATGCTTGCTTGCTATTAGTTTATAGAAGCTAAATTTTGTATTGAATCAATGCAAATATATCCTAAGCAGGATAATTTGGAAAAGCAGTATCTCATCTGTGCTGGTTCCCTATGCAAATGGTTCATTATTCAAAATAATATTTCTATTCTTTTATTATCCCTTTAGAAATTTAAAAATTGAAGTGTAATAAGTAAATCCCACAAAGACTGAATGCACAGAAATTTAGTGTTCTCATGTGGACTAAATATAGGGAATAAATTGTTGCTACATAAATATATTAATTTAAAATCCTGTGTTTGTTAACTTATCTTCTATCTTTTCTTAAAACTATATTAATACATTTGTATGCCATATATTTTGCTGTTATTTCAGCACTGCATTTAGTGATGTGAGGATCTGGTACCTTGCGTACAAAATAAACTTGTATATCCTGCTTCACAATCTCTCTGGAAATAGTAAATACAATCTGTGATATAAATTAATAAGCTCTTTATATTAAGAATTCCTGCTACTACACAAAACATCAAGGATCTCCCAAAGTAAAAGTAAAAAGGGTTATCATAATATTTACTGTGTGTGTGTAAATATTTTTCTTTTGGAAAATATATATTATGAAAAGGTGAACCTTTGCCTTATTGAATTGCTATTAAATATGAAGTAGTTTCATTACTAAAGCTAGTTGCCTTTGTTTTTAACACGATGTGTGTAACATGCCTAAGAGAGATAGAGAGAAGCCAAAGAATAATAACTACTTTGAGAAAGTTGTATTCAAAGGGCCAAGGTTGAAATGAGAAATCTGACAACTACAGAATGTTTCACTGTTTGACTTTGAAAATATTTACACTACAATTAAATGACATTCTGAAAATATCAATGGGCAGCTGCTTGTCTGAGTGTCCACTAGGAACCCCCGCAGTTCCAGGGCTTGAGAACTAGACTATTTGGGAAATTCTATTCTTGCCATTTTAAGAGTGTTTTCTTAATACTTTCTGTTAAAATTACTTAGGATCATTAATCTCACATTTAAAGTTTGTGGGGTTTCTTGTGTTTTCTTTTTTCATAAGGGCTTGGGAGATTAGTAATTTGGGGAAGCACCTGCATTTCAGAGCTCTTATGCAACAAATTGCCTCAGTGTTACGGAGAATATTGTGGAAGCTTTTTCAAAGATGCCATACTGTCTTCTTATTACAGATAAAAAATTTATCATTGCAAATGCCAGAGTGCAGAACTGTGCCATCATTTATTGCAACGATGGGTTCTGTGAGATGACTGGTTTCTCCAGGCCAGATGTCATGCAAAAGCCATGCACCTGCGACTTTCTCCATGGACCTGAGACCAAGAGGCATGATATTGCCCAAATTGCCCAGGCATTGCTGGGGTCAGAAGAGAGAAAAGTGGAGGTCACCTACTATCACAAAAATGGTAAAATTCCTCTATTTAGGATTCCTTCTATTTGATCCCATTGAAAAGAAATTTTGACTATTTAAAGTTCATATGCAAAGAAGCCCAAAATGTTCAATTGTAGATATATGCTTTGCTTATAGTATTTTGGGATCCAACATGTATGAGTATTCTGATTAGTGGTCTGGTAGAAACAATTTTTTCTTTGAATAAGGGTACTGTAATCTCTTCAAAATTACAGTAACATAATGTCACTGAGGTTAAAAATGCTACAAATCAGTCTTAGATGCTCCTTTCTTTAAGGAATTAGAGAAAGATCAACAATGTACTGCTTGCATTGGTATGCATTTGGTAGGTGAGAAATACAGATACAGTGTTATTTGTTTGAACTTTAAAATACTCCACAAAGCAAATTTATGTTGAAAACTGTATCTAAAACTAAAACTATTACAGTTATGTCTCTTGGCTCTTTAGCTTTAGTTGATAGGCAACACCTCTTGTTTCTTTTGCTCCTTCTTACAACATTAAGGATGATAAATAGGAACTTTTGCATTGATCCTGTGCATATTCAAACAGTAAAGGCTGTTTATGTAGTCAAGATTTGTCCTAAAATAAGAAATGTAGAAAAAACTATGATACTGTGGAGTTATTAGTATTGATTTTTATAACTACAGCAAATCTGGCATCTTAAATTTAAGGTCATACCTCACCTTTAAGGGCAACACCTCCTGTCAAACTTGCTATGAGAGCCATAAGACTTAGACATAATAGTTCTCTTAAAAAATTACACATGTAATAGATAGGCATGCCTTAAATACACGATATATATGTAAATGCACTCACATATATAAATACTCAGATATGCCCATTTTAAGGTGTATATATAGATATATATTCCCGATTATCTATATATCTATATCTATATATATATCTATATCTATATATCTATACATAATGATATTTGACTATTTAGGGCTTAAAGGTAAAATTACTTTAAAAACTTGAATTTTGTAGTTAATTTTGTTGATATTTCATCATCATCTATTTCTTTTTATTCCACTAACAGAAATTACTGAGGCAGAGGGATAGCTGTTCAGATTTTTAGAAAACTCTTAAGCTTTTGATAAATATGTAATGTGCCATAGCCTATATCATATAATGACTCATCATTTGGTATACTAAAGACAAAAAAAGACAGCAGGAAAAAGGTTTCAGTCTTACTCTTATTTTCTTATAATTCAATGTACAATGTACAATTTTTAATTACTACATTTTCCTTAACATGAACTTGAGTGGTTACAAAACATTACTAAAAACAGGTTTGTATAACTTTGTAGTAACCTGGAATGAAAGCAATTGTATAGTTATCAAACAGATAGAAATTGTTTTTAAAGTTCTTCCCATGTTTCTCTTACTTTTCAATCAGTAGTGTTGGCATACTAGAAATAGCCTAATTGTTCTGTTGTCTTGAAAACATTTCTTGGATTGAGCTCTCACTACCCAAATGTAACTCATGTCTTTTGAGTATCTGATGCCAACAATCTGGACGTTTGGAATAATTTGAATGTCTGACATTTTTTTCCTATTGAATATTTATTATGATGCCAACACAGTCTATATTGTGGTAACTTCAGTGAATGTTGGTCCATCTTTGGTCATTATGTTTTCTAGACCATTTCAGGGATTTTTCCAACTCATAGAATTTAAGTATGACATTAATCTGGATTGCCCAAATTGCTCAGATACTAGGTATATCTTTCAGAGTGTTTTCAAGTAGAAGTTATCTATTACACCACAAGTGGCGTGATGATGTTTTGAAAGTTGTGCAATGTGGGTGTGTAAAATGATCTCAAAACACTTTAAAACAGAAATTTAATAAGAATCACAAATATGATTAATTCCTATTAAATTATTGAATTTTCTGTATTGAACATATTAGCATATTGACAAATACAAATCTTTCTATTTGAATGATTTTTTTGGTTATATGCATTAAAACTCCCCTGTTTTCAGAAAAGGACTTTTGATTTGGAGGATTGTTTAGGTATAAAGAAATTAACCTTTGGTAAACATTTTGATTCTGTTGACTTCATTTTCAGATGTAACTCAGTCTTCAAGGATTTGAATATCTTTAGTGTTAACTATAAAATCTACCTATTTTGCTTTAATTGATAGGGAAAACATGAGATAATGGGCCAAACATTTTCTTTTTATTTAATATTTTAAGAAATATAGTAGTTTGAATGACCTTTTTAAATCGTGATGACACAGTCATACTTGTTTGCTTTGAATGTAATAAACTTGTGTTTTGGCTGCTAGTTCAGATACCTTGGATAGAATCTTCAGTGCATCTTGGTTTTATTTATATGACAACTACAAAATCAGTTAGAGCTTACGAGATACAAATTCTTGGATAGTCTCATCTCTTAGAGATAAGACTACTGCCAGCTACTCTACATTTATAAAAGCAGGAAGGAGGAAAATCACCAACATATTTGTTGGTTTGTTTCTCAAAGTTTCCGTAATTCATTATTATTGATGCCATTGACTTTTGAGTTTCTTGATTTCTTAACTGTATACAGTAAATGCTTCTTTTGCTTATTCTTTATGAATATGAAGAGTGATATAATAATAAGCCCAATGAACAAATTAACAAAAAGTTGATATATTCTGTTTCCATTTCTTCCATTTGCTCTTACTGGAGGAGGAAAAATACAACTGAGGCATTTTTTTGGAAAGCTTGTTCGCTAAAGTGGCCCAGAGGCTTTATAAGCAATTTAAACCCGTGATCTATGCAATGAGTTCACATTGATGCAGTTCATGGTGAACTGCATGATCGTCATTTTGAAACACCACTTCCTACTATGCTTCTGTATGTGGTTGTGCTAGGCACAATTAAACTTGCTGTTTATCAGAATATCAATTTTTAAAAACCTAGCTATTTGCAGCAGGAATATTTGACAGCTCTTCCTTTGAGGATTCTATTTTACAGTTTAAGTCATTATTGCATAAATCATCCTTGGCAGCTGTGAAGTATTGCTTGAGGTGATAAAGCTGTAAATCTTTTGACATAAAACTCTAATTATACAAAACTATAATTATGCTATGACTTATATAAGGATGGGCATGTATTTTAATAGCATAATACATTCATTTAAAAACACTTTTCAGCAACAAAGATTAAAAAATAGCAAAGACTTCAGTTATTAACTAGTTCATAGTTTTAGATGATGCAAGTGGAAAGGAAACAGAAAAAAAAAGTTTAGTTAGCCCTCACAACTAAGTTTATCCCTTATCTGGTTTGGAGTACATCACGGAATAGAGCTAGCTAGTTTAAGTGCTAAACCCCTTCAGGCATATTTAGAAATGTGACTTTGACCTTAAATTATCAAGCAACTTTAAACATTTGAAAAAACAAAGTAAATTTCTCCAGGAAAAATAAACGTCTTTACTCAGTAGGAAAGGATGACTTATAATATATTATTTTTTGAGGTCAGAGCATTCCTGTATTTTTGCCATTATGCTTTCATACACACTATGGTAACAATTTTGCTAACAGATCAGAAATGTATAGTGCTACTTATCTTCATGCTGCTTTTAAAGAACTGAAGAATGATAAGGGACTGAGGGAAGTCCTTTCCTACTCCAGTCAGATATCAGTAGAAAGTTTCAGAGGTAGAGTTTGATTAAGTAAACTCAGAAGAGGTCTTGGTTTGATAGCATTGAATTTACTATGTCTGAAAATTATGTGGAAAGACCTTCTAGAAAAAGCTGTGTTTTTGTGAATCAAGGTGAAGATGTATATTGAGTGCCTCCTCTCTCTCATGTAATGTACCAGGCACTATAAGAACAGTAGGAAGAGATACAAAGGAAGATGCAATCTGATCTCTGCCTCCAGGACATTTGTATTACAGAATGACTAATATTCATTTCCATCTTCTAAATCTCAGCGTTTTTATACAATTATTTTTAATGGAAAAAGAGTATTTGGACTATGGGGTTGTTAATTGCATAGAGAACCTGCAAAATTTATTATTAATTGCTATTTTCCTTCTATTCCCCAGATTTAAAATAAACGTGCTTATGTGTATCTTCTTTTCACCATTGTCATGTATACATAATAATGTATTAAAGAAGCAATGAAGTTTAGTTAAAATCTTATTAGTACAAACAGAAATTTCACAAAATTTCATAATAGCTTTATATAAGTTATATGGCATGTAAAACATTCAGCTCTCTTAATTCTTGGATTGTGTAGAAGAGATACAGATGGTAGCTTTTTAGACAAGAACAAAAATATATTTTATGTGTGTGTAATTCAAGCAATGAGAAAGATTTTCAGAGCATATCTTGCCTAGAGTTTGCTTGGGTGTTCATTTTAACTTTCTGTTTATACATTTTTACATTCTATTCAATAGACTATTGCAACAACAGTAATCCTAAAATTCATTTTCTCTTATGTGCCTAAATTTTATATCATCTCACGGAATTTGAATATTGTCCAGAATTCAAATTTGATCAGTTGTAATTGTTGATAAAATAGGCATTCTCAAGAAATGCTCTTCCCCACAATTTGAAAACTATTTCAGTATTGTCCTAAGTGAAACCAAATGTCCTAAAACTGTGGCTGAGCTTTGTTTATCAGTTACTTTTCACCATTCACCAACGTCATACCTCTAAGAAGCTCTGGTGCCAACAAGAAGCCATGTTGTCTGCCAGCTTGAGAGAGAACTTCTTAGTTATTTTCACACCCAAGGGGCTTGAGAACAGGTCAGTTTAGGTCTGAAGGAACAGGATAAGTTTAACAGGAGAAACTCGCTTCTACTGGCTTCCAAAGGTTTTGGTTGGTTGGTTGGTTGGTTTTGGTTTTGTTGCTGTTGTTGTTTGGTATAAATAATCTCTGAATCCATTGCTGGCAATCTGGCCTGCCAGGAGAGTCACTGGTTAGTTGAGCCACAGGGAAGTAACAGTTGGGGTATGAAGTTTTGAGGTGTCACCATTCATCTGGGATCTATACTAGAAACTTTGGTGTCATTTTCCATTTTTCTCCATCCCTCAGCTCCCTAAACCCAACTGGTCACCAAATCCTTTCAATCTTTACATCAGAAATATCTCTCAAATAGCATTGAGAGGTATTCGAAGTGGTCTGATTAAAGCCTGCTGTCCTTCCGAAGCATTCAAGTTTCTAGTTTCTCTCCTCCAATCCATCCTCTATATACTGGGAGAGAGCTATTCCCAAAACATGAATCACCTATGCTGGTGGCTTATTAGTGCCAAGAATCACTGAAAGTAAATTTTATATATTAAATAGTGGATACAACCATCTCATAAAATATATATTCTTATTATCTCCATTTTGTGGAAATAACACTGAGGCCCAGAGAGACTGAATAATTTGCCAAATTGCACATAGCTCATACACAGTGGAGTCTGAGCTCTTAACAACTTTGTCTTACTGCTGCTCGATGTACCTATATCAGACCTCAGCTTGAAAACTTGTTTTCAGTCATTAAACCAGGATACTGGCTGGCTTCAGAATTGAATTCACTTGGGATTTCAAGTATGGTGTTGTCTTAGTCTTTTCCTGCTCTGATAACAAAATACCTTAGAGTGGGTAACTTATTAACAATAGAGATTTATTTCTCACAGTTTTGGAGGCTGGGAAGCCCAAGATCAAGGCATCAGCAGATTCTGGGACTGGTGAATGCTGGCTCTTTGCTTTCAAGATGGCACTTTGTTGCTGTGGCCTCACATGGCAGAATGCAGAGGGCTAAAAGGGGTAGTCAGCTCTCTGAAGCCTCTTAAAGGCATTAATCCCATTCAGGAGAGGGGAGCCCATATGACTTAATCACATCCCAAAAGTCTACACTTCTCGCTACTCTCATGTTGGGGTTGAAGTTGCAACGTATGAATTTTGAAGGAACACATACATTCAAACCATCTTAGGTATGTTTAGAGAAATCCAGCTGGATTCCCAGCTCTGATAACAACTAGATGAACTTGTTGGAGTTTACCTTCTTCATGCCTCAGTTTTCTTTACTGATAACTATTTGGAGAATATAATCTATGTTGTTAGGCTTATTGAGTAGGTTGCATGCAATAAAGAATGCAGCATTCTTTCTGGCATGGTTTCCATAATGTGTTCAATAAATATCAATTAGTTGAATATATTGCTACCTTAATTTCCCCCGCAAATCTTAAGATCCAGTCATACTTGATTGCTCAGAGTTTCTTAAAGAAGTAACATATTTTTCTTCTACTAGGCTGTGTTTAATCTTCAGAAGTTATTCTTTACCTGTAATGAATATTTCAAAGACTTTCTAAATGGATTGTCCTTCCCTCAGCTTCTTACCCTAAAGAAACCATCATCGTCCTTTCAAAGACAGATCAAAAGACTTCTCTGTGAAGTCCTTCCTGATGTTCCCACTATCTGCACCTCTGTCTCCTCATAGCACTTGGTTCTAGACTCCAGGGTAGCCTCTGAAGTGTGCTCCTTGTTATTATGCATTATTGTAGTTAATTTAGTCTATTTTTAGCTTATTCAGAGAAAACATCAAGTCTTATTAATTTCTGTGTCCAGGATATATGAAAGGGTAACTAGTACAAAGTGAGCACTGTTAGTATTTACTTAAAGAATGAAGAGAAGATGAAAAATGGTACCATGCAGTTAGAAAAAAAAGAAACAGATAAAGTTAATAAGATCTGGGGGAATGTGTGTTATAGGAAAAGTGTAATGCTTTGATTTTTTTTCATTTTCTTAAGAAGACTTCTAAAATATTAAAAACAATTTTTACCAGAATTTTATTAATGGCCATATGTTTTGTTTAGTAATCTAAGATATTAAATCACCTTTATAGCCTGAAACTATATGAATATGAATAGCTAGAAAAATATTTAGTGAACAGTTAGAATCTACTCACCAGAAATTATTAACCTGTTACCTAAGTGTCACTCACTTGCTACCCCACCAATGACTTACTAGTGTCTCCAACAATCTCTAATAGCCCAAACCAGAGTTTTCTTCTGTTCTTTTCTAACTTGATTTCATTGCTGTGGTTGACACAATTATACAACCAACTGAATATGTTACACACTCTACTGGCATTTTATATCTAGTGGAACTCTTTATCCCTCCATGTTTTCTTGAAAATTCTTAATCAGTAATGAAGCTTGATTTCAGAGTTATACAATAATGGCAGTTGAAAATGTAAAATGATAAAGTTAGGTTATTAATCATTAATTATTATAATTGCCAAATGAATATTTTCTCTCTCTTTACTGTGCTCTCTGCATTTAGCAATAGTACTGAACTACCAAGAAGCAATAGAGTCAGGTAGCTATAAGGCACTAATTATAGTAGTGAGGAAATACGTCTTATTACTGAACAATTAAGAAAGTTAATGGGTTATGAGAAAACAGAATTCCAGGTTCTCATGACTGTGACTGAATATTCCATAATCTCTGCCTCATCCTCCTTTAATTTACGTGAAATACCTAATTAAGAAAAGCAATGGGCTCTTTCCATGATAGCCTGAATCATGGCTGAGGCGTCTTCTATGACTTTTCCCAAGTTAAAGTAGGCCTGCTTGTGTGCAAACTTGTCCTTTTCATGATTCCCACTGTTTTGTAGAATGTCTCACACTACTTTTTACTCAGAAAATGGGTAAAAACAGCTGTGGCTGGTGCTCAGTGGGCAGGAATTCAAGGGAGGAGTGAGAGAGGACTGTGGGTACATTTCTGCCTTTAGTTGGCTCATTTTGTAAAATGATCTCAAACTAGACTGTGCCGGGCAGAACGTGTGAGGTTCCCTGAGCCACATGGCTTTTGCTTACCTGCACTTTCTTTCCAGGTGAGTCAGAATACAGTGTAACAGCAAGTGGACTTTCACCATTGTGGGTTTCATTGTTTCCTTTTTCTGTTTTTATTTTGTTCCTTCTCTCTTTTTTTGAGATCTTTAGGAGTGTTTTTATTTATCATTCTTTCTTAATTTTGATAGGATATTAATTCTTTTGCATTTTTTGAAATATTGGTTTTGAGGAAAATGTAATAACTGCATGAGTTCAAGACAAGTTAGAATGTCTGTTGCCCATCATATAGATTATTGTCCTTTAGCATTAAAACACTCTTCTTACTTATATTCAGTGAAGTCTGTATCAATGACTTAAGATGATGGGCGTGATGATAAAAATTAAAATACAAACTAGTGGTGGTTTTATAACAAGTAACAAAGAACAAGTGATAAATAAAAATCCATTTGTGCTAAAAAAGATCACATGTTGTAACACAATCTTAAGGTATTTGCATATACTAAGATTATATCTTGGACAAAATCAATGTTAGAGCTATGCAAGGTTGCATGGTGTGTGAATACTTTTTAATGAATTTTCTGTTTACCTCTTAGCTAAATCCATTAAAATTTCTTCTGGGTTTGCTAAAAAGTCTATATACACTATCTGTTTTCTTTAATAATAATAGTAATCATTTGATCTTTAGCTGTACATTTATTCAAGGGGTTTACATGCAACAGATGTGCTCTTCAGATTTTAATTTTTGTGGTTGTATGCAGTGGACACCAGCCCTCTACTCAGTATAGATCTTCTCCCAAAGGTCTAACATTGAGTTCCAACTCAGTGACTGGTTCTTCATATAAATTGCTTTAAGTGATTTTCATGACAGCTTTGGGAGCAGACATTATCCCATTTTACAGATAAGTTAAATTGAGGTTCAGAGAAGTTAAGTACTAATGATCACAGAGCAATGTGGAAGTGTGGTTTACAATTTACATTTACCTATGCTTGCAAACTCTACACATTGCCTCCAATGATACACCTCTTAAACCTCAACCTACTCTATTCTGTATTTCCTAGTTCCAGTTCTCAACCATAGATTCTATTGATTATCCAAGGATTAAATCTGATTAACTTAATTCACATCAAAGAGTGAATAAAGCATGGCATTTTGCATTTTTAACAGAACTTTATCAATCAAAATGAATCTCAGGCAGATTGTTAGATTTTAGTAGAATGAGGATAGCTAGTATATGCTTATAATCTGCATCGTTTTAAATGGCATTCTCTTTTACTCTTAAAATGTCCCAGTTTTGGACTATATATTATATGACTGACTTAGATTTTGGGGGCATTTTTGGTTAAGGGCCCCTCAGTTACTATATGTTTAGTCTTTATCCACGAAGTCAGGAAGAAAATTCATGGAGTATTGTGATTCAGTAGCAGGGACATACATGGTATCCTTTTCCCCTCTCCTTCCCACAAGAAAGTTTTATTTCCTGGCAAGATTATGTGATGTAACAAAATTCACCACTAGTATTTTAAAAGGAAAGCATAAATATACCGTGTGGAGAGCATCTGGTTTATTTAAAATGCCTCCAATTTTCTACATCTTGAGCCAAATGTCAGACTCACTTCCTGTTACACAGCCTACTATCTTGTTTCCCTGAGCTCCTCCTAAAGGCCGTCATCCTCAGGACTCCTCCCTATAACCACTGGGTTTCTTCTTCCTGAGATAGCCTTAGTGTCCCCTCCCTGAACCCTTCATCAACTCTCCTGCACTTTTAAGCAAATTCTGTATGGCTTCAATCTCAGCTAATTTCTAAGGTCTCTAAGTCCCTCCAGCAGCCTTCTCCACATTTCTCATGTGTTTTCCTTTTCTCTATTGGAACACTTATGAAATTGTGTTGTAGTAATTTGTTTCTATGTCTGTCTTTCCCACTATGTTGAACATTTTGAACGGACTTATTAAGGCAGTTATTAAAAAGTGGAAGAAATGGTGGGAGAGCAAAGAACAGACTTACGAGAACCCGGCAATACACCCATTTACAGATGAGTATCTGTGAACGCTGTCAGAGTCTGGAAAGATATTCATTCATTCATTCACCATCTTGTGTTCATCATTTTGCTGCTATGAGAATGGTGAAAATCAATAACTAACATTGTTTATTAACTGAGAAATTAATTATTAACTTGCTGCCATATGGTTTACATATTATAAAGCAATTTATTCTAATACTTAACAACCTGTAACTCATTATAAAAAGACATAACAAATGACTCTTCTTAGTTAGCCTAGAAGGGAAAAGGTGAATGGTCAGAAGAGTTCAGATAGATCCCTGATGCCAACACAGTTGACTGATTCTGATGGAACATCCACAAATTCAGTAAAAGGAAAAATATCTCTACATGTTCTCATAATAATATATGCATGTTTACAAACATCCCAGCCCTCCCTGGATCTCCTCAGTTAAATACACATGACAAAATACTTATAAAACCTTGCAATTATGCTGATGTATTTTTCTGCTTTCTCTACACATTGGAAGCAGCTTCATACTTACACTGGTCTCACAACACATTTAATTCTTTTTTCCAAACCTTGGGTCATGGGTTGAGATTGTAAGGCCTGTATGATATCAGAAGACACTTCATCAGTCACATCCTGATACAGGATTTCAGCACTTCAACAAGGACTTATATCTCTGCTCTCTCTCTGTCTCTGTCAAAGTGATTTAACCTCACTGTTGAAAAATTAGAAAATACAGAGAGAAAATAGAAAAAAAAACATAATCTTAATACTAAGAGATATCCACTGTTACAATGATGGCTTGTAGTGCAGCTATAATTTTTCTACACAAATACACACATGTGAGCATTCATGCATGTTTTTAACAAGACCAGGACAGCCCTATATATATCACAGCTTGTAGCTTGTTTTCCTCACTGAGAAATTTCTGCTGAACATGCATATTTTTTTAATGATTACATAAAATTTTTACACAGGCCATAATTGTTTTAATATCCACAGAATATTACCAACAATTATTACTTAATAATAATTGAGCATTTGACTATTTCTAACTTTTTACTGTTGTACAAATGTACCAAAAGTCTGTTCAACCATCTTGACCACCTGTACTTTTTTCCTTACTAAATACTCCTAGAAGTATAATTACTGCATAACAGTATGTCTGTCTTAAAACTTTTGAAACCTCTTATCAAAGTATAACTCCAAAAAGGTATAGATTTAACTGCACATTTTATGTGTCCAATAAAACTTGGCATTCTTTTTAATTTGTGTTGATCCAGTAGAAAGAGTACCTTATTGTCTGATCACTAAATGTAATCCAATTCAATTTTTGTTGAAATTTGTTGAATTTTGTAATTCAAATTTTATTGAAAAACACATGTAGAAAATATTTAAGGCAATTTATTTTCCTATTAGAAAAACATGCTAAGTATTTTGAAACCTAGGGAGCAATGAGGATCTCTTGAATAGCTGAGTATCCTCGCTGGATGCCCCACTTCACACCAGCTTCACTATTTTAAAAACTGATCTTCACATTCACATTTTCATTTCAGTAATTTGCTGGCATTTTTCCAAACCTCAGATTCAGAAACTGATACCAAGTCTTTACTATTTAAATAATTTACTATTTAAAAGTTCAAACACTCCTTGAACTTTTGCTCCTTTCTATGTGGAATAAGTTGGATTTTAAGTTATTTTCAGTATTTCTTATATATTTAAACATTTCTTATTTATTATCTAAATATACCACGATGAAAATTATAACTAATGAAAGAGCTTTTCTTCAGTAGTTTTTATTTGAATATACGTATATACATTCAGATTATACTCTCTCTCTATATCTATATCTATATCTATATCTATATCTATATATATATATATATAGTTTTGCTGAGATGCAAAGTGATGGCCAGGAAAGTTAGCAAAGTCATAATAAATAAACAATCTTCTAGGATATCATGTAACAGAAGTGAAATTCACCTATGAAATGCCACTTATAGTGACATCAAATGCTCAAAATTACATATGATATGTGAGGAAAGATATAAGCAACAGAATTATAACACAGTATTAGATAAACTGCTAAATTTATTCCAATATAATATTATTGAAATGAATGCAGGGAAAGATTATTATTTTCCTAGGCTGCCTTACTTAACCAAGACATGCAGAGCTCTGGTAATCTGATCTTTCTACCTGTGACTCAATTGTCAGGTCTTCCCTCCAGGTGTTCTTTATAATGAATGTCACTTAACCAAGGCTCAGTAGGATTTATGGATTCCCAGATTGCTGTTCTCAGAATTTGCCCCCCAATGAAGGACTACACAAAAATGCCATTAATGATGCACAACCTCAACTGTCCTATTAGCTGGCATCTATTCATTCGAAAATCGCAGAACTTGTTTCTTTGCAGGTCATGTTTCCAGAGTAAGCAGAAGGTGTCCTAGTGAAATGTCATACCCACCAACATTCTTTATTTTAAATATACTCACTGTGTGTAGTGTGAGTTACGCAATATTTTGTCTTAATTACTGGCTCCCTCAATAACTTCAATGATGAATTTTTTCTCTGAAGAATACTTCATCTCAAAGAGTTAATACTTTTTGTTATTAATCTAAACTTTTTGAAAATATGAAGAATGCCGATTACAGCCTTTAAATCTTTACCAAGTAAGATTTTATAATATCATTCGTGATTCTTCTTCAATATTAGAAAATAAAACAATGTTGGCAGAGCTAATGCTCTGCTACAGAAATGAAAATTAATTTCGAGTGTAAAAGAATAGAGAAAAGTATTTTCATAGGTACTTTTTATATGGCAATTAAAAAATAACTGGTAACATCTAAATTTTCTTTTCCAGAAGGTAGAGATTTTAGTTAGACTATTGGCATTTAAAAATCTATAAATTTAAAATATAAAGAATGAAGATGAAGCCTGCTCTTTTAACCACTTTAGTTGCATGGTGAAATTCCTGGAAAAGACAAAAGAAATCTCAGGCATTGAATTTTCATTCCAGCAGAAGTTATGTGTGCTAACTTCTGTTAAAGATTCCAAGAAACATGGACTAAAAAAGACCAGAGACTTTTTCTAAAAGTAATGACATTATTATACTATGAAGTGTAATAAAGACTATGTTATAATATAACCAGACAGGGCCTTCTTGCCACTAATCTTGTTGTTCTAGAAATGGAATAATCAACCCCTCCTCATTACCATACCCACTTTAACTATAACTCAAGGCAGAAATCAGATCTTGGAATTTTTAAATTTTTGTTGATTTTAGTTTCTTTATTTACATTCATGCACACTAGTATCTTGCTAATTATTTCAAGGATTGGGCTAAATTATTCTGTGGCAACATATGAGATTCTATAATTAGAGATAATTAATAGAGTATGGTTTGGACATTTTAAATAATATTACTAATAAGTATCATTGAGCACTTACAATGTGATTATACTCTTCTAGAATCTTTTTTTCCCATTTTTAGCATATCCGAAGACATAGATATTTTATTGTTCTCATTTTACAAATTGAAAAGATGAAGTTCAATAACTTCCTCAACACTACAAAAGTAGTACATAGCAGCTACCATCTGAGGGCAGACTGTCTTCTTTTAGAGCCTGTGTGTTCAGCACTCTACTGTACCACCTCGCCCATCTCCTGTTCACGTAGATACAGTGACACACTCAGTACACGCATATGTGGAGTCAGGTCTCCCCTTGATGCAAAGTGTGAAATGTTTCTGGATTTTAGGCATTTAAATGTTTTAATCTTGGAGGCTTGTAATCCTCTTTCCTTAAATGCAATTAAACATCTGCCTCCAGCTGTACAGGAGTGCGGGCTTGTGCCTTTGACACCTCAATCCTATTCTCCTTTAGAAGCAACAGGCATTATAATACCTGTGTTTCCCATGCACTGTAAGGTTTAAAAACCATTGCTATATGATGATCTGATTAATATGGCTTCTGGAGGGTTTTAGAAATAATTTAAATTCACCTCTGTTTCCCACAATTCCTTGCACAGAGTAGCTGCTCAATAAATAGTTTCTTTAAATAATTGAATGAATTGAAACATTAGACACATTCTCCTAACCAAGTTTCCATTTGATCTATTAGTTACTTCTTTGATAAAGTGAAAGTAGTTCCTTACCTGTTTGAAAGGGATGATAAGGAGGGAGCATAGTCTATTGTTTCATATTGTGAACACTGGAGTCATGTTGCCTAGGTCTAAATCTGGAACATACACATTGTGTGATATGTTACCTTTCTGCCCTGTCCTCACTTTCTTCATCAGTGGAATGGGAAATGTGATTATAATAGAACCTATCTTATTCAGCTTTGTGAGGACTGTGTTTACATTTGTAAAAGCACTTAAAACAGCTCCAGGTACCCAGTAAATGCAATGGAAGTGCTAAATAAAATGATAAAAAAAGTGATAAGGAATCGGGTTTAAAATACATATTAAGTTGATATGCCTATTAAGTATCATGCTCAAAATGAAGTTTGCACCCACATCTGTGGCTGAGTAAAATAATGTAAAATGAATTTTGACATCATAGGTCAAAGAAGAAATTAGCAGTTTTTGAAAATTTAAAATGTAAAATTTTAGGGGCTTTATTATGGAGATTATGGCCTCAATCAAATTCTGGATAATTTAATTTGTTTTTAATTTTGAACACTGAAACTCACTTTGGGTGTGGCTATATTGAAAATATCAGCAGTTTGGACAACTTGGACTCCCAGTTTCTCTGTGTACAGCTGTCTTTCAGCTATATTACAACAATTTCAGTAATGGTGTTTCAGAAACCACTGTGTCTGAAAGTAAAAGTTCCTCAATTCACACAGTGACGTGTAAACTCAGTCCAACCTTCCACTCCCCAGGATTTAGTGAGAACCAGGATAAACTGTATTCAAAGTAAAGATGTAAAAATAATTTTAAGCCCATCTTTTGAAGAAAGTATGTAGATGTAAATGTCCAAATATAAGCACCACAGTTAAGGTGATCATATGATTTATTATCCAAAGCAAGATTCTTTTTAAAGTGAAGAAAGTTTTTACAAATTGTATCAAGAGGCTAGGAAAAAACCAGGACTGTTCCAGGCAAACTGGATATGTAGACACTCTGAATACAAACTATAGCTGACATTTTTCAAAATGTATGCCATTCTACAGTACAGAGTTTTCATGAACATTTTTTAGGCTTTCCAAACCAGTGAGTTTAAAAATGTAGCCACTCATTCTTGTGATGCCTAAAATGTTTACTGTGTAGACAAAGACAGTATCTTGCAATCTGGAGAAATGAGTCAGAATTCCTCTAAAGAATAAATGGCACCTTCTGACCTCTTTCAAATAAGACTGCCAACCAATCCCTCTGTAAATTCCACGTTGAAGGTTCTTAGTAAAGAGAATTAACCTTAACCATTTTGTGAACCATAGTAAGTCATGAGCACAGCAATGGACTAAAGGTAAAAAGATTGAGTTCATTGTTGAATGGCAACAGTCCCTTACAGGATATCTTTGACTTTGTAAAGGATGTTTATCTTGGAATCTGTTAAAGTGTGGGTGTGGATAAGGTATGCGTAGAGCCACTTTTTTCTTTCTGGACTCTCCATTAGGCCTTAGTCATATATGTTAGTCTATTTGTAATCCAGTGATAAAATTAGCCTTGTATTGCGTGTAACCTTTGTTGTCTAAAAGATGTTTATTAAGTAGGAGGGACACCCCTGAAAAAGCTGGGGCTGCTAGCATTAAAGCAGCAAGTTATTAACATTCTAATAAAAACAATAAAGAATAATGAATTAATTAAGATTTGTAATATAAAGTAAATTCATTAATTCTTACGTGTTTAAGTAGAAAATGATGTCTTCAAATTCAAGAGAAAAGTGCAGATACCAAAAAATCAAAATTAAGGAATAAGAAATTATTTCTCAGAGGAAAGTTAAAGGAAAGTGATATAGCTGGTATACTCATATTTGTATTTTTGCAGATCTAATACAAACATAAGGGAAATTATCTTTGTGAAAATTGAGTTTGTAAACAAATTTAGCTTTTGCAGAGTTACAATTCAAGAAAGAAAGGAAGAAAGAAAAAGAAAATGAGTTAGCCACTATATATCTTCTCCCTTCCCTTCCCTTCCCTTGCAGATTCAACTAACTTTTTCTTTTAAATTACTCTTGAATGTTGAGGTCATTGTATGTGATGAAATAGTACCAAAAAGATGCAGGCAAAGTCAATAGAGGTATAAGGAATTATACCTTTCACACCTAATTGCCTATTTTCCTGTTGACTTATGGTGTACCTTTCACTTTGTATTTGCTTAGTAAAAGTTTATGGAATAGGCCGTGCGTGGTGGCTCACGCCTGTAATCCCAGCACTTTGGGAGGCCGAGGCAGGCAGATCACGAGGTCAGGAGATGGAGGCCATCCTTGCTAACACAGTGAAAGCCCGTCTCTACTGAAAACATACACACACACACACACACACACACACACACACACACACACACACACACAATTAGCCGGGCGCGGTGCTGGGCGCCTGTCATCCCAGCTACTCCTGAGGCTGAGGCAGGAGAATGGCGTGAACCCAGGAGGCGGAGCTTGCAGTGAGCCGAGGTAGCGCCACTGCACTCCAGCCTGGGCGACAGAGCGAGACTTCATCTCAAAAAAAAAAAAAAAAAAAAAAAAAAGTTTATGGAATAAATACCCGAATTGATAAACTAAGATGATACAAAAACCAAAACAAACATCCAAAAAACAGCAAATAGGCTTTCATTTGGAATTATTTTCAGTTTAGCCTTTGTGAATATTATTAGAAAAGAATAGCACATTATATTCTTAGTTTAGGAGCCATTTATTCTTGTTCACTACTCTGCCTTTTCCCCTACCTCTTTATTCCAGGGAAATATTGTCCTGCCTCCAACTAAGCATAACAAGCCAAAGAGTGTAGAAATCCCTAGCAACTCAAAAGAAAATCTGTCTTTCAAGTGGCAACCAGATTAGCATGGTTCTTCCTAAATTACAGGAAGGAATGATCCATATACCTAACTTTACTACTATCATTTTAATTAAAATTTCTGTTTCAAAAAATACTCTGACCTACAGAAGAGTTGCAAACATATTACAATAAACCCTCCTATAACCTTCAAGTAGATTCAGCTATTCTTTATAAGTTGTCTCATTTGCTTTAGGGTTCTGAACATTTTGTCTGTGTCATCTAAGTATATATATACATTGCTATTTTGTATCTACTTATATATTTTGTCGGGCCATTTGAACTTATTTGCACACATACAGACCATTTTTAAATGCTTCAATATTTTATCTTCTAATAATAAGGAAATTAATATAACCACAACTTAATTATTCAGGCAATGTTACACTGATACAATACTATTATCTAATAGACTCTATAAATTTTTCCAATTTCCTCATATTGTCCTTTATATCATTTGTTTTTAACAGTTCAGGATTAAAGCAGTATCATACTGTAGTTTGTTCTCATGTCTCTTTAGTCTCCTTTAATCTGGATTACTTATGCGGCTCTTCTTGTCTTTCATGACATTGCTATTCTTTAAGGGTACAGGTTCACTGTTTTGTAGAATGTTCAATTTGGATTTGTTTGATGAATCCTCTTGATGTGATTTAATCTGATTTTTGTCACATTTAATAAATAAGTAATGTGTCCTACTTTGAGCATCACTAGTGGCACTTGATGCTGGTTTGCCCCGTAATTGGTGGGGTTAACTATGGCCACTTGTCATGCCATATTTTACATGTTGTGAAAAAAACTTGAAAAATGAAATTTAACGATACCCTGTACATAGCACCAATAGAATAAGTTTGACAAAAATGTGCAAGACTTATATCATAAAATAATCATAAACATAGCTAAGAGAAGTTAAAGGAGAAAGTCCATATTCATGAATTAGAACTTGAAATATTGAAAAGATGTCCAGTCTTCCCAAATTGATCTGCAATCGTTACCAAAATTATAGCAGACTAAAGGTGATTCAAAAATTTGTATACAAATGGAAAGAATCTAGAATAACCCAAAGAAACATGGAAAAGAACACAATTTGAAGACTCAAAGCACCTCATTTTAAGAATTACTGTAAAGCCATAGTAATGATAACAGTTTGGTATCAGCATAATATAAATAAATAATAATCAATGGGACAGGATAAGTCCAAAAATAGATCCACACATATATGATTTAATTTTTGACAAAGCGCCAAAGTAAGTCTTTTCAACAAATGAGCTAGATTAACTGGAAAAATATATGCGAATAAATAAATATTGACCCCTGCATTATACTGTGTACAAAAATTAATTTGATTTAGATTACATACCTAAATATAAAAGCTAAAATTATAAATATCTGAGATATAAACAAAAATATCTTTATAACTGTGAGCAAGTAAATATTTCAAAGAAAGAATACAAAAGGCACTAACCATAAGAATAAAAAATAATGAATATGACATCATCAAAATTAAAAACTGATGCACTTCAAAGCATTCCATTAAGAAAATAAAAACTGTATATATGTATATACACAGTTTCCATTAAGAAAATAAAAACTGATACAGACTGACAGATAATATTTAATACACTTATTTGACAAAGAAATTGTTTTCTACAGGTATGTGCATATATATTAAATATGTCCATATCTCTCTTTATATACATATATGTGTGTGTCTACAATCAGTAATGAAAAGACAACCCAAATAAAAACAGGTGTCAGAGACTTATGTAGACACTCCACCAAGGAAAGATACACAATGGGCAATAGGCACATGAAAATGGAAGTGTAATTTAAAATTAGGATGCTATTAGCACCCACTAGAATAGGTAAAATTAAAAAGACTGAGAACACCAAATGTTGGTGAAGATGTGGAGCAATGGAGACTCATGTATTGCCAGTGAGATTAAAAAATGACATAAACATTTGAAATACTGTTTACTGTTTCATTATAAAGGTAAATAGACATCTATATGGTCCAGCAATTTCTCTTCTAGGTCTGTATCTAAGAAAAATGAAAATATATGTCCACAAATGATTTATATGAAATATTTATAGTGGTTTTCATTTATAATAGCCTAAATCTGGAAACAACCTAAAAGTCTATCATCAGCAGGTTAATAGATAAATTAAGTTGTGGTGTAGCCAGACAATGGTACACCAATCAATAATAAACAAAAATAAACTATTGATATAAAAAATGCATGATTTCCAAAAACATGTTGAGCAAAAAATGCCAGAAACAAAAGAATGCGCATTGCATATCTCTAATTACATAAAGCTCAAGATTAGGCAAAACTAAACTATGGTGATATAAATCAAAAGAGTAGTTGCCTCTAGGACAGGGGGGTTAAGGATTGACTAGAAGAGAACACACAAGAATTTTGGGGAATGAGGGCATATTCTACATCTTGATTGGGTATTGATTACTTGAGTCTATGCATTGGTTCAAATCTAGCACATTGTATAAATTTGCATTTCACTGTCTGTGAACTTTCACTCCATAAGGTCACTGTTTGCTTTCAGGGCCAGATTATTTTTTCTATAACCACATGATCATTACCCAGACCTAGTAAGACAAATAAATGCATATAAAGGAAAATACATTCTTGAAATTCTGGGCTTTTACGTTTATGAATAGGAAAATTGGCTTGTATTTAACATTCTGTTAGTTGAATTTTCATTATAGCAGTGTACAATTCATTTCTGTATTTTTTAAAAAAATTTTCAACATTGAAAGATACTAGAAGTATCGTGATATACTAGCCAGGATTTATTTTCATGATTTAGGAAATCAGGGCCACTCATACTGATAAGCCATTTGTTTAGTTTATTTTTCCTAGTTTTCCTTTCAGATTTTACCAACATCTCAAACAAACTAAATCTATTGTTACACGTTGGCATATTTACTATCCACACTTATTGCTTATGACCGTGGTGAATCAGAATTTTTAATCCAGTATTTCATTCTCTTAAATCTATATCTAAACTAATTGCATTTAATTCTTTCCTATGTTAGGAAGTGATGTATCAAGTTTTGTTTAGGGGCATTATTTTTATTCTTAAGTGGCAAATAGATTTCAGTAGTCTCTGAGCCCTTCAGGGTAGCGTGCTTCCTATTGATTTCTGTTTGTACTTTTCCAGATTCTATTATGGGAAAGGGCAGAAATGACCATTTTAATGAAAGTCAATTTTTCTTTGATACAGATTTCAACTAAAACAAAAACACATGGTCAGTGAAGAAAGGAAACTGAAATGATAGGAATGTAAGGCAGATTTCTTTCTTTCTTTGTTTTTTTTTTTTTTTTTTTTTTTTTTTAAGATGGAGTTTCACTCTTGTTGCCCAGGCTGGAGTGCAATGGCGCGATCTCGGCTCACCTCCACCTCCACCTTCTGGATTCAAGTGATTCTCCTGCCTCAGCCTCCTGCATAGCTGGGATTACAGGCATGCACCACCACAACCGGCTAATTTTGGGTTTTTAGTAGAGATGGGTTTCTCCATGTTGACCAGGCTGGTCTCGAACTCCCGACCTCAGGTGATCTGCCCGCCTTGGCCTCCCAAAGTGCTGGGGTTATAGGTGTGAGCCACTGCACCCTGCCGTAAGGCAGATTTCTTTTTTTTTTTTTTTTTTTGAGACAGAGTCTTGCTCTGTCGCCCAGGCTGGAGTGCAGTGGCCCAATCTCGGCTCACTGCAAGCTCCGCCTCCCGGGTTCACGCCATTCTCCTGCCTCAGCCTCTCCGAGTAGCTGGGACTACAGGCGCCCGCCACCACGCCCGGCTAATTTTTTGTATTTTTAGTAGAGACGGGGTTTCACCATGGTGTCGATCTCCTGACCTCGTGATCCGCCCGCCTCGGCCTCCCAAAGTGCTGGGATTACAAGTGTGAGCCACCGCGCCTGGCCGTAAGGCAGATTTCTAAGTAAATTTTTTTAAACTGGAGGATGAGGTTGTGAGGAAATCTAATTATGTAATACAAAAGATACATGTGTGCTACTTATGTGGACAGATGGATTCTTTTTCACCATAATCCTGAAATTTAGATGTCAGAACTTTGTTGGAAGACTGAAAGAAAGCATGTTTAAGTGTATGGTTAAACTGGGATTAATATGGCTGTGCCCAAGAGATGGTACTGGTTGTATTTATAAATACGTTTTAAAAGAAAAGTTGATTTGTGGCTGCTAGAGCTGAGACAAGCATATCTGAGATGCACAATTAACATTTTATTGACTTTTGAGACTGACATAAAGTGTCTTCCTCAGTGTCTGTCTGCCCCTTGCTTTCCAGTCTGCGTAACCCATCAGGGCTTCCTGACCCAGGTTTTATTGTTTCTCACTTTCTTTTATTCTTTATGTTTAATAGCTTCAAAATCAATTCAAAATCACACCTAAAACCTACTGCACATACAGTTGCATTACTTCGTAAGATTTTTATAATGACAGAATGTTTACTCATAAGGAGTCCTTGAACTGCGTCCTAAATATTGTGTTATGGGATAAGCCAGTATAGCTTATTGAACACATATTTTTGTTTTTGTGGGAAAAAACATGTCTCATTTTTTAATATTACTCTGATTACTTATATCTATTTGTAATCTTTAAAGCTTCCCTAGTTTCAATAAAAGGCCAAGTTTTAATAATTCTTTTCTTCCTATTATAAACTGAACCAGAATATTTAGAATAAGTTGAGGGGTAAAACATATCTTCTCCTTTATACTGAACATTAGATTAAGATGTGCGGTCTTTAAATTTGAAATGTTTGAAGAGGTTACTTATTCTATGAAAAAAATATGACTCTTGGAGTAAAAAGACAAAGTTCATATTTTTTACTTAGTTATTGGGGGAGGCAAAGTAACAGACAAATGCAGAGGCAGAAAAAAGGGGAGGAGGAATTCAAATGTAGGAAAACAAAACTCTGAGGTGTAAGGAAAATAAGTATGTGGACTTACAGTGGAGAGTGAGTAGATAGGAAAACTGGTTCAAATTTTCCTAATGACAGACTTAGTAGAAGCCTTGGAATAATAGAATAATATTTAAAAAGCAGTAACAACAACAACAAAAAGACTGCTGCTCACTCCCTCCAAAAGAGAGCATGCCAATGAAATCTCTGACAAGCATAAGTTCAAGAGGGTTATCTGAAGCTAGACACCATGATCGTAGAAGGATGAGTTCCTCGGTGTGAAGAATATTTATTCCTTGGATCTGTTTACTGTTCTATTTGGAGCTGAGGCGAGAGTGATGAATAATTGATAGCAGGACACCCTAATAGTCTCTGTAACAAAGGCAGAAGTGCTGGAATTCATTACATCTTATGGTGTGAGAACCATATATTGACAGTTACACAGATGAAAGAGCTCCCACTCTGTAGATAACAAGTCTTTGTTCCAAACAACAGATTTACTTTTTCCAGAAGTAGAAGCAAAGGCTTGAGGCCTATTTTGCCTTCCACACCTTGTCTCTTTGATGAAGTAACTAGATTAAGCCTCATGGAAAACAAGATGATAACAATAATGGCATTTCCATCCTTGAGTCAATTGAAAACAATATTATCTAAAGATGAAACGCAGCAGAATCACAAAATTTTAAGATGATAAGGAATTAGAATCATCTATTATGTTTTCTAGGAAGTGTGCCAATGGTTTCTGGCCCAGAGTAGCTGCCTCCCAAATGCCACCTGACTAACCAACTTTCCTGCAAACCTACTTGTATATCTGTCACTTTTCCTCCCTTTTCTCCCTCCTCCTTCGTCCCCTCCCTCTTTTCTTTCAACAGCCTTTATTTTGTAAATGCCGAAACCAAGGCCAAGCAATTGCCCAAGGTCACTTGGCATCAGAACCAGGATCCACATTGTCCAATTTCCAGGTTTCTGCATTTCAAATTCTTGATTAAAAATCAGAATGTATTAATGGAATGATTCACATTTTTTTTTTACTGTAGACATATTATTATAGCAGACTTTAGTTTATTTGTCTCAATATCAGCTAGTCAAAGAAGAAAGCTTTGACATTTTTATGAACTATTCTATCATGTTCACTTAGAGGTTTCTTAGTAAATGAAGTTTAGAAGTTAGTAGTCTTGGAAGTAAGTGTCAATATAACTGACAATACAATTCACTGGAACTCATTTCTTCTAATCCTAAATAAAGCTAGGGCATGGTTTATTAAATATTTCTGTGATATTTAGTGTGTAAAAATGTAAAAGAGAATACAAATATTAAAAGGAAGTTTTCCTAATGACAGACTTAGTAGAAATTTGAGTGAATTGTTAAATTTGTAAAGCTGTGTGAGCAGTGGTTGATAGTGGATAAAAAATCATTAAATCCCTCAGTGGTTTTATAGCTTTCCCCATCAATAACTGGGAGAGAATGAATGATGAAGGTAAAGTGCTAACCCAAAGATTTTAGAAGTTTCACCAAGTTTTAATGAGCCTCACCAATCACCCCTGATGGCAGTCTGGTATTTTACAGCTCCTCTAATAAAGTTTTCTTCCCTAGTTTTTAGTGACCACCACTGTGTACACAAATACAGAGGAGTGTACCTGATTGAGGAATGTATCTGATTCTGGCAGGTGGAAGAGTACACATTTGGCATTCCTTTTTATCCATGATTGTCTCACCTTTCTTTGAACTGAAGGTTAAAGTGGGTTGACCATTCCTGGGCCTGCCTGGGTTCTGGAGAGAAGTAATCTAATGTTAACTAGACACACACATTTTCTGACTTAGCCTCTCACCTTCAACATTTCCAATCCCCTGTCTCCATAGTCTTTGTTCTATCTGACTTTGAACATGCAAATATATTTCCTAAATTTCAGAGGGAGAATAGAGAGGTTTATTATCTTCCTGATGGTTACTCTGATTCCTGTCCCCTCCTTTCCATGTAAAAATTCTTAACAACTTTTTTCATCTTCTCCTTGCATTTGCTCACCATTCTTCATCCTCAAGTTCCAGGAATCTTTGAGTTCTAGCCATCCCAGTGAAACTGCACTTTGAAAGATCACCAGTTACTCCAAGGTCATCTAGTCCTTCCTGAAATACACTCTGGTCAACTCTCTCTTCTTAGCTTTCTTGATAATGCAATGTCCTTTTCCACCATTGCTTTTTTGATTCTCACTTCCTACTGTATTTGAATCTCAATTCTTTTATTATTATTGATTTGTCATCTTTACTTTGACTTCTCAAACGTTACCTGTAGAACTGTCTCTTCCTTCATAGTGAAGTACTTTATATCCTAATGTCTAAAGGTTATTTCAGCTTCACTGCAAGATTAACTTGGCTAAAACCATATTTGTCTTCTCCTTGGAATAATCCTCACCTTAAACTGGTCCCAAAAAGTCCCATTCCTCTTGGCATATAGGATCAGGGGCTTCATGTCCTTTCTAATTTATTCCTTGCCTTCCTCCTTTACTTAGGTAATTATCATCCTGTGGGTTTGTGCTCTGAAAAGCCAGTCTCTACTTTTGCTTTCTTTCTATCCACAACCCTTGATCTAGATCCTCATCACTCACTAGATTACTGCACCAGACTCCTGGTTGTCCCTGCAGATGCCAGTCTCTGCGTCCCTCGGTTTTCTTGTATTAATATTTAACTGCTAGTCTAATATCTCACTTTGGCCGTGTTTTTTCACTGTGTCACTTTTCCTCGAATATTTAGGGGCCTCTCTTTTCTTTCTGCTTCCTGTCTAAATGGTGTTAAGTTTCCAGATGTCCCATACATTACCTCTAGTCTGCACCCTGATATTTATCAAGCTTTTGAAACCATGACCAGATAAAATATATTTTATATTTCAATTTAGTGTGTGTGCACATGTGCTCACACACACACACGTGTGCTGTACACTCACATAATTGAAACAATTTTTCTAAAGCAATCTTTACACTATAATTTATTCTATTTCTTTGAAAAGATAAAGTACATGAGCCCCCATATTGAATTCCTGTCATGAGCCCATGGTTTGAAGAGGCCCAACTTATCTAATTTTTTTATCCCTTTATACTTCACCCCATCCACTTTGTCCAGAAGAGTCTACACCTGCCCTGTAAGCATGCAGTTCTAGTTTCTGAGTTTTCGGTCATATTTTTCTAGTTCAAGTTTCTTCTAATCATGAATACTTCTCTGCCAACTTTAGCTCTTAAAAATACCCAATTCCTCCAAAGGACAATTGTGCTATGCACGATGACCCCTAATCCTCTGCTGATTTTGAAATGGTTTTGTAATAGTAAATTGTGTCTTTTCTATCTAGTTTATAAACTCATTGAGAATAGCCCTATGTTTCCTATTTTTCAAACTGCCAGATTTATGTGACGAAACAAAAATAACTTAGTTTCCAAGGCCTAGATACAAACCCTCGCTTTAATATTTTTGAGTCATGTGATGTTGGGTAAAATCCCTAGTTGTAAAATAGGAACCCTAAAACTTGTATCAAAAAATTGCCAGAAGGAGGAAACTAGATGGCTCATGGAAACCTTTGGCAAACACGATACCTAATGAGTGTTTGGTGTTAAATATACTTTCTCTGGCATGTAACCTTTTCATAATGTTGTTTAGCTTTCTTTCTATTTGTTTATAATATTTTCAAATACAATCCTTTATCCAGTCCTCTTTATTGTACTTTTCTGATTATTCCAATTACTTGCTAGACAGATTTTTTAAAATTTATGTTTAAATAAAATCTAATGAAGAATAAATGGAAAAGTATGCATGCCTTCAGGTTCCTGTCTTACTTTGTAGTATTCAATTCATGACTCTAATGTTCTAGAGGGCAAAGGGACATAAGATCAGCATCTATATTGTATTTACTTTGTAGAAAAGCCATTCATCATAAGAGTTGCTGCCACCAAATCTGAAGGCTCATTATGTCAAATTGAATTCATTTAAAATGTGTTATTTAAAAACAGAAAAATTTCTGAAATAAAAAGGGAAATATTTTGTGCTAACTTCTCATTTTTGGGGGGAGCGGCCTTTACCATAATTAGTTTTTTGACCAATTATAATGTGATATGCTTTTTTATTTAATTTACAAAGAGAAGGTTTGTATTTTAAGATAAACTAGGACACTAAGTTTTAGAGGCACATATTGCATCAGATTTTAGAACTAAATTTAAATTCATTTTTAACATTCTGCACTGTGATATATGCAGATTAAAAAGACAGTGACACACATAAAATCATGTCTGTTAAGCATTTTAAAATTTAAAAAATAGTTTTTTACTCACCAAATCTCCCAAGAGGGGTACTTTCTGGCATAAATTATCTAACATCAGTTAGATGGCATAAGGTAATGGGGACTGAGAGCAAATTTAAAGGCTAAAGATAGGTGAGAAATGCAAATAAAAATATAAACATAACTTTCCTATTAATATTAGCTGACCTCTACTCAAACCAAATGTAGTATAAAACACTTCTCTTTCCTATTTCATTTGGCTTCTACTATGTGTGTTGCATGTATCCTACGATGTGATGCCAAATTTCTGACAGAATTTCTGCTGACACCCAGTCCTTATCTTCATTCACTTGTTCACTTTTCTCCCCACTTCAGAAGTGTATCCCCGGTGTAATAAACTTATTTTGTATGTGTAAAGTATTACTTATATTGTTTTCAATTTATTTGATTATAAAATGAATATCATATTATAGATGTTATTTGATCATAAATGTATATTATATTAAGAATAGGCAAGAACATATGATTACAAAAGACTTCTGTAATCTTTAAATCGATAGCGACCAAAATTATAAAAACTTTTACAAATCAAATAAGTGAGTTAATGTTATTCTAGTGTCAGAGTACTTCTGCTGCTGTCAGTAGTATGGAAAATTTGAAAATTATCTTTTGCTTATATATTTACTACCTTTAGAATACCTAGAAATGTTTATGTGAAATGAAAAAGTTATACTTGTGTTATCCTTGACCTAAAAGAAAGATATTTTATAAAACTTTAATTCTTACAAGATCCAGTGGTCTTATTCTCCCCAAATATATTTCTAGCAAAATGTATTTCTGATATTTCAAGTCTGACATTTATTTTTTACTAAAATGCACAGTGATAGTCATTACGGGAATCAAAACTACTGAATAAAGCTTTACCTTCAGTGAGGTAAGGTTACATATCAATAAAGCTTGGATATTACTCTAGGAGGAAGACGCAGAACAATAATTTCTAAAATGTCATCCTGGTATTTATTAGTGTTGCAAGTTCAAAAAATGACATCTTCTGAATAATCTAAATCTTCATAAATTCACATCAAAAGAAACAAGAAGCTGAAGAATGTTAACAGACCTATGACTTAAACTGATAATACGATTTTAATGTTTTTATTCAGATTCCCTCAAGAAAAGAGTGAGGGCAGTTGCTAGGTAAATTTTTGTCTTCAACTTTCTGTCTTCTACAATACAGGGTTTAATAATGTCTTAATTCTATATCACGATATATATTTAATGTTATATTGTCAATGAAAATAATTATCTTAAGTCAAACCAACTCTCAGTTGAAGAATCTTGATAATGACTCCATCTAAATTGTGACTCAGATTTCTGTCTGTAAAATTCAATTTTTAATAAGTTAGAAAAGTCTATCAGTGGTTACTGACTAATCACAAATGTGTATGGAACAGTCTTTACCCTCCAAACCCTGAAGCTTGCAGAGAAACACTGGACTGTACAAGTTAGAGCTAACATGATTACTTATCCCATCCAAAATTCAGCAGCAGCTGACTGTTTTGCACCTGGAACCCTTCTCCCTTTTGTTTTCTATTGTGCAGCTTCTTGTATTTAGAGACTGAAAACTAATTCCAAAATTTCTTTATGAAAAATACAATTAGTATTCTTTTATTATATGTATGTATATCTTTAATATATATATGCACACACAGATTGCATATGCATGTGTGCATATGGTACATTCCAAAATGGAAGTAAACTGAACAAATAGGGTATCAAGATGGTGATTCATATTTTCAAACTCCCTTAAAGTTTGTACTCCATTGTTGAATTTCATCTTTACCTAGTCTTAACATGTGAATTGACAGTTTTTAAATTTAAAAATTAATAAATCATTTAAAAGTTAATACAAATTTAGTAAAAACAATTTGAACTGACTATATAGTATGTAGTCAAAAGTAACTCTTTCTTCTGTCCCTTTGAAGCTCAGTTCTGATCCACAGAGATGAACTCCTTTGTGACAACTCCTGGTGAATTTCCTCCATACTAAAAATTTTGTGGGGTAGAGACTGTCACCATAGATCCAGAACCTTGTGCAGTGTCTGGCATTTATGGAATGGTTGGCCTTCCTATCCCCAGGTTCTGCCTCCACAGAGTCAACTAACTATGGATCAAAAATATGTCTTAAAAACAATAAAAATTAATGCAAATTGAAAAATACAGTGTAACAACTATTTACATAGCATTACTTTGCATTAGGTTTCATAAGTAATCTAGGGATGACTTAAAGAATACAGGAGATGTGAGTAGGTTATATGCAAATATCATGCCATTTTATATATCAGACTTGAGCATCCATGGATTTTGGTATCCACAGGGGCTCCAATCCCTGTACCAGGCATTCAAGGAATATTTGCAGAAAAAAAGAACAGATAAATAGATGAAAAGATGGCTGGGCGCGGTGGCTGAGGTGGGTGGATCATGAGGTCAGAAGTTCGAGACCAGCCTGGCAAATATAGTGAAACCCCGTTCTCTACTAAAAATACAAAAATTAGCTGGGTGTGGTGGTGCGTGCCTGTAGTCCCAGCTGCTCGGGAGGCTGAGGCAGGAGAATCGCTTGAACCTGGGCGGCAGAGGTTGCAGTGAGCCGAGATCGCCCCACTGCATTCCAGCCTGGGCAACAGAGCAAGACTCTGTCTCAAAAAAAAAAAAAAAAAAATGGATGAAAAGATTATAAATAGTATGTAATTTCAAGGCTCATGGTTTATAAACTATTGAAAAATCACTTTTCCACTTGTGCAGAGGGATGTTAGACTGTTTTTCAAATACAAAAAAGCCACAAACTTGTATCAGAATCTCTACTGCCTATTAAAATTAACTCTTAGAGGTAAATATTTTTAGAGTTTTGTCTTGTTGGGTCGTTTTTTGTTTTCTGAGACAGAGTCTTGCTCTGTTGCCTAGGCTGGAGGGCAGTGGCACCATATCAGCTCATTGCAAACTCCGCCTCCTGAGTTCAAGTGATTCTCATACCTCAGCCTCTTCAGTAGCTGGGACTACAGTTGCACAGCACCACACCTGGCTAATTTTTTTTGTGTGTGTTTTTAGTGGAGATGGTTTTCACCACATTTGGCCAGGCTGGTCTTGAACTCCTGATCTCAAGTGATCCACCTGCCTTGGCCTCCCAAAGTGCTGGGATTACAGGCTTGAGCCACCACACCTAGTCTTGTTTTTTGTTTGTTTGTTTTTGTTTTTTGCGAAAGAGTATCTAGTGGTCATCAATTGCAAGTTGATATTACAGTTTCTTGTTTTCTATTTCAGTAGTATTTTTATTATTCTACTTTCTATTTCTATACTATAGTCTCTATTTCTGTTGTTAGAGTTCCTTATTTTAATGATTTCCAACATAACTGTTCAAATGCATAGATTGTACTAATCTATATAATGGTCAAACCAGCTAGTTTCTGTTATACTTTCAGTTAATCTAGTTACAAATTATCTTTTTTTTTTAAAAAAAATCCCTGTTTGACCTAATAAAAAAACAAAAACAAAAACAAAAAATCACTACTCCTTACTTCCACAACTTCAGATTTACTGAAACCACAAATTCCATTTAAATTTCCAGTATTGCTAGTGGTGTGAATGCCTAATGTAATACTGAGTTATCATTGCCAGATTAGAATAGTTTTTATTGTCTGAGACTACTAATATTTCTTCTATTGCTGAATTTAAGAGAATACCCTAAAGCACAATGTAAATTGTAACACTGAGTAGCAGAATTTGAGGGCTAGAAGGCCAAATCATTTTCTGTTTTTTTAACTGTAATGACAGCTATTGGTAACTGCCTGCTCTCTACCCAGAAATTATGGAGATAAGGAAATCTATGAATTATAGTAACAGTGTGTGTTAGTTATCATTCAAAGGCATTTACTATTTTGTGGCATCACAGAACAGAGCACATAGTAAAAACTCAAGAAATTGTAATTTATAAATAGTATTTTATTATCTTCATCCAAAAGCTCCTCTTTTAAGGTGATGTATGGAGAGCAAAGCTGTTATTCCTAAAATTGAGTTAGCTAAGCTAAGCTTAAAATTTATTTTATTATATTTTTCAATTTTTAAAATTTCAATAGCTTTTAAGGTACAAGTGGTTTTCAGTTACATGGAATTATATAGCAGTGAATCTGAGATCTTAGTGCACCTATTACCCAAGTAGTGTATATTGTATCCAATATATAGTTTTTTACCCCACATCTCCCTCCCACCGTGCTCCCTTCTTAGTCTCCAAAGTCCATTATATCACTCTGTATGTCTTTGTGTACTCAAAACTTAACTCCCACTTATAAGTGAGAACATACGGTATTTGGTTTTCCATTCCTGAGTTACTTCACTCAGAATAATGGCCTCCAACTCCATCCAAGTTGCTGTAAAAGACATTATTTCACTCCTTTTTTATGTCCGAGTAGTATTCTATGCTGTATACATACCACATTTTCTTTTTCCACTCATTGGTTGATGGGCACTGAACTTGGTTCCATATCTTTGCAATTTCGAATTGTGCTGCAACAAACATACATGTATATGTCTTTTTCTTATAATTTCTTATTTTCATTTGGATAGATATCCAGTAATGGAATTGCTGGATTGAATGGTAAATCTACTTTTAGATCTTTGAGGAATCTCCATACTGTTTTCCATAGAGGTTATCCTAATTTACATTCCCACCAGCAATGTATAAGCATTCTCCTTTTACCATATCTACACCAACATCCGTTGTTTTTTGACTCCTTAATAATGGCCATTCTTGTAGGAGGAAGGTGGTATCTCATTGTGGTTTTAATTTGCATTAAAATTAATAAGTGATATTGAGCATTTTTTCATACGTTTGTTGGCCATCTGTATATCTTCTTCTGAGAAATGTCTATTTGTGTTCTTTGCTCACTTTTTGATGGGATTTTTTTTTCTTGCTGATTTTTTTGAGTTCCTTATAGATTCTGGATACTAGTCCTTTGTCAGATGCATAGTTTGCAAATATTTTCTCCCATTCTTGGGTTGTCTGTTTACTCTGATAATTATTTCTTTTGCTGTGCAGGAACTTTTTAGTTTAGTTGGGTACCATTTATTTATTTTTATTTTTGTTGCATTTGCTTTGGGGGCTTTAGTCATGATTTCTTTGCCTAGGTCAGTGTCCAGGAGAGTTTTTCCAAGGTTATCTTCTATAATTTTACGGTTTCAAGACTTAGATTTAAGTCTTTGATCAAGCTTGAGTTGATTTTTGTATAGATTGAGAGATAGGGATCCAGTTTCATTCTTCTTAATGTAGCTAGCCAGTTTTCTCAGCACCATTTATTAAATAGGATGTCCTTTCCCCAACTTATGTTTGTCGGTAAGTTGGTTATAAGAATTTGGCTTTATTTCCAAGTTCTCTATTCTGTTCCATTGGTTTATGTGTCTATATCAGTAAGATGTTATTTTGGTAAGTATGGCCTTGTAGTATAACTTGAAGTCCAGTAATGAGGTGCTTCCAGATGTGTTCTTTTTGCTTAGGATTATTTTGGCTATTTGGTCTCTTTTTTTTTGGTTCCATATGAATTTTAAGACATTTTTTCTAATTATGAAAAATGATATTTGTATTTTGATGGGAATTGCATTGACTCTGTAGATGGTTTTGGGCAGTATGGCCATTTTCACAATATTGATTCTTCTAATCCATGAGCATGGGATGTGTTTCCATTTGTTTGTGTCATCTATGAATTCTTTCAGCAGTGCTTTGTAGTTCTACTTGTACAGATCTTTCATCTCTTTGGTTAAGTACATTCCTAGGTTGTTTTTTGTTTGTTTATTTTGTTTTGTTTTGTTGCAGCTATTGTAAAAGAGATTAAGTTCTTCATTTGATTATCAGCTTGGTCATTGTTGGTATATAGCAGTGCTGTTGATTTGTGTATATTGATTTTGTAATCTGAGACTTTACTGAAATTCATTGATCAAATCTAGAAGTCTTTTGGAGGCATCTGTAGGGTTTTCTAGGTATATCATCAGCAAACAGTGATAGTTTGATGACTTCTCTTCCTATATGGATGCCCTTAATTTCTCTTACCTGACTGCTCTCTAGAACTTCTAGTACTATGTTGAATAGAAGTGGTGAAAGTGGGCATCCTTGTCTTGTTTCTGTTCTTAGGGAGAATGGTTAGAATGATTTTATACATCTGTATAGTTCCTTGAGACAGTGAATTAGAAAATTTCATATTTGTGAATTGAGGTATACTTAATGTTTTTGCTCATCAACTACCCATTCTCACATTCATAGAAATAGCATTATTCTAATTTTACTAATGGTGTCAGATATACTTTTACTTTCAAAAGTGAAATTAAGTTAATTTGATTTCACAATACTTTGGAGTACATTTCTTGATTTTTTTTTAGACAATTGGAAACACTCAGGCATGTCATAATGATCAAGAATAGTATACAGAATGTGTCATTGTCCACAGGTCCTGTAAGTAAAAAATGCAAACAGAAGAAAAGGGGGCACTGATCATCTGAAGTGAAGTTTCAGCTAAACTCCAAGTTTCAGTAAATGTTCCTCTTCCTTTTTTATGCTAAATATTGTACTGTGAATTATATACCAAAGTAAAAACTATTTGCTACAGTCACTCAGATTCCAGGGGTGATTCTTTCATTAGAATGAAATATGTGCCAATAATTTTGACTGCCAGATCATTAGCCTATGAATAATGACTTTTACAAAGTAAAGTTCTATATTATCTCATGATACAGTAAAGAGCGTTTAGGCTACTCCACAGGCAAAAATGAATCATTTAGGAGCTGTGTTACCTTGGGGAGATTATATACTCTAAGTGTCGCTTTCCTCTTGTGTAAAATAGGGATGATAAAGTTCTGTGACTGAAGAGTTAAATCCAATGTTATAACACAATTAAAATATTTCACAGAAGTATTTAGTAGATCAACAAAAATGCCTACAAGTTTATTGTAAACATGATTAGTTTATCATTGGCAGCTAATCCAGAATTACTTTCAAACTAATACTTTTTCTTTTGTCTATTGCTAGTTTAATCAAAGTTAATTCCTCACTTATGGAAATTGAACTAAATTGGAATACATTTTAAATAATTAAAATATCCCCTTCTGAAGGAGTCTATCAAGAAGCTTAGAGTAAATAATTTTGTCTGTGAATAAATTGGTGATCTCACTGGTGATTGAATTGTAACAATTATTTTTAGTAGAGCTAGGATAACATTTTGTTCTCAAAATAGAAATCTTGGGGAAACCTCCTGACAAAAGAAATGGATTGATGCTATGGTTAAATGTATAGAGTTGGGGCTGCCTTTTGGGATGATCTCCTACCCATATGTAGCTATGAGACACGTGAAATGAATATCCCATTAGTATCATTGAGAAGCTGAATTTTTAAATTTCCTATTGTCTAAATTAAAATTAAATAAATAATCTGAAGCATAAAATATGTTTGTGTTAAAAATTATTATTTTTCTTAGACATCTTAATTTGAACCACTAAAAATTTGGCTTCTGAATTGAGATGTTCTTTACGTATCAAATGGACACTGCATTTTAAAGATTTAGTACAAAAATGTAATATATCCCATTAATAATTACTGTATATTGTTACATGTTGCAATGTTATTCTTGTGGGTTTATTGAATTAAATATATTGTTATAATTTATTTTGTTTCTTTTTACATTTTTGCTATAGCTACCAGAAAATTAAAATTATACTTGCAGCACACATTTCATTTTTATTGGATAACACCAGTATAGAGTGATTGCTGGAGTAAAATTACTCAATTCTGAGTTAAAATACCCCACTGAGAATTAATTGCAGGCCTCATGTAAGTCAAGTCAGACTTAGAATATGACCCGAGAGAGAAGGTAGCTTTTGGCAGAAGTTTAACAAAAGTTGTCTGCTCTTAAAGATTCTAATTCAGAAGCTAATGTGGAGTTTAGTTCTAACAACTAGTATTTAAAACTGTTCATCAGCTAGAGTACTACTAACCACTTTGACTAATAGCTTAGGTTTTTCCCAGCCCATTTGAGTATTGGGAAACTTTGATAATATTTGATAATATTGGGAAGTTATCAGTCTTTTCTTTGAAAAGAAACTGGAAAGTTATTAAAATAATAGGGAAGTTCTCAAACTAGTTCCAGAACCAACACCATCTGCATCACCTACTAAACTTACTACAAATGCAAATTTTCCAACCTCACACAAGAGCTACTGAATCTCAAACTCTGGGGACGAGGTCCAGGAATCTGTGGCTTAAGATTCCTAGGTGATTCTGATGCACACTAAAGTTTGTGAACCGCTATATTGGAATATATCATATTCTTGCTAACTGATGAATAAGATTTGTTCCAATAGACTGAGATTTTAGTAAGTGAACAGGTATTTAGTCAATAACAAACTCCAGGGCCATAATGAAGTACTGAGGCTGTAAGGAACTCATTGAAGCACAAGCATGGCTCCCTCTTCCAACAACTTTTTGCATTAAATCATTAGTATTCAGGCAGAACTCTAGATGGGGATTTTCCTTGTGTAGGGTTTCATTATTATTAATTGAGTTCTTAATGGAGTTTATTGCTTAGCATTCTCAAATAACTTCTGTTTTATTGTGATACAAGAAAGTCTAATCCGCCGCAATGCTTTTACTTTTCATAATGGCACAGAAGAATTGCTGAATGTGATATTAGCTTAAATGCATCCCACTATCCTTCATCTATTTGTAATGAAAAATGATTCTGTTGCCTTTTGAGAACATCAGAATGATTATGTAACATTTTGTGGTGCTGAATTATTTTAGATATGACATTCTTAGTAAGGAAAAAAAAATGGTGCTTCAAGAAATTACTTCCAAAAATGGTAAAAAGAAATTTGAGAAAAAAGAAATTACTTCAGAATCTTACTAATTTTTTATTCCAACTTTTGCTTGTGTAAATTAAAAATAGACAATTGTTGAGAATTGCTATTCCTGCTGTTAATTTCGGCACCCTAAATATTTAAGTGTAAATATTTAGGTTAAGAAGGGAAATATTTATGCTTGAAAAAGCTTGTCTTTTTCCTATTTAAATACCCACTAATATCTTTGTTCCATTATTAATTATGTTTTAGAATAGCATTATTTTACTTTATCAAATATGCACTTGTTTTCTAAGTAGTTCTACCCTCTTTGCGTTAGTTCAGAATACATCAAATAATTTTTTCTTCTTTTAAGAATAGAGAACCCTTGTGTTTACCCTTGCATAAATATAAAAACGGCTTTAAAAAACATGAATTTTATGTAAAATGTGAAATAAATGTCAATATTTGTATGTTCCCTAGCATTTATCCTTTCTTACAAGGAGAGAAAAGCCAGCAAGAGATTTCTGATAACTACCATCACCTTAAAGTCTGTTTTTCTAAATACTACCCCTTGACACCCAATAAAAAACTATAAAACAAATAGGATAAGACTACAAGAACACAGGATTACTTTTAGTGCTCTAAAGGTAGGAGTTCTGCAACATCATAAGGGTGTCAAAGGCCTAGCACATTGGCATTTGCCATTCATGGTCAACATTGATGATTATTGTATTTTAGCATTCAAAGCACAAGGAATAATAAAAGCCATACAAGTTTTAATTTTCATTAGTTTTAACAAGTGATATTCTTGTACACGTGCCTGAATAATGCCTTTTTAAAAACTTAGTAATCATGCATCATGTGAGTGGGTAATAAGGAAACAATATTCTTTACCACGATAGTGGGCTAAACACTTCAAAGGACACTTCATGAAACATTTGGAATTAGAGCTTGAGGAATCGTGACGTTACTGTTTTAATCAAAGCTTTTAAGTTGGAGATGATGGATGAAAAAAACAGACAGATTACCATAGGTGATAATAGTATACTCAATAAAAATGTAAAAATACTGACATTGTACAAGACTTTCAGTAAAAAGACCTGGCAAATCCCCACGTATTAGTGGGGATTTCAAATATGAAAAAGAAAAGCTTTCTTTTTTAACGTAAATATTTCCCATCTCAATTTAAATATTTACACTTAAATATTTAGGGTGCTGAAATCGCGGCAGCAATAGCAATTCTCACTTACATTCATTTTCTACAATGCTACACCTGGTTATTTTTCTATCCGGATTTAAGTTCCTTCACCATAAGTCCTTCTTTCTTTTTTGGAAGGCTCAGTGGATGCCCTATGATCTGCCCCTGGAATATCCAGTTTGTTGTGGTAGAAGGTTGATAAGAAATCTTTTATCTTATAAAAGATAAAATGTATATATTTATGTTTTCTTGTATTCAACAGCTTTGAATTGGTGCACCCAATTCTGAGTAGCTCTGTGTGTGTGTGTGTGTGTGTATGTGTGTAAAACAAAGTACTTTAGAATGCAAAGTCCCTTTCTTACACTTCCATAAGCACTGGTAAGACAGCAATACAGAAATACAGAAAAGACAAGTGTATAATTGATGATGCCCTGGACTTTCTAAGGCTTTGAAATGCGAACCAGGAACGCAAATTGTTTTACCAAAAATGAAAATGTCCTTTCGCATGACAGCAGTCTGTTCCAGTTGCACCTGTGTTTTGCTATGATTTGCAAATTGATTGGAATTTTGCCCTTGGTATTCTTTTAGCCTAAAAATGTTCTAGAATTTGAAAAGTGGGGGGGAGCTTGATCATATATGTACTGTTAAATCTGATTTTAGATAAATTCTAATTTTATGAATATTGTTTTTTGAACAGAACAATTTGAGAAAATGAGGATTACTTATAAATATTTATAATGATCGTAAAACAGTCTTCTAAATATTAAAGGTCTGAGTTGTAATGATTGATATATTAATATTTACCTTATCTTTAAAAAATATTGGTTGATTATTACCTATGCTTCATGTGGTTCCACAATGAATATATTACTGTTTAGCAAAGATGTATGCAGTTCAATAGTAAAATATTTTTCCAAAAATTTAAAGAAGAAATTTAAATTAAATAGAAAATTTAGGGAGAAAAAATTAAACACAATATAGGGACCATTCAGACCCCATCATTGCTATATTGGAGCATTGAATTTGGCAATGAATTTTTTCACAGATTAAGGAAAATGTAGAAAGGGCCATTTAAAAAGGAGAAAACATCTGTTTCTCACGGGAAGCAAAGCTTTGCCTACTACTTAAAAAAATAAAAGATAATTCTCAAGTGGCGCTTCACACAGAAGGTTTTTGGTAATAGACACAAAACTGACCCTACCCAAACACTGCTCACCAATAATATACTAGAATTAATCATAAATGGCCATTTAGAGTTTGTCTAGAAGTGTTGCACAGTAGTTAGCCAATCCAAAATGTACAGTATGTGAGATGACACTGGTTGTCTGGTCTTTTGCAGTGGATTTGTAACTGCTTTTTATTGTCTGTCTCCGTTATTGAATTGAGAACTCTTTATAGGTGGGGGTCGCTTTTCATTCATAGTGTTGTGCCTCGTTTGCACTATACACTTGATAAGGAAAAAAATTAGTGTAAAAATTGTTAAAGGTCTCTATCAAAACAGTCTAAGGTGCATTTCACTATAACTGAATCTTTTTAAGATATAGTTTTAAGGCAGTATTTTAAAAAACATTTTGAAAGGTAGATTTATGAATACTGCTTCTTTTTAGAAGGTGACAGAATCAAACAAACACGAGGTGTTCAATAAATATTGCTGACTATATTGATTTGAGCCAAAATTTCACCAATAATGCATTTGGACTGAATGTGTAACTCATATTCTTGGACTAGGAAAACAAAGTTCTTAGAAAATGAATCTTAGAAGTTTGTTTAAGATTCTGTCACCTAATATGTAGAAAATGTATTGAAGGTTTTGAAATATCTGTGTATAATTTTCTAAAATTCATGTGTATCTCTTAAGAATCCTACCATATTAATACCAGTTGTAATGTAGGTCAGAGATGTGGCAAAGATTTTCTTATATGAATTTTTTTCCAAAGTATTAGCTCTGTAATTCTTCTTTCAGAAATTCTCTGGGACAGCAAATTCACAAGGATTAAAATGTAAATTTTAAAAAGCCTTACTGCAAACTACTTTCCTTTTCTTCTTAAAATACTCTGCTTCTAAGAAGGATGCTTCTACTAAGGAAAACAGGAAAGTGTTAAAAGTGATCTATAACTGTGTATATTTACACGGGACACAGAAAGAGATAGCTTTTTACCTTTGTTTTTCATTCACTGAAAGCAGATAAATGTATATTTACTTAAGGATGGCTTGAAGTCATGTTACAACTTCTATTATTATTCTCGTCATTGTCCACATTTTTCTTAATTTTATCAAGTGCGGAAAGAGAAAAACAGAAATAGTCTTCCTTTTAATTTAGAAATGGGACACTATAAGCATACGCAACAACTCAAAATTGCAGTTTCTTAATGTTATGTACTTGATTAATTTGTATGAATTCATGCCATATTTCTCTGAACTTTGCTGAATTGCCGGGTATATGACTTGGCTTGTATCTCCAGTTATAAGCCTTGGTATAGTCAGGCCAGACTAGGGCAGAATGGAGAACTTGCTTCTGGCTTACAGCCCTCCTAAGGGCACCATGCAGGTTAGTGCTGCCCATGATGCTCTGGCATTTGGAGATCTGCACACACAACCTCATTACCCCACCTTTAACATCTATGTCACAGATCAAGGGTTTGCAAACCATGATCCATAAGCCAAAAATAGTCCAAAGATGTATTTACTATAGTTATATTTTGTTCTTAGAATTTTAAAATTTAAATGCCCTTGTCTCTGTATTCTGCTATAATTCTGGTCCAACTAGTCCTTGTTTTCCTATCCAGTCCATGACACTCATTTATAATAATAACTTGGTTCCTAAAGATATGTGAATTTTTCATTCCTATGATCACTCCTGTTTTCTGTCAAGTAATGTTAGATTTCTCTGTTCAAATATGAAATGTTGATATCCTAAAAGCTATTAATAAGTAGATCAGTTCTCTCAGGTGACTTGAGTGTTTTCAGCAAGAATCACCAATGCAATAATCCAGAGATATTAAATAAATGACTGACTGCTCAAACATTGTTGGCTTGACAGAGCATCATGTTGAGAAGATTTCTGAGACCAAACCCAAATTCACAATGAAAGACTGCAGTCATTGGTGGCCATAAGACACGAGAGACAGGAGTTGTCAAACTTCTGTAGTCGCAATAGATGAGGATTTACCATATTATGCCTTGTAACAAAGTGAGTTTTGTACTTGTTGTATTGCCCCACCATCCTTCAACCAGATTGTACTTCTTCTAGATGGACCTGCATCTTAAATCTACGTATCCTTGTGACACTTATTTCAGAGCTTTACAAATGGAAGGTTATCCATATAATTGGAACTGTGCCAGATCAGAACAGGAGATGTTTTCTGAGACCCTCGCTTCTGCTGCAACATTACACAAAAAAGGGTTTAGAATTAAAAAAAAAAAAAAACAAGGTTAACCAAAAACAGGTTCTTAAAATGTCCTAGGTGTGGCCAACAAGCAAATATGAATGCCACCTATTTTATTGTAGCTACATTTCTGTAGTTGCTGGTGCATAGGAGTTGTGATTACTTGTTCATATATGCACCATGTTAAACATATACAGAAGATGCTCCACATAGTTGCTGTTACTAAGGAACCACAGACAGTGCCTGCCCTTTGAAATATTTTCCTGATAAGAAATGTGTAATTGATATCACATATTTTGCACTTTTTAAGACAAGGTGGGGGCCAGGCGTGGTGGCTCACACTTGTAATCCCAGCACTTTGGGAGGCCGAGGCAGGTGGATCACGAGGTCAGGAGATCGAGACCACGGTGAAACCCCGTCTCTACTAAAAATACAAAAAATTAGCCGGGCATGGTGGCGGGCGCCTGTAGTCTCAGCTATTCGGAGAGGCTGAGGCAGGAGAATGGCGTGAACCCGGGAGGCGGAGCTTGCAGTGAGCCGAGATCGCGCCACTGTACTCCAGCCTGGGTGACAGAGCGAGACTCCGTTTCAAAAAAAAAGACAAGGTGGGTAGGGCATAACCATAGAACAATTGTATCACCTGAATTACATGAGGAAAGAACCTCTAAACTAGTTATCGTTAGTGAAGTGCGTAAGCGCACTAAGCTTACCTGAGGCAGGTAGTTGAGCATCTCGCTACATGCTGAACCCAACAGACACTGGTGCCTTCAGTTTCAATGAGCAGGTTTTTTTTTTCTTGGAAACAGTGTTTGTAAACAGTGTGGCTTGCAGTCTTTTATGTGCTGGGTTTCGTCCTGATCCCTTACATGCATTATCACATTCAAACTTGTCAAGAGACCTTTGAGTTTCAGATTGTGGAAGCCATTTTACAGATAAGAAAAATGAGGTCTATAGAAACTAAGTAAATTTCCCAATGTCATGCAGTTGTTCAATGGTAGACATGAAATTCAGACACAGGCCTCTGATTCCAGTTTCCATGCTGTTTCTTTGTAGTCATCCATTGTGTATGTAAACAACTTTTCATTTAAACAAGATGCAAATAATATTGGTATAAAACAAATGTATTCTAGAATTTCAACTTTTCTGTTCATTTGTTCCTTGAGCCTGGTTTTTCTCGTCTTCAGGTTTATATTTTAAGGTGACATCTTATACTGTGGTCTTCTTTGTTTACTTTTCTATTTCCCTTCACTTCACAGGAGTAAGATACCCAACATCGGACTGTAATTCTGTGTACAGAGGATGTCCATGACCCTATCCTCCTAGACTTGTTTATAGGGAGAATACAGGATGCTTTCCTCTCTGAATGTAAAAATAGAACCAGTCAGAGCAAGGTGTTCACAATTATCTTAAATTATTTATTGAATCCTACTACTCATATTTGGGATGTAGCCGAAGATAAGATGAAGAGAAATGGTCCCTGATTTCGAGAGAAGGTTTTCTTACATACTTCAGTATAATCAGAGGAGTCTTTGGTGTTAGAATCTGAATGCAAGCAAAGACTTCCTTTATAGCTTCAACATTCTTCTCATTTCACAGGATTGGAACTATAGATTTTCAAAGCTAATGGTCAGTGACTATCAAAGTATGGATCCTGAAGATGGGGCTCAAGAGCTGCTAGGAGTCAATGGGGAGTGCCCACAGGACAGACTTCATACTTTAACCAGAGAAGATACATTTGAATTGAATGTCCTTTAAAAAGAGGGTGTCCCTGAAATGGAAAAAAAAAAATTGAACACTATTATAGCCTAGATTCCTCATTTGTTGCTGACCCTTCTTTCCATACCATTTTCTCTCCCCTTTCACCATAACACTCCCCTGAAAGTACAAAGTCTTCAACAATTTTATTCCAATTTATCTGCTGAATTTGGTAATGATAAAGGAAGATTTTAATAGAAAGCAATTGCATTGCCTAATTACTGAATCATAGAACATTAAATCATTGACAATATGCAAGGCAAACTTCAATATACAATTAATTAATGAGTCTGCTTGTATCTATGAAATGAGATACCTAAGAATATAGATTTTGTGGATACTTATTCATTTTAAAGATATTAAAAACTAAAGCATATTCTTAACTACTGACCAACTGGGCAAATAGTGAAGAGTGCAATGAATATCTTGAAATTTAAAAAATGTAGTATAATTTCCTTAGCCTTGATATGTATTTTACTCAAGGTCATGAATCAGAACTTTTAAAACTTATACAATTGAAGGATATCAAGAAATATAATTGATGTGCTTCTATACATATTAATAAGGTCATTTTTCCATGTCAAATTCTTCTGAGTCTTAAGCTATGTTATAATTTGAAGTTAGGCTTTTTTGGAAGGCATTATCATATATTACTAATGGGAATGCATAAATTATACAATAAAAATTGGCTTAGTAGGCCTAATTAATAGAGCAACTTCAAGTAATTCAATCAAGTAAAACTTGTCTGAGACTTTCTTTTACTATATGAGCAATAGGAATAGATTTTAGAGTATAAGTGTCTTTAAGAACATATGTATAAGAGAAAAAGAGAAAGAGTAAACATTAAAAGGACAGTGATTGTTAAGTATTTGCAGAAGTTATTCTGGCAGTTAATGTATAAGTACTAAGTGAATATACAGAAACCACAGCTCTAATAGTTTCTCCAATGTTTTAGCATCTTTTTCTAGCCCAGGACTGAGTTGAGTTGTTTTTAGGAGAAAAGCGTTGATGCCATCTGCAGCACACCTATAGATCATAGGCAAGAACAAGAAGTAGATTGCACACTCAGTTATCAGGTATACGATACATCTGATTTAGTTCCTGGCATGTAAATGATCAGCTCCCTCATTCCTTTTCCTTTTCCCCTTCCTTCCTTCCTTCCTTCTTTCCTTCCTTCCTTCCTTCCTTCCTTCCTTCCTTCATTCCCTCCCTCCCTCCCTCCCTCCCTCTCTGCCTCCTGCCCTTCCTTCCATCCTTCCTTCTTTGTTTTCCTTTCATGTTTTGACTTTACTAGCAAGTTCTAGCCAGTATGCATACTATTTTTTTTAAGTTCTGAAAATATTCTTGCAAATTTCTAAAGGAGAAACATGTAAATTTTATTTATTTTTTCAGCTTTCCTGAGGAATAATTGACAAGTAAATATTGTATATATTTAAGATGTGAGATGTGATGTATTGATACATATATACATTGTGAAGTAATCACCACAATCAATTAACATACCTACTACCTCACAGAGTTACCTTTTTTTGTGGTGAGAACATTTAAGATCTATTCTCTTAGCAAATTTCAAGTACACAACACAGCACTGTTAACAACAGTTCCATGCTGTACATTAGATTTGCATGTAAGGCAAAATTAACTCTAAGTTAAAAAATAAACAGAAAATAAAAAATAGATCTCCAGAGCTTTTCTCTCCTGAATAATTGAAACTTTCTACCATTTGACCAACATCACTCCATTCCTCCCAATCCTTGTTCCCTGACGACCACTATTCTACTCTCTGCTTCTATGAACTTGATTTTTTTTTAGATAATTATTACATTGAATCTGTAGATAGCTTTGAGTAGAATGGACATTTTAACAATATTAACTTTCCAATCCATGAACGTGGGATATCTTTCCATTTATCCGTGTTTTATAGTTTTCAGTATATAGATCTTTTTACCTCTTTGGTTAAATATATTTCTAAATTTTTTTGATGTTATTATAAAATGGATTGATTTCTTAATCTTTTTTTTTACTTTTATTTTAAGTTGAGGGGTACATGTGCAGGTTTGCTATATAGGTAAACTTGTGTCATCGGGTTTTATTGTACAAATTATTTCATCACCCAGGTATTAAGCCTAGTACACATTAGTTATTTTTGCTGATCCCCTCCCTCCTCCTACCCCACAGCCTCCAATAGGTCCCAGTGTGTGTTGTTCCCCTCTGGGTGTCCATGTGTTCCCATAATTTAGCTCCCACTTATAAGTGAGAACACATGGTATTTAGTTTTCTGTTCCTGTGCTAGTTTGCTAAGGATAATGGCCTCCAGCTCCACCCATGTCCTTGCAAAGTACATGATCTCATTCCTTTTTATGGCTGCATAGTATTCCATGGTGTACATGTACCACACTGGGTAAATAATAAAATTAAGGCAGAATCAAAAAGTTGTTTGAAACTAATGAGAACAAAGATACAACATACCAGAATCTCTGGGACACAGCTAAGGCAGTATTAAGAGGGAAATTTATAAGATTAAATTCCCATATCAAAAAGTTAGAAAGCTCTCAAGTTAACAACCTAACATCACAACTGAAAGAACTAGAGAACTAAGAGCAAACAAATCCCAAAGCTAGTAGAACACAAGAAATAACCAAAATCAGAGCTGAATTGAAGGAGATTGAGACACACACACACACACACACAAACACAGACACAAACACACACACACCATTCAAAAGATTAACAAATCCAGGAGCTGGGTTTTTTTTTTTGAAAAAAAAAATAAACAAACTGCTTGTTAGACTAATAAAGAAGAAAAGAGAGAAGATTCAAATAAACGCAAAGGGGATCAGAAACAACATGGGGGACATTACCACTGACCCTATAGAAATATAAGCAACCACCAGAGAATATTATAAACACCTCTATGCACATAAACTAGAAAATCTAGAAGAAAGGGATAATTTCCTGGACACATATATGCTCCAAGACTGAGCCAGGAAGAAATTGAATCCCTAACAGACCAATAATGAGCTCTGAAATTGAGTCAGTATTAAATAGCCTACTAACCAAAAAAAGCCAGGGCCAGATGGATTCCCAGATGAATTCTGCCAGATGTATGAAGAAGAGCTGGCACTATTCCTGCTGAAACTATTCCAAAAAAATTGAGGAGGAGGGACTCCTCCCTAACTCATTCTATGACCCAGCATCATTGTGATACCAAAACCTGGCATAAATACAACAAAAAAGAAAACTTCAGGCCAATATCCTTGATGAACATTGATGCAAAAATCCTCAACAAAATACTGGCAAACCAAATCCAGCAGCACATCAAAAAGCTTATCCACCATGATCAAATAGGCTTTATCCCTGGGATGCAAGGTTGGTTCAACATAACCAAATCAATAAATGTGATTCATCACATAAACAGAACTGAAGACACAAACCACATGATTATCTCAATAGATACAGAAAAGACTTTCAGTAAAATTCAGCACCCTTCATGTTAAAAAAAACTCGATAAATTAGGTATTGAAGGAATATACTTCAATATAATAAGAGCCATCTATGGCAAACCCACATTCAGCATCATACTGAATGGACAAAAACTGGAAGTATTCCCCCTGAAAACTGGCACGAGACAGGGATGCCCTCTCTCACCAATCCTATTCAACATAGCATTGGAAGTCCTGGCTAGGGCAATCAGGCAAGGGAAAGAAATAAAGGACATCCAAATAGGAAGAGAAGTCAAACTATCCCTGTTTGCAGATGACATGATCCAATGTCTAGAAAACCCCATAGTCTCAGCCCAAAAGCTTCTTAAGCTGATAAGCGACTTCAGCAAGGTCTCGGGATACAAAATCAATGTGCAAAAATCACTAGCATTCCTATACACCAACAGTCAAGCTGAGAGCCAAATCAGGAATGTAATCTCATTCACAATTGCCACAAAAAGAACAAAATACTAGGAATACACATAAGTAGGGAGGTGAAAGATCCCTACAAGGAGAACCACAAAACACTGCTCAAAGAAATCAGAGGTGACACAAATAGAAAAACATTTTGTGCTCATGGATAAGAAGAAACAATATTGTAAAAATGGCCATACTGCCCAAAGCAATTTAGAAATTCAATAGTATTCCTATTAAACTACCATTGACATTCTTCACAGAACTAGAAAAAAACTATTTTTAAAATTCATATGGAATAACAACAACAAAAAGCCCAAATAGACAAAGCAATCCTAAGCAAAAAGAACAAAGCTGAGGGCATCATGCTACCTGCCTTAATTTATTTTCTGGATAGTTTGTTGTTAATGTATTGAAATGCAACTGATTTTTGTCTGTTGACTTTTTTATTCTGAAGCTTCACTAAATTAGGTTTTAACAGATTTGTTGGTATAGTCTTTAGGGTGTTCTTTATATAAGATAATGCCATCTGCGAGTAGAGACAATTTAACTTCTTCCCTTCAAATGTAGATGCTTTTTATTTCTTTTCCTTGCCTAATATTTCCAGCTAAGATTTCCAGTACTATGTTGAATACCAAGTGGTGAGAATGGGCATCCTGGTCTTAGAGAAAAAGTTTTCAGCATTTTGCCATTGAGTATGATTTCAACTGTAGATATGTCGTATACGGCCTTTTTAATGTTGAAATACATTTTTTCTTTAATTTGTTGAGTTTTTATTATGAAAGAGTTGTGAATTGTGTCAAATGCTTTTTATGCATATATTAAGGTGATCATATGATTTTTATCCTTCATTCTGTTAGTGAAGTGTATCACAATTTTTGATTTGTGTATGTTGAGCCATCCTTTCCTCCCAAGCATAAATCTCACTTTCCTATGATGAATGATCCTCTTAATATGCTGTTCACTCACTTCGCTAGTATTTTGGTGAGGATTTTTGCATCTATGTTTATTGGGGATATTGGCTTATAATCTTTTCTTGTAGTGTCCTTGTCTGGCTTTGGTATCAAGATAGTGCTGACCTTGTAAAATGAGTTTGTATTTTCTCTTTAATTTTTTGGAAGAGTTTGAGAAGAATTTGTATTAATTTTTTTCAGAGGTTTGGTAGAATTCACCAGAGAAGTCATTAGTTTCTGCATTTTTCTTTGATGAGAGATTTGTGATTACTGCTTCAACTTTATTTCTTCTTATTAGTTATTATTCTGTTTTAATTTTCTTTTTCTTTATGATTCAGACTTAGTAGGTGTGTCTTTCTAGAAACTTACCCATTTCTTCTTGGTTATTCAATTTGTTGGTGAATTATTATACAAATAGTATCCTGTAATTCTTTATATTCCTGTGATATCAGTGGTTATGCTTCCTTTTTCATTTATGATTTTATTTAAGTCATCTCTTTTTTCTTAATCTAGTTAAAGTTTTGTCAATGTTGTTTATCTTCTTAAAAAAACAACTCCTATTTTTATTGATCTTCTCTATTGTTCTCTAGTCTTTATTTTATCTCTGTTCTAATATACTTTGATTTTTTCTGTTAATGTTTGGCTTAATTTTGTTTTGGTGTTTTCTTCTAGTTCCTTAAGGTGTAGAGTTAGGTTGCTTATTTGAGATCTTTTCTTAATGTAGGTGTTCATTGCTATAAAATTACCTCTTAGAACTGGTTTTGCTATGTCCCATAAGATTTGATATGTTGTGTTTCATTATTGTCTCAAGATATTTTTCTCTTTTGCTTTCTTCTCTGATTTATTGGATCTTCAGGAGTATGTTGTTTAATTCCAACATTTTAAAAAAATTTTCTAATTTTCTTCCTGTTATTGTTTTCTAATTTCATACCATTCTGTTCATGAAAGATCCTAGACATTATTTCAACCTTCTTAAATTTGGTAAGCCTTGTTTTGTGGCCTAATCTATGATCCTGGATAACATTCTATATGTGCTTGAGAAGAACGTGTATTCTGCTGTGGTTGAATGGAATGGTTTATATATGTCCATTAGGTTCATTTGGTCTATAGTGTTGTTCAAGTCCAATGTTTACCCATTGATTTTTCTACCTGGATGATCTGTTTATTGTTGAAAGTGGGTTATTAAAGTCTTCTAATATTATTGTATTGCTGTTTACTTCTCCCTTCAGTTATGTCAATTTTTGCTTTATATACTTAGGTGCTTCAACAGATACTGTATATCAATTAGCAAATGATGGTGGCCATATTAATTTTAATAGTCTTGTCTTTTAACTTTTATATTAAAGTCAAACGTGATCCACACACCACCATCACAGTATTATAATATTCTGAATTTGATTATGTTCTTATTTACTGTGAGTTTAATATTTTCATGTTGTTTGTCTGCTTTTGTTTCAATTGGCAGAAGTCACTTTAGCATTTTTGTAAGGTAACTATAGTGATTAACTCCCTCAGTCTTTGTTTGGGAAAGTATCTCTCATTTTTGAGGAAACCTTTGCTAGGTGCAATATTCTCAGTTGACAGTTTTGGATTTTTTGTTTGTTTGTTTTTACCAGTACCTGACTATATCATCCCATCATCTTCTGGCATCAAGGTTTCTGCTGAGAAATCTTCTGATAGTCTTATTGTGGTTTCCTTGTATGTTATAGGTTGCTTTTCTATTGCTAATTTATAATCCTCTCTTTGTCTCTGACTTTTGAGAATTTGACTGTAACATGTCTCAGTGACTATCTCTTTATGTTTGATCTATTTGGGGTATTTTACATTTTATGAATGTACATATTCATCTCCTTCTCCATATTTAGAGTTTTCTGTCATTATTTCTTTTAAGAATCCCTCTACCTATTTCTTTTTTTTAGTTTGTTTCTTCTTGGACTTAAACAATATATAATTGGTTCACTTGATGGTCTCCCATAAGCCCTGCAGGCTTTCTTCCCTCTTTTCCTTTATTTCTTTTTATTTTTGTTTCTCCAATTAGGTCATTTCAAATGACCTGTATTTGAGTTTGCTAATTCTTTCTTTTGCTTTATCAAGTCTCCTACTGAAGCTCTTTAAAGAATTTTAAATCTTATCTACTGTGTTCTTCAGCTCCAGAATTTTTGATTGGTTCTTTTATATGGTTTCTGTCTCTTTGTTGAACTTTCAATTTTGTTTTTTATTGTTCTCCTTATTTTTATTTCAGGTAGTGGTGTTCTCTTGTAGCTTATTGAACTTCTTTAAAATGATTACAGATGGTTCTCAACTTATGATGGGGTTATGTCCTGGTAAAACTATCATAAGTCAAAACTTGCATTTAATATCTCAATCAATTGTAAAGTAAAAAAATCATAAGTCAACCATCCTAAGTCAGAGACTGTTTGTATTTTTAATTTTTTGCCACACAGTTCATGGATTTTCATTTCTTTAGGATAGGCTATGGATGCTTTATTTTTTTTTTCTTTGTTGGTGTCATGCTTCTGTGATTATAAGCAATCCTTTTGGTCTCCCCTTGGTATCTGACCATTTGAAGAATTAGGGTCCTCCTCTACTCTTTACATACTGTGTTTGGCAAAGAAAGCACTTCACCAGTCAGCTTTTCCAAAGATTCTAGGTAGATAGGCTGAAGTGTCTGCAGATAACCTTGAGGCTAGAGTCCTTAGGTGGCTGGCCTGGTGCCTAGGTCAGCAGGCATGTGGGCCTAGAGCCTTGGTTCACTGGAGTAGGCCAGGAACTAGAGTCATTGTGGGTGGTCCTGGAGCCTGTGAGTCTGTGGATGCCAGCCTGCCACCAGGGTCTACTGAGATGGACCTGGAAACTGAGTATATAGCATCTGAATTGATGTTATCTGGGCCTTGAGTCTGAGTCAGTGGGGGCCGGGCTGGTCCTGGGCCAGGCCTGCTGCCTTGATCCATGGGAAAGACTTGATCATGAGTCTGTGGAACTAGCCAGGCACTGCAGTCTACTGTGGTAGTGCTGGTACCTGAGTACAGAGGGATGGGCCTGATGTCTGTGATTATGTGTGTGGAACTGGGTCCAAGATCCATGAGTACCAGCCTCAAGCCTGAATTCATGGATGCCAGCCTGGTACTCAGGGCCACAGAGGCTGGCCTGGCACTGGGTTGGTCCTGGATCCTGGGACTATAGGAGCCAGCCTAGAGCCTGGAGCCACTAGTCTGGTGTTGCACTGGAGTGGGCCTAGAGCCTGGGTTCATGGTGCCAGCCTAGAACCTGGGGCTGCAGGAGCCAGCTTGACACTAAGGTGTGCCTGGAGCCTGAGTCTGGGGAGTGAGCTTGAGTTCTGGGTCTGTGGGCACTGACCTGGGGTCTGAATCCATGGAGGATATCCTACACATGGAGCCTAAATCCGCAGGTGCCAGCCTAGAGACTGGGACTGCCCAGGCCAGCTTGAAACTAGGGTAAGCCTACTGCTTGGGTCTGCAGGGCCTAGCCTGGCACCAGGGTTAACTGGAGAAGGCCTGATACTGGGGTTCACTATGAAGTCATTGCTCAATAGATTCTTCTCCCCACATGCTAAGGGTATCGTTCTCCATGTTGTGCTGCATGGTTTTGGGGGAAGGTTGATGCAGGTAATATAAAACTGTCCTCCTTACCATCTGCTGTGCATCTTTTCTTATTCTTGTGCTTCACTCAAGTGCTGTAATCTTTCACCTGCATTCCTTAGAGCATGGGAAGGTATTTTCAGGTGTGGATGGTTGTTCAAATGGATATTTTTGTGAAGGGAAATTCCTATTCTACCATGTTGCTGATGATACCCCTCTTCTTATTTATTTATTTTTAAATCATGCAGCTTAAAATGCTGAATGTCTGGATACCTCCCCAAATTAACATAGGTCATGTTCAGTAAATTTAAGCATGCTTGTGTTAGACAGCAGCTTACATTTAGAATTTTTTTAATTGAAGACATAATTTAAAAATACTTTTCTTTAAATACACTGAAACCTTTTGAAACATTCTCAAAGATATTACACCAACATTTATTTAAACAGAATCTATAAAAATCATATGCATTTTAAAATGTTTTGTTTATAATAGAAGTACAAGCTCAAAAAGTCACATTCCCAGGGTCCAATATCTGGCTTTGTGACTTGCTTATTGTGTGGCTTTGGACAATTGGCTTACCTCTCTGCATGTTCTCTTATCTGTAGGATGGGGGTAATTGTAGCTACATGACGGAGTTTAAGTAAGGAGGGGTTGACATATGTCAAGCTCATGAAACAGTACCTGACACACAGTAAGTGTTCCAAGAATGTTGGCTCATACTACTAGCTTTTTTTTTTTTTTTTTGAAACCGATTCTCACTCTATTGCCCAGGCTGGAGTGCAGTGGTGTGATCTCGGCTCACTGCAACTTCCACTTCCCTCGTTCAAGCAATTCCCCTGCCTCAGACCCCCGAGTAGCTGGGATTACAGGCACATACCACCATGCTAAGGTGATTTTTTTGCACTTTTAGTAGAGATGGGGTTTCACCATGTTGGTCAGGCTGGTCTTGAACTCCTGACCTTGTGATCTGCCTAGCTCGGCCTCCCAAAGTACTGGGATTACAGGCATGAGCCACCACGCCCAGCCCATACTACTAGTTTTAACTCAAGTTTGTCAAACCATTGAAAGGGGGAGTTTATTAAATAATTTGAAAAATTAATAGTCTAATAAGAGTGGTGCAGTTACAATTCAGTGTCCATTCTCAGGAGATGCTAAATAGCACTGGTCGTAGACTCTTGCCTGAAAAAGTTGCCCCCAAAAACCGCACAATCAAAACAGCCAACAAGCAACAACAACAAAAAACAAAAATGCACCCCCAACTGCAAACAAACAAAAAACAAAAAACAGTTCCACAGGCAGCCTGATATGGAGTAATGGTGCAAAACAGGAGAAAATAAAATCCAAAACACAGAAAGCCTTCCTTTTTAATTCACTCATTTGAATATTTAAAGCAAGTTAGAGTTGAGTGACTGCAAGAAAAAAATGCAATGAAGAAAATCAAGACAGCCCAATAGTAGCAAATTATTATAAAAAAGTAAAGTCAGTGAAATATTGTAAAACTTCCGATGTAAAATATTAAGTGGTCCTGATATAGTAACACTAATACTTAGCAAGAACTATGATAGAATAGAAAGAAACAAATAGAAAAGTAAGAGCTTTATTAAAGTGTTACATTTAAGACTGTCAATCTTAAGAACAGACATTGCTAACTAGTGTATTTAGCTAAATGCGATTCATATCTGTCAAAAAGACTGATGTCTCTTGGTTTATCCTGTTTGATGACAGGCTAATATTTTCTTTCAAAAGTGAAATATATGTATAGTTAACAACATTTTAAGTTGATTCTTAAAACTAAATTGGAAATAGTACGGACCTACCTTTGAATAGAACAGACCATCCTTATTGGGCTCCTGTCAGCTATTACTGGCAGATTGAGAGTTCCAGTTGTTAGAGGTCTAAGGAATTATGACTCCCTCCAAAACAGCTCCATCACTGCTCCCGTTTCCTCATCCTTCATACTCTCGTGGTCTGGTCATAATTGCTGTGCAGGTTAACCAGCAGTTAAAAAGCATTACAACCCCTGCTAGTGTAGAATTAACTCTATCATAAATTAAATGTTTCTAAAATATTATTGTGGCTAGTATGGGATAATTTTGTCAAAGATTCCTTTTACCATTAAATATTTGCTGAAATTATCCAAAACAGTGTGTATCCAAAGTAGTACTACCTTCTAAGATCTTTAGGAAAGGAAGGGAATCTAACACTCATGTAATATCTTACTCCATTTGATCCTTACTGCAATTCTGTAGGTGAAGTATATCTTGCTTTATTTGCGGATGAAGACAATGAAACTCAGAGAGACATTTGTCCAAATTTGCCAAGTTTGCAGGTGGTGGTTCTTGAAACTGGAGTTCTCTGGCTTAAGCTCTTTCCACTACTTGGTGAAATTAGGGAAAAAAAAGAAAATTTAACATAAAACCACTTAACACGAAGTTAATTCTTCAGTGCTCACATCAATGGCTATATAGTGATAGGTGAATTAATACATCTCTGGTAAGGATTAAATAATAAAATATTGGGGTCAGTATTATTATTTCTATACCTAACATGACAGAGGTTGAAGGAAGGAACACTAGTGGTCAAGATGCCAGGGTCCACACTGTAAATCAGCCAGCTACTGTCTCTGAGGAAGTGGTCGAATTATTTAACTTGTTGGAGCCTCCATGTTATATAAAAGCAGCCCGAAGGATGGTCATGAAGATTAAACAAAACAATGTAATAGGGAATCTTGAACGTATATGAGCTCAATAAATCATTGCTGACTTTGAAACAATAGTATTAGGTAGCATAAATTTTTTTCATTTTTCGTTTGCTGAAGACTTCCACTGCTCTTCTACAGGCAGTCTGTATTTTACAAAATCCAAATACTATATTATAAAAAATATATAAATTCAGACTAAACGGGAGTTCTGCATAAATGAAAGTCATGAGAATTCCTGAAACTTGTTTTTTTAAAGGATATCAACATATATTTTATTCAGACATCTAGTTATTGGCTCTTTGAACTGCAACTAGAGTGGACTCAATATATTTAGAAAGGAGAAATCCTGAAGTCAGGAATCACCAGAGAATAAGCAGACATTTTTTTACATTTCAGATTGAAACATCCAGAAATATTCTCTTTAATATAGGTTTCTTATGTTCGAAGCTCAGGTATTAAAGATGGAAACTATGTTGAGTTTTAATGACATCTTTTTGTATTCATCATCTTAGAGATGTTGTCTCTAGAGGATACTGCTAAAAGGATTGGCAAAATAAATTTAAGAGAGAATATTTAATCAGTCTAGTCTCACGTTGTCTTTCCTTCAGAGAGTGTTTGCTGAGGCATCAGACTAGCAAATATATCTTTGTCAACATCTGCTCTCATTTTCCAAATTGACAGCATTCGGAAGCAGAAGTTGGGATTAAATGTTATTCTTAAACCTTGGATCAAGCTATAAAACCACATTCCGTCTGCTACAGAAAAGCCTTCCTGAAAACATCTCAAAACATTGTTGGCCTGAGCCAAACATGTCCTACAAAGGATGTAAGTTTGTTTTCCAATTTTCCAAACTTGCCAATATTTTCCAAGTTTATCAAATGTTGAAGCAAATGGATGTTTTTCTGCAAATGCACTATTTCAGGCAGGTCCAAGCAGGGGGAGTCACTAATGAGTGTCATGGGATAAGGAATTTATTATCACAATTATATCTTACACAGCTGTGTAAGAAGACATGAAAATGAAGTCCAACTATTATTATAGTTGGATTGTCAGAAAAGCAATCTAAGAAACCAAGCAGATCCAGCTACCAGGTGGGTCTACCAAGGAAAGCTTGTAGAGACGTCTGTAGGAAACTGTTGTTTGTGATGTTATTACCTTTATGGCTCCACAGTGAAGCACTTTGTGGTGGCCCTAGCCACTGTTGGATAACAGAAAGATGCTGGATGCATAGTGGAGAAGAGTTAGAACAGGCTAGGACCCACCAGGTGTCTCTGCATCTGTCCATCACAGCATCTGACTGTGACGACCCTCAGAGACTAATTGCTATTCAACTACTCCACTTTTACTTCCCAAATCTCATATATGTTCCTCTTATTGTCAACTTATAATAATTTGAAGGGAAGGAGATTTGGGGAAACATGATTTCCAGCTTAACCAAATATACAGTGCTCCATCCTACAGGCTATTGATGCCTGTTCCATGGATGGCCTTGGTGAGGATGCTTCAGTGTCCCTTTGAAGCTATTTAACTTTATTGTCAGAATAGTGCAACAGAAACATGCTCAGAATCATTGCTTTTCTTGGTACTCAGATGTTTTCTCTTCTTCATTAAATCTCTCTGGTGGCTCTGTTTCTATCCTCATTATTAAAGCCAAAGTTCTTACAATGACCCACAAAGTTTGAAGGTTGAACCCTTTATTTGGTCTCTGGTCTTGTCTCCCAATCTTTTCTCTCTCCTTCACTCAGCTCCAGCCACACTGTCCTTCTCATTGTTCCTTGAAAATGTCAGATATGCTCTGCTGTAGTGCCTGTGCACTTGCTGTTCCTGGAATGCCTTTCTCCAAAATAGCCACATGACTCATTCCATCACCTCTTCCTGGTCTTTCTTCAAATGTCGACTTCTCAGAAAAGCCTTTCATGACAAATTTTATTTAAAACTGTGCCCCTTACTTCCTCTTCACCCTTCCTGTTTTATTTTTTTCCATTGTCCTTTTCATTATCTACCTACAATATATTACATATGTATTTTGTGTGCTATCTTTTCTCACATACTAGAACGTAAGTTCAGTAAGCACAGAGAATTTCATCTGTTTTGTTTACTGCCATGTATGGCATATGAGGGTGGACAAAAGCCAGTAGCAATGTTACAAGTATGTGTTGAATGTATTTAATAAAATAGAGTTACAAAATCATTTGATCTATTTATAAGAATTATGCATGGGTTTTGTGTCATGAATGCAAGGTCTAATTTTAAATGCCATATTTCAAAATTAATAACACTAGAAAAACCTAAATTTCAGTCAGTTTTTCATTCTGATTTTCATCTCACTAGTGAGGAGACCTGCAATGTAACGAAATATTCATTGAATTTATCCAGCTTCATAATTTCTTTTGTGCAGGGTATTGAAATAGCCAGTCACTAACGCAAATTTTCTCAGACATTTTAAGCAATGTGTTCTCTGCTTGAAGGCTTGAATTAGTCATTTTCTAACTGACCCCCTGAAATATTAAGGATTGAGCTTAGCAACTTAAGGGAAAGACAGTCTAAAACCAAGTATCTAGATTTATTTGCTGATTTCTTACATGTCAATATGTAGATACTAATCTTTAAGTACCCCATGCTCAAAAAAGTATATGTAATGAAATCCAAAAACACCTTTACTTACTTACCACATCACTGCTCTCTCCCCTGTTACTACTTTCATTTTTTTTTCCACTTTCAATCTAATTTTTACCTTCCTCATTCTCTTCCACTAGGTGTATTTGTTTTCATTCTCTTAGATTATCAGAATATGCATAAAGTTGAAAGCCAGTAAACATAGGGATTTGGTTAATAAACATAGGGATTTGGTTAATAAACATAGAGATTTAATAAACATGTAAATGAATGTTAATAAGCAATCTGAATTCAGTCTCTGGCCTTATTGCTTACTGCAGCCTGACATTGTGAATTCTTTTTATTTCTCTTAGTTTCATCTGTTAAACTAAAAAAAAAATTAATAATAATAGATGCTATCAAATGAGGCTTTTATGAGGATGAGATGAGCTAATACATAAAAAACATTTAGCACAATGCTGAAGACAAAATGCACACTAAATTCATGTTATTATCAATATCTTTATTTATAAGTGTAAATATACACTTGGTATATAATACTTCAAACCTCTGGTTCTCAGTTTCTCAGAAATATAATTAAAAATTAAACTAGAGTATCTTTAATCTCCATTTCAGCTAAAAATTCTGAGTCTATAATATATAGATTGGGTATGTAAATAGCCATATTAGGATATATAAAATAGGATATAATCTCTAGTGAATTATCTCTTAAACAATGATGGTGATTTAACATTATATCATTTTACCAGTTTATTACAGTCTTTCTATGTGACAGCTGTTCCAACCTTAAAAGGGATCAAATCATATTCTAAACAGTACACTTTTTGAATTGAGTAATTTTTGTTTAGAAACCAGTCAAAATAATGTCTACTACAAGAAATCTCATACTTATAAGTACATTCTATCCTAAAAGTTGTTGAGTCAATTGTTTGGAACTCTAACACATTTTACACATAACTAACTTTACATAAGGTTAGACATGGGGGCTGTGTGTCTCCATGCTTGAGAAAAAATTAGTTCAATTAGGAAAATATAAGAGGGTAAATAAAAATGATTTTGCAGAGTCTAAAAGCTGTGTTTGGACATTGTCACGAAACTTAGGGCACTGGGTTGTTATCTCCAATAATATTTTCTGCCCCTACCCTTAGAACTCAAGGATTCTGTTTCTAGATATGGATTGTACAACTACCCTAGCACTGACTGGCACACTGTTATGCAGTGTATCATTTTTTGTAGTGGTAGTAAATGATTAGGAAAAAATCCCTACAAATGCTTCAGTAGAGAATGTGTTGCATAAATGACACAATCATGCAGTAAAATACAATGCAGCCCTTAAAAAAGAATGAGGTATACTTTTGTGTACTTACCTGAAAACATCACTAAGATATATCATCATGGAAATGAAAGGAGATACAGAAAGGTTTGAGTAATAGGCTATAGTTTTTTTGTGGAGGAAAATAATCTTTATGTATGTGTCTGTGGATTACTACTGACTATTGTTACCTTTAAGGAAGGGAATTACTTTTCTGACAACAAGGAAGAGAGAAAAGAAGAATTTTGTTCTTCTTTATCAAATTCATAATTCATAAGCAAATGATTTAACTTTGTATTTTCCACCTCTTTGAATCCATTTGCACCACTAGCATTCTTGCTATATCAGTTGATCATGCATTAGAAAGTTTTTGTTAAAACTCAGTTGCAACAGAGTGAAGGAGAAAACACACATGTACCTTGAGGAAGTGGAGGCAATTGAGAGGGGGAAATGTAAGAGGATTTTAAAGGATGTCTGGACACATGCAAGAGAGAGATTAATTAAAGCGAGATAATTACTGTGTCCAGTGGTTATGCACAATGACACAGAGTTGAACAAAATTATTCTGAGAGGGAAGAGACCATGAGGGAGCACGGTTGGCTCAGACAGTGTTCTACCACCAGGTGGCGTTATCAACCCAAGACAGCTTGGATGCTATTATAAGTGGGGTACCAAAGGGAGGGTAAAAATGAAATAGCTTTTGGATTAAAAAGTGGAAAGAAGTGTGTGAGCAACTATTCAGAAGTTATAGCAAGAAGTACATATAACGACTTAGCTCTTACAGGATAGGAAAAAAGTATAATATTGTGTGCACGTGTATAAAAAGATGTATATAAATTTTTAAGGGCCGGACGTGGTGGCTCACACTTGTAATTCTAGCACTTTGGGAGGCTGAGTCAGGTGGATCACAAGGTCAAGAGATCGAGACCATCCTGGCCAACATGGTGAAACCCCATCTCTACTAAAAATACAAAAATTAGCTGGGTGTGGTGGCACACGCCTGTAGTCCCAGCTACTCAGGAGGCTGAGGTGAGAGAATCACTTGAACCTGGGAGGTGGAGGTTGCAGTGAGCCAAGATTGTGCCACTGCACTCCAGCCTGGGCAGTAGAGAGAGACTCTGTCTCAAAAAAAAAAAAATTTAGACTGGCTTAAATGCTGTTGTTTTTCTTATGAAAGCTCTCTTACAACTTTTGGAAAAAATATTTTTCGCCATAAATTTTGCCAACAAAACAAAGCAAATTAAACTGAATATTATAACAATTGATATAAGTAATTAAAGTTACAATAAAGTTTTTTTTTGGATTTCACTAAAATTGTGTTTGAATGACCTAGGCAGATGAACCCCTCAGAAAGACAAAAAAAAAAGAATTGATTCCTCTCCACTGAAGAGTGTAGACTCAATGGGTAAATAATTGGCCAAGTAGTAAATGCGTATAACTCAATGAATAAATTTACTGTAAGTAGACACAGGTCAGTTCTGTTTCAGAATATCATGCTAGGCAGTGATGTCTGATAGTATGTACATTAGTTTAAGATGAAAATATCTAAAATATCAGTTTCATAATGAGGTAAATGTGAATCACACCCATTTATTCTCCATCAACTCTTTTTGTGTGATTTAATAATTGTAAAAAGTATTAAAATCACATGATAAAATATACCTTTTGATATTTATTGCATATAGTGAAGAACCTTGTGAGATTATTTATTCAAGAACATTCAATGCTTATCTACCGTGTGCCAGGTTCTGTGCAGCCACTGATAATAAGATCAAGAAAAATATACATAGTTCTGCCCCTCATAGTGTAGAGTAATGAGAAAATAAAGGATTTGGATTTAGACTTGTCTGGTAACCCAAGACGCTGTTTATAGATTGCATTACTTGACAGTTTAATGAGTTTCTCTAATTCTCCATTTATTCAAAATATATTTATGGAGAATCTCCCATCTGCCTACTACAGTTTAAGATGGTGGACAAACAGAAATGAATAAAACAGGTAAAAATCCTTGACCTTAAGAGACTTACATATCAATTTCTTTATCAGATAAATAACATAGTATCAATTTCATTGTAACAAAGATTAAATGAAAAATTGTACATATAGAGCACTGAGATTAGTTCTAGAAAATAAGTTGACTTGCAATAAAGAGAAATTCCCATTTTCCTTTGATTTATGGCTCTTTAGACAATTTTTTCTACAAAGCCTCATTTTGTTAGAAAGAAGGATCTCTGTTTTTCCCATCTTTGTATTCAAAATAGGAACCTAAAGTTTATTGAATTGCTATTATTTGGGGAATCATTGATTTACCACACACATGCCAAAAAGGGTCACCATATTGGATAAAGTTAGCCTTTTAAAAAAAACAAATGATAATAACCAGTCTTATAAGTTACGTAAAATCTGCTTCAACTTATTATATTCAATGTGATAATGCAATTACTGTTAGTTCAACTTATATCAATAGTTTACCTTGTTTCACCCAAAGGACCAAATAAAGTATATAGTATTCTCTTTCTTATGGTGTAGTCAGAGTCCTGTATTTTAACCTTGATTTAAATCTTGGCCCTGTTACTTGCCATAAGGCTGTTGGTAAGTGCTTCACTTTGCTGAGTCTTTCTGTTTTCTTCTTTGTATAATGAGGATGATGAAAACCTCACAAGGTTGTTAGGAGAATAAAATGAGTTACTGTAATACAGTGAGTATATGTAAAGCACTTAGCATAGTGCTTGGCTTATATAGGAGATGCTCAACATATATTAGTCTCCTCAACTTCAATATTTACTCTTACACTTTTACTACCATAAGTAGAGAGTACAGTCAGCACTCTGTATCAGTGGGTTCTGCATCCATGGATTCAACCAACTGCAGATCAAAAATATTGACAATAAAAGGCATGATTGTGTCTGTAGTAAACATGTACAGACTTTTTGCTCTTGTCATCATTCCCTAAGCAATACCATATAACAACTATTGATATGGCATTTACATTATATTCAGTATTATAACTAATGTAGAGGTGGTTTAAACAGCAGGATATGTATAGGTTATGTGTAAATGTTTTGTCATTTAATAAAGAACTTGAGCATGCTTGGATTTTGGTTATCTGTGGGGGTTCCTGGAACCAATCTTCCATGTATACCGAGTGATGTCTGTACTATACTGGTGGTACTTGTTAAACAGCAGAATAATCCTAGGGATTCCAGGAAACCTTTTAGGAATTTTGGAACACTTCTCTCAGAGTTTCTATTGATGTTAAATCACAGCCTTTACGTACTAGTCAAAGATGGTGAGTGGGCACTTAACTCCAAGTACCAACTCTAGTAACAGAGAATTGAGAACAGGGAAAGAGTGAAGAAGAACTAAACGTTGTTAGACGGCTTGTATATGAAACTTCTTATAGTCTAAGAAAACTGGTCTCATGACCAATCTCTACCCAAGCCAGAAAGTTACTTCATGTTCATCTTCTCTACATTACTCCAGTTAAAACTCCATGGGGAATAAGAAGCAGAAATATACCTAATATCTCAGGTAAAAATGAGTGGGAGGAGAGCAGATATTATAAAGATATGAGAGTAAATCCCATTGCCTTTTAAGATTATGGAATGCAGTACAGTCAGGTCCCCTGGAAGGGAAATTAGGAATCATAAAAGTCCTAGACTGAGCTACTGTCTCTTTTAGAGACTACATGGTCTGAAGCTCTTTCCTCTCTTCTGTCTCCCAATGCATCTCCTTAATAGTTCCTCTTTCTCCTTTCTCTCTTTCTCTTTCTTTCTCTTGTCCTCTCTCTTCCCTTCCTTTCTCCACTGCATCTTTCTCCTCTCTTTTTCTCTGTCTCCACCACCATTTTTTGACTTATATTTGGCCCAAAATATGGTCTTCAAATCAATGTCTTTTCAGCTGAACACTCAAAAGATAACCAATTCAGTCTTGCACTATTTTAACTACACTTATCAGAGAGAAACTGATTTGGTCCAGATCATTTGTATTGGCCAATGATTGGCCTCCCTGGACTTGAAGATGAGCACATGGGGTTGTGTACATGTAATACTTACATGAAGCCTCCCCTCCAGAGGCTACATGTAGGTAGAGCAGGTTCACTAGGAAGGGATCATTTATATTCCTAGCACCACGCAATAGATCTAGAATGTATTATGTGCTTGATAAATACCTGCTAAATAAATGAGAGAACGGTATATTCATAGCTTATTTTTGTAAATGTGTAGTTTTTTCATACTTTACTAGCTTTACTAATACTTGACAGCCAATATGTGTGGAGTGCTTATGAGCAAGATGTTGTTTGATGCACATTCCATGTATTCACTCTGTAATCCTCACAATATTCCTATGAGAAAATCAGGCATGGATTGCTTAAATAACTTGCCCAAGTTTACATAGCTAGTAAAGAGCAGAGCCAAGCCATGTGCCTAGGCACTTTAACACTGGCATCCACACTGTTGACCTGTATGCTAAATCCAATCTTAACATGCACTTTATTCTAAACAATATAAAGCAAGTCTATATTCCCTTATGCCACTATGGATATTTTAGCATTTTGTAGTAGTTATTATTAAAAATAAGAGAATGAAATTGTATAGCAGCAACTTAATGGACATCAAGGAGGTCAAAGAGTTTTCTGGTACACAGTGCAAATGAATGCCTAAAGAGTATAATCATCTTGGTCCTAAAAATCTGTTAGTTTTTTCCCTTTTCTTTGCATTCTCTGGTTATATAGCTCTACATTCTTTCCTTTTATAATCAGTTTTTTCCTTTGATTATTCATTTTATCCATATCCATTTGACTTTTAAATGTGATGGCTACTCTTTTAAAAGCATCATTTACACTCAATTTCTATTCCGTAGCCCCAAACCACAATTCATCAATGCCGCCTCAAAGTGTAACATGTGAGTAGAAAGGGAAGCATGGTAGACAATAAGAGGAAATTCTTTTGTGCAACAAAGAATGAGTCACAATGGCAGTGTAATTTCTAAAATTCAAATACATTATGTATAATACAAAGATAATGAAATGAAAAGTACAATATAGTACAAATTAAAACTAGACTCGCTGTTAAAGAAACACAGACTAACACAATCAGATTTTTTTTTACTAAACTAGTTCATTTTTTTTGAAAAGATAATATTCACTGATACAGAGAAGGCATACAGTAGGAGAGTAGTGTATTTCTAGCAAACAATATGGTTATATGTATTAAGAGCTTTCAAATGTTCATTTACTCTCTTTCAAAAATTGTATTCAAAAAAATTATTTCAAGGTTCACATAAATTTATGTACAATGCTGCTCATCACTATTTTATTTATACAAATTAATGCCTTGTGATTTAAATGATCAATGAGAGAATATTAAATTACAGATTGTACATATAAAATATTGTGTTACTGTTAAAGTGTCTATAGAAAATTAATATCATTATTAATTGCCCTTGAAGTGATGCCTATAAAATTATCCCAGGAAACAAGTGTGGATGCATACACATTCGTAAACAAAGGAGACTCAAAGACACCAAAATATTTATAATCATTATTTCAGTGTGGTAGAATTATACACTAGTTTTCTTTTTTATACATTTTGATATTCAGAATTTTCTGTGATAAGGAGTTTGTTTTGAGGGCAATATTCTTCCCTGAATTTATAGTTAAAGAAATTTATTTACTGATGACTTCTTACCACACACAAGCCCAGAACATCCACATGCCGGTTCATCTTGGGAACAGGCTTGCTCTTGGTACATTTGGCCCAAAATGTTATGGCTCTAAGTTAGAAGAAACCTACAGTTACCCACCCTCCACACAGGATAAGAGTTGTAAAATACGATCAAATACCACCATTCTGATAATCCCACTCCCAGAATGAAATTCTTTGCATGAGCAACACAGACATGAATGTGTCTATCCAATTCCTTCTTTCTCTCCCTTCCCTATTGAGGATATAAGATCTCTCCACTTCTGACCCATGTTTTGCTAATCATTATAAAAGCAAGTAATAAAATCGATGAGGTGAAGAAAATAAAAAGTTTAAATAATACAAGTTTAAATGACTCAAGTTTAAAATACGCTTAAAGTGAAAATAAACGTAAGAATATATTTTAAATAATAATTTATAAGAAGGACATTAACGTAAGTGTAGAAAGTTTCTTTTCCTGATCTGAAAGGCTTTATATGAATTTTCTTAGATTTGTATTTCATGGTATAACCCTTGAACTTACTCTCCCAAAAAAGAAATCACTAATCCATGACACTGGAGCTCTGAAGTTCGATTAAAATACCACCTCAAATTATTTTCTTTAACAAACAATGATTTTATTACCAGAAAAAAAATCATAAAATATAAAGTTTGAGTGTTGAAAATAAATTGTCACAATTGGTGAAAGCAGTGATAAAACTATTTTGTGTGTTTGTAATTTTAAGAGAAAGACAATTCCGTTTATCATATCATTTTATTTTTATTTAAAACAATGGATAATAATAAGGTTGTAAACATTTATGAAATACTGATCTTCCTCAGAAAAGGTTTATCCTAAGTACTGTTTTTTGATAACACTGCTTACGATAAGCTAAAGTTTGATGCCAGCTACAAAATGACGGGTTATTTCATAGGTTTTAAAAATGTTGAGTTTTACACTTTTTTTCTTTTGTTTTTGCTTTTGTAGGTTTTTGTTTTTGTGTCTTGATGTGCTTTTTGTTTCATTTTGTGAGTCATAAGTTAACACTATTTTTATTTGCTCTTCTTTTGTTGTCATTTGCTGACACATTTAGTTAAAGTTGGCAAGACATAAATTTTCTGTGTTTTATTTTTTTAGACAGTCTCACTCTGTTGCCAAGGAGGCTGGAGTGCAGTGGCGCGATCTCGGCTCACTGCAACCTCCACCTCCTGGGTTCGAGCGATTCTCATGCCTCAGCCTCCCAAGTAGTTAGGACTGCAGGTGCATGCCACCATGCCCGGCTAATTTTTGTATTTTTAGTAGAGACAGGGTTTCACTATATTGGCCAGGCTGGTCTCAAACTCCTGGCCTTACGTTATCAGCCTGCCTCGGCCTCCCAAAGTGCTGAGATTACAGGCATGAACTACTATGCCCGGCCTCTATTCCTTTGATATTGGAGGACAGATTATGTCTATCATTTGACAGTTACAAATTATCTTGTTTAAAGAAATACAGCCATGTTTTGCTCTAGGAAGAATTCTGACATGGTATAAAAATTAAACAACTACAGTTCTACAAAATATGTTTAAAGATCACTGTCATGATTGAGGTGAACTTATCATTTGAGGTGAAACTTTGCAACAATTGGGTTCTTGGGAAAAGATAGGTGAAAAGCTTCAAGGAGAGAGATTAGGTTAGCCATGTGTAGGATTTTTCCTTTTTATGGAAAAAGTGGAAACTAGTCCTTTTTGTTTTTCTTCTCTGAATTATATATATTTCCTCCACTGTATAAGATTCTCAAACACAGGGATGATATCGTATTCACATTGGTACACATTAAATGAATGTTTAACGCATTGAATTTGTTGAAGTGGGAGAAAGAAAGAGGGAGCAAAATGCTAGAGATAGAAAAGCTAAACTTATGTTTACTTTAACTGTGTTCCTAATTGGCTTCCACTATTGATTCTGTGTGTTCAAATGGGGCTTTCAGTATCTTAAGTTTAAAATAGATTGATGTGTTTCCAAATATATCTGAGCTGGCTGATGTGGTGGTCGCTTGACTTTAACACCTGTGGCCAATGGAAAAAGGGAGAAAAAGGAAGAGATTCAATAAATACTCCAACAGGAGAAAATGTACAATACTGAATTAATTGGAGCAAAAAGAAATGTTTAACTTACAGAGTTATTGTCATGGGGATTGAATGTGATAATATATGTTGTCTTTTTTAGAGATCATTTGGATAAAAGAACCTGAAAACTGTTTACTAGTACAAATAAATAGGGATATATTTTAGAGGGTACAGGAAAATTCCTTAATGACTATTCAAAAATAAAAAAGTATAGCTTACCTCATAAAAAATTAAAAAGTCTGCATTACTCTCTTTATCTCCTTCTCTCTCCCTGGGATCTCATGGTCTGTCATCAACTCATTTCTCTAAATGTCTGTGCCATTCTTAATGATGTTTTTGGCCTAGGATAACAGAAAATCTAACTACAAGAGGGTTATACAACATGAGAGTCATCATCTTATATAACAAAATGTTTGGAGGTAGAACAGATTCAGCAGTGGTAATTCAACAGATCAACTATGGCATGATGGATCCAGGTTCTTCTTATCTTTATACTTTTCTGCCTTAGCCTGTAGGCTTACCTGTTAAGCTGGTGACTTCAATCGCCCTCAGATAAATACCTCAGTCTCATGCGTCAGTTGCCTTGAGAAAGAAAAAGGGATTGTGTTATTTCACGGATGTTTCTTTTTAAGAGCAAATACTATCCATTAGGTGTACTCTAGCAATAATTTTATTTGTGAACTACATAGTATTATAACAATAATTTAAAGCTATTTATAAAGATTTCAAATGGAGGTAGTCTAAAGATATAAAAATATGACATCAGATAAAAGGCTAGGAAAAAAATCCAATTTTCACTCTGAGACTTTATTAATAATAGATGAAAAAGTCGTAGGCAGTCACATGTAAATTGTTTAAATTTGTAGAAATTTTATTCATTTGGAATACTTTTCATATTAAAGTTTATTATAGCTGTTATAGTAATTCTAAATTAAATAAATAACATATCAAAAAATCTAGTAAAGGCAATAAAAATGTATAAAAGTAAGAATGACGCAAATCCAAATGTAAATTTCAGAGAAAGGGGCAACCAGGTCTACCTTAACATGGAGGGAGGAAACTGAGGAAAGTTTCATGGCTAAAGTGATATTTGACCTCTAGAAGTTGGGATAGAGGAAAGCTACACAAAGGAGGGAAACAGAGTAAGTGTAGACTCACAAAAGCCAAGTGGCAAATACATGAATAATATTATGGAATCATGAGAAATTTCATTTCATAAGAGCAATGAAAATAACAATAACCTGTAGAGTGGATTTTGATCATGAAGTGCCCTGAGAGTCAAGCTACGAAGTTTTAGTTTTGAAATTAGAAGCCAGAAACCATAAAATATTTCAAGGAACCAGTAATGTGCTTCAGAAAAAGGAAATGGTCTACAGAATGTTGGGGAAATTGGAGATCTGTAGACACTACAATAGGCCAAGTAAGAATTCATGATTATCTCAACCAGAGGTGAATGAGAATGAAAATGAGAGCTCCAATCCATGAGATTGTACCAAGTTGTAGAGGTATAAAACATAACCATCACCTGGATAGGAAGAAAAGGCAAGTCTAAGATTTTTGGAGCAGACCTTAGAAACTAGAAGAAAGGGAATGCCTTTACCAGAAATATGACAATGAGGAGAAATTTTTTAGGAAGATGTGATGAATTGTTCAGATCTGGGTCCAGTGCAATTGAGATAACTAGTGGGACGTTAGTTGCAAATATTTGGGAAATTCAAGTCTGGAGCCTGAAAGAAAATTCAAGAGTATATTTAGAAATATAGATGTCTTCAACATATTGATAATACACAAGAACATAAGAGGAAGAGAAGAGGTGAAAATAAAGATTCATGAGATGAAAAACAAAACATTACTTTCTCATAATGTGTATTATTCTATCCGAATCATATAATAGTCACCGTTTCAGCATGAATTTCTGTCATCTTAATTGATTTTTCAAAGCCATATCTCAAAGACATTAGTATCATTGTTTCACAGTTTGTGAAACGGATGCTCAAAGAGGTTAGACATTTGCCCCAAAGCATACAGTCTGAAAGCTTGGAACACTTGTGCTTGGCTTTAGACTGTAAATCTCATCTTTAATAGTTTATATTTAACTGAAATAAGTGTAAATATAAAACCTTTGGATTTGAAATATTATTTAAAGAAGCAAAATAAATATGTGTATATATTATATCCAAGAGTAATGTTCAGGAACTCTATATTTTAATTAAATTATTTAAACATCTCTACTGTTCTCTAAATTCCTTCAAATTTTGAATCATCAAAATAAGTTCATTCAGATTTTATAAAGTAAAGGGATGAGTGGATTGATGTGAGAATTATTAGGCAAATATGTAATCAAATTTCCACATAGTCTTAAGATGTAGCACCTGTGAGTAGCTGCAGTTGCCAAATTAAACCAGCCAATTGTTTCATTAATGTTACTAAAAATTTAAAGTTTAAAAGCTCCTAGTTGGACAAATGGTGAATTAATTTAAATTTTAAATCAAGAGCATCGCTTTGCTTTTATATTGTACTTTTCTAAAAATCCCAAAGGGTTAAAAACATGATTATACACCTATGTTCAAGATTAATTTGTTTATAAGGACAGCTGTGCCTTCTGATTTGCTTATTTGCATCCTAAGTTTGCGTGTTTACAGAATTTGACTGTTCAACCTGCAGATGCCGTTTTTAATGTTTTGCTTCAAAGCTTTTAACCCCTAGAGTTTCTATTTTATTCCATGTTATTTATATATATACATATGCATATATGTGCACATATGCATGTATTTTATAACCTAACATATATATGTATGCATAATATATATAAACTATATATAGAATATGTATCTACATAAGCTATAGTATATATAATTCAGTTGGTAGGTGGTCTGTTCCTTAAAATAAAACTGTATTTTTCTCGACCTTTTCCTTGGAGATGGCCTTTCCTTAGTATAGTCTATAGAAGGCTGTTATAAGCTGGTTGCAATAGCAGTATGTGGGCAAGAGGACCGTAAATTCAGTGAATATTATTAGTTTATGAATATTCATTAAATTTGTTTGTATGCAGCAATTCAACTTTGTAAATGGTTGCAGCCAAAAAAAGCTCTAATTAGAGGAATTAATTAGTATTTGGAAAGGTATACAGGGATTAGTGGGCATTTTGAAGAGGTATTTTTTTCCTCCTGTTGAGAAAAATACCTTCTAGGGAGCTTGCAATACAATTTGTGTGCATATCAGGTAGAAATAAACGAGCGTTTCAAGTTTTAAGGCCACAAGAGAGTGGAGGTCTGTTGTTCAAGCTAGCAGAAGATACTTTGTAGATCACAGAATACCTTGGCTTTTCTTGTCGGAATTCACCATCTTTTAAAAGATCTTGTTACTCACCAACCTTCAAATGCCACATTTAACCCTACTATAAAGTTAAACCCAGTTAAACAAGAATAATCTGAAAATGGAAACTATTTTCCATGTCAGAGTGGTGCTTCTTTGCCTCTGTTACCTCCATAATATCCCTGCCACCAGCAACCAAAAGGAAGCAGCTGTTCTGAATATGTACAAACAAAAGAAGCTGTTACTATAGCAACCATAGAATCCTGTGGAAAAGCTCTCCCTTTAACACTAGCCAACCTCTCTTCTTTACCCCTCCTCCTTTTCCTTTCCCGCGCCAGCACAGACTGCCCTTGGACAGAAACGATACTTGGTGATTCGACATGGGGAACCAGAGCAAACACTACAGCCTGCATTTACACTTTCCAAGAGCTGGAAGACTTGCTCCTGGCTAAATCCTATGAAAAGGCTGCAGAACCTGACAACACTTATGAAGCACTTTGTTCCTTGATTCCCAACCCTTCCTTTATCCTCCTTTAAAAAAATGCTACTGGCTTCTCTCATTCATAACTTGATGAAGTAATGATATCTCTTTTACCTCTGCCTTGTTAGTTTTTCTCTATCCTATATCCATGTTCATGAGCCAAATGTGGCATTGCTTAATTAAGTCTGTGGATTTTGCTGATTCCAGAGTTGGTGTTGAATTGGATGGAAGATAGGGCAGTTTTGACTTCAGAGGTAAATGGATGATGCTAGATGATCGATGCTGTTGGGTTTTTTCCCTCCATGTGGTAAAACATAAAGGCACAATTTATAAAAATTAAACCCAGCTTCAGAAAATCTGTCCAAAACGATTACAATTTGAGGCCTTTCATTCCTGTTTTAATGTTTCCTCAAAGTTGTGTTTTGATTAATCAATAACATCTTTCACTTATTTTTTATGTCCTTTGATAGTCAGCCTTCAATTTACTAATTGCTTGTACTCCCAAATTAGTCTGTAAGTCAATCATTTAGGAACTTAAATTTGTTTTAAGTCAGTAATTTAAAACGTGGAACATATTTTCTTGTGGATACTATCCACTAACTACTCTGCTAACCCAAAACATGGCTATCTTGCTAACACAAATCAATTTATTTCATATTTCTCATAAATATTTTATCTTTGCTTGTGATGAAATTGTTTAATTTCAAAAGCATCACAAGCAGATTAAAATATTGTAGGATACCATTTGAGTTTTTCAATTTACAACATGGCACTTTATAAATAAGTCTTGTGATTCCACAATAACTTGAATGATGCTTTCTAACTGGGGCTAACCCTGGTAAAATTTGTTCATATTAATTTAAAATCCTGAATTAAAAACTAAGACATGGGTAATTGTCCTATTGATTATTAAATGTATTTTAATACTTTCATTAAAAAGAATATGAAGTATTCGCCCATGAATATACAGGTCAATGGGATATGATAAAACTGAGAAAAAGGCCCACTTATTTATGCAGTTATAGTATATAATAAAGACAGCCTTCTGTAGCTGTGGGAAAAGGTTGAGTTAATTATTAATGATGTGGGCACCATTTTAGCAGAATCTGGAGGAAAAAACAGATGTATACTTTAAATTTTACATCATAATTAATTCCAAATAGGTGAGTTAAATATAAACAATGAAACTCCAATAGCAGTAAAACTATGGGAGAAAGATGATGAGAGCACTGAAAAACCTCTTTCCACCTCTCAAGTTCAGGAAAAATAAAATGATTATATTTGGTGTTGATAAGGATGTGAGGACCAAGCTTTCATTTATTGTTTGTGGAAATATAAATTGGTAAAATTTCTATGAAGGTAAATTCTGATATAACTTTAAAATTTTTAAATGTATATACTGCTTGTTTTTTTATTTTTTAAATGTGCATACTCTTTAACTGAGTAAATTCACTTCTAGAAATGTGTCCTACAGGTACAATTAAACATACTAGGAATGACAGGAGTATGTACATGGTTATTCATTGCAGCAAAATATTAGAAATACTATTTATGCCCATGAATATGATATGGGTTAAATAAATTATTTTACATTCATTTTATAGGTAAATATGCTGCCATTATGAGTGAGAGATTGAGACAGAGAGAAAGGATGCTCTTCATAAACTCTTTATAAACTTATACGGAATAATCTCAAAGATAAATTGTTAAATTTTTTTAAAGCCAGAAAGGAACAATGTACAGAGCATTCTACTCTTTGTGTAGAAATAAAAATGATGTGTGTTTATGCGCGTGTGTGTGTGTGTGTGTGTGTGTAATGTGCTTAGAACATCTTTGGAAGGACACACAGAGCACAGATTCACTAGAAGCGTCAAAACTTCTCTGGAGAAGTAGCTCAGTTTCTGCATTACAGCTGAGAAAGAGACTTCATTTTATAACTTTTGTGTATGTTGAATTTTTACGATATTGCCCATACGAAAATCACTGGATGTAAAATGGTCTGAAAATGGTTGCTTTCTGATCTGTGCTGCTCAAATGTTTGGCAGAAAAATGGAAGACAACAGCATAGATGTAAAGAAAAATGACGACTAAAATAAATAGGAATCAAACAAACCGTTCTCCACTAATCAAGCTTTTTTGTTTTGTTTTGTTGTTGAGGAACTCCTTGAAGTTCTGATCACTTCTGGAATTTAGACTTGTCAAAAAATATTATGACAACAAAGGGGTGCTAGACAGACTTGAAACGTTAACAAAAGGGACTCTATTCCCATGTTTTAGACCTTCTTTTCACTGATAACTAGGTCTTTCACAAATTCACAAGCCCTTTCTTGTAGTTGGATTTTTGTTTTGTTAGCTTTTGCTTAACCTGTTGTTTCATGTCAAGGTACATATGCCAAATGTGAGCAACACTGACTAGTGCTGAAATTGAACTTCCCTGATCAATAAGGGGCACAGGTAATTTCAAGCCTTCTTTCCTTTGACACACACACACACACACACAAAACACACACACACATTTAAAAAGAAAATGAAGTATACAGGAAAGCAAAAACATGAAATGTTTTTTAGTAGTTAAAGTGGAGAAAGGGAGAAAATGAGTATGAATAGCAGAGCATTTGTTTTAAAACAAAAAAAAAAAGTTCTGCAATCCCAGCTACTCAGGAAGCTGAGGCAGGAGGATGGCTTGAGGCTAGGGGTTTGAGACCAGCCTGGGCAACGTAGTGAGACCCCATGTCTAAAAACAAATTATGTAAAAATTAGCTGGCTTGGTGGGGCATGGTCCCCGACACTTGGGAGGCTGAGGCAGGAGGATCATTTGAGCCCAAGAGTACAAGGCTGCCGTGAGCTATGATTGTACCACTGCACTCCAGCAGCCTGGGTAACAGAGTGAGACCCTATTTCAAAAAGAAAAATATGGAGAATTTTGTTATCAAGGTGAAGTAAAATTCATTCATTTATTGTATTTTGATCATATTCATTCTTCACACTTCACAAAATACAATAAATAAAATTCATTCATTTATTGTATTTTGATCATATTCATTCTTCACATTGAGCCAGCTCCATGAAAGACAGTAATATGACCACTTAAATTTGTAGTTATCACCCCTTCTATTAAATTCAATAAACATTTTTTGTTATCTTTTACAAACACTGCTTGTTAGGAGAACAGTATGGTGTCAACATAGTAAGACATACGCACCTCTAGTCCCTATGAAGAAAACCTTCAAGCACATAGCAAAGGACCTACCTATATTAGAAGCCCCACAGAATTGAAAGAATTGAAATCCATCGAGAAGAGTTGTTGCAGAGAGCAAGATTCAAAGTGTGAATACTCATCCTTGTCAGTCAGGGTTCTCACTCTTAAACACAATGTCAGAATTAAGCTGATGGTTATATTTAATATTTAGGCAAGAAGATACATGTGTATGCATTTTTGGACTTGTACCCATACCAGGATTCAATAAAGTATCATCTATTAGTGGAGTTTTGACATTTACATCTTCATTTCATTTTCCTTTTTCTGCACCCTGCAATCGGGCTTTCTTTTTCTTCCACCTTGTTCCCTGAAGAGTAAGTTTATGTTGAATGTTGATGTTAGTAGCAGCTTGATCTTCTGTTTTGTGCCTTCTTGTATTCTTTTTCCTCCTTCCTTACCCTTCTCCTGGTTATATCCAATACAATAAAGTCAGTGTAGATATTCATGTCAGCATTGTGACATTTTAATATTTTTAAAATTTGGTTTTATATCTCTGATGTTTATATGGCTATATATGTCTAACAATTTAAAAATATAACAGCTTTAAAAAATTATGTTGGCTAACCAAAATATGTTGGCTGAGCTCTCTTTGCCTATTTAAAGTAAATTTATTTTGGCTAGAGTAAATGTATGTATGATGCTTCATAACATACTAAAATATCATGAATTTGGGAAAATAAATTTAAAGTTGAAACTGCATCTGCTTAAAGATATTTATGTTTACATTGGATATTTTTACAAATGTCTTTAGCTTTTTAAAAATAACTCATGAATTGATTTTTTTAGGCATCTATATCTAAGCTTACATTGTTTATTCCCTGTCAGTTTTGATCTGGCTTTTGTACTTGAAGTAATCTGTAAAGAGTGATTATTTATGCTTGGACATAATTCTACTGGAAAAATAAGTCTATTCTATACATTTTAAAGAGGATTTATGTATCATTTTGCATTTCTAGTAGTTTCTAATAATGACCTAGAATAACATTGCTAGGTTACACTAGATTTGATCATCTTTAACAATCTTTAGATAATTGGGAAATTATACTGTCTATAAAATATTATGAAGGAGGCTACATGGAGAGAAGGCATATTTCCTTGGAAATGATTTCATTCTTAATCCATATATAAAATATGACCACCTTGTGCTTTGAATTTTTATGATCATGCTAGCCATAAAATCAAAGCATCATGGCTTCTTGTAGCTGCTGCTATTTCTCTTTTATAAAATGAAACTTTCAGAGACATCATACTGACTATTCATTTTCTACTTCCTGATTTGCAGTGCTCTGACATGAGATTTCCATGAAACCTTAAGGAATCGTACAGTTATGGTAATACACTATTGGGAAATATGTACCTATTTTTACGTGAAATATATAAGCAAGAGAAAAGCCAAATATTTGGACAGAAAGACGTACTAAAGAGGAACTTTAAAAACACTGCCTACTGATGTAAAATCTTTCCTTAGGGCAGATAAAAAAAAAAACCCTCACAAACACACATTTCACACACATAGACTCCTCTAGCATCTTTATTAAATTCCTCACATTGATTTGTTATGGTATTTGTCACATTGTTTAGACAAAGGCAAAAGAGCTAAATTTTTTAATCTCTGGAGGCTACTATAGTAGTTGACACATAGTAGGCACCAGATGAAAGAACGAATAAGCATAAGTACTATAAAAAACAAAACACATACACACACAGACACACACACACACACACACACACACACACACACACACACACACGCTGAAAATGCCTTCCTTCCAGATTAATTTTCTACTAGGTATTCCACCCAACTAAGACAGCATTACTAGCCCTTTAACTTCCCCTGGTCATTCGTTTCTCTTAACACAATTCCTATACCCCATTTCTCTCTCTGCAATTTGGTTGAATGTTTACTCTCTACGGATACATCAAGCTCTGGCCATCCTATTTTCTAACAATTTTGGAACTTTACTGATCCTTTTAAGTATCAGCATGGTGACAGAAACTAGAAAGAAGCACACTGTGTAACTTGCAGTGAGTAATTGGCAGTTTTAGATAGTGAAAGTCAACTGCATGTGGGTGCTATTTGCAATTAACAAACCATATCTACCTGGTATATCGTAAGTGGGAAGCAAATGGCATAGTAATAATTGATACAAATGGATATAGATACAGGACTTTTGGGTTCAAAACTCATCAATTGAATGATTTTAAAAATGTTTTAAATAATATTTGTAGTGTTTACTGAGTACTCGGAATGGTGCTTAATGAATCATGGCTCCTGTCTTAAAGGAGCATACATTCATTTATGAAACTAAATTTATACAGTTGAGACAAAGTTATAGAAATTTCAAGAAATTAGTCAGTTGGATGGAATCTTGGGGCATGATTGCTGAAATAAATGCTTATAGAAAAGTGGACAAAAATTAGAAGAGATAATCATAGTAGCAGTGATGGATCTCATAATCTCTATTCTAGCCATTGTATTATAAAATGCTTTCAAGATGACTTGATGAATGTGTTATTTTACTGGCTGAAGGTTCTTCCTCTTCAGTTTTAAAGAACTGCTTAAATAATTGTTTCTTAATTTCATAGAATATATTGATTACTTATTCTAGATGAAGCACAGATTAAGACTCATACCTCCCATGTTTACCTATACCTTTACAGTTTCCTAAGCATATTTACATTCTTTATATAATTTTATGTCTCACAACAATTTTTTAAGGTGGGCAGACAGGAGTTATTATAATTGTCATATAAAAATGAATATGAGGCATATACTGACACTATGACTAAAATCCAATTTTTATGCCTCCTCCGAAAATTCTTCAGATTCTCCCATTAAGGAGCTCAGACTTTCAAAACACAAACACCTGAGACATATAGACTGAGTTCTAAATGAGTGAAGTATACAATGCTGCTGGCGTTGAGAGGAACACCCCCAGTCACCCACTAAAGTTTGTGCCACAGGGTGGTCTTTATCAGTTTCACATCTGGTAATTAGATCAGAATGGATCTAAAATCCACAGTCTTTCTTCCCACTGCTCCCAAAATCATAATTCTTCTCTCCACATCTCCTTCATTCGCCCTCCCTGTCCCCAGTGTTAGGCTCTCTTTCCTTCCAACAAGATCTTTCATTAGCTCAAGTTATTTGCTGACAAGATGTTATAACAAAAGCATATATATATATATATATATATGTGTGTGTGTGTGTGTGTGTGTGTATATATATGTCTATATATGTGTATATATATGTCTATATATGTGTATATATATGTCTATATATGTGTATATATATGTCTATATATACACACATACACACACACATATGTATATATATAATATATATGTTATTTCTTGATCCCTTTGAAATAAATTGTACATTGTGCAGAAAAAAAAACAAACAAAAAAGTCATGAAAAAGGAAAGAAGATCTCTAGTCAGGGAAAATAAAATGAGTAGTTGGAGAAAAGCAGTGGAGAGAAAGACAAGATCTAGAGAAACGAGAAGGAAGCAGAAAGAAAGGGAGCCTTTGTATTCTTGAAAGTCAAAGAGAGCAACACTGAATGTTGGCTTCTCAATTCCTCCGCCCATTCCTGAGGGACTCGCCTTTACTATCTTTCCCTTCTTTGGAGATTCAGCAACTCAACTCAAATTAGCTTAAGAGAGAAAAAAGTTGAGACTTATTAGGAGAATGGGAAATATCAGAATTAAAGGAATATTTAACAATCAAACTCTAGGAAGGGGAGAGGTTCTGGCATAGCTGAGAAGCAGCTGGATCTATAGACTCAAATACCACCATCCACTCTTATCGAATCCCTCATCTGTGCTTCTCTTTGTATGATGCACCTCACACTCTTAGGCAGATTTCTTCCCACTGTTAGAAAGTGATAGGTAAACATGGCCAAATTAAAATTAGACTGCCTGACTTAGATAAGAGCACTATGACTTAGTTGCACTAAGAATTGGACATTGACTCTAACCTACAGTTTCCTCATCTGTAACATGTGGTGTATAATGATAGAGTTGCTGTTAAATGTTTAAAGTGCTTAGTAGAATGTCTGAACTTAATAAATGTGGACCGTTGTTGCTGTAATCGAATCAGATATTTTGACTTTGGGGAACTTTTTTTCATAGTGCTGTCACCAGACAGAGACTCTCTTTCTTTAATTACAGTTTGAAAACAACTTGAACAACTTGAGAAAGCCTCTGATAATCTCATCATATGTTCAGGTTGTAAGGACATAGGGACATTGAAACTCCAAGCTTGAAGTCAGAAGAAGAAAGATATTTCCAGAGGAAAAGGTGGAAATGTTGCTAAGCCAACCAAGCAATAGATACTCACTATAGATATCAGCAAAATCTATTCAATGCCTACAATAGAACTCCCTCACTTAAGCTTCCTTGAGTAGCTTTCTAATCAATTCCTTGATATAGACAGGGATATAAATGTAGGGGGAAACGTGGATGAAGCAAAAATATTAACATTCAATATGTGTCATATGACCAAAAGAGAATTGTGTTACTAGTTTTTACAGAATTATAAAAACAAGCTTATTTTTGCCGTAATTTATCAACCTGACTCTTAGGTAGAACATTTTGAAAAGGCATTCATAAACTTAGAAATCACAGCCAAGCAACTAGAATGATAGAGCAATTGTAATTAGTTGCTATTCTACACATAAATAATGTATTGTTCATAAGTGAAAGAATAATACCTGGTGCGGATCTTTCTAAGGAAGTTTTGTTAGAATGCATTATCTACAGAAATCTTAAGTGTGCTGTTCAAAAGACCGTATTTAGGTATTCAATAAAGCATATATTTTAGAGGGAAAATCATTTTAGAGCAGATGCTGCAATGAAATAAAATATTGAAGCCAAGCTTATTTGTATGCATACCAACACTAAACATTTCTGGTGTAATTAGGTTTAAAGACAAGTGATTCACTACCTTTGATCGCATTAAGAATACTAGTATATGGCTCAGAAGATACTATTTAGAGGAGTAATGAGAAGGGGACCATTAATGTTACTTCACTCAATAAAAATTTATAGTATTTTGGACTTTTAACAATAACTAAGTGATTATACTCTTAAAACCTACAAGGCATAGACATTAAGGGGATACAGAATTATTGCATGGATCCCCTAAATTTACAGGAGAAACAAGCATATCTGAAGATTGAATAAATAACATGTCTTGCACACATGGTGATTTTTTTCAAATACAAAGAGAAGTTTATTGAGATTTATAAAAATGTAAATTAATTTAAAATATTTTCTGAATAATGGTTTGTGACAACTAATTTCCTGTTTAACCAATGTATGTCAGAGCAAAGTATTGTTTTTCTACTTGAGACTTTTAAAAAAAAATTCTGCAAGGTGGTTACTAAACTAGAAAATGTTTGAATCCCCTGCGTTAGATTTCCACTGAACATGTCACGTTTCAAACTATGTCAAAGTGTTTTTGAAGATAAATAAGTATTCTAGCTAGCTATCATAAGCTACACAAATTCATAGCATTAAGAAATTATGTGCCACATACCGTACACTTGGTTAACATAGTGAAAATACTAAGGCTTTTCCACTTAAGTGACGTTATTATCTTTCATTTTCAGTAAACACACTCTATGTAAAGTTATTACATATTCTTCAGAACTTTGTATCTTTTGAATGTTTTAATAAGTGGGACTCTGAAGGCAATTTTTGGCAATTTTTGCAAAGTTGAGAACAATTAGTGGGAGCAAATACACATTATCATCTAGAAAGTAATTATTAATTTTTGACATTTACATTGTTTCAAAAATTCTCTCATTTTAAAAATTCCAAAAGTTTTTGTTCTCTGGAGTTTTTTTCTTTTCCTTTTCTTTCCTCTCTTCCTCTGTTCTTTCTTTTTTCCTTCCTGCCTTGCTGCCTACCTGTCCTCATGTTCTTCCTTCTTTCCCTCCCTCCCTCTCTCCTTCATTTGGTCCTCAATCTAATCACACCTAGCTTGCAGCTGATTTCCAATCAACATCAGCGATAGATCTAAGAGCAATCATTGTGACATGCCCTTACTATTCTTGAGTTGTAGAGACCCCAGGAAATTGTAGAGACCTCGTTCAAGAAATTGGGCTGAGAAACCTTGATAGGGTTAATCCATTGTGATCACCACTGAAAATGCACCGTGATTTGCCCTAGGGATCTACTTGAAAGATGACCTTTCTGCTGTCAAGTTTACTTCCTCAGTGCTGGGCTGAGCTATTCTCCCCAGACTCCAATGATAACATGCAGCTGTTAGTCCCTAGGCGAGGTACCACTTCTTAGGACCTGTGTGAGGCAAGGTTGCAGGTCTCCACCACTAACAGAGGACAATCCAATTTACTTCTCTGGCTTGGGCCTCTTGCCTTTCAATCCAGAAGTCTCAAGGTCTCTAGTCTATTCTTTATGTAGGGTACAGTTAACTATTCCCTTCACAGATCTACATTTTTATAAACAAAAAATTGTTACTCCTGGAGGTGAAAGAAACCCAGGCCCAATCTTTAGCTACCCATCTGGGAAAGAGTGGAAAGTACCTCTCCTTCTTTCGTGAGGAGTCAAAAATTTCTCAGGTCATTCTTTAACAAGGAATTTTCATTAGATCAACCAATTACACTATATTTTAATATTATTTATATCATCCTTTGTATCCTCAAATAATAAGCGATTTTTCCTTCATATTTCCTTGGCCTCAAAATGTGAACCCTTAAATGTCCTCGTGTGCATAGCAAATCATGAGACTTCAAACCTTAGCTAAAAGGCAGTAAAGTTGTTATTGCTTATTTGCTTTTAATTTTTATTGAAACTTGTGTAAATTGACTCACACTTTAAGTAGACAAGGCAAACCTATAAGAGGATTCAATGGTAAAGCTTTTGGTGTAGGAAATAATTTCTACTGAATGTAATGCTTTATCAGATTTGCTTGATTATATACTGGTTTCTAAAAACAATACAACTATGGGTATATACAAATACGTATATATATATGTATATGTAGATACGTAAATGTAGATACTTATATACGTATATATGTATATATATACTCATAGTTATATTGTTTATATACATATAAACAATATATGTGTGTAGGTATATACACACACACAAACACACATACATACAAACTTTAAGTTACTTTTTAAAGCAAGAGTTTCTTCAACATTTTTGGCTTTCTGTTTATACAAAAAATAAATGATGTTTCAGTTTGACTAAAGAATATATCCTCCAATAACGATATAGCCTGGCTGCTTATACTGGGTCCTGCCCAATGTTTATATCTGCCCAGGATCTCAGGGAACTCTCATCCCCTCCAGAGAACTTTCCCTGACTTTCCTCTCAGTTCAAGGTCTAGGTATCATGTTTTTCCTAGAACAAACTCATTAAACACATCCACTTTTTCTTCAACATATATTTACTCAGCTCTTGCTACGTTTTAGCGACAACAGATCCCATGGAAACAACAGAGAAGAAATAAGTTGTTTTTACTTTTCTCCTCATAACCGGTGTTAGACCATATCTGCATATAAAATCTCCTTTAAGAGTTGATATAAACCTACTATTACTCATAGTACTCACTCCAGCTTTGGTTCTGCCCAAGTACAGTGAGCTTATTGAGAATAATAAGTTGTGCATGGTAGTAACTCATATGAATTGGATGGCTGTGCATATGAAAATATGGCACTCAATGGCAGTCTTTATTGAAAAAACTAGATAACTTGACCATAATTGTCCCAAGAAACAAGACATTCATCTGCAATTTATTTGCACTCACTAAGCATGCCCTGGTTATTGTCTTGTGAGAAATCCAAGGTCTGATATGATGTACTCCCAGGATAGAGGGGTAAATTTTTTTTCATGTCATTCTCTATAGCATGATTATGAACTTGAAGAAATAAGTATCTGTGCATGGCGGTTCCTTTATCTAGAAATTTTGGTAACTGAGATATCTTTGTGGTCAAACATTTCTAAGGATATACATATTTTTTTATGGGGATTACAGGGAGAAATGGCTAACCCTATAATCATTCTTGGGAGATTTTGTTTTGTTTTGTATTTCTCACCAGATTTGAATTTTGGCAAAAAAGCTATATTATTTCATCAGGAATCTGATTAAGACTGCAATTTTGAAAAGGGAAAAATTCATTAAATAGACTAATGGAGGAACCTGAAGGGTAGTCAGTAAAAGCAGCTGCTTTTTCAATACATGTTGGGAGATTTGTCTGGGAGCCTCTCTTCCAAATGATACTATTTCAATCATGCCTAACATTTAAATCTCTAAACACTGATATTCCCATTTTAATTTTAGCTGGCACCAGAAGGAAATGGTAAAACAGCAGATGATTACCTCAGTACTTTATTCCACATTTTTTAACAGCTTTACAGATTCAAATGAAAAATAATAATCTAAAAATGAAAAATGCACAACTAAAATTAAACATAGAAAAAATATTTTTAAACCAAGAGATTTTTTTTCCTTGTAACCTCCCAAATGGTGGAAAGTAAATTTCACAGTGAAATGTACACAGGACTTAATTTTACCACGGTTATATTTTGATGACTAACTTAGGCTTTAAAAAATTGATATAGATTCAGGCCCTATTAATTTAAATTTTGTGATTATTTAGCTAAAGGATTAATTGATGTCTGTTTTTGAATTTGTGTCATCTAAAAGCAAATCTCACTTTAGAAACACCCTGTCTATAAGTTAAATTGTCCTTTAAAGCGAATCTTCTAAATCTTTTAATTTAGTTTAATTAGCAATTTCAGGGCCAGGCACAGTGGCTCACACCTGTAATCTCAGCACTTTGGGAGGCCAAGGCAAGAGGATGGCTTGAGCCCAGGAGCTTTAGACTATCTTGGGCAACATGGACCTCATCTTTCTTTTTTTTTTTTTTGGCACTATTCTTTATTATTATTATTATTATTATTATACTTTTAGTTTTAGGGTACATGTGCACAATGTGCAGGTTTGTTACATATGTATCCATGTGCCATGTTGGTGCGCTGCACCCATTAACTCGTCATTCATTCAGCATTAGGTATATCTCCTAATGCTGTCCCTCCCCCCTCCCCCCACCCCACAACAGTGTGATGTTCCCCTTCCTGTGTTCAAGTGTTCTCATTGTTCAATTGCTACCTATGAGTGAGAACATGCAGTGTTTGGTATTTTGTCCTTGTGATAGTTTACTGAGAATGATGGTTTCCAGTTTCATCCATGTCCCTACAAAGGACATGAACTCATCATTTTTTATGGCTACATAGTATTCCATGGTGTATATGTGCCACATTTTCTTAATCCAGTCTATCGTTGTTGGACATTTGGGTTGGTTCCAAGTCTTTGCTATTGTGAATAGTGCTGCAGTAAACATACGTGTGCATGTGTCTTTATAGCAGCATGATTTATAGTCCTTTGGATATATACCCAGTAATGGGATGGTTGGGTCAAATGGTATTTCTAGTTCTAGATCCCTGAGGAATCGCCACACTGACTTCCACAATGGTTGAACTAGTTTACAGTCCCACCAACAGTGTAAAAGTGTTCCTATTTCTCCACATCCTCTCCAGCACCTGTTGTTTCCTGACTTTTTAATGATGGCCATTCTAACTGGTGTGAGATGGTCTCTCATTGTAGTTTTGATTTGCATTTCTCTGATGGCCAGTGATGGTGAGCATTTTTTCATGTGTCTTTTGGCTGAATAAATGTCTTCTTTTGAGAAGTGTCTGTTCATATCCTTCGCCCAGTTGTTGATGGGGTTGTTTGTTTTTTTTCTTGTAAATTTGTTTGAGTTCATTGTAGATTCTGGATATTAGCCCTTTGTCAGATGAGTAGATTGCAAAAATTTTCTCCCATTTTGTAGGTTGCCTGCTCACTCTGATGGTAGTTTCTTTTGCTGTGCAGAAGCTCTTTAGTTTAATTAGATCCCATTTGTCAATTTTGGCTTTTGTTGCCATTGCTTTTGGTGTTTTAGACATGAAGTCCTTGCCCATGCCTGTGTCCTGAATGATATTGCCTAGGTTTTCTTCTAGGGTTTTTCTGGTTTTAGGTCTAACATGTAAGTCGTTGATCCATCTTGAATTAATTTTTGTATAAGGTGTAAGGAAGGGATCCAGTTTCAGCTTTCTACATATGGCTAGCCAGTTTTCCCAGCACCATTTATTAAATAGGGAATCCTTTCCCCATTTCTTGTTTTTGCTAGGTTTGTCAAAGATCAGATAGTTGTAGATATGTGGCATTATTTCTGAGGGCTCTGTTCTGATCCATTGATCTATGTCTCTGTTGTGGTACCAGTACCATGCTGTTTTGGTTACTGTAGCCTTGTAGTATAGTTTGAAGTCAGGTAGTGTGATGCCTCCAGCTTTGTTCTTTTGGCTTAGGATTGACTTGGTGATGCGGGCTCTTTTTCGGTTCCATATGAACTTTAAAGTATTTTTTTCCAATTCTGTGAAGAAAGTCATTGGTAGCTTGATGGGGATGGCATTGAATCTATAAATTACCTTGGGCAGTATGGCCATTTTCACAATATTGATTCTTCCAACCCATGAGCATGGAATGTTCTTCCATTTGTTTGTATCCTCTTTTATTTCATTGAGCAGTGGTTTGTAGTTCTCCTTGAAGAGGTCTTTCACGTCCCTTGTAAGTTGGATTCCTAGGTATTTTATTCTCTTTGAAGCAATTGTGAATGGGAGTTCACTCATGATTTGGCTCTCTGTTTGTCTGTGATTGGTGTACAAGAATGCTTGTGATTTTTGTACATTGATTTTGTATCCTGAGATTTTGCTGAAATTGCTTATCAGCTTAAGGAGATTTTGGGCTGAGACAATGGGGTTTTCTAGATATACAATCATATCATCTGCAAATAGGGACAATTTGACTTCCTCTTTTCCTAATTGAATACCCTTTATTTCCTTCTCCTGCCTGATTGCCCTGGCCAGAACTTCCAGCACTATGTTGAATAGGAGTGGTGAGAGAGGGCATCCCTGTCTTGTGCCAGTTTTCAAAGGGAATGCTTCCAGTTTTTGCCCATTCAGTATGATATTGGCTGTAGACTTCATCTTTCTAAAAAATAAACAAAATTAACCAGGCATGGTGGCAGGTCCCTGTAGTCCCAGCTATTCAGGAAGCTGAGGTGGAAGGATCCCCTGAGCCTGAGAGTTCAAGGCTGCAGTGAGCTGAATGTGCCACTGCAGTGCCTGGGTGACAGAGCGAGATTCTGTCTCTAAAGTAGAAATAAAAACAAGTTTAAATGGAAGCAAAAGAGTTGAAATTTTCCTCAGATGTAATATAAAGTAATTGGGAGAAGTGTCACATCAACAGCATTAATGAAGAGTCTAATATATGGCAGAAGTTGTCCTAGGTCCTGGGTATAGCAGCCATTCCAGTCATAGAGTTTACATTCAAACCTATGACCTTAACTAGAATTGTAACATTGGTACATCATTCAACCTCTTTTGGTTGTTTCTGCAAGTAAGACTGACCTCTTGTTTAGCTCATACTATTAAAATATTGCTTTAATTTGAATGAAAAATTTATACAATTATATCAGTCTCTTGATGTTTACTGAATAATAAAACTAATATGTCTTTTTTATGTTTATTTTATAACTCACTTATGATGATTAAGTTATGAAAACTCAAAAACAGAATTTTAGTCAACATAGAGTAGAACCCTTGAAATGTGAAACGTTGAATTAAAAATATCACTTGTTTCTCTTTATTTCTCTTAACTTAGTATTTTGATAATACTAAGATCTTAATATACCTAATTCAACCACAATAAAGCAGATATAAATAAGACTATCTCTCTGGTTGAGTATACACCACTTCTAGATTTCTTCCTCATTTTAATTTAGATATACCAAGTATATGCCAATGATTTTTTTTTCCAAAATATATGTTGACTACAGCTCATCTCCCAGGTTCTACCCTCAGCCCCCTTCAGTCTATTCCCCACAGGAGCCAGAGGGATCCCCTGAAGATATAAAAAGTATGATGTTGCTACCTCAAATACCCCCCAAAGCCTTCTCCTCACTTAAGAACAAAATCCCGGGCACGACATGGTGGCTCAGAGTATTTCATGTCATAACATACATAATATGGTAAATGTTTTCATAATTCAATAATGAAACAATAGTATCTGTCCAAATATTTCTGTATTGGATTGAAATTGTTATCATACTTTAAAGTAGGTATACTATACTTCCTTCAACTTTTGTTTTGCTAAGAGCTATTCAATGTGAACATCTTTAAAATAAAGTCCACGATCACACAGTGTCACACAAGGATTCTAACTAAACACTCCTGAGTGAAACATGTAGGTAAACAAACTACATTAAATAAAGAAAATTGATAAACTTTTAGATTTTGTTTTCTTTTGTTTTGTTTTTGAGATGGAGTCTTGCTCTGTTGCCCAGTCTGGAGTGCAATGACATGATCTCAGCTCACCACAACCTCTGCCACCTGGGTTCAAGCGATTTTCCTGCCTCAACCTCCCAAGTAGCTAGGATTACAGGTACCCACCACCAAACCTGGCTAATTTTTTTTGTATTTTTAGTAGAGATGGAGTTTCTCCATGTTGGTCAGGCTGGTATAGATCTTCTGACCTCAGGTAATCCACCCGCCTCAGCCTCCCAAAGTGCTAGGATTACAGGTGTGAGCCACTGTGCCTGGCCGATTTTTTTTTTTTTAATGTAACAAGTACATATTTTAACGTCAACCATATAGAAAAGATCCTCTGTTCTAAGGAAATAAAATAAATTCTTTTAGAAAAAGTGTTAATTTTTGTTGCTGTTGTTCTAGAGAAAAAAGTGTCAGAGAATCTTAAATAGGAAAAATGCTATAAAGTAGGAAGCTTTGTATTTCTGGGAAGAGTGTTATTGTGGCAGTTATTAGATTCACAACAGAATAGTTGATTCCAGCCCAGTGTAGACTTAGTGACAGGAAATTCATATATTTATTTTAGACCAAAATTAATTCCTTGCAAAGTTACTCTTGTTCTAAGCACTCCACAAAAGCTGCTTTCTCAACAGTCTCCAAAAGTTTGCTAAGTCCTAAACACAGTGGCTTCTTCATAATTCATTTTTTTCTTTGCATTTTATTGCTTTGGATAAAAGGACATTACTTCCTGCTGGTTTTACTTTTCTCTGTCTCCTTTTCTAGCTGATTTTTAAAACCCATCTCTTAAATCTCATACTCTCTTAAAAGTCAATGTAAGTTCCCCAAGTTTCTGTTCCTGGACTTGCTCCTATGGTCTTCTTTCAACAATTGCATTTTTTTTCTCTGTAATTTATAAATATACAGACCCAACCCTGGTTTTTTACCTGCTACCTGGATGTCTCCACATTGAAATCCTACTAATACCTCAATCTCTCTTCCTGCTGAAAACCGCACTAGTTATTTTAACTATTTTCTTTCAAATCTTTTGCTTGCTCATTCATTAATTTTTGCTAGAAATCTTAATTTTCTTTTTACAATTTTTATACCCTCCCTATTCCTTCTTATAAAAGTAATTGCCAAAGTTGTCGATTCACTCTCTGTGATGTCTTTCTTTTTCGTTCTCTTTCCATTTTTCCTTTTCTCATTTCTACTACTCTTGTATAGTTTCAGACTGCTGCCTCTTGACCTATTGCAGTAATCTCCTTTCTCCCCTCTCTGTTTTCAGTTTCTTCCTTCTCAAATTCACCCTTTGTTATTACGAAAGTCATTGTGTTGGTTTGGCATTATGCACTCTGGGAAATAAAAGGCTATTTCTAAGGATATTATAGTGGAAGTAACAAATATCATCATCATTTAATAAACTATATTATTCTCTTGTATCTGGATAGTGTTTTATCTTGTTCAAAATGCTTTTATATTCATAATTCATATACATTATTGTAAATATTAAAATATTGTTATAATATTTAATCAAGCTTAAAATGGGAAAATATAAATGATCAACTTATAAACCATGTGAGCTACTAATCTGCAAATAGATCCTTTACGACTTGACTACTTATCAATTATGAGTTTTTAAGAGAAAGAGAAAGCAAAAAGAGTAATTAAACAGGAAAGGGAAATAATTCTTGAACCTAAGTCATTCATCTAGGAAATCTTACTAGCAAAGAAGGGTGAGCAGCTTGTTCCAAACTAATCTAAATATTATAAAATGAAATAATCCTATATGTGGCAACTCCTCTAGGATCCCAACAGAGAGATTATAGAATTAAAGTTTTTAGTTCCAACAGAACTGACTCCAACTAACATAAACAAGAAATTATTGAAAAAAAATATGAGGCATTCTCCAACCTGAGTTGTTGGATTCACTTTAGCACCACCATTAGGATAGGATAGAATAGAACACTGAGAATTTTCAGCCTCTTTGCCATCTGCTCAGAATTTTTTCTCATGATTCAGATTCCAGAGAGCGGGCATCTGAATGGCCTGGTTTAAGTCCTAATTCATAATCTATCTCATAAGCTTCTGTGAAATTATAAGGTATATTTTAAATATAGAAAATAATTATGCCAAAATTGTGTATGCATCCATTTCTGTAGGAGATTGAAATTATATGTGAGTATCTTCCACATCAAACTAGGCCAAATTAAACAAGCAAAAAAATAGTGCGAGGAATATTTGGGATGACACAAGAGAATAAATATCAAAACTACCCAGCAAATGTTATCCATTCTCACGATTAGCAAACGAGTAAGAAACAAAGATAGGGTCAAATTATAAGCAATTTTAAAATTTAGGGTTTCCTCTTAATTTTTAAATTATTTTTGATGAAGTTCAAATATTTTCTTTAGGAATCAAACTAGGATTGATTATTATTACTCAGGGGTTCTTTCTTTCTTTCTTTCTTTCTTTTTTTTTCTTTTTCTGAGATGGAGTCTTGCTCTTTTGCCTAGGCTGGAGTGCAATGGCACGATCTCGGCTCACTGCAACCTCTGCCTCCTGGGTTCAAGCAATTCTACTTGTCTCAGCCTCCTGAATAGCTGAGATTACAAGGCACACACCATCACACCCGGCTAATTTTTGTTGTTTTAGTAGAGATGGGGTTTCACCATGTTGTCCAGGCTGGTCTTGAACTCCTGACCTCAAGTGATCTGCCTGCCTCGGCCTCCCGAAGTGCTAGGATTACAGGTGTGAGCCACTGCACCTGGCAGGGGTTCTTAATCTTCTGTTGTGCCGTGTGTGCCTCTTTGACATTCTGGTGAAGGCTTTCAAGCCAAACTTAGAATAAATTTTTAAATCCAAAAAAAAAATTCATAGGAAATGAATTGATTTAATTAAATAAATAGTTAAATGATTTTCAAAATATGATATTATATTTATGAAACATAAATAAGTTTGCTTCTTCGGTAACACATTAAATAAGAAAATCTAAGGTAATGATTTCAAAGAAATGACATGTATCAATAATGGTTTGGGATATCTACAACATTGTAGTTGATATAAAGCTATGTTTATTTTCTATTGGCAACAAAGTGGTAGAAATTTTTAATGTTCTTGAGCTAAAAATTTTTTCCTTCCAAATTAATGGACCCACTGAACCACAGTTAAGTCTCTGACCTAGGCTAATTTCAAAGTATGACCCTGTCTGAACATAGAAAAAGTATTTAGATGACTTCTGCTTATTTTATCCCTATGTTTTCACCTGAAAAATTACTTTTATTTAAACATTGATGAGAAAATCATTAGACAAAAATAAGGAAGTCATTAACTGCCTTGTATTTTAAAAAAATGCAAGCTACATAGTGGAAAACAAGCAAATACTTGAGAAAACAAACAAAATATTTTTTCTTGAAAATCACTAGAAATTTTATTCTAGGGTTAAAAATGTTATTTTTTTCTTTCTGCTGGAAAATTCAGTGAGTTATAGAGGTACATTCTTTTTAATATTTTTGAGATAATATTTCATATCATGAATTATTTGTACAATCAACCTTCATCGTAGGCAAATATAACATCAGTTAAATAGAATAATGTTTACTGTGATGTACAAAATACAAATTATGGCAAAAAGGTGACAGTAGGAGAAAAGCTAGTGTGGAATTTAATATAAGCAGAAAAAGGTAAATTAGTAAATTACTTCTTTAATTTATTGTATTTGCCCTTTTTAAACAACATTCTTCTAGTAGAACAATGTATAATAATATAGTACTTTGGTGAAAAATAACTTTGCTTTATAAAGCACAGCCTGAATTTCTACTTTTATTTTAATCCATTCTTGGAAAAACATGAATAACTTCCTCTTAAGGGAAAGGTTAAATATAATGTTATATGAGATAAGAAACCCAAGATATCCAGAAATCTGATCAGCCTAAGTATCATACCAATGGACTCCTATGCTGAGACCATGCTATGCTTGTAAGAGTGCTGGGGGAAGAATCATGCTCAGGAAGGCCGGGCGCGGTGGCTCAAGCCTGTAACCCTAGCACTTTGGGAGGCCGAGGTGGGCGGATCACGAGGTCAGGAGTTCGAGACCATCCTGGCCAACATAGTGAAACCCTGTCTCTACTAAAAATACAAAAAAATTAGCAGGGCATGGTGGGGGGCGCCTGTAGTCCCAGCTACTCGGAAGACTGAGGCAGGAGAATGGCGTGAACCCGGGAGGTGGAGTTTGCAGTGAGCCGAGATGGTGCCACTGCACTCCAGCCTGGGGGACAGAGCCAGACTCTGTCTCAAAAAAAAAAAAAAAAAAAAAAAGAATCATGCTCAGGAAATAGTCGGTTGTTGTTGTCTTGGTTTTTTTAACTTGGCCTAGAAGTTGAATATAAGGGAAGTAGTCTTGGCAAATTCAGAAGGGGAAAGAAAGCCAGTTAAATTTTAAAACTGGAGAATTGAAAATAAGTATTTATTATAATATGAAAAATGAAGTACAGATATTCAATGAGGTTTCTTCAGATACTGGATTTTCCATATAAATATTGAGAGGCATAACTTTCTTCCCCTCTTGTTCCCATGTGTGAGAATTTGAACAAAAATAATTCCAAGGCGACACATTCTTCCATGTACCCAAAAAACCTGAGTCAAACACAATTTAAATACTTTTGAAAATTACATAAATCAAACTGTCTTACAATGTTAAATATATCTATTAACTTACCCTTTAACTTTTATAAATGGCTTAATGTAATTCTTATACCTCTGTAAATTATCTGTATAATAGGTGTATCATGTAAGTTCATTAATTAAATATAACCTTAACTTGGAAAATGTTTTATAATTTATATTAATTCTTTTGCACACACTTTATGGGTTATGTTAATTATCTGAATCCTAAAACCATTTTATTCATTTTAACATGAAGCTGATGCAGTTCTAAAATCATGTTATTCTTTAAGTCTATCCAGAATTGCTAAGTCTTTTATTTCTTTTACTACACAGTATACGCTAAAATTTACCCAGTTTTTTTTTTTTTTTTTAATTTTTGCTCCCATGATTTTCTTCTTCTCTGTGAGACTAAAAGTTAAGTTATAGGGCCTTCTCTGTGCTTTCTGTCTCCCTTCAGGGCACAGCAAAGCTGTTGTTGACTTTCTCTGTAAGTCATTAATCCATTGCTACCTTCTTGATAGGCACCACCTTGAAGCCAACACCGATGTGTGTTCTGTGGACTCCTTGGCTTTGCAAAGGCTGATTTTCTGTCACTAATGATTTTAAAGTTTTCATCCTTATCTCCTCTATGTTAATGTGTTGAATCCAGAGTTGTCATTCCTTTTAATTAATCTGATTAAACTTCCTAGGCTATATAAGTCCCGAGTGTAAGTTTTATGTTTGAAATCAGAGAAGCCCCACTTTTCAGGTCTTTTCAGGTTGTTAGTAGAATAAAATTAAGTTTACTCATTAAAAAGATTTACCTATTCCTATTATAGAATTTATTTCATTTTACCTTCATGTTTTACCCAACTCTCAGCAGGAATGTTCTTTTCCTTTCATTCAATTCTTATTATCATCTTTAAATTTTAATCATTTCTATGCTATGCATTCTTTTAACACCCATAAAGACGTGCTATACTCTATGAATTTGCCCTTGAAATATATTGCTTTTGGTATTATCTGTCATGTACTTCCTGCCCAACTATAATTCAAGTGTGTTGGAGATTGACTAACTTGAGGATTGGCTAACTCCTTCAATCTTTGGTCAAACGTCAGCTACTTAACATAATTTACAATTTAAAATTATTTGTTACCCCCTTCCCCAACACTTGTCATTGCCACATTCCTGAACCCCTTAGTCTGCTGAATATTTTACACATTACTTCCATAACATGTTATATAATTTACTTATGTATTATTTTTATTATGTTGTTGTTTACAGCCTGAATTAGATCATAAGCCCCACAAGAGCAGAGATTTTTGTTTATTTTGATCACTAATGTATTCTGTGACTCTAGAAGAGTATCTAATATTTAATTTGTGCTCCAGAAATGGTTATTGAATGAATAGTATCTATTGTCTGCTTTGTATCCCATTTCCATGTTCCTTAACATTTAGTGCAGTGTGTTTAAAAACAAGGCGATCAAAAGTCCTAACTGGGTAGATCTCCAGTCCAAAGAAAGAGCAAAAGAGAGAGAAAGAAAGAAAGGAAAGCAGAGGAAAAGAGAAGAAAGGGGCGGAAAATGGAGGGGAGGGGAGGGGAGGCAAAGGAAGGGAAAAAGGAAAGAAATATAACCACTTTGTTCTCAGTCCTAAAAGTTTAGAATATGTACTTGCTTCTGAAAACTCTTCAGAGAAATTCTCAGGAACTGAGATATTGTCTTCTGTGCTTTTCAGTGCAAAAGAGAGGAAGGAAGGAAGGAAGGAAGGAAGGAAGGAAGGAAGGAGGGGAGGGGAGGGGAGGGGAGGGGAGGGGAAAGGATTAAAGATATGTCTGTTAGGTTTGGCTCTGTGGAATATTGCTTTGTTAGTTTCACATCTCCTTTGTTCGTGGTCATCATCTCCATAATCTTTAGAGTCATTGGAAAGTTATTACAGAAGAGAACAGCAACTTGTAAACTAATATCAGAAGATTCATTCCATTCTGTCTGGCAAACTTAAATTTTGGCAGAATAAACAATTATAAGGAAGGAAAATAATGTCTATTAGCCAGCTGAATCAGCTGAATCAATAAGACTACTACATTTAGATAATCTTAATGCACGAGGAGTCTTCTATTTTCATTTCATCTTTAGTGCCTTGGCATAGGTATTTTATATTCCACAGGTACACACACAAAAAATTGTTCATCAAACAGCTTGACTAGGCACTGAAAAATGAGAAACTAAATGAATCTAGATAAGGGCATAAAAACTTAGTCCATCTCATCTCAGTGAAAGAACTATTGTTCTAGATGAAAAATACGTGAAACACGAAAAATTCAACCTGGATATCACTTGGTAGCATATGGAATTTTAAAACGACAGTGAAGACACTTAAGACACATACACAGAAGCCATTAAGAAAACCCTATGGTACGAAGAGTTCTATATTGTGTTCTGGGTACCCCACAGGATTTCCCCAAGGGCTATGAAATAATGAAGTCCCAAGAGTATTTGCATTTCCCTTGTGCAAGTAAGTCTACATAAACCATGTTTAGTGTTTAGTGCTTTTTAAAGACTTTTCATTGTAAAATATTCTTATTTATCTCCAAAGATTATAATTTCAAAGTTCACCATTAGCTTTGACGCTCAGGTAACCATTTCTGTAAACCATAAAGGGGCTGTAAACCATAAAGGGGCTGCCAAGAAAGCCAAGAATAAAAAATCAGAATAAGTATTTGCTCATAGTGAAGGTAGACACTTTATAGACATTTGTGCATCTTCTTTCTGGACCACTGTAGAAAGTACTGTAAGTAGTTCTTATGAGACACTGGGTCATGATATGAAACATTTTTCCTTTAAAAAATGTTATATAAGTATTGGGTGCATATGAGTATCAAGAATCCCATTCTACAATAGAAGTCATAACATCAAACTACCTGGTTAGTTTTGCTAGCTTTCATTCGCAGTGTGCTCCATTTTATAGGAAGCCTTTAAATTCAATTTATCTGGTAGAGTGATTTCAATTAGCAAGCCAGTCTACCCTCTTGAACTAGACTATTGGGTGGAATATTGAGTTCAGTTCTGCCTACACATTCGCTGTCACTCCACAAAATCCCAGCTGTTCAACTCACACCCAACTAGAATGTACAAACAACACTTTTTAAACACATCAACAAGAAGCAATAAAAACATAACCACTTGTTCTCAGTAGTAAAAGTATAGAATATGTACTTGCTTCTGAAAACACTTGGAAATAATTCCCAAGAAATGAGATACTGCCTTCTGTCCTTTTCAGTGCTAACGGATCAAAGTTCTTGATGATTTCTTTTATTATTTTTAACTCTCACTGTTGTTAAACCCTCAAAACCTAACCCCCATTTAAATAAAGCTTCTTTTTAAGATTCACAGTTTTCTTACTCATTCAACTGCTGTTCACACCAGATGGCTTTTTTGCTACCATATTTTTAAGACTTTTTTTCTTATCTCTTCATCCAGCTCCTTCTCCATTCAGTGGAATACTCAGTCTGCTACAGTCTGGAGTTGAAGTTTAAAATTCTGAAAATCAATGCATTAAGAATATTTTATAGGCAGTTTTTGTGTCTTTATCCAACAAAGTGATTAAGAATTTTCATACTTTTTTCTTCTTTGCTACTTTGACTCCTTTATCACTTTCATGTGGACAGAAAAATCTAGATTTTTAATTATCAGTGGCTAAAAGGATCATTTAAAACTTCATGGTAATCCAAGAAAGATGAAGAAAAGAATCTCTGCTAGGTTTTTTCCCCTTTTATTTCATCCTGACAATTTTGAGAGGCTTCATGGACAACTCAAGTTTTAATTTTTACAATGCCGTCACTTAAATTTCCTGTGATAATTATACTATCCATAAGTTTTCTTTGCAGAAATAAAAATAGGCAAAGATGATTTACTCATAGTATGCACCATATTTACTGTGTGAATTTATTGATATTTTATCTGATTTTGAATTTCCATGTCTGATTTAGGTTTACAGCAGATTTCATTAAACTTTCAGAACCTTAGCGATTTCATGAAATTTGAATTTTGAACAAATCTGGGCTGTTCAAGTGTGATTTATTATGTCAGGGAAAAAAAAACTGTAAAGTTTGGCAGTGTGAGATGAGTTTTGAGTTTGAGTTTTCTGGTTCATTTAAGCCAGAATCTCAGAGAAAACCTCTAGGTACAAGAACCCACAGGAACTGTAGCTGAATTCGCTATAAATATTTTAAAGATAAAAATACTTTCTGACCTCTGACTTAAATTCTTTTTTATATATTAACACTCAAAACATTACTGTCCAAATCATTCATCTTTTTACAGGCTGTAATGACAAATTACTATTTGAATATCTTACATTTTACTGTAGCATTATTAAGAATGATTCTGCTGCAATCCACACTGAATTTTGCAATTATTAAACCCATTTTCCACAATATTCATTTCCGTATTTATATCAAAGTTCCAGCTTGAAAATCTAAAAACCAATATATCAAAAGAGAGGGAGGTTAAAGGAAAATAATTGTTTTATACTTATTTTTAAAGATATTCAAATATAGGGACTACAACAGTGACATTTTACCTTAGATTTATAATAAATAAAGTTTATTAGTTTCATTTTGCAAATTCTTCATATGTAAAAATAGTAGTCTTTATAAAGTTACATCAGTTTCAGTATCAATATGTTAGCTGAGCTGGGAGGTAGCAAACTTTGGCTTAGAAAAAAAGCGTGCAACACACTGAAGTAAGGGCTCCTTAATACTTTTTTTTTAAAATCTAAACATCAACTGGGAAAAAGCAGAAAGATTTTTTTAAAAGGAAAAAAATCTAAGACATAGAGAATTGTAGAGATGTTTTATCTAATACATGCTTAGAACAAATTATATATTAATTTTTTTAAATTTTGGTTTTCTTAAATTATGATTAAACAAAAACACTTCAAAAGTAGAAAGTGGTATACTGCCATATATTTTTATACTACTGTATTTAATATCAAGTTTGTCCTATTGGGAAATGTTTTCTGTGGTGACTATTGATTTTTCCAAGAAAATTTATTAAAGAAAGGCAATAGAAGTCATGCTTACTATTTCTTGTTTAAAGGAAATTGTTACTGAAATTATCTGATAGGATTTTTATTTTCAAACTAAAAGAAAATCTAGATTAGAAGGCTTAACCTACATCACTTCCTAGATATTCTATGTAATGTTCTTTGTCATTTATTTGCTCTAAATAACGGGTTCTTTAGTTTTTTAAAAAAAAAAGCCTTCAGGTAAAGACATTTATTTTATGCGTGGAGGCATATAGGCAATTTTATTGTCGAGCTCTCGAGAGATTCCAATTACGATGTATTAAATGCTGTTTTATATTTATTTCTTTTATTTATCCTCCAAGGAGCCCAGATGAAGTAGGTGTTAGCCTAACTTTAGGGATTAATCTCAGTAAGGATAAGAAATTGCTTAACAGCCAGACAGATACCAGAATAAAGGACAAACACATTGACTTTTTTTTTTTTTTTGAGCTTTTGTCCAATGTGCTCTATCAGCATCAACTCAGTTCCAGTGTTTCCTGTGGGCCTCTTGTTTTCTGGGAAGAAGTAGGTCAGATTAGGCAACATTCAATATGAAGCTGTACCTCCTGACTGAGTCTGAAAGCCCCCATCAGCAAGTTCTGGAGAACCCTGATTAAATGAAAACCACCAAGGTGAACTTGTCTTTTGAAAACTGTCAAATTAGGGCACTGACTATCTTAATGTATAAGGGCTGTGCTCCTCTGTGCTGAAGAACTCTGGCAGAGACTTCTTGGTAGTCAACAAGGGTAGGTCATTAAGACCTTACTCAATGGCAGTTATACACAGAGGGAGTAGGGCCTTTGCAAACAAGGAGTAACAGGACACTCATGTGTATATACATACACACATACATATACGCACACACACAAATCATCAGAACATGACCAATGACTTGACTATTAGCTTTGGATTAGAATTTTTAAAAGAAACTTACACAGAAAGATTCTATCTTGTTGTAGCAAAAAGTAGAGCTGTTCTTTTTTCACAACTTTTTTTTTTTTGATATGAAGTCTTGCTCTGTCTCCTGCCCAGGCTGGAGTGCAGTGGTATGGTCTCAGCTCACTGCAACCTCTGCCTCCCGTTTCACGTGATTCTCCTGCCTCAGCCTCCAGAGTAGCTGGGGTTATAGGCATGCGCCACCATACGTGGCTAATTTTTGTATTTTTAGTAGAGATGGGGTTTCACCATGTTAGCCAGGTTGCTCTCCAACTCCTGACCTCAAGCGATCCACCCACCTCTACCTCCCAAAGTTCTGGGATTACAGGCGTGAGCTACCACACCCGGCCTTTCACAACTATTTTCAAATGCCAGGCTGTATCATCCTGTGCTTGGCCCACTTTACCTTACAGCAGGGGACTGTAGTTAATAGTGGAGAAACCAAAATGGTTTTGGACTCAGTAACATTTCATAGTGTGTTTGTGATTTACTTTGAACATTATTATTCTTGTCTAGTAGTCATTAATATAAATTTCCTCAAATACAATATGTGATTTGGAAGGCCTTATTTTAGTATTCATGCATATATATTCCTTATGAAGGGTCTTATTTATTTCAATATATATAGCTAAAGTTCTATATTTTATCTTGCACCCAAATGATAGAAGAACCTTGACTCTTACCTCAGATACTTCTGAGAATGCTTGGAATACTGGAATACTCTCACTGTCACTCTGCCTTTGTCTCCATGTCTCCTGTCCTCCTTCTGAAAACACAAGGCTCCTTCTGGCCTTGTGTTTTGCAAGGCTACTCTCTCTCTTCTGATCTATAAGCATGGACAGGGTCCTCTCTGAACCCATTAGCAGCTGCTTCTCTTAGAGCTTACAAGCCCTTACCTACTGCTCTTGGCCCCCATTTAACTCAAGGCAGAGAAAGCCAACTCATACAGACCAAGAAGATCACTAGCCCCAGAGGTGCTTGGAACTACCCTTTCTGTAAGCAGGTGGAAATGGGCTTCATGCTTCACTGAGAAGTTGTACACATGGTCCTCTTAGAGTTTGGTAGAAGATCAATATCTCCGTCTTTTTCGAGATTTTCTTTCTCTCTTAGTTAGCATTTGGAGTGTGTTATTTCCAGAACCATAGTCCTTACTTGGTTTTTGTTTATTTTAGATGCCTTGATCTATGAATATAATTGGGTAATAAAAAGAATATACTTCCCCAGTAAAGCTACTTTAGTTGCTGAATCCTCAGGAGAAATAGTTATTTTTTTAAGGGTTTAATTGCTAGTCATTGTGCAGAACCACAGTAAAGATAACTACATAATCTTACAGAAGCGGCCTTACAGTGGGTTCATTTTCTTTAGAAAGCTCCATTGCCTCTTGCTGTCATTCTTTAAATTCTGAGGGTACTGCTTGATGCTCCCTATCTTCCTCTGATTAACCATTACAATAGTCCAACACTCATTTGTCCTTCCGTGACTTTGGTTACCTCATAAATTACAGCAATCCCTGTTATTAGAAGGCATCACATTACCTATAATAGGTGAGCTGTATGAATGTCCCTTAGCCACAAATGAATAATTTACCTTTGGGGTAATTTCCAATCAGCAACATCATCCTCAAACTATAATCTCTCACCTTTGCTTTATAAAAGCAAATCACCTTCTGTCATTTCTTATACAAAATACTCTTCCTTAAAAGGCACTATTTTGATGTATATCATATCTGATGGGAATCACAAAGGCATCAACATCCATAGGTCCCCAGATTTTTGAAGCTCCTATGTAATGAGTGAAAAATTTAGAGTTCTTAAAATAATACATGCAAAAACAACTTTAATTTCAGTTATTTTTCTATAATCACATTTAATTTTGATTATGGGATTCCATTCTATTCAAAAAGAAACTCATTGCATGAAAAGTTTTCTTAGTCCAAACATGATTTTTAGTCAGTATGGCAATCCTTCTCTCCTCCTTGCAGGTTTGCCAATGGACTCAGGGAGAAAGACCTAGTCCTGAATCCTCACCACCTGACCGGGTTGGCATCAGTTAACAGGAAGAGCATGCACTGATTTTTTATTATATGTATTATTATTCATCATCAACATCAGTTACACCAGACATTATCTAAACTGTCCATTCCATTCATGGTCAAGTCATTGGCCCATACAAGTACTTCAACATTCAATTATCTTGACCATGAGGCTCTGCTGGCCTTCTCTCAGCTAACTCTAAGCCCTTTTCAAGGAGCATATTATGTGTGTAAAATTGTCACAGCTTGACAGGCTGTTCTTGCCCATTACTCAGAAAAGCCAGTGCACTGAGAACAGCAAGTATTGTAATAAAGAAAGAGTTTAATAATCGCATGGCCACCTGAGTGAAGGATAAGAGGTATTTCTCAAATCTGCCTCCCTAAGAATTTGGAGATTAGGCTTTTTAAGGGTAATTTGGTAAGCAGAAGGCTGAGGAACTGGGGAACTAAAATATTTGGCTGGGGATGAAATCACAGAAATGTCTAAACTGTCTTAGCACAGTTTGAGTCACTTCCCAGGAGGAGGTTTCAAGACAAGGTGGAAGGTTTACCAAAATGTTAAATCTGCAAAATACCTCAAAGGCCAATTCTTTCATGTTTGCAATAGTGACATTATCTATAGGAGTAGTTGGGGAAGTTATAAATCTTGTCACTTCTGGTTATGTGACTCTGGTGCCATAAGCAACTTATAGGAAAGCAAGCAAAGCAATGGCAGGTTATTTTTTAACTATGCTTATTCTTTAGCAGGATTCAAGCTCCTATTATAATTTTAACCTTGTCATGTGAATGTGGCTTCACTCTCCGAACAAGGAGAGGGTTCAGTTTTCTTTGCCTCAGAGTTTATGAAGTGAATTCCTCTCATAGCTATCTTGGCCTTCGTACTAGACTAAGCAAAAACCAATTCAGCTTCTGAGATTAGAAGCAAGATGGAGTCACTCATGTTAGATTTCTCTCATTACTTATAATTCTCCAAAGGCAGTTTCAAAGTGATTGGTGAGCAGTGTGTCTTGCATGTCTAGACAGATCATAGCTATTGCTTACTTTTTCACATCCTGTGAAACTTACTATAAGCCTTGTCGTGTCCCAGGGAAGAAGAGACAGGTTCTGTTGGCTTTTAGATCACCAGATTACTAGGCTTGGATGCAAGGCAGAATAAGAAACAGGATTCAAAATTTCTTTTCAAAGACTCCCATCAACATCTAAGTTTATTGCTTTCATTTGTGATTCCTTTCCTTTAACACCACTCTCTCCAGTCCCTATTTTCATCTGTTAAAAGGATTGGCAAGAAAAATCACTGTCAAGTAATCATATGTTTTTCTATGACTATGCTTTATGATATAAACTTCATGTACTGAGTCCTACTGAGCTCTGGCTTTTAATATTTAAAGCCATGGTTTTGAAATTAAAAACAAAATGCTCTCCAATGATTTATGCCATGAGTTTGAAAAGTCCATTTTGAAACACAAAGCACTCAATTTTTGTTTAAAAATCTGTCCCTAAGGCAAGGAGTGCCACACTATCTTTCCAGGAGGAAGGGCTTTCATGTTGAAGAGAATCATGGTGGAAAAAAACAGCATAATATTTCAAAATACATCCCATCATATATGGGCAGGAAAAATGCAATATCGACAAAAAGTGAGAGTTGACACCATGTCGCTTTAGTGCTTGCAGATGAAGACATTTCATAAAATTAACATCTATGACCACTATAATTTCCCATTAAAAAAATTGTTATAAAAACATAAAAAAATCATAATCTAAAAACAAAGCATGGTTCTCTAAATTGTTAATTCTTTTACAGACAATATGCAGCATTATAAAAAAAGAGAAAGCCACCATATTTTCCTATTCATAGTGTTTATCTTTGTCCTAGGAGGGAAAAAAAAAATTTTATCATGTGAGATCCCAGATTCATGAAGGAATTACTATTTCTACTCAAAAATGCTACCATATTATTATGTAGAGCTTTTTGAATAAGACTTCCTAGAATCCACAACTTAACAATGGAATGAGTTGAGAAAGAAAAAAACATAAATTTTGGACCAAAAAATAAATCCATTCAAATTATAGTCACTGTCAGTTATTTAAATTTCTGAGTCTCAATTTACTTATTTGAAAACTGGGGAAAGCAGTAACTATACATTTAAGTAATGCTGGTGGTTTAAATGAGGTGAAGTATGAAAAATACTTGGTACATGGTGAGACTTCAGTTAATATTAATTTACATTCAATTTACTCTAGATGACAAACTAAGGAGGAAATATTTATACCATTTTATATAACAAGTGGATATTTCTATCTTGCTCTATTCACTTCCCTTTCTTAAAAAAAAATCAGGTTCAGATCACTGAATCAAATGCTCCTTCTTTTTAGGCAGACAGGAGATTGCTGCTGATGTCTGACAAAATAAAATGCCAAAGGAGCTGAAAAGATGCATGGGTTAGCTTAGGCTAAGTTCTGCTGTGATGGAAAATGTTACCAAAGTCTCAGAGGCTCACAATGACAATCACTTACTTTTGGCTCATGCTACGTGCACATCATGAGTCTGTTTCAGCACTGCTTTGTATTATCTTTGTTCTGAGATAGACTAAAAGATCATCCCCCATCTGGGGAAATCCTGATCCCTTGGCTGAGGGAAAAATACAGAAGGCAGATCCACATGATGGCTCTTACTGCTTCTGCTTAGATGTGGTATATTTCCCAGTTCATTGGCCAAAGCAAGTTATGTGGCCAAGCTTGATGTCAATGAGTTGGGCAGAAACAATCCTGCAATAGGGAGGGGTTTAACAAATATTTTGAACCATAATGTAATCTACATGGGCAAAAGTAATGAGTTTAAATAAGACAAGATATAGACAATAGAGAATCTGGGAACGATCCATGCTAACTACTCAGCTCCAATTTATTTGCTTTCACACAGGATTGGCAACCCAGTCACCAAACCTGTTTTTTCAAAGAAGTTGGGAGCTGATGATTGTCAATTCATAGCTCTGAGAGCCAAGCCCACCTCCTGGAAGGTCCTGGCCCCAGAGCCCTAATACCATGTGTAGTCTAAGAGTATATATCAGGTCTGAAAGTAATGGACTCCCACTGTTGCTAAATATGCCAGATTTTCGAGACAAGCTGTAAATCTGGAATTTTATATAAAATATTTGTATTTCAAATGTTATCAATGAATTCAAGTATTTTAAAACAAAGTGCCAGATTAACAAAACATTGTTTCAGGCAAAATCTGGCTCACTGACCACAGTTTCTGAATAATGATGGAGGTGTAGAAAGAGATACCCACACTTTCCTGAAGCAGCAGCTTACAAGTGGGAGAAATTTCTATTTCTAACAGGCATAACAACAGTACCCGAAACTTGTAAAGAGCTACTGCCCATATCTCATCATGCTATTCAAACCTCACAGTAATCCTTTGAGGCAGATATTAAAAATTATAATTTTACTGTTACAAATGAGGATATTGAGGTTGAAAGAAGCAGTGACTTGGTGATGTGAGTGCACCTTATAATTGAAAATGCAGACCACAGGATTCTCAGTTCTATTGTCCTTCCATTGTACCTTGCATTCAGTTTAGTTCTACCTACCAGATCCCTAATATGTGACTTTTAAAACACTCACTCTTTATCTTTAACCAGTAACTGGATAAATGTGAAGCACTCCTTATCCATATGAACATACTAACTCTAAGGTAGTATACCTTTTGAAGAAAGAGATCAAAGAAGAAGATATCTATATATTGGGTACCTGCTTAACTTACTTTCAGTTTCCTTTACTATATAAAACCTTTTGGTTTCACAGGTCCTTGATCATTGGTGGCATTCTCATTCACAGTCTGCATCAGAGCCTGTCACATCATGAGTCGAATGTCCCCTTAACTACTAATATCAGCTCAGGAGATACCTTGCTACAGAAAAGGGAGTAGAGTATTGCCATCCTCTTCACACGTAGTCCCTCTAAATGGTCCTAGAATTTGCCCACTGCCAGTGCATCTTGCTGCCTACACCACTATGGAGCAGTGATATCACTATGGCCGCAGAGGAGAGCAAGGTATCCTCAGATAGCCCCTTCAACATCTGCCTAATGTCTGTAGCTGCTTACTGTTAGCTTACTTTGCCATTTAGCTGAAAACTCAAGTGCCTTAATTCTGCCAACTTTATCTGCCAGGAGTTAACAGTTCAATTTTCTAAGCCCACAGGCTTCTTATATTTATATTTTTGTAATTAGTAAATATTTCAAACACAGAAAGTAATATAATTGACATCCCTATACATACCATCCACCTTTATTAAATTTAACTTTTGCCGCAATTAGTTCAATTTTTAAATACTCCCTCTAATTGTATTCCTCTGCCCTCTATAAACTTATAACCTTTTTCAGAAGTAATCTGCAACCCTAAATTTAGTATAGATCATTTTCATAAATATTTACGTGCTTTCATTCATAGCAGATATCCATAAAAATAAGGTATCATATTGCATGTTTTATAAAATATTATAAAATAACTCTACTTTCTGCACTGTGTACTTCTTGATCACTATTCGTTTATTCACCCAAATTGATACCTGTAGCACAAGTTCATTTATTTTAATTACTGTATAGGAGTCAATAGAATGAATATACAAGGATTGCTTAGTCAATGTTCTGTTTATAGGCATTTAGGTTTTCTTTTTTATCTTTTATTTTCTTTTAGTTTAATATTTCAAACAAAGTTATAGAAGCAGTTGCTTATGCACATGTGCAAAAATTTTTTCGTGTATATCAATTAGAAGTGGAATTGCTGTACTATAAATTTTACTAAATATTGAAAAATTACTCTCAGAAGGAGTGCTACAGATTTACTGTTTTTTACTGACTGGTTGCAAAATCATATTGCTTCACAGCCTCAGCAATACTTGTTCAGTATTACAGGTGTACAATTATATGTATTACAAGTGTACAATTGTGCAGGTGTACAATTATATGTCATTAGTGAGGTTGAACATCTTTTTGTATATATATATATACATTTTTGTGTGTATATATACACACATCTTTTTATATATATATAACTTGTTCTTTTGTATATATATATATATATACACACAAACACACATATATGTATATATATACACACACATATATATATATATGTATGCAGGACATGAATCCTTTAAGAGTCAAAATGCATTGCAGAAGGTCTTCTCAGTCTCTACTTTATTTTTTCCATGTTACTTACGATTTTGTTTTCTTTTTCTGATAGAGATGTTTCTACTGTTGTCAGTTTTCCCCAATTGTTGCTCTTACATTTTACATTTCATTTAAGAAATCCTTTTGCTCTGATAAAGTTTTTTTTCCCTTATACTTTGTTATATATTTTAATTTTCATATTAGGTCAATAATTCACTGCAATTCAAGTTTGTGTATAGTATAAGGATAGATCCAATTTTAGTTTAGCTTGCCTGCCTGCCTTTTTTGTTTTCTTTCTGCTTTCTTTTCTTCTTTATTTTGATAACCAGTTGTCTCATCACTTTTAATTTTGTTGAGTTTTTGTATACACATTCATGAATAATACTGGAACATATTTTCCTTTTTTCCACTGATATTGTTTTGTTTTTATATCAAGTTTATACTGGAATGATTAGGTGAATCAGTGAGTTTCTTGATTTCTAGTGTCTGCTATGCTTTATGTAAGATTGGTAAAAATTGCCTATCACACCACATGAGTATTATTGGCCAGTTTTGGAGGGAGGATATTTGGAAAGGAACAGTTTTTAACCTATTACTTCCATGGTCTTAATTGTCATTTGTTATTCAGGTTTGTAATCTATTTTCTTGTTAGTAATATTAAAATATCAATGTTGAAATTTATAATAGTATTCTTTAATGATTTATTAAATTGCTTGTCTTTAGTTTTGAGTCTTTCACTTCTAATACTATTTGTGCATTTCCTAGTTTTGTTGATTCCCCATTTAGGAAATACAGTTTCATAACAAAGCATCTAGTATGTAATTTTTAATTAATCTTGCTTGAAATTTCTTTTACTTATAAACCTGAGAATTCATGTTTCACGAGAATTCATGTTTCACAAAAATTCTGGGAAACCCTCGATCATAAGCATTTTCAATATTGACTCTTCTCCATTCTACTTATTCTTTCTAGTATTCTTACTAGATATATTTTGGATCCATGGTTCTTAATTTCTCTTTCATATTTTTCATCTTTTTTTCATTCAACATCTTCTAGTTTTCTAATTTGGCCATGTCTAATATGATGTTTAAACCATTCTTTATTTTTTTTACTTTTATTACTGTAATATAATTTTCACACATGGTATTTACATATTTTTAAAAATCAACCTGTTCAAATTAACTTGTTCTTTTTTATGTTTTCAATTATTCCTTATTCTATATGTGATATAATTAAAGCTACTTATTTTATAGACTTGATTTTGTTGCTAAATAGTAAAACCATATGATCATCTCAGGAGATGAAGAAAAAAAATTTTCACAAAATAATTCAACACACACCCAGCATAAAAATCAACCAATAGAACAGTAACCATATTTGTAGAAAACTGCCAATAAAACAGTATTTTCTCAAACTTTAGGACACCTTAAAATACAGCTTATTAATAACATCACACCTCATGAAGAAAGACTGAATACTCCCCCCCAAAATGAAAATAAAGCAAGAATGTCCACTCTTATTACTTATAGTCAACATTTTACTGAAGGCACTATCTAGTTTAAAAGGCATGGAAAAGAAATTAAAAGTATGCAGGTTGGAAAGTAAGAAGTAAGATTGTCTGTATATACAAATGATAAAAAAGTTACTAGAACTAATAAATGAGGTTACCAAATCTGTTGAAACCAGATCAATTTTCAAATATCAATTGACAAGCAGATTCTAAGATGTACATGGGAATAGAAAAGATGTAGCATAACTAAAATAACTATGGAAAAAGAAAAAAAAGAAAAACAAAATTGGGGGACATATATTACTTGAATTCAAATTTGACTAAAAAGTCAAAATAGGGTATATTCAAAGAAAATTAGCTGGGCGTGGTGGCGGGCGCCTGTAGTCCCAGCTACTCAGGAGGCTGAGGCAGGAGAATGGCGGGAACCTGGGAGGCGGAGCTTGCAGTGAGCCGAGATTGCGCCACTGCACTCCAGCCTGGGCAACAGAGCGAGACTCCGTCTCAAAAAAAAAAAGAAAAGGGTATATGAGTATATTGACAAAATGACAATGATATAGATCGATGAAACAGTATAGAGTTGAGAGACAGACGTACATATATATGGTCAATTCATTTTTGACAAAAGCGCCAAGGTAATGTAATGGGGGAAGGATAGTCTTTTAAACAAATGACACTGTAACAGTTACATATCTTTATTTAAAAAAATAAAAAAAAAAACTTGAACCTTACTTCACATCATGTACACAAACTAACTCAAAACAGATCATTGATCTAAATATGACAGGTAAAACTATAAATTTTACATGAAATCTTGGAGAAATTTCCATACTTTTGCATTAAGCAAAGATATTCAAAATAAGACCAAAATTACCATGAATTTTAAAATAATATTTGATAACTTGGTTTCATCAAAGTTTTTTGTTTTGTTTTGTTTTGAGATGGAGTTTCACTCTTGTTGCCCAGGCTGGAGTACAATGGCGCAATCTTGGCTCACCACAACCTCTCCCTCCTGGGTTCAAGCCATTCTCCTGCCTCAGCCTTGCGAGTAGCTGGGATTACAGGCGTGCACCTCCACGCCCGGCTAATTTTGTAGTTTTAGTAGAGACAGGGTTTCTACATGTTGGTCAGGCTGGTCTCGAACTCCTGACCTCAGGTGATCCGCTTGCCTTGGTCTCCCAAAGTGCTGGGATTACAGGCATAAGCCACCGCGCCCCGCCTCATCAAAGTTTTAAACTTCTGCTCTTCTGAAAGACACTATCAAGAAAATAAAAAGGTAAGACACCTACTGGGAGAAATATTTGGAAAATATATTTCTAATAAAACTTGAACCCAAAATATATAAAGAAAATATAAAAAACACCTCTCAAACAGCTTCATTTTACAGGCAAAATCTTTGTAGAGACATTTCACCAAAAAAGAATACAAATGGTAAAACAGCACATAAAAAATTTATCGAGATCATTAGTCATTAGAGAAATTCAACTTGAAATCACAGTGATAAACCACTACTTTTCTTTTAGAATGCCTAATTAAAAAAAAAGCTGCTCAAGTCCAAATGTTGGCAAGTCAGTGTATCAGCTAGAGCTGTCATATACTGCTGATGAAAATGGAAAAAAGGGAGTTTTTAAAATAAAATTAATTATTCACATATCATATGACCCAGAAATTCCTCTCCTGGGTATTCTCCCAAGAGAAATGAAAACATACGCACTCATGAACATATATATATATATGTATATATATATATATATGCACATTCAATATATGTATGTTGTTTACAGTGGGCAGCTTTTACATATATTTTGCTAAATTTATCCCAAAAAAATCCTTTCATACATTGGTGCTAAAATTTCAATTTTTGTTCATTCCTGGTATTAAGAAATCCAACTGATATTTGGAAATTGATCTTGGTTTCAACATATATCTATACTCATAGATATATGAATTGTTATAGTGAATATATTAATAGCCAAAACCTTGGAAACAGCCCAGGTGTTCATCAACAAGAAAGTATGTAAACAAACTGTTCTATATCCATAAAATGGAATACTGTTCAGCTACCAAAACGAGACAGTAACAACATGGATGAATCCCAAAAACATCCTGCTGAGGGAATAGAGGAGAAAAAATATTACTCTATAAATAATATTCAGTAGTATTCTATGTATATGGAATTCTTTTAAAAGTAAAACTATAGTAACAGAAAGTACATCAATGAACGTCTGGGACTATGGGTAGAGTGGGGTGAGGAAGATCAACTACAAAATGATGTAAGGGAAATTGCATGGTGATGATTTTTATATTGATTATGTAGAGTTTAAATCTATGTCAAAACTTTAACAAATGGGTCAATATTATTCCATGTTAATTATATTTTATTAACATGAATTTTAAAAACAGAAATAATTTTGTTATACATCTCTATTATGTTGTGCCCTGAGACAAAAAATATCTTAATAAAAAATCTCAAACTGTTTTATATAAGCATATTTTATCAGTAACATCACTATTGTTATTCTAAGAATTTTGTATGTATACACAGTAGACAGCATAAAAGCTGTTAAGCTGTCCTTGGAAACCAGGACTTTTGGAGTAGATTATGGGAGAAACAGACATAGATAGGTATGTTTAAGTAAAAACTCTGTAGTGCTAAATTTGAATAAAAAGTATCTGTATGAATGCATGATATTTTGATCTTTAAAGAAAAACAACCCTATCTCTGTCTACTGAAAAACAAGTCCTAAAAGTAAAAACTCATTCAGCAGCAGTGATAAGCCCCCTCCCCAATATTTAGATTGTAGTTCTTCTGTACCACTTCCCATTAGAATGAATCAGTGTTCCTTGGGAAAATAGCTGACCACTCAGGTCTAGGGTGGCAAATGAACATAGAGCCCAGAATGTCGTATCAGAAAGTAAGGAAACTATTAAAGCCATTAAGAACATGTCAAAAGATACAGAAGCCAATTGAAAAGGCTTCCACACACCAAAAATAGGGCAATTTGACCATAAAAAAGAATAATAGGCCAGGCGCCGTGTCTCATGCCTGTTATTCCAGCACTTGACAAGGCCGAGGTGGGCGGGTCACTTGAGGTTAGGAGTTCAAGACCAGACTGGCCAACATGGTGAAACCTGGTCTTTACTAAAAATACAAAAATTAGCTGGACGTGGTGGCGGGCACCTGTAATCCCAGCTTCTAGGAGGCTGAGGGAGGAGAATCACTTGAATCCAGGAGGCGGGGGTTACAGTGAGCCGAGATCGCGCCACTGCACTCCAGTCTGGGAGACAGGGCAAGACTCCATCTCAAAAATAATAATAGTAATAATAATAACCTCCAAGATTAAAACCCTTGAAATATGTATATGAGTTTATAATAATACTTGTAAAAAATTCATTGTTACTCTTCAAGGAAACCAACTCATTCTTTTTAAAATTGGCAAGTAAAGGGAAATAAACACTTACCTTATTTGGTATCTGAGGATAACAATCAGCAAAACTTAAACTACAGAAAACCCTACAGAACAAATGACCCAGTTTAAAATACTGTTTAAAATATATAAAAAGAAGGAAAAATAGAGGGAGGCTAAGTCTATAGATCAAAATTAAAGATGAAAATTTATAGGTAAAAATCTATTGATCAAAAGAGACAAGGTATGTTTCTACTAAATGCAATGAGTGGACTAGTGTCCCAATTCAAACAATTTTTTAAAAATCAGAAATTTTTGTATTGATTGACTAATATCTAAAAGCATGATAATAGAATTGTGACTATGCATTTGTTTTGAAAGAAAATATTATTTTAGAAATACATGCTGAAATATGTGCAGATGAAATGATATGGTATCTGGAATTTGCTATGAAAAATCTGAAGCATGGGGGATGTAGGTAAGGGTGAAAATGAAAGTTATCCATGAGTTGATAATTATGTAAGCTGTTTGCTACATGGGGTGTTTTTACTCTATTTTCTCTTATTGTGAATAGATTCAAAATTTTCCACAACAAAAAAGTTTCATAATGTCCCTCTGGGCAAAATCACTTGTGGAAGAAAACAGACAAGACCTAAATAAGAGTGATTAAAGAAACAAAACAAAATAAAACAAAAGCTTGCCTTCTCCCTTTTGATGGTCTTATTCATGAATAACTTCCCAGTGCTTCTATTATTCTAGTATAGTGAGAAGAGATTGAGTAAGACAAGATAATTAAACTTCAGATAATATAGAGTACCTTTGGTAAAAAGACTGCATGAAAGTTGTATGAACATATTCTGAACGTATCTTCCAGAATGCTTGCAGTTACCCTATGATTAAAGATTTTTGGTTATAATTATGTATTTTAAAAGAGAAATTCTGCCCTAAAGAATATTTACTATAAAATGTAAGCAGACATAGTGATAAATGTTTCTTTTTACAATTTAAACATAATTTGCAAAAAAAATTAAGGAAGACTTTTTTGTTAATGTGGTATTATTTATACTGTTTATTAAACAGTTACAATAGGAATATGGTTAATTGCACATAATCAAAGTGAATATAAAGTATAGAAATGAATATTACAAATAACAAATTTGTGTTTGCATTATTCAAATTCAAATTTGTAACTAAATCTTATCCAAAATATTTGAAATAATCTTCTTTGATTCTAAACACAATTGAATTGAGAAAACCACAGTTATAGCTAAAATTTGACTTATGAACTTTCTTTTTCAAATTACAGAAATATTCATCAGCAAGCTGTTGGCTGATGTGACCTTAGCTTTACAGAAGACATTCCAAAAATAAAACACACTTCAGTGAGTCATGAGAAAAAGTATTTTTCAGGGATACTGCATAGGATTTAAGGAAGTAACCTTTTCCTTTGATGCAGTAAGTTGCTATAACATCTATTTGACTATACAGTAGTCCTTTCTTAGCCATGGTTTTCTTTCCTCTGGTTTCAGTTATCCATAGTCAACCATGGTTTGAAAATAGGTGAGTATAGTACAGTACAAGATATTTTGAGAGAGAGAGGAAGAGACAGACCACTTTTCTATAAATTTTACTACAGTATATTCTTATGATTATTCTATTTTGTTATTAGTTATTGTTAATATTTTACTGTGCCTAATTTATAAATTCAACTTTATCATAGGTATGTATGTATAGGAAAAAATATATAGAAAGAATTGGTACTTTCTGTGGTTTTGAGTATTCATTAAGGGTCTCAGAACATATTCCCGGCAGATAATTGGAGGCTACTGTATTCATTGTTAAGACTATGAGGTGCACACACACACACACACACACACACGCACACACACACACACAGATTAGGTTTAATTATGTTAACAGGTCTAGCAAATTAACTATCATTCTAAACTAAAAAGATATTAGACAGGCTGAAGTTATACTTCATTATTACCTGTTACTCCAAAGTTGTTGTTTTGCTCTAACTCCTTTTCTAAATTCACAACATAAACTACAGGTATTAGAAAACTTTTCATTCTAACTCTTTCAACCAATAATTCTATTGTCAAATTCATCTTCCCAGGAAAACATAACAATAACCTATATTTGAAACCGTGTATATTGGTCCTTAGTTATGATTGTAGCCTTCATAGTTCTGGCCCCAAAAATAAGGTATTAATGTGCTTTTATATACTGTATACTTTTTAAAAGAATTCCTCACCACCTGTGGGTAACAAGATATTCTTTGAAATTATTTTTTCATAACTATACTTTTACCTCTTACATTTGGGTTTTAAATATATTTGAATTTCCCTCATATATGTACAAAAAAAGAAACTGAAGTATAAAGATTGAAAAGTTGATCAACATTGGGATTTATAAACAGTGTGACTCTATAGAAAAATGAATAGAATTAACAATTAGAGTTAGTAGGATAGGTAAGCAAAGTTGCTAAAGTTAAACTGAACAAAAATAGTTGGTAGCCCCCTGCCTTCATCATTGGGTGGTACATTCCAAGATTTATCCTGGTTGTCATGTATGGCAGGGATTCCTTCTTCTTTCTGGCTGAATAATATTTCTTTGTATGTGTATACCACATTTTCTTTATTCATTCATCTGTTACTGCATATCCCTTCAATTGGCAATGTACATGCACAACTCCAGAGAAGAAACATGCACAAGAGAGGATTTGAGAGGCCTGTGGAGTTTCTGTCTGGGCTGATTGGTGGGGGTTTTCTCCTGTAAAAGACTAGTTCATGAAGACTGGGAAAGGTGGCAGTTTTTACTAATATGCATATAACAATATAGAGACTTAAGGGAAATGAAGAAACAGGTAAATTATGGCCCAAAAAAGGAACAGATATATCTCCAAAAACTAACACTAATGAAGAGATATATAATTTACCTAAATTATATATAAATAAAATAGCATATTTATGGCAGATAAATTAAAGTATCTTCCATAAAGATGCTCAACAAGGTCAACAGGATACCAAGGTCAGCATAAATACACTGAGAATTTTAACAGAAATTATATGAAAATATACCAAACAGAATTTTTGGATCTGAAGAATGCAATAACTGAATTGAAACATTCACTAGAAGAGTTCAGCAACAGACTAGATTAGGTTAAAAAAAAAGTCAGCAAATTTGAAGACAGATCATTGGAAATTACTCAGAGAAGCAAAAAAAAAAAAGAAAGAAAAAAAAGAATGAATGAAAAGGATTGAAGAAAGCATGATGATGAGTTTATGGGACACAATCAATGGGCCAATATACACATTATGTGAGTTCCAGAACAAGATAAGTGAAAGAAAGGGCCAAAAACTTATTCAAAAAAATAATAACTGAAAACTTCCCACATCTGGTGAAGGAAATAGATATTCACATCTAGGAAGTTCAACAGATCACAAGTAAGATGAACCCAAATGGTCTACACTGAGACATGTTATTATCAAACTGTAAAAAGGCAGATGAAAAATTCTGAAAACTCCAAGAGAAAAATAACTTGTCACATATTAAGACATCCTCATAAGGCTATCAGTGGATTTCTCAACAAAAGTTGCTTCTCTTTAAAAAAAAATCTACTATTTTCTCATTATCTTCTTCTGCCTTCTGTTATAGTACATCAATTTGATTTTCTTATTCAGTAAATTATTATTTGGATTTTTTCATCTTGTACTTTTCTGATCTACTTTAATATGCATTTCACATTACATTGTTTATTCCTCTAGTTATTCTTGAATATTTTTAATGACTTCTTGTTCTTACTTCATCAGTATATCTTCCTCAAACTATCTGAGTACATTTACTATGTTATTTTTAATGTTTTGAATTTTCTTTTCTAATAATTTTGGTTCATTTAGTAAGAAGTGTCTATATGTTTCTTTCATCCCATGTGCTTATGCTCCCTTAGTGGTATCGACTATTACACTAGTAATACATACTAGTGAAATGTTGAATGCTGACCCCTAGAGTCATCATAAAGAAGAATGTCATGATTAGACTTTATATATGGCAAAAATAAAAGTGTTCAATATTATGATTTTTCTGTAAAGATTTTAACATAATCACCTTCTACTGTTTCTTTTATTTTAATTATGTATAATTACTTTGTAGGACTTAAAGTTATTCTGCCATCATTTTTCCTTCATTGAAACATTAAACATAGCTCTGATTTTCTTTTTTAAATAAAGATAATCAGATACTTATTTGAAATTCTTATTTTTTATAATACCTGAAATTTTTTAATTTCAGTAAATGAGACTTCAGGCCCTCAAAATGTCTTTGAATTTGGTGTAAAAAATTTACTTAGAGCACTTGAGAAACAAAATAATGAAAGCGTACTAATTACATGTTATTGTATTTGGCCAGTAAGAAAGAATGGCTAAGGCAACCAAAAGGTTAATCCAAGCATAACCATGCATGTATTACACAATTGTTCTCACCTTCCGTATTGAACGTTGACATCAAGTAATATAAGACTGCTGATCAGAGGAAGTGACCTGAGGGACAAATTAGACTGCAATGTGACTGGAAAAAGAATCTTAGTGTCTGCATCTTTTAGTATCTTTCACTTATTTAGATATTGGGGTAAAAATTAAAAAGTTGTGTCTTCTTTTCTGATTTCAGATGTCTTTCCACACATGTAGTGGCATTCTGCTACCAGCATGGCTGACCCACAATAGCTGATTTTTAAATCTTTAGGAATTTTGTAATGAAGTTGTTAAAAATCATTTAAAACTATTATTAAAATTAAAGCCATTTTCAAATGTCAGCCAATATTAAAAATTAGCTTCTATATACTTACAAATGAATTATATTCAAAGCAACTCGTCACTTCCTTATTAGTTTACTGAATTTTACTATCATCTATGCTCTTGAGGTTATTTGCATCTATTTTCTGAATGGTAGAAATGCCACACAGTGATGTGCTGCTGTGCATCTCTTCTCAGTTTCACATTCTGCAGCATCAGAAGCTGGTAGCTTGAAATGAGTCATAGTGTTAGTATCTATACCTCAGAAATCTGCAAGCACTTCACCTCAGGATTTGATTTATTGTTTTGTAGATAATCTAAATTTAAGAAAATGATAGAGAAAATGCTAATAAGGCAAATTACAAATAAAAGTGTGTAGAGCCTGTAGTAGTTATGTTGTGATTAGCACAAAAAAATGAGGAAATATTCTTCTAGTATTCACAAACTATTATCTAACTCAACAAAGGAGTCACTCATGTCGAAGACAAACAACTGAGGTTTCTACACATACCACAATTGCTTCACTTGCATCTTATTCATTATCATAAGTGAAAATATCAACCAACAATCAGGTCAGATTACACTAATTCATGAATTGCAACCATTTTGGCTATAGATACCAGGATTCAGCAAAATTCAACTGAAGAATTATGTGAGAATTAATGGACTATATGAAACTTACAACAGAGTATTGTATATATTGTTATTATTTTTAAATTGTGTGCTATACAACCTTTATATCAGTAAAAGTCATAGTAAACCTGTATATGTATAAATGGATATACATATGTAGATTTTTTAAAAATATAGCTGGCTTTTAAACACCTGTGAGCACACCACTACCACTGTGCACATGGATTAAGTCTCAGATAACTCCAAACATCCATTTAACTTCTCACATCATGGTTCATCCTTTGGTTCATTGTCTCTCTCCCTTTTTCTCTCTGTCCCTCTCTCTCTTTCTCTTTTTTTTTTTCTTTAATCACACATCACTAGATGGTGAAGGACATGAGAGTACCCAGGAAGGAAGGCTTATAAAGAATTTGTGATTTTAGTTGATCTCTTACACTTGACAGAGAAAGAAATCTGCACCTCAAATCTTCTTCACTAGGGCTGTACGAAGACCAGCATTTCAGCAAACAGTTGGTGTAGAGATGCAAATCCAGTTGGATTCAGTGTGAAGTGTGCAAGTAAAAATACTTGATTCGTGGACTTCCTGATAAAACCTATCTCAAGGCAGCAATAAAGGCTATGTCTGACCATTGTCTCAATACTTGCAAAAATAACAGAAACTTAGATTGAGATTGGGGACTTTTCTTGGCCATAGCTAACAGCTCCTAGTATTTTAAATATAATTAAACATAACCACAAATGAAGAGTGTATTATAAATAAGATTGCAGGGAACTATTTAAACAAAGACTCTTAACATGAGGGGTAAGTCTGCATGGCAAATTCATGTACCTTTTCTGTCTTAGGAGAGGTTATTTTGTTTATTTGTTTGTTTTTTCTTCAGTCTGAGGATGTTGATTGAAAATTGCTAACAATTTGAAATAGCGAGTAGGTTGAAGTCATGTTTTTGTATTTAGTAACCAGCCCACATATTCCTATTTAAAAACAAGTTGCAAAAATTAGGGTTTTCACTCCATCTGTTTAAAACTGGTGTTTGCCTAGTCTGGAAGTTCTTTTTTAATATCATAAAATAAAATATTTCTCACTAAAACATGACAAAAACTTTATTACTGAGAAATCAGAGCTATTCTGTGGAGATTTGGAAAGAAAAAATAAGCCAGTTCACTTTAGAACAAATCCTCTCATAGTTACCCTTTGTTAGTATTTTGACATTTCTACCTTTTAGAATACAAGTTAGGATTTATTACATGTCATTCAGCAAGAATAAACAAATGAAAAAACCCTGCAGCTAATAAATTCAGCATACCTGTAATGAAAATACATGTTGGTATCCCATGTTTTATGCAGATTTACTACATTTTCCTTAAAAGAATGGATTAAGTATAGATATTCACTGTATACAATATTTTACAATAAGGTTCTTTGAAATAGCAAGCTCTCACTAATGAGCTGAATAAAAGAATACCTAGGATGGAAGGAACTGTAGTGAGTAGGCCTACATTCACATTGTCACTACTAGAAACTAAGGCTCTGTTATCTTGTCTGAAATGTACAGCTAGTATTTATATACATATATACCCAATTGGGGACAAGAGCTTGTGTCACCTAACTTCCCTTCTTTCAGAGAGAATAAAATTATCAGTGGACTGGAAGAGAGATGGGAAATTTTGTTTCCAAATTCTTTTCTGCATCTGAAAATTTTTAACTCTGACTCTTAAAATTGGGTAGCCATACAACATGTCAGAAACATATCCACTGGGCAAAATGAAGTTTACTCACTTACCTAGTGAACATTACTTTATAGAGAACAACTAAAAAGGTATCCATATGCAGAATCAGAGACATTTGAAATTAAAGGATATGTGGAGACTAGAGAAGAAATATTTTATTCTAAACTTCGTATGTTAACGATACACATGGATTGATACTTTTTAAACATAAAATATATCATAATATAAATATCAAAATGAGTGTTGTTTCATTCAATAGCATGGCTCTTGTTATACTATGACACTCACAACCCAATTTTGAAAGTTCTTCCAGAGCCACTTTACGAGCCATCAGTGAAAAGGAGAGTCTCATTATGTTTCAGTCCCAACACATTTTTGATGAAGAATGTGTAAGCTCTGCTTTCTTCATACCATGTTCTCTACAGTGGGCTTTAGATGATTTCTGGCTATTTCCAAAACCAAGTCTACTCTCAAAGAGATAAAGCACATTCAATGTGAAATGTATTAATGTTATGTTACATTTTCACAAGCTCTTAAGATAATTATAAAAAGTTGCAAGAAATGTGTTTAGACAAGGATGGTCATTGGAGTCAGTGCACCACCTGCCGATAGGTTGATTTTGAGATGAAAACACTACTTGGAAGTTACAGCCTGATATGTTAAAAAATGTCTATGGCCATACTACCTTGAATGCATCCAATCTCATCTGATATGTTAAAAAATCATGTCACATTTTAGTTACACAGTAAATTCAGTTAAATGTGGCATGAGATTTCAAAATCAAATATAGGTATCCAGAGTTTTTAGGGCTTCTTCTAGATGTCAGCTAAGGAATTTTATTCTTTAGGGACTGTTTTTATAATTGTCCTTTTCAAGTAATACTGAATTCATTTCAATAATCAGCCTTTATCTCGTTCATTCATTCACTCAAGTGTTAGGAATACAGCTGTGGAAAAACAGGCGCTTATTCTCCAGTGAAAGAAACTGAAAATAAATATGTGGTGACTAATATAAAGTCAGGGTAAGAAGAGCTATGAGGAAAAATTAAGCAAAAGAAGGATGTGTTAAGGAATGCCAATTTAATCAAGAAAGTCCTCTTTGAGAAGCTGACAAGTGATCATATATCTAAGTGCAGATAGTGGAAATGTGTTCCTACCAGAAGGAACAATTGCATAGATTCTGAGGACTTTGAAGAATGACAAGGTGCAAATTGAGGCCGAAGAGCAGTGAGCAGGGGACTGGTGATAAGAGAGATGGACCTTTCCTTAGCATGGTGTTTGGAAAGTAATAAAAGGCACAGTACCTGGAGTCAGATCATTTGGATCTACATGCTAGCTTTATTGAATATTATCTGTGTACAATTTACCTAACCTCTGCATGTTTTGGATCCCCACCTGCCAAATGGGGAAAGCAGTAGTAACGTCTCATAGATGCGCCAATTAAATAACATGCATGGCACTTTACATGTTGCATCAAAGATGACATATTAGATGAAGAAAGAGTGGAGACATGAAATAGTATCTTTTTTAAAAAGAACATTGTCTGTTCACATATTAAAATGGGAAACCTTATAAAGATTTAACCTTTTAGTTCTACCTCATAGTTAGGGCTTCCCATGCAGTTATTTCTTTCAACCCTCTCTGCAACAGCTGCCATTTATTTACATTTAGGTTTAGCTGCCTTTCTTTAAAGCAATACTCCTTCTACCCAAGATCATAATAAAAAAGACAACTTAACGTTTTAATAATTTTTTCTATAATCACAGAAGTATTAAATGTTCGCTAAAGAAATTTTTCACAACCAGAATTATAAATATAAGAAAATAATATACATCATGGCTGTAATCACAGAATACCTTCCAAGATCATTACATATTAGTGAATTGAACTATTTCCAGAGATTTAATATTGTGGTAAATGTTTGATCACATTTTATGGCCACAGTTTGAATCATATTGGTCTGCTCCAAAATTTGTACTCCTTCTTCACATAAACTTACGGCGTAAAATACTCTGGGTATAAGAATGCAAAAGAGCTTTTGAAAAGGGCTTAATAGTCAATGATATCTTCACTTATTGAGAAAGCCCTAATAAATGATAATATAAAACATTTTACTGTAGCATGTAAGTACAATACTATATTAGCTGGATAAAGTTTTATTACAAGATTGTGCTAATGTAACGCACTCAGCAATCTAGGAAACAGAGATGAAAGAACACATATAATCTATCTTCTGTTTAACAGACAAGAATACTGAGACTCAGAGAAAATGTTATCTGTTTAAAAGTCACAGAAGACAAAACAGTAAATTTTTAAAATACCAAACCTAATTCAGTGCCTTTTTAGTTTTTGAGAACAAATTTTTATAGAATGAATATCAATCACGTGACTAGATGTCAAAAAAACTTAGAACATTAATTTTTGGGTGGGGTTTTCTTTGTGTGCCAATCTGCAGCCATGAACTACAAGAGCCTTGTTTCACTAAAGGCTATGACCAATCAGAATTTTGAGAAGAAGATTTCTCTTGATAGTAAGTAAGATAATATCATAGAAAAGGACTTGAAGTATGGAAATCCACTATTTTAAACCTATTTTATATAGATAGATATTCTATTTTGGAACTTTTAGAATAAGAAGCCCAGCAATGAAGGAAAAGTAAGGAATAATAAAATTTTTAATTTGTTTTAAAAATTGCTAAGATTTGTTAAAGGACCTTCTGAAGTGTGTGCACACACACATACACACACACACACACACACACACACACAGACACAAAGACACGCTCCCAGATGCAAAGATCTACACTGTAAACATATCAGAACAACCCAAATTAATCTATACATTTAACATAATTTTAATCAAAATTAATCCTAAACATACTTCCTATACTTTCCACTTAAGTTTTAATTTTGAGATAATTGTAGCTTTCTGTGCAGCTTTAAGAAATAAAACAGAGACATATATGTACTCTTTATCTAATTCCCCCCATGGGAACAACTTGCAAAACTATAGTACAATATCACAACCAGGATATTGACAATCATTTTCCAAGACACTGCTTCTGTCACGATTGCTGACATACCATTGGCCCAGCAAATAACACGGCTCAATTTAGAGTATAGGGCAAGATAATTTACTCCAACATCTTGTTCAAAGAAGCTACAAAGTCTTGGTGAAGGGCATAGATACAGGGAGAGCTGATGATCTGGGGACATTATGGGATCAGTCCACCATACCAACTGATACAGTTTGGATATTTGTCCCCACCCAATACTCCTGTTAAATTGTATTACCTGATGCTGGAGGAGGGTCCTGGTGGGAGATGTTTGGATCATGGGGGTGGGTCCCTTATAGATTGGTACTGTCTTCGTGATAGTGAGCTCTCAAGATCTGGTCATTTAAAAGTGTGTGGCACTTACCCACTTCTTTGCTCCTGCTTTTGCCATGTGAAATGCCTACTCCCACTTCACTTTCTGCCATGATTGTAAGCTCCCTGAGGCTTCCCCAGAAACAGATGCTTCCTTTACAGCTTGCAGAACCATGAGCTAATTAAGCCTCTGTTTTAAAATAAATTACCCACCCTCAGGTATTTCTTTATAGCAATCCACAATGGCCTAATATACCAACTTACGGCATTGCTGTGAGGATGAAATAGTGTACTTCAAAGCCCTTAGTATGATACATTTTACACATTTTGTTATTGTAGATATTCTCATTATTAGCATGCCATTTATAACAAAGCTGTTTTTACTAACCTATAGCTTTAGAACAGAGGTCAGCAAAGTTTGGCCCCTGGGCTACACCTGGTCCACTATCTCTTTACATAGCCCATAAGAATAGGTGTACATTTTTAAACGATTGAAGAAAGAATTAAAATTTAAGGATAATATTTTGTATCATGGAAATTTTATAAAATCTAAATTTCAGTGTCCATCAAGTTTCACTGAACACAGCCATCCTCAGTTTACACATTGTCTAGACTGCTTTTCCACACCAATGGCAGAACTGAGTAGTTGCAAGAAGAGCTATGTGGACTGCATTGCCTAAAATATTTACTATCTGGTCCTTTACAGAGAAAGTTTGCCAACCCCCTGTTTCAGAATATTTATGTGGAGCTCCTTAGGTTTTAAACAGACATTTTTAAAGAAGTCTAGCCTGGTTATTGAGTCATTTCTCTAAGATCCTTCAGTGAATATTTGAAAGGGTTAGGAGCGTTATTATATGTGACTTTGACTAGAAATATTGTTAATGTTCCTGCTTTGTCAGCTTAATACATACCTTATTTTCCTCCCTCGCAGCTCTTTTGTTTTAATATTTCAACTTCTCTCTGGCTGGCTATCCCTGTACTCCTTGCAGCCCAGGTTTGGACCATTAACTGATATGAGTCTTAGTGGCTAGTTGTTGCCTGCAAAATTTTCCTAGACAAAAAGTCCAGTCCTGGAAGCATGTGTCAATTCTCCTTCCTGTTGGAGGCAACAAAAACTATTAATATAACCCCCAGGCTGGAGTCTGCTGGCTCTGACCTAACTATTTAGGTTTAAGCTAGACATAATCCTGCAGAAAGAGTGGATAATAACTAGTAAAAGGAATAGCCTGGCACAGAACTCAGATATTCCGACTACAACTATTAGAATAATACTGCATTGGCTAGGCACGGTGGCTCACGCCTGTAATCCCAGCACTTTGGGAGGCTGAGGCGGTGGATCACCTGATGTCAGGAGTTTGAGACCAGCCTGGCCAACATGGTGAAACCCAATCTCTACTAAAAATACAAAAATTAGCTGGACATGGTGGCGGGTGCCTGTAATTCCAGCTACTCGGGAGGCTGAGTCAGGAGAATCACTTGAACCCGGGAGGCAGAGGTTGCAGTGAGCTGAGATCATGCCATTGTATTCCAACCTGGGTGACAAGGGCAAAACTCTGCCTGAAAAAACAAAACAAACAAACAAAAAACAAAAGAAAAACAACAACAATAATACATTACTCTGTATGTGTGGTTCATTAGATGTTTAGCTCACATTTTCAAATTCATCCTTTTTTTTTAACTAAAATAATTTTTTAATAAAATAATTAAACATGTCAGAATTAAAAATCTACCCTCAAGCATACCACTATGCTTATATATACTACCTTTCAGTTTTGAACTGCTTTCAGTTATCAATATATTTAATTTTATGGCTAGTCACTAAACTAGGCTGAGCACTTTTACGTAATTCTTCAAAGTCAAGTGTAAACATAAGCCTCATCTTTTTATCTTTCTTAATGTTAAAATAAATTTCTAGGTATTCAGTACAGTTTGGGATCAAAATACTATCAATTTTGCCCACAGGTACAAGCCACAAGACATGTCCTATGTCCATCAGATATTTTATGGCTCAAACAGCAGTTTTATTAACACTTCTTTGTCTCAGAATTTGCCTTCCCAGTTGAGATCCTCTCTCTTTCTGTCTCAACTGGTGAAATAAAGAATCTGCATCCCTGTCGTCTCTTGCAGTAAATACCTTGTCTATGTCTGCTTTTTCCAATCATAAGTAATTGTCAGGAGTCTGAGACCAGCCTGGCCAACAGACCAGCCTGGTGAAGCCCTGTCTCTACTAAAAATACAAAGATTAGCTGGGTGTGGTGGTGGGTGCCTGTAGGCCCAGCTATTCAGGAGGCTGAGGCAGGAGAATCATTTAAACCCAGGGATTCGTCCTGAATCAGTTATTTGAACTCTGTACACATCTTTCCCTTTACATGACTAAAAACGAGAGTGATTACAGCCAGGTAGCTACAACTTCCAAAACAGCATCCAACTGGCATTTTACAATCAAATGTAAACACTTTCCTTTTACTTTAAATGAAGTAGGAAGAACTTTTCTTCTGCCTAGTAAAGCTCAGTAAACTGCTCTGACAAGTGGCTTGGAAAGTGAAAGCTGAAATTGGCTTCTATACTTTTTAAGTGGTCATCTAAATGATACGTGTTGAAAACTGATAGCAAGTAAGTTGCTAAAATAACAGTATTAAAGTATTCATATACTAAAAAGGACACTATACATATTTTAGAAAGTATACATTAACCTATTTCAAGAACATTTTGAGACCAAATTGTTCATTTAATCTGTCATCTTCCTTTGTTTTAAAATCACTCTGAGAGCTGTCTGTTTCAAACTCTCATTATTTTAAGCCATTCTGAGTTTAGACAAATAACTGTATCTGAACCATTCTCCCCTTATGCAGCAGAAAGTCAGCTATTTATTCATGAAAAACTAGAAGAGAAAGTGGAAGGGGTTTCAGAGTAGGACTCTTGGAGAGCCCTCTGCCAGTGCCAGAGAACAACTTTATTGAGTTAGGTAGAGATGAACTTTGGGGCTTGTGATAAAGTAAAACAGGAGATATTTTCACAAAGAGAACCAACAGGTGTGCTCAGAACTGCAGAGAAAAAAAAATGTGCATCACAGGGACAATTTTCTGTGATTCTCAAAAATCTGCTTTTGTTCAGCTGACATTAAACTTCTTCACTTTGTTTTTCAATTCTAAAGATGCCAAGAATTCACTGGCTAAAAATATGAGAGGAAAAACCATGCTACATTTCAAAATTTAGCCACTTTAAGTGCCGTTAAAGAGTCTTGTACTTGAGGGCAAAGCACACTTTGATCAAAGCACTTGGGTCCTGTTGTGAAGCTTTGAAGAGAAAATGCAACACCCTAAGCGCATAACAATGAAAAAGGGAAAAAGACAGATGGGAAGAGAAGACCAAGAAACTGCTCTCCTTTTGTCATCGTCTCCCTCTTTATCCTTTCATATCCATTGCCCTTAGCATTTTTTTTGTTTGTTTTGTCTGTTTGGGCCCCTTCCCTTTTCCTTTTTTTCCCTGCCCTTCTGAAGGTAATAGCTATTGTAAACCTGCTTCACTGTAGGAACTGAGGCTTCTACTGCTTTCTCCTCCTTTTAGAAGAACAAGAAAACATTTACTGTGTGACGCATTCAGAACTTACTCTGGTTGTCGACTTCTAAGTTGAGAGCATATTTTACCCTTTCCAACTTTTGAGTTATGTTAACTGCTAAAGAGTAACATGACTTGTGTGGGCATTAAGAAAACGTCCTCCAAGGTTGAACGGGCACACAATAGCTCAAAGTTATTCTTATAATGAAAAAAATAAGAACTAAATTTCCTTTGAAATCTATTACTGAAAATGCAGGATGAAGATGGAGGTGGGGTACTACTTGTGATTTTTTTTGAGCAACGCACGTTGCAGAAGCCTTTCAAATGTATAACCTGTTTCCCAAAGGACCAGCCATTTCTCCCATTTATATTTTATCAAGGTGTTGCTGGTCAGAGACTGTTTTCAAGTGCCTTCCTGGCAAAGCCAGAGACTAATAGATTAATGGTGGTAATAGCAGCCTCAGTGAAAGAGTTCTAAAAATACAGTACCTTTCAAAATCTCTGCTGATACAAAGGCCCGATGATAACATCTAGATTATTGCTCTAGGAATATTTTCAGCCCAGAGGGCATGCACTGAATAAAACAGGGGCAAGACTATCATGTAATCTACATTTCCCCTTAATAACTCTGGCCCCTGGCCTTGTGGTTTTCACATACCATTTCAAAGACTTTCCTATTATTTTTAGACAAATATTTTTTTCAGACACATGGAAATGTATTATAAAAAGTATAATGGTTATTTTAAACATCTTATAGGTAAGTTTTTTTTTTCTGTGGTTGTGGAGTTGAAGTGACATTGAAGAGGATCATGATATGAATCCAAAGCAAAACTGCAAAATGGCAGTTTGTAGGCCATAACACATCTGTTCTGCTTGACCTGTAATATATTAGAAGAATTTGAGTCGACTTTTAAAATCTATAAATTTCCCATTAAAAAGTCAGGGTGCCCAGCTTCTCCTGAAAACTTGGAAGATCTGGTTGCACTAAGCCTACATTCAGAAACAGCAAAAATGAACCACAGCTACGTAGCAGCAGCTGCTAACAGTCAGCTCTGGCCAATGTTCCCTGGAATCCTTGATACTTATTGCATCTTTACACAGTCCATGTGTTACATACCTGCTGTCCTCCTACGGCATTCATGTGTACAACTTTCCCTGAAGGCTTTTGAGTTTGTGATCCTCATTCCAACCAAACACTAAAATTAGAATGTGTCTTCTCCTAAATATTAATAGACAATAGTGCTAATTTGCTTGCACTTTCTGAGTGTGTGTGTAAACACACAGGTTTCTGATGACTCATTGTGCAATTCTGCTGCACAGTGTACTCAGCTTCTCCGCAGGGCCAGCGCCAAAGGACAAACAATAAATAGGCTTGGGTCATTAGCAGATCAATGGAAACAAAAATAGAAGTTCTAAAAAAAAATCTAAAAATAAGCTTATCTAATTTTATTATACATGCATGTTTTATAGTTTACAGCTTAGCATTGTTTTTGTTTCAAATTATTATGGCATTCCCCACACTCATTTTAGTGCTACAGGGTCTATAAAAGATTTGTCTGGCTAATTCTGAGCAACTGGCTTTCAAAGCCCCTCTTGAGTCTTGGAGATAATTTTGGGTGTCAGATTTATTTCATACGATACGGAGCAAAGCTATCTTCACATCTGACCATCTCTGCTCACATTATTGGCAAGTCTTTGGCTGTCACCTAGGAAAACAAATTTACTTCCACTTGTTCTTTTCTTTTTTCTTATCTGTCTTGTTTGATGCTCATTCATGTGCAGAAGGGTGGGTTCCCTTCAATACCTACTCTCATCCTTTCAACATCTACTGTTAAACTACCAAGCTGTATATCTTCATAATTTCAGTGACAATATACAATTTTAAGGACATGGTACATACTGGGCAGTCCGCAAGGGTACAGGTTATAAGTCTGACAAATATTCAGGGAGGAAAGTTATTTCTAAAGGTTAATGAAGATAAGGAGTTCTTAGGGAGGGCTTGAGTAGAGCATTTGCAGAGGCAGTGATGGCTAACAAGTCAAGAGAAAGGAATTCTGAACACATTAAGAAAAACAAAGGCTTAAAGATAGAGTTTGCCTTGGGTTATTGGGAAAAGTATGAACAGATCTGTTTGGTTGGAGTAAAATTTTACAAAAGAAGAGAGGGACAGAATGTAGTGGACCTTGAATTCCAAGTTTAGAAGTTCAAAGTTTATTCTACATAGATAAGAAATAGCTACAGAGGACTCAGACCACCATCTTATGTGAGCAATTAAGAACCTCTGCCTTATTAAACCACTGTTATAGAAGATCACCCATCTTATTTTTCAGTTGTTTTAGGGGAAGGAAAACTGTTAATGCCCACTGGATTGAGAAGTTTGGTTTCCAGGGATTTGCTCAATCATCAAAAATAAGGAATGAGCTTCTGGACCTAGAGATTCTCAGCACTTCACTGTCACATTATTGTTCTATATTTTCTTAAGCTGATACTTGTATCATGCCTACTCTGAGCTAAATACTGTTTTAAATACTTTGTCTTAAATTTCATTTTTAATCACTCTCAAAATATCTTTTTTCTTCAGGACTAAAATGAACTTTATTTAATTATCACAATAAACCTAGGAGATAGGTACTAATACCATCTCTATTTTGCAGATGATAAAATTAAAGCATGTTTGGAACCTTAGGGCATATTAGGGTTACAACAACTTTTCAGTGGTGAGCATGCTACTGCCCCCCTTCTCTCCATCATGAAGTCTAACCTTGATTCTTTCATTTGTATAATTCCCTAAATAGTAGCACTAACAAGATAAGAGCAATCATTTATTGAGTGCCTACCTCGTACTTCTCTACTATGTGTTGGTACCAGTATTAGGTGATTCCAAAGATATATTCACTTTTTCTACATCATAGCTGTGTCATCTGGTATTCTGCAACTCTGATTTTCCCTGTCTCTGTGACATCCACAGTATTCTTTCTCTAGTCTTTCTCCAGGATGACAGGGTGTGTATGTAATGTTGATTCCTCTACAGATGCATATTATATATTTGTCATCAAATTCTCACTACTTGTAACCATTCTACTTATCTCTAGTGGTTCTCTTTGGCACTTTGTTGAACAATGATTCCAATCTTTAATCCTCCCAGAAGCCCCCGTTTCACTCCTAAATCCTTTCACTTAGAAAATGGCCTTAGAGAAGAAGAGCTTCCTGAACTTCATTCTTGTCACAGTAAAAAATTCTCACCTATCTCTCTCCCTCCTTTGATCCTGTCTTAAAAGATGAAGTGTTCCCCTAGAGAGGAAACTAATTGCTCTACTTACACCTCTAGGCCTGTGTCCCTCAATACTTTCAGGACTTTGATCTTCAATGCTTTCATTTTTAAAAATTCTTTTTTCTTTCTCTAGTCCCTACCTCATATTCCCTGGCCTACAAATAAACCCACCTTAGCTTTACTAAACCAAGACATCCTCTGGGCCCTGACAGTAATCTAGCTGCTATCTCAAGTCTTTCATTCCTTTGTCTTAAGGACCCCCATCCTGACCTTGCCAATATTTTGTATATTTATTTGACAATATATTGTTGAGTGCCTACTATATGCTAAGAACTATTCCACAGTCTGGAAAATTCACAGTAAACAAAATAAAATTCTTTGTCACTATGGGTATTACGTGGTAGAAGGGAGATAAATAATATATTAAATAAATAAGAAAATATTTTACTATGGAAATTAAGAGAGCCATCAAGAAAAGTAGGGTAGGCAAGAGAAATGGGAAGTAGATGGGAGGTTATAATTTTAGGAAGATCAGAGAGGGAGGAATCACTGAGAAGGAAATATTTGAATAAAGTTTAGATGAAAATGAGAAAGCAAACTTCATGGATATCTGGGAAGAAAATAAAGCAAGTGCAGAGGCACTGGGACTGAAGAGTATCTGCTTATTCTAGAAACCACCAGGAGGTCAGTCTGGCCAGAACTGATCAAATGGGGGAAACGTAGTAGTAGGTGATGTCAGATGTGTCCAGTGATGTCTCTTTTTCGCTTCTACTGTATCCTTCCCTACCTTGCATTTTTTGAGGATATTAATACTTCTTTATATCAGAGCTATTTATATACATTTCCTACATCCTTATTTGAATTTCGTCTTCCTTACAGTAGTATTTAATCTTGTTCATGGTTGTATCACTCACAGATACCACCTTTGTTCTTTTGATACAATAGATGTGCTTGATCAATGTTTCTTTAACATAATTAAATTATATAAATGATGACATTAAAAATGAAGCATTTCTTTCAAAACATATTTAAAATTATTTTAGTTAATTTTTTTCAGATACAGCTGAGTGCTAGCTACATAGTTTATGATAGAAACTATCTAGTTCGTATCCTCCAGTTGTAAATAGAATGATATCTATTAGTCAATTTGGCCATTACCAACTGATGTCAATGCTTTCTATCTTAAAGGTTAATGATCCTACTTCTTTTTACCTTTTATTAAAATTTATGAATTCTGTTTGCTCTTTCAAATCTAAAGAAGTGTCAGATCTTCCTGAATTAACCTCAAATTTATAGCTAAGATTTAAAAAAAAAAAAACTAAACAAAAATGGAATCAATTAGATGCTTTATAGTTACACCAATTTGTGTTGTCTTTCTTTACTTTCCAAATCCACAGAGAATAAATGATGTTCTTTGAATGTAAAATCTCTTGAGGGAAAAAAAATGGACTGTCACAAGATGTGTTAATAAGTTGTGTTCTTGGGCTTGAGTGAATGCATATTCTAGTGTGCTGTTAAAGAACACCATGAAACTGGAGATGCCCCTTGGCTTTCAGAAATAGAAAGCTCCCCGCTCCAATTGTACTCACTAAGGTTCTCAGTTACACACGTTGTAATAAATAAAGTGTTAGTTTAAATGACCAGACCAACCTCTAACTGTAGTTATGGCCTTTTTAAGTATGAGAGGCAATTTTAACATTATTATTTTCTATGTGGACCAGCATTATGCCAAGCTTCTTCCCTCCTACAGGCAGCTGCATTTCAGAGGTGGTGCCATGACTGCCCTGTGGGTGAAGGCAATTAGAGGCAAATAATTTATCAAGAGCTCTGTAAGCTTCTGAAATAAAAAACATGTTACAGAAGTACCAGTTAGTTATTTTTGGTGGAGTTTGAACATCTTTGATTATGTCAAATGGTAAGATATTAAGAGTAAAAACATTGTTTTACTCTTATCTGAGCTCCTGACTGGGCTCTGCCATTTGCTAACTATGACCTTGAGGGGTTACCTAATGCCTGTGACCTTCAGTCTTCTCATCTGTAAAATAGGGAAAATAAGGTCCCTCTTATAGAGTTGTTATGAGATTGTAATAAGGCACATAAAGTACATAGTGGGCAGTATATGGAAACGGTTCAAATCATCATTATCAATAACAACAGCATCATCATGCATATCATAAGCATGATCATTGACTTACTAAAGTCATTTTTATGGAGATTATAGATTTTCTCCAGTTTTTTACTTTTGGAAAAGTTATTAGTTTCTTAAGTTTTCTGTAGGTTAAAAGGGGGAACTTTAAATAAGTCTCCAAGGTTTACTAGTTTGGCTAAGCCATCCTAACTGCAACGAAGTACCACGGTCTCCAGCACAGCTCCCTTAGTCCTCCTGTCTTTGTGTAATGGAGCACAAAAGATTGTACATTTAGCAGAGCACTCTGCTGTGACTTGAAAGTGTACCTCTGTGGGCATGCACAGCAGAAGCTCATCTGAAACATCAGGAACTTTGAAATGTGAAGTCTGACTTTTAAATCAAGTACATTTGTGTAGAATGTGTTTTCTTTCTGATATTCTAATTTTATTGAATCATGAATACTCCGGCTGGAAGCATGAGCTGACAGTTGATTTAGGGTGTTTTCACTTAATTTTCAAGTCATTTTTTTGGTCTTTTCCAAATTGGTTCCCAAAGTTCATTGATGAGAAAAATATTTTGCTGACTTCATTACCAAGTATCAACTTTCTGCTGGATCCTCTCAGCAAGGATTTAGATGGGTAAAGTCTATCTGAAACTACTTGAAATCTGAAACTACTTGAGTTGGGTCTTGTCAGTCATTCATAACATAGAATAGTCCATTTTATCAGCTCAAGGATAACAATAAGTATCATTACTGGACAAATCCATGAAGACCAGCTTCACACCTTTTCATAATTTACGCTGTAATGAACATACATCAGAGGAGACACAAAAGACCTATATGCAGACATAATTAACAAATGAGAAATAAGGCAAATGACTTGAATCTACCTCACAATTTCAGTGCCTTGAAAAGACAAATGTTATATAATGTTATAGTCTTTCCATAAACTCAAGATTTAGAAATTGTATCTGAGTAGGACCCTAGCAATAATAAAATTGCCATTACACCTTACAGTTGCGCAAGGTTGCTACTTTTTAAATACTTTAAAATATACCATTCCATACCTGCTTTCACTTAAACAGATAGTATCTCTAGTTTCTAGATTAAGAAATAAAACTAAAGAATGTGCTTATGGTTCCAATAAAACCCCATGACAGAATATGCAATGTGGTCTACAGGTAAATTCTATATGTTGTATATCATTTTTAACTATCAGATTAATTTGATGTAAGTTTCCAAGTTGTTATGAAATATTTTGCATCAGTTTTTCTTTTATAGTATGACAATGATTTCCACATAGCTGAAGTTTGTAAAAAATAGAAGATAATAGACGTGAATTATGATTTACAAAAATGCGCCCAATTCATAATGACAACAATCACTAAAAGTGCTAAAAAAACTTAATTCATTTAAGTTTTATCCATCTTAATTTTGTCAAAGCACAGATTTTCAAAAATATGAGACTCTTGAAATTCCCCTGAATTACTTCTTCCTTATCTCAGACTACTTCCGATTAAGAGGGCAGAGAAAAAACATTCATGTAGGTTTCTGATGTCTTTGCATACTCTTCCTGACCATATTAGCCATTTTGCCTTCAATCACTGGAGATGCCAAGTGGAGGTCATGGTTTTGGAGACAGATGGCTAACAATCAGGCTCAAAGCAGCAGGGAACCTGGAAAAGGAGATGGAAAGAAATTGGCTTCCCCATTGCCCAGTAGGGTTCTTTTTGTATTGTGTCTTCTGAAGCTGGAAAGAGAAATTCTAGCTGGATAAAGCTGTGGATTTTTGAACCACATATTTAAAAATAATAGCTCTTCAAAAAGACAAAAGTTTCTGAATTTTAGCACTTACTTTCACCTTGAACCAAAGCATAAAACTCATAAAATAGATGCTGTAATTTCTATACAATCAAATGTTGTGTTTCAAGTCAGTTTAAACCCATGGGAGGAAAAAATAATATTCATAATGTCTTTTCCTAAGATTTCAATAATTGAATTGCCTATCTAATTGACTTTGTTGTTGTTGTTGTTGAACATATTAAAGTAAGAATAATGATTTGCCATCATTTTGCACCTTTTAATTTTTCAATCTATTAACATTGGCCCACTCTGGAACAGGTACATTTCTCTGGGGGAACTAAAACATAGGAAATATGTGATTTACACAAGCTCAAACATAATTTCAGTGGCTAGGGAGGCATAACAGAATATCTAAAACATATTTCTACTCTGGGAAATATTACCCAATCTCATATGAAAAGTTCACATATAGTTATTTGCCAATATTATAGTTTTCACTGTAACCCTTTAAAATGTGTAGCAGAATTCACAATATTACTATAAACACACCTCTTGTACCTTTATTTTTTATGTTAGTAAAAAGTTTTATACTATTCTTCTCTCTACTCTTTTCCAAGAAACTCATATATAATTTTTGAACAGTTGGCAGGTGGATTGATTGATCAAAGCATCTTCTGTTTCTGCCATTTTGTTGAGATCGTATATTGTGTCTCAGAAGTGCTAGAAGATCTAACTGTATTATCAGTATTTCAGATGGCTTCTGTTATTCTCCTAGTACTGTGATGACTATGGTATAGGGGATGCCTGTCTAGAAAAAGTCAATGTTAGTTCTCAGTTGAATTGCGAAGTAGTTAAACTTAAGTTTTATGCTTCTGTATTTTTTAATCAGTTTTAAAATGCCTGCCCCCTTAAAAGAGATTAGCTATCAAGTAGACATTTTATATAATGTTTAACATTCTCTGTGTTTAAGCACATGTGTCATTTGAAATTGGTTTCTTACTGAAATGCAAACATTTATGAAATAATAGACATTTTATACATTCATCAAACCATTTCTTGTTCTGACATTTTTTTATTTCTGCTGGTTGTATTATCTAAAGTATACATTCTTAAGTCCTTGAAGTCATGGACTCTATCCCTTTGAGGAAATAAAATTAAAAATTAAGAGTTGAGGCCGGGCGCGGTGGCTCACGCTTGTAATCCCAGCACTTTGGGAGGCCGAGGCGGGCGGATCACGAGGTCAAGAGATCGAGACCACGGTGAAACCCCGTCTCTACTAAAAAATACAAAAAATTAGCCGGGCGCGTTGGCGGGCGCCTGTAGTCCCAGCTACTCGGAGGCTGAGGCAGGAGAATGGCGTGAACCCGGGAGGCGGAGCTTGCAGTGAGCCGAGATTGCGCCACTGCACTCCAGCCTGGGCGACAGAGCGAGACTCTGTCTCAAAAAAAAAAAATAAAATAAAATAAAAAATAAATAAATAAATTAATTAATTAAGAGTTGAGACATGAGTGTTATACCCTATTATACCATTAAACCTAGGGGTGAATTTGAACCCGGGATCTAGCTTTTATGGGTCATTACCTATTTGACCTTAGATATATTGCTTAAGCTCACTGTAATTTAGGTGTCTCAAATACAAAGTGGAGATAATAATGGTGGGCACTTCATGGGTTTTTTGGGGCATCTAATTAGATATTGCCTATTGTGTGGCATATCTATTATTAACTATTATGATTTACCTCAAATACTATACTTATTTAAATATCAAAACTACTCATTCTTTTAAATGTGTATCACATCCAGCATTAAAAATAAATCATTTATTCAACCCTGGTGATAATCCAGGTCTTTGCGGCCTTCCTGAACTACTGCTATAACAGCACTCTTTACACAAGCGTTTATTGTGTTCTTACCAAGACCTAGTGCCCTTGGGGAGCCCTGTATTTTCAAAGATAAATCAAACACTGTTCCTAAGGAAACATTCAGCCTGATTAGGAAGAAAGAAAATATTCAGAGATTTATAATTACTATGACCAGAGAAGATGAAGAAAGGTTACCTGGAAGAGGTAAACTTCAAGTGAGAATTTAGAGAACAAATAGAAACTCACTTGATAAAATCAAGAGTTAGGAGAAGGATCCCCAGGAAGAGAGATCAGCTTTTATTAAGGACCAGAGTGCTAAGAGAGAAAGGAGAATTAAAGATGCACTGCTTTAAATGCATGAATAATAATTTAACTGGGAATTTGACTTCTTTTTCTTAAAATATTGGAACACATGTCTTAAATTCTTTCCTATCACATCTACAGTGCACTATTTGACAGACAATATATCATGGGATAATTGTTGCAATTATTTTTAGATAATTTTAAGCAATTTAAGCAAATGATGAGTAATAACATTTGAGACACAGTAATTCCATTGACTGTATTAAAATGATAACGCATTATATTGAAGGTGAGAACCAGTAGTCTCTACCTTATATCTTTTATTTGACAGAACATATTGATATCATACAACTTATTTTACTACTGTGGTTTATCTATGCATAATATGATGTAATAGCCTCAGATTTTCAATACTGTAGCAGAAAGGAGGGAGCTACCAAATAGAGATCTAGCTTTGTCTGATTTCTAAAGAGAATATTGTGCTTATCACAATCAGTAATAATGATAATACTATACTGAATATTTTTTATCATTCTTGCTGATTATTATTTCTCATTGTTCTTGCTTTACTTTAAAAGAGTCTAATATTTTGGAAATTTTTTTTTCTCCATGCATTTCTCTCTAGAAAATTGAAATTGACTGAACTATATAATGCTAATGAGCACCTGAGCACCAACATAGAAATTTTTTTTTTCTTTATTTTTGAGATGGCGTCTCACTCTGTCACCCAGGCTGGAGTATAGTGGTGTGATCTTGGCTCACTGCAACCTCTGCCTCCCGAGTTCATGCAATTTTCCTGCCTCAGCCTCCCAAGTAGCTGGGACTACAGGCACGCACCACCATGCCCTGCTCATTTTTGTATTTTTAGTAGATGAGGTTTCACCACGCTGATCAGGTTGGTCTCAAACTCCTCACTTTGTGATCAGCTCGTCTTGGCCTCCCAAAGTGCTGGGATTACAGACGCGAGCCACCATGCCCCGCCCAACATAGAATTTGTAATTTGCTCTTAAATGTTTATAAAGTTAAACTCTAACCCTTAAGCCTCATTTTAAATTGTCTAGTGACTGGCTTTTAGAAGTATTTTAAGGTGTGAAGAGATTGCAATTTTGAATACAATGTGTTATATGCCCCCCTGCTCCCCAAATAGCCATTTCTGTCATATCTGTTCCCTTCTGTCAACTTCATTATTTTTGTACACTTGGAACTGAAAATAGTAAGTAAAATTATTTTTAAAAATAGAGAAATACTATATAAATGGATTTGAACTGAGATAAATTTTGAAAGTGGTCTGTGTGTAATGAGGACTTCTAAGAGAAAATAGATTATGATTTTATATATATATACATATATACATATATTTGCTAAATATGATAATTCTCCAGGTAATTCATCAATGATGCATGATTAGCAAACTTTTTATTATGCATGTTCCACAGTAAAAATATTTCACACTGGATAAACTATAAATAAAAACTAAACCACAGAAATGACAGTATCTTAATTATTTATATCTGACAATATCGAAAATAGCTTTATTTTTCTTGTTCCCAGTGACTTCTTTGGAATCATTATATTTGACAGTGTCCTTAGTAACAATTCATTGATTGTACTATAGTAGTTCTGAAGGGGCCAGGGATACAATATGATTGTCCCTCCTTATAAACAGCATCTGATTATGTGAAAAACTGTCGGTTTCGTTAGTTATGAAACCAGTGCCCTGGCATACAGGGCAAACACAAGAATAATTCCATCTCTAAAGAACAATCCCAAAGCCTTAAAGAGAGCAACCAATATTTAACTATTTTAATAAGCCAAAACTCTGATTTTTAAAGACACCAAAACAGATTTGTTGTATCATGTTCATCCAGGGGAAAAGAAATCTAAATGAATGAGCAACAATCTTCCAATTTGTTTAAAGCTTTTGACAGACTCAAAAAAGAAACAGATTCTTAAATGTTAAGGAAAAAACTGAGAGCAACAGTTTTTAAACCTCTGACACAATCACTAAGAAACAGATTCTGTTAGCTTCAAAGAAGTTGGAAATGATCTTTATTTTTCAAATATGCTGACAGTCATGAAGTAATGGATTTTTTTAAAAGAAGAGAATCCTCGCAAACATTTACATTTTTTTTCATGTAGAATTCTAGATTGGTTGTCTCGGAGAGCAAGGCATGGCAGTCTCATCATATTTAAGTCAGCCCCCTTTTCTTTCCCATACGTACCAAAAAGATACATTTCAAATCATGATCTTTACCGAGTGGAAACTTTCCCACTGAAATGAAAGCAGAGAAGCTGGCCCAAGGGGATCTCTCTGACTTTCCAGTCACGAGGTCAGTCAGCTTGCAGCATGAACAGGGATTCAGAATAGCATCTCGTGGTTCCACAGCAAAATCATAAATGATGAAAAGTGTTTGCTTTTGGTCTTTTCCTACAGTGGTACTCAGAATGTCTCTTCTCGTCTCCTCCCTTTGTCTGGGGCTCTGGGGGGTTATGTGCCCCCTCATGCCTAGTAGCCTCAACTTTTGACACATTTCTTATGTCCTGAATGCCTTTATTTATTAATGAGGAGCACTCAAAATTTTCCTGAAAAGGAAAGGAAATACACGAAGATTTAAGTTTGTGTTTCTTTCCATTGCTTCTAGAATCGTACTACAGAGGTCGCTGCCAACTTGAAATTCTGGTCATAGTCAGAAGGTATCATGGCTGTTTTTAATGAAAAAACAAGTAATTTTTCTCTTTTCTTCATTTCCTAGGTCACGTTTCCTAGGTGCTAGTTGCTCTCCTTTATTTCCCCATCACTTATTTATTTCAGAAAACAAGGAGTGGAGGGAGAGGGAGGGCATTATCTTAAAGATGTAGAACTTAATGGTTCTTTCCATGATGTTCAAAGTGTGGCCTCCCGTTTTCTTTAGAACATTATGAGAAAGAAAGCTGTGTTCACCAGGAACAGGAAAAACTGTGGTTTAAATTATTAGAGATGATTATTGATGATCCATTTGTCAGTTAGCATTTACTAAGTTAAAAGCAAATAAAAGACATGTTATTAACTTTCAAGCTTATCACAAAGGTAACAAATTTGTAAAAACATACATATTTGACAAGAAGTTCAATATGAAGTAAAGAACCCATTACTGCACACTCTGCACATGTAACCCAGAACTTAAAGCATAACAACAACAAAAAAAACACATTACTTAGTAGTGTAGGTTATAGAGTACTGTACACATATCCAATACATTTCTACTGTATCTTTTCGATTAAAATAAATTTATTGGGGAATGAGGATATAATGAAGTTTAAAACCGCAAATACACATAATGAAATACTATTCAGCCATCAAAAAAAGGAAATCCTGTCACCTGTGCTAACACAGATGAACCTGGAGGACATTCGGTGAAATAAGACAAGCACAGAAAGACAAATACCATGTGATCTCACTTATATGTGGTGGTTACCAGGGATTGGAGTTGGAATAATTGGGGAAATGTTATTCAAAGGATACAGAATTTCAGTTACATAAGAGGAATAAGTTCAAGAGCTCTATTGTACAACATGGTGACTGGAGTTCATAACAATGTATTGTATCCTTGAAAATTGCTAAGAGAATAGATTTTAAGTTTTTCACCACAAAAAATGATAAGCATGTGAGGTAATGCATATGTTAATTGTCTCAATTTAGCCATTTATAATATGTATACATATTTCAGATAACATATACATGATAAAGATATATAATTTTTATTTGTCAATTTAAGAAAACTGCAAATATGCCTGACCAAAGAAAATATTTTCCCACACAAGTAACTATTTCAGAATTAAATCTACTCTGTCACAAAACATAAACTTGAGAAAATAATAACAGGTAAATGAGAGTAATTATAACATAGGGGGTATTTTTAATGCACTAAATATTTTAGGTGCATTTTCTCATTTATCTCCATGGTAGTCCCATGATGTTTATCTTATGGTCTCCATTTTACAGATGAAGAAATTGAGGCTCATTGAGGAGATCTGAGGAGATAAAGTAATTTTTCCTCTAAGTAAATGTAGAACCTAGGAATGAATTACAGGTCTGTTTGATGTGAAGTGGTGCTCTTTCTAATATCCAATTCTTTGAGTTTTGCTCAAACACAGATTCTTAGAGGTCTCTAATTTGTAGCTATTATAAAAGGAATGGAAATTTTATATGAAATACAAATCTTTTTTTTAAAAAATGGCATATTAATAAGCCTGAGAAAAACTCATGCAATGGAGGTTAAAAAAAAAATAAAGACGATGATTAAAGTTATCCTACAAAACAAAAAAATATATATTCACTGACCCAGAGAAAACAGTCACAGGCAGAGGAATGATTAAAAGGGAAATTTAGTGCTTGTAAGTTGTCATGGCTTTCAATACACAATTGTATATGCTAGGGTACATAACATTTCCAGACAGAGGCATTAATTTAACAGGATAAAACACTTTCTCATTGGTATCAGTAGTATTCCATTCATATGTATAAAATCTTATCTTCTTGCAAAAATTAAATGTTTTATGGGTTTGAAGTAAAAACAGGAGAATAGCAGACTCAAGGTTGAGGAGAAGTAATTAGAGAAAAGATGAACTAGAGTCTGTGAATTTTAGTCTTCCTGTATCAAGTATGTGAATGTTGAATCCAATTTGTATGTGCTCTGAAACTATGAGAGTAGTGGGGCAGCATTAATTTTAGGAATAGCAAAATCTCACATTCAAACTATTTGAAGTCCAATTTGGGAAATTAAATATTCTTATTGTTTTCAGAAATTGAGGCAAATAACATGCAGTGTTTTTTTCTTTTAGATAGAAAGGCAGAAATAAGGGATTAAAACTAGAAATAGGAGGAATTAAGATGAAGCAACTGAGGTAAACAGAAGCTAGTTGTCCACTCCTTAAGTCACTTTAGCAATAATCTGGTTGTTATTGTTATTATTATTTTGGAATATTAATAAATAAAGCACTTATACAGAAAATCATGGAAAACAAATGTTTAGCATTATGAGTTGTTATAAGACAGACATTCTTCTATCTCTACCTAGGCTGAGAAATACGGGCTATCACTTGCCCCAGAAGCCCTTCCCAGGCCCTCTGCCAATCTCAATCCCTTCTCTCCCTTCTCTTTCCTCCCCACAAAATAACAATTACCCTGACTTTAATATTATCAATTAGAATTTCTTTTTGGAGTTCTCATCCCATTTTGTATACTTAGACACCATAGTTTATTTAGCCTCGCCCATTCTTTATCAATTTAAAATGTGTTTAAAATTATTTCAATCTATAGGTTGGCCCTCGATCCCTTATTTTTCTTATACTTGATTGGCACAAGTACTCAGGGCTTTTGACCTGTAGAGTTCCCGGTGTGCATTTTGCTGATTGCACACTTTTGGTACAATGCAACATGATTCTCTGTACTCTGTGTTTCCTACAAGGTGGCAGATGGATCCAGACTGGATCAAACTCAGTTCCACCCTTCTGGCAAAATTATGGGTGATGGTGTATTCTTTTCTCAGGAGGGCTATAATATCACATTACCTCTTTTTTGTGATGTTAACATTCATTGGTGCTCAGTACCTAGACCTATACATTTATGGGTGGTTACAAACTTCTAGTATTTATTTTTTATTTATTAATGGAAATAGTTTTATAAAGAGACCCCCTCCATCAGTTTATACAGAAAGATTAAATAAATGGAAATAACTAATATAAAATATTTGATTTCTTTCCATTTATTTACCAGTTTTCAAGACAAAGTGATTTCCTGTCATCATCCAAAGACCAGTTAGAGTTTTAAAATATAATTATGAGTTCATAAATTTAAACATATTTGGAAGGTTTCAATCAGTGCAATTATTATTCTCATTGAAGCTCAAATAGTCCCGCTTTTGGCAGAGGAAGCATTTTTACTTTGGTTCCTGAGTGTTTTTTCATACAATTTGACCAGTTATTGCTAGCTTTTTCAATAACTGATATGATAAGGTTACTCAGACTCATTTATGTTGACCTTGTTCTAAACCTAGAATCAATCTTCTTTTTTTGAAGAAGCCCTAGGATCTTTTTGTGGAAAAGGCCACAGTTCAAGTGCAAAAGATGCTCATGTTAGTGCAGTGATCTTTGTCTCTAGACTTCTTCAATAGACAGCATTAGGAACTACAACTGTAAAAATAAAATACCTCATGTATTTCTACCCAATTCATATCAGGACTCCAGGAATTACTATGGTCATTATTGAAGCTCTTCTTTATTTTCCACAGCAAAAATTCTAGTTTCGAAGGACTTGGGATGATAGAATTACAGCAACCTGAAATTACTTATTTATTTTATACCACATTACACATGTAACAGATGCAGAATAACAATACCACTTATCCTACTTCCAACATAATTACTAAAAACATTCATAAAATATTTTTGCATCGTAAATCTCCAGTTCTATCCGCCATTTACATTTTTATAATGTAGATAAATAATACTATATCTACATTATCTAAGTACTTAGATGTTTGATTTCCCTTTTTACTGTCACTAAGCCTTAGTTTTACAAGTAAGCAAAGCCTTAGTTTTACAAGTAAGTTTAATGATCACCTTATCACTTATTTCTACACCTTCATTAGTCATTTAACTTATCTGAAGCTCCTTGCCTGGTAGATTCCTTAGGAAAAGCTTATGCAAACAATATTTCTTTATTTGAAATTGGTCTTTACGAGTTTTTAGGAATAGTTAGGGTTCAGGATTTCTTTTCTAACTACATGGAGCTTCTTTTTTGTTGTTTTCTTGAAGTGATCCAAAATATAAGGTGGTTTGCTTTCCAAGATTTCATGAAGTTGTTCCTTTACCCCACTTTTATATGGACATTCTCTCTCCTTCATCTCTGTTGTCAATATCCAGTTGGATTTGACTCTCCTCCAATAATTTTCCCTTGGTGTGGGGTCCTGGCGTGTCAGATTGAAGAGCTACAGGGCCTAAACGGCTGCTGCCCCTTCTGCTTTGAAGATATATCTGGCTTGGATCTGTTGCTCCACTCACCATTATACCAGGCAAAACCATCCCCAGATTCAACTGCTATTCTTAAGCTGACCTTTTGTGTAGTTCAGTGAAAACTTCTAGAACATTTTGGGATTCTCAGGGTCATCAGATGCCCAGTGACTTTCCTCAGCACAGAGACTCAAATAATCCATGGGCCTATGGCTGGCAGTGGTTTATCGTCAGAATCTTGCATTTTGGAGTTCACAGAAATATCTTGTCACCCAGTTTTGTTGCAAATGTTGTCTATGGGTTTTTGGTTTTGCTATCCTGTTAATCTGCCCATCTTTATGTTGGGATTTGGGCAAACTTGAAAACTATGTGCTGCTGCAGCCATTACCACCCTCCCTAAATCCAATAACTGGTTACTATTGAGTAGAGACATAAAAATATTCTGGTTAACAGCATATAGAAAATTAATATATTTAACATAGAAAACCCAACCAATACGTTTCCAACTTGCCTCCTTAGGAAAATCATGATACTTTACTCCTTAAAATATCATTAGTATCCAAAAACCACTGCGAAATAAGAATAGCTAGATTTAGTAAAAATCTTCTCCACTAATTGAGAAAACAATGACTTTAAAAAGTACAGGTTTTTAGCCCTGGTGCAGTGTCTCACACCTGCAATCCCAGTACTTTCTCACACCTGTAATCACAGCACGTTGGGAGGCCGAGGCAGGTGAATCACGATGTCAGGAGTTCAAGATCAGCCTGGCCAATATGGTGAAGCCCCGTCTCTACTAAAAATACAAAAATTAGCTGGCATGGTGGCAGTTGCCTGTGGTCCCAGCTACTCAGGAGGCTGAGACAGTAGAATCGCTTGAACCCAGGAGGCAGAGGTTTCAGTGACCCGAGATCATGCCACTGCACTCTGGCCTGGCCAACAGAGCGAGATTCCGTCTCAAAAAAAAAAAAAAAAAAGTACAAGTTTCTTTTAACTCTAAGCTAGCTGGAAGTTGTATTTCAGGCAATCTTCTGGCTGTGAGGAGTGCTTCCCTACCTCCTCTTAGTAGTTTTGCCAAAGCTTTTCCTCCATTCCTGGAAGGAGCATGAACTAATGAGATAACCTCTGATTATGAATCCTCACACCCAGAGAATGTGGCATCAGATTTCTGAGTGAGGGGCTTGAAGAATCATAACAGCCCAGATTCCTCATATAAGGATCACACACACACACACACACACACACACACTTTCACACATACCCACACGCACCAGATGGTTCTCTGAGTGTTTAATATTGCAAAGATCTATGAATGCCCACTGCCTCTCTGCCAGAGTAAAATAGAACTATTTAAAGCTGAGCTGTTAGGGTAGAGGAGAACAGTCTGAGTTTGGAGTTAAAGTTTTAATGATCTATTACAGATATCTTTCTCAATGACATTGGATGCCTTTTTTTCTAGTAGTTGTAAAAGCCCAACCTCCTAACTACAGAAGGATGTTCATTATTTCCCAAGTTCTGAAGCACGGGTGAGAGTCCTTTATAATATTTATGTTATGTAAATTACTTAATGATAAGAGATTTAAAACTGGTGGTTAATTATAGTTCTTCAAGAATGTTTTCAGAATGAGAATACATATCATTAAAATATGTAGATACTTGTTAATAGCTAGATTTATACTTGTATAATACCTTTCTCTAAGGGACTTTGAAAACACTATCTCATCAATCTTCACAGGCTTTTTTCATTAAATTGTTAAATCACTGTACCATTTAAATTTAACAACAATAGAATACTGTTTCTTCTATCCATAGTATATTAATTGACTCTTTATTATCTGTAATCTCCTCTGAGATAGAGGCCAGTCTTCCTTTTTTTTCTATATTTGTTAACATGAGAAAAGTTTCATATTTGTGTTCAGCTTATATTGACACATTTTTCAGAGATTTGGAAATTATCCTCATTCCTTTCAGTCATTAAATAATACATACCATCTTATTTTATAAGGTTTGACCACATGTTCACGAGCTCCTGCCTCTTGGCCAACTTTCTTCCCAAGAGAAATATTGCCAGAACCTCCTGAGACATCCAGCCATCAGTGGTTTCTCTCTTCCTTAACTATTCTGATTTGCAACTGGATATATGTGCTAATGCCCTAACTCATTGCACATTGAAAATAACCTTCCACTCTCCTGATGCTGCTTGAACATAGAATAATTCTTGCACATCACCTTATTTATCTTTAATACTTCCCAAATGTATGACATTTTCTGATGTGTGATTAGAGCTGGCCTGAAAAAAACCACAAATCTCATGCTGTAGTTGAAAAACTACTAAATTAAACTTATTCACCACACCCACTTGAAAATTTAGCTCATTTCTTTCCATTATAACCTCTTATCTTCCAGGCTGTTTCTAGGTATTACAGATGCATGTGTGCTGGATGTGATCCTTTTTTTGTGTGTGTGGTCAATTTACTCAAGAGCTCCTTTGTAATGAAGAATCAGAGTTAAGCCAAAGGGCTCAGGGATGTGTTTTTCAATGAGCAGTTTTAACAAGTGAAAGACCTCTAACAAATAGTGCATGAAGGTAACTATTTAGAGAATCCCTTTCTCCCAAAACATCTTCTTTTTTTCCCATTTATTCAGTATATATATGTGGACTACTCAACATTATTATCTGTGTGGATAAAATCCAAATTTTCCTTTTTACAAATTTACCTTTTTACAAACTAAGCAAAATAAATGACCATGCAGTTTTCCTTTATTTACTTTAGTTTTTTTTTGTGTGGATTATTTAGAAGGTGTATTTGGAATCCCAGCATTAACTTCTATGTCTCTCACTTTACACTCTCTCTTGCTGGATTACTCTTGGTGTACTGGCTACCTTATGATGCTTACTTTTATTGGATTTCATTTATTTTGAAGTGGCTTTTAAGATCTCCCATGCGGCCCCAAATTCTTGAACACTAATATTTGTTTTATTTTCCAGTGTTTGAAAATAAAGCACAAATATGAACTTTTCTCAACCCTTATCAGCTCACCTCAAGTACTGCTTTTTTCCTGCATGGTGTTGTGCCATCCTATACTCTAAAATATCAATAGAGGAAAAAAATCCAATTATCTACACTTTTTTCTACCTACCGGGTTGTCAGTAGAAAAATACGGCAGTGAAAGTCTGTTTCTCGCTGTCACATAGACTTTTCAAATTTAGTATACTGTCGTTTTACTGAAGTACTCACACACTTTAACTGACATTCCAGATGCAGAAGTGTGTTTGTTTATGGTGTGTATGAGTGTGCATGTGTGTATATCAAGAAATTTTATTCAGACAAGTCTGGTATGGATTCTAAGATCCACAATTCATTGTACTCATGGTGGGTAAGAGATCATCCTGGCCAACATGGTGAAACCCTGTCTCTACTAAAAATACAAAAAGTTAGCTTGTGTGGTGGCGTGTGCCTATTGTCCTAGCTACTTGAGAGGCTGAGGCACAAGAATCGCTTGAACCCAAGAGGTGGATGTTGCAGTGAGCCAAGATTGCACTACTCACTGCACTCCAGACTGGGCTACAGAGCTAGACTCTATCTCCAAAAAAAACAAAAAAACACTCAATGTTGTTTGCATGAACATTAATTTCCCTTACACAATGCCAATGTCATTGTCTTAATGATAAGTAGATGCAGGTTATCATATTTGCAGAACTAAACACAGTTGATCACATGGTATCAATAGATCAGCAGCAGTAGAAATCACAGGGGAAAAATGTAAGTTTTTAATTTAAGCTATGAAGAGACAATTACCAAATCTTAACCTCAGGGACATCGATGTTTGATGTCTTCCTCAAAGGTCAGAATTGTTTCACAATCTTTCAATTGACTGATATCATCATTTAAAAATTAATTAGTAGTAACAGCAATATTTGACTTAAAATGTGACATAATCTGCCAAATTATGTGCAAGTAGTCTTGGTTTGCTATTCAATTGCGGGGTGTGTTGAGGAAATGTAGAATCAAGGAACAGTTTTTAGCCTTATTTCAATGGAATTTTAAATTATGCCTCATATACATGTGGAAAATATAACCTCTTAGCCTGTTATTTTCATGAGTAGTGATGACCTAACCAATCATAATACTCATGAATTTATAATAACAGACTGACCACAGCTATAAACTTATTATTACAAAAAGTATCTCTTGTTTTTCCTATAATTCATCATTTTAAAGAATTTGCTACTATAAAATTTTTCATAAGAGAAGTGAGTTAGCAGAAATCACTCTTAACCCTACCTGCTGAACAATGTCTCTTTGATCAGTTCTCAAATTGAGTTTATAGGTAAAAATTCACTCAAACAAAAGTCTCCACAGGTTACAAAAAAATTTAGCTATTGACTTAGAGCAATAATAAATGGCATATAAAGCCTAAAACATAAATAGGAATGGAGTCCATGAAGTTAAATCATAACAGTGGTCCTAGAAAAATATATTCAAAACAATTCAGAGGAAACCACCACTCTGTCTTCTCTATGAATTTGGCATATCAACATGTTTTCTAGTATAGTTAAAGTGTGTAGTCATTTAATCTCAAATATAATATTTAGAGCTATACCTGTTTAGAGAGATGTCTGTTTAATATTTAGAGAGCTATCTGATTGTTGTTATCGTTGTTTAATTTAGTAGTCTGTCCCTATCATTCATGGATGGAAATAGCCCTACTGAGTAGAGTCTGTGGCCAGGAAGCAGACAAATTCCTCCCTATCTTTATTAACACTGAGAAGTGGAACAAAAGATAATTGGAACTGACCTGATATTTACCTAATAAGAATGCAGGGTTCTGACCAAGAATTTCCAGCACATGGGATAGTGCTGAAAATTATATAAGCAATACGCTTCCCCTGTAGAAATAAAAAGTGAACTTTTCTGTGTAAGTTTTCTCTCCCTAAATAAAGGTGTTGTTAACACGCCATTTATCTGAGAACATAATATTGACCAAATTCTACTGTATAAGGACAGTCATTGCTTCCCTTCCTTCTCTTCCCCCTTGTTGGATTGTATAAAGAAAAGTCCCAGGATGCCAATAGAAAGCAAAGATTCTTCAGAGAGCCATTGCTTATAAATAAGGTAGTAATGCTTCTCTTACTCATACTCCTTACCCTCTTTACTCTCCTCAAGTATTTTTTAATCTAAAAGGCATGTTGAGATGTGTATACATTTCCTCTATAAAACAGAATTTCTAGAAACAATTTAATTGTATACTAAATAGTGCATCTACAATCCCAGATAAATGAATGATGGGTAAAACCAATATTTCCTTTACTTGAGTCAATATGGTCCTGAAAGGCACTAAAAACTTTTTTTTTAACTTTTATTTTAAGTTAATGGGTACAAGTGCAGGTTTGTTACATAGGTAAATTTGCGTCATGGGGGTTTGTTGTACAGATTATTTCATTACCTAGGTATTAAGCCTAGTACCCATTAGTTATTTTTCCTGATTCTCTTCCTCCTTCCACTTTCCACCCTCTGAAAGGTCAGCGTGTGTTGTTCCCCTCTATGTGTCCAAGTATCCTCATCATTTAGCTCCCACTTATAAATGAGAACATGTAGTATTTGGTTTTCTGTCCCTGTGTCAGTTTGCTAAGGATAATAGCCTCCAGCTCCATCTACGTCCCTTCAAAGAACATGATCTCATTTTTTATGGTTGCATGTTATTCCATGGTGTATATGTACCACATTTTCTTTATCCAATCTATCATTGATGAGCATTTAAATTGATTCCTTGTCTTTGCTATTGTGAATAGTGCTGCAATGAACATAATGCATGCATGTGTCATTAGTATTAATAATAGAATGATTTATCTTCCTTTGGGTATATACCCAGTAATGGGATTGCTAGATTGAATGGCATTTCTGTTATTTGGGCTTCTCTCTTATTAAGTAGCGCCACTGGAATGTTAACAATATATTTTCTGCTGGAAAAGCAAACATAATGCCTAGAACTAAAACTCAATATCTACAATATGCAAAGTTCAGTTAAATCTGCTTATATTAAACATTGAAGAATGTTTAACTTAATTAAATATTTTATTAAATTAAACATTAATTAAATAAAATGTTTTATATTAAAATGTGAGGCCTAAATACATTTTCACAGAAATAAAGATAAGCAGATTTAACTAAAGCTTGCATATTGTAGTTATTGAGTTATTGTAGGCATTGTTTGCTTTTTCATCAGAAAACATATTTTTAACATTCCTATGCTACTGAATGAGAGACATCTAAATAACCATAATAATTAAATTTGGCTGGGCAAGGTGGCTCATGCCTGTAATCCCAGCACTTTGGGCGGCCGAGGCAGGTGGATCACCTGAGGTCAAGAGTTTGAAACCTGCCTAGTCAACATGGTGAAACCCCATCTCTACTAAAAATACCAAAAATCAGCCAGGCCTGGTGGTGGGCGCCTGTAATCCCAGCTACTTGGGAAGCTGAGACAGGAGAATTGCTTGAACTTGGGAGGTGTAGGTTGCAGTGAGCCGAGATCGTGCCATTACACTCCAGCCTGCAACAAGAGTGAAACTCCATCTCAAATAATAATAATAATTATAATAATTAATAATAATAATAATAAATAATAATAAATAAAAAATTTAATAATAATAATTATTATTATTAAATTTAATACAATAATGAAATACTGTCTTCAGCCTTTAGTATCATGGGAGTATAATAGATACTATTTATTGAAGATGTATGATGTGCCAGACAGTGACTTGGGCAATTGGGGAACATTATTGCCTTTTTACTTTACAACTCTGTCAAGGTAGGGGGAGATAAGTCCCTTTAACAGATAAGAAAATTGAGGCTCAAAAGTTACCCAGCAAATAAGCGACAGAAAAGGGATTCATTCCAGATCATTCTGCCTCCATATATTGGCTCTTTGTACTATAGCAGCTTATAAAACTCTGGGAGACAAGATCATACACCCACCTGTTAAATGACAATGAAACACAGCATGTCATTAAACGGCAGTGCAGACAGCAGAGACCAAAAAAGGAAAAAAAAAAAAAAAAAAAAAAGAATGGGGGCAGGAGAGGTTATTCTTAAAGAGATAACACAGAATCAGAGAATTATATTAAAAATACCTATACCACAGTGATTTTTATGCAGATCTCATTCTAGGAGTCATTCAGTGGCTTGAATCGAGGACAAAGTTCAGTGTGAATTCCATTTGCAACTCGAAAGCAGATTTCAATGTTATGATTTCTGATTAAACTAAAAGAGACTACTGTGTTCTCATGTGCCAGCCACATGATTACAAATCTTAACCTTTTTGTGTTCCCTGTTTGTTGAGGCTATGGAATCTCTGTATGCAGTCTTTAGCGCCCAACTGGGAGTGACACAAGAGAATTCTAGGCATAGTGTACAACTATGCAGTTATGGAAATGTGCCAGTAGAACTTTATGGGTGAAAAACTGGAATCCATGAATCTATCTCCTAACGTTAAATTTGACAAAAGGAGGTGAACATACGTTCAGGAATAAATATGACAGGAGACAGTTTGTGTTTTTTCCTGTGGTAACTATATCTACATGTTTCAAATTCTTAACAGCTAAAGGATGAGTTGAACCAGGTTATTTAATAAATCATAACTCCATTGGAAAACTGTAAATTGACTTTAAATGGAGTGTCTTAAATAGAGTTAGCCCTGCATTCCTCTCATGCAATAAAATAGGCTGGTTAAATCTACATGCCTCCTAATTGCATAATGATTTTTAATTTTATTCTCATAACTTTAATATTGGTCCTACATATTAGAAATTATCACTAGTAAATTTGCTTTTTAATTGTTTTACCATGCAGTGAAATATGCTTTAGTTGAAAATTTCTTGATTAAATGCCTGATAACATTAACCTGCATTGTACATACACAGTTTTTATTTACTAGAAAGGCTTGTGAGCCATGTTACTTAGAAACCCATCTTTTGAATGTACTTTTGTTAGAGAAAATCAGTCTAGTGATGTTCGCACAGAAAAAAAAAGCTGATATTTAAATTAATGTACTCTTAATCTTGACCCATGGCTCAGCTGTCAAAATAGTGGGTCTTTGCTAGTGGTGTGCTAATAAATATCTAATAAGCGATTTTCTAATGGGCGGGGGAGTTGTGATTTGTAGCATTTGCCAACTTTTGTGGTATAAATATTTCCAACACAGCTGATCTGAAGCTACCAAGGTGACTCTGAATGTAGAGTTGGGAAAAATTGCATAGTCATAGGCCTTATTTCCTGTTAAATAATTTCTACTGTACAGATTCATAGGCATGCATAACCCAAAGGCATAGATAATAATAAAATGTTGTCCAATAATTAGAAAGTACTATTTTTGTATTTTTGTTACCTTTCTAAAAAGTATAATCTAATTTTAAATGTACACAATTTAATTATTAAAAATAGTTATGTTTAGCCACTGTCCTGCAAAAGTCCCGAAAATTCTTTCTTGAGAGCCAGTGTGAACTAGTCTGAACCAGAGTTAGCCAGGTCCAGGAGGCCATTGTTACTGAGCACATTTTCTCCATGACTACATGGCAATGCAGATCGTCAAGGTTGTGAATGTGAGGGAGTGAGGCATGAAGATGGCACTGTGGAGAATATGACCCGAGGCTGACCAAGCAAAATCAATGTCAAGGCTGAGGGTGTTACCATCCGTATTTTTCCTAATGGGAATTTTTATTACTGAGGAAAGATAGAGGGGCACTCGCTTTTTGGTGTGTTGCTGCTTATGATGCCCTTTACAAATCTAGAGAGGGAGTCCTGGGGACTGTTAGCAGCCACAACTCCTCTTTGATAGAAATACTTTCTTCTAAAAATAACCCTGTCCCATACTAAACATGGGCTTTACTGGGGATCTGGAGTATTCAGACAAACAGAAAATTGTTCATCTTCAATGAAGCAGTTGTTGAAACCTCATGTGCAGCAGCTCGCATGCCAGGCAGACTGATGACCCTCAAGAATTTTTTTGACCTTGGTAGGTTTGTCTGTGAAACTGGTTCAGGCCTAAAAGGCACAGGCACATTTATAAAAGGAAAGAATATAGAAGAATATACACAATTACAGAAAGGATTAGGGAAGCATTTCAAAGGAGACAAGTAGAGATCCACAGTTCTCTTAAGGCATGCAACTTTATTCAGACATTTAGATGAACCCCTGCCAGACTCTCTCTAAAGCCTGAACTAATTTGCATATTTTGTAGACTAACATTTGTGAAACATGATCCTCATTGTCTCACTGGGTACCCCTTATGACCAAACCATGACAAACATCTATACCATTACTTGCCAAGTTTGGTAATGTTATCTCTGATAATAAATAGAATATAGTTTGCACTGGCTAGTCTTGGCTGATAAAATTTCTTTTATTTGTTTGGGAAATTAGCAAAAACTCAGGATTGGAAATGAATTGGTACATTCACTTCTCTGCTTGGCCGAGAAGTTAACTACTTTGGAATTTGATTTGCTTTGTTTTGTTTTTAACACCCAGCTAAAAAAGAAAGCAAATGTTTTTTAATTTGGGCTTTTGAATTGGGAGATTGCAGTTAATGAATTAGTGCTTAACTCCTCAGAAAAGAGAAGTATATAGGATGACAGCAAAATCTTATGAGAAACGTTTTATGCCCATCAAATGGTAATGCCATTGCCCCACCATACACTAAACTTTTCTTAATAGCTGATGAATACACTTTCCCACTTTATATCTCAATCCCCTTGACCTGGTTGACTTATTCCATTAAAACTGTCTTGTGGTCTGGACAGTAATATTAGAGAATAACTGTTTCTCGTTTTGGGTGAGATATCTATTTTATCGCTCTGTCTTCTTTGTTCTATCTTTCCTGACTGAGTAACAATCAATCATTATTAAGGTTTAGGTAAATTGAGTTTTTTCATGTCCTATTTAATTTACTTTTCTCTGATTTTTAGTTGTGTATCTTTCTTTCTGTTCTGTAGGCCAGGACCTGACACATTTCTTCCTGAATGACTACCATAGCTTCTCAGACGTATCGCTAACTTCCCACTCTGGCTTTTTTTTTTTTTTTTCTAATACATCTGAAATATTCCTCACACCAGGCACTTCTATCACTGCTGTAAAAGTAATATATCCATTCACTTGTCTGTTCCTTTGCTTCAGTTTTCAGAACTCTACCAAATCTCCCAGCACCACCTCAGGTATACTAAGATTATTTGGAATTGGATTTCATCACAGAGCCATTGCCAATAATCCAAGTGTTTCCTTCCGAGCATGTGTAACAAGTCATCCTCTTGCTATACAATCCGTCGCTAGAATATATTCAGTCGGGATTTTATTGGATATTACCTTGTACTATAACAATGTTCTGATTGTACAGGTTATCTCTTAAGTAATAATGCTAAGTTCCCGGAACGTGTGGTCTAAAAATATCTTTTTTTTTTTTTATTATACTTTAAGTTCAGGGATACATGTCCAGAACGTGCAGGTTTCTTACATAAGTATACATGTGCCATGGTGGTTTGCTGCACCCATCAACCTGTTATCTACATTAGGTATTTCTCCTAATGCTATCCCTCCCCTAGTTCCCCAGCCCCTGACAGGCCCCGGTGTGTGATGTTCCCTTCCCTGTGTCCATGTGTTCTCATTATTCAGCTCCCACTTATGAGTAAGAATATGTGGTGTTTGGTTTTCTGTTCCTGTGTTAGTTTGCTGAGAATGATGGTTTCCACCTTTATCCATGTCCCTGCAAAGGACATGAACTCATCCTTTTTTATGGCTGCATAGTATTCCATGGTGTATATATGCCACATTTTCTTTATCCAGTCTATCATTGATGGGCATTTGGGTTGGTTCCAAGTCTTTGCCATTGTGAACAGTGCTGCAATTAACATACGTGTGCATATGTCTTTCTAGTAGAATGATTTATAATCCTTTGGGGATATACCCAGTAATGGGATTGCTGGGTCAAATGGTATTTCTGGTTCTAGATCCTTGAGGAATTGCCCCACTGTCAACCACAACCACAATGGTAGAACTAATTTACACTCCCACCAACATTGTAAAAGCATTCCTATTTCCCCACATCCTCTCCAGCATCTGTTGTTTCCTGACTTTCTAATGATCACCATTCTAACTGGCATGAGATGGCATCTCATTGTGGTTTTGATTTGCATTTCTCTAATGACCAGTGATGATGAGCTTTTTTTCATATGTTTGTTGGCCACATAAATGTCTTCTTTCGAGAAGTATCTGTTCATACCCTTGGCCCCCATTTTGATGGAGTTGGTTTTTTCTGGTAAATTTGTTTAAGTTCTTTCTAGATTCTGGTTATTAGCCCTTTGTCAGATGGGTAGATTGCAAAAATTTTCTCCTATTCTGTAGGTTGCCTGTTCACTCTGATGATAGTTTCTTTTGCTGTACAGAAGATCTTTAGTTTAATTAGATGTCATTTGTCAATTTTGGCTTTTGTTGCCATTGCTTTTGGTGTTTTAGTCATGAAGACTTTGCCCATGCCTATATCTTGAATGGTATTGCCTAGGTTTTCTTCTAGAGTTTTTATGGTTTTAGGTCTTAAGTTTAAGGTTTAATCCATCTTGAGTTAATTTTTGTATAAGGTGTAAGGAAGAGGGGTCCAGTTTCAGCTTTCTACACATGGCTAGCCAGTTTTCTCAATACTATTTATTAAATAGGGAATCTTTTCCCCATTGCTTATTTTTGTCAGGTTTGTCAAAGAGCAGATGGTTGTAGATGTGTGGCATTATTTCTGAGGCCTCTGTTCTGTTCCATTGGCCTATATCTCTGTTTTGGTACCAGTACCACGCTGTTTTGGTTACTGTTGTCTTGTAGTACTGTAGTTAGAAGTCAGGTAGTGTGATGCCTCCAGATTTGTTCTTTTTGCTTAGGATTGTCTTGGCTATACAGGTTCTTTTTTGGTTCCATATGAAATTTAAAGTAGTTTTTTCTAATTCTGTGAAGAAAGTCAATGGTAGCTTGATGGGGATAGCATTGAATTTATAAATTACTTTGGGCATTCAAAAATATCTTTTTATATTGATTGTATTGTGGAATAATTTTCCAGGCACCCAACAAGTACTAAAAATTAATTGTTGATACCAGAAAATGCTATGATTGAATTTGAGAAACATGATGTCTAAATAAATTTAGACATACAGGGAAGGTCTTTCTATTTTAGGAAATTAGACAGTTTCCTAATGTGACCCAATGTCTCTTATTAGAAATGTCTCCACTTTCTTTTTTTTTTTTGAGACGGAGTCTCGCTTTGTCGCCTGGGCTGGAGTGCAGTGGCGCAATCTCGGCTCACTGCAAGCTCCGCCTCCCGGGTTCACGCCATTCTCCTGCCTCAGCCTCTCCGAGTAGCTGGGACTACAGGCGCCCGCCACCACGCCCGGCTGATTTTTTGTATTTTTAGTAGAGACGGGGTTTCACCGTGGTCTCTATCTCCCGACCTCGTGATCCGCCCGCCTCGGCCTCCCAAGGTGCTGGGATTACAAGCGTGAGCCACCGCGCTCGGCCTAGAAATGTCTCCACTTTCTTTCACCTTTGTGAATTCAGACATTCTGGAGCAGTTTCCTTGAAAGTTTGAGCTGAAAAGTCACCTAATTTCCCTACTCAATGCCTTCATTTCAAAAGTAAGGAAATTATAGGTGATTAATCCGAAGCTTATTTTCACCACTAAAATACTGTAACTTTCAAGTAGAAATTTTTCTAAATGAGGAATTTTTAACTCGTAGATCTAAATATACTAAGTTAATTTTAAAAATATCTAAACTCTCTGAATAGGAAATTCTATTTTTTGTTACTGAATAAGAGATGTACATTTAAGAAACTGGATATTCTGATTTGCTACACAAAGAGATATAAATCTCTATCTACTTAAATATAATGTGTCTCTAAGCAAATAAATAGACATCATCACCTTCTCATGCCCTGCAATAAAGAGTTCTGGTTCATTTAGCAGTAAAAGCATTTCTGTATTACACTTTCTGCTACAATGCTTGAAATTTTTACTCTTGCTTCAGCACTTCCTATTTCAATATCATCTTCTCTACCTATTTTTGATCCATACCCTTGGGAAGAAGAAATAAAAAAAATTAGACTATCCTATATTAAGCAAGCCAAATTCAGTGCCAGAACACTATAAAAAGTCTTTCTTGAGTTCAGTTGTAATGACTGAGAAATCATTTATTCTCTGGGTTTTTTCTGGACCAACATTTAGGAAATTAAGATTCTCCGTGGTTATATATAAATGTTGTGATATTGATCATTACAGATACAGATAGGTCTCTTTGTACCTTTTTAAACTTAGTTTCAAGGTCTATACAATTTGCTATTTTCTCTTTGATTACAAAAGCGATTACTGTGTATTTAAAATTTAAATTACAGAAAGCATAAAGAAAGTAAAATCATGTATAACCCAACTACACAGAATAACCATGGATAACATTTGGTAGGACATTCTTTCAGTATTTTATGTTATAATACCTATGTCTTTTGAAAAATAAATAAATGCCACTTTATCAACCTATAGCTGTTGCCACAAATTCTGAAATAAGAGTATCTAAACTATGACTTTGTTGTATTAGATATGAGTACTATTTTGTTACAAAGTTTCCCAAATTTTTATAGTCTCTCTCTCTCTCTCTGTCTCTGTCTCTCAGGACAACTAGACTTATTAATGAATCAGTTCTTACAATTGGTAGAAAGTGAGTGATGTCAACAGCAAGTCTTTATGGTTCTGACTTTGAGAGACAGATTTACATTGCTCTGCATATCACATGTATATATTACCATTCTGGACTCCCATTTCTGAGAATAGTACCTGGCGCTATGGACATTCAGATACATATTTTTTTCAATGAATGGATGAATTTTGAATTGGAAAGAAAGGAGGTCTGGCTCTTCCATTCTGGCTTCATGAAATTTCTGTGCATTGGAGTAGGTACTGCATTCCAAGATCTGATCCATCATTTAACAGAGTCAATATTAGCTTTATGACTTTACCTTTGTTAACTAATCATGAAAATAAATTCATTTTACCCAGTCTCTAAAAGGAGGAAACTACTTTTGAAAAAAACACAGAAAAAATTAATTTCCTGTAGTAGTAGCAAATGACAAGTGTCAAAGAGTTAAGATTTTCAGAAATTCTTTTATCTCTCATGACTTTTGTTTTATAAGGCACTGTCTTCCAAATGCATATAGGAAAATTAATTAATAGAAGGATTCCTTTTAAAGTAAAAAAAAAAATCATCACAGACCCCAAGTCTTGACTTGAACTCTCTTTATGTTATTTAAAGATGTATGTACTTAAAACTAGTTGCAAGCTACTCTTATGCTTGTAGCCAACATTTAATTTTAAAATCTAAGTTTAAATTGGCTCCAAACAAACTATAAAACCTGTAACATTTCAATTAGCAACATTAATGGGGTGATTTTTTGGGTCCAAATTCATCCAACATGAAGAGTATGAATATTGTACTGACTGCTAAGGCATGAGTTTTTGGGTAGGGCTGAAGGGGAAGTCTGTACCTTTTTCTATTTTCTCTTAAATTGATTTAGTTATTGAAATATACATAGAGAACGGTGCATAGTTCATAAGCATATGGCTTTCTGAATTATCACAAATGAACACCTCGTGTAATCATCACCGGAACAAAAAGGAGAATATCACCATAAGCCGTAACGTTTCCCTGGTGCCTCAATTCAATCACCACTCTCATCCTTCTTCCTAAAGGTCACCCAGGAATAGTTTGTGTGTGGTATATTTGTACTACCGCATTCCGCATCACTACTTAACATATACTGCTTTTTTTTTTTAACTACAGTAAAAGCTTTATTTTTATAGCTCTCTACAGTCCATTACTGGAATACGAATATTTTACACTTACTATCACTTTATTTTTATTTTGCCTCTGTTTTTTTAATAGATATGAATTCATTTTCGCAAATTAAAAATTCTCAGAAATGAGTAATAAAGTTTCCCATAATCCTATGCCATAGAGATAATCACCATGTAAAAGACTACTGATGTCTTACTTTCCTTAAGTTTTCTAAAAATTGTTTTTAACGATTAAATAAAAAGGATTTTATATATACAAAACAATATATGTGATATACATTAGCATGATAACCCTCAGTCACGCTCTACTCTGCAGCCTGAGAGGCTAAACTATACCAATTCCAAAGCCCTGTGGGTGTTTTCCTGATCTCATCTCCTAACTCCCCTTCTTTGGAGTATTAGCTCTTCAATTTTTATGGACATTTTATAAAGTAGACACTAGTATTACAGGCACTTAAAAGTGAGTAAAGGAAGGCTTAGAAGATTTAATAACTGACAGCCACACAGCCAATAAGTGAACCAAACCCAAGACCCTGACTCCAGAACTCAGACTTCTAATGATATGTATTTATATTTCTATTAGTATAATGGCAGCTTCCCATTAGATTATAAGTTCTGGGAGAGTAGAACACAGATGTGTCTTGTTCACTGCTGTAACCCCTAGTTACTGGAACTGAGTGTATACCTAATGAGTAGATGAGTAGATGGACTGGGGCTGATTATTTATTTACATATACATTTTGTAGACATTCAGCTATTGCTATGGGAAAAACAAAACAAAACATAAAAAGAGTTTCTCCTGTGTTGTATATGCACATCACATATACCTAACTCCTTTTCTTTCTCCATGAGTCCTATTCACTCATTCTTGCCCAGCAACTGTGTCATTTCTTTCTGCTTTTTCATGTGACTCAGTTTGTATGTTGCACTTCACCATGTCTTCCCTGCCTTCTCTTCCTCTTCAAGACTTCCAGACTGCTTTGATTCAGGTGAAAATATTGTTAGAGGGAGGGTGGCCCACTACGTGATCATACCCACCCTTCCACTCTTCTCTGGGAATAATCATAGTACTGTTCTAGTAAAAATTGCTTCTTTTTCTGCTTTTGTCCTTCAAAGTGAATCAGCACAAAATACTGAGACTGCAATGTTAGATACTGTAAACCCTTAAAATTGCAAAACATCAATTAGTCACATGTTGCCATTCTTTATATAAAAGATGCCATATTCTTTATTGATTTAGTTTCTGCAGCAGATTTAAATATGGCATGTGTTCCACTTTTATAAAACAAAACTTTTTTTATTGCCTTAAATTTGTAAATTCCAAAGACATTACAAACTTTAAATACATTTTTAGAAAGGTTCTTCAAAAGCACATTAATTCAAATTCAGAAAGATGCTTCAGAAGGCCAAGTAAAACAGAAATGTGGGGTGTAGAAATAAATTAAGCATAATACATTAATTAACACAAAGCTGAACCCTGCCTTGGTTTTCACCCTGAAAGACAGATAATTAAAAGCAACACTGTAAAGCATTTTTCATATGACTCTCAGGTTAATGAATGGATGAGAAATAAGATAATGATATAAAGGAAAACTTGAATGTGAAACTCATAACAAAAAAGCAAGATGTGCATACTTTCATGTTGTTATTCTGTATTTAACTCTCTAAATTGATCCTATATTTCAAACAACTGCTCAGAGTGCTTCAGTAATTAGCACATCAGGGATGCATTAGTATAGAATAATAGTCTTAACTTTAGGAGTTTTTAAAGCTTTAATAATCCCTCTTCCCAAAAGCATAACATGCAAATAATTTAAATTAAAACAATATATCTCAATCATCTACCAATGCACTCTACTATATTATTAAAAACACACAAACATATAAGCCTACTCATGTGAACCTGAAAATATTAGAATATTAAAATTGTTGAACAGTTCTCTGGGATGACTGAAGATATGAATAGATGATAGCAACCCTTTCTGCTCTAACTATACAAGCAAGATTGCTGTTCTAAGAAAGTATTGTTTGTCAATCTTATTTCGTGGGGGCTCTTCTATTTCCTTACATCTCAGGGACTTATAATCAATTTGGCTAAAAAGAGTCTGTTTCTGAAATCTTGCATTCCAGGATAACATGCTGCTCTTTCCAGTTTCACACCTGTGACATGTTATTTCAAATTTTGCCTCAGCATTAATTTACATTTCTGAAAGTTCATATTGGAATCTAAATCTCCTGGACTCAAATATCCTGCAAAGGCATTGGTGACAATTGTGTATATTTGAAACTCTTTGGTCAATTTTAGTATAAATGTGTAATCATGATCTTTATTCAATCTCAAGGCAACAGACTTTTCTCACTCTACCTTTAGATAAACATCCTATGTAAGGCAAATATTTTCCCCATTCCCTAAACATGCTCAATACCTCCTGGGAAAATATGACCAATCACGAGAACTTTGAAAGAGTTCCTGGGCTGTGATCAATAGGAAATTAGGTCACCTGATTCAAATGTATGTATCCAAATCTGTTAATCATAAGGGTTAAAGAAGTTTCTTACTCTCATGAACTCTAAAGCAAAATCTACACAGAAAAAGACCCCAGAATATTCATTTGAGTTTGATATGTTCTCTAATGTTGTCAGTGAAGCCATAATTCTTAGGGTGTCCTCTTTCTCAGATTATTCTGAGATTATTGGTAGACTTTATACAAGGCCCTTCTATCCAATATGTGTGGAGTCACTATGAGGAGATTTTTATTAGACATAAAATATTTTTATTGTTAATGAAAATCTTTGATCAGCTATCGGTTGTTCCTTTGGTTGGATTTTGAGCTCCATCTAGCTCAGGGATATCATCATTCCTTAGCAATGTTATCAATGCTTCAAACTCAAGTCAACTTAATGTTATAGTAAGAGTAGCTATCATGTATTGAGCTTGTACAACATGTCATATTTTCTCCTGGGGAATTTACATATATAGTTTCTTACTCTCACAAGAGAAATTTTGTTAAGAAAGTGCCACATTAGGAAAATTCTCAGCCATCATGTGATCTAGAAGATAGGCATCTGTCAATATTTCATACACACACACACAGACACATACACATACGTGTATATATGTGTACATACATATACACATATATTAATTAAATGATTACAATGCTTTATACTTGTTTAACACTTGCATATTTACAAAGATCCTTTTAATTGCAGTGTTTTAATTTATCCTCAAAATAACTTAGAAAAATTCTATTCTATTCTATTCCAATAGAAAAAAATGAGCAGGAAACCTTAAGCTGGCACTTTAAAAAGAGGCTATTCAAATGGACAGTAAATGAATAGATACTTACTGGGACAAAGCAAATTAAAACCAAAAAGTGATACAACTACACATCCACTGGGATGGCTAAAATATCAAATATTTGTAAGAATGTGAAGCAACTAAGATTCCTACAAACTACTTGATGTGACTGTAAATTGATAAACCCGGGTTGGAAAGATGTTTGACAGAATCTACTAAGCTAAACACCCGTGTACCGTATGACTCAGTAATTCCACTGAAATGCATAATATGTTTGCCAAAAGAAATTACAAGAGTGTTTATACAAGCATTATTCATAATGACCCTGAATTGGAAACTACATATGCTCATCTAGAGTACAATAGATAAACATGTTATAGTATACTGTGGAATATTATATGGCAATAAGAATGAACAAACTACAACTCCATGCGCAGCATTGATGGCTCTCTCAAATGTAATGCTGAATAAAAGAAGCAGGCACAAAAGAGTATCTGAGGGATGGGGTCTTGAATGAGGTATGAAGGATGCCTCTTCAGTGTTGATGGCACTCTCTTTCTTAATTTGGCTGTTGATAAAATAGATATATTCATTTTGTAAAAAATTCACTAGGTTATGCGTGACAATTGGCTGACTCTTCTGTGTGATACACTTTAATAAAATGTTTAAAAAAATGTGATGACACTGGCAAAATGAGTATGATTCAATGAACGAATTAATGGCCAAACAATAAAACAAACATTTTTGAGGTATATATTCCCAGATCTCTATATTTTCTGCTATTTAATCTGTTCAAAAATTACTAGCACTATGGATTTGCTGTGATTGCTGTCCTTTAAAATAATCATTTTATATTCAGTTAATTAAATTGCTTAAAACAATTACACAAGTTAAGGGATTATTGATATTAATCAGCACAAAATAAAAAACTAATTTATTATTAGTTTAACTAATGTAAACTAATTCCTTAAAAAAATCATTTCTGTATTTAAGCTAAGTTAGCAAATATTTTTTTCATAAATGATATCCTAGTAAACTCCTAGATATGAGTAATATTTCCCAGGGAAGCATTAAGCCTGCAAAACAAGAAAGTGAGTATGATTCTATCACAAAATGGACCCTTATGTGGTAGTACAGAATAGAGAAAGCTTTTCTGTGAAGTTACACTGGGGGACTTTATTTTTATTTCAAATTTTAAAACCATGACTGTAGTAACTATTGGAGCTCTCCAAGGTACTACTGTTTGCACCATTTAGTTTTGAATTTCTTTAAAAATTGCCTCAAAAGTTCCAGAGGATGTCAACTCTGACAGTTACGCATCTCCTGGACATTGAAATAGAAATGGAAAATGCCTTGTTTGCTAGGGAAGGTTCAATTGGTTCTTTCTATTTTGTCCCTTTTCAGATACTGTTTTAATGCAACTATGTCAATGGAAGTAGAGGAATTGGAATGTTTGGTATTTGTCTTGATTGGTTCCCTAAGTTCTGAATCCCAAATGCTAAAAAGTTTATAATTATTTCAGAAACAGATAAGAACATGAACTATACCTGTTTTACCATAACGTTGCTATCTGTTTAAACCCAACAGAAATTTGGAGGTGCCGTCAATGAGATTTACCAAGAGATTACTTCATAGCTTTCATTGTTATCTTTAAAACCTTAACAAACTTTTTTTAGATACTAACATGCTTTCCTGTAAGTGAAGCAGAGCCTTACAGGTAAATCTGCCTGCCTGCATGGAAGATAGCCTTTTAGCAGAATCACTATTACAACATATTCAAGCAAACAGTGTGTCTGCTTTTAGGCATTCAAGTTAATTTAAATTTTGAAGAGAGGGTGTTTAGGAAAGGACATGAGAGTTAAATACAGGAAGATTCAGCACTGCCTTCTTATCTAACAATCTCTGTCCAGATAGCATATTTCTAATTTTGAAATGCTATTACCTATGTATTTAATATAGTAATTGAATTCCAGCAGTAAACATACATACAACTTCATAGAATCTTAAATGATTTGTATACACTGTTAATTCTAAGACTTTGCATGCCACCTTCATGATTTTTGCCATACAAAATTTTGCTTATTTTTTTAATTTCAGTAAAATAATTAACATGTATAAAATGGTATTTTCATATGTAGGTTACAGAAAATACCCAAGTATCCACTATTCAACTTAAGTAGTCCTCCCTAACTGATGTACTTCTGTGTTTATAATAATTCTCATTTTTAAAAAAGTAATAAGATATCAGTAAACCATGTGGTTACATTTGTGTGGTTTTTTTTTTTTTGAGACGGAGTCTCGTTCTGTCGCCCAGGCTGGAGTGCAGTGGCGCAATCTCGGCTCACTGAAAGCTCCGCCTCCCGGGTTCACGCCATTCTCCTGCCTCAGCCCCTCGGAGTAGCTGGGACTACAGGCACCCGCCACCACGCCCGGCTAATGTTTTGTATTTTTAGTAGAGACGGGGTTTCACTGTGGTCTCGATCTCCTGACCTCGTGATCCGCCCGCCTCGGCCTCCCAAGGTGCTGGGATTACAAGCGTGAGCCACCGCGCCCAGCCTACATTTGTATGGTTTTGAATTACGTATCAGTGGTAATATATTGTATCTTACTTTGTACCTGCATATTTTTCACTCAAATGACTACTGTTAGATTTATCTCGTATTGATGTTTGTATCCATAGTGTATTCATTTTTACTCTGAAGTGAAATACCTTTGTATGGATATACTACAATTTATCCAATATTCTTTAATATACATTTATTGTTTCTAGTTTTCTTTTTGCTGTTGCAAACAATCCTGTAGGCTTTAATTTTACTAAGTAATTCAAAATTATTTTTCCAAGTAATTGTATCAATTTATTTTCTTCAGGAGTCTATGGGCTTCCTTTAAATCCACATATTATCAATGCTTGATGCTATTTGGCTTCTTAATTTGGGGTCTACTTAATGAATATAAAATGCTAACACATTTGAGCTCTGATTTGCATTTCATTTCCTAATAATTGTGCTGATCATCTCTTAATATTTTAGTGTATCATATATAATATATTATTTGTTTGTTATGTTTTTGTTTTTCCATCCCTAAGTAGAACCAGAACAAATATATCTTGTTCTATAAAATATCTGTTCATTTTTCCTATTTTATTAGGCTGTTTATTGTAGTCTTAATTATTTGTTAGTTATTTGCTATAAATACCTTTTTCCAATTTGTAGTTTGTCATTATAAATTTCTTGAGTTGTGTTTGGATGAATAAAAGGTGTGTATTATAAGGTAATCATATTGATCAATACTTTCTTTCATGATTAATGCGTTTGAAGTCTTCATTAATAAATCTTTCCTTATTGCAAGGTCATAAAGATATTTTCCAAATTATCTTCTAAAACGTTTACAGTTTGACTTTCATGTGTGATCTTTAATCTACCTAGAATTGATTTTTCAGTGTGCTTTGAAGTATATATAGATGTTTTTCTGAGTAAAATGGTCTCTCTTTTTATGCACTGATGTGCTGTGCCTTTTCTTTTCTATAGCCATTTTTCTTATGTATGGAAATGTTTCTGTAATTTCTATTTTGTTGAATTGCTCTACTTGTTTATATCTCTGCTATATCATCTCTTTTAATTATTATAGCCTTGACATGAATATTGATATCTCTTGGATAGGTCACCTAAATTTATTCTTTTTTTAAATCAGTGTTCAAGTCATTCATAGGCTTTTTCATTTCTATAAAAAACTAAGAATCAGCTTTTTAATTTCATAAACACTTGTTAGGGTTTTATTGTACTTACATGGATTCTGTGGTTCAATTTAGGGAGAAGTAGCATAATGAAGATATTGACTTTTTCTATTCAGGAATGTGGATATTGTTCCATTTACTCAGATCTTCTTAAATGCCTTTCATTAAAATTTAAAATCTTTTTCCATAAAGGTTTCACATGTCTCTTATTAGATTATACTTAATTACTCAATAATTCTGCTACTATCATTTTTGCTACATTCTCTAACACTTTTATCTCTGGCATATATAAATGCGGTTGAATTTTATATTAATATGTACTCAGCAAAGATACTAAACTCTTATTAATTCTAAAAATTTATCATTCCACCTTCCTTGTATATAAGTGTGTCATCTGCAGATTCTTCTTTTTCAATTCATGTTCATTTTTCCTTCACCTTGCTGTGTAGGCTAGATTATATTTACTAGCAATGATGATTGTGGACATTTTTTCTTGTTTCCAATCTTTAAGATAAAATTTACATTTTATCACTAAAAAATTGTTAAGTACTTATGTAAGTATGTTTTGTTGTTTTGGTTTGGTATTTTGGCAGATAGCATTAAGGAATTTTCTTCATTTTCTAATTTGTTAATTTCTTTTGTAAAAAAATGTAAGTAGATGTTAAATTTTAATAATTTTTTGCTCTATTGAAGATTATCACAAGGTTTTGCTGCTTTAATTTGTTTTGCTGCAGTAACCAAGAATCCAGTGTCTTGGTGCCTTCCAACAAAAACACTCATTTATTCCTCATGTTACATGATTGTTGTGTGTCAAATATATATGGATTGAGCTCCAAATTTCTCCCCTTTCCAGGGGCCATACTGAATGAGCAACCCCTAACTGGGACATTCTACTCCCCTGGCAGAAAGCAAAAGTGCAAGGGAGAAAACCAAATCATGCAATTGGACATGGTGTGTTCTATTTCTTCACACTCTGTCAGCCAAAGTAAATCACTTAGCCAAATCCCAGACCCTGGGATTAAGAAGCATGACAGGGTAGGGAAAGAATGAATTATTGTGACTAGGTAATACAATCTGATATGTGGTGGATTCTACTAATTGATTTCTTAATGTTAAAATAACATTTCTGGGATTAACCTGACTGATAATGTTGTTTCATCCTTTTCATACATTGCTAGATATGATTTGCTATATTTTATATAAAACCATTGCACATATATCCATGAGTGATACTGAACTCTATTTTTTCTTTCTATTACTGCCCTTCTCTCCTTTTGGCATCATTACAATTGTAGTCTAGAAAAAATGAATATTTATATAATCCTTTTATAGAATACTCTGATAGAATTTGCAAATATTGCAAATATCAGTTATTTTAAAGTTTGGTAGAATTGTTTGTAAACATTCTTGGTTGCATGTGGAACTATTATAAAGTATTGATATAACCTTTTAATTATTATCATCTTTTCCTCCATTTATTCTTAAATCAATTTAGATAAGCTACATTTTACTAGGAATTAGTCCAGTGCATCTAAATTTGCACTTTATTCTCAAAATGTTGTTTAGTTTATTGTCTTGTTATTTAGACTAACACATCATTAAATTTGAGCTGTTTTTCTTTCTTACTTTTGTTTATTGGTGTGTTCTTTTATTCTTTAAATATTAGAATTTGCCTATTTTATTATTTTATTTTAAAGAATATTTGGGCTTACTTTTAAATATCATATTTTAATATTCTATGTAACAATTCATCATATGCCTGGTAAGGAGAATTTAAGTTAATAAAAATAAAAAACTTAGAACAATGCTCAGCATACAGTAATCACTATGTGGGTGTCAGCTAATACTATTATTTCTATTTTTTCTGCTCTTCATTTCATTAACATTTATTATTATTTTGTATATTCTTAAGTTTGTTGCTGAGTTTATTCATCTTGTTTAAAGAAATAAAAATATTTAGTGTTATTATACTCCCTCTAAATATTACTTTAGCCGTATTCCACACGGTTTTAACTATTTTTGTTATTGGTCATTTTCAAGTATTTTTATTTTTTATTTTATTTATTTATTTTCCTAAAAAGTAAACCTTAATGTCGAAAGTGCAAACTTGGGGAAGACAGAAAAGATCACACACAAGGCTGTCACTTCACACTTGGAAGGTTGCACAGCGGCCGGGCAGAGGCGCTCCTCACTTCCCAGACGGTTGGGTGGCCGGGCAGAGGCGCTCCTCACTTCCCAGATGGTTGGGTGGCCGGGCAGAGGCGCTCCTCACTTCCCAGACAGTTGGCGGCCTGTCAGAGACGCTCCTCACTTCCCAGACGGGGTGGCCAAGCAGATGCGCTCCTCACTTCCCAGACGGGGCGGTGGCCAGGCCGTTTTCAAGTATTTTTAAAGTTTCGTTATTGTTTCTTCTTTGAGCCATGAGTTACATTTACAAGTGTGTTTCTAAAATTTTCAAGTATTTGATCATCTTCAAGTTGTTTCTTTACTAATGATTGTTAACAGAATCATTGTGATCAGAAAATATGGTGTACATAAACTCAGTCTCTTGAAATTTGCTAAAAGTTACTTTATGCCTATTATTTAGTCACCTTCTCTAAATATTTCATGTAGATATTTGCAATGTTTTATATATTTCATTAAATCAAGCTTGTTATTTTTGTTTGTCAAATGTTTTGTCTAAATATTTTTGTCTGCTCGAAGTATCAATACTGTGTATGAAAATCTCCCACAATGATAATGAATTGATCAGTTTTTTTCTTGTGGTTCTGTCAATCTTTGCTTTATGTTTATTGAAGTATATGTTAGTGACATGTCATTAGTTACATATGATTTTTTCCTTATACTTCAGTAAATTTCCGCTTTATGTTTATTGTGCTATCTCATTACTACATGTATGTTTATAGTTGTTTAAAGTGAATTAAATTTTAATCTTATATTTTGAACAATTAATCTCCAGTTTCTCTAGTATCTTTAGATATTGTTTCATGTCTTAAACCTGTATTATTTGTAATAATACAGCTATATCAGCTTTCCTTTGATTCAATTTACTTGGTCCTTTTTTTATTAGAGCATATTTATTTCTTTTTTTCTCTTTTTGAAAATTTTTATAGATTTAGGAGGTACAGTTGTGCATGTCATGCAGTTATGTTACATAGATATATTGCACAGTGGTGAAGTTTGGGTTTTTAGTGTACCTCCAACCCAAATAGAGAACATTGTACCAAATAGGTAGGTAGTATATCATCCCTCAGTCCCCTCTCACTCTCCCACCTTTTGGAGTTGCCAGTGTCTGTTATTTCACTTTGTATGTCCATGTATACTCGTTGGTTAGCTCTCACAAATAAGAACATGTAGTTTTTGACTTTGTGTTTCTGAGTCATTTCACTTAGGACTACGTCCTCCAGTTCTATGCATGTTGCTGCAAAAAAAGAAAACATGATTTCATTTTTTTAATGGCTGAATAGTAATCCATGGTATATATATTCCACATTTTTCATCCAATTATCCATTGGTGGACACTTAGGTTGATTCCATGATTTTGGTATTGTGAATAGTACTGCAATAAACATATTAGTCTAGGTGTCTTTTTGATAAAATAATTTCTTTCCTTTTGGGTAGATATCCAGTAGAAATGATGGTTCTCTTTTTTGTTTTAAGAGATATTTCCATGCTGTTTTCCATAGATGTGCTAACTTACATTTCCACCAATAGGGTATAAATGTTCCCTTTTCTCTGCATCCTCACCAACATCTGTTGTTTTTTGGCTTTTTAATAATAACCGTTCTGACTGGTATAAGATGGTATCTCATTGTGGTTTTAAATTGCATTTCTCTGGTGATTAATGATGTTGAGCATTGTTTTCATATGTTTCTTGGCCACTTACATGTCTTCTTTTGAAAATTTTGTATACTCTTTTACTTTAACTTGTATTTTCACTTCTTAGTCTGATAATCTTTGTCTTTAAGTAAAATTTATCATGATTAGTGTTTTATTTATTTCTTTCACCTTATTTTATGCTTTTGATTTTTTCCACCTTTTTGGAAATTTTTTTCCACCTTTCTTGTGTTTTTTAAATTAGGGTTTTTTTGGTCTTATTTCATTTTTTTCTACATTAATATTTAGCAAAACTAATCATTACAGGTTATCCTAGGAAATGTAGCCTATATAGCTCATTTGATAAAGTACCAATCTTATCACTATCTCACCTGCTTCCTTAACAATAACAGGGCAATGGAAATGTAATTACCTCCCAATTTATATCCTATTATTTTCTAGTAATTTAAATCTATTATTTACCTTTCAATTGTTTATACAGTCAATATTTTTCTTTTTTTTTTTTTTTTTGGCAGAGTTTGCTCTTGTTGCCCAGGCTGGAGTGGAGTAGTGTGATCTCAGCTCACTGCAACTCCACCTCTGGGGTTTAAGCAACTCTCTCGCCTCAGACTCCCGAGTAGCTAAGACTACAGGCATGTGCCAACAAGCCCAGCTAATTTTTGTATTTTTAGTAGAGGTGGGGTTTTGCCGTGTTGGCCAGGCTGGTCTCAAACTCCTGACCTCAGGTGATCTGCCTGTCTCGGTCTCCCAAAGTGCTGCGATTACAGGCATGAGCTACCATGCCTGACCAACTGGATACCTTTTCTAATAATCCCTTCTTGCATTTGCATTTCAAACATTCTTTTGGGAGTCATTTTTCTTCTTTTGTTTGTTTGTTTTGAGACTGAGTTTCGCTCTTGTCGCCCAGGCTGGAGTACAGTGGCACAATCTCCTGCTCACTACAACCTCCACCTCCTGGGTTCAAGTGATTCTCCTGCCTCGGCCTCCCAAGTAGCTGGGATTACAGGCACACTCCACCACACCTGGCTAATTTTTGTATTTTTAGTAGAGACGGGGTTTCACCATGTTGGCCAGGCTGCTCTTGAACTCCCGACCTCAGGTTATCTGCCCGCCTTGGCCTCTCACAGTGCTGGGATTACAGATGTGAGCCACCGCTCCCAGCCTTCTTTCTTAACCACATACTTTAGACATTACCTCAGCACTGTTGACATTTGGGACCAGACAATTCTTTGGGTTGGGGGCTGTCCTATACAATACAGGATGTTTAGCAGCATTCCTGACCTCTACTCACTAGATGCTAATAACTCCAGTTATTATGATCAGAAATGTTCCAGATGTTAACAAATATTCTCATATTCTCTGAATGAGGGGTGCAAACAGGTGTACCAAAAATTACTCCTGTGTGGGAACCACTGCTTTAAAAGTGTTCTTGTTATTAAACTCTGTCTTGTTCTTTTGAGAGCAATAGCGAAATAGAAACCTTTCCGAAAAATTGTATCCCTCCTAGATTTACAATTCTATGTTGAGAGTTGTTTTCTCTCAGCAATTTGAAGATTCATTCCACTAATTTTTGGCTTCTGTTGTTGCTTTTGAAATACTGTTATTCCTTTGAAGCTAATATGTCTTATTTAACTTGTCTTTGGTGTCCTGCAGTTTTTCAATGATGTGTCTAAGTTACATCATTTTATTAACGAATGTAAGTCAGTCTACATTTTATTTGCTCTACATTGGATTCATTTTTACTTTTGAGTTTAAACAGTCACATCTTTCAATGTTTTTAGAAAACTCTGAAATATCTTTAAAAATCTAAAAAAATCTAAATAATCCCTTTAATTATTTTCTACTTATTTTTCTCTATGACCCTTTACTTGACATCTACCTGAACATATATTATAACTTCTCACTCTGTCCTCTATAATTCTTAAACTCTTTCAGATTTTAAATCTTTCTGACCATCAAGGCTGCCTTTTAGTTACGTTTCTTATGTCTACCCTCTAATTTTTAAAATTATCTTTAGCTGCATTATCTGCTATTGAACACATCCATTAAGTTTTTAATTTCAAGTATTACATTTCTAATTTCCATAAGACTGTTCTTTTCCAAATTCATCAGCCATTTTAAAGTTTCTAAATCTTTGTATGTACTTATGATGGTTTTTACATTTGTAAGCAAAATAATTATAGTTGTCTCATAGTTTTTGTCAGGTCATCCCAATACTTAAAATATTTGAAATTGTAAAGCTTCTGTCCTTTTTTTCCCTACTGCCCTTCATTCATGATACCTTATTCTTGTGTGTGTTTTGTGAATGTGTGCTCATAGTCAATATAACTTTATCTAGGAGAACATCATGAGCCCTTCTTGGAAGATTTATTTTCTTTTCCAAAGAGAAGTAGTTCCTGCATACATCAAGCCCTAGGGAAAGCTAGGTGAAACCCTGTATCACTTTTGTTCTGTACTTGGCATTTTACAGATGGCTCAGGTAACTTAATTTGAGTCACAACTCTATGTCAGTGATGGCTTGTGACTTTTAGTTCTCATGAAAAGTCTTCTCCTTCCTCTACCTGGTAACAAGCTAAAGGAAAAAATATTTACTGTGTACTTCTGTTGAGTGTAGTTTACTGGAAGCATAGTCTCTTGAGGCTCTAAGTTTCAAGTTGTCATATTTTCAAAGTTTGGCAAACTCTAGACTTTATGTCTTGTTATCTACACATTGAGCAAATGTTCAAATTTAAGCCCACCATAAACATGGATTGGTAGATGACCTCAGGGTATCTGTCAAGTTCAGATAATAGTTACCTTCCTAGATTTTTCCTTTCCCTTATTTTGGCTTCCTGGTATTTTTCCTACTTTCTTGACATCTCAGCAATAAAATTAAAAATATCTTAAAAGAATTCAATAAGAGCTTTTAGTAATTTTGAAGAATGAACATTAATCACAGTTTTTCTGATATACTGTTGAAAATAGAAATCAATTTTATATGCTTTTTAAAAACTAGCTTATATAAACTGAAGCCTAACAATGCTATCTACTTTAATCATCCAATAAATATTTATTGAACATATACAACATTCTACTCACTGTTTTAAGCATTTAACGTATCATGTGACAGAACAGAATTCATGCCTTCGATGAACTTAGTATATTCTAGTGGGAGGAAATAAAACAACAAACACAAAACAAGTACATAAAAAGAGTAGCTTTGGACACCAATGAGTGCCATGAAGCAAATAAAGTAAGGTGATGTAGTGGAGTTATCTGAGACAAGGGACCTGATTTATCTAGGAATTGGAACCAGTAGATCTGAAGAAGTAACATATTAGTGACACCTGAATAATGAGCACTAGACACTCATTCAAAGGGGAAGGGTATTCCAAACAGAAGGAACAGCAATTGCAAAAGTTCTGAGATACTTATTAGTTTGAGTGTTTGAGGAAAGAAATATAGCAGTGTAACTAATTGTAGAAGATGAAGAGATGAGTAGAGGAATATATGATCAGAGGTAAAGGCACAGGACAAGTAAAGTATATAGGCCACGGTGAGGGATTTGGATATTTTAATAAGTTGAATGTGGAACCACTAGAGTGCTTTATACGTGGGAGTAGCATGATCTGCTTTACACTTCTAGGAAATCCACCTAGCTGATGCATGAAGAATGGTTGGAGTCTGGGCATGGTGGCTCACGCCTGTAATTCTAGCACTTCAGGAGACTGAGGCAGGAGGATCACTGGAATCCAGGAGTTTGAGAATAGCCTAGGCAAAATAGTGAGACACCCTATCTCTGTGAAAAATAAGAAAAATTAGCTGGGCATTGTGGTGTACACCTACAGTCCCAGCTACTCAGGAGGCTGATGTTGGAGGATCGCTTGAGCCCGGGAGGTCGAGGCTACAGTGGGCCATGATTGTGCCACTGCACTCCAGCCTGGGTGATAGAGTGAGACCATGACTCCAAAAAAAAAAAAAAAAGAAAAAGAAAAAAGAATAGACTAGAAGGTATGGTTCTGCCAAAAGAGTGGAATGGGTGAGGTTTTGAGAGAAAATATGCAAATAAGAAATGATGGTATTCAACAAGAAAGTCAGAGGACATGGCAGTGACTAAAGATCAAAATAAATGAAAAGATAATTTTTAATGACCAGAGGAACTAAAAGGCCAGGGTTGGGGTGGACAGTGGAAATCTCCAAGAACATTGGCAGAGATGTCAGCAGCTAGTTGCTGACATCATCCATAAATGATATAACATGATCAAGAAGTTAGCAAATGACAATAAAAAGAAGAAAAGGATGGTAAAATTTGACAGGGTGTTTTAAAGGAGTTGTTTTTTAAGGAGGAAAGGGTAGAGACAGGAGCAGTAGTGGACAAATAAAACACTTATTATAGCTACAGGTCCTAAAGGCACATGGGGTGTGGGAGAAAAAGAAAAGAAAAAGCACCCTAGGTTTTATTTGAACGTAGCAGGGAAACAATAGTCTCAGGAGAGATCAAATTTTCACTAAGAGTATGGAAGTGAAGAAAATCATAGAAGAGTTTGAAGATAGAAGGACACATTCTTTGGATGCAATGAGAATTCTCAAAGGTATTGTGAAATGGTTTAGGAAGGAAGTTGTGGGGAGGGGCAAGGGGCAGAATTTATTAGGGATTGTATGGAGTATTTGGAATATTTGGAAGATGATAATTAATAAGATGTTAGAGAATCCAAGAAGGTTGAGCTTCTAGCGCTGTTGGAAGTGAACAGAAGTGTGAGGCATGATGACATTAGTGCTGAAAATTAGGGCATATAGAAGTGACTGCAAACCAAGGGATAACTGGCCTCCCTATTTGGTTTAAGTTCAGTTGCCTTCTAGAGCACAAGGTAATGTAGGATCTAAACTCCTAAACTCATTCTAAGCAATAATTTTCATGAAAGGATGTCCTTGATGTGGTAATTCTTGTTATTCTTTTAATCTACACTAAAATAAAGAATAAAATTATAAAAATGAAAAAAATGTTTTTCTCTATACCCTTTAATCTCTGTCAGTGTTATATGTGTACCATGCTGTGCAAAATACTAATTTTCACATACATTATCACATTCGTGAATGCTTTGAAGCAGCAAATTTGATGAGACTAAGGAAGAATAAGGAGGCTAGTTAGAGTTGGAGAGGAAAAAATATGCAAAGAAGCGAAGAGGACTGCCTGCATATTTTAATTGAATTGAATTAGACTAAAGAAAATTAATCACAGCATAGGATCCATGTAGCAAAACACTTGATTATTAAATCATTGGATAATTAGTAGTAGAGCGTGATCAAGATTTTCTTAGTAACAACCCAAAAATGAGTTGCTTATACAAGATAGCAGGTTAGGGATAGTCTCTCTTTTTCTAGTTTGCAACAGTTTCTATTAGTATTTAGAAAATTTTTCTATCATCAGTTTTTTAGAGAGGTATTAGAAAAAGAACTCCATTTACTAAATGACAAATTTAGTTTTTCTGGTAATTTCACATTTTTGGTGCCAAACATAACTTTTCATCAAAATACATAAATAACAAATATGTTAGTGAGCTATATTTAAAATTTTGTGTTCTTAGAGTCTATGTAAGTTTTTAAAATCTCAATTATAAACAAGCTCATTCTTATTTGTAGACAATCCAAAATCCTCTACTGTGACTTTGGATTTATTCAATATAACTATAATAAAAATGAGGATTTTGTTTGCTTTTTACACTCAATAGTGATAAGACAGTAAAAGAATACAAATTGCAATTTGACACGACTTGTGTGACAGAAGATTAAATTATCTATGTTCTTACAGAATTTATAAAAAGAAATGAGAAATGTAGATCAGAATACATATCAAAATTGTGAGCAAAATCCAAAGAATTTTTTTCACTTTTCATAATGCTTTTATAGGAATAGAAGTACACTTTCAAAGTTAATAATAAATGATTAAAAATGGATTGAATATGACTAGTTAAGAAAGAAGTAGAGAAAGACCAAGAGTGATATTCAAAATACTTAACATCTGCACATCTCAAATAGCCATAGCTGGGACCTGATGTAAACAAGCTTTAGCCCTGTAATAGTGATATGTCCTTTGTGAAGGGCTGGGAAGCCAGATCAGCCATAAGAAGAGCACTTGGGGAACTTAATGCTGAATCTTTTCTGTTAAATACTTTGACTGGTAAATACTTTTTTTCAATATTTAACAATCAGTATGTATATCTACTGTATACCAACTGAAAACAATATTGCCCATCCCTACCTAATACTTCTATATAAAAGGACATCATATATTGCATATGGAATAACTAATACCTTATACAAACTCCAATTTATTACTTGTAATCTACGATATTTCAATTGCTTTCTCTGTCTCTCCTTCCTCTTCTCACCAAGTCTCATGAAGCAGTGTAGTGCAGCAAGAACAGGATGCAATTAGGATTAGATTTTGATTCACATCCCAATTTCACTATCAACTAATTGTGGATCAGTGGGCAAATTATTTAACTTCTTTACCATTCAATTTCATCTTCTGTTAAATGAGGCTTGTGAGTTTTAGAGACAAAGAATAAAAGACACCCAGCATAGTACCTGCTGTATGACAGTTACCCAATAAATGGTAACTGTTGCTACTGCTTTGAGAATTGGGAAGAAATTGCTAACACAATTCTTCACCTGGAGTTTTATCCAGGATTAGGCTTTTGGATGTCCAAGAATCCTCTAAAATTAAAAGTAAAAGAGGTTATATGTGCACATATGCACTTCTCTGGAGAAAGGGTCAATAACATTTGTAAAGTTCTTAAAGGGTGTCTTGAATTTAAAACAGTTGGAAAGAAAAGGTGAAGACAAGTTGGCAGAAAGAGGAGGGGTAATAACATGGAAAAAGAAAGAAATGAAGATCGGGGGAAAGATGGCAACTAAACAGAGGAACCAATGTGGAGAATTTGCAGAGAATGCAGACTATAGCATTGACACGGTCTTGGAAAGAAAGTTGAGTTGGTAGAAATAAGTAGAGGAGGTCAGCTAAAAATCAGTGAATCCAGACAGAAAATGTTGCAGATTTGTAATGGTTTCTGCAGTAAGGCAGTGATTCTTAACAAATTCCTGGGAAGCTATTATATTTTAAATCGCTTCTGTTTCAGCTTTCCTTGATGCTCAAAACCATTTACATAGCTCAATTTATTGTAATGAATGTTTTACATTGATATTTCTATCCCATTTTGAGACATCCAAGCCATTTCATCACTGTGATATTATCATATTGTCTGATGCTACTTATTCTCAATACTAATATTAGGGTTTGATGAAGCTTATTCAGAATGCTTTTCCCTACACAGGTTAAATGTTTAGATTTGCATCTCAATTTCTATTCACTCTGACAGCTGATCATTTTATTATCTTGAAAATTTTCAGAGTGGGGAAACAGTTAATGATGGCTTTCTCAAAGAACAAACTAATCAGCACTACACAAAAACGGAGAATTTAGTGATAATCAGAATCATGTGTTACTCTGAGAGGAAAGTGAAAAAGAGAAATTCAACTTGAATTTATTGTCATTAGTAAGTCATCAAGAATTATCATAAAAATATATCCTAAAATAAAGCTAAATATGAAAAAGAAACAAATGTTGATGAAACCATAACAAGAAAAATTTCCGAAATGTAGAATTTTTTTCTCAAACACATAAAGGGAAAATGTGAGTGTTGAAATTAATATTAGAGAATACAGTGTCTTAAAATGCATATTCAACAGACATCTGCCATGTGTCTACTCTGTGCCAGGCACAAAACTTATAGCAATCATATTGTCACTTCACAATAACGCAATTACTGATTTTACAGATGAATTAACCATGGCTACACAACCTTAATAACAACTAGGTTTACCATGAACCTATCATGTGCTTACACTTCTCGTTGATTGTCTTTCATCCTAATAACCACCATGTAAGAGAAGCCTTACTTTTATATCCCTATTCTCACCTGTTAAATAAGGCCAAGATAAATAATTGGCTTATATAGCTGGAAAGGCATCAGAGGAGTAAGAAGAACCCAAGTCTTTTGACCTCAAATTCAGTGCTTTTTATGCTATTTCATATTTATTCATTTACTTATTCTCAGAACAAATATTTATTGTGTACCTAATATTTGCCAGGCATTTATTAAAAGCTATGCACACAATCATGGTGAATAAACATTCTTATTCCTTATTCTAATGGAGTTTATGCACTTTTAGTTGAAACCAGTTGTAAACAAGCAAGCAAACAAGGGCTATAAAGAAGAGTACAGTTTACTGAGATCAAAGAAAGGAGGGTGATCACAGAGGACCTCTAAAGGAACTAGCTGTAAAGAGAACTTTCGTATGTTCCTGTCAGACAGAAGATGTGTAAAGACTCTGAAATAGCAGACAGACTAGATTTGCTAATTTCTAATGAACACAACAATCAAAGACTTTTTTGTCACACAGGATAAAACTGTGTTTTTACATAGAGAGATCATATAAATTGATTGACTAGTATTTCAGGTATTTGTCTATAATGTGCTTTGCCTAAAACAAGCTTATTTGAAAACAGAAGCATATATATTTCACAAATATATGTGAAATCCACAATAGTGTATAAGTAGTGTGCTCAATGAATGCATTTTACTGTCATCAATACTACATGGAAAATCAGAATTTTAATGCAATCTGATTTCCTTTTCTTTTTTTTTTTTTTTTTGAGACGGAGTCTCGCCCTGTCGCCGAGGCTGGAGTGCAGTGATGCGATTGTGGCTCACTGCAACCTCCGCCTCCAGGGTTCAAGCGATTCTCCTGCCTCAGCCTCCCGAGTAGCTGGGACTATAGGCACGTGCCACCATGCCCGGCTAATTTTTGTAGTTTTTAGTAGAGATGGGGTTTCACCATCTTGACCAGGCTGGTCTCGAACTCCTTACTTCATGATCCACCCACCTGTGCCTCCCAAAGTGGTGGGATTACAGGTGTGAGCCACCACACCTGGCTTAATTTTCTTTAAAATTGAAAAAAAGCATCATACAACAATAATATGAGAGATTGGAATTGCTCCCTTATTAAAAAAAATCAGGACTTGTTATAACCTCTGCAGACTCTGAAAAAGAGATGATGCAATAGTTCTTTGGAAACATCTCTCAGTGTCATTGGATCACTTTCTTCTTATTTCCTTTTCTAAATGTGTAGTATCTCCTTCTCAATATTACATGACCTTTATCCCATGAAGTTTATGATATTTTCATTACCTAAAATAGCTTCTTACTGAGACATTTTTGATGTATTAGAATTCACAGATCCCTGTCTATACCACAGATGTTGAGCCTCCAAGGTATCAACAATATCAACAACTGACACACCTCATTTGGATATTGGGAAACGTTTAGGGTTTTTACATCTTACAGACACTTTCATAAATAATCTTCTATTACATACAATGACCTTTCATGTTCATAAATATAAATAACACTCTCAAAAAATTAAATATTCCCAACCATATTTATTTTTTCACTGTATTTTGTGAAAGATGCAATACCCCACTTTCTGTTTAACATCTGTTTTATCTTTTATAAACTTTCTTTCTTGCTATGATCTTTCTTCCACACTGAATTCTCTACCTTTCCAAATTCCTGTTGAAAACAGGAATGAACTATTTTGGTAACCTTCTGCAAATTTGAGGGATAACAATTGATTTTACTTTTCCTAACAGGTAAAGACCCAAAGAGTTATCATTGACAGAGCACTTCTCTATAGGCAGGCAGGAGGTAGCAACTAAACTATAACATTGTACGCTTAGGGCACTGGAATCGTAGTGTTGTCACATTGAATGTTGCATTGGAATGTATCATTCTTCAAAACATTTTGAAAATAATTTTAATTTATGATAGTTTCTTCAAAATAATAATAAATAAATATTTAAAAAGTTACTGTAAGATAGATTCGTTGTCAAATAAAGGACTATCTTATTGTACAGAAATTTTTGTTAACAATCACTGGTAGGCGTGGTATAGAGGAGACAATACTGGGGTCTACTGGTATCTAATAAATTAAGTCTTTTTCTCAGTCCCATCTTGAAGTAGCTGTATGATAAACAGTTTAACTTCTCATGGTGTTTATTTTGACATATACAGTTTTAAAGGTTGTGTTAGATTTAACACATTGTAATATTTCAAGCATGTTTTTTTTTTGTTTGACAGTGTATAAAAAATAACTGAATTAATTTCTAAACTGAAAAATTAGAAGTTCTTGAACAAATCTAACAGGCAGAAATTCCGGAAAGGTATAGTTGAAATCAACAGCAGCATTAACCAATTGAATATAATTAATGTCTACAGAATACTTATTCAACAACAGCAGAATACACATTCTTCTAAAGCTCACATGGGACATTCACCAGAATAGAACACATTCTATGCCACTAAGCATACTTTCAGATTTAAAGTAGAAGGAATGATACAATGTATACTTTCAGATCACAAAGAAATTAAACTGGAAATTAATGACAGAAAGATAACTGAAAGATCCTCAAGTACTTGAGGATTAAATAATACATGGGTCAAACAAGAAATTTTAGGAGAAATTAAAAATACTTTGAACTAAATGGAAATTAAAACAGAACTTGTCATAATGTGTGGGATGCAGAGAATGCAGTACTTAGAGGGAAATGTGTAGCATTGAATGCTTATATTAGAAAAGAAGAAATAAGTAAAATCAATAATCTAATTATCCATCTTAGGAAACCAGAAAAGAAGAGCAAATGCAATCCAAAGTAAGCCTAAGAAAAGATATAATGAAATTAGAGTGGAAATCAATGAAATGAAAATAGGAAATTAATAGAGAAAAACCAATGAAACCAAAAGCTGGTTTTTTAAAGAGAGCAATACAGTTGATAACCCTCTAGCCAGGCTAACTAAATAAAAACAGAGAAAACACAAATTATTAATATCAGAAATGAAAGAGGAGACATCACTACACATTCCTTGGATATTAAAAAGGAAATAATCTTCCAAAAGATAAAATACCTGGCCTAGATGAGTTCAATGGTGAGTTCTACCAGAAATTTAAGGAAGAAATTATAACAATTCTTTATAATCTCTTCAAGAAGATAGAAGTAGCAGGGATACCTTCTAACATTCTATGAGGCTGTCATTACCCTAATACTAAAACCGGATGAAGATATTACAAGAAAAAAAAAAACTAGAGACCAATATCTTTTATGAACATAGATAAAAAATACTTCAACAAAATATTATCAAATTCAATTCAACAATGTATAAAAAGAATTACATGTCACTACTGGCCAGGCACAGTGGCTCACGCCTGTAATCCCAGCACTTTGGGAGGCTGAGGTGGGCTGGATCACTTGAGGTCAGGAGTTTGATACCAGCCTGGCCAATACAGTGAAACCCCATCTCTACTAAAAACACAAAAATTAGCTGGGTGTGGTGGCGCATGCCTGTAATCCCAGGTACTCAGGAGGCTGAGGCAGGAGAATTGCTTGAACCTGGGAAGTGAAGGTTGCAGCGAGCCAAGATTGTGCTACTGCATTCCAGCCTGGGTGACAAAGCAAGACTGAGTCTCAAAAAAAAAAAAAAAAATTACATGCCACTATCAAGTAGACTGTATTCCAGTGTGCAATATGCAAGGCTACTTTAACATTTGAAAATCAATTAATGGAACCCATCACATCAACAAGCTAAAAAAGAAAAGTTAAATGATCAAATCAACAGATACAGAGAAAGCATTTGTAAAAATCTGTCACTTGCTCATGATAAAAACTCTCACCAAACTAGCAATAGAAGGTAACTTCCTCAACTTGATGAACATCTAAAATTATCTAAAGCTGCCATTATACTTAATTGCAAGAAACTAGTAGTTGTTCCCTCTAAGATTAGGAACAAGGCAAGGGTGTCTCCTCATGTCATTCTTTTTTGACTTGTACTGGAAATCCTAACTAATGCAACAAGACAAGAAAAGGAAATAAAAGCTTTAAAATTGGGAAGGAAGAAATAAAACTCTCTTTGCAGATGACATTATTGTCTGTGTAGAGCATTCAAAAGAATTAACTAAAAAATACTCCTGGAACTAATAAGCAATTATAGTAAGGTTGTAAAATACAAGGCTAATGTACAAAAGTTAATCACTTTCCTATGTACCAAGAATAAATGATTGGAATTTGAAATTTAAAATATAATGCTATTTACATTAACACCACAAAAATGAAATGCTTAGATTTAAATCTAACAAAATATATACAACCTCTACATGAGGAAAACTATAAAACTCTGACAAAAGAAATCAAAGAGGAGCTAAATAAATGAAGAGAAACCCCATGTTCATAGAGAGGAAGATTGTCCAACTTGATCTGTGAAACCAACACAATATTAATCAAAATTCCAGCAAGTTATTTGTTGATATAAATATCAACAAACTAATTCTAAAGTTTATATGGAAAAGTAAAAGACCCAGAACATCATATTCAATATTAAAGGAGAAGACGAAAGTCCTAAGACTGACATTTACTCAACTTTAAGACAGACTGTAAGGCTATAGTAATCAAGACTGTGATATTGACAAAAGAATAAACAAACAGATCCATGCAATGAAATAGAGAACTCAGAATTAGACCCATGCAAATATAGTCACCTATCCTTTAACAGAGGAGCAAAAACAATATGATGGAGAAAAACATTGCCTTTTCAACAAATGATGCCAGACAAACTGGATGTCCACACTAAAACAAACAAACAAACAAACAAACAAAACAAAGCAAACAACAAAAAAACTGAGCCTGTACCAGTAAATTTGGTGTCTGGTAAGCACCCCCTTCCTGATTTATAGTTGGCCGTCTTCCTGTGTGCTCCCATGGCAGAAGGAATGAGGGTGCTCTCCAGGGTATCATTTATATAGGCAATATTCTAATTCCTGAGAGCCCCACCCTCATCACCTAATCACCTACAAAAATCCCCACACCCTGATACCGTAACATTGGGGGTTATTATTATTTCAACTTATATATTTGTAGGAATGCCACAAACTTCCAGTCTATAATGCCAGAGCCATCTAGAATTTGTTATTTGTTATCTTCTGTGAGTTTTATAGTTTGCCTTTTATATTTAGTTCTATGATTCATTTTGAATTAATTATTGTTAAGATCGTAAACCTAAATGAGAATGGAAAATGGTACAGTCACTTTGGAAGACAGTTTGGCAGTTTCTAACATACACTTACATATATCCAGCAATCACACATTTTGGTATATACCCAAATGAGTTGAAAACATGTGTCCACACAGAAACCTGTACACAGTTGTTTATAGCATCTTTATTCATAATTGCCAAAACTTGAAGCAGACAAAATATTTTTTATGTAGGTAAATGGATAAATAAACTGTAGTGCATCTGTATGATGGAATATTATTCAGCAATAAAAAGCTGAATAAATAAATAGCAATAAAAAGCTATTCAGCCATGAAAAGACATGGTTTAAGAAGGTACTTAAATGCATATTACTAAGTGAAAACACCCATTTGAAAAGGTTACATGCTGTGAGATGACAACTGTAAGACGTTCTGGAAAAGGAAAAACCATGAAGAAAGTCAAACAATCAGTGGTTGCAAAGGGCTCAGGGAAAGGGGGAAGATGAATAGAGTGGAGAACAGAGGTTATTTAGTGCAGTGAAACTATTCTCTACGGAACTATAGTGGTGGATACATTTCATCATAGCTTTTCAAAACCTGCAAAGTGTACACACACTAAGAGTGAACACTAACAGTAAACTATGGACTTTGGATGATGATACTACATCAGTGTAGGTTCATCCATTATAACAAATGTACCAATCTGGTGCAGGGTGTGGATAGTGGAGGAGGCTGTACTTGTGTGAAGGGAGAGAGTATGTGGGAAATCTCTGTACGTTCTGCTCCATTTTGTTGTGAATCTAAAACTGCTCTAAATAATAAAGTATATTTAAGGGGCAGTTTTGCCTAAGAATACCATTTTCTAGCAGCAATCTACTAAAGCTGCCTTAGCACCTTTAAAGGAGACATGCTTTCTAAATTGCCATGGTCCCTACTTAGCACATTTCTCATTTTTCTTACTGTAGTCATTTGAATTTGCAATGCTTGAGCTTGCAATAGTCAGTATTTCTTTTAAACTAAATCTAGCCAAACAAATCTCTGCATTTTTCCATTGTATTTTTCTACTCTCCTTTGAAGCTCCACAGCAAATATGCCACAAAATTAATCATTGATGCAATATGCTTATATTGCAAAACTTTGTTTTCTACTGTATGACCAAAACTTTGTTTTCTACCATATCATCAAACATGTCAACCAAAATGTAGTGTCCTAATAACATACCTTGGGTGCAGTCTCATAGAAGCGGAAAGGAGAATAGTTACTTTGCTACTTTTATGCTCATCTCTCCTTTCTCATCATTTTCACTAAATCAGCCTAATGCCTTTTCATGCTTCCTCATATTCTCTGTATGCTTTCGATTTATGATTTATTTTCTTACAAAAATGATGGATAAGAAAGTTAGGGGAAGTCAAGGAGATAGAGCAACAGAAAACTGAATTTGAGACACATTTCTATACCCTTACTCCTCATGTAATATGTTGTGCATGTGTGTGTGTATATATACATACCACTATTTTATGGTCTTTACAGACTTTATGATCTATGTAGTCTTTTTATAGAATGTTTAGAAGACTAACATGAAGGTTGTATAGAAACAAGTCAGTGGATTTATTGTTTGTGCTTCTGTTTCTCTAGAAAAATAGGCATCATTTTTTTACTTCCAAGACAGTATTTACAACAGACTAGCTATCCACACAGATCTTTCAAATTTCAAAAGAGAACATTTAAAATATGTTTGACTTTCATATTTTACAAAATTTACATACAGTACAATGGAATCTTTTTGAAGGGCTTGACACATAAAGTAAAATGATGAGTTCATGTCCTTTGTAGGGACATGGATGAAACTGGAAACCATCATTCTCAGTAAACTATCGCAACGACAAAAAACCAAACACTGCATGTTCTCACTCATAGGTGGGAATTGAACAATGAGAACTCATGGACACAGGAAGGGGAACATCACACTCCGGGGACTGTTGTGGGGTGGGGTGAGGGGGGAGGGACAGCATTAGGAGATATACCTAATGCTAAATGACGAGTTAATGGGTGCAGCACACCAACATGACACATGGATACATATGTAACAAACCTGCACATTGTGCACATGTACCCTAAAACCTAAAGTATAATAATAATAAAAAAAATTTTTAAGTGATTGTAGATGTACATAGTTGTATCTTTTTTAAATGTATTATATTGTTGTTATTTGTGCCAAATAGTTGATCAGGGAGCTGTTCCTATGAGAGATATATACTAGAGATATCATCGTTATTATCATTATTAAAGGCAAGTATTTTTGAGAACTATCGATGTGTCAGGAACTATGCTACGAATTGATATGCTATCTCAAAATATGACCGCAATAATTCTATGAGCCAGATATCCTCATTTTGCAGATGAAGCTTTAGATTGTCCAAGATTTTACAACAAACAAATGGCAGAGCTGGGATTAAAACCTTGATCTGTCTGACTTTGAATCTCGATGCTTTAAAAATATTAAAATTTCATCAATATCATTAAAAATATTTATTACATTGAAAAGAGGAATAATAAACTTTTTAATTGATCAATTTTTTAAATTGATAAAATGCATATGTGTATAAAATTATATAAATTCATTACGTAAATGATGTTTTGAAATACGTATACATTAGGGAATGACTAACTCAAGCTAATTAACATATGCATTACTTCACATACCTATTTTTTCTTGTGAGAACACAAAATCTACTCTCTTAGCAATTTTCAACAATAAAATAAATTATTATTAACTGCAGTCACCTAATTGTACAATAGATGTCTTCAATTTATTCCTCCTGTCTAACTGAAATTTTGTATCTTTGATCAACATCTCGTAATCCTGCTCCTCCCCTTCCCCTGTCCCTGGTAAACACTCTTATGCTCTCTGCTTCTATGAGTTCAACTTTCTTATATTCCACACATAATTGAGACCATGTAGTATTTGTCTTTCTGTGCCTGACTTATTTCATTTAATATAATGTCCTCCAGGCTTATCCATTTGTTGCAAATGACAAGAATTTCCGTCAATTTAAGGCTGAATAGTATTCCATTGTGTATATATACCACATTCTCTTTACCCATTCATCTGTTGATCCCATATCTTGGCTATTGTGAATAATGCTCAGTGACCATGGGAGTGCAGATATCTGTTTGACCTACTGATTTCATTTCTGTTGGATATATACACAGGAGTGAAATTGCTAGATCATATGGTCATTCTACTTTTAGTTGTTTGAAGAACTTCCATACTATTTTTTATAATGGTTGTACCAATGTACATAACCACCAACAGTGTGCAAGGATTTCCTTTTCTCCCCATTCTTACCAACACTTATTATCTTTCATCTTTTTTACAAAAACCATTTTAATAGGTAGGACGTGGTATCTCATGTGGGTTTAATTTGCCTTTCTCTGATGATTAGTGATGTTGAAGATTTTTTCATATACCTGTTGCCCATTTCTATGTATTTTTTTTTGAGTAATTTCTATTCAGATCCTCTTCCCATTTTGAAATTATTGGATTATTTATTTACTTGCTATTGAGTTGTTTGAGCTCCTTATATATTTTGAATATTAAACACATATCAGATGTATGGTTTGTAAATATTCTTTCCTATTCCATAGGTCTCTTCACTCTAATGATTGTTTCCTTTGTTATGTATAAGCTTTTTTTTGGATTTCATCCATTTTTCTATTTTTGCTTTTTTGTGTGTTTTTAGGGTCATTTCAAAAAAAAAATCATTGCTCACACTAAGGTCATGGAGCTTTTTTCCTATGTTTTATTCCAGTAGTTCTAGAGTTTCAGATCTTAGAACTAAGTCTTTAATACATTTTGAATTGGTTTTTGTATATGATGTTGATTTAAGGGTCTAATTTTATTCTTCTGCATGTGGATGGCCAGTTTTACCAACATAATTTATTGAAGAGACTGTTCTTTCTTCATTGTATGTTTTTGGCACTTTTGTGCCAATTGACCATAAATGTGTGGGTTTATTTCTGGGCTCTCTATTCTGTTCCATTGGTCCATGTATCTGTTTTTAGGTCAGTACCTTGCTATTTCTGTCACTATAGCTTTGCCGTATATTTGGAAGTCAAGTAGTGTGATGCCTCCAACTTTTTTCTTTTTACTCAAGATACCTTCCGCTATTTGGGCTCTTCTGTAGTTCCATACAAATTGTCGGATTTTTTTTTCCACTTCTGTGAAAAATGTCATTAGAATTTTGATAGAGATTGCATTGACCCTATATATTTCTATTGATTTATGTCTTCAGTTTCTTTCATCAATGTTTTATAGATTTCAGTATACAGATCTTTCACCTCCTTGGTTAAATTTATTTATTGAAGCTATTGTAAGTGAGATTGTTTTCTTGATTTCTTTTCTGGATAGTTCATTGTTCATGTATAGAACTGCTACTGATTTTTGTATGTTGATTTTTGTATACTACAACTTTGCTGAATTAACTTATTAGTTCTAATAGTTTTTTAGTGAAATATAAGATCATGTCCTTTGCAAACAAGACAAGTTAATTTCATCCATTCCAAATTTCTTTCTCTTGCCTAATTTATCTGACTAGGACTTCCAGTACCATACTTAATAGAAATGTCAATCAATAATTTCTGTTGCGTTCATCACAGTATCTGTATAAATACAATAAACAACAGGAATATGTAGTTAGGTGGCATAGTTTTACTAGGTTCAACATCATACATTCTAAATCGAGAGCTTAGTCAGGCTTTTCCCTTAAGCCTCAGTTTCCCCCAAGTGAAATGGAATTATAACTCTGGATTTCCATGAGGATTAGATGAGAAAAAGTAAGGCCTTTGGCATAAAGTAAGGCCTTACCACTCAATGGTATCTGCAGCTACGTTAATTCAAAAAATGAAGAAAGGTGCTATCTAGATTCAGATTGCTTGACATCCATCTATCTTCATTCAAACAATCTACAGCTTTTAAAGACTTTTAAAAATGTGTATGCTTTTTAGGGAAAAGCAGCTATTTATAAATATTTGTTGTTATGAAAGTGTCAAAATTGGAACTTGTATTTATAAAGTATCTAAAGTGCACTATTACTGTACAACAGGAGTCCCCAGCCCCCGGGGCCATGGACCGGTAGCAGCCCGTGGCCTGTTAGGAACTGGGCCACACAGCAGGACAGCTAGAGATGAGTGGTAGATGAGCGACCATTACTGCCTGAGCTCTGCGTCTGTCAGATCAGTGGTGGCATTAGATTCTCATAGGAGCGTGAAATCTCTTGTGGACTGCACATGTAAGGGATCCAGGTTGTGTGCTCCTTATGAGAGGATCTAACTAATGCCCAATGATCTGGGAGGTGGAACAGTTTCATCCTGAAACCATCCCCCACACTACCCCTCTCCCCACACTCTCCACCACCCCATCCAAGTCTTTCTAACACTGGTCCCTGGTGCCAAAAAAGGTTGTGGGCTGCTGCTGTATAATTGTTTTTCAAAATATCTCATGTAATCATCATAAAAGTCTTGCTAAATGGTATTATTATTATTCCCATTTTCAGGAAGATAAGTTAAAGTCTTCAAAAGTTTAGATTTTTCCCAAGAATACACTGCTAATGTGTAGTTTTGAACATACCAGTTTAGATTATTAAGTCTCAGCTCTTCCCCCGTAGCACAAACTCAAATTGCACTGCTTTTTAATTTTCCTAATTAAAATGAAAAATAACTGTGAAGTTTGTGGGAAACAAAACATTTTTCTTTAAGATCTTGTTTTACAAATTTACAGGAGAATAAAACATTAAAAAGTGAACAAAGATCATGAACAGACTTCTCAAAAGAAGACATATTTGTGGCCAAGAAGCATATAAAAAAAAAGCTCAACATCACTGATCATTAGAGAAATGCAAATCAAAACCACAATGAGATACCATCTCACACCAGTCAGAATGACTATTATTAAAAAGCCAAAAAATAGCAGATGCTGGTGAGGATGCAGAGAACAGGGAACACTTCTACCCTTTTGGTGGGAGTGTAAATTAACTCAACCATTGTAGAAAGCAGTATGACAATTCCTCAAAGAGCTAAAAGCAGAACTACCACTTGACCCAGCAATCCCATTACTGAGCATATAGCCAGAGGAATATAAATCATTCTACTGTAAACACCCATGCACATGAATGTTCATTGCAGCCCTCTTCACAATAGCAAAGACATGGAATCAACACAAATTCCCTTCAATGACAGATTGGATAAAGAAAGTGTAGAACATATACACCATGGAATAGTATTCATCCATTAAAAAAAAAGATTGTGTATTTTGCAGATAGAGCTGGAGGCTATTATCCTTAGCAAACTAACACAGGAACAGAAAGCCAGGTATCATATGTTCTCACTTATAAGTGGGAGCTAAATGATGAGAACTCAGGAACACAAAGAAGGGAACAACAGACACTGAGGTCTACTTGGGGGTGTGGTGGGAGGAGGGAGAGGAGTGGAAAAGATAACTATTGGGTAGTGGGCTTAATGCCTGGTTGATGAAATAATTTGTACCAGAAACCCCCATGACACAAATTTACCTGTGTAGCAAACCTTCACGTGTACTGCTGAACCTAAAGTAAAAGTTTTATTTTTTAAATCCTGTTTCAAAAATTATGCACTAAGATACTTCTCTCTTACATTTTATAGTATCCATATTTCAGAATTAATCTTGGACATGCATACAGAACATTTTACCAATAAAAAATGGTCAGTATACCTTTGGGCAATGTTAGTCCTTCATAAGTGTTTCAAAAACTTAGCAGTCCTCCTTTACATGAAAGCATGCATTTTTCAAGACAACAAGTAATTATTCATGTTTTTCAATATGCTATCTCTGAATGCTACTACTCAGGGTGTGATTCTTCTCAGAGTTCTGTAGGGTAGAGTGTGGCTTTAGTTATATGTACCTACCTGCTGACAGAGCTTCAGTGAGTTCACAGGCTCTTCTGTTTATTTACTCAGTCACTTACCGAATATTGGTGGAATGCCTCCTATGTATCAGATATTATATGGGAGAATGAGTAAAAAAGCATACACAACCCTTGCTGTGGTAGAGCTGAACGTCTAGTAGGGGAGGCCGACATCACATAAACAGTCACACTGATAAGATGAAAATTGGCAACTGAGTTAGTTTCCATGAGGGAGAATTACCCAGTGCTGTGAGAGTACCTGACAGGACAATTTAACCTTTTCAGGAAGGTCAGAGATGGCTTTGCTGAAGAGGTGACATTTGAACCTAGGCGAGGAATGAATAAGACTTGATCCAATGAAGAGGAAAGAAAAATTTCCCCTCATGGTAGCAGCATATGCCAAAATTTCTTGCTAGCTTCTTTCATACTTTTGTAGATACCATATATTGAAACATAGCCCTCAAGAATATTTCTGAACACCTGGATCCTAAATTATGTAAAATATTCACTATAGAATTACAAATGAACTACCAAAATCATAAGTTTTTGGTTCATACATATCTTCACACAAAAAAAATCATTTTAACTATACAATCATAGAAACAATTATGAAGCATTTTTATTGACATATGAGGTAACTTTATTACATTATTTTTGACCATGGAGAAGTGTGCAAAAGCTTTAGCCATGCTGAATTTTCTAAAGACCTTCCAAATTACTACCATGTGCCAGGAATTATTCTAGGCTCAAGTGATTCTAAGAAATATAAGATAATGCCCATGTGCTGCCAGCCCACAATCAAACTAAAGATCTATAATAGCAATGAGCTAAATAGCATGTAATATGTAAAAAGTCAAACTCTGTAGCGTAAGTGCTGTAAGAACGTAAAGCTGGAAGCAACTTTTTTTCTTCAGTCTTTACTGAATTCCTTTGCTTTACCTAATGGCCCAATGTATTAGGAATATATTAACTGTCTTATATGAGTAAGCATGCTATCAAATAACCTTGTGTCATTACAATAAAGATATATTGTTATTGCTGCTTAGTTGTATATATGAAGGTAAATGTAGCTATGTTTAATTATGCTGTTACTGACCCAACAAAGAGAGATTGAAGAATTCCTTTTAACTTAGAGTAAATGTTCTGAGTTGAAAATAACCTCTGAAAATTCCACTTTGTCTCTCTCCCTCTCTCTCTGGTACCAGTATACAATGGCAACAGATCACAGAAGTCTTTCAATGCAGAAATGGGAGATCAAGACCCATTTCTACAGGATTTGTTCTCAGGTTCTGCCATTGTCGTATTGAGATCTCATGAGAAATCTCTAAGAGCGCACAGAACGAGAGAACACATGCTGTACTATTATATACAGGCAACGTGACTTATCAGGAGAGAGTTAATATTTAAATAACTTCAAAATAATAAGTAAATATTAAAAATTCATTGAATACAAAATAGCACTAGACAGTTGTTACTACAGATCTAAAGGTAAAAATCACTTTCAAATGTTTGGCATACTTTTATTCTCTAACAACTTACCATTTGTGTAGAGTTAAGCTTCTCTCAAAACAAAAAGCCTGTGACATAATTATTCTGATATAATCTTAAGGAAATCTTCAGCATACAAAAAAAGGTTTTGGTGCATTTTATTTCAAAATCCATTCATGCATAACAAAGAACATACTCTTTCTCTGAGGTTTCCTGTTTAATAGATTAGAGGAAGAAAATACTTAGGTGAATTTATTTAATAATTGATAGTGGAAATAGAGTCTTAATGAAATTTCCATCTTCCTGAAACATGAACTCTGTATTTATTACTTCTGTTACTACCTAATACTGATGTGTGCAGTTACCTGACATAACTGTAACTCCTAATAGCAATATAAAGTATCTGCTGTGAAAATTTTTGTTAAAAACTTACCTCTCTCCATTAATTTCAACTAAAACTGCATTAGTATTAAAGAGAAAATTCTCCTAATGGAATCATATATTCTTGCTTAACACATTTTAATTTAAATGAGTATTTGTTTTTCAGCTTCAGAGACTGATCACTATTACCACCAATAGTATTTCATTGAAACAGACAGTGGCTCTTGTGGGGTTTTTGGCAGAATTACACAAATTCAAAACCATGACCCTAAAAGTGGTTAAATTTACACTTTTAAAAAATAAAAGTTATAAAATAATCAACATAGAGTCATAACATTTTAAAAACATCTCCAAATACTAGGGGCCACTATTTCTCCAAACCTTTTTATTTTACATCTGAAGATATTCAACCCCAAAAAGAAATGAACTTCAATTGCCTTGCCTAATGTTTAGAGCCCCTAAATCAGAGACTATCAGAAATCATTAGTGTCTTTACCAGCCTGTCATCCCAACAAAGTAGCAACTTAACATGGCAGAGAAGTGGTCATCTGGCATCTGCTGGAGCCAATAACAGGGAGCCCCAAATTGCTTTCAAACTGTCCGTTACGTTTTTGAACAAAGCTGTTTGTAACTTTCATTTATTTGTCTCTATTCTGCCCTCGATAATAACTAATTATTTTCTCTCATCTACAACTATCTTTCAACTCTGATTACAGCTCTCATGGCCCTTTGAGACTCTTCTCTCTTGAACATCTTAATTTTTTCACTTGTTTGTCATATGAACTTTGCCTCAAACTTTAAATCTTCTGTTGTATCTTGCTTCGAGATTCTATTCTATCAATTTCCCTTCCAGAATGTCATATCAAGAATGGAAGACTATATTGATCTTATTATGATCTCATTGGATAGTATGGAGCCCAGAGATCCAATCACCATTATTTGTGTGGCACTAAAATTTTGGAAACTGAGACTAAAATTGCATTATGTTATTTTAGTATTATCTTATTTGCAACATTTTGTTGTAGCTGATTTTGAACAGATTTACTCTAAAGGTTGATTTATTAATAATACCCACATTACAAACATATTTTATAAAAATTTATTTACTACATTTTTTTCCTGTGGATTTGAGGTATTTCCAACGTTCTAGAAAGGATAAATTTAGGAAAAGTAACTAATTATCTATTTTGCAGATTGTAGTACTTTAATATAATTGAAAACATTCTATAGCAATGTCTAAAGTAGTAATTATGAGATTTCCTCAGTCCAGGGAAACAAAGTCTCTGTAAGGGCAAGATTATTGGAGCTCGTTTCCTAATAAGTAAGTCAGACATTAGCTGGAGGCATCTCTAAGGCTGTTAAGCAGTCGTTAACATTATGCAAAAACCCAGCTGCCGTAAAGAAACCATACATTTCTAAACAAAATGCCAATATTTATGAGCAGCTTATTTGGGAATTTCTGCTCTCTCTTCATCAGGGACTTTTAGTTTATACCAATAGGAAACATTTAGTAATTGCTGACGTTATTCCAGGAGCCATGCCAAGTTCTCCATAGTATTATATCTTCTATTTCTTCTATGTTCTGAGTTATGTAGCATTATTATACCCATTTTAAAGATTAGGAAAATAAAGTTTATAAAAACATTTTGCTGAAGATCATACTTCTAGTTAGCGACAAAGATAGAGCTTGAACTAGGTATGACTGATACCCAATGTCTTAACTACTTTGTTATCAATCCACCATTACTTGGCTAATTAATTTAAAAAATCTTGCTCCTAGCATTGATAAGGCTCAAAGATGTAAATGTAGTTAATAAATACTAGGTATAAAATAATATTAATGATCCTAAACTTCTGACCCCAAGACTTAGGGCTCTTTTGACATTGACATGCTAAAGAGACCCCAGGTTTCTAAAGCACAGTATCATATTTAGCTCTAATTGGATTACATATTTTGGAATTGCAGAGGCCTCAACATATAGTTTGGTATCTCTATATATCTTCTTCCCTTAACTTAAGCTGAAGCATCTCGAACTTTCCCACATAAATATTCCTAATAGCAAAAGAGAAGGAAAATGTATCCTTGCCATGTAATAGATGAGAAGTTCCTGGTACAATCTATGTATTTCTTGGAAGTTTTGATTTGTAACTTAAAAATTATGCAGTTTATACCTTACTGCATGATAGATGATTGTTTTCTTTTTGGGATTTTTTTCCCCAAATCTTTTTAACAAAATTAAAGCTTTGAAAGGAAGCACTATGTGATTTTATTTTTCTTTTAATGCTCTGGTTACCATCGTGTACCCATAAGACATGCATACCTCAGTTTAAGAATATGAGTGGTAAAAGATTCATTCAAAATTCATTAATTAATTTCTTATTCTTTCATTCATTTTAAAATATTTAAATACTTGCTTTATACAAAGACAATACAGTTAGGATACATACAAAAATAATACATAATATCTTTGTGTGAAAAACCTCAAAATCGTAGCTAGGGAGTCAGTGTAGCAAATAACTATAATACTTACTGAGCCTCTAGTAAGAAATACTTTTGCAACAAGTCCTAATAGCTATTAAGAAAATATCAAAACTTTCTTTTTTTTTTTTTTTTTGGAGACGGAGTCTCGCTCTGTCACCCAGGCTGGAGTTCAGTGGCGCAATCTCGGCTCACTGCAAGCTCTGCCTCCCGGGTTCACGCCATTCTCCTGCCTCAGCCTCTCCGAGTAGCTGGGACTACAGGCGCCCGCCACCACGCCCGGCTAATTTTTTTATATTTTTAGTAGAGACGGGGTTTCACCGTGGTCTTGATCTTCTGACCTCGTGATCCGCCCACCTCGGCCTCCCAAAGTGCTGGGATTACAAGCGTGAGCCACCGCGCCCGGCCAAAACTTTCTGTTTATATAGCTGTGCATTCAAAACCCATATGGCCTATATTGCCACGACAGATGTAAATACCTATTTCTCAATCGCTGTCTCATTTAGAGCAATTTTTTTCTTTGAGCACATTTCCTATGGACAGCTCTATAGAAAAGTAGTTGCTGCAAACAGCAGGCCAAGTGAAACCTCTCTGTCGTTACAACATTTCGTGTATTTATTTGAAATATTCAACTCTGGACTCCAACATCTCTTAGTTATAATATTATTATATTTTCCACATTACAGCCTCTTTCCTGATAACAATTTGTTTGTTATTGACATCTAGTACTTCTATTTTATCAATATTAAACAGTTTCACTGTTCTCATATTCATTTTTATTGTTATCTTTTGAGACAGAGTCTTGCTCTGTCACACAGGCTGGAGTGCAGTAGCACGATCTCAGCTCACTGCAACCTCTGCCTCGTGGGTTCAAGCAATTCTCCTACTTCAGCCTCCCAAGTAGCTGGGATTACAGGCACCCACCACCATGCCAAGCTAATTTTTGTATATTTAGTAGAGATGGAGTTTTGCCATGCTGGCCAGGTTGGTCTTGAACTCCTGACCTCAAGTGATCGACTCCGCTTAGCCTCCCAAAGTGCTGGGATTACAGGCGTTAACCACTGCATCCAGTCCACTGTTCTCATATTCAACTAGCCTCCCTTTTTGCAGTGTTCTTACCCATCTTCAACATCCTATCATAGGATTTTAGTATCATTGTCTATGTAGATTCCAATATATTGTTAATATTTCTTTTGTGGTTTGTCTGAGTCATTTCACATGATTCAGCTATTTTTACTTTTGAAGCTTTTATTTATTTGTGTGTATATATATATATATATATTTTTTTTTTTTTTTTTTGAGACAGAGTCTTGCTCTGTCGCCCACGCTGGAGTGCAGTGGCGCGATCTTGGCTCACTGCAAGCCCTGCCTCCTGGGTTCAAGTGATTCTCATGCCTCAACCTCCAGAGTAGCTGAGACTACAGGCACCTGCCACCACGCCAGGCTAATTTTCGTATTTTTTGTAGAGACAGGGTTTTGCCATGTTGGCCAGGCTGGTCTCGAACTCCTGACCTCAAGTGATCTGCCTGCCTCAGCCTCCCAAAGTGCTGGATTATAGGTGAGAGCCATTGTGCCTGACCACACTTTTGAAGCTTTTAAACATAAGATTTATATATTCTCAAAAGTATACAAATCATTAACCCATAATAAATATGGATATTTTATGTACTATTACATTACAAATATATAAAACATTAATAGTGTGTACTGGAATTAGAGGCCCAGTTTTAGCAATATGTAGTAAATACAAGTCAGCGAGGCATAGAGATTTTATAAACATTCACTCCCTACCTGTCACCTATGAATATTAACATGTATTAACCGTTATAACATTCAAATGATCCTTGTACGTTTAATTGTTCATTGTCAAGAATGACATGTGAAAACAATGTCCAGCCAAAACCTGGAGAATCATGTCTGAGCATTTTATATGTAGACATAAACAAATGTGAAGTGAGTGCTTAAAATGGTTATAAGACATCTACTGGAAACTTAAAAGAAGACTCTTTCTCCACCTCACGTCCCACCACCCAGAAAAATTTAGGTAAGCTCTTGAAGAAGGTAGCATTTGAACTGGTCTTAAATCAAGAGTGAGCAAATATTTTTTTTGGGGGGGTGGTAAAGGCCTAGATAGTAAATATTTAAGACTCTATAGGCCAAGAGACAAAATCATAAAAAAACAGGTGGAAACCTGGATTTGGCTGTGGGCCACAGTTTGTTGACCCGTGACTTAAAAAGTAAGATATGGCTTGGAGGGAAAAGAATATTCTAGTCTGAGAAAAAGCATAAGCAAAAGCACAGAGATGTGTATTCATGGAATGCGAACAGGCACATGGAGAAAGTAGAGAGAGAGAAAACTGGAAATGTATTGTAGGCTACATCATGGAGAGCTTAACATGATGTGGTTGATATGGTTTGGCTCTGTGTCCCCACCCAAATCTCAGGTCAAATTGTAATATCCAGGTGTTGAAGGAAGGACTGGGTGGGAGGTGATTGAATCATGGGGGCGGACTTCCCCTTTCCTGTCCTCATGATAGTGAGTTACTTCTCAGGAGATCTGGTTGTTTGGAAGTGTGTGGCACTTCCCTCTTTGCTTTCACTCTTTCCTCCCACCATGTGAAGATGTGCTTGCTTCCCCTTTGCCTTCCACCATGATTGTAGGTTTCCTGATGCCTCCCAACCATGCTTCCTGTATAGCCTGCAGAACTGTGAGTCAATTAAACCTCTTTTCTTCATAAATTACTCAGTCTCTAGGCAATACTATTCAGGACATAGGCATGGGTAAGGACTTCATGTCTAAAACACCAAAAGCAATGGCAACAAAAGCCAAAATTGACAAATGGGATCTAATTAAACTAAAGAGCTTCTTCACAGCAAAAGAAACTACCATCAGAGTGAACAGGCAACCTACAAAATGGGAGAAAATTTTCGCAACCTACTCATCTGACAAAGGGCTAATATCCAGAATCTACAATAAACTCAAACAAATTTACAAGAAAAAAACAAACAACCCCATCAAAAAGTGGGCGAAGGACTTGAACAGACACTTCTCAAAAGAAGACATTTATTCAGCCAAAAGACACATGAAAAAATGCTCACCATCACTGGCCATCAGAGAAATGCAAATCAAAACTACAATGAGAGACCATCTCACACCAGTTAGAATGGCCATCATTAAAAAGTCAGGAAACAACAGGTGCTGGAGAGGATGTGGAGAAATAGGAACACTTTTACACTGTTGGTGGGACTGTAAACTAGTTGAACCATTGTGGAAGTCAGTGTGGCGATTCCTCAGGGATCTAGAACTAGAAATAGCATTTGACCCAGCCATCCCATTACTGGGTATATACCCAAAGGACTATAAATCATGCTGCTATAAAGACACATGCACATGTATGTTTATTGCGGCACTATTCACAATAGCAAAGACTTGGAACCAACCCAAATGTCCAACAACGATAGACTGGATTAAGAAAATGTGGCACATATACACCATGGAATACTATGCAGCCACAAAAAATGGTGAGTTCATGTCCTTTGTAGGGACATGGATGAAACTGGAAAACATCATTCTCAGTAAACTATCGCAAGGACAAAAAAACAAACACTGCATCTTCTCACTCACAGGTGGGAATTGAACAATGAGAACTCATGGACACAGGAAGGGGAACATCACACTCCGGGGACTGTTGTGGGGTGGGGGGAGGGGGGGAAGGACAGCATTAGGAGATATACCTGATGCTAAATGACGAGTTAATGGGTGCAGCAAACCAACATGGCACATGGATACATATGTAAGAAACCTGCACATTGTGCACATGTCCCCTAAAACCTAAAGTATAATAATAAAAAATAAAAAATAAAAAAAATAAAATAAATTACTCAGTCTCAGGTAGTTGTTTATAGCAGTGTAAGAATGGACTACTACAGTGTTAAAGTTTAGTTAATGAAAAAATACTGCAGGTTTATAATAGGTAATTCATTAGTAGCATTTACCGATCACTTATTATGAACCAGTATTTTGCAGAATTTGACTCCAGATCCTATATTCTAACTCCTATGATTTACTTATCTTTACGAACATCATTAATTCAATAATTGTTTATTTAGTACCCACCACAGGCAAACTAGGGATATGACAATACATACAACATAGTTCTTATTCCCAAGGTGTTTAGGGATTTTTGGATCACAAAGGGATATGTATTAGTCTGTTATCACACTGCTAATAGAGACATACTCAAGACTGGGTAATTTATAATAGAAAGAGGTTTGATTGACTCAGTTCAATATGGCTGGGGAGGCCTCTCAATCATGGTTGAAGGCAAATGTGGAGCAATTTCATGTCTTACGTGGTGGCAGGCAAGAGAGCTCATGTTAGGGAACTTTCATTTATAAAACCATGAGATCTCATGAGACTTGTTTACTACCAGGAGAACAGTATGGGGGAAACCACCTTCATGATTCAATTATCTCCACCCGGCCCTGCCCTTGACATGCAGGGCTTATTACCAATCAAGGTGATATTTGGTTGGGGACACAGCCAACCATATTAGGATATAAACATAAAGAATCTGTAAATGTGGCCACACAAATTTAGGGATGACTCCCATAGTTTTTAAACAATTAATCATACATACTGTGAAAGCCCCATATGTAATAAGGGCTAGTTGCTTTTTACTGTAGCTATTAAGTATAACTAGTCCCACAAAACACACTGGAACACATACACACCAACACAAAAAAAAACACGTCTGAGCCCTGGTTGAGTTAGTTCAGGAGATTGCGGCAACCCTGTAAATCTCTTAGCAGTTTGGACTCTGAACTACTTAACTAATTAATATGGCACCCATGCCATTAGGTGGACACATAAGCTAAGATTCTCTATCTTTTCTTTTTGGAGCCAGCAACCTCATGGCCCTGGGAAGCCCACATTGAAGCCCCTCTGTATTTATTGGTACTACTGACCGACTTTAGACAAAGTCTGTATGTATTTGTTTTCTATTGCTGGGGAATGAATTACCACAAGGTTATCAGATCAGGTTAAAACAATACCCATATATTATCTCATAGTTCTGTAAGTTAGAAGGCTGGATGGACTCAGCTGGGTTTTTTGCTCAAAGTTCACAAGGCTAAAATCAAGATGTCACCCAGCCTGGGATCTTTCCTGGAGGCTTTGGAGAAGAATCCTTTTCCAAACTTATTCAGGTTGTTGGCAGACTCCAGTCCCTTGCAATTGTGTATCTGATGTCCCTTTTTCTTTGATTGCTGTCATCTGAGGGCTGCTGTCTGCTCCTAGAAATCACCCACATTTCTTCTCTTATGGTCCCCTTTGTCTTCAAACTGGAAACAGCCCCTCAATTCCTTCTTAGAGTTTGAATCTCTCTGCTTTCCCTTTCAGTCACCAATTAGAGGACGCTTTCTGCTTTTGAGTGCTCATGTCATAAAATAAGCTCATTTAATAAACTTCTCATCTTAAGATCAGCTATGCCATGCAACATAACACAATCACAAGAGTGGTATCTCATTATATTTCAGGTTTTGGAGATGACAGCTGACATCTTTGAGGGAAGGGGCCGTTCTGTAGCGTGGAGTGGAAACCAATGGAGAATAGAAATAGAAAGCAGTAAAAGAATAGGAAGAGAGGACAACATAGGTTATAGGCTCTGAAATGCATAATATACCAGATAAATTGATCTTCCTTTATTATAGTGTGATGGATCACATTGATGTATGAGAAGCAGATGCAACAGTGTTGTATTTTAGTAAGGCCTTATACTCCGTTCTACGTGGGCATTCTCAGTTCTCATATATACAGATAAAACATAAATATATTTGCAAATATAAAGAGCTTATTGGAACTCTCTTCTTGTTTTTCCTGGCTTGAATCCTCAAAACATGGTATGTTTTGCTGTATACACTGAGTTGACAAAACTTGTTCTTGTATAATTTGACCACATGGATTGTATATCTTTTCAAGCCCCTATAGATTTCACGGTGTTTGGAAACCACTCATTTATGCCTTTGTAGAATTAGATGGGCAAATAACTGTGACTGGCTTATCAACGGGGGAAAAGGGTGATTCGCGCAGATCGAGACATGCGTTACATGAGAAGTTCAAATTCTCTCACTGGACAGCAATGTAAAAACTTTCCCAGGAAAACATACACTCTCTGGGTGTTACCAGAAACTCTCAGTGTGACCTCATTTGGGAAAGAGGACAGAGAGCTGGAAGAAATGGATACTGTTGTACATTCTACCCATGCTCAATGCATAATGAAAAATAATGAATTGACTTATCCTCTTTTGCAAAGGAAGTCAGTCTCTAGGAAAGTAGGGGAGAAATATACATGGTTTATAACCTAAAAAAATCTAGATAAATTTTCCCAAGATTTCACAAATCTGAAGAGCAATGTCTTCTTTAATTTTAACTTTTATAGAGATGATATAGAGATGATAGAGTTCAACACATTCTAAATTTGCAAATGACCTCAGATCAGCATTGTACCTCTGTTCCATGGTGAATTTTTTCTTTAAAAATTACATTTTATAATAGGCCAGGTGTGGTGGCTCAAGCCTGTAATCCCAGCACTTTGGGAGGCCAAAGCAGGTGGATCACAAGGTCAAGAGATGGAGATCATCCTGGCCAAGATAGTGAAATTCCATCTCTACTAAAAGTATAAAAATTAGCTGGGTGTGGTGGCACGTGCCTCTAGTCCCAGCTACTCAGGAGCCTGAGGCAAGAGAATCACTTGAACCCGGGAGGCAGAGGTTGCAGTGAGCCGAGATCATGCCACTGCACTCCAGCCTGGTGACAGAGCAAAACTCTGTTAAAAAAAAAAATGCTTCAATAAATATAAACTCAAATGAAGCAGAGGTGAGACAAAGTAGTGCCATGGGGATTTTTTAAAACATAAATCTTCTCAAACATACACTGATTTTGGTAAAACAGAGTAGAAAAGTTGTACTTATTGTAGAGAAACACTAGTTAAATATAAGTAGGCAAAATGTTAATGATTTTTAGAAATTTATATATACACACACACATATATTGACTAAATTTTATTCACAAGATTGTTATTTTCTAAGGTCAAATAACCCTGGTTAAATAGGCATTCTGCATATTTTGCAGTGTTAGTGATTTAATGAAGCAGTGCATTAAATATAGTCTTCACTTGCTGTAAGGAGGTTTAAAGGTTTTTGGAGAAGATAAACTAAAATAATTAAAGAAAAAAATAGGACCTCTGAGGAAAGCAATTAGTGTCATTTTGTTTGGAAAAGACAAAGCAAAAAGGTTTCTTCCCCTAGGTATGTGACACATTAGTACAAAAAAAGAAGTTTATTCTAAATTGTGACTGCTTAACTAAAAGTTATTATTAGAATGAATGGCTATTATCTCTTACTATCGAAGTATTGATAGATAAAAGCTTTTATTTGTACTTTGGATAAATCCTAATGTTGGTCAGATTTCAAACCATTGAAGTACCTCTTTGGTTATATTCAAGACAGGATGGCTTAGCTCACCATTTTGGACAGAAAGAATTGTAGATATGTTGTGACAGAAACTAAGGGAGCTTTTTCACTGATAAAAATAAATAGATCCGGGCCGGGCGCGGTGGCTCACGCTTGTAATCCCAGAACTTCGGGAGGCCGAGGCGGGCGGATCACGAGGTCAGGAGATCGAGACCACGATGAAACCCCGTCTCTACTAAAAAATACAAAAAATTAGCCAGGCGTGGTGGCGGGCGCCTGTAGTCCCAGCTACTCGGAGAGGCTGAGGCAGGAGAATGGCGTGAACCCGGGAGGCGGAGCTTGCAGTGAGCCGAGATTGCGACACTGCACTCCAGCCTGGGCGACAGAGCGAGACTCCGTCTCAAAATAAATAAATAAATAAATAAATAAATCGATCCAATGTATAACGCTACTGGGTTTTTTTGGGGGGTGGGATCATTAGTCACTTTTAACTATTTTACGTGGACAACTTTACTAAAAAAAAAACCTTAATGTACTAAAAAGACACACCACTATCAATTTCCTCTCATTTAAATCACTTCTTACTTGCTAATTTCCTTTCAGAGAAACAGGTTATTTGTTGATACTGAGTGGGTCATTGTCAATAGCACAGATGCAGCGCAGTCTTTTTCTCAAGTCCATTTGTTTTTCTGAATTTGCCCAAAGGACTTCCTTTTACCATGGACAGATGATGTGGGGTGCGGGGGTAGGAGGGAAAAGCAGATAAGAAAGAAACATACCACAGAAAAGATAGTTAAGTGGAAAAGAGCAGTATGGTGGTGACCCCAAGCCCATAAATTGAAGAACCACGGTGTTTGCCCACTAAATAACTAGTTAGAACTTTCATTATAATGTTCCGTTTATCCCCTGAGTGTCAGTCACTATTTTTAAAGGTCCAGACAACTCTTACCTACTAATATATCAGTCTGCTCCATTAATCATTTTTCTTTTTTCTTTTTTTTTTTTTTTTTTTGAGATGGAGTCTTGCTCTGTCACCAGGCTGGAGTGCAGTGGCATGATCTTGGCTCACTGCAACCTCCACCTCCCCGGTTCAAGCGATTCTCCTGCCTCAGCCTCCCAAGTATCTGGGACTACAGGTGTGCGCCGCCATGCCCAGATAATTTTTTGTATTTTAGCAGAGATGGGGTTTCACCGTGTTGGCCAGGATGGTCTTGATTTCCTGACCTCGTGATCCACCAGCCTCAGCCTCCCAAAGTGCTGGGATTACAGGTGTGAGCCACCTCGCCCGGCGGTTAATCATTCTTCTTTAAACAATTAAATCCATTTTACTTTTTCCATAATGTAAATGCAATTTCATTTCAGCTATAAATTTTCACAGATACTTTTCCTAATATTTATACTTTGATTTACTGTGTAATTAGAGTAAAAATATATTCTGAGAGGTTTTGTTTTTTGGTTTTTGGTTTTTTGGTTTGTTTTTGGTTTTTTGTTTGTTTGTTTTTGCAAATAGGTTCTGATAAATCCCTCAGTGTGCTAGCTAAAAAAAATCAATAGTCTGAATGGTCATCACGTGGGGCTGCTCTGAGCCAGTCTGCTGCCCTGCTTGATACAAAAAGTTTGGAAGGTGAACAGCTTTAGCATTATTTGATAAAAATTACCATAAAACACTGGAAGGGCAATTCTTAAGAGTCATTAAAATATTTCAAAGGAAGAAATTCTATTAAGTCCGGATTTCTCTAAGTAATAGCTTGGGCTGTGTAGTTTCAAGCTTTAATTGCATGAATATTTCTATTTTATCTCCATTGCACTCCATAAAATATTCTTAAAATTCTCAAACTATATGCATTCTTTCATCTTACATTTCCCCTAGTGTCCATAATTTGACCAGTATGTTATGCCTGGTTAAACTGTTTCAGCATAAAATTAAATACAGATGGAAATCTGTGGTATTTTCCTTAGCATTTGTCTGGTTACTTAGTGCTTCCTCCAGCCTCCTGGCTATCCACTCTCCATTCTACAGGAATAGCAAGAACACAGCTGCATGCTGATGTGGATTTTGAGTTAGGCAAGTGTCACTGCAGCCCTAAAGCACATCTGTGGCTTCCAACAGACGTGTACAGGTGTTTCTGCTGCCAGGTGTTCTCTTGCTCCTAGGAGCCACGACAGTGTGATATAAATGAAAGAAGCCCTATAACAGCAGAAATGGTCCTCCATGAATCATTCAACTATTCACAACAGTACATTTCTCCAAGAGCCCACAATGTATGCTATGCCTTTTCCTGTGGAAGTACTATGAATAGCTAAATTGAGAATCTTTCTGTTAAGTAACTCAGAAATACGTGCAATATGCCTCCTGCACATAAGACCTTGTAATAGGGTCATGGTACATACAGAGACAAGATTCAGAGACAAAAATTAACTTAAGGGCTGTACAACTCATATGTTAAATTTTAAGAAAAGCATGTGCAAATGAAAATTTAAAATAATAAATATTAAATGACAAGACAATGATGTAAAGGCAGTGTTTTAGCTCAGTGCCTAACAAATGGGATAATCAATACATATTTATTGTTGTAATTAATATACTAGCTGAGTTGTGATTACAAATTGAGTGCCTTAAGAGTCCAGGCAGAAGCCATCACTGTGAAGCATTTAATTGTGCAAAAATAGCTAAGGCTTGAGATCCTGAATTTAACCACAGCAAAAACTCTCCTACTCTATACTTATCTATTGGAATTTACTGGGCTGAAGAGTCTTTAGTTTCATTTAAAATATGTCCTCTGAGTGGCCAGATCATTGTCCTGCTTCTTTATGAACAAACAAAATAAAATAACCATTGGGGCTCCATTGAAACTGAAATGGCTAAGAAAGACCTTCCAGTTATTAAATGTATCTAAATTCCTCAGACTCTATGTCATATTTTTAAATTAAGCTTTTTATTCTGGGATAATTATAAAAAAATGCAGTTGTAAGAAATAATGTAGAGAGATTCTGTTTCCACCAATGATAACATTTTGCAAAACTAGTTTCCACCAATGATAACATTTTGCAAAACTATACTACAAGATAGCAGCCAGGATATTATCATCGATGTAATCAAGATACAAAACATTTCCCTCACAACTAGTTTGCCCATATAATCACTTCCCAACCCCTTCCTTAATCCCTGACCTCTAGCCTGTTCTTCACTTCTGTAATTCTGTCACTTCAAGAATGTTGTGTAAGAGGAATCATATACTATGCAATCTTTTTTTTTTTTTTTTTTTTTTTTTTTTAATACAGAGACAGTCTCACTATGTTGAGGAGGCTGGTCTTGAACTCCTGACCTGATCTCAAGGGCTCCTCCCATCTCAGCCTCCCAAAGTGCTGGGATTATAGGTGTGAGCCATGGCACCTGGCGTAGGAATCACATACAATGTAATCTTTTAGTAGTGGCTTTTTTCAGTCAGCTTAATTTTCTGGATATTAATTCAGGTTTTTGCATATATCAGTAGTTCATTTTATTGTTGAGTAGTATTCCATGATACACATGTACCATAGTTTGTATAACTGTTCATCTGTTGAAGGTAATCTCTGTTATTTATGGGTTTTGACTATTATAAATAGAGCTACCACAAACATTCATGTACAGGTTTCATGTGAGCATAAGTTCCAGGACTGTAATTGCTGGGTCATGTGGTAGTTCTGCGTTGAGGTTTTAAAGAAATTGTCAAACTGATTTCCGGAATGGCTGTATCATTATACTTTCCCACCAGCTATGTCCGAATGATCTAGTTTTTCTAACCCCCACCAGCATTTGGTTTTATCAATATTTTTCAGTTTAGCCATTGTGAGAGATGTACGGTGATATCTCATTTTGGATTTAATTTGTACTTCCCTAATGGCTAATGAGGTGGAACGTTTTCTCATGCCATTATTTGCCGTCCGAATATCCTTTTCAGTGGAACATCTCTTCATGACTTATATCTATTTTCTAGTTGGCTTCTTTGTTTCTTTCACTGGTGAGCTTTGAGAGGTCTTTACATATGCTAGATATCAGTCCTTTACTGGGTATGTCATTGTGAATATTTTCTCCCACACTATATCTTGTCCTTTTTGCAGTAAAAAGTTTTGATATTGACAAAGTCCAAATTGTCAATTTTTCCTTCTATGTATCATCTTTTGGGTGTCAAGTCTAAGAATTATTGCCTATTCTAGATCATGAAGATTTTCTACCATGTTTGTTTCTAAAAGTTTTGTAGACGTACATTTTACATTTAAGCCTGTGATACATTTTGAGTTAATTTTTGCACAGGGTTTGAGACTTGGGTCAAATTTCATTTTTTTAATGTATGGATGGGATGTCCAATTGCTCCCGCTTCATTTGTTGAAAAAGGTATCCTTCTTCCACTGAATCTTTTATATAACTTAAAAAAATAGGCAAGCATATTTATGTGGGTCTATTTCTAGGTACTCTGTAATATTGCATGGATCTATGCATCTATGCTTCCACTAATAACATGCAATCTTGATTAGTGTAGCTATGTTATAAGTCTCGAAATCATATAGGCTAATTACTTCCATTTTAATCTTTTTCAAATTGCTCTAAAACTATTCTACTTCCTTTGCTTTCCAATATAAAAATTCATGCAATATTGTCTATATCTACATAAAAAATATTTTCCTGGGATCTTGATAAGAATTGTGTTAAACCTGTATAGCAATTTGGGGAGAATTGAAATCGTTACTATTGAGTTTTCTAATCCATGAACACACTTTGTCATTACATTTATTTAAATATTTGATTTTTTAAAATCAGCATCGTGTAGTTTCTGGCACAGAGGTGCTATACATGTTTGTTAGATTGACACCTAAGTAATCTTGGTGGTGATTGGAAATGGTGTTACATTTTTAATTTTGGCTCATGGTTAGTATATAGAAATATAATGGGGCTTTGGTATATTTATCCTGTGCCTTTACTGAACTCATTTATTAGTTCAGGAGGGATTTTTGGCAGATTCCTTAGGATTTTTGTACGCGATCAATCATGTGAACTACAAACAGGAGCAGTTTTATTTCATCCTTTCCAATCTGGATGCTTGTGCTTCCTTTTCTTGCCTTATTACACTAGAATTTCTAGCACTGTGTTCAATAAGAGTTGTGAGATTGGACATTTTTACCTTGTTCCTAGTCTTAGGGGAAAGATATTCAATCTTTCAGACTCTCTGATACTGTAATTTTGTCATTATGGTTAGCTATTATGTCAGCTATTTTAATGCTTTTTTAAATTTCCATAATAGGCCAGGTAAAGACTATACTGAAAAACCTTGTAATGTGCTACTTGTATGCATGAGCTTTGGGGTTAGTCAGAACTAGCCGTGATTCCTCACTCGATCCATTTCTAGTAGTGTTACCTTGGGCAAGTTTCTTAAACTCTCTAAGTCTCAGTTTCTTTATCTGCAAAATGGTACAATGCATTCATTCATTCATCCAATAAATTTAAATGTAATATTTTTAAAGAATTGATAATAAAAGTGCCTACCTATCTCACACAACTGTGAGGATTGAATGAGATAATGCTAGTAAAATGATTAGCACAAGGTAATAATTTAAATTTTAGCTATCATCACTGTTACTGTTAGATAAAATAGTGTCGAATGAAAGATTCTCCTGTAAGAATGTATTTAGTTGTTCTCAACTGGGATAAAAAGAATGATCTTTCTCCAACAGCAAGGGATGTTTGTTAATGTCTGGAGATATATTTGGTTGCCACAGCTGGTGGTAGGGGGAAGTGTGCTATTAATATCTAATAGGGAGAGACCAAGGATTGTGCTAGGCATCCTACAATGCACAAGACAGCATCCCCCATAACAAAGAATTATGAGTAAGGTTCAAATGATGATAGTGCCAAGTTTGGCAAACCTGATTTATATGGATAGATGTCTGTGAGTGAATATGTTAAAAATAGCTTGCAGTTCACCAGTGAATTTCCATTTCCCATTTAATGCTTGGACTAAACCTACCTTCTCTAGGACCTCTTATTGATTGGTCTCCCCCAGTTTAGAACCGCCCTTACTCTGGTAGGCTTTCAATTATGTATTAATTTATACTTAATGATCTGAGTTGGGTCACCAGCCAGAGAGTAAATGTTTGCACACAGAAATTTCATATTCTTTGGAAATAACTAACTCCATTTTTCTAGTACATATTCCTGATGGTCATCAAATACATTTAATAACGCTTCTTTCGACTTTGATTTTTTGATCTTAGATGCTGGTTACTTTTTAAGCTCTTGCTCTTTATTGCTATTTCATCAACCGTTCAGAGTTAATCATGTGACATTTTGTTTATCAATAAGGTTCAGTAACAGTGCTAGAAATTTTCTCTTCTGCTTTCAAAATGCAGAAATTTAATTTGTTATAACCCTAAGCCATTAATATTTTCTGTTAAAAGTACTCCAAACAGCAATGCATATAAAATGACCTCATATTGATATTCAAATCAACATTTGAAAAACTGACTTAAAAAATCAGTATAAAAAATGCAACTGATGATTAAGTATAAATCCTTTCCCAAGGGCACCAATCTAAGGCAGAATATAATTTTATGTGCCTCCAGTGACTGTTTTGTCTTCTTGTGAGGTTTGTTATTGACCATAAGCACTTTTATAGCACAATCTTCGGTATTTGAAGGTAAAGCTAGAAATGTCCAAGGAGTACCTCCAGATCATGTTGCAACTATCACCTCAATGTCAAAAACAATCTAGCCAAGAACTTCATCCTCAAGTATTACACTATAGCTAGAGTGTGCTTCCCATTCAATGATAAAATGTGAGGGGTGCATCCTATTTAAAAAATGCTCCTCCATAGGCTTGCCACTGAGTCTGAATTCCCTCAACCATGGTAACCCCTTTGAATTAAAATGTCATTTCTCACATGATACTATCAAAAGATAATTCAAACACAAGCACTAAGAGATGTAACACACTACAACTTTTCATCAACTTACATGTAAACCAGCATGTTAATGTCTGGATCTGAAGGAGCTAATGAATCACAGCAATCTCTTCTCTATCTTCCCAAGATCAGATAGAGATCAGCACATCAATTTTCTTTGTTTGTTTTTTTTAATAAAAGTTGTATATATTTATGATATACAACATGATATTTTGATATATGTCTACATCATGGAATGACTAAATAAAGCTAATTATCAAAAGTGTTACCTCATATACTTGTTTTATTGTGAGAGCACTTAAAATCTACTCTCAGCATTATTAAGTATACAATATGTTGTTTCTAACTGTTGTCACCACGATGTACGATACAGCTCCTAAACTCATTTCTTCTAAGTGAAATGTTTTATCCTTTGACTAATATATCAGTTGATAGCATATGAGCTTTCTAATTAGTTAAATGGATTAGAGAACAAGGCTTAGATGTTTGGCCACTTGGAACTATCGGGTATGTTTCTTCCACTAATGCAAGATGATCCAGGGGATAGTCTGCCAAGCAGATACCTACATGGAAAGTTGTAAGGGGAATCACTGCCTTCCTCCACAGGCCCTGGCAAAGGAAAGAAGAACAGGTCACATAGGGAAGGATTAAGTGTTATGGAAAGAGACTAGAAATGTGGAAATTCTCTACATGAAAACAAGAGGATGGAATTCCCCTAACCATTAACATGGAAAATGGCACTATCAACTTTCAGAGATGAGAAAAAGAGGTGCGAGAAGGCACATTTTGATGTAGGCAAAGTCGTGGGGGATTGTGAGGAGTAAAGAAGAAAGAAAAACCCAATATTGAATTTTCTTGATTGAGCCTCTAATGAATTCCTTTAAAGGGACTCCTATAAGATTCCATAGTTTGAAAGAATGGTGGGGAGGGTGGTGGCAAGCAGCCAAGTGGTCCTAGATTAAGTGAAGAAATAGATTGAATAACCGCAAAGGGTTGACAGTAAAACTGTAAATGACAAAGCAAGATCTATTACTCAGTAAAATGTATCAGGCTAGCCTTGCAGAGCAACATCAAAACTTGGGCCATTGGAGGAAAATAGAATAAATAGCTTTGTTTTCTACGCTGAAGGGATTTATAGGTTAATCCAGTGATGTTATTTGCTTCCATCCATGTTAATGAAATATATTGCTTCCATTTGTGTGAAAAAAATACCTAAAAGCAACGGATTATGATCAGTTTATTAAAATGTGCACTTGTGATGTGACATGAAGTATGTGATGACTATGTCATGTCAATGAACTTTTATGTTCAGTTTTTGGTTTGGAATTAAAATGCTGGTGCTTTGAATCATCCAGACCTGGCAACAAAAAAGAAAATTTTATCTAGACAGTGAAAAAATAAGAGCATAAGAAACTAGCCAAGGCTGATTTTGCATGGATTAGGAAACACAAAGAGAGTCCAACAGCTAGCAGGAAGCAGTAATCGACACGACATTGGCTCTCTGGTTGACAGCACTTGGCAACAGCTACAATGACTGTCTTACAAACAGAATGATCCAGGTAAATGCTGGGCAACATTCAACAACAAATATTTTCTCAGAAGAAGACGAATGTTTTAGATACATATAATAATTTCTTCTTTTCTGTTTCTATATTTGACTGAGATTCTAATTTACCCTTGATTTTATAGTGCTAATTTTAGGCTTTCTTCATGAAATAATACCACCCCATAAAATCTTGTTGCCAAATGGAAAAAAAAATGTGCTAAATAAATACTTTATTTGAAGATAAATTTGGGAGGATACATTTTATGCATAGATTCTAAAATACCTGAAACCAAAGTAGGTGTCAAAAAGGAAGCTGTAATGAAGTGGACATGGGCTCTTCCAAGAGAGGTAAAGTGAGCTTTTGATGTATTTCGTAAAGTGAGAGAAAGAATTATTCGTAAGAGAGAGCCCACTAAGGAGGCATATTTGATAGCTTTTTCTGGTAGCAAGATGTTTCCAAAAATCCCTCTGGCTTGTGGATGAAAACTCATAGGGAATTTGAGCTTTCTTGTGTGAGAAAACAACAGGGTTTTCAGCAGCTTCTCATAAGTTAAAAATTTCAAATGTTTAATAGCAAAGAACTGCACTCTCACTGAAAATTTGTCAGTGGTCATTTTGCACAAGATAAAATGGAGAAACATTCTAGGTCAAGATTTTGTCTTTTTCATTAGGCAACAAAGACAAAGAAGAGGTGAATAGATCACAACCAACATAGTTATTATTCAAAAGGAATTAGCAGGAATTGTGATTCAGATATGTGCACGGCAGCAATTTTAGGCCTGCGTGGGTGGGTGTAAAATCAGCACTGAGATGTGCAAAACTTTAAAGCCAAAAATCTGGACTAAACACATAGATTCCTGAGGCAATAGATAATTCAGAGCACCCCAGATCGATCTGGAATAAGCAATGATTACACAACCTGAAATAGGCAACAATTTTATAGGGAAAGAGAACAGAAAAAGTATAGTAATATCTTGGGGACCTATTATTATTACTATTTATTATTATTCCCAAGAATGGCAACTTCATTTCATTTCTCTGCCACTGGATTTTGAAAAACTTAAAGAAAGAAACTGTGTCTTACCTATTTTATATCCCAATGTCTAGCTCATATCCTGGCATACATTAAATATTTGCTGAGAAAATGAAATTATAAAGCAACTGCAGAATATGACCTCTGGGTCAGACATGCTAAATCAGCACTGTCCAATAGAAATTTCTGTAATGACAAAACTTTTTTACACTGTCCAATATGGTAACTACTAGCCACATGTAGCTATTAAGCAGTTGAAATATGGCTGGTATAACAGAAGAACTGCATAATTAATTTTATTTAATTTGAATTAAGTAAAATGTAAAATTAAGAATTAAGTAGCCACATGTGATAGGTTGGTAGGAAGATTAATGGCAATATTCTTAGTTCCTGTTGCAACACTTACACATAAAAGACAGAAAATTGTAGCTGATACTACTGTAGTTATTGCTAGGATAAGATAATATGCTAATTGCTGTGAAGATATTGAAAGATATAGTTAAGTACCAATATTTTTTCTGCCCTTTGTCAATATGTCCCTTGTCAATATGTCATCCTAGTTGCTGATATAAGGATGGCATGCCCTTCTACCAGGACCTGTGTGCTTTCAAGGTCTCTCTGTGTTACCTATACAAAGAAAGAGAACCCTGTGTTACCTATATTTTCATAATCCTAGCACAGAGACTGGTATTTAATAGTATTTAATAGTGCTTTAAAATGATTGTTGAATTTAAATGATATAAAAATATAGTCTTTACTGCTGCTGCTAAAGGAAAACAATGTCCTTATAGTACACAGCAATGAGTAACAACTATGAGTAGAAGATATGATGAACAGAAAACATTCCATTAACCATAGTAACATTAATTTCCCACACAACTCATTTGTTACACACACAGATAAATACATATTCTAGGAAAATATTTAACAATAAATGGGAAGGATCTATGCAAAGAAAATTGTCAAACTTATATAAATTATTCAATATGTACAAAGATTTCAGTTAATGCAAAGGCATGCCTTATTCCTGGATGAAAAAATTCAATGCTGGAGAGAAGTGTAATTCTTTTGAATGGCTTGTGGAGAATTTCCAGGATATTTTTGAAAAATAACAATAATGAGATTGCCCTATCAAGTATTAAATTATAAAGCTGAAATAAGTAAGAAAATGTAATATAGGTACAAGAATAGACACATAATATGTGGAATAAAATGGATGCATTCAAAATGGCCCCTAGTAAAATAAGTTAACATAGAAAAAGGGTCACCTGCAAAAAATCAGTTTACCATTTCTATTTGTGCTGTATTCCAAAAATAAATTCTAGATGGATTAAGGGTTTATATAAAATGACACCAAGAAATAAGATGAAAATATTATCTGGTGGGTGTAGGGAAGGCATACTAAACTTTAAAAAAAGTAAATCACATCGATAACAACTAACAGTTATACATCTACAGAATCTTTCAACGTTTTATCATCATTAACGTATGAACAAAATTAAATTATACACCGTAAACTGTGAAAAAAGATTTCATAAGCACAAACAAAGGGAAATTCGTAGAGTACTACAGTTAGGAATTCTTTACCTTGGTTTAAATGGTGCCTGGGGCACATATAACTATACAACGTTAGCCTGATTATTTCAGCCAGGTTTATTTTTCTTATCTTTAAAAGGAAAATTTGAAATAATATATACCTTACAGGTTTAACATGACAAATGTGAAAATGTATAAAACCCCCATGTGTTACCTGAAACATAGTAAAATAATAAATGATATGATAGGCTAAAAACAAAAAGGAGTTAAGATCCTAGTTATATAGCTATATGAATTTTAAATATTAATATTAATTTCTTTTTGATCCGAAACTTGCAAATACTTTTCCAAGGCAGTTACTTACTGTGACCTTTATTTCTCTTGTATTTTGGAAAAGTCTTTCATTTTTATTTAGCCAAATCTACCAAATTTTTTCCTCCAACTTCTGGGTTTTGCATTTTATTTAGAAAGTCTTTCGCTCCTTTACAACTTCCTCCATCTGATTATAAAAACATTCTCCTGTATTTTTATCTAATATTTGAATATTCAATTCATATAAAATTTGTTAGGACAGAGTACTATATATGATCTAATTTTGTTTCATTTTAGATGGTTAGCTGATTGTCACAAGACCATTTAATAGTCTATCCCTTCTTCAGGTTTTTAAATAAAGCTTATTCAACATATATTTATATTTATTTATAGGTCTTTTTCTGAAATTGATTCTTTTCCATTGATCGATTATGGAATCCTCAGCCAACCTCCCTCTTACAATTACAATAGATTAATATTTTGATCTCTTTTTAGACACTGTTCTTTATTGAAAGTTTCTTTCTAATATTGAATATTTTCTTTTTCATATGAATTGTAAAATCAACTTATCAGGTTCTATAAATATAATCTTGAGAGTTTCATAAAAATATTTTAAGTTTATAGATTATTTCAAGGGAAATTGATATCCTATGAAACTGAGATTTTTAAATCCTAAAATTTGATATACTTCTGTAATTATTGAGTTATTTTCAGCACCACACAATCAGTTAAACTTGCAGCTTTCTCCATCTAGGCATACACCTTCCTTTATAAGTTCATTCTCAAGTATTTTATGCAGTGTTGTTGTTGCTATTACCAATGATAGTATTTTTCCATTAAATTTTCTAATTGGGTATTCCTGCTTTATGGAAAAGCTATTGAGTTTGTTAAGCTTACCATCTTGCTGAATCATTTTACGTCTTTCAGTAGTTTTCAGTTGATTAATGTGGATTTGCCTATTAGGTAACCTTATCTCCAAATACTGACAGCTTTGTTCCTTCCTCTGCAACATTTATACATTCATTTTTTTATCTTCCTTTTTCTATAAATGAGTAAGACCTACATATGATGTTCTCTAGTAGTTTTCTGCCTTACATTTAGTGGCAGGACTCTTTCTAATGTTTAACCATTAGGAATGATTCTTTTTGGCATGGGTTTCTGGTAGATAATCTTCATTAAATTTTTGGAGTTAATTCATAACATTTTAAAAAAGAATTTCTTGCCAAGCTTTAATATTTCTTGTGTCAAACTACGTTTACATTCTTCTTAATCCTCTGTTAGTTTCTCTATTCTCCCTGACTTCAAATTCTTCCTTCTCAATAAGCTATTAATTTATTTCTGTGATTCATTATGATCTGGTGTTGTTTCTCACATTTACTTTTTAATATTTTTTTCTATGATGTTTCAGATATTTTTGAGTGTTATAACTATATTTACCAACTCAGATAAAATGGAATAAACTTATATTATTCTATGATTTTAGCAATAACCTTTTTCTTCACAGATTTTTCTGTAATTCAGTATTTTAAACAAAATCTTTTAAATTAAAATTAAGAAATAATAGTGTATGAATTTATTTCAACTTTACTCTAAGAGTTAAATACAGAATCTATCCATTGATAAGAAACAGTTCAGATACATTTTTTTCCTCCAAATTTTTACCATGTCTTAACCACCCCTGTTACACACAATCATCACAGGGAGATCTGCTCTGATCAAAAAATACCCAGAGACATAGGGAAAAAATGTAATTTGCCTCAATGTACAGAAGTAAAAATGTAAAATGTAAATGTAAAGATTCAATAATACAGTGGTATTCCCAGTAGGGGTAGACGGCAAGCATCTCATCAGGTGAAAGTGCAGCAGAACCCTGTTACAACACAATAAGTGGCAGCCTACAAAATTCAATTGCCTAAAATGCAGTTATTGGAGATAAATGAAATACCAGGACAAACCTGCTCAGCTTGCAAGCCTGGTGTTCTTGAAATCCAGCTATGAAATCTCACTCTGCCCAGGTCCAGCTGCAGTTGACACTAACCTAGTAGTGGTCTTTCACTCTGGGTTTAATATGAATGGTGGTGGTTCTAGGGCCTGTGACAGATAGGGAACCTCAGAACCACAGCAGCCATGCCAGGACTCTCCCAGTTACCTGGAACCTGATCGGGGAGATTAGACTGGCAGAACACCAAGACAGAGTTGCTTATATGTTCCCAACTTTTACCCTCTCCCATTAAGATTAAAACTTTAGCCCACCTCCATCCTTAATGGGAGACCTTATTTTTTAAAGGTTATTTTCTCACAGGTGCTGTTTTCCCTGGCTGACCCAACCTTTAGACCTGCTTAGAGTATATTTAATGCACTACATTAATAGTGCTAATCTGTGTTTAATCATTGCTTTTACTTTGAACAACATCTATTAATATACTCAAAAAGGATACTTTGTACTCAGTGTTTTTATTGTCTAATTTTAAACCACTGCCTGAAACAACTATCTTTTTAGGGAGAAAGATATCCTAATTGCTAAAGCCAGTGTCTTCACCTGTATCTATAATGACATTATATTTTTTTCACTTTTCTTGCATCTTTTTTTTTCATGTTTTTTTAATGTTAGTTTTTATTCCTCTTCCTCCCACATCTATTGGTTGTAGATGTTCCTGAGGGTCTTGTCTTTAGTGTACTTCTCCCATCTAACTCCATATCTTTTCCTAGATAATCTCATCTAGCTTCATATTTTCATGTCATAACAATGAGTGTAATTCCCAGAATGGCATTTTGAACATTTATGCACCTCTAAGCTCTAGATCCACAGATCCTATGGCTATTGTTTATCTATTTATAGGACCTTGTGGAGAATTCAAATTCAATATTTGCAAAACTTAACTCAGTTTTACATATATCTGAGTTTTTAATCACCTTGAGTTATTTTCATGCCTATGGGATGACCTTTCCAGGCCCTAAGTCTTGTAGTTTTTTGATTGCCTTAATTCCATGGAGCTTCATATCCATTTCATTTAGGTAAGTTACTCCATGATCAATATTCAGATGTTGTCATCACTTGGACATTTTCTGCCTCTGAAAACTGAAATACAAATTAATTATTTCAGTCAGTAAAATCAACTCAATCCAAATTTCTTCATTTGCTTCCAATTATAATGTAATCTTTTTGGGGTAAATCTAAATTCTAGTATCGTTATGTCTGTCACTATTAGTAATTCAATGTCCTGTCTCTAAAGATTCATTTCAAACAGTGTTGTGATGGTAAACATTTGATAATCAGCTCACAGAAAAGAAAACCCCTGATCTATAGCATTTGCTCATTTCTGGAGTGTAAATACTCCTACCATAGCCAATTTCAAGCTACTAACATGACGTCACTGAATGTGGTATTGGGAAAAACTGTGCACTGTTGGCTTTGGAGAGCTTGTGTGAGCAAAGGTGACTCCAGCACCATCACCATTCATATTAAACCCAGAGTAAAAGACCACTACTAGGTTAATGTCAACTGCTGCTGGACCCGGGCAGAGTGAGGTTTCTTAGCTGAATTTCAAGAACACTAGGCTGGCAAGCTGAGCCAGTTTGTCCTGGTATTTCATTTATCTCCAGCAATTGTATTTTAGCCCACTTCATTGCATCTACACTTCCTTTTCCTCTATATCCTGCCTCGTGACAGATTCTAAACCCCATCAGGTCCTACATTTACACTTCCTCTGACAGTGATGGTGGGGGAAGAAATGGCAATGGGAATGGTGGGGGAAGTAATGGCTAGGAAAGGAAGCTTCTGGCTCTGTTATGCAATTCTCTGAGTTTCCACTAAAATGCCTCAATCATAGTCTGCCGTGCCAGTGATCCAATGGAAGCATAACTACTTGGGACCACTCACTAGGGCCCCACATGAGGGTATTTCCCTTATTCAGCAGCCCACTAGTGAGGTAGGAAAGTCAGCGTTGGCCTGTGGGGGAGACTCCTGTTTCCACCACATCACCACACAGTTCCTGGCTTTACAGAAAACTTGTGTGTATGTGTTGGTGGTGTGGGTGGGGGTGGCATTGATTGATTCTGGCCTCGTCCCAATCCTCTATGCTATAGTGCCATATTCCTACTGCCCTTATGCCTTACCCCAAGAGTGATGATAATCCTATGTGTTCTGTCATTCATGAACTTGAGGTCCAAAGTGTATACTGGTCCTCATGTTCAGAAAAACCTACAATCTGCTGTGAGAGAGGAGTCTCTCTAGGAATAAAGTGGCACACATACACCACGGAATACTAGCCAGCCATTAAAAATATAAACAAGATCATGTACTTTGCAGGGACATAGGTGAAGCTGGAGGCCATTATCCTTAGCAAACTAACACAGCAACAACAACAAAAAAAACAAATACTGCATGTTCTTACATATAAGTGGGAGCTAAATGTTGAGACCACATGGGCACATAGAGGGGAACAACACACACTGGGGCCTATTGAAGGACAGAAAATGGGATGAAGGAGAGGATCAGGAAAAATAATTAATGGTTACTAGGCTTAATACCTGGGTGATGAAATAGTCTGTACTACAAACCCCCATGACACAAGTTTACCTATGAAACAAACCCGCATATGTACCCCTGAGTAAAAGTTAAAAAAGAAAAGATTTCTCAAGGAGAGAAGATGAGCATTCCTCACCCCACATAGAGAAAGGACAGTGTGGAAAGGATGGAGTAAGGCATCAGAAACTAAGGCATCAGAAAACCTCTTTGGCCTGAAGACCTTTGCTTGTGTCTGGTTAATACTAATTTCTTCCAGGAGCAAGGAAAGGATGAAATTTCCTTGTTCTATGGATCAGTAAATCTAATTTCCTTTTTCCATGTGTTCATTTTAGGGCATATTTCAAAGTAGGAGAAGAATTATCTTTCTCCAGTACCATGCTATTTTAAAAACCTTCATTTATAATGCAATTTATGCCAGTTGAAAGAAAACAATGTATTTTCCTCTTAATACCAATACTCTCATGAAAAGATTCTATCTAGATAAATAGATACACACATATTCCTCTACTATACTTCCAAGTGTTCTTGGTTTTCTAAAAACTATAATTCATCATTCTTTATTTTTATTCAATTTTATGTTTTCAGTAGGGGCAACAAAGACAAAACTTTCTTAAATTTTATAGTCAACAAATCTGTCCTTCTTCTGACTAGCAACTTCTAAGTGCCCATTCAGCACAGGTCACTGCAATACTATTAGGCTAAAGGAAAAATAAAGATATAGTTTCCTTCTTAAAGATTTTAATCACTAACAAAATTTGAATGTTGGCTATGTCAATCACTCAGTTAGGCAAGTCTGTCCTGGCAATCGATGTAGTGACAGATGTCATGGCCAGATTACTCCAGAGTCCAAGTCAGCCACTGAGCCACCACAAGTTCCTTAGTGATTCCAAGTCAAATGTATTAAAGTTCTCATTGTATAAGTTATGAAATATGAAAATCACTCATAGTCTCACATCCTTCAGTTTTTACTTCATTCAAGAATATTTAGCCATGGATTTTAAATAATTCCTATTGACTATGAACTATGTGTTATCTTAGTATTTATTATGCATAAGCAAATTAAAATTTTCAGTTATCTCAAACGTTTTGCCTGAATGCATGTTTAGGAACCTAGTTTATTTAAGAAAATAAATATTAATTTTGCTTCAGTGTCCATGGATTCAATTTTTTCATATATTTAACTATGGCATTGATAAGTTAATGTTCACCTGGGTCAGAGATGCTATTTTCACAATCTCAACCTCTTTGTTATACCAGTTATAATACACACAGATGGGGAATTCATTGGCCAATCACAGACTTCTCCAATAGCTGCTGCTGTCTGAATCTGGAAGCCCTAAGTAAATCCAGCCTGCAATGCACTCTTGATGTTCTTAGGTGCTGGAGAAATTGAATTCCCCAGTGCTGAATGCCTCTAGCAAAATGTGAGAGGACAAACTTCAGTTTCCCCACAGTTGTAATCCACATGGCTAAAAAGCCTGTCTTAAGACTACAAGAGAATTCATTCACTAATTAACAAATAGTTTTATTGGAGTGCATTCATAAGCATGATCTTACAAATTGCCACGATGTAGAAACTCAGTGATAACATGTTTTTAAAATTCTTATCTTTGATTGGTACCACAGCGTAAGACAGACAACTCACTCCTGGGATTTTGGAGAAATAATTCAGCAGAATAATTGAAGTTCCATCAGCTTAGTTACCCTCTATTTCCTATAACAATAATTGTCCTTTTAACTAATTACCTTTAATGTATACACCTTGTGGTTACACAGGCTAAGTTATTAATTTTCATGTTTTAAAAACCCTGTGTTACCTAGATATTTAATAATTCTCCCATAATGAATATAGTTGATCTTCTCTACGCAGTGATAGCACCTATTCCTAATGCCAATGCTGCTAGCCTACAATTCAGATAAATTGGCTCAGATTTTATGACTGAATTTGTTTTGTTACAGCATCCATGACTCATCAAACTTTAAAAAAATTACCATATATCAGGCATGGCAGTCATTTATTTTTGCAGGTAAAATAAACTTTGTATCTTCAATCACAGGAAATAAATCAGTGTACTTCATGACCTTCAGAATTCCAGTTTTCTCTCATGTTAAACTTCCTGTTTTCTACCAAGTAGCAGCATCTTCCATTTTCAAAAATTTGTTTTATGATTATTTCTAGTATTGGATATATTTTATGAGATTTTCAACATGACTTAAAATGGCCATAAGATATTGTGTTTACCTAAGGCCTTCATCATTCAAATATGCCAGTTTTCAGTAGGTATTCTGTGTCTAAATATTTATTGTCTTAATTAACAAATCGCCTGTTTGCTGACATTTTTCTCACATTGTTTTTCCTACAGTTAGTGTTTTGTATTTGAGAGTGCAACTGAAACTGCATACCATAAAAATAGTATATATTTATTGAAAATTGAGCTAAACAATTACATATTAATATAAATAAAATTTCCCCACATCTACAGTACTCCATGATCTATAGCAACTACAGCCAAAGTTGAACCATAATTTAACTAGCTGCCCCTAAGTCCTAGCTCTGTGGCAATATCACATTGAAGTGAACTCCATTTGATGGACACAATTATGTACTTTTTTTTTTTTTTTTACATTTTCAAATACATACTAGGATTCCCAAAGCAAGACTTCTTAGAAGTCTCTCCCCCAGGTGACCAAAGACTCTCTTCTCTCACCTCACACACATCTCAATCTATATCTTTTCATTTGACTCCTCCCCTAATTTTATTAATTATTTCCTGTTATTATAGCTTCTTCTCTTTCTAATGTAAATTATACAATGTAATCCCCAATGCTGCAGCTCTTTCTACCCATTATCCTACCTGCATAACAAATACTAGAAAGCTAGGCAACAAAACTCTGTGAGGTGACGTGGAGTTGTGAAGACTCTTATACTGAAATTTTTCTTTGTGCTTACCCAATTCTATTTTTTAAATCTTGCAACAACTACAAAGCATCTTTTTCTTTAAAATGGGATCTTGCTGCCTGGGCCCTGATGCTGCCTAAAGCAGCTGTATCCCTAAAATGCTTCCTACCCTGCTGGTCTGTTCACCCCCTACTAGCTCCTACTTAACTCAAGTAAGAAAATAATAACAGGAAACGTGTGTTGAAGACTGATCGCATACTGGGTAAAGTCCTAAGTGCTTTACCTGCATTCACTCAATACTCACAATAACTCTGTGAGGCCAGGGCTTTTCCTTTCCTTCTTTTATAGATTAAAAAGTGGAAGCCCCAAGAGGTTAAGTACATTGCCCCAGCTCATAGGATAGTGTAAGTAACAGAGCCACGATCTGAACTTAGAAATTTAGAGTTAAGAGTGCACTTTCGCTCGGCACGGTGGCTCATGCCTGTAACCCCAGCATTTGGGAAGCCGAGGCAGGTGGATAACTTGAGGTTGGGAGTTCAGGACCAACCTGACCAACATGGAAAAACCCCATCTCTACTAAAAATACAAAATTAGCCAGGTGTGGTGTTGCATGCCTGTAATCCCAGCTACTCAGGAGGCTGAGGCAGGAGAATCCCTTGAACCTGGGAGGTGGAGGGGGAGGTGAGCCTAGATCGCAGCATTGCCCTCCTGCTTGGGCAACAAGAGCGAAACTCCATCTCAAAAAAAAAAAAAAAAAAAAAAAAACAAAAGTGCACGTTTAACCACCATGCTACTTGAAACCACCTGAAACTCCCTTTGGTGGCGTAATATGAATCACTGCACAACTGCCAATGGAATTAGAGGTTAGAGGTTAGAGGTTAGGAGACAGCTTTATATATTGGTAAAGGAGATGACTGGGCTATAATGTAAGGAGTTACTAAAAATGATTAAAGTTTCTCATTCTGGAAAGATGTATATGATAGCAGCCCATAAAATCGCAGATGATATAGCTAAAATGAGTAAGGATATGTCTATTACATTTTGGAATACTAGAATTTGAATAGAACTTTGGAAATTTACAGAGGTGAGAGTGTGTAATAAAAGAAGGGCATTGCCTGGTGGTTAATGATAGCAGACCAGGTTTTATACCATGCATTTCTAGGCATTATTGTTTGCCATTTTTCACATGGGAAAAGGATTTCAATGAGTTAAGAATTCAAATCTTAGCTTTTATGATCAGCCCTTTCTCCTAATCCATGTTATACAGTAGTCTCCTCTTATCCATGGGGGATACAATGTAAGACTTTTAGTGGATGCATGAAACTGTGGATAGGCCTGAACACCATCTATACTGTTTTTCCCCATACTGTTTTTCCCCTTCCTCTTGTGTTGATATGAGAAAATAAAATGATTACACATGAGATGAAGTGAGGTGAATGATATAGGCATTGTGACTTAGTGTTAGGCTACTATTGTTCTGAGGATAGGTTAGGAGGATGACCACCTGCTTCGGGTGATCCTGGGTCATTGAGTCATGATGATATCGCTGGTTGACTGTCAGGAGCAGACCATGTCCCTGACAAACGGAGGAGGTGGGCAGGCAGTGTATAGAGTTTGTATACCCTGGACAAAAGGATGACTCACATTTGGGGCAAGACAGAGCAGGACGGCATGAGATATTGTCATGCTACCCAGAATGGTGTACAGTTTAAAACGTTTTAATTGATTATTTCTGGTTCTTTCCATTTAATACTTTCAGAGTGTGGTTAACTGCAGGTAATAAACTGAGGAAAACAAAACTGCAAATAAGGGGGGTGGAGACTACTGTACTACCTCTCAAACACTCCTCAAATTATTGAGTCAAAAGATAATGATATTGGCTAAGATATATCATGTGTACCAGGCGCATTCACTGCTCAAAGAATTTTACAAAGGTTAGCTCATTTCATATTCATCACAGGTACCTAAGGTAGTATTGTTCCCATTTTACAGGAAACTGAGACATAGAAAAGTTGCATAACTTGTACAAGGTGACATAATTCATTCACAGAGGTGGGCTTTGAACTCAAGCAGCATAGCCCTAGAATCCATGCTCTAAATCTCTGCACTAAAACACCTTGAGAGGAACTTTAATTACATCAGTGTTTTTCAATGTGTGTCCATGATATTAATAGACCACATATAAAAAGCAGTTCTACAGTCAAATGAGTTTATTTTTGTTGAATTATAAAATTCTTTTATATGAAAATGTGTAATGTAAATCTTACCAAAGTATACATTATTACTGTTAGGTGAAACCATATGAAATTACTAATACTAAACCACTTTAGACTTAAAAATGACAACAAAAGGCAAGTTGCAATATGTAGTATCTCTAGGCAAATGGTTTTTTGAAACATAAACATTTTAGAAAGGCTTGGAGTAAAGCTGTTAGTGACTGGCAAATGTTTGCTTCTAAGGAAACCCAGAGGTAAGGAAAGAAGATATCTTCAACTTTTCTAGATTAATGTTATGGAAAATCACCAGGCCCTAGTAGAATCACTGCATTTGAAAAACAGAATTCAGATAATCCATAAAATTCTGAAAACCACCTTGTGACTGTTTTTGAGCATAAAAACTGTCTAAATTCTACCCATCTCAACCATGAATAATGTAGGAATACTTCTGAAATAAAAATTTACTTCCTTTTTTCCATCTTTGGGCTAATTGGGTTCATAGAATAGAAATATGAAATATTTCATACTGCCTCTTTGTTTTACAGAATAGAAATCTGTAGAAAAACAACCACAAAATTTCATGAAACAGGATGCATGAGAGGCAAAGCCAATACTCATAGCACAAATTTCATGCCAGTATCTCTTATTTATTTCCTAGTCACATCCCCTAATAGTTTTTTATTCTTTGGGCATTTGTAATCAGGACTTTTTATTCTTAGGAGATTTACTACCAGGTTTTACGACCAGTTGCAACTGGCCTCTTAGTGGCACATACATAAATATAAATTAGAAAATTTAGCATTGCATTTCACAACTCTAGGTATTAAGAGACACAAGTTTGGACCTAGAAGAAAATTCAGAGATCAATTCATTCTTTCACCCCATCCCCAATAAAGGACAAAATTGAAACCAAGGGAAGTACTGCCAAGTATCCTTTGGCATATGGCTACTTAACTATAACTATTCTGTGTTAAGAGGAAACTAATTTAAATCCATTTGATGACTGCCAGCCTTGAAGGACCTATTTAGTGAGACTTGCTATTTACTTCTAATAAAAAAAGAACAAAATAGTTCTGTTAGACCCAAAGAAACCATTCTGTTCTGTACATCCCATTGTGATCAGGTGGCTAATATCCTTTTCCTTTTCCCTCACTGCTCGCAAAAGCAAAGCCTCCATATCATCATATGAAGGGATGGTACTGACGCAGTTTTGATACTCCCTCCCATGAAGTTTTATGTGAATGCAGAGCTGATCATTCTCATCAGCAAGGCACAGCTCCTCTGGGCAGCCAACACAGGAGTATTGTATATTTGATAACTATGCATGAGAATGGCAGTTAATTCTTTAGGAGTTTAATTTAAGCCTTTCTGCAGTTTCTAAAAGTAAGTAGGAGAATGAATAGAACAGAATGTTCTCATTTTGCAGAAATAGAATAGCAAACTATATATCAAGAGAGAAATTAGACTGAATATTCTTTAAAAAGACACATGAGAAGTGGCAAAAGGAAGCTACCCTTTAATAGAAATTTTATCTTTTGTTATTTTGGTTAATTTTCTCATAAAAGAAATATTTGTAGTATGCATGCAACTAATGATGATACAGAGAATCATGCAAACTGATCATTTAACAAATGTAACTAAATAAACCTGTTTCAGTTTTGCTAAAACAATAGTCAGTGGTTACTTTGTATAGTGAACAATCTTCTACATAAAATAAGGTGTTATATAAAAAGTTCAGCCTCTGGAGAACTATAACCAGCGAATAACACTTAATCTTTTTGCTTTTTCTATACATATACACACTGGCACAGACTAGGTACTGAATATATACTTACTGAATTTATTTAAAGCCTGTGACTTAAATATAAATGCATGTAATAATTCTATGTGGTTTTATTCAACCACTCAGCAAGTGGTACATAATCAATTGTCGTGAAAAATGGATGAAGCATAAATTATTTTCAAAACCCCAGAGAAGTATGTATAGGATTACAGTATCTGTTCAAAGGTTCCAGCCCTCTTTCTCTTCCCCATGTTGGAACACAGGGAGTGACAATATTGAGTGTGGCAGAGAAAAGGAGTGTTCTCAGTTGAGAAGCAAGTCATTGTGTTGTGGCTCCTCATTTGCCAGCAGGGGCATGTCTTCAGTAATTCCCATGCCATAGGTCACTCTTACATATTTTCTGTCTTAAAAAAAAAAAAAAAAGATGATGATACCCAGATTGTGAAGCAGAGGAAAAACAAACAAACAAAAAAATCACACAATAAAATTAAAGAATTGCCATATAGAAGCCACAATGTTTAAAATTAGTAATATCCTGTGTATAGACAACTAAGAAAATTGCTTAACCAAATGAATATAAACACACCATAAGAAGGTGTGAAATGAAAGAGAGGATGGGACAAGGTAATTTGATGGAGGCATTTGGAAGTCAGGGAAAGAGGTTTGGGTCATTTATGTTTACAGTGACCATATGTCCCGATTTACTGGGGCAGTCCCAGCTTATGCCTTTCATCCCAGCATAATAACAGAATTCCTGTTTCTCAGATGTGTCCCAGTTCGGATAATCTGTCATACTTATGCTAGGTATTAGAGATTTCCCGCATTATGGAGCAAAGGAATTATGTGACAGAGCATCTGTAATAGGAAGATTATTCTATGATTTCTTGGCACCTAAAAAAAGATGCAAGAAAAATTGTAAGGAGGCTTTGCCATTTCTATCTACCTGAACTGACTGTTATTTGGTGATCAGAAGACAAATAATGAGGAGAATCTGTGAGACCTCATAAAAAAGATAATTGGCAGAATTTAAAAATGATTTACAATAAAATATGATGGATGAAAGATTTCAAAACCACGTAGATATAAGTTGTAAATTTGAGGGGCTTGGGGAAATGACATTGTCAATAACAGGGATGAAATGTTGAAAGAAGACCTTTAAAGAGACCATGATCTAAAATATTATTTTCAGGGGTCAAAAAAGGCAATCCAATGAAGTTATGACATGCTCCAATGCCCAAGAAATAAAGGTCTAAAGAAGCAGAAAATACACCCTTGAAATCACCAGCATATAGGTGATTTTGCATGGATCTTACAATTTCTGGATCAAGATGACATTTGAATCTCTAAAAGGGACCTTTGAGATCATGGGGTTCAACACCTTAACTATAGAATTTTATATACATACATATATATATGAAAAATTTCTCTCTATATAAAGAGATTTTTCTCTCTCTCTATATATATATATTAATATATAAAAGAAAAGGATACATAACAAAAATATATATATATATATGTATCTCTCTATATATATGTTTCTCTACCTATCGGTAGATTTTTTTATTCTCCATTCTTTTATATATATATATACATACACACATATTCTCTCTCTCAAACGTATATATGTATATACTGTGTATAGTGAGTCTGAGAACAGCACAGGTCTCTTATTCCCAGTATGTTGGACTTAGCTCTTCATTATAATTTAGCTGCTTCCTTAGAACACCTTGTAAAATCTCAAAAGCTTAAAGGTCAATAAGTATTATACTGAATCTAAATATTTATGCAAATACCTTATGTCCTTTTAAAAATAAGGTATACAAATAAAAGTTGATTAATAAATAATAAATTAGATTGTCAAGCTTTCTGCTCTGGAGCAAGGTCTTGTAGAAGAAGATGAGTTTAATCACTATGGAGCAACCTTCAGGATCTGGAGATTAATTTGCAATTGTCAACAAGGTATTTAGTTTTCAGCAAACACTTAAGAGAACAGATAATTTTTTTCACCATTGATAGATATATATATTGGCTTATTTATAACAAAGGATCTCTTTGGGAGAAAGATATAATTTTCTTCTGTTTTGTTTTCAGGTTGTGCTGTCACAGAGGAAATCATTACTAGATTAGCTGTCATCTGACATTGATTTTGGAAGATTTTCTAGAGGGAGAGAGACTAGGAAAGGGATTTGGCTTTTTTCTTTTTCTTTTTTTTTTTTTTTAAAAAAGTGAGTGTCCTGGACCAGGGGGCCAATTCTTATTGTTCCATACTTGGGGAGAATTATAAAAGATGTAACTACATCTAAAGAACTTTTCAGTATTACCCTAGGTCTTTTGCCCTGACTGGCCACTGAATATAAACAATTAATAAAATTTTGTTATTTTCTGATCTTGTGCTCACCTCTCTTAGTATCTATTCAAGCCTTTTTTATTTTTGGGAACACATCTTAAAGTGAACTGTATCATATTTCTTAAGGTGTGTTACTTTTTCTTAGTTAGTAACCATGCTTTCCATGGTTAGCGGCTGAATAGCTTAGCACAGCTCTGACACACAATTGATGAAAAGTAATTGAATGAGTGAATAAATGAATGGATAGGCAGATAAGTTGAACATTCAGTGGAAACTGTCCAAGATAATAATTTTCTTACGGGCACCAACTTTTTTACTTCACCTCTTTGTCTCTGAGTCTAGAGGAGTAATTTGCCCACGCCAAAATTTTAACAAGTATTTGCTAAAAGAATGAATCAAACAAGCAAGAATAAATATGCAAATGAGCCATAGCAACACTGCTTAGTCTAATGTTTCCTAATCTAGCTAATTTATTCTTCTGCATCCCCATTTAATTAATCGATATGATGGCATGTCTTAAAATTAGTTTGTTGTGTCGGACAGTTTTCCACACCTTCTCTAGTGTATATCAAAAATCAGAGACATTTATTAAGCTAATTCGTTTATTTTGAAGGAAGATTCACTTGATCCAATACATCCACAACAATAAACATAAATTTGTAGAGATCACAAGTAATGAAAAATAAGACACAAAAATGTTTTAACCAAATATGGCAGTTTATAAAATACTAAAGTTTCAAATGTATAATAGTTCATTTCATTTTGCCAAAGTAAAATTGGATATAGTTTTGTTTTCAAATCAGTACTTGAGGGTTTTTTTTAAACTGGTGATTTCTGTGTGTACATTTAAATTAAAGTTCTATGTAAGCACGTATGTGTGTCCTCTTAAATGGTCTTTAAGATGCAGATTTTCTAATAATTAGCTCATTTAATGATACTTTAGGATCCATGTTGTAAAATTCAGTATCAAGGATTACCAAAATAATTTGATTTTATCTTTCCTAACCATAATAATACTGTCTGAAAGTATTATTTCTGGTATTTCTCATTTACAAAATAAAGAGGCCTGAGACTAAATAATAAGAGAAAGGGATAGATAAAACTCTTCAAGCTGCAATAATCTATGATGACATGACTTTATAGTCATTTTACTATTATTATGCAATATTTATTTAGAAAACCTAACCAGTCTTTTTTTCTTCATTTCTCTGCTTGAGAGGATAAATTAATAATATACATCTCTTTACTAAAGCTAGGTTTAACTGGAAATATTATTATTCATTTCTTCTGTAATTTTGTATTAATTATAAAAATAAACATAAATATTAAAAACTCCCTAAATTTTAAGTTTATGTTTATCAGGGTAAAAAAAAATCCCCAAAATCATAAGTACTCATTTCTATGATTTATGGAAGAGCTTTAAAGAGAAACAAGAAATTAGAAAAAAGTATTCTAAATGGCACATCATTTTAATGAAGGTAGAAGATTATTCCTCCTATTTAGAAATTTGATTTCGTAGTCATTATTACAGGTTTTATTTAGATCCAATTCACGAATTACAAAATATTTTGATTTTTTTTGTACATTAGTAACCCGTTTAATCCCTTAGAAACGTTACACTAATATCGGTTGCCAGACAATTTTTCTCCAAACAATTTCTGTGTGTCTGATTTGAGATAAGCAACCATGGTCTCCAGAATCCTAACTCATGCTCAGCTTTATATATATAACTGTTTTTGTGTTTTTCTGTGTCACCCATTATTCCTCTAATGTATGATCCAATCCAATCTCTCTTGGAGACATGTTGCTTTGCTTTTCTAAATTCTTTTTTTTTTTTTTTTTTTTTTGAGGTGGAGTCTCGCTCTGTCACCCAGGCTGGAGTGCAGTGGTGCGATCTCAGCTCACTGCAAGCTCCGCCTCCTGGGTTCAGGCCATTCACCAGCCACAGCCTCCTGAGTAGCTGGGACTACAGGTGCCCGCCACCACGCCTGGCTAATTTTTTGTATTTTTAGTAGAGACAGGGTTTCATCATGTTAGCCAGGAAGGTCTGGATCTCCTGACCTCGTGATCTGTCCACCTCGGCCTCCCAAAGTGCTGGGATTACAGGCGTGAGCCACCGCGCCCAGCCTGCTTTTCTAAATTCTTGAAGCCAACTGATAACCTGCCAAAGATCTTCATCTCAGCTGTGCTTCTTCATTAACTTTGGCTACTCTATTCACGTTGTTAAATGACTTACTGTATCTCAGATCCACCAGTCCCCTCCCCAGCCTTAAATTTTACTTTTCTAGGTCAATGACATGACTTGATGTAAGTAGACTCTGAGCCATCTACACTTAATGTATGCAGAGCCTGAGAGAGAGAGAGAATGATTATACACAAACTAAGATACACCGTAGGCATAAATGGGATGACTGAAGGCTCCTCTTTAAAATGAATTTCTTTACTTTCAAGCAAGAAAGTAAGTGGCATTTTGGAGAAAAAAATAGGGTACATCTTTAAGTAGAAATAAATTTTCTTTGTAATATAAATTGTACAAATGCTTTCTATCATTATACATTTTCCCCATGTCACAGAGAAATCCCAGGATGGAAGCAAACTCTAATGACTTTTATAGAATTTGCATTTCTCTGCTACTTGTTTTTCATCCTGCTGCCCAACCCAAGTTTCAACATGGTGTAAAGAAGTTTAGGATGAGACCAATGACAAATTTTATAAAAGGACAAAGAGTCTAGGACAGTCGATGGTGCAGGAAAACTGGAAGGGAATTTAAACACCATACATCTGACCCACTCACTCTACAGATGAGGAACCAAGACCCAGAAAGTTAAAAGTGATACTTGGCCAAAGATGAACAACTAGTTAGTGACACACAAGGATAAAAGTCTAAGTTTTCTAAAGTCCAGGTTACATCTCCACACCACCCCCAACATGGCACATTAATTGTGTGATTTATTTTTCTTTAACTTTAAAGATTTAGTATTCCCAAGTCTCATCTCCCCAAAACCCAGTGTCCAGATGAGGAAAGCTATGTCATCCACTGCATTTTCAACCTTTATAGACATTACAATGTAAGGGACATAGGTTTATTTAATACATATGAATTAGACGGAGTTGAAGGTCACTCTTTTATCCCATGAGTCATAAACTGAACTTTGGAAATGGAGATCAGACTAATGAGAAAAAAAAAAATCTGGACTGATGGGTCATGCCTGTCATAACCTGTACACAATCAGAATCTTTGGTATTTTAAAATAAATGTGCTTGATTTCCACTCCAGCAACACTTTCAATTTGAAGGCAGTTTACAAAACCATAGGGTAGAAACTCATCTCAGCAATTTTCCTATCTCTAATTTCGTAACTTCTAATTTAGTGGGAAATAGGACATCATTTTGTTAATTACTTGAAAACTAACTTATAAGCAATCCAGGAGAAAAGTCGTACTTTTCTTGCCAGTGTATTAGGGTATGGATCGTTAGTACATTTCTGCATGTGCATTCATAATTATAATTACTCTCATAAACACTGTTCCAGAGCTAGGACATTTTGCTGATCACAATTAAAAAAAAATAGAGTAAAACAATGGGAGAGTTTCATACCCTCATTGTTTTACCACCTTAACAATAAATAAAAATGACTCTAAATTACTCTGCATTGAAAGAATGTTGCATAAATAATAAGTAATTATAATTAAAAGTAACAATAGATAATACTTTCTATGTGTATACTGTGTAATATGATTCTTAAGACAAGTTTATGACTTGCATTGCTACCTACCATTTGAGAACCCTAATAAATTTTTTAAGCTTCAGGAGAATCTTACAAAGAATGCACAAGCCACCCTGACCACTGAGGCAAATCTTAGCTAGATTTAAGTTGTTAATTGAATCCCTTGACCAATATATTTTTAATGTGTTTTCCTTTATGTAAATAGTCAACAGAAAACAGTAATTGCCTATTTATTTACAATGGACATATTTGTAGACAATGTTTGAAGTGCTAAATAAGAAAATGAAAAGCATATAGTAGTTACTCTTGGTTTACAATGTGGGAGGCACAGCAGTTTTCTATGCTTATTAGAATCTACATGTGAAATCTCCCGTGATTGGCTACAGGCTCCCTGCACACTGATGCCTAGAAAACACTTCGTGCAGAGGTAGTACTCAGGGCAAGGTGTTCGAGTGAACGAAAACCACAAGTGATATACCTATGCTAGCTTGAAATATTAAAAGCACGCAATTTGAAGTTCTGTGGAGTGAAAACCCAAATTCTTCAAGTATATTAGAGAATGGCAGATTTGAATGATGGCTTACATTTAAACAATATTGCTATAATCCTAAGCTCTCAATTTACGAATTACTTTATGAATTTATCTTTTTCTTTGTAAATAATGAAATATTTTAAACATGCAAAAATGATATAATGAATATAATGAACACACTTGAACTTTCTACTCAGCTGAAGAAATATGAGTACAAATATAGTTCAATAGCCCTATCCAATAGCATTTTCTTCCCTTCTCACCACCTAGAAAAAGTAACTATCCTAAATTTTGTGCTTTTCCTTCCTGTCATGTTTTATACTTCACTACAAATATATATATAATATATAGTATATAATATATAAATATATATGCATTCCTCAGGAAAGCATAGCATCATTTTATATTATAAAATACTATCATATGACATGTATTCTGAAAATCAATTTTTCTATCCTATTATGTTTTTAATATTTATCCACTTTGATAAATCTGATATATGTAGTTTTAATTTATTCATTCACATCACTAAATATTATTGGATGTATGAATATTCCACATTTTACTTAGCTGTTTTTTGGTTGAGAGACATTTAGCTAGTTGCTTTTGTTTCATTTTGTTTACAGTAACAAACAGTGCTACTCTGATTATTCTGGTACATTTCTCTTTATGCATGTGTTTAAGACTTTCCATACAGCAATGCTACTCAAAGTGTGGTTCGTGGACAAGTGTCAGTCTCTCAATGGTTAGTTATCTATGATGAAGTAAGTACAACCACCAAGAGTAAGCGTGTGAAAACTTTTATAGCAATTTGGCATTGCTACAACATCCATGTATGTGATTTTTTATTTTGCAAAATTATGGTTTTGTAGTAGATTGAGCACTTTAAAAGGTTTTTATAACCACAGATAGCTTAAGACATACTGCTCTAGTTTACATACTTTGGAACAGAATTGCTTTGTTACAGGTATGTACAAGTTAATCTTTAAGTTATTGCCAATTATTCTTCAAAATAGTTGTGCTGACTTAGACTCCCACTGGAAGTGGGTACGAGGCTCAGTTTCTTTGTACTCTGCTTATTTGGCTTTCTCTGTTTATTTAAAAAAAAAAACTTTCTCTTTGGGGAAGGATTATTTAAGTTTCTACTTCATTTTTCCATTCTAGTAGAATTTAAACACTGTTTCTGTCCTGTTAGAGATAATCCTCCAAAAATGCAGCATGCATATTTGTCTACGATTACCCTCTCCCTTCTTACATGTTATTTTTATCCAGTATATTTCTCCAATCTCATTTTTCGCCCTTCAAGTGAATAGTTGTTATTGTTTTATACCATCCGTGATTGTCTTGGATTACCTAAATTTTAATCAGATGAGTTTTTTGTTTGTTTGTTTGTTTTGCCCCAATACATTTTGAGCAATACCTTTAGAGAAAAAAAAATAGTTTGAAATATAGAAAATAACAGTGTATTTTTGAAAGAGAGTCATAATTTTAAAAAGGAGTTTTAGAAACAAAAATTAATGACAATTAAAATGTAAATTTCGACAAAAAGCTTAAGTAACAGGCTGCAACAGGCTTCGGTGATAATTTTATTCTTAGTAACTAAGATATTTTTTGTGGGTTAGAATTTTTTCATTTGCCTGAGGATTTGTTAAAGCAAATTCTTAGTGTTTTGATTAAAATATATATTCTTCCTTTGAATAAAATTCTATGTGACAGTATTTTCTTTTCATAGATTGAAGAATTGTTCTACTGTCTCCTGACTTCTATTGATGCTATCAATATGTTGATAGTCACTCTAATTATAGTCTTTTGGAGAAAATCTACCTTTCTTTCAGGCTGCTATTGAAATATTCTTTTTGTACTTAGTGTTCTGCAGTCTCACTATGATATGATACCTCTGACTGTGGATTCCTTTGTATTTACTTGATTGAAATGCATTAGCCTCCCTCAATCTGAGTATCCTTGCTTTTCCATTCTGGAAGGCATATGTGGTTATTTTCTCTCTACTTTCTGTCATTATATAGAATATTTTTTACCAGAAGCCCAAGTAAATACATATTAAATCTTCTTATTCTACCCTCTAAGTTCCTTAAACTCTGTCATATTTTTCATTTTGTATCTCTGTACTAAATTCATTATAATTCTTTCAAAACATATTACTAATTTATTAGTGATCCTTTCAGCTGGAGACTGGTGCAGCCTGTTAAGGTTTCCATTGGATTTTCCCTTTTAATTATTATTTTTATTTCTATAAATGCTTTTTACTTCAGAAAAAGTGTTCTTTTCCATGTTTCAATCTACTTTTCTCTAAATGTTTCAAATGTATGTATGTACATTATATACTCAGTCACTAAATTATATAGTATTCTTGTGGATCTAATTTTAGTTAATCACTTTGCTGATTCTTCTTCATATATTTTTTAGTTATGGACTTTGAGTTTATGATTAGAAGGGTCTTATCTCTGGAAATCCTAAGATGTGTCATTTCCTTTTGCCAGATGTTCCCGTATAGTATCAATCAATATCAATTACTTATGGTAATTTATATTTGGGGTCTCCTAGACCACCTAGAGAGTTCAAATTTGAACTTTAAACCTATGTGAATATAGGCTAATCCTTTGTAAGCATCAAAAATGTGTAATTTTTAGAGGAGATGTTTTCTCCGACTCAAGCTCAGATCAAGATAGATGAGTTTACTTGTTTTTTCAAGTCCGCCTTTCACCAAGGATCTAATCCTTTACAGATTTTGACTTTATGTGGTACCTGCTGATATAAACTTACGTAACCATTAATATTCAATCCTCTTAATTGCCAAGATTGGCAAACTCTTGCAAAGAAGCCATGATGCCTACATCACCTTTCCTTCCGTATTTTAGTGCATTTTTCATATTGATTCCTGCTCATTTCTCATCCATTTTTGGAAACTCACTTCTGAGTCTAAAATTAATGTTTGCCATATTGTATCTGATGTTTCTACATCTTTTGCATTCATAGGGCTTTTCAAATTATTTGATATACCATAATGTTGAAAATAGAAGTGAAATTCTATCCTTTATATTGGTCATACGCTGTGTGATCCAGACTATTCCAAACATCTGTCCTTCTTGCAATGACTTTCTCCATTTTCCTAAGTCCAATCCATAAATTAAGACAACTCAATTTCTGCCTCTTTTGAAGACTCCCTTGACTATCCCACCCTAAACTGGACTGTCATATGGGATAAGAGTCAGATATCAGTCTAGCAGTAATATCTAGATTTCTACTCAGTTGCTGGTGTCTCAGGGGAGAAAATGGATGCTACTCTTCCTCAGTGTATAGCTGGTACATTGTGAGGTAAAATTGCAGGTTTAACTCACAACATGCTCAAATATGCAAAAACAAAAAATAAAAACTCTTTTTACTCTTATTATTAATGCTGTCTCTTCCCATAGCCTCACGGACTTCTCAGTTTTAGAACAGTAACTTAACACCTAATCCATTCGGTTCTTTTTTAGATCTGTTGCTTCAATTAATCCCTCTAAGTAATGTTCACTCTGTCTAGTAAAACAACATCTCTTAATATTTTATATTTTTTAGCTCATTATCGTATTCAAAGTACTTCCTTAGAATGGCATCTGAGTATCGGAGAGCAGAGTGTATCTTACACAAACTTGTCCCAGAAGGCAAAAGTCAAAGTCTAGAGGTGTGATGCTATCTGGCTACTTATGTCACGGAATAAGATCTCTTGTTCACCTCATTTCTGCTTGTCCTGCTAGAACTCTTCGATAATGAATAAGGCCCGTGTAATTCAAGATCCTTTTTCTTTTGACTTTGGCTAGGGAATACTGTGTCATTGCCATAATCAGCATTTGCTCCTCTGCATGGTGGTCCACACCAATGCCACCCAGCTGGCCCCACGGTGGGCCCCCTGGCTCTCACATTTGCACCCTTGCCAAGTGTGTCTGAAAATGGTTTGGAAAAGTTAAACCACATGACATGCCTGAGAACTGCCTGAAGTTTTCTGTGCCTATAAATTTACTCTCGTATGCTGTACCTTTAATTGGTGAGGGACAGTGTGGCTTTTTCTCAGTGTCCCTACGGGGAGCAGGATCTGAGTCCTCCTGTCCTCATTAATCTAACACATCTTCCCATTTTGGCCAACAATTGTGTTTTCACTGAACCTGGCTTTCACGTTTATTGTCTTACAGAACAGTCCTTTTTGGGATATCATTTAATACCTTCTATGACAAATCCTAATTTTCTCCACATTCTTCTCTCCCCACCATGGGGAAAGTAGGGTAAAGGTCCAGTACATAGAGAGGCGAAAAAGAAAACACATTACTAATTTTCAGAATATTAACCCAGTTATAATTTCAATACCTTAGCAGAGATGAGATAAATGAAGATAAAAATAGCTAAATCATCAGGCCTATGCCTATCCTCCTATTAAGTAGATTATGATTTTGCTTACATAATATTGGCAGAAAACCAGGGCTAGGAAATTGGAAAATATTTTAATAAATTGTGGGTCACATGTAAGTTAATAAAATTACGGAATCTTTGTCTTCAGAAATGCACATACAAATACAATGTTCTAACTACTCTTATTTTCTGGCTCAACGGCAGAATAGCCTAGCATGTAGTGAATTGAAATGATGTTCCTAAGTCCTAGGCCTTGGGAGAACAGCACTTAATAGTAGCTGTTTCTTGAAGATGGTGTGGAAAGCTAGACCTAGGTGGAAGAAAAAAAAAACCTCATTTAGCTGTTCTCTAAAGGAACTGTGGTACATCAAATTATAACGTAAATGACTCCCCAGACATTCAGGTGAGGCTTGCCTGCCCATTCTCCATAACCTCTCAGGTTATATTGCTATAAGGTACTTTTTCAAAAAGTTAAGAACAATGCCCCAGTATGATGTTGAATGAATATACCACATTCTCTTGACCTTATTTCCAACTTTGGGTAATGTGTGACTGTGTCTCTTTTCCAGCTCATTCTGAGGTTCAATTTAACCCAGCTGTGTTATATAAAAGTGCTGGTGAGAGAAAGAGACACACAGTAAGTGTAATCTTCCCCGAGCTCCCTATTCTCCTAAAGATAGCTTAGAATCTGAACCCTCCTAGAGATGGCCCGATTTGGGCCTAAATTAGACTTAATTTAGATTTGGATTCAGACTCTTCCTGACCATAATCTGCTGGCAGGTTTGTCCCAGGACCAGACCAGTCCCCAGAGCCTTACAGCACTGTTAGACCCTTTTCCTGCCCCTCCACCCATTCAAATCATTGACTCTTCAGGAGTCACTATTATTAGTGTCTCAGTCTCTTTTGGGAGCCTCTCCACTCCCCAGTTTCCCCTCCCTTTCTTCTACTTTCGGCCAACTCTCCCTTCAAAAAGGAGGAAAAAGCAGTAAGAAGTTTGCCTTAACTTCATTTATGCTCTCTTAGCACTTTCTCCCGTAACTAACTCATCTTGCCTCTGGGCCAAAATACCTAAAATACTTTCACAGTGAAATCTAAAAGCAATATCAATAAAAAGGTTGGACTAAATGATCTCTGAGGGCCCTCCTGGACATGAGTTCTGTGACTTCATATAAGGACAACAGCACAAGGGAAAAATCTACTACAGTCCTTTAAAAAATCCTATAAGTATTGAAAATCCTTACGTATGAAATGCTGAGTGGGGACAGGCTCAAAAAAAAAAAAGAAAAGAAAAGAAAAATTCATTCTCTAGTCTCAACAACCCTATTACCTCATTATGAAGTATAGAAGACCTCCATGCAAGATAAGTTAAATAATATTTGAGAAACCATGTTTTTCATTTATGATAAGGGAACTGTTAGTCTTCTGGGGCTTTACTTATAGATGAAGTAAACAATTACAAAGGGACACATGGGGAACGTAGAGGATACTTTGGATTTATGTAGGAAAAGTACCCAACCACATCCCATAGGAGAAGGCAGAAATGTCTTTTTGGAAAATGTGATGTCTCAGCAAACCCTTGAAAACTGTGTGAAGAGTGTGTGTGTGTTGGGGGGGTGGGGGTGTCTGTGTTTTGTACTTGTTTGGTAGAGCCATTATCAAATTGAATCAGAGGGGGATAATGGTCTGTTATTATAAGTGTTATTCAAAGGCAATAGAACTTGTAATGGTCCAGAAGTTGGTGAAACAGCACCTCCTTTTCAGGCAACTAATAGTACTTCAGTCTGGCTGGAAAGCAACTAAGTAGCAATATAAAACCATACAGTAATGTACAGTTCAAGTGATGCCATAGAAAATAAGTGAATTGCCAGGTGTATGAGGTAGACAGAATGCTGTGGCTTCATTAGTTAAATAACAAGTTACTAGAAATGAGTTACACTAACAAACATGGAGAGGATAGGATGACAAGCTATTCCTAGTACAGTTAACAATGTGATTAAAGGCAGAGTTGGAAGAATGCATGGAACCTTCAGCGGATGATAGGTGGGACCGTTTGACAAAAGTCAGGATATGAATAGAGATTCACTGGACAAAATTTGCCACCTCCAAATATACCTTTCTCCTAATGCTAAATAAAAAGAAAAATTTTGATAACTCCACAAAGTGATCCCCACTTGCCCACCAGGAGGGAGAGGAAATTATACTAACTTAGAAAATCAGAGAAATGGCTTCTGTGTACAGAACTGTGCCCACATCATGCCCAGCTATGGTCCAGATGAGAAACGCTCAGGTTATACCCCAGAGTTTTGTATGGTTCTTTGTAGTATGAGCTAAGCCTACTAAAGAAAATTTTGTTTGGAGTTAAAAGTACTGAATTATATTGCTGATAGCTAATCATGCTATCAAACCCTCCCACAGAATCTCTCTCTGATCTGGGCCATACCAGTATCCCACTGGCTGAACTATTTGTTGTAGTGCCCCGTGTGTGGATATGGTAAACACATAGGAGTCAGGTTTTATATTTAGAACATGACTCCTTTGTAAACATACCCCAGTCCAAGTACACCCCCAGCTACTACATTTGGGAACCAGCATAATAGAATGAAACTGTCTAAGAAATATAAATTAAATTTGGAATGTTTATTAGGTCTAGAAATATCTAAAATAATAAGTCAGATTTTGTAAATTAAGAAAACTCATAAGACAGTGATGTCTATATTTTTGTAATTCTTTAACTATATTTATATCTTCAAGCTGGCTGAATTAGTTAGATTTGGAGGTGCCCAAAGTATAATTTATTTTGGTAAAATCTAGTACTTTAAAATTGTATATTTTTATGTAAAGATATATAAAATGTAGAATATTAGCTATTATACATTCAGAAAATAATTTGTATAACTTATAATGTGCCTGGAATTTTCATTCAACTTAAGTATGCAATTGTTATTGAAATATTAACTGTTAAGATTATTTTACATAGCTTTAATGATTACTTGTTAATTTCTCTGTGATACAAATGAAACACTAGGTAATAATTCACAATATTTTTCAAAACATGTTCTTAATCTTTCAAAATTTAGCAACTATGCATTCAATAAGCCATTTTTCTCAATTTTCAAAATCCCTGTTTTCCTAATTATAAAATGAATGTTCATTGGCAAAGATATGAAAAAAATCTAAATTTTTAGTCCCACCACCATCAAATAATCACTATTCATAGTTTCATATATTCATTTCTAGACCTTTTTTTTTTGAGACTGAGTCTCGCCCTGTCGTCCAGGCTGGAGTGCAGTGGGACAATCTTGGCTTGCTGCAACCTCCACCTGCTGGTTTCAAGCAATTCTCCTGCCTCAGCCTCCGAAGTAGCTAAGACTACAGGTGCGCACCACCATGCTCGGCCATTTTTTTTTTTTTTTTTTGTATTTTTAGTAGAGATGGGGTTTCACCATATTGGCCAGGCTGGTCTCAAACTCCTGACCTCGTGATCTGCCTGCCTTGGCCTCCCAGAGTGCTGGGATTACAGACGTGAGCCACTGTGCCTGGCCTCTAATATTATTTTTAATCTTTCTCCATTTTAAAAATTAGTGTTATAATATATACATGTTTTTATATGGACATTATTTTGAACATTAGTCCAAGTCAATATGTACTCTCAAAAAATGATTTTAGTGATAATACAACATTCCAAACTATAAACATAATAATTTAGTTGCTCTTTGAATGCTATAAAATTTAAGCTGTTTCTCGCTTTTATCTTAATAAAAATGGCATTTTGATGGCTATCTTTATTTATATATTTTGTTTAAGATGCTGATTATTTCAATGACACAGATTTATAGAACTATTGAATCAAAATATATAACTTTCAAAATGGTCTTGTCACATTTCTTCTCAAGATATTTTGTTTGCTTGCTTTGGAACCAAGTTAGACTAAAGTTTATAAGCCTGAACACTGTTTATCTTGCTCATCCTCATAGGCAGAAAATAGTCATCTGCTCAAATTCTCATTTATATGATACATAGTGAGGTGGAAGGATTTTCACATTTATAAGCCATTTGTATTGCTTCTATTAACTGTTCTTTATTTTACTGTCTTTCCAATTAATTGAATAGAACTTAGGATTTAAAACAGTGAGTTGAATAAAATAATTTAAGAAACAATGACAGTAAATGTCACCTTGTAACTGAATGAATACTTAAAAATTAATCAACTTTTCATTTACTGCTGGTTAAATCAATGATGATTTTAATTAATACAATAAATTCAGGGTTTTTTGGTTTAAGTTTGGCTTTGACTTTTGAGTTCCTAAACCAGCCTTCTCACTGAAGATTTGTACATTGTCACAGTTTTCTTTCCCTTACTCATACTCTTTGTTTCTCCCAGGCTGCAGACTCAAATATATTACTTAGTAGCAGACAAAAATTCTGGAAAAAAAAAATCATGGGCCACAGAAATGAATCCTTAGCAATAGAATTTAAGGGGAGATTTATTTATGCACAAAGGAATTATCTTCCACTATGTAATCAGCCACTGCTTATAAAATCTGTCCAAACAAGAAATATTTTTGTTAAAATTAAAATAAATAAATATATGTATATGTATATTTGGAGTTTACTAGACAGTATGCAATGCATCCACCTAATATACTAACATAAAAATACAAAAAGTCGTGGCATATTGGAGTAAATATTAAATAATTATTCTGCATCTTATTTGTAGTAAGCCATAGGTGGAAAGTCAGTCTTTTTAACTTGTAAAAGTTGTGGAAAATTTATTTCTGACTTCGTAATGGGTCTATTTCAATGCTAAGAAAAGCAAATTATCAAGCTCAATAATAGAGATGGTGCAAGCTTTCAAGGGGAAAGGGTCAATACTGAAAAATGAAACTTTAAGCAACTGGAGTATCTTCTTATATTTAGAATATTTTCCATCAGCAAAATGATAGTTGTGGAATTCACATTGAAGCAGAATTTTAGTGCTCACATCTATCACCTTCCAGGCATCTAGAAATCAAAACAAGAAAAGTCTTTCAAAAGAGTGGAGGTTTTACTTTTTCCTAGCAGTTTGAAAAATAAAAATGCATTCAGTATTCCTTTCCCAAAAATTTTAGTTGCGATTCTCCAGGTATCTGTTTATTGCTGGCCACTGGACCATTATAAAAGTCTGATAGCTGCTAAAACAAGAATCCTAATCAGATTTAACAAATCTTCTCTGAAATGATTTATCTTGTCAAAGCTACAGAGGAAGCTAAATTGAAAAGCAAAATTAATCTTCCTTTCTAAAGGTGAACTCTAGCATAACATGTAGTCTGTGACAGTAATTAATGCTGTTTTAGCTTTCTTTCCACGCTCAGCCCAAGAAACCTAGTAGTAATTTAGGTAAGTGGAAAACCTGTGTTGAACTTCATTCATTTCCACTACACAGGATGAAGAAAGATTGGCATGTCTGCACACTTTCAATTGCTCCTAAAGAAGCTTCTAAAAAACATTTCCTCTTCACAATTCTCATTTCAGGTTAATGTAAGAGTAGATATTTTTCTATTTTCCAGTGGGGAGAAAAATGATTGTCTATCACCTCAATAATTTATAATCTAATTGATGAGATTTTTAGGACTCATTTATGAAATAATTAATAAGCATTTGAAGTTATTTTCCCTATTGTACTACTAGTTTTGAATACAAATAGATGAAATACAATATTTTTAGCTATTTAACAGTACTCACTTTTGTATACTAAAAAAATCCAGTTTTTAATATTTCTTTCTTCTTTTGAACATGGACTTTTCTTGCTTTGCAGGTCAGTGGGATTGTTCTTTTCCTCTCTTCTATGGGAAGAAAAATGTCAGCTAAGGCCTTAGCATGAAAAAAGGGAGCAGGGGATGGATATGACAAATTTAGAAAAATTAAAATCAAAAGGCTAAATAGAGTTGAAGTAAGACAACAATGAGGAAGAGGAAGACCTCCAGATTAGCTCCTCTGTTTCTATTAATCACTAGGTATCTAAGGACACTTGCATCAAGATAGGAAATATAGAAAGAGGACGAGATTTAGAAGGGAAAACAAAGAGCTCAGTTGGGGTATATTGCCTATAAAGTATGTGTGGAATGGGAAGTCTGATATGCAAATAGTAGCTTAAGAATGAAATCAGAGCTTAAGAAATTGATCTGGGAATCCTTAACACCTAAGAGGTCATTGAAACCATGGGATTGGGTGGGAATACCTAAGTAGAATGGCAATAGTCTATACATCTATGCTAGTTTTCCAAATGGAAAATTATTGAATTTTTCTTAATTTTAGAACTCCTCAACAATCCATTATTGAACCATATTGAACATTTGGCTAAATAATAAAAGCAAAAAGAGTAGAATTTCTAGAATATTCATATCTACTTCTTACTACCTTCTTTTTCATCAGAGAAGCAACTTAACCATGTGTAAGCAACATAATTTTATTCCTTAAAGAAATAATCCAACAGCCATAATTAGGGATAATGTGTAGTTTTTTCCTAAAACAATTTAATTTCAGATAGAATTCCTAGTATAAAACAGAACTTTCTCTAGCTAAGTTAGTAAAATCTCTTTTTGAATGGGTTTGCTAGTAACATATTTTTATGTCAATCAAAGAGCAATTAAAACACCATGTTTCCTTAGTAATTGAAGTTGCAGCACATTACAGATTGAGATTTTATTTTTAAGGCGTATATTTAAACACAAGTATTTGTCTACCATCTATAACAAATGAAAACAATACTGCAAATATTTTATATGTCTTTAAATGTAATACTAGTAAAGTTTATTAAGGTATAGTAAGCTAGCCTTTGAATTTTGGAACTAAATCTTTCCATTCTTGGAGGAGAATACACTGAGGACAGTGTTCAAGCAAATATCACATACAAAATGGGAAACAAAGTAGTTTAAAGTAGATAGGATATTTTCTGAAAGCTGATAGTTTAATTATTTCTTGTTTCTTTTCCTTTTATGTCCAGTTCTCTGGGCTATGCTTCTTTCTGGGCTCAAGTGATCCTCCCATCTCAGCCTCGTGAGTAGCTGGGATAAGAGGTGTGTGCCACCATACCCAGCTTTTACTTGTTTTTTAGAAACTGTTCTATTTCTTGAAGAAAGCAAGAATAGTATTTTCACAACAACTTTTTGCACCTTTCAATAAAATTTTGAAAATATACAACAGAAATACTTTGCCATATAATAAAAGTACAGTATTTATATGGAACCAAAAACAATCTTTCAAAACTCAGCAAATTTAAGAACAAATGAGAATGAGGGAACATTAATACTGTCACAGAAAACAGATTTTTTTAATTACAAATAAATTATAAAAGCCACTATATTCTATTTTATTGGGTCATACCTTCTTGCAATCTATATATCTCACAGATTATCTTCTTGCAATCTATATATCTCAAGGTCTAATTATAATCTGGCATACATGTTGTACCAGCAATATCTATAGTTCACTTTATTTGTATTTTTGAGTCCTAGAACTCAGGATAAATGAAAACTAATGACCCTACACCTCAAAAATCACAGAATTGTTGCCAAAACTCAATCTCTAACTCGTAATCTTCACCTGTTTGGTTCTAAAAGTATCTCCTTAGTATGATGCTGCACTAGTCCAACCCTGTATAGTCCCTGCTGTGGTTCCAAACTAAACTCAATGTTATTCTGCAGAAACACTACCAAAAAAAAAAAAAATCCTCCAGCTCGTCCTCTTCCTCCTCCTCCTCCCCCTCCTCCCCCTCCTCCCCCTCGTCCCCCTCCTCCCCCTCCTCCCCCCTCCTCCTCCCCCTCCCCGTCCTCCTCCTCTCCCTCCTCCCCCTCCTCCACCTACTCCCCCCTCCCCCTTATCCTCTCCCTCCTCCCCCTCCTCCTCCTCCTCCTCACATTTTTACATCTTAATTCTGAAAGACTGACTCAATCCCTTTGTCTTATGACATTTTGTAATATCTAGAATGGCTTTTGATGTTTTCAGCTTTTACCCTTACTGCTCATTTCCCCTTTACTGGCTTCTGTTTATTCATTGATACAAAACCACAATTCAATATAATATGAAATGATCATAGGAGTTATAAAAACTTCAGAAAAAAATGAATAACTAGTATTGGAATATTATAAAGTCGTTAGGGAGGTTCTTTTGAGAAACAGAGTGTTAGCAGAGACCTGAATAAAGTGAAGCAGTGATTCCCGTGAAGGTCTAGGCAGAGGAAACAGATGTGCAAAGGCCCTGTGATGGCAGCGATTGACTTGGCATATTTAGGAAGAGAGAGGTGGCTCAATTTCAGTGAGTGAGAAAATGAGAAGATAACAAAGTTTAAAAAGTAGCAGAGGCCAAATTAGTTAAGGTTTCATAGGCTGTGGAGAGAACTTAATATTTAGCACCTTCCTCAGATCTCTAACCTTGGTGGAATTTCAAACATGGTTTGGATTTTCCCATCAGCCACCATGCCTCAGACTTTTTTGTATGAACTTGTTAAACAACCTTCCACTTCATCTAGGCCCTGAAGCTGTATACCTTCTGCCTCTCATCTGTTGTGGTTTAGCTCTCACTCGGGAGACACCTATTGCAAATTTCTTTCTAGGCCCCCAATTCACCTCTAACCAAACTTACTGGATCTTTTTCCTCACCCATTTGAAAGTATGTAGTAAAATAGAATTAAATTGCATTTTATTATAAAATATCCTAATAGATTCTCCTATGTGGGTCCTCTCCAACTCTGACTCCACCTCCCTCTTCTGCAAGGACCCTAATACCCAAAAGGACATTTCAACTTCCAGTTCCTATCCCAGTGAGACTCATAGCATTCAAATTCTTATGTCTGGTTTATAACATTTTGTAATAATTTCTTTTTATCTCACAACTAAACTACTTTCACTTTTATTCTTAAAATTGACATTAATCCATTTGTCAGAGAACATGAATGGAAATGCTACAAACTGTTCATCCTTTTTAAAGGTTAATAAGGTACATGTCATGAAAAGGTTATTAGGAAAAATTAAGTGCAGTCCATGTTTAACATATGAAAGGGAGCATCTGAACTCACGTGTTTACAATATTTAATGTAACTTTCTAAGATAAAGCATTTCAGAGTTCTTAACTTTGATCAGCCATGCCTGAGTACCTCGTTTAGTACACAGATAATTGTATGGATTATTAATCTTCAAAGAAGACAAGTTACAATTAACTTTACCATTGATAGTCCAAGCAAAATGTTAAAGAGATTAATTTTATAGTTTGTTAGGGAACATGACATTTAACTACAAATTGAATAATGGCAAAATCATTAAAGGTTATTTGTGTCCTGATTTAGAAGTTCCCTCTGAGAAATGTTAAAAACACCAAAGTAAGCCAAAAAAAAAAAAAAAAGTACTTTTTTTAAATTTGGGAAGTCAGAACAGATACAATATATTCAGATGATTATTGGCAAATGGATTTGGAGCCAAATGCCCAGAACCTTGACTGATGAATTTCAAGCTTCATCTTAAATGAAGGAACTTTCAGTCTGCTGATGGCATTTGCCCCTGTTATCTATAAACCACTGACCACCGGTAGGCCTCAGACTTTCATAAACTGGAGCATCATGAACCATACATTAACCAATCATATTCTTCTCCAACTAGCTAGGGGAACAAAACTTCATCTAGGTATTGTTCTCCCAAGAGTATTGATATGAACAATATGAGTTACCCTTTTTTCCCCTTTCCTTTTGGCTAAGTTCTTGTTGAATCTTAGGGCAAAAAAGAACTTTAAAAATAATATAGTGCAAGGATAATAAATAGCATATTTTCTCCTGTTCTTTTCTCCCCACGGGAGACATCACTACTCCATGGAATGTCCTTTCCCATGAAGCATAGAATGCATCTCAAAATTTCTAGTAGAGCATTTAAGGCATCCACTTCCAATCAACTGGTACTCCAGGTAAAAACTACCTGCCATACCTGATCTAGTCAAATTTCCATTTTACAGTTAAAAAAACAGGGACCCAGAACTACTTGCAACTGGGTTAGAGACACAGCCTGTAACCCTGAAATGGAGTTTGTCAGTATTGGAAGTGTTAATTCATGCAACAAGTAAAACTTCCATCTTATTTGCCCCATATTCCAAGTTTCTGAACCGAAATGTGTATGTAGATCTGTTTAATATAGAGCTGACTTTGAAAGGCTCACTTCTTTAACATTTCTACTGTACACAAAATATTAGAGCATTTAGGGGCTTGTCACTGAAACCAATTCTTCATATCAACAAGATAAAATGTTCCTAAATACTGAGATACTTGCTGCTGTTTAGAAAATCACAAGACCTGTAAAACTGTGGCAGAGACAAAATTGTCTGCCCCCAAATTATCTGGTTTTTTTCATGAGTGAATGTCAAAGTGGGGTGCCATAATTTGTGAAGTATCCTAAAGGAAGATGCTGGACCTATCGGTGATCGCCTTCCTGGAGCTGCTTGGTCTCATTTAATTGAATGAGCTCCCTATTTATTTTCCTCTAAGCCGCAGTGTAGAGAATAAGGCCATCACCAGAAGGTAAAAATAACATAATGTACACCTTTTGCCCCTAAGCTCATAACAGGTGGTATTCTGCAGAGATTAGTCCTGGGTGCGTTTAACATCTCTGTATGTGATTGATTACAAGCTAGAGAGAGTGGTCATTAAGTTTGCCAAGTACATCACATCATCAGGATGAGTGAGCACCTTGAAAGACAGGACTAGAATTAAAAATGACCTTAACTGCTTGAAAAATGATTACAAGCAAATGAAATTGAGTTCCCTACAATCAACTATGCAGCAAAATACTAAGTAGACCTCCAACTGCACAAATTCAAGTTTGAAATGGATGAGTTGAGCCCAGTGCTGGTTGTTACCTAGTGAATTGTAATCTGTACTTTGGTTGACATGGCTTCACTAATTAGAAAGTTAGTATAATTCTGTATTGTACAATTAAGAAAAGTAGAGTAATTTGGACTTTATAAAATGTACAATGTAATTTTTGTGAAACATAGTATATAATTTTGTTAATAAACCAATGAAAAAGTAGATTAATCATTAAGTAACACTTCCAAAGTAAGCTATGAGATACATAACTTAGAAATAATGAAAACCCTAAAAAAAAAATAGAGACCAGTGTAGATAGAAATAATAAATAATTGCAAGAGTAGGAAATATAAAAAGTTAGGAAGCATTAATAAAACAATTTGGAAATTTTGGAATACAAAGCTTTTCACTATCAAAAGGAATGAAAATAATATATATTAAATAGTATCATAGAGAATTTAGGTCACAAATAAAAACAAATGCTCTTGAATGCTATAAATTCTAATTTGATTTCACAACATTATTTCATAGAGGAAAGGTTACGCTGTTAACTTACAGCTTTGCCTGGATCCAAAAGTGCAGAAGACCCAGAATAATGTCATCTTGTAAGGGGAAATACTTATATGGAGTGTAAATTCCCACACTGAAGAAAGGCTAATTTCTGAGAATTGTTTGATCACATGAGCTTTCTTTTTCTTTTTTTCTTTTTATTATTTATTTATTTATTTATTTTTTGAGACAGAGTCTTGCTCGGTTGCCCAGGCTAGAGTGCAGTGACACGATCTTGGCTCACTGCAACCTCCACCTCCCGGGTTCAAGTGATTTCCGGCTAATTTTTGTATTTTTAGTAGAGACGGGGTTTCACCATGTTGGCCAGGCTGGTCTTGAACTCCTGACCCCAAGTGATCCACCCACCTTGGCCTCCCAAAGTGCTAAGATTACAGGCATGAGCCACTGTGCCCAGCCCTCACATAAGCTTTCAAAGCAATTACAAATTTACTGTTTCAACTATTATGAAATTATAATATTTTCTCAAAATCTCCCTCAAAACTCTTTCATAAAATCTAGAATCTTTAATATTAGTTCATATAGAACACCACAAAGAATGTGTGACATTCCTTTATAATGCTTGTATTCCATAAAATCTTCCTTGTGTAAAGCAATAAAAACTTGTGTGAAACCTTTTATACTATATATGAAACTTTAATGCTAGAAAGAACTTTTGACCTAATCTCAGTAAACGATTTCATTTGGCATATTCAATATAACAATGGCTTTTATAGTTATAAATACAGGAGTGATGGTTACACAGTACTCTGCAGTGTGCAATAACATTTTTAATTGACCAAATTACTCAGTATTGGGTCTTTTAAATTAGTTTAAGTGCACATAAAGTACATATCCCAGATGCTAGTTTATATATGCTGCTATGATTTTAAAATACTGCTTTTCTTAAATACCTAGAGGGGATTTTTTTGCCACATATAACACTAAAATAATTTTTGGTGACTTTTTGTGAACGTAGATATTTATCATTTGTATCACTTATCCTTCAAATTAGTCTTTGTATAATTGAAGGGGTTTTTCTCACTTGTGTTCTTAATTTCCTGAAAAGGTCTCTTTTTTGCAAGATTTCACCCCGTTACTATAGCCTAGCTTACTTACAAAAGAAAAACTAGATGGTAACATCCACATTAACTTCATAGGCATTGAAAATCAATTATTCAAAGTCTCTTCAGAACCCACTTAGAGTTTGAACCCCTTAACTTGTGTATAAAGTGTTGGCTTCGGCAGCTTCTCCTTTAAAATGAGAGAAATTTTTCTATCTCTGTTATCAGCTATCTCTAAGCTGGGGAAAAAAAGGAAATAAACGAGAGTATAAATGCAGGTAAAGGGGAAGCAAAATGACAAGAGATTGGCCAGGAATACTGGGATTTAGGGGTAGAAAGATTCTCTGGGAAATAGTGTACAAACAGAACTCATACTTAGATTTCATAATTTACATACTTGATTCAGTACATATTCAAAAATACTCCGTGTTTCAATTTGTAGAAAAAAAAATTAAGTTTTCAAAATGTTGTTTTAAATTTCATTCTTAATTTTAGTTGACAATAATTGCATATACTTATGGGATACAATGAAATGTTCCAATGCATGTATACATTGTGGAATGAGAAAATCAGGTCAATGAACTTATTCATCACCTTACATACTTTTCATTTCTTTGCTGTGAGAACATTTAAAATCCATTCTTTTAGCAACTTTGAAATACACAGGACATTGTTATTAATTATAGTCACGTTGCTTTGCAATAGATCACCAGAATTTATTCCTCCTAACTGAAATTTTGCACCTTTTGGCCAACATTCCCCACGGACGCTGCCATTTACACCTTCATACCTCCCCAGCCTCTGATAACCACCATTCTACTCTCTACTTCTATAAGTTTGAATTTTTAGATTCCACATATAAGTGAGATCATGTGATATTTCTCTTTCTTGCCTGGCTTATTTCCTTTAGCATAATGTTCTTTAAGTTCATCCATGTTGTCGCAAATGACAGAATTTTGTTTCTGTTTAGGGCTAAACAGTATTTCATTGTGTGTATATACCACATTTTTAATCAATTGATCTGTGGAGCATTTAGGTTGTTTCCTTATCTTAGCTGTTGTAAATAATGCTGCCATGAACATGGGAGGACAGATATCTCTATGGTATATTGATTTCAATTCATTTGGATGTATCACCCAGAAGTGGGACTGCTGGATGACGTGGTAATTCTATTATTTTCTTACGAACTTCCACAATGTTTTCTAAAATGGATGTACTAATTTACATTCTGACCAACAGTGTACAAGGCTCAGACTTTTGTCCACATCCACACAAACGCTTATTTTACATCTTTTTGAATAAGTGATATGTCATTGAGATTTTATTTTGTATTTCCCTGATAGTAGTGTTAAGCATGTTTTGATATTCCTATTGGCCACTTGTATGTGTTCTTTTGAGTAATGTTTATTCAGGTTCTCTGCCTGGTTATAATTGGGTTATTTGTTTTCTTTTCTTTTTTTTTATTGTACTTTAAGTTTTAGGGTATATGTGCACAATGTGCAGGTTTGTTACATATGTATCCATGTGCCATGTTGGTGTGCTGCACCCATTAACTCGTCATTTAGCATTAGGTGTATCTCCTAATGCTATCCCTCCCCCCTCCCCCCACCCCACAACAGTCCCCGGAGTGTGATGTTCCCCTTCCTGTGTCCATGTGTTCTCACTGTTCAGTTTCCACCTATGAGTGAGAACATGCGGTGTTTGGTTTTTTGTCCTTGTGATAGTTCACTGAGAATGATGATTTCCAGTTTCATCCATGTCCCTACAAAGGACATGAACTCATCATTTTTTGTGGCTGCATAGTATTCCATGGTGTATATGTGCCACATTTTCTTAATCCAGTCTATTGTTGTTGTTGGACATTTGGGTTGGTTCCAAGTCTTTGCTATTGTGAATAGTGCTGCAATAAACATACGTGTGCATGTGTCTTTATAGCAGCATGATTTATAGTCCTTTGGGTATATACCCAGTAATGGGATGGCTGGGTCAAATGGTATTTCTAGTTCGAGATCCCTGAGGAATCGCCACACTGACTTCCACAATGGTTGAACTAGTTTACAGTCCCACCAACAGTGTAAAAGTGTTCCTGTTTCTCCACATCCTCTCCAGCACCTGTTGTTTCCTGACTTCTTAATGATCGCCATTCTAACTGGTGTGAGATGGTATCTCATTGTGGTTTTGATTTGCATTTCTCTGATGGCCAGTGATGAGCATTTTTGCGTGTGTTTTTTGGCTGCAGAAATGTCTTCTTTTGAGAAGCGTCTGTTCATATCCTTTGCCCACTTGTTGATGGGGTTGTTTGTTTTTTTCTTGTAAATTTGTTTGAGTTCATTGTAGATTCTGGGTATTAGCCCTTTGTCAGATGAGTAAGTTGCAAAAATTTTCTCCCATTTTGTAGGTTGCCTGTTCACTCTGATGGTAGTTTCTTTTGCTGTGAAGAAGCTCTTTAGTTTAATTAGATCCCATTTGTCAATTTTGGCTTTTGTTGCCATTACTTCTGGTGTTTTAGACATGAAGTCCTTGCCCATGCCTATGTCCTGAATGGTAATGCCTAGGTTTTCTTCTAGGGTTTTTATGGTTTTAGGTCTAACATTTAAGTCTTTAATCCATCTTGAATTAATTTTTGTATAAGGTGTAAGGAAGGGATCCAGTTTCAGCTTTCTACATATGGCTAGACAGTTTTCCCAGCACCGTTTATTAAATAGGGAATCCTTTCCCCATTTCTTGTTTTTGTCAGGTTATTCAAAGATCAGATAGTTGTAGATATGCAGCGTTATTTCTGAGGGCTCTGTTCTGTTCCATTGATCTATATCTCTGTTTTAGTACCAGTACCATGCTGTTTTGGTTACTGTAGCCTTGTAGTATAGTTTGAAGTCAGGTAGCGTGATGCCTCCAGCTTTGTTTTCTTGCTGTTGAGTTGTTTGAGTTCCTTGTATATTTTGGATACTAACCCCTTATCAGATGTACAGTTTGCAAATATTTTCTCCCATTCCATAGATTGTCTCTTCGCTCTATTGATTGTTTCCTTTGCTGGGCATAAGCTTTGTAGCTGGATGTAATCTCATTTGTCTATTTTTGGTTTTGTTGTCTGTGTTTTTGGGGTCTTATGCAAGAGATTATTGACCAGATCAAAGTCATTTAGATTTTCCCCTATATTTTCTCCTAGAAGTTTGAAGTTTCAGGCCTTATACTTAAGGCTTTAATTCATTTTGGGTGATTCTTGTATAAGAGGTGACATAGTGGTCCAATTTCATTATTGTGCATGTAGAGAGCCAGTTTTTCCAACCACATTTACTAAAGAGACTTTCCTTTCTCCCTTGTGTGTTCTTGGCACCTTTGTCAAAAAAATCAATTGACCATAGCTACGTAAGTTTATTTCTGGGCTGTCTGTCTTATTCCATTAGTTGATTTGTCTGTTGTTTTGCCGGTACCATGCTGCTTTGGTAATATGTTTTGAAATCAGGTAGTACAATGCCTTCAGTTTGTCCTTTTGCTCTAGATTTGCTGTGGTTATCTGGGTCTTTTGTAGTTCCACATAGAATTCTCTGTCTGTGAAGAAAGTCACTGGAGTTTTGATAGGGGTTGCATTGAATCTATAGATCCGTTTGGATAATATGGACATTTTAACAATATTAATTCTTCTAATCAAAGGACACAGAATTTCTTTCCTCTTGTTTTGTCATCTTCAATTTCTTTCATCAATTTATTTTTATAGTTTTCAGTATACAGATATTTAACCTGGTTAGTTAACCTTACCACTTAGTATTTTATTTTTTATGCTATTATAAATGTGATTGTTTCCTTAATTATTTTTTAGAAGTTCATTGTTAATGTATAAAAATGCTATTGATTTATTGATTTTGTAACCTGTGATTTTACTCAATTTATTTCTCTGTTCTAACATTTCGTGGTGGAGTATTTGGGGTTTTCTATATATAAGATCATAACATCAGCAAACAGAGATAATATCGCTTTTTTCTTTTGTGTTTGGATGTCTCGTATTTCTTTTTCTTGATTAATTGCTCAGGCTAGGACTTCCAGCACAATGTGAATAGAAGTGGTGAGTGAATATCCTTGCCCTGTTCCTGATCTTAGGGGAAAAGTTTTCAACTTTTCACCATTAAGTATGATGTCAACTATAGGCTTGTCATATATGGCCTGTATTGTGTTGAGAAACTTTCCTTCTATACCTATTTTGTTGAGAGATTTTATCATGAAGGGATGTTGAATTTTGTTCAATGCTTTTTCTGCATTTATTATGATGTTCATATGGTTTTTGTCCTTCATTTTGTTAATATGATGAATCATATTGATATGGTTCAGCTGTGTTCCCACCCGAAATCTCACATTGAACTGCAATCCCCATAATCCCCACTTGTCAACGGTGGGATCAGGTGGAGGTACTTGTATTATGGGGGCAGTTTACCCCATGCTGTGCTTGTGCTAGTGAGTGACTCTCACAAGATCTGATGGTTTTACAAGCATTTCTGGCATTTCCCCTGCTTGCACTTACTCCATTCTGGCACCCTGTGAAAAAGGTGCTTGCTTCTGCTTTGCCTTCTGCCATGATTGTAAGTTTCCTGAGGCCTCCCCACCAAGTAACTTCTTTTATTATGAATCAATTAAACCTCTTTCGTTTAGAAATTACCCAGTCAATTGATTATATGAGTCAATAAAACTTCTTTCCTTTAGAAATTAGCCAGTCTTGGGTATTTCTTTGTAGCAGTGTGAGAATGGGCTAATACACACATTCATTGATTTACATATGTTCAACCATCCTTGCATCCCTGGGATAAATCCCACTTGATCATGGTGAATGATCTTTTTACTATATTGTTGAATATGGTTTGCTAGTGTAATTGTCTCTTGGTATCTATGGGGGATTGGTTCTGGAATCCCTCATGGATACCAAAGTCCACAGATACTCAAGTTTCTTATATAAAATGGTGTAGTATTTGCATATAACCTATATATATCCTCCAGTATACTTTAAATCATCTCTAGATTAATTTCAATGTAAATACCACGTAAACTGTTGTTATATTGTATTGTTCAGGGAATAAGGACAAGAAAAGCCTGTACATGTTCAATATAGACACAGCACAGCCATCTTCTTTTCTCAAATTATTTATAATATACAGTTTATTGACTCTATGGATGTGGAACCCACAGATATGAAAGGCTAACTGTGTTTTTTTATGACTGTTATATCTTTATTCATCAGAGATATTGGCCTGTATTTTTCTTTCCCTCTAGTATTCTCAACTAGCTGTGTTATTACAGTAATGCTGGCCTAGTAAAATTAATGTGGAAGTAGTCTCTGTTTTAAACTTTTCTAAATGTAAATTTAGGTTGGCTATAATCTCTTTTCCTTGCCCTCAACTCAAAGCCCCTTCCCACAAGAAACTTTGCTTGGGTTGGCTGGGCGCGGTGGCTCACGCTTGTAATCCCAGCACTTTGGGAGGCCGAGGCAGGCAGATCACGAGGTCAGGAGATTGAGACCATGGTGAAACCCCGTCTCTACTAAAAACACAAAAAATTAGCCGGACGTGGTGGCGGGCGCCTGTAGTCCCAGCTACTTGGAGAGGCTGAGGCAGGAGAATGGCGTGAACCCGGGAGGCAGAGCTTGCAGTAAGCCGAGACCACACCACTGCGCTCCAGCCTGGGTGACAGAGCGAGACTCTGTCTCAAAAAAAAAAAAAAAAAAAAAAAGAAACTTTGCTTGGATTGGGGATGGGGATGGGGAGAGTAGGAAATGAGAGAGAGAGAAAGAGACTGACAAAGACTAAAAGTAGTTAAAGCAATTGTATGAAGCCAGTGGTTCCAAAGGAATACTTACTGGTTATAAACTAGCATGTCTGTGAGGTAAACTAGAATGTTCTTTTAAAGACACTTGAAAGGATATGCCCTCACCTTCCCCAAATTCTGAAGGCCTTCATCAAAATTTCAAGTTTAATTTGGAAGGTCTAATTTGAAACTATGCTATGAAACCAAAGAAAACTGTTCCCAGATGAATGAAGACCTGGTCCCAAAAGGTCATGGAAGGTAGCACTCCTTGCACAAAGTGATGCTACTAATGCCATCCTTTATACAAAGGATAAGCCAGTCAACTGCAAGACAGGAAAGATAACACTAGAATGAGGATATGCAGCATTTGAAAGTGAGAAATACGAGTCCAAAAATGCTTCAATAGCATTTCCTTTGAGTCCCATGTCAGTGCTCAAAAAGTTTTAAAATTTTGTCAGCATTTTGGATTAGGGATACTCAAGCTGTAGAAACAAAAATGGCAAGGAAATCATCTTCATTTTCATTTAGAAATGAGTTTTGCAAAATACAAAATGTCAAATAGGTACATGGCAGTATTATTTTTGTGATTAATTATCAAGGCTGAAGATTTGGCCTGAAAGCAGGAAAAAACATGAATAAAACGTATTATCACATATGAGAAGTGGCGATTCTTATTACTGCCTAGACTATTCCAACTTCAATAAACAAAGAACAATATTGAAGATGGCATTTCAAAATTACATATGGTGTCTTTTATGGAAGGAAAAAAAATGTGGCTACCTACAAATGTTAAATTGGGTCACATTTTTGCTAAGATTTGACTGGGACTCGACTAAGATTGACTCTGCTTACTGTGAGCATTTGGAAATGTTTAATATCCCTACTCTTCAAGAGAGCCATCACTTTTTAATAATACAGAACACCTGTCACTTCTATCTGCCTATATTATTATCCCCACTATACAGAGGAGGAAAAGTGGAGCTATTTGATTGAAGCAAAGCAAATTCTTAAACATAACTTCCACTACTTATGCCAGAGATCAGAAAATTAAGGCCCATGGGCCATATTCAGCCCACAGGCCTGCCCCTTGTTTTTTATATACCCTCGAACTAAGAATGTTATTAATATTTTGAAAGAGTTGCCAAAAATATGATTATGAAGTGATAGAGACCTTGTGTGGCTTGTAAGTCCTAAAACATTTTTATTATTTGGCCCTTGACAGAGATATAAATGATATAGTCCCTTTAAAATATAACGGCCGGGCACAGTGGCTCACGCCTGTAATCCCAGCACTTTGGGAGGCCGAGGCGGGCAGATCACAAAGTCAGAAGATCGAGACCATCCTGGCTAACACAGTGAAACCCCGTCTCTACTAAAAATACAAAAAATTAGCCGGGCGAGATGGCGGGCGCCTGTAGTCCCAGCTACTCGGGAGGCTGAGGCAGGAGAATGGCGTGAACCCGGGGGGCAGAGCCTGCAGTGAGCCGAGATCGCGCCACTGCACTCCAGCCTGGGCGACAGCAAGACTCTGTCTCAAAAAAAATAAAAATAAAAATAAATAAATAAATAAATAAAATAAAATAAAATATAACGTTGATGGTTGATTATGAATAATTTAAATGATTTAAATTAGAATGTATCTATCTGAACCTAGAAAATAGAAATAGGCTGCAGATACTCATTCCATTCACAAAGTGCTGTGATACACTTCTGATGTAGATTAGTGGATGTCAAAACTACATCAATATTTCGATAACAAGAACAAATACACATTTGTATTTGTAAACACGGCCAGCTCAACAGAAACTAAGTTGATAAGGCCAATCTTTGCCAGTAGAGTTAATAAATAGGAGTCATAAATAAAAACTTTATATATTTATTTTAACATCATTATGCTAACCCTGATATATGAATAAAGTAGTGCTAAATTCTCTGGTAAGTAAACAAAGGCTCTGAGGGTCCCTGGAGGGAGAGATTTTAAGCATTAGCTGCAGCCAATTTTTGCAGCTTGCATTTTGGCTTCTTTGAGCCAGATCACCTAAGCCCTGACACCTGTTCATGCTGCTAAATTTCTAAGCCTGCCCATAGACTATAGCCAAGAGTCCATTTTCTCAAAGTGCTTCAGGTTTTGTGGTTAAAAGAGTCATGTGGAAGCCCTCATAAAATAAGTGTGCCCCTTGCTTTTCCATCCTCCCCCATACACGTCTGGGGACTATATATACTAGGCTGGACCCTTCAGTACTTAAGGATGTCTCTCTGACTCTGGTGGCCTCCACCCCTTTCCTTGGCGATGTATTAAATACTTACAACCACATCAGCCTCCTTGCCTTAATATAACTCTGATGCTGGTTGCAGATTGTGGGTGAAACCTTTATCTATCAGGAGACTAGGAATAGATCAGGAAACTCAGCACAACTCTGAATTAAGTAACCTTTCAGCTGTGGGAGACTTGAATCACCCCACCAACCTAGTAGACTGTTCTTAACTGTTTCTTTGTCTATGTTTTTGTTAAATTGAAAAAGATAAGACTGCCTCCCCTTCTCGCTTTTCTGGTCAATTTAGTAGAAGGGAAAATAAAAGAGGATTGAACTTCCATCCTTTCTGCATGAGACTTTCGTGATTACTTCAACATTTAAAGTCTAAACATTTTTCTCAGAAAGTTACTAACTGGACATATATAACCAGCTGCCTGCAAGCACCAGAGCTAGGAATGTAATCTCCAAGAGGAAGAAAAGGAAGTGCTAACAGGAAGAACCGGTGTGTTGACTCTTGAGTAGAAAAATACATCAATAATGAGGATTAAATTTTAAAAACACAGAAAAAAATTATTTGCTACTTCTAAAATAAGAACATATTTCAATCATTATTTTAATTTTAATAACAAAAATATTCTATAGACTTTTTGTGGCAGTCAAATACATACAGCTACCCATTTTTGACATAGTAGCATGATGAAACTATATGACCTATGTCACCCCATGACCCACTGAGAGTTAAAGTTACTCATTTAGCTATTTACAAGCCACTGCATGCAAATTAATTGCACCACTATGAAGGTACTTGCTACTTATCTTATCCCTTGCATGGGGTCTGGTTTTTTGTGAGTGTGTGTTTGTGTTCTCCACAAAATATGTCATTGTTTAATTCTAGGGGATAAAAGCTGGAATTCTGGAATAGGAATAGTTAGAAGTGACTCTAGCTTGTTGTTTTTATAAAAATAAATAACCATTGAGCTCTTTTTATATGCTTGTAATATGCTGGGCACAGTTATAAGCGCTGAGGAGAAAAATGTGAAGGAGAGTCTGTGCACTGTTGAAATCACGTTCTGTTGTGATAAGACACACAAAAAATAAAGAAAAATAAAAGAAATGCATAAAAATAAATGTGGTATAGATAATAAATTGGGTGATGTATAAGTAAGATAACCTTGTTAAGAAAGGTGAAGTGGTTGCTCAAGGAAGATTTCTCTGGGAAGAGAGTTTAGCTGAGCCCTACAGGTGGAGAGGGAGACAGCCAATGAAGAGCTGGGGAAATGCAGTCAGAAAGGAAGAACAGCAAATCCCCAAGGGCATTGGGAGTGACTATATCCCAGGAACAGAAAATTTATTGTAGCTGAAACACTGAGTGGTAGGAGATGATGTCAAATGGTAGGCAAGGGCCAGGCCATGGTGCTTATATGGACAAGAGTTTGAATTTTATTCTTGGTATATTGGGAAGCCCTTGGAGGACATTAATGACATGCTCTAATTTACATATTTAAAAATTACTCTAACAGATGTGCGTGGAAATAGGTTAAAAGAAAGGAAGAGAAGAAGTGGAGACTATTACAGTCACGCAGGCTACAGATGTCACTCACTAGGGTAATGGAGTAGAAATGGAGATCAGTGGATGGGCTTGTTACATATTTTAGAGTTCTAACTTAGAAGACTTGCTGCTGATAGATTGGACCAGGGACTTTGTGCTGATAATTTGGGAAAATAATAAACAATAACTCTAAAGTATTTGTCTTGAGCATGAGGAAGACTAGAGAATATGGCTTTTCATTTATTTCCCTTTGCTATTATTCTGGGTCTAGGTCCCCTGTGATATGCTCTGTGTCACCTTTCAGTCCAGGTCAAGTTAGGTATGATCCATCAAGATGCCCATCACTTTAATCTTATTCCTTTGTTAGAGCTAAAATGTGAATCTCAATGACCCTTTCTGTTTTTGTCTCCAATTGCAGTTTTTAAAATACTTGCTCTAGCTCTTTCCTATTTGCAGTGATTGCACTTGCTCAAGCTTCAGGAGGTGCGGCTCTCCTCCCACTCAGATGCACTCGGATAAATGCCTAGTACAAGGTGTCTTCTTTCCTGTCCTGCTGTGGTTGGGAACTTTCTAAAACTCTGATTTAGGTGAGACAAAACTATTTTCAGGTGTATTTCTACATAAAAGACTCTAAAAACCAATTATTTTCCAGCTTCCATATTCTAAAATTGTATATATCCTTTCCCTCTTCCGCCCCTGACTTGCACCCAGAGTTACTCACTTAGAGCTCAACTAGCATTTTGTCCGTTAACAAATCCTTTCTGAGTTGAATTAAAATAATCTAGTTTTCCACATACCATGCATGGTTTTCTTTTTTGTGGATTTTATTTTCGTAAGTTCATTCTTCAATATGTCAGTTCTTACCTTAATATACTGATTTTAACAAGAACATAGCTGTTTAAGGGAACATATGTACCAATGGATATTCCACACCTAAATAATACAGTTAGTAGCAGACATAGTACTTTCAAAATCATCATTACTTGTCACTTTTTATATTAGAAGCCACCCAAGTATAGAATCTGAAAATTTGGTGTCTTCTTATGTTAAATACGTGGTTTTATTTTGAAACTCATTTTATCAGTGGACTCCTTCCTCGGATAGAATCCTATGTGGGATTCCAATCCCTGGTACATGAAATGCATGATGAAGCTGCTCTGCTGGGGGAGTGGAGGCACTACCCTTTCAACCCCTTCTGTGCGTCCTATGATTATGCTTGAGATATTTATCCATGTGAGAGTTTGTGCTCTACAAAATGCACTTGAAAACCTCAGGGTTAAAAAATTATTCAATGTCTGTTTCTTTAAAACATCTGATTTGGGAACTCTTTTATTTGTTCTACTTTTTGTGACTATAATTCACTAATCCTGATAATGACACACACACACACACACACACACACACACACACACACACACACCTCTCATTCCTAGGATCATGGCAGTGCATCTAAGCTAGCAAGAAGAATGTTCCTTTCTCTGCCTCTTGCTAAATATTGAAGAGACTGCCTTCTACAGAAGTGGAGTTTTGTTCAGTAAATAGTGAGGCCAGCTTTCTAGACCTTTCTCACTGCTCTCCCGATTCACACAGTTTATGGCCTGCACTGGGAGTAGTTCGGTCTACAAAGCCCCAGAGTGCCATGGCTGCACTGCCACTCTGCATTCGGAATTCTAGTTGCATTTCTTCTACATCAGCCTTGTGAGGTAAAGGTGGGCATGAAATATTTAGCACAGATTCAAAAATGAAGAATTTAGACCACATTTTGGGAGCCACCTTAACTACCCAGATTATCTACTCATGAAAATGTGGTTGGGATGAGGCAGGGTGTCAGGGCTCCTGGTTAGCCAGGCTGTGCTCCTTGAGGATAGTAACCCAGTCCTAGGATTGCACCCACCATTGGAGGGAGAGGAAAGAAGGTAGGTGGGTTAATGACAATACCATTATTGGATTTTGTTAAAGGACACAAAATTACAGCTAGATAGCAGGAACACCTTCTAATGTTCTATACCACTGCAGGATGACTATAGTTAACAATGATGTATTATATAGTTTCAAATAGCTAGAAGGAGGATATCACATGTTCCCAACATGAAGAAATGGTAAATGCTGAGATGACAGATAATTACTCTGATCTGATTACTATACATTATATTTATCAAAACATCACTATTGTACCCCATAAATATGTACAATTATGTGTCGTTAAAAATAAAATTTTAAACTATACAAAATACTTTAAAATGAATCTAGAATATACCAAGTAAAGACTGGATTAAGAGGGACAAATTTGATTTCAACAAGAGGTTCATAAATTGATTACACGCGTCTCCACCTGACAAACACCCAAGTTTTGTTTTTGAGGGGGTATAAGGAAAAGACCATAGTAGTAGTAACATAGTAAAATAGTAATCGGTTAATAGTAAAAAATTAATAAACATTTACATCTGCTTTACATTATATCTAATAATGAAGCTACTGGAATCTGTATCAAACAGAACGTATTACATGAAGATAACATAAAAATTGAATTTTTTTTTCAGAAAAATAACTAAAGAAAGATTTGTGCTGTTTCATAATCTTTTCCCTAACTTTTCTTCTAATATCATTATGTGTGCAGCACTCAGGTGTGAAGGTCAGAAGTGGAGTCATCGTTGTCCTTGCCTCTTTTCTCGTGGTAGGTTGTGGCAGTGCTTTAGTTGTCTACATTCCGTGGTCTTTCAGCAGCTAGTTCAGTGCAGGAGCGATGGGAGGAAGGAGGCATGGGATTGCCAATGCCACTAGTATTCCTATTCAATAGCATGACTGGCTTTCATTTCTTGGCAGCAATTAGAGATATAAGGCTGTTTCCTGGGAAATGCCCTGTTTGGTATAAGCAGTAGAACTTGTAGGTATGTCGGCTGTTATCCTGTATTCTTATAGATACTGACTCATTATGTGTTCTTAGGGTGTGAAAAAACAGAGAGCTAAATGAATTTGGTTTCTTGTGGATACAAAGGCAAAGCAAATGAAAGTGACACACATTGTGGTAAGAAGTAAATGTTTGACTATTCCATAGATAGAACCATTCACTACAAGGCAAAAAGGGAGATGCTTTTTTTTATTGCTTTTTACCATTGCACATGCTAGTGTCTTTTCTGGAAAAAAATGGGAAAAGGAAACTATATAAACCAAAATAGACTCATAAAACACAGAGAGGGTTGGGATGACACAATGTGCTTGCGTGTGTATGTGTGTGTAACTAAATATAAAAGTGTCTTTTCTGCTGCTTCTGCTATCTTATATTTTTGTAAAAATTCTAAATGCTATAAGGACAAAGGCTTCACAATAAAATTGATACTAACAACAATCTCAGCAATTTCTGCAACATGAACTCTGTATTAGTTCTTCCACAGCAAGCTGTGAGAGCTCTAGGAAGTTATTGTGAGTTGATGTCATAGAGACTGGGGGAAGAAAATCTATATTCTAAAGGAAACCTCATTGCAACTGTATTCTAAAAGTTTTGTTTGAGTCCAATATTCCCATGACAATTTCCCAGAAAAATATTATCTGAACCTTATCATACCTACCCAAATAAAAGATGTAGTCAATGTGTTTGATGAAATATACACAAGTTTTCCTAATGCGACTGGCAGGTCATTCATAAATATGAAGTAAATGGCATAATAAACAAGCAGAAAATTAAATTCATAAATTACAGGCAAAAACATTAAGCTATAGCATGACAGAATTCATGTATATGAATTCATTTAATACTAACTAAGTTTTGCTTACAAGTAACATTTAATCAGTAGAATTAGTGATGGAAAAACAAGCAGCTATTTCTTCTGTAGGAAAAAAATATATGTGTGCAGTGTATAAATCAGGGCTTAAATTGGACATGGAGTCTTGACTAAACTTTGGTCATGACGATGATAGAAGTATGCAAAAAAGGTATAGTATGGCTAACTTTGCATGTAAAGTTGACATAAATATTTCTTATTTTCATTTTGAAATTTTAATGGGTTTTATGGCATAGTGAAAATTTATTCTAATAAATTCATACATTTTGCACTATTTCTAATTTTATAATAAACTTACAACTTTTAATTTGTGTTGATTATAAATTCAACATTGTATTTCTAGGAGAAAAAAAGGAAAGAAACCATTATCATTATATCAGTTATTTACTGCATCAGTTAATCAGGCATTTCAAACTTTCTCAAATTTAGTGGCTTAAAACAAAAACCATTTATTTGCTCATGATTCTGCAATTTGGGCTCTGATCAGCTGGGTAACTCTGGCTGGACTCACCTGGCATCACTCCCAGGGTTGCAGTCATCAGATTTTGAGGGGAGATGGGCTGTCTAAGATGGCTCCACTAATAGATTTGAGGGCTCAGCTGGGATGGCTGGGATGGCCAGGGAGCCTGGGCCTTTCTCCCCACGTGGTTCTGGTGCTCCCAAAGTTCCAAAGGGCAAAATAGAAGCTATAAGGAAGGTCTTTTGAGGTCTCATCTCAAAAGTTGCACAGTGTTACTTCCTGCACATTCTATTAGTCAAAGCAAGATGCAAGATCAGCCCAGATTCAAGGAGAGTGGGATTAGAAAGAGACACCAGCCCTCGAGGGTAAAGCAGTGATGTCACATTGTAAATAAGCCTATAGATACATATAAAGATGGAAGAATTTATGGCCACATTTAATAATCTGTCACAATCAGCAAACTAAGAGGATATTACTTTGATGAACTGATAGTAATCTAATCATAAATATATAGGAAGAAAATCAGAAAATTTAATTTTTTTAAAAGGAAAGTTTTATTATGTGAAAATCCATTTTAGGTTTGATAAACGCTTTAAGGTATTGTGAGATTCTGGACAAAACATTCTGTGGCTTTATGAGTTCACACATTTATTGCATTTCTGTATAATATATATTATTTATTCATTTTAAATAAATATAGATAAGACTTGTCAACATGATCAACTCCAACACAATTCTTACTTGCCTTAATATTAATCTAACAGTGCTCCTGAAAAATTCTTACTCTAAGCTTGGGTCAATGAAATATGATATATAAAACTGGGCATTATTTAATTTTTTATTCAAGTCTGTCTTTTAAAAAATTAATGATTTATACTGTTGCGTCTATTTATACGAGATAGAAACTGTCATTTGGTTATATAAGATATTTTAGAAATGCTTTATCAATCATTATCAGAAGATTAATTTAAATTTTATTTCCTTTCAAAATCTCTGTATGATTAGAATAAAAATCTACACATGATTAGATGTATCCCAGTTTGGAAAGAGTAGGTCTTTAGATTTACTACATTTTTAAAACTTGTACGTGTTCCATTTTATTATGTTTTATTGAACAGACACAAGTATTCAACTGTTGCTTTCTGCAAATAAATTTGCTAGTTGTAGGGCAGAAGAAGCGAGACTGGAAGAGACACAAAGATGAATAAAAAGATCCTGACAGAAAGAGTTTACAACTACAGCAGAAAGATCTAAGCACACAAAAAATGCAACGATGTTAGGAAAATAGAAATCAAGAAATATATGGGTTTCAGAGTAGTCCTATTTATGTTTCCAGATTAACCACTTTTAAATCTACTGGTTGAGGAGAACAAAATGAGAGGGGAAACAGCAAGGAGAGAGCCTACACCCAGCAGTTCCATCCATATCGTCTGGGAACTCGGAACCCAGGCCGGCTGCAGGAGCCTATTCTCCACTCTTGCCCAGAAGTGAGGTGTTGATTAGTATTCAGTTGCACTCTGACAGCGCATCTTTTTACAAGGCATTTTCATAAACACCCATATTCTCAGTAAGTCCTACAAAACTTAGTGAGACAGGTAGAGCTCTTGCTTTACAGATTAAAAAAAAAAAAAGCTGGGGATTGAATCAGGGAAAATGACTTGCCCAGAGCTAAAAAAAAAAAAATAATAATAATAATAATAATTAAAATGAGAATGAATTAGGACAAAACTTAGACCTCATGCTCATCCCATGACTTCTTTCTTTCTACATGGAGTAAGTTTAAGTTAGAAGCATAATCAGTGGGAAAAAGCGTAATCTTGCAACAGCAGTGCCTCTGAGCTCTAATGCTGTGAAACTTGAGATTTAGATTCCCCAGTTATAATAGGTTCCCAGTGAGGTGATGTATGTAAAGACCAAAGGGTGAATTCTCCCTGGCATAGCTTCTCAAATACTTCCACCCCAACCTTCCATAGCTTTAGGATTTATACCTCACCATCAATGTTCCCTGTTTTGTAACAAGAGTCTTTTGATATTTCAAGAGCTAAACCACTTTAGGTGGTACCTGGGGTCCACCTTCTTGGCTCCCAAGTTTGAGATATTATCCTAATTTGAGATATTGGTACATTTCTCAAACTAATACCTGAGGTTCTTGAAAGTTCAAGGACATATTCTTGGGGATTAGATAATGCTCTATAATAATTATTTAACCATATTGAAACTGCTAATAAAAATAAAATGGAAATGGACATAAGATATAGATGATGTTTCCCTCCCATGAGAATTTCACAAGTTTGGGTGTGTGAAAGGATGTAAAACAAAATGTAAATTACATCATCATACAGCATGTGGTATTAGAGGCCTATACACCTGTATCCACAGTTCTAAATGCAATAAGTAGTTTTAAAATGCAGTAAGCATGTATTTAAGTAAGAGCGATTCCACATGCCTTAAGTAACTATAAATGCAAAGTGTGACCTGTATGGACATAAAATTATTTACAGCTTTTATCTATATATTTTACTGTGAACATGTATACATTCATATGTTTTGATGCATAGATATCAATGTGCTTGATTATTGGGTACTGCCCTTTCTAAAATCTGAAAGCCTTTGAAATCTGAAATAGATCTTGCCCCAGTGTTTTTAGAAGATATGTATAGATCCATATAGGTGTGATTACTACAAAATAATCTGCATCAGTGGCCAGTGCCCTGTTTGCTCTTTTAAGGACAGCTTTATGAAGACATTAGTGCCCTATTCTTACTGCTGGTGTTTTTTTTCCAGCTAGGTAACACCAATCATAATATTAAATACTGTTACTCATTTCCATTGTGTGGTTTTTGTTGTATTAAATTTGTAAATGCATTAGGATTATAAATCCATTAGGAACTGTGAACATTTGAAATTAATTCTGAATTTTGTCTTTGCACATATTTTACATACTTTTACAGTAAAATTATTATAGGTCAGCCCTGGAAGAATTTGGAGTTTTTTTCTTTGCTTGTTTAAAAATAGATGTATTGGTCGTATTTAAGAAACTTTCTTTACCATTATACTTAATAACTGAAACAAGGATAACAATGTGATAGTTTAGTGAATTTCAACTTGTTTAAGCTTTGTTATATTGACAAAATAACCCTGGAGAAAGTGTAGTTATATAGTAAAAGATGACTGTGATATCCTGCTGTGTATCAGGAAGAACAATTTTTACTACTTGTACATGCTCTGAAAGTATGTCTAAATTTTCCTCTTTATGGAAAGCATGATGAAAATCTCAGTCTCCTTACTATTGGAAATCTGTATCTTCTCTTTGCTACTAACCATCTGCTCCCCTACCTGAAGTATCTGTAGATTCTGATAAATAAAAATTTCCCTAAATATATCATAACCAATTACAGTTTACAGCTATTAGTCAAGCAGCCTTGTTTAAATAGTGGAGGTTTTCTAAAGCTTCAAAAATACAACCAGGGATACAATTTTGAAATTTAGCATTTACCACAGAAGTTGCCTCCATTGTTTATGCTAAAAGTAGATTTAAAATGTCTCACTCTCACTAAGCAACTAAAATATAACGTTTAAAATGCTACTCAGCATGGGAAGATTTATGAGCAAGCAATTATATCAAACTCTCATTTGTTTATGATTTTACTTTCTAGATACAGGTGTGCTCTAATATCCAAAGCAATGATCATAGAAAAATCAGGTTCAATCTCCTTATCTGGGTAGGAAAGTGAGGTTGGAGGGGTTTCCTATGTTGTGGAAGATCACACAGCTAATTAGTGTTGGAGTCAGTTCTCTTCCTCCCAGTCCAATTGTTTGAACAGTTTTGTTATCACTTGAAATGCTGTGTTGTAGATCTAAGGAGGATGTGACCTTATCTGCCCCAAAGTTTGCAAATCAATCGTCTCACAGTGCCAAGGCAAATAGGGCAAGCCCAGGGACAAACAGCATGACTCAGCCAGGCCCCCTTCAACACGGCTGGCTTCAAAGCTGAGTCATGAAAAATTAGATTGCAGAGTCAAAGCGCTGTATGTTCCTGGCCTTGTCCTACAACTAAAAGGGCAGGAAGTCTCAACCAAGTCATGAAATAGGAGAGTTTCTGTAAGGAAACTTTCTGCCAGTTCTAAAGTGGTTACTTTGTGTTTTATTGCTGCTACTCCTTACTAGTAAAGGGTTAAATGCTAGAATATCACTCCATATAAAAGAGTATGGGATAATGCCTCCTGGGTTTGTTTATATCGTAATGAAGGACTCCAGAAAACCCTCTTCAATCCTAAGAAAGAATGGCAGGTTGTGGTTAATGTTTTTGGGCAGCAAATCTCAGCTTAACATCACCCAAAATCAAACTAGGTGGACAGCTAAGTCCAAATGGAGTCTTACATCCTATTCCAGCAGGGATAATCTTGACCTTTTAGAATCACCTCTCTCTAAATCTCAAACTGCACGAGGAAGTATTGTTCAGCCATGCTTATCCAGCCCTGTCTAAATCGCCCTTCAGTTTATCCAGCCTATTTTGCTTTGCAAGCTGGCTTGTACTTGGAGATCTCCCCAGGTCTTCCTGCAGACACTGAGCTTATCATCTTCAAATGAGAAGTTTGAGGGGGAGTGCAACTCAGCAGTTTATCCTTTTACCATGAGTATCTCATCACTACTTTTTCTTTCTTTGGGTGGGTGGGTCCCTTTGTAGCAACAAGATTTCAGGCATCTTTCTGGATTATTGCAGTTTTCGTAACTGTAAATCAAACCAATTTTCAATAAACTAAGATATATGACATTGTCATTTTACTCCTGGCATTTGATATCACATTTTTCCCAATAAGTGCAAATATTACCCAATGAAATAGATATTAATTTTCAATCAGTCTAGTGACCTAACAGGATAACATTATATAAAAAAATTTGCATCTTGGGTAAGAAAAACTGCATTTAAATACACTTTTTTAAAAAAATCTTAAAAGAATTGCAGTTAAACAAGGTAATTTTCCATGATTAGAAAGGACAAGCAGGGGATATAACCTCCAATGCCTCTTCTTATAATAAGGTAATAAGCTCTCACCTCCAAAGGAATGTGCCCCAAATACCTTGGTAATGGATATAATAAAACAACGACTCTATTCTTGCTCAGCTGTTATAGTAGTGATTGTTATATTGTTCAGCCATTCATATACTTCATGCAGTTCTGAAAATAGCTATCCCTTGTTGTTTGATTTATTAAATTCTGTTCCATCACTTACGGATACAAATGTGCAATTATTAGCAAAGTAAGTTGTGCAATATGCGATGCTTGGACTGCAATTTTAAAAAAACAGTTTTCAACATTTGGGTCTATCTGCCTATTGGTTTCAGTCTATCACAAATAGAGAAAGCAACCACTATTATTTGAAATTAAAATGGAAATTCTGCTCAGAAATCAGGGAGATATCCAGGGATCTATCAAATTTCAGTTGCCCGAAGCCTGCCACCATTACCCACTATGGCCACTTCCATTCTTCAAAACTTGGGAAAATCGTGTTGCTGTATATCCTCTCTCTGAGTTTTAATTATGGGAAAGCAGTGCCAATAAATACTTCATTGACCATCCTTGTGTGCAGCTAATATATTTTTTAAATTCTACCACATTTCAAAATGTTTTGTTCATTTCACTCCTTTCTCTATATCCTCTTGACATCCTGGGAGCATTTCTATCTAGGAATTATGAAGTTTTCTCTCTATATGTTCCTCAGTTCCCACAGGGATGCTCCTTGAGTTTGTGTCCTCTGTTTCCTACCCCAAACCAAGCACTCTTCTCAACCTCCCTGACTCTGCTCTGCTAAAAGAGGTTCTCCAATGACATCTGTTGGATCTGTTCTCCTATCCAATCCTCTTTCTCTTAACCCAAATAATTCACTGCTCATCCAGGACACATGATATTCAGAGGGAACCTCCTTTCTACGACAACACATGGAGATCTTGTCATTTTAAAATGTTGGATTGAGTTGCATTAAACAAAATTGAAGTGAATTAAATTGACTTGAATGCCATGGAATGGACTAAGTATTACAAGATTGAGTGGAATAGGGTAATTTTGTGCTGTGTCCTTCCTCTTTGAAGCCTCCCCTGTTCATATTCTTATAGTGAGCCCAATGTTTACTTCTTGGGGTGATAATTTCTTCTATGTTTTGGCTTTTATTTATACACTTGTACTTACAAAATGAATCATAAAATATATCTTCCTGAAGGATATGTACTGGGTCTTATTCACTTCTTGTTACTTTGTAGGCCCTCAGAAAAATCTTCTTTTCTTTGGTCTGGGAACCAACTTACATCATTTCTAAGTGATGGACGTGTGCTGTGAACCATAAATAATGTAAACAAGTTAGCACTGCCAGAGGACAAGGGTTCAGTTAGAAAGACCTTCCTGACTGTGAGCTATGATGCCTTTAGCACAAGCTCAAAAAGGTCATAGAGTTGCATTCTCTGCATATTTTCCAGAGAATAGCCTGGAGTACATGTGACCTGATCTATAGTCAAGCCCATTTTGGATGAAGGTAGAGAACTACTATAGGAACTAGCAACAGCTATTCAGGAGGGTGTCACCATTATTTTTTTCAGTCCAAGAAAACAAGTTATACTTCTCCATTAAAGGTCATTTTAAAATAATGAGCAGAGTATTTCAGAAATGAGAAATCATTGCTTCTATGTAACTCTTTTTCCCCACAGTTCCAGTAGTCAGCCTTTCTGAAAAAAAAAAAAAAAAAAAAAAGTGTTTTCTATCTTTGATTACTCTATCTACTCTGCCTGTCTTGGCTAGGGTTCATCGTTTAACCAACTGCTTCTGTTGCCATTACAAGAAATGTAGACTTTCGGGAAGGCTTGTTACATTTCAGAAGTGCCCACCCTGTTCAATAAATGGTACTTTCATCTGTCCCCTTTTGCTGCAGGGGCAGTTTATCTGCCAATATCCCTGGAATTGCTCCCTGTTTCACTGCACCAAGGATAAGAGGCCCTACAGATTTTTTGTCCTGAAATCTGTATGTCAAACACTAGGGAGGTTAACGAGTCTCCAGCCTACTCACTGAAACTGAGGAAAACAGAAGTTTCATATTGACATAGCCGAGGATCAAGAAGGACGTTACCTCCTTGGAAAAATGATTACAGTGGCTCTTTCCATACACTTCCATCAGCCAAGATGTGCTGCATCTCCCTCTACAGGAACCAAAGTTGAATAAGCCTGCATTTTACTGATGCTCCTTTTCTATTTCCCAGGAGAGACTAAAAAGTGGCTCAGCCTACAAAGGAGCCAAGGGACCACTTTAGCATGACCCTGATTCTTGAGGAAAGATGAGCTTCATCTGCAGGTGCAGTGAAGTCTCCCTTCTGGCCCCATTCTCTGCTCAGTCGATATAAGTAAGAAATGCCTTGGCTTGCTGCTCAAATTATTTATATGACTCAAGGATCCACAGAGCCCTCATAAGCCTCGTAAATGAGCTCAGAAAAAAAAAAAAACTGACACATTTTTCTTCATGCTAAGCCTGAATTTCACTAACACATAGAATTATTTTATGATCCAATCAGTCCAAGTGTAGGTGTTTCAGTAGATAGGTAGACATAACATACAGTTGATTTCCTTGCCACAGATTAAAAAACTCATAAATATGAATGAAAACTAATTTTTGTTTTTAGTAGAACTGAAAATAATAATAATAATATTGGTAATAATGATTACAATTTGGTAGGATTTTCCTCATAAGATGTTCATTTTCCCAATGATAGCAAAGGATGCTTATCAAGGGAAATAGGTCCCACCTCTACACTCAGGAATTACTTTTCTCCTTTGCATTTGTAAATGGATATACCCACAACTTCAGTTTCTATGCCACGAATAAGCATGATCTCTCCAGGTGCCACCTTCCAGTTAGCCCAGGGCAAAACATGAAAGTGGACAAAGTACTCCGGTTTTCTGTTTTTCTTTTTCACTGTCATCTAAGCTTCAGCCCTGGCTTCCTAAGGTTCCAGTGTCATGCTCTACGCCCATCTGCCCTGCTTGAGCACTGAACTGACCTTCATAGAACAGTGAGCCCAAAGCTGGGGGTCAGAAGCCTTGGCCATGTCACTAGCTGGTTTGTCATGCGTTAGATGTGTCACCGTTTTCTCTCTATGGAGTGGAAATAATATCTACTTTATCAGGACATGATAAGGACTGACATTATATATGTGGAAACATGTTTGAAAGCTGTAAAGCACAAAATAAATATAAATATTTAAACACCCTGAAATAACTTATGCTAACTGCCTGGTTCAATAGATATGAATTTGCAAAAAAATTATTTTTAATAAATGTTACTTTCATTTCCCCCTCTCAGCTAGTGTTGAAGGACCCACTGTCTCTCTCATATTAGAAACAATTTCTGTGTAAAACGTCCCAAATCACTAAGGGCACATTTGACTTACGTATGCATTGTAGCCTCGGGGCTTGCCTCAATAGTCTTTGGAATCCAATACTAGTGGGAGAATCATGGATTTTGGAATTAGGCATACTTGGAATTACGTCTCAGCTCAGTCACTTAGAAATTCTATGACCTTGGGCAGGTAACTTAATCTCCTTAGGCTCTGTTTCTTCAACTGTAAAACGGAAATAACAATGCCTATGTGGAAGGAGCCTGACACTAGTAAATATAAATATATAAAATAGTTTTCATTCATTTAATTTGGAACTTGTGGAAAATTCTAGCAAACAATAGCCTTGTAAATAAAACTGTACTTAGTGTGGAGTAAGCAAGTTCACTCTATGGAGAAAGAAATAAATGAAGTGATTTTATGTTGGCATAGTCTTTTGAAGTTTGTGAAGTACTCTCCCTTGAATCTTCCTCATCTAGGTTGGTATGACTCTGTGAGGAAAGGAACATGTTGTATTCTCTCAGTTATGCAGAATTAACTGAAATTAGATTATGTGCCTTGGCTAAAGTTGCAGAAGAAAATCATAGGAATGGGGAAGCTAAGTCTGGTGCTAAGAGCCTCAAATTAAATAATTTTGATCCAAGATCTTCCATTATTTTCTCAATTAAAGGCCAGTTTCTGTAACGAGTTTCCAAATCTCTTCGGGTTCCTCAATAGATGATTTCCCTGATTTCTTCCCCTACCTATGAATAGATAGATACATAGATAGATAGATAGATAGATAGATGACAGATAGATAGATAGATGATAAATAGATAGATAGATAGATAGACAGACAGACAGATAGATCTATCTGTTAATGCTTTGATGTGGCCTTAAGTGAGGGAGAGTAAAAAGAGAAATTTCAGGGAAAGCTGGGTGTGTTGACTCATGCCTGTAATCCCAGCACTTTCGAAGGCCAATGCAGGAGGATTACTTGAGGCCAGAAGTTCAGGAACAGTCTGAACAACAGAGCAAGACCCAGTATCTACAAAAAGAAAATAATTTAAAATTATCTGGGCATGGTGGTGTGCACCTATAGTCCCAGCTACTCAGAAGGTTGAGGCAAGAGGATGGATCACTTGAGCCCAAGAGTTCAAGGCTGCAGTGAGCTATGATCACTCCACTGCACTCCAGCCCGGGCAACAGAGCAAGATCCTGTCTCCAATAAATAAATAAATAAGAAAAAGAAAAGAAATTGCAGGAAGAGTTTATAATAAAGTACCCTAGCTGAGCTTCTGTTCTTCATAGTTCTAACAGATCTAATTAAAAACTTACCTTTCCTTTCTTTCTGTCACCTCTTTTCTCTTCACTTCTTTCTTTTATTACAAGACTCTTGGTTATCATTAGAGTCTTTGCTAGCTTTAAAAGTGTATGTTTTACCACTTTTTTTCTTTGTACCCTCTTGTAAACAGGAAAACAAAAAACAAAAACCTAAAACACTAGAAATATTTTGTTGTTTGGACTCTTTTGAGGGGGAAAAGTGCAAGAAACATTGAGGAAAAATAAATTTAAATGAGAGAAAATGTTAGGATTAGGTAAAAAAGAAGGAGTGGCTAATTTCATTAGCTGTCTCAAGTTTTCTGCCTTAAAAGAAAACATTCCATTAAGGAATAGGTCCCATTCCAAGTATTTCTCTGACTTTTTAAATCGTGGCATAGTAGAATTGGGAGACGTTTCATCTCTTTCCTTCTCACGATCCCCAAAACTCTGATTTTACAGATGAGAAAATGAAAGCTAGAAAGGTGATACGACAGGAAAAGTTGCAAAGAAGTTAAGGGAGCTGCAATTATTCTTGTCTTTTGAATCAGGAATTTCTAATTCTTAGCCTCAAATAGTGTCAAAGAAAAAAGTTTAACAAACCAAATGTTAGTAAAATCACAGTTAGAAAATTTATGAGAGGATTTGAATTCTTCACATCAATTAAAAATAAATACGAGTTACTTGGTATGCAGCCACAATCTTGCTTTATGCAAAGATTAGATGTTGCTGTTAAAAAAAATGCACTTTTGCCAAACTCAGACCTCTTCAGTACCCATGGGTTCACTTCTAAATCAAACCCAAATTATGTGGTTCTCAAAGTTGTACGTGGAAAAAACCCATTTTCTTCAAGTGAGTCAGCTGTCTGAAAGATTATTCATAATGTTTCCAGGACTGAAATAATAAATTGTTTGGTTTAATTTTACAGCTACATGGCAAACTGCGAAATTAAATTGCAAAATGTCTCTGTGAGCTAATTTTAAATTTTTAAAACTAACCTACAACTGACATAAACATAATCCCCTTAGTTCCAAGTCAATATATAGTTTTTCTGGTTAATTCACAAATAGATGCTCTTGTTTTAAAAAGGCAATGCAGTTACATGCAGAAGAACTGAGCAGATAATAGTGGCCAGAACCTGAAATTTTATGTGTTGCCTGGGAAAGTCAGTCTCCAGGGTTATCAAGTGCAGCTGTTGGTGCTGGTAGAAATATAACATAGTAGGATATAACATTCAGGAAACATGGGGGTAAACAAGAGCCAGCTAGCCAGGACAGCATTTGAAATTGGGCAATCCAATAGAAGTTAAGGGGGTGACTCGACTGGCAGCAAAGCAGAATGTCAGGAATTGCAGGCAGGCAGGTGGGAAGGGAGCCCCAGGCAAATCTGTATACAAGTAAGAGTCCCAGACATTAGAAAGAGGCAGACTAAAGTCCGTGTGGAAGAATATTCTAAAGGAGCAAGTTCCAAGGCTGGGATTCAGACAAGAAAGCAAGAGTAGGGTAAATGCAGGAAGAGAAACATGACTGAGGAATAAGGCAGAAGGCCAATTATTCTACTTGATCTACAAGGTCAGGGTCAGACTAGCAGCAGATGTGATTTGATCCTGTGTCCCCAAATAGAAGGCTTTACACGCTCTAAACCCTCCCATGCATGGTCAAATTCCCAGTTCTAGATCCCGGCTCAGCCTGCCTGCCAAGTGACTTAGCTAGAGAAGAGGGGGTTGGGGCTGTGCAGAGGCAAGACCTGATAAGAATTCTGTAATTTTTCCACAATTACTGAAACATTGAAGGAGTAAAAGCCTCACATGCCCAACACTTCCACTAGCATTTTATACCATATGCCAAGGATAGCTCATGCAATATTTAGTATTCTCATCTACCTGAGCATTTAGCATTCCACCTGAAATACATGTGATCCTAAGAAGCAACAATAGTTAATGTTTTACTTTTGTTACACAACTTGATAATACTATATAGAGGAAAGAATGTGCAACTGAATCTCCAAAGGCAACCTTTGTGTCATGGGCCTGCTGGGACTGACTGTGGCTTCTCTGCCACCACCCAGCTTTGCTCTTGTCATGTGTAGTCTGGCACGATGAGCTCACAGGCTCCTTTCAGCTCCAGTTTTCTAAATTTTTATTCCAAACTCCAAGGGATGAACACTACTAAAGAACCCAAGGATTGTTCTTCTAGAAAGTGCCAGTGGCATTCATAACATTGAATACTTACATGAAAACCCGAAAACTCTTTTGGCTCTAAGCAGTTTCAGAAAGTAATTACAGTCTATTAAGTAAATAGCTTACATTTCAAGTGCACTTATGCAACTGTATTAAGAAACTGTAATAAAGAACTATTACAGTTCTACTGAGCCAACTAACAGGTATATAATTGAGTTTTTGTTCTTCTATATTTTTTTTTACAAAGAAGAGAAAATTAATACTTTAAAAAATACTAAAGTTTAAAAGAGACTATTAAAGCCCTAAAATAATGAGTTGAGACAGGCTTGTCTGTCAACTTGAAGAATGGCTAAAGAAAAGTCAGAATGTATAGCCCAAGCTCTCCCAAGCAGTCACATTTGCATTGTATTAAACATTTATGTTTATTAATCTTCAGTGTACAGTATGTACTTTGCAGTGTCCAGTGAAAAATATAAACATCCATGCCTTAGAGATGCTAAATACACCTATGTTGTATAAATTCGTTCAATGGATATTCAGTGAATTATGTGATTTTAGATAATTAAATACTAATATTTAACACAAATTTCAAACTCTAAAAAATTACCTACTTAAAAGATTTGATGATAATTTGGATAAATTAAGAATTATGATTCAAAATTTGTTTATTCTGTTCTTTTCATAACATATTCATGATTTTTATGGCAACCTGTCCTCACAGGCATTTTTTTCCTGGTAGCTATATGCCATAATGTCCTTGCATAGGTATTAAACTGTGATTCAAATATCTCTGCATTTTCCTTAAAAAGTTGAAAATTAGAAGCTCCCTGCCAGTTGAATGTATAATAATATTTTGTAAAGCAGTCAAGTATACCATATTGAACACAGCAACATATTGGATAAATTTTCCAAAGCAGTACCTAGAGTAATTATGTTATTCTTAATTTAGATGTATGCAACATAAACACACACACAAAAAAGGTGGCTGAAATACTTTTGCCTACCTGGAAAAAATAATAATGTTCTCTACAGGTATATTAAAATAATACATATCTTATGAATCTGTTAAATATGTAATTAATAAACTCTTTGTAAATTTCCAAGCAATGTAATTGCACAGCTTGCTATTTTCTAAGGTATTTCAGCTTAAATCTTTATGCCTGATCTTCATTTATTTTAATTATGCTATTAGTATTACTTTTATTACATCAAACTTTTCATTCATTTTTGTTTATCTTTCATCAGGAAATGTTTAATAGTTTCTCTTCTTCAGCCCTTGAGTGGTTAGACACTGTCATAGTAAAGAAGAATGAGCTACTATTCTTACCCTTGATGTTCTCACACCCAGTCATGACTTGATTTTGTAATTCCTCCATCTCTTATCATAATTTCCCTTTTGACTTTTCTACACATGATCCTATTTAAATTTTTAAGTTAATTTGCATAAAGTTTTTTCCCACACATTTCACAACATTTCTTGAGGAAATTCATTTCAGGGTATATTGAGATCAAGTATAAAATTATTAGGCCATATTTGTAATTTCATGACCATTTTTTACAGAATGCAAAGTCATAGCATCTTTTAAAATTATTTATGTCATACATTTATGTTATACATGCAATATCTGAGAAGAAATATAAAGTTACTATATAAAGCTTAAAAAGTTTGCATTCTTTTTACTAGACCTCTAGCTAGACTTCTTTCTTTTATATATTTCTTACATATCTTTTGTATTTCCACTTTGTTTCTACTCCAACAGCTCTAACTTCATCCTTTGGTTCATAAATACCATTGATTGCTGGTCATGCAATTCAACAATAAATGTTTAACAAAGAAAAAATGTGTATTAATATGTCACTCAACTTTACCTCATTTTAATATTTGCATATCTAATCAACTAGAAATAAAAATTATACAAATTACAGTCACATGTTGCTTAATTATGAGGATATTTTCTGAGCAATGTGTCATTAGGTGATTTCATCCAAATGCAAATATTACAGAGTATACTTACACAAATCTAGAAGGTACAGCCTACTATACACCTAAGCTATATGGTATAGCTCCTACATTACAAACCTGTACAGCATGTTATTCTACTGATATGGTTTGGCTTTGTGTCCGTACCCAAATCTCATCTTGAATTGTCATCCCATAATCGCTATGTGTCAAGGGAGGGACCTGGGGGTAGCTAATTGAATCATGGGGGTGGTTCCCCCCATGCTGTTCTCGTGATAGTGAGTGAGTCACACAGGATCTGATGGCTTTATGAGAGTCTGGCATTTTCCGTGCTTGCATTCATTCCCTTCTTCTGCTGCCATGGGAAGAAGGACATGTTTGCTCCCCTTTCCACCATGATTATAAGTTTCCTGAGGCCATGCTGAACTGTGCGTCAATTAAAACTTTTTTATTTACAAATTACCCAGGCTCGGGTATGTCTTTATTAGCAGTGTGAGAATGGACTAATACATCTTCTGCATACTGTATGTAATTGTGAAACAATGATAAGTATTTGTGTATCTAAACATAGAAAAGGTGTAGTAAAAATATGGTATTATAATCTTATGGGACCACCATCCTATATATAGTCTTTCATTGATGGAAACATTGTTATGTGGTGTATACTTACACAAATCTAGAAGGTACAGCCTACTATACACCTAAGCTATATGGTATAGCTCCTACATTACAAACCTGTACAGCATGTTACTCTACTGATATTTATTTTAAGGTCTTAAAATAAATGACTCATTGTTTCATACATATATTTGTATAATCCAAATTATTCTTGTTATTTGAAAATTATTTATTGAGCACTTACTGTGTGCCAGGCACTATTCTAGCCAGTGAATAAAACAGGGAAAAAACACTCTTATAAAGCCTGCAGTTTAGAAAAGAAAGATAATACAAATCAATATACAAAACTTTTAAGGTATATGCTTTTATATCATTTCCTGCCATAATCACTTGGATGCTCTAGTGAAGCCATACTTGCTTTTTTACTGTTGGGGGAAAAATACAAATTGAAAATGACTTGCCACCCATGAAGCACACTTCCTAGCAAGGGTAGAGACAATCAACATATATGATAGTGGTAACATCCAGTATTCTCACTTTTACTCAACTCCAGCCCCCAATTTCGTATGAGTGTTTACCTCGTTAGCCTCACCAAATGGCTTTTGGACTGTCATTTTCTGAAAGGAAGGCAGGAAGAAAAGAGAGTAAAAAAGAGGGATCTCCTTTGTTCTTAATGCTTTGTAAATTTCAATTTTTTATTAGAGGGTCATTTGGAAGATAGAGTATAAAGTGTTATGTTGGAATGTCATATCTATTAAAGTGATCATTTTATAATTATCATCTTCTTTCTGCTAAAGAATGACCATATTCATATTTATTCTAATATTGTCTTTGGAGAAAACTCAAAAATGATATCTTCTTACTTTTTCAGTTATCTTATTTTCTTGTGTGTGTTGAGTTTATGCCATATACAGGTATACTAACAGGCCTGCCTTTCTTCAGTGAAAAATTGCACTGTTGTCACATATTAATAGACTTTATCCTTTGAATACATGAATCCTTCCATCCCACCCAGCTGATCAAATCCTTCTATTTTTTTAAGACTAGGCTCAACTGACACTCACCCATCCAGGTGGAATGGTTTCACTTTTCCTTTGGATACTCCTGTGTTCAGTATATAATTTTCTCATAGCTGCTGATACAAAAATCTGATATTTAGTTATTTACAAATCTTGATCTCTACCTGACCATCACCTTTGCTAATCAGAATGGAAGCCCTACAATGGCAATTACTCTGTCTTGTCTTTGTAGCTTCAAGCAAAAACTACCTGGTCTTTACTAGGTACTTAATAAATGTGGTCCTTATTAGGTACTTAATAAGTGTTTTCTGATTAAATGAATAATGAAGCAATGAATAAATGTTGTCTACATGAGACGGTAAATTGACTATCTCTTATTTTTCCCTCTTGCACTTAATAATCATATTTTCAAGACAACTCATTTGATTTAAGCAGGTAGTTTGTGATTGCAGGATAGACCACATGGAACTGAGTCTGTGAGCTAAGTCTCATTCTAACGTTCTTATAAATAAATGAGATGTACATGGTTACAAAGCATTTATTGAACACCTGCGAGTCCCAAAATATTATGCTATCCCCAAATAATATTGGATTGAAAAGCGACCACGCTTTACACAAAAACAGATTTGATAAAAGATGTTAAGCCCAGTTAAGTGTCCTGGATATGAGGCTGGTAAACTCCATGAATTATGATGGAAAGGGGAAGCACAGAATAATAAACAACAGATGCTTTTTTTGAGGAGGAGGAAAGGGTTGGTGCTGGTAGATTCCCCAAAAGGCAGTGGCCTCTTAGGTGAATATCTTTTGAAATCTTTCAGTGCCCCACTATGAGCATTAACGTGGCAGGTCATGGTTCCCAGATAGATGAACGGAACTTGTGAGATATCTTAAAACATAAAATAATATGTCATATTTCTTAAGTATTTAGTATACAAAGTACCTTATAGCTATTATATTATTTATCTTCACAAAAAACTCCTTTGTCATCACTGTGTTTATGGATGAAAAAAACAAAGAGTCAGTAATTTGTCCAAGGTCACATACTTCAAAATAAAGTGAGCAAGCACACTTACACCAAGTTGTTAGTACATTCCTAGCCACTAACCTGCTCTCAAAATATATCAGGAAAATTTTTCAGAAACTATTTTATAAGTAGTTTATAAATCAATAAACCTTATAAATAAAGCTTCACATCCTTTGTAATAATCTTGGGAGACCAAGAGCTGACATCAGACTCACAATGTCCTTGTACGTATTTAATGACGGAAACAAGTCTTCATTTTATAGCATCAGGATAACTAAGCACCATTCAACAAGTGACTATTTAATGGGACAGGTTGAGATCTTTCATACAGAAAAATAATGCTTACTTTTTCTTTCCATCTTATTTTACCATTCAGTAAAAACTGTCATCCTTTGGTGCTTCTTATCTAGATATTTTTGTATGCCCCTAATTTTCCCAATATTTATGTGTAAAATATGTGTTCCAGTAAGAGTATATACTAAATAATTAGAATTTATTTAAATAGATTATGTTATCTAACTTACGTAAATGGAGATTTTCCTAGGACTAGTTAAATTTTTTTCTCAAGCAAAATACTGTATTTGCATTGTTGCTAAACAAGTGATGATCAGGAAATAAATATTTTATGTTAATCAAGTCTAAATGGTGTGTAAAAAATACCTATATGGGGAAAAAAAAGGCATACCGTGGCAACTGAAGAAGGTTGAAAATAATTACTCCTTCCTAGGGACAATATTCAGACTCAGTAGGAGGCATTTTGCCAGCCCAGCAGATGGACATATTGAAGCCCCTACTTATTGGTATGAAATATTAATAGTGAGGGCATGAGTCCAGCCTGAAAACATAAAAACAAATTACTTTGGAGGTTAAGGGGATATACCATTACTAATCCATCTCGAGCTGAATTAGCCTTTAAATATAAAAATGGCTCACATTTTTATATTTATGTCTATCTAGCCCAACATTAGAGTTATTTTTAACCAAGTGGGGTTTTGGAGAGACTATAAAAAAATTATGATTTTCCAAGTTCATGAAATGTGAAATAAGCAGTTTGATGCAGAAGATATAGTGACACGAATATGCTAAAAGTGAACAGAATGTGGATCTAGCCTTTTATGAACTTTAGAGGTAGAACCATGTAGTAATTTTACAGATGCAAAAATATTATGTTGTACTTCCTTAATCCTAAACCTATAATCCTTCTCATCCTTGATGTTACAAAGAATTAGTGGTCAAGGTTATGCATAAAATGTTCTGCAATATGGGAAAATAATAAGGGATAATAACCAGTATTGATGTCTCTAAATTTACCACAGAGAGTCTTCCCAAGGTTTTCCAAGAAAGAAAAGCAGAACAGATCAATTATGTAAGCAATTTTAGGGGTGAGTGAATTATCTTTCACCTCTCTGGACCCCAGTTTCCTCAGGGGGATGTGGCTTGCTTTACGTTGACAGAGGTAAGAAGATTCATTGAGAAGAATTCTGCAAATGTAACATTCCCTTTCAAGGTCTACGCTAACGCTTTTAACTGGGACTCAGCACCTGTGAAATCTCTGCCTGGTTTCTTAACCTTTGTGAAGTCATTTAAACTCTCTAGGTCATATCTATAAATCAGACAGAAGAAATACAGGTCTTAACCGTGCTATCCAGGGATTCTAGCAGGAGATTTTTTTAATAATAAATATTAATGGAGGGGTGGAAATAGAGATGGAAAAACAGGATCAAAGGAGCAACATATTCAGTGACTTAAAAAAATTATATGTGGTGAGAAGTGTTCTAAAGTAAACTGTATGTGGGGAGAAGCACACAGAAAAAATGAAATATATATATTTTAAGGTTTGAAAGAAAATAATTTTGAATTGTACCAGTTTATTGCTATTAAAGAATGAATGACCAATGAAGACATTATTGTAGATAACAACTTTTTAAGCCCCTGAGAAGAAGAGCTGTGAGTTTTATTGGGAAAATATATTTCTTAAATAATGCCACAATAAATCATTGCTGTACACACCAGGTGCAAGGAAATGCTAAGGAGGAAGAGAAAGAACTAGAAATTAATGTTCTTTGTAAGATGACAGATTGTCAGATTTAGATGCTGTCTATACCTAAAAGGAGACAATGCCATGAAGTCACTTCTTAATATCTAGTAGGATTTCATTTTAGAACTAATTGCATGCTTTCACCCAACAGCCAACATGCTGTGTTTTCTTAGTTTACACTTTGTAAATTTTGAGCTCAGTTTTCACTTCTGTTTTTAAAGATTAGTAGGTAAGTAGTCATATTTGACAATTCAAGGTCACAACACAAGAAACTGAATCTTTGCAAAGGCATTCTTTATCTGATAGGCTTTCACCCTTTCACTCTAGATTATTATAAGCTAGAAAAAGAATAATCATTTTGTATTCTAAGCCATGCAAGCAAAACCACCACTGAGAAGGATGTGTGTGCCTCTGTGTGTGTATGTGTATATAAATTCCTATAGTGTGTTAATCAAGAAATACAATATAAGGTAAAGTAATTAAAATGCAACTGCTTGCTTATCTTAAAACTGTTATCAGTTGCTGCTTACTAAATGGTACCATCTATGTGTCTAGTGCTTTTGTATAAGCCATTATATGATTTCATGCTGAAAACCCCCAACAAGGGAGTTAGAATTAATTGAGTAATCAGATGAAGAAAGCAGGTTTCCTCAGTTAGTAGATGGCAGAGCTCAAACTCAAGCCCTTGGCCATTGTCCTTGCCTGGGAGGTACTTATCACTGCACATTTAAACTCAGTGAATGTGCCACCTTTCACTTAGTGGCAGTTGCTTAAATTACAAGTGTCAAAAATAATTACCCTATGAAAAGTGACCCTGTGTTTCTTAGTCAGCTAAGAGACGGTTTGAAGAAAGACCAATATCCTACTCTCATCCTTGAACTTTGGCAAAAGTGATAGGTTCTCCACCAGAGCAAGCATTCTTCTCTCCTGTAACTGCCACTTTCACACTGGGCTATGTGACACAAGTGTGGGCACCCAGTAAAAAAGATGGATTCTAGGAGGAATGAGTTTATGCTGGATCATTTAAACCACACCTTTCTAAAGGTCCAGGAATAGCAAGATGGGCAAGACAAAGAAAGTAACAGACGTTGAAGAGCTGGTTTGCAAGATTCCATCGCTTTATTCCCTGGCAAGCTGCTTCTCTTTGGTGGAAGCCACCCTTCTGCTACCTCCTGTCAACACCCTCAGCTTCCTTAAAGCCCAGGTCCAAGTGAGCAGGACCCAGTGAGAGGCAAGTTCACCTCCCATGCTCAGTCATCTGAGCTAAGGACCAAGTACTTTTACCAGGGCGGTCAACAGCAAGAATATCTACTCTCTTATAGTTTGCTTTTGCTACAGCATCTTGGACTCACCCCAAAGCCACTGTGCAACTAGTTCAGAACAGGACACAGGATGCCCAACCTCCATATTAGAGATCTGCACAGTGTTCACAGTGGCATATACACAGACAGAAGGAGCCGTCAAGCCCACATCCTTACAACTGAAGCCTGTTTCAATTACCTAACTTTTTTTTTTTTCTTTGAGACGGAGTCTCGCTCTGTCACCCAGGCTGGAGTGCAGTGGCGCAATCTCGGCTCACTGCAAGCTCCGCCTCCCGGGTTCACGCCATTCTCCTGCCTCAGCCTCTCCGAGTAGCTGGAACTACGGGCGCCCGCCACCACGCCCGGCTAATTTTTTTGTATTTTTAGTAGAGACGGGGTTTCACCATGGTCTCGATCTCCTGACCTCATGATCCGCCCGCCTTGGCCTCCCAAAGTGCTGGGATTACAAGCGTGAGCCACCGTGCCCGGCTCAATTACCTAACTTTTAAATTATATATGAACACCATTTTAATAAAAATCATTCATATTATACATCAACCATCAATTTTTATTAAAAAGTGATGTGAAATTTGTATATTGCAAAACAAAGGGAAACTTTACATTTCTTTTAAATTATACTTTAAGTTCTGGGGTACATAGGCAGAACATGCAGGTTTGTTACATAGGTATACATGTACCATGGTGGTTTGCTGCACCCATCAACCCATCATCTACATTAGGTATTTCTCCTAATGCTATCCCTCCCCTAGCCCCCCACCCCCCAACAGGCCCTGGTATGCAATGATCCCCTCCGTGTGTCCATGTGTTTTCATTGATCGACACCCACTCATGAGTGAGAACATGTGGTGTTTGGTTTTCTGTTCTTGTGTTGGTTTGCTGACAGTGATGGTTTCCAGTATCATCCATGTCCCTGCAAAGGACACACACTCATCCTTTTTTATGGCTGCATAGTATCCCATGGTGTATATATGCCACATTTTCTTTATTCGGTCTATCATTGATGGGCATTTGGGTTGGTTCCAAGTCTTTGCTACTGTGAACAATGCTGCAATAAACATATGTGTGCATGTGTCTTTATAGTAGAACGCCATCTGAAAGTGGGCAAAGGATATGAACAGACACTTCTCAAAAGAAGACATTTATGCAGCCAACGAATATATGAAAAAAAGCTCATCATCACTGGTCATTAGAGAAATCCAAACAAAACCACAATAGATACCATCTCATGCCAGCTAGAATGGCGATCATTAAAAAGTCAGGAAACGAGATGGTGGAGAGCATGTGGAGAAATAGGAACGCTTTACACTGTTGGTGGGAGTGCAAATTAGTTCAACCACTGTGGAAGACAGTGTGGCAATTCCTTAAGGATCTAGAACTAGAAATACCATTTGACTCAGCAATCCCATTTCTGGGTATATACCCAAAGGATTATAAATTATTCTACTAGAAAGTTTACATTTTCACTTAAAAAACTGGTTTAAAGAAAATGAAATGTTGATTCCTTTCAGCAACAACAGCAACTACGACTGCTTCATAGCAAAAGCAACAGCCACAGCAAAATAGATAAAGAAAGAAAAGAGTTTAAAGGAAAAAAAGGAGCATATGCATCATTAATGTTCAATATAAATTAGATACATAATTATGATCTTGATAGAATATAAACAAAACTTTCAGATTTCAGAGAAATCAACTGAGCAAAACTTTTCATACTATACAATCCAACAGTCAGTAAAAACAACATTTCCAGATAGTAAAAAAAAAAAAAGGTTATTTCATTTCTGTATTTTCAATATGAAGCTGTCTAACTACTATAGTTCTGTATAAGAATAATTCCATTTTGACATCAGACACCCTTGCAGACACTAACATACTGGGAAAATGGCCTTCATACTTTGTTATTTCAAGAAGAGTGAATTATGGAATAAGCCATTGGCTAAAGAGTCACCTTTTAAAGAATTTGATTGCAACCCCATTAATTTTCTGTAACTCTGCAATACTTTTAAATCACAAGTATTTGTAGTAATAAAATTATATTTATTTTGAATATACAGTTCATGAAAGCACATCAGTTTATGAAAGCACATCAGTTTGATCTGGTGCTCCTTCAATTTCAGCATCTGAAGAATGATAGAGACATTAAAACTATAGGTTCTAAAAGTTATCTAATTCATTTTCATACTTGACTGGCATCACTTGTTCAAAGACATAAAACTTTTAACCTTGACTATTGCACATAGCCTTTTACACACAAGATAGACACAGAATTGGGCACGATACATTCTTTTCTGTCCCTCTGTTCCCTTTTTAACCCTGGATGCTAGCCACCCACCTACTTGCTCTGATGTCCAGCTGTCCCTAGCCTAGCTAACTGGGCTCTTCCCTGTCAGCCACGGCCTTTCCTGTCCTCTGAAATGTCCTTGAGTCTAGGATGGTGTGATACTTTTGCTCCTGTTCCGATGTTACAGTTAGAAGTTAGCCACTTGCCAGGAGGTAAGAAGAGCTTTTTAGCCCAGACATCTCTAAGTCCAGAGCCTTACATTCAGGAAAAAAATTTGAAATGGCAGAAAAACGCTACAGAAATATAACTTCCAGACACAGAGGAAAAACTTGTTTCCTCGGTTAATAAATTTTGTGGCAATACAATTTGACATTTACTTCACTGAATTCTGGGAACATGATGTTCTGGCTAGTTGCCACACAAGAATTATTCTTGCAGTTGGCATCCTCTCTACTTTTCGAAGTTTATCCCCAAAGAGAGACAACTTCATCACAGACAAACATATAGGTCAAGTTTATATGTCAGCAAATAAATATTTTGGAAAACTAATACGAATGCCCAATGTGGTTGTTAGTTTCTAAAAATGAGAACATGTTCTACCCTGTTTTGTTACCCAGTAAATTTTTGTGATACAGCTATACATTGTAAACTGTGCTCACATAATTCAGAACTCCATCTATTAAATATTTGTGACAAACATACTTCAGGCACACAGCCACCTCCTCTCTTTCCAGTGTTCACATAGACACAACTATAGCTCAGCCATATAGTTCATGCAGACCCATTTTTGTGGACAACCTTACCCCATCAATGTGAGATATCATTTCATTGGTCTCAGCTCTTTTCTTGTTACATTCTATATTCATATCTGCAGCTTTGGTTGTAAAGAGGTTACAATGAAGTGTGATAAGGGTAATGATCAAAAGAACCAATTAGGGGACTTGGAGATAATATAAAATGATCATGGGTGTCTTGGTTGCATGTTTTGAAGTCATAGAAATGGTAAACTAAGGAAGCTCTTGCTTTTAAGCTTTCTAAAATAAAACAGTTTTGCAAATAATAATATTGGTACTAGGATTAATAGTAGACCTTGAGATCATTTGAGGCAGTTTCTGGCATAATTTAACACCTTTATCACTAATCCTGCTGTTACTGATCGCAGCTGACTCTCACACTGTTTTTTCTCTGCATGATTTATTAGAATTCTTTGATAAGAGCTCTTTGAACCTGGTCTTGTAATTAAGAGTTCTTTAGAAATTATCTATTATTCTGGAGTATAGTTTCACAAACTTTCTGGCCTCAGATTCTACATCTGTTAATTGAAGAATCTGAATTTGATGAATTCTGCCTAAAAACACTGTAGCAATTTTTATCATATACATTGAAAAATAAAAACTAGATCTAACTGACTCCATACTCTTTCAACTGCACCATATTGTCTTTTTTTTTTTTTTTTTTTCTTCAGGCAGAGTCTCACTCTGTCGCCCAGGCTGGAGTGCAGTGGTGCGATCTCAGCTCACTGCAAGCTCCGCCTCCCGGGTTCAGGCCATTCTCCTGCCTCAGCCTCCCTAGTAGCTGGGACTACAGGCACCCACCACCATGCCCGGCTAATTTTTTGTATTTTTAGTAGAGACGGGGTTTCACTGTGGATGGTCTCGATCTCCTGACCTCGTGATCCGCCCACCTTGGCCTCCCAAAGTGCTGGGATTACAGGCATGACCATATTGTCTTTTTAATGTAATAATAATAGTAATAATGCCAAAGAAGGAGTATGAAATAACTTCTGTCAAACACCCTCTTTGATTATATTGTACTGTCTCATTTAATATTCCCAACAATTAAACAAGGTGAGCACCATTATTGCCATCACCATGTTACTTCTTTTCCGGGTTAAAAGGTCATATAACTTACCCCAAATCACATATCTAGCTTCCATTCCTATATACTGTAGGTTCTCATTTTTTCTTCATTTCTTCTTAAAACAGTTTTGGCAAAAACAACAACAACAACAAAAAAAAAACCCATAGAGATAACGCAAAACAAAGAGGCTGGCCGGGCGTGGTGGCTCACGCCTGTAATCCCAGCACTTTGGGAGGCGGAGGCGGGTGGATCACGAGGTCAGGATGTCGGACCATCCTGGCTAAGATGGTGAAACCCCATCTCTACCAAAAATACAAAAAACTAGCCAGGCATGGTGGCAGGCGCCTGTAGTCCCAGCTACTTGGGAGGCTGAGGCAGGAGAATGGCGTGAACCCAGGAGGCAGAGCTTGAAATAAGCCGAGATCGTGCCACTGCACTCCAGCCTGGGCAACAGAGCAAGACTCCATCTCAAAAAAGAAAAGAAAAGAAAGAGCCTTGAGGACAGAAAACCCACTTTACTATCTATGTGACTCTAAGGATGTCACATAACTGACTTATTCCTTAGTTTTCTGACCTATAAGATGTTTTATGTAAGCTCAAAGCAGGTAATATATGGGAAAGGGCTTTAGAAATTGCAGGGTACACAGATGTATTACATTACCACACTTATATAGAAAGGATTATCTTCCCTCTTTTGTTTATTAACTTTGAAAATTAACAGAAATTATCAGCAAACTTGTCTTATAATTACACTAGCAATTTCTCTCTGTGGATTCACTCTTTTACTGCTTACCTTTATCTTTATTCTGCATACCTCTATTCTTTAATCAGCAACTATCAAATAAAAGAGTAACCGAGACAGAAAAATACTTTCAGAAGTGTAAAGTAGCATATTCCACATTGTTTATAATAATCACTATTACTTGGGGAGATATCACCTGTGGCGACCAGGTCATCTCTTCCCAAGTGATAGTGATTATTATATTCATAATATTCATAAATTTAGCCTTTCCCTGTTAATGATATCATATATTGTTTTCATCAAATATGTTTTGCAAAGACTAGGGGAAAGTTGCTTTTTAATCAACTGCAGCCAGTTGCATTTTCCAAAGACAGCTGCAACAATATCTCCCACCATCTCCCATCTCTTGCCACTGCTCCATCAAGAAGGGAAATCTTTCTCTGTGCCCTTGAATATGAGTAGACCCTGTGGACTCATTGACCAATAGAATATGGAAGAAGTGACGCTGTGCTGGTTGTAGGCTTCAACCTTAATTGGCCCAATAGCTATGCTTCCTGCCTCTTGGAAAGTTTGCAATTGAACCCCCATTTTTGGATGCTTCTTCTAGAAACTTAGGCATCAGTCTCTGAAAAGCTCAAGCCACTTGGAGAATGCACAAGTAAACAGTCCAGTTCATATTGCTGGCTGATACCCCAATCGTCAGCCAGCTATGGCAGCCAGCCATATGAGTGCACTGTCTTGAATGTCCGAAGTCAGCCTTCAGATGACAGCAGCCACAACCAAAATCTAATTGCAAAAACATGGAGGAATCTAAGCTGGAACCACCCAACTCAGAACTTACTTATGGAGCCATGTGAGATAATCACAAATTGTTGCTTTGAGCCACTAAGTGTTGAGGTGGTTTGTTACACAGCAACAGACAACCAGAACACCACCTGATCTGCTGCAAGACTTTTCCAAATGTAATTGTCGTTCATTCCTTCCTGTGAATCCATTAATAAAATTTGACTGAGACCAGCATGATTTTTAAACTAAATCCTTTAGTAGTTTTCTCATAGTAATGCTGTGTGTTTTTAAAATTCTATAAAGTAGTTTTAAAATGTAGATATATTTCCCTGTGTTTTTGCAATTTACTGTGGAAGTCCGTTCTTCAGAAAAGATGAAATCTGTATGTGAAGACAAAAAAAGATTGTTTTACTCACCTATTTGTGTGAGGATTTTGAGGTTAAATTTGAATTTATGGTAAAAAGGAATGGATTTTAAAGACTCAGTAAGATGGATTTTCAAATGTCCATTCTCCTACATTTTAAATAATCATGTCAGATACATTGCAGCCAGTTGTCTGTGACTGGTTTCCTCTTTTTGGGAATCCTTTTGTCCCCAAATGAAGTAAGCATTTCCTCTTTTTCGTAATTATAAAAGTAATACATACTAGGTATTAAAAATCCTAGCATAAACTATGATCAAAGTAGAGGTAAGAGTCGTCTGAATAGTCGCATCTCAGCTAATGTTCAATAACCAGGTGTCACTGGCAAGTTATTTCATCTCTCTGTAATTTGGTTTCATGTATAATACCTATACAATGAAGATAATAATAATAGTTTATAAGATTGCTGTGGAATTACATAAAATAGTAAATACAAAGCACTTAGAACACAGCCTGGAATATAAGGTATTCAACAAACATTAGTTTTAATTAATAACAGTTTGATGTGTGTGTTTCCTTCCAGATTCTATTCTAAGCATGCATAATTATATATATATATGTGTGTGTCATATATATTTAACAAAAAATATAATTATAAATGCTCAGTTTTCAAGTCAATTTTTGAACTATTCACTATATAATGTGGACATGGTTTTATAACGATATATAGAAATATGTGTCATTAGTTTTTGTAATCACATCATATTCTAATTTATTAATAATATAATATTTGTGAAGAATACGCAGGGTTCTATTTTATTTTTTAAACACTTTGAGCTAGTATAAAACACTGAAATTAACATCTTTATCTACAAAATAAGCAGAAAAACAGGAAAAATGATCCTGTTAAAATATAAGAAGACTTTTACTCAAGTAGATCAGAATATTTTGCTTATCATTATATGGCAAGTATTTTACTGATTCTAAATCTTTATAGACACTAAGAGGCTGCTAATCTAAATACAAATAACAAATACTGATGAAACTAATAAAAAAGACCATAAGAACTAGAAAAACCTAAAATCTAAGGATCCCATGTTATCAGCTCTCTTAAGCAACTTAGTTCAAAAAAACTCTTGAGTGTCTATATTAATACTTAACTCAGCTTGTCACAAACAGAACTTTTATTTTTATGAAAGGTAAAATTCTAATTAAAAAGTAAATACTAAATTCCAAATACGCACACGTATCTGAAGACAGATTTTGCATAAAGGATGTCAAATCATAGGTTCTAAGAAACTGACTGAAACTGAGGTATATTGGCACATGAAAAGTGAGATGACCTAAAGGATGAAATAAAATGTGAAAGAGAGCAGAAACTTATTTAATCAGTGTAAGTCTGGTAAATTTTGCACAACTAGACAAACTTGCCTGTCTTGTCTCTTATCTTCAATCCCTTTAGACAGAATCTTTGAACACTAATAGTGGTAGAGAGGTTTGTCTTGATGGGGGAGAGGAAGGACGGATTTACTTCCCAGAGTTTCCTTAGCCCCTGGTCTTAATTTGCCCTCCAAATAAAATATATCATCCTTGCAAAAATATCAGGCTTTCTATGAAAAGACAAATCTGAAGTGTGCTAGCCACCACCTTTCAGCCAGCTGGACATATCTGTGCTCATCCATTTGGCAATTCTGGAGCCTCCACAATTGCTAGATGTTTTGGACATTTTTGCACAATATATCTTTTTACATGAAGTCGTTTATACATATAAATGTGTTAACAGAAGCTTTTGTCAGTGTCATCATATAAGGTCTTCTTTTTCTGGAAGTGTTACAAAGACACATAAATGAAAGCTATTCCATGTGGTAGGCTGAATAGTGGTCCTGGAAAAAGGTTCATGCCCTAAACCTCAGAACCTGTGAATACGTTACCTAACATAGCAAAATGGACTCTGAAGATCCAGTTAAGTTAAGGATCCTGAGATGGGGAGATTGTACTGATTTATACATATGGGCCCAGTGTAATCATAGGGTCATTATGAAAGGGAGGTAGGAGGGCACAGTCAATGAAGGATATGTGACCCAGAAGAAGGAGGAAGGAAGGAGATGTGATGACAGAAGCTGGGCTCATAGTCAGAGAGACAGATTTAAAGATGCTACATTGCTTGCTTGAAGGTGGAGGAAGGGACCATGAACCAAGAACTGCAGGTGGCCTCTAGAAGCTAGAAAAGGCAAGGAAATGAATTCACTCTTAGGGCCTCCAGAAGGAATGTGGCCCTGCCAATCCAGTTGGTTTTCTAACCTTCAAGCTTTAAACACGCCAGGCTTTAAACTAGTTAATAATAATAATAATAATAATAATAATAATAAAGGACAACATTTTTTGGAGCAAATTTTCACCTTTATTACTTAAAAAAAAAAAAAGGCTATGATGGAGTTTGTGGTTTATATTTTCCAGAATGATACAGCTTTATCTATTCTATTTGCAGAGTAGAAAAGGTGTTCTCTTTGGTCAGGCTTATTCTTAAGAAGTAAAAAGAGGAGATGAGTCAAACATGCCCAATATGTTGTCTTGATTTTACCAACCGAGTAATTCACACTTTCTCACCAGAGGCATGGGCAGGTGATATTTGTGAGATGATGAATGGGTCTCAACTAGCAGTTATGATTCATTAAAGAGCCACAGGGGTCATTTTCATTGTTCCCTGTAAACATTAGCTTAACATGCTACTGTTGCATGAGCAACTAAATTGATCAAGGCATGGGAGGAAATGTCAGAAAAGTGAAAGAAGAAACATTTCTCAAATAACTAGATTCTAAGATTGTTACCAACGGACCTTCTATTTAGTCATTTTATTGTTTATAACTCAATATTCAATTCTTTAAATAAAGGACTTATTTATAAAATGTACTACCTAAGAATGTTTGACCTATTGATCATTTTAGTTGCTCATGTGGGAACCTTGTCTATCATTTATGCATTTCCTGATGTCTGGTTAAGAAGGGTAACCATTCACATTATCTTTTGAGACAATTAACCATATTTTCCACCAACCTTTTGTTTCTAGTTAGTTTCCAACACCCTTCCTGACAATGCTCAGGCATTTTTTCTTTTCTTTTCTTTTCTTTTTCTTTTTTCTTTTTTTTGTTTTGAGACAGAGTCTTGCTCTGTTGCCCAGGCTGGATTGCAGTGGCGCAATCTTGGCTCACTGCAAGCTCCACCTCCCGGGTTCACACCATTCTCCTGCCTCAGCCTCCTGAGTAGCTGGGACTACAGGCACCCACCACCACGCCCGGCTAATTTTTTGTATTTTTAGTAGAGACGGGGTTTCACCGTGTTAGCCAGGATAGTCTTGATCTCCCGACCTTGTGATCCGCCCGCCTCAGCCTTCCAAAGTGCTGGGATGACATTTATTTTTTGTCTTCTGAACAGTAGCATGTTATGCTAATGTCTACAAGGAATGATGAAAGTGCCCCCTGTGGCTCTTTAGTGAATCATAACTGCTGGTTAAGACCTGTGCATCATCTCACAAATATCAGCTGTATTACTTCCTTAAATGTCTTGCTTAGTGCCCCCACTGAAACATCTACCAGTTCATACAGTCAACATAACTCAATTTCCACACACTGTACTTCCCACAGATCAAACTTTCACTATGTGCACAAACTTCCTATCATTTTACCATTCAATTGCCTGGACTTTTGTAAAATGTCAGATAAAAATTCCAGAAGTCGCTTTTGCTGTGTGTTACTCTCCTATTGCTGAATGATAAAATACCACAAATTAGCAGCTTTAAACAACGCTGTTTATCAGTCCATAGTTCTGTAGGTCAGAAGTCGGGCTGGGTGTGACTGGGTTTTCCTCCCAGGGTGTTACAAGGCTGAAATCAAGTTGTGACTGTAGCAGCGGTTCTCATCTGGACTCGGGTCCTCTTCCAAACACACTGGTTAATGGCAGAATCCATTTTCCATGGTCATAAGACTGTGTCCCCACTTTCCTCCTGGCTGTTTATCCATCACTGCTTTCAGCTCCCAGGGGCTTCCCTTCTCATCAGCTGTTCAAAGTGGGTATTTGCTTTCTTCCAGGCCAGCAGGAACACCTTTGATTTCCTCTTCTGTGACCAGCAAGAGAAAAATCTCTGCTTTTAAAAGTCTCCTGTGATTCTAGTAAGCACACCTGGATAATCTCCCTTTCTTAAAGTAAACTGTGCCATATAACATAAACTAATTGTGGGAGTCTAAGTCTTTCATTTCCACAGCCACTGGAATTATTCAGAATCTGTATGACAGAGGAATGAAATCTGGGGACCACCTTAGAATTTTGCCTGACAAATACTGTTAGTGATTGCTAGCCAGAGAAATGCCCGATTTTCCTGTCTTTTTTTTGCTCTTATTTTTCATTTGGCTCCTTATCTTTGTAAAACTCTATCCAATTGAACTGTCATTCAATGTTTAAAGCCTTCTAAAAACTCTGATAAATATCTGTTAAAATTTTTCAAAAAGTCTAAAAAACTGGTAAAATAAACAGAGTACTGAGAACCAGATATATTTGGGCAAGTGTCAGAATTTCACTTACTAGCTATTAGAGCAGAGCCAGTAAGCAAGGTAGTTATGGAGACTTCTTAGTCCGTTTCCACTGTAAAATTGGGACAGTGATTGCTCCCCTCTAGAACGTCGTCATTGTTTAATGAGTGTATTAACATTCTTACCACAATGGTAGGGCCAGAGTGGTCAACTAACAATTTCTGTCCTTTGTATTATTTCTGTTGTCTTTCCATTTTGGTTCTGCTTGGTTTGTATTTAAATGCAAAAAATCTCCAATAGAGGAGTCAGAACAGATTTTGCCTTACAGAAAAATGTTACCTTTCCACCAATACATTATTCTCAATGGGCTTTAGAATCCTCACAATTTGTCACCAATACCAGGAGCTTGCCTGGAATTGAAGTGCTATTATAATCTTTTCTCTCTTAAATGCTTATTATGGGAATCACATGGACCCACATAGGGATGATTAAAATAATAAGTTACATACTTGGGGCACCCACACTATACCTTGAGTACTTTAAGTATTGATTATGGGAGGTGATTTATTTGTAATGTTTTTGTCCAATACATGCAATACATTCTGCTTATATAGCTTGGTTCTAAAACTCTCCCATATCTAGTAGAATAATTTTTAGCAGAATTTCCTCTTTTTCCCTTAGTATATTCTCAGTGATGTGATCATATTTGTTCCCTAGTTCACCTTCTCTGTTTTCTTTTAATCTTCGAGTAATTTCTAATTTTAATGAATGACTTAGAAATTCAAGTGCCCCTCAAATTATTCTTGGCTTTGTTTTTACTTTACAACTGAACTTCAACTCTTGCTAGGTTTTCCAATTCTCTTTCACAATTTCTTCATTTTGAAAAAAAGAAAAAGCCCTAAATTACTGCTTGTTTTTTTCATTCATGAATATAGTTTTGTCACTTACTTGTGCAAGATTTGTGGGCAAGGTATTTTCTTGTAAACACATTGTGGTGCTTTTAAATGACTTTGAGGGTTCCCCTGGAATGCTGAGTAATGTTTTTAAAAAGGTTTTAAGCCCATTCTGTCAGTTTTTGCTGTTTCTTTGTTTTACTTTCTGTCATTAAGAACTCGCCTTCTGATGAATACCTTTTAGTTCCCCTCACTTTCACTAAAATGTTGAATTTGATCTTGGCAAATTACCCTTAATTTGTCATTCTTTTGACCACCACACAGAACTAAATCTATTATATTTTATCCTCCTTGAAGTTCTAAGGGAATTTAATCTTGGAAAGTCATTTATCTTCTCCAAATATCTGACATCAACATTTTTGTCCTGATTAAAATTTCTGCCAATCTATATAGAGACAAATGTAGTGCCTTATTATTATTATTATCATCATCATCATCTAGCCTAGTTTTGTTATTTGTGCTTTTTCTACCATATTCAGCTAATTCTCATTATCATAGTATCTTGCCACATTTTTATTATTTAAATACGGAATGCCTGCTTACCAAAATTCCATTTACTTTCTTTGTCTGGCAAATAATTTTATCCTGTATGACTCAGGATTCAAACATTTTGAAACACTCAAATTTGGTAATTTGAGGAGAGGTAATGACAGAACTATTCACAAGAACTCAGATAGTGTTTCAGAGAAACACTTAAATGCATGGTGCAGTAGCCCAGGGCTACTAACAGTATAGAGCCACCAGGGGCAAGCAGCAGAAATGAATGACTATGCTGGAACCTTGAGACAGCTATATGCTGAGGGTTGACAGTATCTACAAACTTCAGTGAAAGATGAAACCAACCACAGCAACCCCATAAGATTTGTATCTGGGGAATAAATACTCCAGCATGGCTCTCCTTCCTCTCCAGTTTTTTGGTGGAAATCCCCACTGCTTGAAACCCAACAAGAAGCTAGGAAAATAAGGAAATCCGTGCAGCACCTTCTCTCTATTCTGAGCAGGAAGAGGATAGACAGTGAACATAGAAGGACAAGCTGAGGAAATGCAACAGAAATATGTTACCATTTATACCACCATCTCAATTCTTTCCTAGAGAAGTTGTGGCTTAGGAGTCGCATATCCCAAATATTTGTGCTTGTTCAATTATTTTCCCTTAAGTTAGACTCCAAAATAGATACCATTCAATGTCTCTGTATTTTGCCAACCATTCCACGCCACTATGGCCTCTGAAATTAGTTTGAAAATATCTATGCATTCTCCATGAAGATGCAACTTGATTTCACCTCTCTGGGAAGCCTTCCATGTACTCCATGCAGAGACTCTGAATATTTGTTGTTTCTTAGGTGCAGTTCTGAGAAGCAGCAGCATCTAAAATATTATCAATGAAACAAATTCAGTCTCTTCCTGTCAGCTGAAATTTGGGTACATAGCCTTCTTACTATGTTTTCCTAGCGATGTTACAAGATGACAAAATATTAGATCAGGCCTTATTCTTATAAGCATTGATGCTATAATATTATCTGTTTTATTAATCTCTAGCAATTTACAACAACAGTAAAGAAAATGAATCTAGGAAATTAATTCTTATTACGTTTTAATCTCTTTCTTTTCAAATATAACACGATAGGTCAGCTTTGCTAATGATTTTATATTGTCTGTTATAATCTTACCAGTGTGTTCATTCTATTTTTTTCAGTTCTTCTATACTATTTGAGGGATTATAAAAAGTCTCCACTGACATCAAAAAGTCTCTCCCAGTGGCTTACCATAGTGCCTGAAATTTCCATCTTCAGAGAAACTTTTCTGATATAGGACTTTATCTCAGAAAGTGTTTATTAAGTGGACTTAGCTTACCTGAGAGAGGTAACGTGTTGACACATTCAATGATCAGCTTCAAAGTCATCAGGCAGAAAGAAGGAACCATTGGTGTTTTGATGAAAGTTCCTGTTTAGAGAAGCTAACGGCTTAACCTTCAGCTGATGGAATTAACCCCAGCTTTTATATCCAGCATATTTCTAGTTATGGGTAAAGCCAGAAGAGCATAGAGATTGCCTGTAAAAAATTCTAAAGCTGGAGCTGAGATTTGGTCTGTTATCTGAAAATTAAGCCTCATGCATCTCTGAAGTCAGGAAGTGCTTAAGAAAGACCCTTGGATAAATGTATGGATTGGTAAATTTTCATAAGGGATAAGACTCAGTAAAAGTTCAGAACTAGAGGCAACGTCTAGGGAGGTAACTGTAGCTACAGGATAATAGGACCAGAAATAAGGAGAATAGGGTAGGCAGTCAGATGTTCATAAGGGAAATGGTTATACCACAGGCACATTTTCCCCACTCCCCAGTTAATCAATATTGGGCCCTATCTTTCAGTACATAATTTATTGGCTACAGAACTCAAACTTATTCTTTGATATTTTCTTTATGATAATGATAACTCATAATTTTTCAATATACAAGGCAATGTTTTAAGCTTTTTATGGATACTGCTTATTTAATCATCACAGTAACTCCTTAAAGTGGGAAACACTATCATATCCATTTTACACATAGGAAAATTAAGGTGTCAGAGCAGTTAAGTAACTTATTCCAAAATGAAACAATAGGAAGTAGCAGACCCAGGAATTAACTCCTGGCAATTAAAGCAGGCTTTAAGCTTAACCTCTACATTACACAGCCTCTCATGGACACAGGGAACAAACAACCTATCACTCAGATAAATGTGTGCTGCTGGGTGAACAAAATCACATCATCCTAATCCTTCATCCTTCTCTGTGGTCTCAGTGTAGAAATGGACAATAGCAGTCAATACCCTGTTACTTTGAAAAGGTACTAAGCAAGGTCCTGAAGCCTAATATGAGTAAGACAAGAAAGCAACAGTAAATGTAGCCTAGGGAAATTTGAAATGAAACATCTCTCCCTCCTGCAACCACCTTTGGAAGAACACATCTGGGGCAAGAGGAGCCACTGCAAAGCAATCCCTGCCATCAGGTATCTGCTGCAGGTTCCTGCCTCTGGCAGCCCTAGGGAGCAGGGAACATCTGTAGCAGCTACATGCTGCAAGGCCTTGTGTCCAAGCCTGGGAGAAGGGTGTTCCCCACTAAAGCTGGACAATGCTAAACATTACACTGCCAACTGGAAGAAAAAGCCCTATTCTCACTAATTTTCCAGGGTATCGTTTCTACCCATTTATTCTTCTGTAAAAATAGTATAGGCATAAAAAAGTAAAAATAAAAATCCCAAGTTAAAATAGTCCAACAGAATATGAACTTCTGTGAGAAGAGGAGAGGGCTAAAATACCTAGGGAAAAAAATACCTTTACTTTCACCTTTTTCTGCTTCTATATCATTGCTCTTGTGCCTGAATTCCTAAAGAGCCTAATCTTTATCCCACTAAGTTCTCTGTATCTATTGCAGGGGACTCTTACAAGAGGTCTGAGCCACCTTCAATAATTTGTTTGTTGTTTTAAAACACGCCTTTTCCTGTGTTGGCTGCAGTAGAGAATCCTGAAGATATGTGAAGAAGTTGAACCCTGGGACAATATAGACCTTTGTGTGACTTAGGTCACTCACATCACCTATTAATAGGTATAAATGAAGGCCTCCCTCTGTTATACAAAGACCATCTAGGTCAGAATCCTGACTCTCCTACAGACTAGCCAAGTGACTTGGGGGAAGTTACTTATTCTTTTCATGTCTTAAGTTCCACTTCTATAAAATGGGGATATTCAGTGGATGTACTTCCTTAGGGTTCTTTTGAGGATTACATAAGACAAAGAATGTAAAGAACACAGCATAATAACTGGCATAGGGCAATTGTTTAATAAAAGTTAGCTATTATCAAAATCAGATGTACTGGGTATGGGAGCAATAAAATTAGTTGTCTTGAAAAAGGGCCACACACCACTCACGTTGCCCTGGAGTCACTGTGTGTCCACATTGCTCATGCTCTCCTTCAGCCTGAGATGCCTCTCCTCCTAATTTCTACTATCACAATCATGTCAGACCCAGCTTTAAACTATGATTCTGATATGGCTAGGCTTTGAATTGTAATCCCCGGAGAGAGACCTGGTGGGAAGAGATTGGATTATGTGGGTGCTTTGCCCCATGCTCCCCATTCTAGTCTCATGAGAATAAGTGAATTCTCACAAGATCTGATGGTTTTATAAATGGCAGTTTTCCTCCGCTGACACACGTGCTCTCTCACCTGCTTCCCCTTCCACCAAGATTGTAAGTTTCCTGAGGCCTCCCCAGCCATGCAGAACTGTGAGTCAATGAAACCTCCTTTGTTTATAAATTACCCAGTCTCAGATAGTATCTTTATAGCAGGGTGAGAATGGACTAACACAGCTTCCCTCACAAAACCTTTTATATGCCTGAGAGGCATTACTTGTCCTCTCTTCAGACATTCCATCACACCCCCATGAGTGGACTCTTTTTTTTTTTTTTAAATAAAAGATCCCTGTTTTTAGTCATGTTTGTAACTCCTACAATTTCTGGTACAGTACCTTGTACACAGTAGTACCTAACCCATTCTTGTTAAATTTTATTAATCTACAATATATTTTATTCATTCTAAGCTATGAAATAGGCTCACATTATTTGTAACTCCCTGCTCCAAAGCTATAAACATAGAGCACAATGCATGGTTCCTTTCGACAGTCATACGGACATCATGGGCACACCAGGCATATCGCCATTCACAGCCTCAGTTAGAAATGACATCCACACAGGGGGTGGCTGTCCCCAGGATTCTCACTGTGGCTTGACCTTCACAATCGTGTGCACTTACTATGGCAATATGCAGATTTGCTCATATTCTGAGTAAGCTCAGTCAGTTCAGTGTTGTGTTAAAGCAATTTGACCGAACAAATGGCAGTTTAGTGGGTGGGCCTGCTGTAAATACATTTGAGGTTTGATAACATAAATATGTCTGGTGAAAAATAAAATTGGACCAAATGACTAAGTATTTGCTTGGGCATAAAAAAAACAAAAAGAATTAAAAATTGTCACAAACTTGTTCAAACTTCCTGATCATAAATGTAGACTTGGTTTGCCTGGAGATTGAGTGCAGCACTGCAAATCAGCCTCAGCTTATTTTAACACTCATATTTCCCAATACACTAATTCAATCCACAAAGCTCCAAAATTAAATAGGAACCAGAGCTGAGAAGTGGCTAAGCACCATAGGGCATCTTAAGAGACTGCCTCTGATTTATGCGTCAGAAAATGTGTGAGAGTTCTTCCTGATTTAAATCACCAAATAATTTATCCACTGTTTATCAAATATAAAACAGAGCTGAACTTTCTTTTCTCAACAATCAAATTTATAAGTATGAAAAGACCCTAACACCTGAGGATAAATGTCAAGAGAGAATGTGTCAATGAAAATGGGTGATAGTCAACAATTAATTAGAAATTCACATATATCCATATTTTGAAAAGGAAGGGAAACAACTCCTGAGGAAACACAGTCAAAAATATTTCCTTGGATATGTCAGAGTTATCTCATAAAATTTCTTGTGCAGAATATTAATAGAGTATGGAATTAGGTCTTTTATGTTATAAAACCTGATCTCTGTCAGGCAGTATGAATTGGTCCTGGGATGTGAAAAACTCTATCATATTTTATTTAGCAATAATCTTTTAACTTAGAACAAGCTTATGAGGAAATCATTGCTTCAAGATATGTAATCAAATATGACAATACTAGTTTAACTAGATTCCTGAGATCTCAGACCAGAGCCAGTATCAAGCAAATATATCAAATAGGTGACAGTGGCCTTTGGCATTCCCTTTCCTCTCGTGGCCCAGCACTTTGTTCCCTGCAGTTACTCCCTCTCCTTGGGTGACCTGGGTGACCTGTGATATTTACTTTCCTCCCTCTCAGAAGGGTGTCTTTGAAATAGTGAGGGAGCAGGACACAACTCAGTGTTTCCCAGTGACATTCCAAGGAGCTAGATGTTATCGCAGACTTCTCTAAAATAGGACTTCAGAGTCAAATAAACTTGGAAAATGCTGCATTGGATAAAGTATATTTACTTGTTTTTGCAAAATTTCTCAAAACCTCTATAACACTAATGTGAGCTGAGCGTCTCCTAGAGAAGGATATTTCCTAAATTGGGTTAATTACAGCAAGCCCTTTCCAGTAACATCTGTTAACATCTCACTCTTTGGATAACACTGATGCAAGGGAAAGAGTGAACGCAGGAGAGGTCTCAGTTCAAACCTTGCTTCTGCTACTTAGTTGAGAAAAATCTCTGAGATAAGGTTTTCTCCTGAGAAACATGTGGCACATAGAAGACATTCAGAAAACAGTAGTCATGATTTAATTATGTGGTTGTTAATAATTGTAGTAATAATAATATGTAGAGATCCAGGGAGCAAAGTATTCTTAAATACTTTAATTCCCTTATTTTTAAAAAGCCCTAAGCCGATGAAAGGGAGGGTAGAAGGAAAACGATCATGAGCCAATGTAGGACTGAATAGATTAAAATGAAATGTGGGGCTGGAGACAGGCTGGGCAAATAGATGGTGTCTTGCTGCCTCCCAGTTGGCAGGAGAAGGGAATTATGCCTAAGTTAGGAGTGCAGTGGGGTGGAAATGCACAAGGCTGCGAGAAAGAAGTGGGAAGAATTCTAATTATCAAGCCATTGCTTATAAAACATAAAAAATATCTTAGAATACACCTGATTTAAAAATCGTGGAATTCAGACTCTTGGCTTAATGAAGGAATTGGAACCCAAGCATTCTGTCCCAAAACAGAAAGGGCACAAAGTGTTCCAAGACCAAGGGACAGGAGGGACAACATGCATGGCTCACTTTGCCACTGCATAATGGGGATGATAATGGTACTATTGCCATTTTTGTGAGGATCTTAATCATATTAAAGCATGTATAGCCCTCATAACAGTGGCTGGCACACAATAAATGTTAGCTGTTGGCATTACCTTTTTTTCTAAAATGTACTTTCAAATGCTAATCCTGGTACCTAGGCCAGTCCAGAAATAAAGATTGTTTCACACATTTCTACTGCATACCAAATTCCATGGACTAAGGAGCTTGCTGAAAGAAGCTCAGTTCTGTCATAAACGTTACTTGGAGTACAGTGTGCTTTTTAAAGTCAGTGGGACAATCCACAGGGATAAAATAAATACAAGAAATAGACCAAGGGCCTCATCACTGCAAAGGTGAAAAGCAGGCATATTTTAGCTATTACATGATAAAAGGGCCTTCCTCCTACTATGTCCTCACTTGCATTAAAAAATCTACTTGATGTACCTTCTCATCTGGACAAGAGAATTAATCTGATGAGTTCATCTCAAGCTCCTTAAGGGCTGAGTGATTCAACTGCATCATTGAATATCTGGAGGAAGTTTACTCACTTTTTAAAATTGAGAAATTGATTTTTCTCATTCAAGTTGATAATACTAACACTCACTTATTGCTAACATCTTATATGCCAGGCTCCTTGCTAACTACTTTACATGTATTATCTGATTTCACCTTCCCCACAGTATTAAATAGGATATCTCTCTCCTCCTTTCCTTACTTTATAGATGAGGAATCTGAGCCTTGGAAAGACTAAGTAATTTGTCCAAAGACATTCATTCACTAAATAATAGTAGAGCCAAGTCTGTCCAATTCTAGGGGCTACACAGAGCTGCACATCCAAGAAATTTACTACTCAATATCACTGCCTTCCCCTTATCTGAGTGTTTAAAATTGTTTTAAATAAGAAGTAATTGAAAATAAATTATTCACACTGTTGGCATCTCAGTCATTGTCAATACTGCCACACAGCAGAACATGAATATGACAACCAGGTTTGTGTTAATTAGATTAGTTCTTCATTTTTAAATGACAGGTAAATATATATAATCTCTCCTGGAAATTCTGAAAGGATCATCCTAGTCCCATATTACTCCATCAACTACATCAACAATCTAACAATCTAAGTACATTCACTATTGTTGTAATTTAATCATGTTGGTGATTGTATTTGTGTGTGTGTGTGTGTGTGCATATGTGTGTGAGAGAGATTATGTTAAGGATGTTTCTTTAGACCTAATGTATTATCAGATACACTGCCAACTTTTAGCCAGCTTAGTTTTTTGTTTATAATTCTTCTATATACATTATTTTATTTGTTCACATAACTTCCTCCTTTTTGTTTTCAGTAGGCTCCTTTAGTCTTAACCAGGTGACTGGTAAAATAAGAGAAATGGGCAAGCATTCTACTGAAGGCCACAGGCCTCCCACATGCAAGTGGGACCCAATCCATCAGGCTAAACAGACTATACATGGCCATTCAGACTGTCTATCCCATTTATTTTTGTTGGTATGATTTTGCGTAAGAGTTATAGAATAGTCTTTCTAAATGTGCTTTTGTCTCTTCAGTCAAATAAATAGACCCTATATCTTTTAAACTTATTTCTCTTCTTTAAGACATCACTAATACTACCACAGTCCATGTCCATGTGCTCTGGACACCAAAATACAATTTCATGCTTAAAACAATTTGCTATATCCCCAATGCCAAAAGACTGAATTTCAAGAACATAGAAGACCATCAAGATATGACCTCCTATCACTCCAGCCCTCCTTTTGAAATACCTCTTCTCTTAGCCTGCAACACACCACAGCCTTTTTTTTCTTCAATTTTTATTTTAAGTTCAGGGGTACATGTGCAGAATGTGCAGGTTTTTTACATAGGTAAATGTGTGCCATGGTGGTTTGCTGCACAGATCATTGTATCACCTAGGTATTAAGCCCAGCATTCATTAGCTATTCTGCCTGATATTCCCTCTCCCCAATCCCCCGCCTCTTACAGGCCTCAGTATGTGTTGTTCCCCCACATGTATCTATGTGTTCTCATCATTCTGCTCCCATTTATAAACGAGAACACGCAGTGTTTGGTTTTCTGTTCCTGCATTACTTTGCTGAGGATATTGGCTTCCAACTCTATTCATGTCCCTGAAAAAGACCTGATCTCATTCCTTTTTGGCTGCATAATATTCCATGGTGTGTCTGTACCACATTTTCTTGATCCAGTCTATCACTGATGGGCATTTAGGCTGATTCCACATCTTTGCTATTGAACGCACCACAATCTTGATTATCTTTCCACCTCACTATCTGCTCCTACCCAATCTCTGCTAGTTCTTTATCTTCCCTTCTTCGATTCTTCGGTGCCTCCAGACTCAGGTCACATAGTTTTCCAACTATATTGATTCCCTGTGTGACCTCATCCAGTCCTTATGTGTAATCCATTCTCTAATTTTCCCAAATTTGTATTCCTAGCTTGGGCCAATCCCTGAACTTAACTTCAGTCTCCTGGATCCAACTACCTTCTCAACATCTCCACTTAGATATCTAATAAACAATTGCAAAGTCAACATGCTGAAAACATATGGATTTACACAATCCCAAAAGCCACCTTTTTCCACAGTCTTCCCCATTTTAATAAATGGTTCTGCTACCAAATTTGTTGTCAACTTGGACCCCTCTCACTATCTTATGTCCCATCCAATATATCAGCAAATCCTATAAGCTCTACCTCAAAACATCTCAAACAGACCCCTCATTACCAGCTGCAACAACACCCTGGGCCAAACCACCATCTTGGCTTACCAAGGCTATTGCAGTATTTTCCCAACTGGCCTCCCTGCTTCCATCCTGACCTCCTCTATAAGCTGTTCATCACAAACACATGTGAAGGAAAGTTTTAAGTCAAATCATGCTAACCCCTGGATAAAACTCTCCAGTGCCTTCCTGTCTAACATAGTGAAAAGCTTCAGATTCATTCTTTGGCCTTCTCCCCAATGGCTTCTGGCTTCTCCCTTGACCTTGCCTACACTCCCCGCCTTGCCCTGTCCCACAACCACCACATACAGCCCGAGTTACATTGGCTTCTATGCTGTTCCTCAAAGGCATAAGATGCCCTGTGAACACAAACCACACACAGTACAATAAAACACCTTTAAAGCAGTTCAAAAGGAGGAGTCCCATCATCTTATTGTAAAATGCAACTAGGTGTATGCCACCAACTTATAAAATAAAGTATACTTTTCATAATTATTCAGATTACCTTGAGTTTGCTTGCTCTATGGCTGTAGTCAAAAATCACACACTCTAAAAATTTTATTAAAATTAGCACTGTTCCTCCTAAACAGTCTTTTCCACTTTGGAAATGTTTTCACTCAGGAGAGAAAATGTGGATATGAACCATAGTCTAGCAATATTAGTATATTTGCATGTATAATTTTATAAATAATAGCTAATATTATTGTAAATAATCTGCTTCTTAACAAACACTATTAATTTCATTTGAATATAATATTCATTTAACAAGGTCTGAAATTTTTCTAGATTTGTTTATAAGTCTTATTTCCACATTATTAGATGTCTATTTTTTTTTCTTCATTGCTTGGTTAGTGTTTGCTGGGTTAGGTTTCCATTGTTCTTGCTCCCAATGTTGCATTCAAGAGAAATACCTAGGAGCACAGAGTGATGACTTCTTAGGGCAATGTCACTTCACCAAAGTAGTATCTTGACAGAACTTAGTTGGAGTTTGTAGAATTATCCAAGCTAAAATATTTTTGTTCTATAAAATATATTCTATTCTTCTCTTCCTCTAAATTCCATGTATCTCCTTTCATTGTCTGCCTTCCAGGAGGCTATGCAAGATTGATGGAGATATTAAATCCCCAAACTTAAAGAGAAAAGCATGTGAATGTGAGTTTTCAGTTCACTTTAGTGGAAACATATTGCTTAATAGAAATGTACAGGAAACAATGATAGTGGGCAGTAAATCCCAGATTAATTACATTTATTTAATATGCTTTAGAGCCAATGCAGATAGTTGAACTTTTATATAAAGCACTATAATTTTATGATTTTTAGTACTAGACGTAAATTTTCAAACACTTGTATTGAAAAACATGATTTTGCTGCTTATTACCAAAAGCAAAATTGCTCTATTACAAGCCTATTAGATCTCTATCCCCACATATTTTATTTCTTGATTTCTCAAACATTTTTTATGTTTTTTATAGTCAACAGTACACTCCAAGTGTTGGAAAATTTGAAACTGCTTAAATAACAAATGTGCGAATTCACAGTGATATTCTAAATGATCCAGGAAATGTCTTTTTAAATGGTAAAATCAATATGTATTTTGGTTCATTAGGAAAGTACATAATGACTATTTCTAGCATCTCCTCAGACTCTGTTTAACCAGTGTGTACTGTGATGCCTGGCCTGAAGCACTTCTATTTTTAGTTCTAATAGAACAGTCTTAAATTGCTTATTTTCTGTTTACTAAAGTCATCCCGTTTGTTACCATGGAAACTTTGACAAGTGCTCTAGCTAACTATTTTATTAAATGAATTGGAGACATAGCTGAAGAAGCTGAAGACTGAAGGTGCAGCTTGCCGTTCCTAAGGCATATTTTCCAACATCTGTAAAACTATTGCCACATTTATAGAAAATATGAAATTAGTTATAAATAAAGTTATCCACATTTCAAATTTGGGAAGCTGTCCACATTTGTATTATAACTAGCACATCTGAATTATAAGGAGCACATAGGCATTCCTAACTTACAAAGAGTCTTTCTAAAAGTATATCTGTTGATCAATTCCTTGGAAATTAGAACATATTTACCCATAGAAACAATTTTATAAATAATTGTTAGATCTCCAGGCCTACTCTCAAAATCCCTTCCCTATGAAGTCCTCGATCTGTAGCAGTCTCCATAATAGCTTTTGTTCTCAGCTCTAGCAGCAGGAGCCAAGATGCAGGATAAGAAGAAAGGAAAGAGTTTTCTTAGGCTGACTTTATTAGAGCTTACATAGGTCACCATTTGGGATACTTGCATCTACTGGCCTTTGCAGATGTTAGGGCTCCCAAAAAGATCCTTCAGCTGTTTGCCTGGCCCCTGTCTCCAGCCTCCAGGGGTCCTGGCACTTACTCACATTTCCCTCTGATGTTTCATGCCAGACTAACCTTGCTCTCAACCTCCCCCCGCCTCTACATTGAATCATCATTCTCCTCAAGATTCAAGGTGGTCTCAGCTAGTTGTGGAAAAAAAAAAAGCAGTCAAAATGGACGCATTTCCTAAATCAGGGGGCTCCGATCTTTTGGTTTCCCTGGCCCACATTGGTAGAATTGTCTTGGGCCACACATAAAATACAGTAATGCTAACGATAGCTGATGAGCTAAAAAATAATAATAAATAAATAAAATATGCTCAATGTTTTAAGAAAGTTTACAAATTTGTGTTGGGCCACATTCAAAGCCATCCTGGGCCACATGTAGCCCACAGGCCACGGGGTTGGACAAGCTCGTAAATGATTAAGAACACTATCTGAAGTTTTGGCATTTTAAAAATACTTTATTTGTAACTTAAATAGCTGGAACTGAAACAAATTTCAAGCCTGTGAAATTTCCATTACCTTGACTAAAGAGCATATTCAGAGGGTAAAAGTGTGAGGAAACTGCTTGGAGGGAATTCTAGAGGTCAGCTGCCAGGAGTCAGTCAGCAGTCAGTTGATTTAAAGAAGTCTACTTTTCAAGTGTATGCTCTGAATCTTGGACCTGTGGGTTTCTGTTGGAAGATGGATGGTGGTGGTTGATTGCAAACTGAGTCATACCTTTGTTTATTTCACTTCCAGATAACTCTAATGAAATATATCTTACTAGCCCTGTAATTTTGCTTTTAGAAGAATATCATCTTGAAGAGTATCATTTCATGAAGAAGATTACTAACACAATAATATAGACAAAACTTTGTTCTTATTTTCTAACAGAATAAAAACCAAACAAAACCATTGTAATTTGGACGTCGTGAATTTTGTACAGAAAAGAACAGAATTACTGTAACATATATAAGATAGAGTCAATAATTTACTATTTTATGTCCAATAAATTAAAAGAGAAAAAGCACATAAGTTGCTTATTGCTAAAATCAAGATGACATGAGTTACCTTCATTTTTTATACAGCTATATTTTATAGAGATTCAGATTTAATCAAAATTTATAAGAAAATGGTAAGAATTATTTCTAGAAAGTTAAAGAATATATCTTTTTAAAAATTAACTATTATAGGGATGAGTGTGAAAGCAAATAGAATTTGATATTTCTGTTTTTCCACAATGTAGTAACTGAATTTATTTGTAACGTTTTTCTGGAAAAACATATATATTTTAAATGAATATGGTATGCAATAAAATATGAAGTAAAAAAGATCAAATTATTTTTAATATCTGTGATCATTTAAGATACAAATTTCCTTAGGAGTATATTTCCATTTTAATGTTACTTGATAGTTCAGAATGAAGGCATATTTTTAACTAACATTCATTTTTAATCTCCTTAGGGTCCACTTTTATTTGTAACACTCACATAATTCCAGTGAAAAACCAAGAGGGCGTGGCTATGATGTTCATCATTAATTTTGAATATGTGACGGATAATGAAAATGCTGCCACCCCACAGAGGGTAAACCCAATATTACCAGTCAAAACTGTAAACCGTAAGTAAAAGGCAATGTGTACTCAATGCTCTTGATAATTCTGCTACTGTAGTCACTTTAATACAGTCTTCATTTCAATTCAGTTCTCAAAATATCTTTACATTTGAAGTAAAATAATTTGACATGAGTAAGCCATTAGCTCATGTTACCTTTTGGTACCTTCCAAAATTTATTGGCTGCTCTGGAAGCCATTTAACTTGGATATAATTTAATGTATTTAACCAGTCCCCTGACACCTGATGGACATTTAGGTTGTTTTCAAACTTTGTCTGTTACAAATAATGCCAGAATAAATTCTGCTTATGTATTTTCATATGTATGTTATTGGACAAATATATCTTCAGGGTCCTTTAATTGGGATTCCTGGGGCAAGGGTGATGCGTATATAATCTTTTCAGATACTGTCAAATTCTCCTCCACATGCTTTGAACCATTTTACACTACCACCAGCCATGAATTAGCCCTTTTCCCCAAAACTATGCCAACAAAGCGAGTCAGAATCCGTTTTCTCGACAATTGTCATTATCATAAGTGAGAAGTAGTACCTCAATTAGTTTTAGTTTATATTTATTCTATGAGTAAGGTTCATATATTTAAGCACAATGGACATTTCTTTATCAACTATCCATTTCTTTTATACATTTTGGTTGTTTTTTCTCTATCTTGTCAATTTGTAAAGTAAGCTGCAAATACCTTACCTAGAAAATAATGCATCTTTTATCTTTTTCATAATTTTTGTTATTTAAAGGGTTTTTTGGTAATGTGTCTAAATTTATAACCCTTTCCTTTGTTGCATCTGAGTTTTTGAGACATAATTAGAAAAGCTTTCACCACTCCAAGGTTCTAAATAAATCACTTCCTTTCCCCGGAACTTGTATGATTTCGTTTTTTAGGATCTCTGATGCATTGTAAGCTTATTTTGGTGTATAGTGCAGAGTATACAGTTAATTTATCTTGTTCTCAATGGCTCACTCATTGTTCTAACATTATTTATTAAAAAGTCTATCTTTTTGCCAGTAATTTAAGATGCCACCTTTATTACACACTAAACTTCCATATGTGCTTGACTCTATTCCTGGATTTTCTATTCTGTTCTGTTGATCTAGCTATCCCTCAGAATCATACAGTTTATATATACAATAAATAACTAATATAGCATGATCCCTTATTATTTGATATTAATTTTCAGAAGTTTGAGGTTATTTTTTGATTAATTTTCCACGTGAACTTTAGAAGCAAATTTTCTAGAGCTACAAAAAATTATTTAGTATTTTTATTGGATTCACATTAATTGTATAAGTTAACTTGAAGATAATTGATGTCTCTATAATGGTGTAATTCTATTCAAAAATATAGTATGTATTTTTATTTTCTAAGTCTAATTTTTGTGTCTTTCAGGAATGTCTTAAAATTTATTCACTTGTTTACTTTGCTCCTTGGCATGTAACTTTTGTTGTTGCTGCTATTATAAATGGAACTTTTTTCCCATTATATTTTCTATAAAAGTAACTTTTCTTTCTGAATATATTAATTTTACATCCAACTATCTTAGTGAATTCTTAGTTTACAGTGACTTATACATTGACTTTTATGAATTTTTCAAATATTCTATCACATAAAATAAAAATTGTTTTATATTTCCTTTCCAATTCTTGTACATCTCAGAGTTTTCTCTTGTCAAAATGTGCTGGCTATTACCTGTAAGGTATCATTAAAAAGAAATCAACAGTGAACACTACGCCCGGGCTCTGATTGTTGTGCGAGTGCCTTTAATTCAAACATTCCCCATTAATTGAAATAATGACATGTGAGTTGAGTTGTATGTGCTTCATAATTCTAAGAAAGTTTCCATTGACTTAAATTTTTTAATAATGGGTGCTGAAATTTGCAAAATGCCTTTTTTAGCCTCTGTGGAAATGAGTGTATTATTCTTTTCCTTATTTTTAGTATATTTTATAAATGAAGTTACTAATATGAACCATTCTTGCATCCCTGGAAGAAGACACATTTGGACATGTTATATTTCATTTTGTAATATGTTGTTGGGTTCTCTTAACTCATATTAATTTTGCAGTTTGCATCAATATCCAATAGGGAGATTGATCTATAATTTTTGCCTGCATATGTGCAATTTTCTAAGGTGTTGGTATCAATATTATAATTCCTTCAAAAAACTATTGAGAGTTTCTTCTCCTTTTTGTACGCTATTGAAGCATTTAAATAGTTTGAGGATTATCTAGACCTTAAAAGTTAGGTGCGATTCCCCTGTAAAGTCATCGAGGTACTTATTTGTGGTAATTGTTTGTGAAGTAGCTCCTTGACAAATTTATTTTTCTTCTTTAATAATGGTCTACTCAAATTATCAATCTTAACTAGTTTCAGTTTTGCTAGACGTTATTTCCCTAGAAATTATTTCATGTAAATATTTAAAATTTGTTTTAATAGAATTATGCAAGGTAGTATTTTATTATTTTTTTTAAAAAATCATCAGTTCCTATAGTTTTTTTCTGGAAATTTCTCATTTCTTTTATTATTGCTTTCTCCATTTAAAATTGTTGTTTAATCAGTAGCTTTTTCCCCAAAGACCTAACTTTTTATCGGTTTATTAATTCTATTAGTTTTCAGACTCACAAAATTTTGCTTTTATATGCTTAATTCAGTTTTTATCAGCTTACTTTGTTGCCTCTTTTTCATTGCATTGATTTATTTTCATTCTTTCAGTTTTTTGGTATATGATTTTAAGGCTATATATTTTTATATAAGCACTGTGTAAGCTATACCCCATGAATTTAGAAATGTAATATTATTTTTCCTAGAAAATATGGAACTTTTGTTTTCCTAGTTTTTAACTTGAGTTGTTTAATATAGTTTTTAGTTTTCCAGTAGGAAAGGTATTTTTAAAGTATTATTTTTTGTTAAAAACTTCTGGTTTTATTGTCTTACAGTCATAAAATGCTGTTTGTATTATTTCTCTTTTTGTAATTGTCTAAAATTTGCCCATGGTTTATTATTTGATCAATTTTCATGAGTATGTCATATGAATGTGAAAAGAAAGTGATATTACAGAATATCAAGCTACAAAAGTTGATATCTACTTTTTAAAACTCTGCCTTATTATTATGCTGTCTTCTATATCCTTACTTGTTTCCTGTCCTCCAGATATGTCTTGGATTTAAGAAAGTGTGTTAAAGTCTTCTACTGTTAGAATATTTCTTGGTATTTCTCATTCTATCTCTTGCAATTTCTGTTTTATGAATATTGCTGCTCTTGTTTATTTCATAGATATTCATATTTCATAGATAGCCATATATTTTGTTATTAGTATAAACTAGCATTTAGCATTACAAAGTATCTCATTTTTGTTTACTAATTTTTCACCTAAATTCTACTGAATCTTAAATCATGACACTTGAGTCTTTTCTTTTTTCCATTTTCTTGCTGTATTTTAAAGTCATCTTTTAGTTATTTGCCATTGTTTTGGTTGTGTCTTTTTTATACATTGTGCAGTTTTTATGCAATGTGAAGCTTTTCTTTATTGCTTATAAGAAAACGATACTTCTACTTTAATTGATTATAACTACAATAGGTATTTACATTTATTGACGCAATTAATGTATTTGTTTTCTTGGTACTAACATATTCTAGGTTAAATATACTCTCTTGAAGTACTTCATTATGTTATCTTTTCTTTCCCCTTTTAAAAACTGGTTTTTGTTGTTGTTTTATTCTGGTTTTGGGGTTTTTTTGGTATTTGGGAAAATTTATATTTTTTCCGACAGTTATCTTTATAAGAAAATGTTATATACTCTCCTTAACTCTTTCCTCTTTTCCTCAGTCAATGTATTTTGGTTCCCTACTTTGAGCAAAAATAAAATTATTATGGCAAAAACCTCAATTATTTTGCACCAACCTAATAGCTTATAATCCTTTTCTTCTGCTTCCCACCATGCAGTTTTTGTCAACAATATTCTATTTCTCAAGGCTCATCTTTTTGCCCCTGAGTATCTTTAGTCTCCTGCCATTCAGTGTGTCAGTTTAAAATAACATCACTTGACTCTCATCTGTTACCAGTAAGGCACTCAGTGAGCTTATCTAATTTCTTCTCCTCTCCCTCCCATTTTGTTGGGATATGGTATTTTTAGCTTGTCAAGTAGGTAATGTGTATATACTTCTTACTTTTCTTTTGGCCTCAAATTTCTAGTGAAATGTATTCATGACTGTCTTTTTGTCAGAGATTCCCCAAACACAGCTTCTTAGATGAAGTATATCCCCTTTGGGAAACGTGTGTGGGTAAAATATTTTCAGAGTTCTCTCATGTTTAACATGTTTTTATATCACTTTGACATTTGAAGGACAGCCTAGGTAGATATGACATAGTATTTGGTCCATATTCTATGCTTTGTGACTCTGGTCAATATTGTTTCATTCTTTTCTTACATCAACTGTTGCTGACAAGTAGTCTGATGTCAACCTGCTTGACCGTCCATTGTAAGTGACTCTAGTATCTGGGTCTTGTGCACTTTTTAAGCCCCTTCTATTGTCTCTCCAGGAACTGGTGCTCATGTTACAGACCTGCTCTTGAGATTTCATACTCAGTGAGAGGCCCTCTTCTGCTGAAGGTGAACTCTGTTTAATAAGTGTTCCATCACTCCAGGGAGACTTCTGTACTCCTCTTTTCTTCATTTAATTTCACCTTGACTCTCTGTTGCAGTGTGCTCTTCTGAGCCAGTTATGCTTGTATTAGCAAATTCCCCATCTACATGTAAATAAAAGTCTGTAAGTTGTCTTTCTGTAGTTACTGCATAAGCATGGTTTATGGGTACTTTTATTTGACCCCTCCTTTATTAAATCTCCAAGGTTTATTTAGGGGTCCATGAGGATTTGGTAATTTAGATATCTGTCATTATCTATGGGAAGCTGGAAGCCTTATCACAAAACTTTAATATTTGAGAGAGGAAATTGTTATACTATGTATAAATTCAGATAGAAAAATATGCGTATAATGAAAAACATGGTCCCTACAGCCTATTTTGTAAACCTAAGTATAATACCAAATCAAACATACCTCAGCTGATAATTTTTCTTAATAGCAATTTTTCCTTAGGTATGTCTAAATGACAGTACAATATTCTTTTAAAGCAATATTGACACAAATACATTAATGTAATATGATTCTAATATTCTAAATGTTTTTTCCTGAGCAATATTACACTTGGAGAAAACTCTATCAGAATTACTAATTCATCAATCTTCCAGGTGACATATTTAGAAAAAAAAATTGAGCCACCATAAAAAACTGTTCTTACCCCAAAGTCTTGATCCCAAAGTTGATGACCGTTTTGATTTTCTTATACTTTCCACTAACAAATGCAATCATTAATGAATGATTCCTGGGAGTACACTTCTAATGTCAACCTCTATTTGTCACGAATACCAATAAGGTAATTTGTTTGGATGGTGGATACCTAGTTTAGTTTCTTCACTGTCTTCTCAAATTCTTATATTTTCCCATGGAATAGTTGTCTTTCATGGTCCATCAAATTGGATGGAAGTGAAAAAGGGAGGGTATATCAGCAGCATGGCAGAGAAGGGGACTTTTAAAAAAGATAATGTGTCCATTTAAAACTGAAATGTAAATGGAGAATTGAAACCTTGGTTTCCTAAACGGAAGATAGTCTTTACAGTAGCCTCCAGGATATAATACACAATTTATGCAACTTTATATTGTGATTAAAATAAAGTCTTATGTACAAGTTATAACAAATGCTGTAGAGATTCTGCTTCTTATTTTATGAACATAAGTGGTTTCCCTATGCTTTAGCTGTCACTCATACAGGGAATCACTGGAGAGAGCACAGATATGCAGATAAAATTATTTCCAGAGCATTACAAAGGCCCATTATTTACCACCTGTATATCAGTTTTGATTACACCCATCTGTCATTATATGACCTAGATTTCCTTTTACTTGGTGTCAGTTTTTGAAGAGTGGATTGTTAAATCAAGCAGAAAAGTTAAAGAGAGACAAATTATGCTTGATACCTTCTGATACTACCCAATTTCTACTTCATATTTTTTCTCATCTTTGGCAAACCCCTGCTGATTTTTTTCTTTGAAGTATAATGTTACTGCCAGTGTAAAATAATGATACTGGCTATTCCAAACCTTGTTGTTCCAGTGATAGCCACTTAAAAAAAAATAAAGAATAGAAAATTCTGATGCACCTCTTTTAGCAGACACATCTTAACCTTCAAAACTGTAATATTATTACTTCAAAACCTACATTGTAACTACCAGCTTTTGTATCACTTGAAATGATCTGAAATAAAAATATGGTTACAAAGAAGTATACAATGGTATTCACAAAGGCGAATTTTAAACTGGCATTTCCCTTTAACCAATGCTTACTCTCTTACTAAAGTGTTTGTAATTGTGTGTGTGTGTGTGTGTGTGCACACTAGCGTGTCTCAGAGTGGTAGGATTTCAGTGAGAGTAATAAGAAAAGGGTTGCTGTGTGTTTGGGAAGATGTTACTTTCTGAAAATTTAAATACCTCTATTGAAATAGAGACAAAATAAAGGAAAAGATCTGACATGACTACACAAGAAGCATAGCTTCATACGAAGGGAGGTATTAAATTATGAAGATTAAGTAAAAGAAAAGGAGGGAAATACACAGTAGAAAATATGGATTATAAAAAGGCATCATGATACATTGGGCTCCATACATTCTGAAAACTTAGAGACTTCTTTTATATTGAATTAAATGGTGGATCATTTCTCAGTACAAATACCTAGTTTCAGAGCCAGGAACTCTACACAAGAAAAGTGAGCAGCTTTCTCTCAGAAGACCTAGTTTTTCATAAACTTATTCTCTGTAGAAGACATGGAACTAGCCACAGTTAGATGACTTATGTCCCATGAAATGAAGCAAATACAGAAGAAAGTGTTATTTTGATAAATCTTACTATCAAATTGTGAGAAGTACTGAATAATTGAGCCAATTAATTGCTACATAATAGATATAAATACAAAATAAAAAATGAAATTGAACAATTTCTCACTGAAGTCTTCTGTAAAAGGTTTGCAATCTAAAAAATGGAAATAATACAGAGTGAAAGAGAAAATTGTGCATTCCCTACCAAGCATAAGGGGCCACATTTAAAGGAGCCAATAGTAATGGAAAAGTGTGTTCTCTTCTTTTCAGCTGTAATACTTGATGATGTAGAATACGTGTGAAAAACGGAGGAGAAACAAATTATGCATTCTTGTTTACGTGATTAATGCCCGAGTTTACTGTCATCGAATATAAGAGGTTTTCACTTTTACTGTTTTAAATAAATTATTTTTTTATTTTAAATTATTGAAAACTATATTTGAATTTCGTATGTCTTCTATAGCATGAATCTAGTATCATACTCTGATTCACACACGGATACGTGCACACTTTTGAATTTTCTGAACATTTCTTGAAGGGTTTGGTGGAACCTAAATTAAACAAAAATTGGTACTTAAATTGGATTCTCTTCTTTTACATTCCATGTCACCGCATTCCCTTGAGTCTTTCCACCTCTGCAACAGCTATTTCGGTACCATTTGCTTGTTCCTCTTACTCTACTCTTAAAAGCTGTTTGTTTCTCCCCTAGGAGCTGCTTTTAATATTCCTTCCTTCTTAGTCATCTCTATATACCCTGCTTAGGCAAACTCATCCTTTACTTTACAGGGTAAAGACCCTCTCACAAATCAGTATCTCCAGCTCATAACTTTCTTTAGACTTACTTACAACCTCATATATCCCACTAGATATCTCCTTTGAAGATTTTAGTATTTCTGGGTGATTTAGCATTTCAAGCTAAGAACTGTCTTTCCATCTTCAACTACCATCCATTTCATCCCACCAAAAACTCTTCCTTTTCATACATTATGAATAGAGTCATTATCCAAAGCTCCCAAGCCAGAAACCTGGGCATGATACTAAACTTCTTCTCAGTAATCCTCTTATTCTCCCAACCAAAGGCTAGCCAAGTCTATGAAACACATCTCTTAACTATCTCTCTCATATAGCCCACTATAATTGTCCTATTCAGACCCTCAACACATCTTTCTTGGACTGATACAACAGTCTCATAATTAGTATTCCTGCTTTAAGCTTCTTTTCTTCAGGATTACATGTTATATTGCTGTATATCACATCATAATTCTCCACTGTCTGTATCTTTTACAATGGTCCTCTCTTGCCTGGAATATGACTCCAAAGCCCTATGCATGCATAATACAATCTACCTATCATGATATAGCTTCTGATACTTCTTCAGCCTAATTTCCCATCACATCCCATATTTTAATGGGGGTTCCTTGAAACTACCATTCACTTTATGCCACCTGATTTGTATCATGTGGTTGTCCCCTCTACTAAAATGCTTTCCTTCTTCTAGCATACCTATTCCAAAGGACTCTTCATCTGTGGAGCATTCTTAACTCACCCACATGGGTCCACGTATTCCTGCCCCTGTGACATCATAATACCTCATACCTGTCTCTACTACCACGTTGGTCACATCTGTTTGCTTAGTAAACAAGTAATATGAATGAAGAAGGCCAGGAGTAAAAATATAGAGAGAAGTGAAGACTGGAAAACTGGAGAACGTCTTTATCTTATTCGAAGTGGCCCATAACCCTTCAGCTCTACTTCATGGCACGGACATTTTATTTTCTTCCATATAGACCTAATATTTTGCAAATAGTAAGTATCTAATACATATTTGTAGAAGACATAAAAAGTTATTTTTTTCTTTAATAATTAAGCTACTTTTTTCCTACTGAATGGGCATTACTCAGATTGCCTGCCAGTGGTTCTTCAAGTGTGAGACCATCAATGTCACCTTGCAATATGTTTGAAGTGCAAGTTCTTGGGCCCTACACCAGAACAACTGACTCAGAAACACAGAAATTCACCAAGCTGTGTTTTAACAAATACTTGAGGTCGTTCTGATGCCCAAGAAAGTTTGAAAACCATGGTCTAGGTTAATGAATGTTTAGAGAGAACTATAAAAATAAATTTTAAGTGAAAATAAATGTAAAAAAAAAACTAAAATTTCTGAAGTATCTTATAGTGTACTTTAAAGTGTACTTTTCATTTAATCTTATTAAGGTACTATAAAAGATATCCATTATCTTTGAAAAGATTAAAATTACACTTTCCAAATCAAAGAGAATTTTACTTTTACGCTTACTAAAATTTTGAATTATTCTAAATGCTTCAACTGAAGCTAAGCCTAACCACACAAAATATAGTTGATAATTTAGGCAATTATCTAGCTAATTTAAACCACTAAAATTTTAGTCATATTCTTTGGACTCAATACTGTAGAGAATTGACACATAAAATATGCATTTGCCTCAATAGCTACATTACTCCCTCAAATTTGTATCTCAGTTTTTAGACCTGAAGCTAAGGAACAAAGAAATTTTCCACAGAGCTTGTTTATAAAAGGGCTTTTACAGTGTTTTTACTGTTCTCCACTGGAGCTGAAAGTCATTCTTTATTTGGAAGATGAAGAGCTGCAATAGTAATATAGTTTCCCATTCAGTAAGCATTACTATAGAAACAATCTCTTATTCAGATTAATTTAGTTAAAGGTTTTACACTGTAACTAATGTTTACTATTCTCATGTATTTGGAAGTTTCCTCTTTTTAAAGATTAAATTTGATATAGAAAAAGGAAACATGGCATGGTTGCAAAAAAGAAATCTGAGGAAAGTTTAGTCATAGTTGCAATAAATTTTATGTCGTGTGCCTCCCCCACCCCCCCAGGATTTGAACAAAGTATCTATTTCTAAGATCAAGAAAATTGCTAGTAGGTGAAAATGTTGCAGGAAGTCAGGGACCCGGAACGGAGGGACCAGGGACCCGCTGAAGCCGTGGCAGAAGAATATAGATTGTGAAGATTTCATGGACATTTATTAGTTGCCCAAATTAATACTTTTATAATTTCTTACGCCTGTCTTTACTGCAATCTCTGAACATAAATTGTGAAGACTTCATGGACATTTATCACTTCCCCAATCAATACCCTTGTGATTTCCTATGCCCGTCTTTACTTTAATCTCTTAATCCCATCATCTTCGTAAGCTGAGGAGGATGTATGTCGCCTCAGGACCCTGTGATGATTGTGTTAACTGCAAAAATTGTTTGTAGAGCATGTGTGTTTGAACAATATGAAATCTGGGCAGCTTGAAAAAAGAACAGGATAACAGCAATGTTCAGGGAACAAGAGAGATAACCTTAAACTCTGACCGCTGGTGAGCCAGGCGAAGCAGAGCCATATTTCTCTTCTTTCAAAAGCAAATGGGAGAAATATCGCTGAATTCTTTTTCTCAGCAAGGAACATCCCTGAGAAACAGAATGAGTCCCTGAGGGTAGGCCTCTGAAATGGCCGCTTCGGGGGGTGGCCATTTTTTATGGTCAAAGCTGTAGGGATGAAATAAGCCCCAGTCTCCAGTAGCGCTCCCAGGCTTATTAGGACGAGGAAATTCCCACCTAATAAATTTTGGTCAGACCGGTTGTCTGCTCTCAAACCCTGTCTCCTGATAAGATGTTATCAATGACAATAGTGCTGGAAACTTCATTAGCAATTTTAATTTCACCTCAGTCCTGTGGTCCTGTGATCTCACCCTGCCTCCATTTGCCTTGTGATATCTTATTACCTTGTGAAGCATGTGATCTCTGTGACCCACACCCTATTCGTACACTCCCTGCCCTTTTGAAAATCATTAATAAAAACTTGATGGTTTTATGGCTCAGGGGGCATTATGGAACCTGCCAACATGTGATGTCTCCCCTGGACACCCAGCTTTAAAATTTCTCTCTTTTGTACTCTGTCCCTTTATTTCTCAGACCAGCCGACACTTAGGGAAAATAGAAGAGAACCTACGTGAAATATCGGGAGTGAATTTCGCCCAATATCTGGCTGAATTTCCCCCGATAGAATAAAATACATTATTTATTCATTAACAATGGATGTTAATGAATGCCCAAATTGGTATATCCACACCAAAGAGCCCCCATGTGAGTATCATTTGGAAGATTGTGTTACCTAGCAACACCCAATCAGGGACAGTCCCTAGTCATACATACATACAGCGTTTGGGTAACTGGTGTCTGTACCATTTGTGTTTGGAATAGTCCATCAAGAGAGTATCTGTTTATGTGATGACTACATGATCATCCATGCTCAATTTTGGTTAAGATGTTATCACTTTCACAGGACTTGAATGGACTTTTTAATTTGACATTTACAAAAGGAAGAAATCTATCAAAAAGAAAGTATGAGTATTGCATACATTGATTTATTAAGCTGTTATTTTAAGCACATAGAAAATTAATTAGGTGTATATTATGCTGCTGTGTTTGCTTTCATTCCCAATCCCCTCTCACTGAGATATTTTGACCCTAAGAGGCTGAAAGCAGTCCACCATCTTGTCCTGTCTTCTGCCCTATCTCCCTTATCCGAATTCATGTTTCTTGCTTCTTTGCTCTTGTGATGACCCAGCCAGATCACAAGCAGTGTCCCTCAGATATCATCAACATTTGTGAACATATTTACGGGAGTGCTGTTTTGCTGCTGCAGCTCCTGTAATTGTTCTCATGCCTTGCTACAGCACTGACTTCCTCCAACCTCCACTTACTGCCTTTAACTCATAACTTACAGATTCCAATTTGGTCCTATCCTCACTGCTCACTATAAGATCTTGCTTTTTCTTTGGTATCTAATACCCTAGGAAATGTCACAGGATTCTTAGTCTTTCATGGCATTACCGATCGGATCTGCTCCTTTAAAGAACCTCATATCTAGCTTCAAGCTTACTAGGTTAGTAGACTCCCTGGTGATCTTTTGTTATCACTGACACCAGGCCTATGCTGGCTACAGTGGCCCATTTGTCACCCACTAATCAGAGTAGCCACTTGGCTAAAACTGAGTTCACATTGAATGATAATCTTTCCCGGTCTAGCTGCTATCTACATCATTATTTGACAATATTCTGAGTTGTTCCACCAGCTCATAGGCAACGTCATATACCTTCCTACATGTGTAGGAGTAGGAGTAGGAGAGACTCATGTCCTTGCAGGATCCCTCTATGAAAATTTTCTTCCTAAAAAGAAAAGGCAGCTATGTTAGTCATTATCTCTGTTTATCCCACCAAATTTTTCTTCTCTCTCTGATTCAGGAGTTAAAGTCGTGTTTCTCTGCAAATCCAGGGTTATGTGGTTGGAGAAAATTCTCACACTGATTTTAAGGCTTCAGATTTAACATCAGGCTTGTAAGTACTCTGACATTAGAAGGATACACAGATACCAATTCACACATCCTTATTTTGTGTGATAATTGCTGATTGTAGGCTTAATTCAGATCATAATTTTTTCAGGCCTAAAGATGGCTATATTTCTCTTTCTGTACTGGACACTGTGGCCCTAAGCCCAGACATCTTCCTTAGGGCTGAGACAGCCCAGCTGCTGGAAATATCAGCTGTTCTGGGTACACTGCTGCCCCTCCCTGGAAATTGTGGTTTAAGGCAGGAAACTACCTTACCCAGTATTATGGCCTTTCCGGTGGTGTGGCTATAACCAGTGACTGGTAGATATGGATGCAAAGGCCAGGTACCCTGGCTTCAATTTGGCAGAACTCTGAAGGGGCTATCCCTGCATTTGAGCTCCAGAAGGACTGGCCAATGCTTCAGCTCCATTTGAAAATCAGTTTAACTTTCTCCTTTTAATCCTGCCTTTTTAATAGACATAACCCATGAGAGTACTCCCACAATAAGCCTTTTCACAATCTACTTTCAGGAATCCAATCTAAGATACCCTCCCACCACCCCAACCGTTTGTGAGGGGACAGATCTCCGCTTATGGCCTTTACAACAAACCTCACTTTACTCCCCATACAGATCCTCTCCTATTTCACCATGGTCTCTAATTTGCTTGGCTACTTGAACTTAAGTTTCTCTCTACTTTTCAGTCCATAAATCAACCTAGCAGAACTAAGCAGGAATAAACTGCTTCTAATTATATTTAATTGGGTTTTTGCAGTAAAAATATGACATAATCAAGGTTCTAAGAATTTATAGAAATGATGAAAAATTGAGTGAAGGAAATGATTGGAAATTTGCAGTTGTATTGTGAGAAAAATCAATGATTGAAAATAGATGGATAATTTTGCAGAGATTTTTGTTTTTCCACAAGAAAATGATTATTTCTAATATCCGTATATGTAGTCTTAAGTTAGAAGAATAGGTTGAAGTCAAAAGTGAGTGTAATAGTTTTGTTCCAAGCTGTAATAGATGAGAATCAATTCACACAGGAAAGAAGTGGGGAGAGAGAGAGAGAGAGAAAGAAAGAGAGAGAACATAGTAGCAGCAGATTGATGAGGTCTTCTCAAACTGGAAAACTTTAGTAAAGCCAATTTCTAAAGCCCCATTACCATGGGAAATAGCTTATAAATGTAGTTGTTATCATTATAATTTTATGAGAAATGTGACTAGCACAAATATGTAAGCAAATAAATTTAAAACTAAAAGGAATATCAAGAGTCAACTAATCTTAGGGGATCTTAAGGGAGGCCAATGTTGAAGGGCTTTGGTTGGAGAAGGGTGAGTTAGTTATTCAACTTCTGAAATCATAAGCAAAATTGTGTGTATGCATTTGTCTACATTTATTTCAAAGAGAAATCAGGATTTTCATTAGATTCTCATGTAGATATTTATGACCCAAGAAAACACCAAACCTTGGGTAAAACTAAAACTAGTCAAGGAAACTGCTGTTTTATGCTAACCTGACATGAATTTTCTGTATGAATTTGGCAAAATATTTAACATTTTTGCATGTATAGATTAAAGTGATAATTATAGACTTTTCACAGAGAAAGATGATGGGAATATCTATGTTTTCTTGGTTAAGAACTAAAAAGTTGTTAGTCACATATGCCAGGATTGATGAAGATGCAGCCTCTAAATTTATATTCGGCATCTTCATAAAAATGACATGTCCTGAGAAAGACATTATAGTAGTAGTTAATTATAACTACTATAATTATATTCATGTATATTAACAACTATATGCCTTCTTAGATGAAAAGGATGTGTTTAAACAAAATTATAATCATGTAAGTAGTTTACCAGTACTTGTGATTCTTTCTGGAAATGTGTAAAAGTATGTGCAAAACTTTATTCTGTTTCTCTTATTTCACATTTATTGAGCATTATAGTAAATAGGTTGAATAGTATCTATTTTAATTATTCAAGTTAGAAATCAAATATAATAAAATCTGAAGACTTAACTTACAAGGATGATTTTCAGTGTTAAGATCCATAACAGGATTACACACTCATCTATGTTTTATATTTCATGCCTGAAAGTGCTAGCTAGCATTGAGCAAAATTCTCAATGTGCATTCTTTCCGGATGAACTACAGTTAGACAACTAAATCTGTAATGCAATATAACATGGTCCTATTAACCTAGTGATGCAGAAAAGACCATCTGTACCACACTGGATATGACTAAACTATAGGAATAAACTAAATGCCTATGTAGTAATTAATTTAAGAAAGCCAGTGAATTGTTTTTAAAGGAGTAGTGTAAAGTAAATGATGAAAAATTAATAAAAGTAGTCATTGACTTTCAATGCATCGTAATAAGCTTGCAGAATTGATTTGTAAACTGCTTTAAAACTCAATTTCATGTGCATTAAAGACTAATCAAATGACTTCAATGCAGTTCACTGATTTTCAGCTTGGCAATTTACTTGAGCATACAAAAGTTATTAGTAGAGATATGTAAGAATGCTTGCAAAACAGTTGTCACGATGCACTGTTACTTAATCTTATTTGCGCGGATTGGTTACTCTTATCTTTGTCTTATTAATCTAGAGTTTAACGTTGAATGTACTTGTGGTTTGTCTGTACATTGTCATGTCTTTTACCACAGAGAGAAGTAGTAGAATGATGGTTACCAGAGGATAGGAACGGTAGTAGGGTAGGGGGTGGGGGACAAAGTGGGGATGGGTAATGGACACCAAAATACAGTTAGATAGAAGGAATTAGGTCTGGTGTTTGGTAGCACTTTAGAGCAACAATAGTTAACAATAATTTATCGAGTATTTCAAAATAACTAAAAGAGTAGAATGGGAATGTTCCTGACACAAAAAAATGATAAATGCTTGAGATGATGCATATCCCAATTACACTGATTTGATCATTACACAATGTATTCTTGCATCAAAAATCACATGCACTTCATAAATATGTACAATTATATATCCATAATAATTAATAATAAAAATGTTTAATTCTTTTGCAATGATTTGTATCACTATTAACTGCTAGACCACAAATGAAAGCTTATAATAATAAATTGGCCTTAAATTCTCAAATTTTCTTTAACAGATATTTTACATAAACTTTATCAATGAGTTAAATCAAATAGAGAGGACATGGTATAGAGTTCACCATTTTCCATGAACTATTGAGTTCTACTCAATCAATATTTTTTGTTAAATATCAGTGAGTACAATTCCAGGAGGTTAAGATTCTCTAATTATTATGGCCAGAGCAATTAAATATTCTAGTTTTCCTGCAGTCAAAATTGAGCACAGTCTGAGTTCAGTTTAGAATCTGTTTGTGAAAATTCATTTACCATGCCAAGTCATTCAGTCAGAGCTTGGACTCAATGGTAAGTAAGCAAAACAGCCTGGGGCCCTGCCCTTCTGAGGCCTATAGTCCAGTCATGGAAAAAACGTTAAACAGAAAATCAACAAGTGCATAGTTATTAACTGTGGTGAAAGCTATGAAAGGGGTGGTAACCTGTTCAGAAAGAAGGAAAAGCTTCCCCATGAAATCGATTTGGTGCTAAAATCTAAAGGATAAGCTCAGTAGGTGAAGTAAAAAGGATAAACAGAAAGAAGCCATGAATCTGAAAGAAGCACAGACCTCCAGGGGAATTAAAATTCCATATGACTGGGTTCTAGAGAGCAAAGAACAGAGATGAAGCTGCAGGATGGAGAGAGTTTTGTCTTCCATCCCCAAAGAGAAAGTTATTGGTAGCAGGGGAGGACAGGGGAAGGGTGGAATTGTGCAATAGTTTACAAGATCATATATTAATTTTTCTTTCTTTAGAGATAGGGTCTCTCTCTGTCACTTAGGCTGGGGTGCAGTGGCTCAATCATAGCTCACTGTAGCCTCAAACTCATAGGCTCAATCTATCCTCCCACTGCAGCCTCCCGCTCGGACTACAGGCATATGCCACCATACCTAGTTTTTTGTTTTTTTTTTTCTGTAGAGACGGGGGTTCTTGCTATGTTGCCCAGATTCATCTCAAATGCCCGACCTCAAGAGATCATTATGCCTTTTCTTCACAAAGTGCTGGCATTACAGGCACAAGCCACTGTGCCATCCTCTGAATTTTTTTAAAGATAAAAATTATTATTTTTAAGGATGGCCAATAATGGTACAAATGTGAAAAGTGATAGCATTTTCTTGCAAGAAATTATGTGAACCAGTATAGTAGCTAGGAAATATGTAGGAGCAGTGAAGATGAGACAAATGAAAACAGATATTCAGGAGGTGAAATGAATACAATTAAGGGATTGATATTAATGGACTATTGGGGATGAGTGGAAGAGAGAGAATAGTATCTAGAATGGTCCTCAAGTCTCAGGCTTATATGACTGGATGGATTGTGATGCCATTCACTAAAAAAAAAAAAAAAAAAAAAAAAAAAAACCTGGGCTTGGAGGGTCAGATTATGAAACCGGACTTGTTATAAGATTTTAAGGTGTCTTTCAAGTGGAGATGTTGATGAATCTATTAGATATACAGGTTTGGAACACAGAGGAGAGGTCTAGGCTGGAGATAAATATTTAGGAGTCATTGGACTGAAGACAGAATTGAATATGTGCATGTAGAAAAAAAGCATCCACTGGGAGAGTATACTCAAAATGGAGAAATGTTTGTGAGTTTTGAGAGTGTTCTTCCATGTTTTAGAAGCATCTTCAGTGCATTGAGGAAAAGTTCATAGTAAATATATTAAAGATAATGGTATCTATGACATTTAAATAATATAAGAAGGTAGTTAATATTGCAGCCCAAAGATTTAAGTTGACTGACCATAAGGTCAGTGTGTAATTGTAAAGCCACGGATAATGTGGACCTAGATTACTGTGGGGACAATAAAAATGACAATCTTTGCATTTTCTTGTAAACCATACTTAGAGAAGCTTTGGCTCACAGATTATTGTTTGGATGCTTTCTCGTATGTTTTTATGTTCTTTAAGGAGTGGAAGTTTTACTTTATTAGTTTTTTTAGTTTATAAACAAATTCATGCTTGACATAAAAAAAAGATATATAAAGAGGGATGCATACATTATATCTCCCTACTTCCAAACCCACCCACTGAGCTAGTCAACATTAAAAGTTTGAAGCTTTTATATGAACAAATAATAAGCTTTTGTTTTTGATGAAAATTATGTGAACACATGGAGTTTAAACTTGCTTTTTTTACTTAACATTATATATGAGCAACCTTTTAAAGAATATAATAGGATTCCAAATAATACAAATGCCATAATTTATTCAGTAATTCTCCTTCTAATGGATAATCCAATTGTTTCTAGTTTTTATGCCTTTGCAATATCCCATATGTGGATTGCTGAGTCAAAATAAATGTATATGTTTTTTCATTTTAATAGATACTGTCCAAAGACTTTCCAAAGAGTTTGCAGCAATCTGCAATCCCACCACCAAAATGTCAGAATGCTCCCCAGCATTCTTTAACAGCACTACATGTTATGCTTTCTTTCATTTACTGCAAAATTGAAGACTAGAAAAATTATATCCTCTTGTTTTACTTTGCAGTTTTTACTACTAGTGAGTTTATATACCTAACAATTAAAGTTTAATATTTTAATGTTATATTTATTAGTTAATATTTTAATTTTTAACATCAGCTCTTTAAAGTTTATATTTAGTTGTCCTTCTGTGCATCAGCCACTCTGAGATATATAACATTATATGCCATACTATCCAATTTTGGAGCAAAAAAAAAAACAGGAAACAGGAAAAAGAAATCTTTACAAGTACAGTACATTGCTCTTTTAAACCAAAAGTCTTTAAGAATTCCAGATGGAATGATAAACCTCTCATACACAGTTGACCCCACTTTTCCCACCCAAACTCGACTCACAATATTATTCAATACAAATATTCTAAATATGCAAGATCTATTCTTTACCTCACCTCACTTCCTTCCTGCCTGCTCCAACACATTAGCCCCCCATCACCCACACATGTACATAGGCTATACTCACTCCTGTGTCTATCCCTGGACTTATGATGCCTTAGATCATATTTTCTTAAAACTCTGTTCATCCTTCAATTTCTCTAGAAAAGTGGATGTAGAGTGGATGCATGTTTTTATTTTATTAAAGCTAAAAGTCTCCTATCATCCAAATACTTTTATGTCACTGGTGTGGATCTAATCATCAGAAATATGATAAAATTATTTACTGTTTTCTTGCTACTTATGTCATACTTCACACTGGTCTCAGAGAAGATTTCCATAATATCCCCTATTCCAACTATAACCATTGATTCATAATTATTTTTACATGATGTTTAAATATGAGTAAACAATGTTTGTTTTTGTTACAGGATATATCATTTGCCTTATAATAATGCTCTCTCCCATCTCCATTTATAGGGAAATTTTTCGGGTTCAAATTCCCTGGTCTGAGAGTTCTCACTTACAGAAAGCAGTCCTTACCACAAGAAGACCCCGATGTGGTGGTCATCGATTCATCTAAACACAGTGATGATTCAGTAGCCATGAAGCATTTTAAGTCTCCTACAAAAGAAAGCTGCAGCCCCTCTGAAGCAGATGACACAAAAGCTTTGATACAGCCCAGCAAATGTTCTCCCTTGGTGAATATATCCGGACCTCTTGACCATTCCTCTCCCAAAAGGCAATGGGACCGACTCTACCCTGACATGCTGCAGTCAAGTTCCCAGCTATCCCATTCCAGATCAAGGGAAAGCTTATGTAGTATACGGAGAGCATCTTCAGTTCATGATATAGAAGGATTCGGCGTCCACCCCAAGAACATATTTAGAGACCGACATGCCAGCGAAGGTATGTTTGATTTTTTTTTAAAAATGGAAACATATATACATGGATAATAAATGATTAGTTGCATATTGTTTTAAATTTCAACAATAATCTCTATACATTGGGGAAAGAAATGTGATTAAAGGCTATTAAAAACCTGAGTCCTACACTCAGAGTTGTTACTGATTTTCTCTTTGAACCATAGTGAGTAATTTAGTGTCTTCTGGCTTCTTTATCTGTATTTCTGAAATAGTATAACAATTATCTGCCTACCACATGGAGTGTTAATTAATTAATGCTTATTATAACATGTGCTTAGGTGATGAACACCATCATCTCAAGCATAATTAATTTTGCTGCATTTAGCAAATGATCATGCCCTGGGAAGAAAGAATTTGTGCCATCAGAGGGCTAGTTCATTGACCGACTCTTTCCAAAGGGAGCAGCATAGGAACTGTGATGTACTGAGTGATCAGAAAGCTGTAAGCTGACAGGGGTGCAAGGTACGTAGGAAGAAGGGGAAAAATTTAAAGGGAAAAAAATCTTGAAAGTCCTGATCTCAACCAAAATCAACTTGAAAAGCAAATCAGAATTTATTTCTCCCTGGCCTCTTTATGTTCACATTCTTACATTAGCCAGTAGTGAAATTAAGGATACTTAAAAAGCAATGGCAGAAACAATTTATCATGAACATGGTAATTGATAACATCGGTTAAGTACTTACTGTGTCTGAGGCAATGTAAATGCTTGACACACATTAAGTCTCATTTTACTCTCATAAGAAACCCAAATTAGGAATCATTTTTAAGCCCTATTTAGTAAGTGAGGAAACAGAGGCTTAACTATGTTAAATAAATAACATAAATAACTAGACTAAGGTTACAGAGCTAGTCAGTGTCAGAGCCTGGCTTCAAACGCAGGACTGCCTGTCTCCATAGTCTACAATCAAATCCATGCAATCTTTTTCCTCCCTCACTCCTGCTCCTCCATGAAACCTTGCCATAGGAGGAGTCTGTTGAATCTCTTGACTTTCCCCAAGGAGTCTGAGAATCAATGTTCCTGGCATGGGTACATCAGATCCACTTTTCAGATTCCCATAGATTTGGGTTCTTGAGAGACCTGCTGTCCAGGCTGCTGCTAGTTTTGTCTTTAAAACATTGATTCTTAGTGTGAGGTGTTAGGCACTTTGTCAGCTGATCACACTTATTTTTCCAGCCTCATTTCTAGCCCCAGCAAGACTCCCCTCCCTACTACATACTCTATTCTCCACCTGCACAGATATAATTTGCCTTTTCCCAAAAATGTAACATGTGTTTTCTTGCTTCATTACTTTGTTATGCCTGGAATACTCTTCCCCACCTTGTCTCTCCTTACACTACCACTCAGCAGCAGGGACACATTTCCGCCTTCCCAAACCAAAAGAATTAAATCATTTCACACTCAAGTGTGCAAACCAATATTTACACATAGTGTAGCATGGATTGCATTTTATATTTATTGTGTATTATATGTCTATCATTCTTGTCAGATATGTAAGCAAATAATTATGTTGCTGTGAGCTCCTCCAACATAGACACTCTGGCATAGTGAGCTCTGCACCCTTAGTATCTAGCACAATTATCTACTTCATGGCAGATACTCGATAAATATTGGTGTGACATTGAGAAGACCATGTGATGTTGAGAGGACTGTGCTTGTGAGTTCTGTTTCAAAATCATGCAGATTAGAAAATAATGAGTTATCTGCTCCATCATACTTTGAAGTTAAATGAAGTCTTAGGAGTAAATCATATAGAGGATCTTTATTTAAAGGACACCATGAAGTAGAGAAGGCAGAAGAGGTGAAAGGAAGAGTTAGCAGGAAAAAGTTCAAAGAAAGATAAATCAATAGCTCAGAAAAAGATACAAGAGCAATTAGCGCATCTATTTTAATCTCTGGGCCAAAGAAGGTCAGAGGGAAAAAAGAAAATACAAGGCCAATTCCCAAATTGGATAATCATCTAAGGACCTATCCCATTTAGTAATGGTAGGCTCAATATTTTCTGACAGAATGAAACTGCTAGAATTTGATATTTGATCAGTGAGTCCTGTGGCTAAACAGCAACAATAAATTAAATATGGTAATTCAAATGACCAGCATATGTTTTAGCTAGTTTAGTTAGTGTAGTCACTTTTAGCAATCATACTGACTTTTCAGAAATTGCCCTTTCAGAGATTCCCTAGAGAGATCCTGACTTCTATAATAACAGTGGTATAGTAAAATTCAAAAACAACAAATTTGAAAATCAAACTGATACATAATCAGTGCATTGTACTGACTTAGCCTGTATTTAGACAGTGGTGCTGAGTAGTTTAGATTAGATTTCTGGATTTAACTTCATTGTTTTTAATTTATATGATATCCATTTAGTGCACAGTTACTGATACAATTATGAGAAAGAATGATTTAATATTTTTGGATTTCTCAGTACAGGTACTATACATAAACATTTGGTGCTAAGATCATCCTCGATTTTTCTCCCTCACCCAAAGTAAGCTGTTTTCAAAAAAAATATTACTTTCTTACAGATTATGCTGGAGTCAACATGTGACTATAGATTGATAAATTCAGAGGGTATTTTATACTTCATCTTTAGAGCAATTTTAGCTACAAAATCACTGATTAGCAAAAAAGAAACTATACTTCCTAAGACTTTATAATTTGGTATATTTTAGAAATAGAGCCATTGATAAGGAAAGATGGAAAACTTTTATAAGTGATTTTAGTTTTATGAATTCATGTAACTGATTAACAGGTGAAATCATGCACAAGATTTCAAAGTCTGATTGTTGTCTCCTCATTCAAATAAATAAAAATGTTCTCCTGTACAGGCTATCTTCACAGAACTTTAAATATTTTGCAGATATATTAATGAATAATATTTTACCTTATCCTCTCATTTAATCCACGTTATCAAGTACCTTAGAACCATACTTTTCAAACCATCTTTGATGAAGAACCAGAATTTTGTTTTCTAATTAATTCATCACTGACCAATACATTTGTGAAGTCAATAAAAATGTACTACTATGAAAATAAAATGTAAAAAATAGACACAAAATATAAACCCCAATTGTTTTACTATTAGATTAATCAGATATTCAATTACTCTGCCAAACTGCTACAAAAGATTCCAAATATTTACTCCAATTTCTGTACTCGCATTGTCATGGAAGAATAACAAGCAGATCTCAGCTAAGACCAGTGCACAAGCCACACTGTGCCTTGGAAGGTCAAAGCTGTAATAACTATATAATGTAATGTTTTGTTAGTTTTCTTGGAATTGGTAAATCTTTACATATAATTTTTAGGTTTCATAAGTACAGTTATAATTTATAACTACTTGCAAGCAGTTGTTACTTTACTAATGGTTTTTGGACCCAGCTTCCAATAGAGCACATTCATTCTGAGTAATCAAGATCTCTTCCACTATCTCTATTTGTTTTTTGTGATTCTCTCAAAGAGGAAAGGGAGTTGTCATCTACGGCCACAGTTTTATTAGTATGTCTTTGTCCAATGCAATGTCTACGAGCAATTCAATATATCACACTCTTAGAATTATTTCAGTTGTAAGCTTTAAAATTATTATGATATACCCCAAGATTTTAAATGGGCACATTGTTAGCATAGATATCAACAAAATGCTGAACAGATTTTTCAAATCTTGGATATGTTTGAATGGTTTTGATATGACAGTGACATTTATTTTAAGCTTGTGTGTTTCATAGCTAGTAAATGCATATTTTGTTAGTGGCAAGTATGCCACATTTAGATCGCTGATCTCAAAATAAATTTGAAAATATTTAATTTAGATTTTAAAAGAGCCCATTTTATTACAAATCAAATTTTTCAATATTCTAGTAATTACACTGAATTCATTGTGACAACATTAATAAAAATGTTTACGTTTTTAAAAACAATCTAATCTTTCATTTACTTCTTGCGATTATTTTTGCCTAAGAATGACTCTTTGAGTTACATTTGCTATTTTTAAAATATATATTGAAGAACATTTGGAGAAGGACAGTTAATAAAATTGTGATTCATAATGTAAGTTGGAGCCAGGCAGAGTGGAGCCAGGCAGACTGGTGTGGTTGTAGTCTCAGCTACTAAGGAGGCTCAGGCATGAGGATTCTTGAGCCTAGAAGTTCAAGTCCATCCAGAGAGATATAGCCAGAACTTGTCCCTAAAGGAAGGAAGGAAGGAAGGAAGGAAGGAAGGAAGGAAGGAAGGAAGGAAGGAAAGAAGGAAGGAAAGGAGGCAAGGAGGGAAGGAAGGAAGGAAGGAAGGAAGGAAGGAAGGAAGGAAGGAAGGAAGGAGGGATGGAGGGAGGAAGGAACTGTTATCTTAGAAACATTTTCCTTATTAACATACTAGGTTAAATTATATGCAAAAAAACACTTAACATGCAAAATGTGGAGTCTTCCTTTGAGTATAATCTAAGTGATAGTTGAGGAGACACTAAAATTGGCTGTTGACAAGGTTGAAAGTTTTGTCACAACTGCAGCAGCTAAGGAAGTCTATTTCCAAACTGTCATAATTATAAAATCTGTACTTTGGAATCCATTTAAATTGAGATAAATGCTTCACATATTTAAGTAAGAATGTATATTATGACAGATACTATTTAATATATGCATGTTACTTGGTGGAATAGTACACAATGTTAATTTCAATTAAAGAGAAATTTTGCATCATATTCTGATTTCTCTGATTGTTTTTATACAGGTAATTCAGTGTATATAATGTAATTTTAGTCTTCTTTTTATATTTCTCTTTTTTTATCCTTATGTGCTCAAAACAGACAATGGTCGCAATGTCAAAGGTAATGTACAAACTCAAATTTCACCATCTGATGTTCAACGTGCCCCTTTACTCGGCATGTTAACTTGCCTGCTGTATGCCCTGTTCAATGCAACATCTTCATGCTGCCCTTAGCTATTTGGGGTGCCTGGTGGAGACATCATGGCTTGATTTTGCTACAGACATTGTTATTTCTCTGCTGTGTCACCAAAATGATCATGACCTCCTTTTGTCTGCAAGAATTATAAGCCTAGGTTGACAATGAATACTTCCTAAATATTTAAATCACTTGGAAAAACACAAATATCAAGCTAAATATATTCTGATGTGACAGAGACACAAAAGCCTATTTCAGGAAAACAAAAATTTTGAGTGTAGGATTAAATAAGCATCACTTCACTTGTTCCTCTTTTGTTTCCTCAAAACTAGTTTCACGTTCCTGGATGGCAGGGGGTATGGTTTTCAGCTTACTGTAGTAGTAAACTATATATGCATGATAGTTGTTTTCTATTTTTCTTTATTATATTTTAATCATTTTAATTTTGTTCTATATTAGTCTGAAATCACTGGCATGACCTACAACTACCATAGGGTTATATTTAACTGGGAATACTCTGGATAAATTTGGATTGGGCTGAAAATTTGAAATTCACTTCTGGTTTCTACTATATCATAGTAGATACAAGGATCACGAAATATAATAACCATATTATTATCATCAAATTGAAAACCATTGGGATTTGGTCTTTCAACATAGGCCATGCATGCTGCTGTGGGTGTGCAAATGGTGATTGTGACTTATTTTGTGCATGTGTGTTGCATGAACACGTCTCCACCAGTAACCGTCATTACTTAGAATTCACTGTTTTGACCACTCTATCCTATATGTCACTGGTACACTGACCACTGTGCAATTTTGTATATTGATTTCTCAATTGCTTCCCTAAAATAATTCAGAGCTGGTGATGGTTATGAATGAATTAATAGCGCTAGGGAGCAAAGATGTTTGATCAGCAACCTAGGGAGATTTGAAAATCAGGGAAATTATGGCAGTATCCCCCAAAACCCACCCCAATTTTATTTTGTAAGCACTTTAAAAGGGTCTATGCAGGTTGACCCCAATAGTGGGATGGGATTTCACCTACATCATTGTTCTTTTTTTCTTTTGACCTGTCCACTGTGATTTCTAAAAGGGAGCAAATTAGTGTCAACTGTGTGTGGTGGTTTGCACGGACATAATTCAGAATGTAACCTCAAGAAGCAGGATACAGATAGTTCTTGCCAACTAGCTTTAGGATTTAACAATTAGCAGTAAATTAGTAGGCATTAATTAATTTTCTAGTGATTTTTAAATGTAGTGCTAAATGAGCCTAATTTTTCTCAACAAATAGAAAATTGGACTTGTTTAACTTTCAAACTACTAGTTCACATATATGTCAAAGTACAGCTATTTTATTTTAGTGTCATAAAACAATTCATTTACTCTCCAGCCTTTTTTTCTCAACTCTCTCATTTTTAATAAGAGTCGTCTTTGAATAAAGATACACTTTATTTATTACATAGATTTCAGATTGTACATCAATTTTACGACCACAATTTAAAGTATATGGTAGAATCATCAAAGTCAGAATTTGGCATTACAAATCTCTAAACCATTGTAGAAAGTTTTCACATATTAATACTTAAGAAATTGTATCCCCAAATTGGAGAAAACATTTGCAAACTTAATTAAATTTAATGTAAATTTTCACTCGAAAGTCTTCATTACTTTTTTCAAGCTCTGGTTTTGAAAACTATTAACAATGTTTAAGTGTCTGCCTCTAAGATTTTTCACAAAGCCATTAACATTGCTAATTAGGTACAGGACCCCTGAAGTGTGCATTTTAAATTGTTTTGACTTTGCTTCTATACCAGATCTAAATAAAAGACTAAAAATGCAGGTTTCTACACTGCTTTGTGTACAAAATGCATAATTATAATTAATTATTTCAATATTCAACCAAAAAACATTATTTTGGTTGAATTTAATTCTAATTATTTAATTCTGAATTAAATAAATAACTTAGGAAGTGTTGGTAATGTCTTCAACATCATCTGATTTATTCATGTCAGGTGAGGTATTGGCTAAGTACCTTGCACAGGTGGTACATTTATCTCCAGAGGATGCCATTCTTTAACTTTCTCAGGAAGTCTGTGTTAGTGCCTGCTACACAAAGAGCTAACCTAAATCCTTCTTTCTGATATGTATTTTTTTCTCCTTCATCTATCTCTACTGGACAGAGATACTAGCTGACTACTGCTAATGATGATGCAATATCACAGTAAAAAGACAGCAAATTGGTACTCTATCTTTTTCTAAAACTAATTTCCACTTAATCTTCTTTCTTAGGATCTATTTCGTTTCCCTTTAATAAATTTTCCTAGCATTCTGACTCCTTAAGCTAACATTTCAAAGTTCTTTGTTAAAAGTGTAGACCATTGTCAAAGAGTGGAAAAGTTATTTCAAATAAATTGCACATCCTGCATATACATATGTATGTATTATAATTTTTTAACAACTTCTCTAATATGTGAGAGGGGTACCTAATCCTACCTCCATCACTCATATATTAATTTTTACCTCAAACTTGGTGGCTTTTCTATTTTGCTTTATAAGTCATCAGTAAAAATCCATCTCACTTTCTCTACTTCGTAAATAAGTCATAATGCAATTTTGCCCCTTTAATGCTTCCACCTCCTTGTTATCTCAAGTAGCCCTGCTTCCCTCTGACATTGGTGTGTTCCATTTCCAATTAGTCTATGAATCTGTCATATGACTCTGAAGTAAAACTACTTTCAAGGTTTGTTACAGCTTTTATCTCCTCTCTAGCCTATATGACTCATAAACGAAATAAATTAATCTAATACAACTTGTTTCTCATAGGCTGCATTGGCCATTACTCAGTATCTTGTCATCTGATAAGGATTTGCAAATTGATTTTCAATGATAACAGTTTACTCCTGCAAATAATATGTCATGCACTGAAACAGACAATATGAAGAAAAATAATTTGATGATTACTTCTTACGCATCTTTCTAAGTGCTTAATTAGTTGCCTTATACTTATTGACAGTGTTCTTTTACAAAGTTTAATTATTAAACACTGCATTTGCATCTTCTTTCATGTTAAGTCGCTTCAGCAATTTGGGTTTTATTAGACTTTAGCTAAATAAACTCAATGCCCTAAGATATATTGTACAAACTCCTGCTGATTTAAAAACAACCTTTGTCTGTTTGGTTTCCTCCTTTCCTATCACATTTAGCACTCCAAAATGACTTTTTAAAGTAGCATTATTTTTTTAATCTATCAGATGCCCTTAGCTATATTTGCAGCACTATCTAAAAGAAAAATATATTCTCCTTTAGCATCTCATAACTCATGGTAAATTTAAATAGCCTCATCATATAAATTTTAAATATCTTTAAAATTCTTCCCAGTTGTTGCTTTAGCCTCTAGCTTCATGTCTAAATGTAGGTATTTCTTTGTAGTTGGAAATTGGCCTACTTTATGTTTAATCAGACCCTTGAAATATATTAAAGCACTCTCCAGCTGTTGGTTTAGTCTACTTGGTTACCTGTTTTCCACCTTCTCCTAATATATTGAAAAATGTAACCTTGTCATCCATCTTGCAAATGCTTCTCTGAAGAACATCAAGTCCTCCTCTATGCTTTTGCGTTTTACATGACTTTCTGTTGAATCTCTTATTTCCCTCTATTTCTCCCCATTCATTTCCTTTAAATTTATTTACTTTGTTTTTCAGGTTATTCTCCTTTCTTTCATTAGAATCCTAAATCCCATCTGTTCATGATCACTCAGTGAGGCTGCCTTTCACCTTTAAATCCTCAACCAAGGCCCCTCTGAATATAGACTTAGGAGGTAGGAAACCCTGCATTCTGGTCCTTTATTCTTATTCTTTTCTGCCCTCATATTCTGTCCGCTTAGGTTTACAATTGGTGAAATAAGGATATTGTTAATACCTACCTTAGTTGAAATGTTGAAATTTTTTTCATTTGCATTTAGATGGGCTTAGAGGAACCTAAGCCAACACTGATCATCTTGAAGACTCTAGAAGTCTTCTGCATTTAAACATCTGCTTTAAAATCAGTAGAAAGAAGCATAATTATCTTTTTTATACAGCATGAAATAAATTTTAAATGCTTTATCTAAGTAGCTTGCACAAGTTATTTTAAGTTTTGCTGAATTAATTAAAATATAGATTAAAAGAAAATGTGGATTAACTCTTTAAGACTAAGAGCCAAAAAGAAAAAAACCTCAGAATAGAGTAAGAGTTTAGAAGGTTTTTCCACCTGCAAATAAGAGAAGCTAAAATAGTGAATGCAATGAAGTTGCAAATTCTGAGGCCAAATTTGAGTATGACATTTTATCAACCAGTTTCTCAATCATATCAGATCCGATGTCTCCTTGTCTCAATAAATATTTCGTTATACTCACTTTCCGATCCTGAAATGGAACTCAGAGATAATTTAACCTATTTATAAAATATCAACATGATTCCCTAACTGTAATATACAGGAGAAATAAAAGAAAAGCAGTTTACAATAAAATATTTATTTCAATATGTTAGTGTTCAAATATAACTGCACTAGAAAACATAATGCAATCATCAGACATATGAAGAAAACTTGGTTTTAAAAGCATTAAGTACATGAGAAAATATTCCATACAGGTACCAGATAAAATGGTACAGCAGGAGTATAGATGGGCAGCATAATCAAAACCACCATTGGAGTCAAGAATTATATCAGACTTATTTATACATGAATTTTAAAAATGGGAAGTAACTAAAATTTAATTATGATTAATATACCAATATAAACTGAAGAGAAAATAAGGAAGTATGGTATTCTTATAAATGAGCTAGCTCTTGCTTTTAATAGTAGTGTCAAAATGATACCTTCCGTGATATAATGCAATAGTAGTGAATTGCACAGAAGAAAGAAATCCCACTAGATGTCAGGGCATATATTCATCCTCTAATACATAAAAAAAATCCTGCAAACATGCTTTGTTATGTAATGAGAAATCGAAGATGTAATGGAAAATGAAATGACAATTGAGACATTATAGAGAAGTTGTGGCAGATCTCCAGGGAGTTTTGAGAATGAGACTGAAAACCAACAGCCAACCCAAAGACAAATAAATAATTACAAGTGTTTCATTTCTAAGAGACAGGTTCCTTTTCATAGTATCATATCATTTTACAGATATAGGAGGATATTTATATAAAATATTTTTGAAGGAACTTTTATTAGTGTGATTTTGGTAATTTTCTGAAAATTTAATAATATTTGGTTCCAACACTGACAAAGAAGACTCAAATCTCTTAGCTTACATATTTGCAAATAACAGATCCAAACACAGATTGTAATCTAAACTCTGAAATTTTCTATTGGCTATTCAAATGCCACAAGGAGTGTAGCTCTAAGTGGCATAATTTTCCAAAATGATGAACAATTTCTGATAATGTTCTGAATAAAACAATATATATTCTTACCTCTACATGGATTGTAGCTCTGGAAATTTCAATTTATATTAAAATCATGGAAAAAAGCACATTGTGGTGTTTATATGTGAAACAGTTGGTTTTAAGGCTCAGTTCATGAATAAACAGGCTTTTCACCTGCATGAATGGCCTTGAGGCATGTAAGGCAATTCTTTAAGGCAGGAGGATTGTGACATTGAAATTCTTTCATAATTGTGACACAAAAAATGCCCCCACAAATCTCCCCTAGAGTGAAATACTACCATAGTTGAAATCACATACTTATATAAGTGTAGCCAATTCAGTGGAGTTTACTGGAACTGGTCACAAGGGTAATTAAAGTAGATTAACAGTGTCTTTCTGTCTATTAACATTGTAGAATCTGTGATGACATTGATGATCCATGAATTTAGCCAAATTTTAAACCACTCTGTGGACAATTCGCTACAGAAATGCAGCATAGAGAAGGATGATACAGAAAGAGAGTGGAAAGATGAGCTTAAGGGTTTTGAATACAATTTAACTATATATTTGATCTCTGTTACCTATAATCTCTTAATAGCATCCCTGTTAAATAACCTAAGGAGTGAAAATATGACATTAGAGTTGGGGAAAAGACAGTATCTAAGAAATCTGAAATCCTAGCATAATTTACAAATTGTAAATATTAAGATATGAAACCTAGAACTCAACTATAGAATGCTGCAGAAAGGGAAACACTATCCTGGTATGCATTACAATAAAATAAATCAGTGATGTGGGCTGGAGGCTTCCAAAACGACCTGAAGAATGGAGTTTCTGTCAGAGAACTATCTGAAGGCTAGATGAATTTGTTGCCACTATTGGCTCTCATTTCTATCTTTGTATAAATAGTAAAGAGAGTTAGGTTCTATATGCAAATGAGAACATACGAGGCAATAAATTCCTGGAGAGCTCATGACATTTTTCTTCTAGATGGACTTGGTCATCGTCATGGATAAGACTCAGGGAGTCAACAGAAATGCAACTCAAGAAACACAGTATTTGTTAAATACATGAAAATTTATTAATATTACTTCAAACTTTTATAATAAACAAGGGTAAACTTTTATGAACAAGTGTAGTGTGATTTTCCCCCAGAGTGACTACGAACAAAATGATGAGCATTGATTTCTTAGTATTATATCTGACCCAAGTTGATTGATTGCTGTCCAAAATACAAAATCTTTGTCTAATTTTAAAATGTTTATACCTTGCTTGATGCTTAAAGTACATTTTGATCCCGAAAATGGGTTCACTTCATTTTGAACAGGGAAAAAAATAACAGAAGGCAACCATGCCGCCTAACAAGTTTATTGATGCAATTTGTATGTTTTAACCACTTCCTGGGGCACAAAAACAGCGAGCTCACGATTTTTATAAAATTCTCCCTGTTGTTAATTTCTAAGAGCTAAATAACAGTGTATGTAATATTGCTCATTATATAAGATACTTCTCAGAGAATTTCCTGATTCTCCATAAGCAACTGACAACAGAGTCATCCCAAAGGAAGATATAGCTCGTCAGTCTAATCCCTCAACAAAGAAACCAGGAGTCTTGCCACCTTGCCAAGTTATCTTTGTAGGAAAGATTTCGAGAAGTGACTAGGTATTATCAACCTCAGACATGCCCTATTACCTAGCTGCGGTCACTTCTATTGTAAGTTATGTTTGCCAGAGCATTCTTCTTATGTGGTTTTTATAGCACCCTTTTCTTTCTCAGAAAGTGGTCAAGACTTAAACATAAGTGAAAGAAAAAAAAAAAGGATCTAAAAATCCCACATATGATCCGAGAGTTTTCAATAGAGTACACACATTCACACAAAAATGGCCTTTCACCCTCTGCAGTTTTATCTGTAATTCCTTCATCTGGGTTTAACTCTTTCAGAAGCTCTGTGGAGCATCTCATATAGGTAGTGGAAACATATGAAGAGCCTAGATGGCTTGTCACTCCTCAGTGACACAGAGAGGGGAGTAACACAAATTGAAGCAGGGTATATAATCCATTTGGAAATTTCATGGCCAATATGACTTTAACCATAGGTAAGTCCTTCTTAAATAATCCTCAAATTACAAAATGAAATTTATAAGAAACTTTAAAGGTAGAATTTGACCAATAACAGAGAGTGTAGTTTTTTCTTTTATTCTAGCTTTTAATGAAAGAAACTAATTAACAGCTAAATCTGCCATTTGCTCTCTGGGTACACACTTAGAACCCAGTCTTATTCTCAGATACTCACATGCCATTCCATGTGGCCCAAGGTGACCCTAAGCCCTGTGTCCAGGTATAAGCTGGCTGCATTCAGTCACACTCAAATCAGGATCATATTGGTCAGGAATCATTAGCAGGGCATTCAGAAGTCTCTTTCTTCTATATATTCTTATATTACTCTTACAAATACTTTCCACTTTTTTTAGGGCCTTTTAATCATATCAAGTCAAGCCTCCTGGGATCCACATCAGATTCAAACCTCAACAAATACAGCACCATTAACAAGATTCCACAGCTCACTCTGAATTTTTCAGAGGTCAAAACTGAGAAAAAGAATTCATCGCCTCCTTCTTCAGATAAAACTATTATTGCACCCAAGGTTAAGGATCGAACACACAATGTGACTGAGAAAGTGACCCAGGTAGGACACAATTTTCTTATCAATTTCAACTGTTTTAGAGGTTTGTTTCTGCACCATAAAACATGTTCTTTTTCTTATAAATGACTATCAGTAGAGGTAAGACATTTATTTGTACTCCTATTTATCTTGAGATGTTGGGCAACTCTCTAATATAACAGATTAATAAAGTTGTATACTGTGATTTTATATATTACAAGACTAAGCAAAAATGGGCTAACATGGTATGGTTGCTCCCACTTTCGTAGAGGTTGTTAACCTGCTATTCGTCATGTTTGGACACTTATTGTTTGGATGCCAACTCTCACATTATTAAAACATGGTTTTTAATATAATGGATGTGTCTGTTGAAGCTTTAGGGGACTAATTAGGGTTTGCTCTGAACTGTGGTATCCTTTTGCACTTACTCTACTAACTAGAGTCAGATCTAAGTCAGTTAACTTAGGGAAAAGAGCTGTCTGAGATGATGAAAAGTCAGTGGAACACCACATTTTATTGGAACAATATCTAATTGTTTTCAAATAAATACTGCAACTTGAACTAGGATAAAAAGCTAGCAGGTGTTCTGCTTCAGAAGTAGATAAAAATGATTTCTACTTATTATATCAATATACCAACCTAAGCAGTATATAGCTTTTGCTTACAGTGCACTTCCATTGTTGGGAATTCATGACTTTAAAATTTGTCAAGCAAGCGGTTCTTTTATGAACAATTTACTCAGTATATTTGCTTAGGAAATCTTTGCATAAACTCTCTATAATATAAAGCCAAGCTTGCCCCCATTCTTTATCCCAAGCATTGAAGTTTTTGAATTAATGAAGTTTTTCTGTAATTGTAATCACTACAAACCACACTATAGTACTGTTTCCAGATAACCTCTTATGTGTGAGCTGAAATAGCTATGAAAAGACCATGAGCAAGTTATAAATAGACCTGTGCAGTCTATATTTATTTGAGGTGAGAAATTATACATGCCATTCTTGAGAGCATTTTTTCTATATATTTTAATATTTATGTAGTGAAGAGGCTTTCTTTTCTTGGCATTTCACTTTTCTTAACTTATATTTAGTAAAATGGGTAAATGAACAGTTTACTGTTACACACATTGTATTGACATCATTTTGATAGCTTTGTATTTTCCTTTCAATTGTTTTTACTTTAAAAGTTTTATTATTTATACATTCCTACCATTATATGAATATATGGGAATCAAGAGACTTAAGAGGAGACAGAAGAAAAGTTGGAAATATTAGGATCAGGGCCCTGCAAGTGCACAAGGGAATAAAATTTAAAGAGAAGCACAGCATGGCAATGGGGACTGTGGCGAACTGTGTAGTGCAGTCCCCATCTAAAGCAGACAGCTGATATGCAGCTCTAGCTAACTGTGGTTAGGCAGAAATGCTTGACCAATTAATGAATGCTTGCAAATCTTCCCATTTTAAAAGAGAAGCTGGAAATGCAGAATTTAAGATAACCTCTTTATTTCTTAAAGTTGACAAACTAAAAAATGCTTTGAACTCTTCTTTAGGCTGAACAAAACACATCTTAAGGCCTGTGTGCAGCCATGTGTGATCTCAGCAAGTCTTTCATGTGCTTGGTCCACCACAGAGGCCACCCTATGCCGCCATGTTCAGCAGATCCACTGTGCCAGGAGAATGTGATACACACAGAGATCCGAGAAGCACCTGCTCTGGGGGCTTTCTCAGATAGTGGGACAGGAAACATATATACAAATATCAATAATGAAATGCATGGTAATAAAGAATATTAGGGAGAAAGTTATTCACTATAAGGGAAGAATTTGCAGGGAAGAAAAAGAGACAGGATTAAACACTGAAGCCAGATCTAGAAGGTCACATCAAACTGCGTAGTCAGTAAATTTTAAGAGCATAAATCAGAGTCAAACTGGATTGTGTTTTATTTCAGCCATTTTTTGTAAGCCGAATGCAAGTGGCATTTATTGTGTGACATTAAGGCAAATTTCAGGACTGGGAAAACTTACTTCTCAGAGTTGATATAAGAATTAAATAGAAATGTGGAAAGTGTCCATCCTAGTACTAAGTACATAACAAGCAATGTCAGGTCATTATTATGTTTATTAATATTCTTCTATGATCCCGCAACTCTCCTCACCATTTCTGCAGGATCTCTTTATCCCTACATCACGAGGGCCTTAGTAGAACACCTGGCAGAATGGAGTTCATGAAATGTTTGCTGAATAAATGAGTGCATAAATGGATGGAAGAGTTAGCCAAGGGAAGGGATAAGAATTCCAGGTAGAAAAAAACACAAGAACAAAGTTATGAAGGCATTAAAGTCCATATGACTTTTTAGAACAAGTGATTTTCTGAGCCGGTGAGAGGCTAGTCTGGAAAATTTACCTTCAAAATAACACTTTTCTACCTTTTCACATAAGTGCCATCGGGGTCTGAGTAAAATGCAAGAGTTTCCATCAAAAGCTTTGCATTTTTCTGGTCTCACACTTTATCTTTAAAAGCCCTGTGACTTTCAAATTTAGCTTTGTAACATAACAATATTTGTTTTAACATTTAAAATGTGTTAAAATACTATTATAGACCTAATGTTGTGTCCCCACCAAAATTTATATGTTGAAACGTAATCACCAGCATGATGGCATTTGGAGATGGGACCTTTTGAGAATGGGTCATGAGTGTGGAGCTCTCATAAATGGGATTAGTGTCCTTGTAAAAGAGGCCCCAGAGAGCTCTTTGGCCCTCTTCTGCACTGTGAGGTTACAATGAAAAGATGGAGATTATTTATGAACAAGGAAGCAGGCCCTCACCAGGCACTAAATGGGCTGGCAACTTGATCTTGGACTTCACAGCCCCCATAACTGTGGACAATACATTTCTCTTATTTGTAAGCTACCCAGTTGATGAGTATTTTATTTTAGCAGCCCAAATGGACTAAGATGACTACTCACCACTGAGTGAATCTGAGGCCCACAGAAAGGCCCCAGAGTTTTCCTAAAGCTTCTTATGCTTCCCACAAATTGTGGAGTGCCCCCCTCCCATTCTCCAAAGTACCCCAATTGGAGAGGTGTGATACAGGCAAAAGCCTTTTTCAAACTGCTGGAAGATCAGAATTTGATCATATTTTATAAAAGTTCTAAGTTCTCTTTTTTTTTACAGTGTAAAAAATACAATGAATGGGAGGAAATTCTGGAGTCAGGTAAAACACTTAAGTTGCTATGGTCCTTGCTAGAAATAATAAGGGATTGAATAAAGGCTGAGACCAGAAACTGGGAAAAAAGGCATCAGTAGAAATGCTTTATCTTCTTTGTAGGGGCGCCTTTTAGCTCTTAGTGACAAACCTTCCAATTGTCCACATGTCAAACCAAACAATGTAGAGATCAAATATCAAGAACTTCCTCCTGCAGGCATAGCCTCTGGAAACTTTATTTAAGCATTTGAAAGCAGAGCTCTTCAATAACTCATTTATAGGATTACATACTTCATTTTGTGTTTGTGAAATTTCCTAATTGCAGCTATCTTTGAAATTTCCATATTCACTACTTTTAACATCAGTTGTCCTCTAGTCACCAAAAATAACTTGGTAATAACAAAAAGACTTTACTTGTCTTTTTATTTTCTTTTTTAGGCCTGCATGGAGATTCTCTTTGTCAGGAAATTTTCAACATGTTTGCTGTAGGCAGCCAGCAGTATTTCCTTAATCACATGTTCTTTCTTATTTTATTCACATAATAGATTTGTATGATATTTCTTTCTTCAAAAGAAGTCAAGATTTTGCTTATAGATTATACAACAATAAATTTTAAACACTCTACAATGCACAAACAATAGAGCAGTCATCAAGAGAAAAAGGCATAGACGAAAAGAATAATCGCTGCTCCTGTTGTTCTGTCTCACCACTTGGATCTTATCTCTATTACACATTAAATTAGAATTAGGCAATTAGTTATTTGCCTCCTCAGTTAGAGTCACCTTCTTCAACGTAGGGACTATGTGGTCATTCATTCATTCATTCGTTGATCATTCATGTATTTGTTTATTCATTCAAAAGCATTTATTGACATGTATTATCTATAATATATAATATATACATTATATACTATATACTATATATTATATATTATTTGTATATATAATATACATATGTGTGTATATATAATATACATGTTATATATTATATGTGCTGAATATAATACATATATACATGGTATGTGTATATATAACGTACATATTATATATTATATTGTATATAACATATAATGTATGTCATATATGTATTGTATATACATTTAATGTATATCAATATGTATATTATATATAATGTATAATGTATATCCATATATAATGTATAAACACACACAGTGTTAGGTGCTGGGAATTCAGAGTTAAAAGGCAAATCTCTGCCTTTGAGTCTTGAAGGAGGTAGACAAGTACAGTACATCGGCGTTACAGTGCAATGTAAAGTATTTTTCTATGGGTAAACACAGTGTGTGCAGATGGTGCTGAGAGAGGAAACCTTACCTACATTGGGAGTTTGGGATAGTGTTTGGGGAATATAAACTCTTAAGTGCGTTTTGAAGGTGCGAAGTTTCCAAAATAAGGAATAAAAATCTGGAGTGAAACACATGTGGGAATCTCTATGTACCAAAGAATGAATGCAGCATTAGGTGTTTGTATGACCAGTACCTGGTATAATTATATGACACATAGTAGCATCTTAAAAGATTCAAAAATGAACCACTGAGGGTATTGGGTGGAATTAAGCAAGAGTAAGTCTGCAGTCAAAAATCTCCAAAGCAAATGCCTTCCTTCTGAAAACTTTTGTTAGGCAAGACTCCAGTTCTTGCTGTTATTTTGGATCCATAGACCTCTTTTGGCCTTATTGGTCTTCTGGAATGCATCATGTCATATTTCATTTTGCCACATTTCATCTCACCTTCTTTATTTATTTGGAGAAAAGAGAAAATAATTCTCAGAAGATGTGTGTGTTTTTTTTTCCTTCACTACAGTCCAGCCAGTAAAGGCTGATGTGCAGTAGTGTACATCTCAGGGAGGCAAGCCCTTGGCTGGCCATTTCTACCAAATTCCAATGGAGTGGTGGAGAGTAAAAAATGAATTGTAAGAAAAGTTGGGCGGAGAACAAAGGTAAGGTCTCCTTTTACCAAGCAATTGCACTTCTCAATTGAAGATCAAATTATTGGCTATATTTGCCCCCTTTTAGATAAAAGTGAACCACACTTTTGCACTATTCTAAGATTTTGTTATTCCTGAGGCTAGTTTAGTTCAAATGTTGTGCCACTTTTTAGGATGAAACATATTATTTTGTTGCCATGTTCAGCTTTGACAAGTTTTGTATTAGACCACTCTCCCTGGATAAGTGTGAATATCCGAATAGTTAAAGAAGATGGTACCATGGATTTCAAATCTTTATTGGCCGTTGTATCAGTCAATACTGTAACAGAATGCAAGTAACAGAAATCCAACTCAAACCACTTTAAGCAAAAAATGAAAGGAAGAGGGGAAGTTTATTGGGCCATATTACTGAAAGGTACAGAGAAAGATCTGCTTTGGGTGAGCTATATACATTTTTGTGTAAGAGGTGACATTCTCTCCCTTGCTTCTGTGTTGACTGCACTCCCCACCTAATAGCAGAAAGTTCCTAGACTCTCCTGTCTCACCTAATGCTCACAGTTAGTAATTTGGGGAGAAGGACCTTCTTTCTTCCAGTGTCCATATTATTCCCAGAAAAAGAAGACTCTTATTGACCATCTTGGGCCATGTGATCATCCTTGTGGAGGAAAAAGCATAGCCCCTTGACTGACAGTCACACCAGAAAAATGCAGAGAGAGAAGCAAGCCTGTAAAGCAGGAGAATCAAACAGCAGTGGCCCATTGCAGAATGAAGATAGGAATTCAAATTAACATCATTAACCACACACTCGTGCACCCCCCACCCTACACACACACACACACACACACACACACACACACACACACACAGAGTCCACATTGGGCGGTGGGTAGATTCTAGAAACACAGAAATATAAAACCTAGTATAGATACTCAAGACATTATAAATTACTTGGAGAAACACTACATAACAGTATATAGCATTTACACATGCTAATTTAATAAATGCTACAAAACCATATTATGAAAGTAACTATAGTTTACATTTCCTTTAAACTTAGTATTCATCGAACTATGACCAAATAGTTCTATAAGTTGGCCTTTATTACGTAAGAGGAATGTCTGGTGAATTCAGTGGAAACCCATTTTGAGATAATCAGGAAATAAGATGTATGAAGGGACCTTAATGAGCCAGAAGTTATTAATCTGCAGAACAGAAGATAAGAAAAAATTTACTATTAGTCCACAAGTATAATTTTCCCGTAGCTTTCCTAAGGAAAGTACTCAAGAAAATTAGTTCGGATTTAATCACAAAATAACTTAGGTCATAAGAAAGAAATCTGAATATTTAAAAAGCCATATAATCTGTAAGTCTATGTAGACTTTAGAGCCATAATAGATCCCAATATTTAGGATTCATATAAGTATATTATTGGCATGGAAATAGAATTATGGTAACTTTCATGATTTCTGACATTGATTGAGCATTTGATATGTGCCAGGCTCAGTGGTAAATAGTTTAGTGGATTATCAATCTATATGACAGCACTGTGAGATTGTGCGTTTATTATCATCTGCATTTCATAGAGGAGAAATTAAGCTTAGAGAGAGAAAGCAACTTGCTTAGGTCATATATTAATGATGGACGTAGCCTTCAAACCGAGGTAATCTGACTCCAAAAGTGAAGTTCTCATTCTCTAAAATATATCCGGTTTATGATTCTGTTCTGTTTCCCCATTTGTCCCCTAAATCTCCTCAGGAGTTACTGTGGCAGTTGGACATACTTGTAACATTTGACTGTGACACCAAATGTCCTAATCTGAATGGTTAGTTAACTTTTCAAAAAGCCTACAAAGCTATCATTGCCATGGAGGTTCATTTCCAGCACAGTCTCTTGTTTAAATTTATATACCATCTACTTTATGCTGATTTCAGATTAGAATAGTGGGATGGGGGTTTTTGTTGGTCATATGCTGCACAGTTACAGAAAAAGCAAAACCACCCTATTACTGACTTAAAGAAGAGCTGAAAGATTAGGGCCTTTTACTTATATTGAACTTTGTTGATTATGAACAGGTTCATTATCTCTTCATTGTGACTCAGTGTTTCTCAATTTATACTTATTTTTGACATAAATCCAAAACAAGTATTTATGATTTAGTACTTCTTTAGGAATGCAGGCTGATTTGTAATGAAGAAATTTTAATGAAGAAATAACATCGACTTTATCTTATTAGCTAATGTTTAAAATTATTTGTCATCTCAGGCTTAAGAATACAAAGTTTCTCCCATCCAAGTACTAACCAGGACCAACCCTGTTGCATTTCTGAGATCAGATGAGATTGCATGTACTCAGGGTGGTATGGCCATAGATATTAGTACAAAATATCTTAACTTGTTCTGTAGTTTCCTTCAAATTGGATAAATTTAGTCCTGAATTTCTTCAGTGATAGGATTTGAAAAGTCTTTCAGATACAACAACAAACTGAAAGTGGTTTTATATATAGCAGTACTTTTCAATAATAATTTCATGGTTTTAAAATTATACTTAAGGCAAATTTTCAACAACTATTTGTATAAAGACTCATTGATTCTTCACTCTTGAAATTACTAAAAACAAAATTCACAGTACTGATGCAGGATTTTTTGCTCCTTAGCTCAGCTAGGTCTGGGTTCTTGTCTCATGACCAGGAAAAAGTAGGCACACAGATACTCAAAGAATGAGTGGAGTAGAATTTTTTAAGCAAAAGGAAAGCTCTCAGCAAAGACAGAGGGGTTCTGAAAGTGGGTTCCCGGTTTCCCCCCTTTTCAGTTGAATACAAAGGCTTCTATATATCTAAGCTGACGGGGCTGGGTTCCATATTTGCATAAGGCGTGAATTCCAGGTGGCTCAGGGCGCATGTGGGCCCTTAGTCCACTGCAGGCATGCTTAAGAGAACTGTGTAAGTTCTCTTATCTGCACAAAACGTCTGGTGTAAGCACTTGTGGGGCTGGTCAGAGGTTCTCTGGGGACACTCTCTTTACTGTCTGACTAAAGAAAGCTAACTCCTTTCATTCCCTTCTTCAGGAGTGGAGACCCCCCAACGGCTGTTGGGGAAAGTAGACAATCACCATTCTAAACTGCTTCCTGCTGACAGGGAGTTCTGTTTTGGGAAAGTGGCAGTTTGGGCTCCTCCTGAGGTCTGTTAAAGGGTCCGTGGAAGAATGGCACATCCATGCATGGTTTCCTTTGCATCGCCATTTGAAGTTTAATGGCCTTTTAGCGAGAAGAAGCAATTTGGGTTATCAGAAGCTGTATATCAAAATGAATCAAGGGCGTAAGGACAGCTCCACAATCCCAAGATTGCCGACATGCCCAGATAACTGGGGGCTATAGTTAGCCCTGCTAAGATTTGGATGCATGGGGCTTGGCTTTGGTTGACTCCCTTGGTCTTATTTTCCCAAACCAAAAAACCTCCAGGATTTGCAGGATAATTGCCCAGAATTAAAATATTGATCCAGATTTTTACATTATCTATCCCTTTTGTTTCTTCTGAGCTGCAGCTGGATATCACAGGTTGGTTCACAGGAATAAGCAGGATTAGTCTAAAATGTTGGCAAAAACATGAAAACAACTAATGAGATTAGAATTGAATCACAAGTGTATGTTAAGTTTTGAAACAATTTTTCTCTCTCCAGTCCTCATTTTTGTCAAAAACAAATCATGATAGGACCGAGTTCTTTGTAAAATAAACTTCAGTCCTATACTTGGCTTGATTATCTGCATAAAGTACAGCAAGAATAGTTATATTTAACATAGGCTTTAAAATTGACTTTAATAGAACTCTGTTCTACAAGGAATCTCAGATAAGACCTTTTAAAGCCTAGCCCAGACATGGATTTGTACTCTGAAATACCTATGATTTGGGTAAATTCCTCTCTCTTGAGGTCCCCAGAACATAGGGCTCCTGGGCCTGTTGGGAAGTGACATTCTTTACTCACCACAGGTTAGGAACCCTGTACAGGGACTGTTTAGACAAGGTATGAGGCCAAAGTACCTAAGGAGCCTTAATTGGTTCTGCAGGTCAAGCTTGATTCCTTAAAGGGAAGCACATCCTTCCAGTCAAAGCCTTGGTAAAACAACCAGTTTCTCCAACTGTGACCTGTTACAAAAAGAAAATGGATTCTTACTGCACTAATGCAAATAAATATATTGCCATAAGTTAAGAATACTCACAAATAGTTTCAAAATTCTGGAGAAACCAGGCAGAAAGAAACAAATATGCTCAAAATTTTGTTCACAGGAGTATAGCTTACTCAATTATTAAAGGCTCTAAATAGTTCAAAATAAATTTCCCTGACTCTGAAAAACAAAAGGATCACCAACATTTCAAGTAAAAATTAAATGATTAATTCAGTTTTCTATTAGTTCAGTTCATTCAGTTAACTCTTGTTCTGCTTGATATTCATGAGCATTTCAGCTCTTCATGAGTCCCATATGTTTCCCTCTATTCCAATGTCACAATCTCCAAACATATCACAAACTTGTGTTTCAGAGCTCCTGTCCAAGTCCTATATCTGATTTTAAACCATTTTTTAGAAAGGATCAAAACAAGACAACAATTGTCTGTGAATGACAAAATGCCCAGGATAGTTACAGTCAAAAACATGATTGACAAAGAAATTTGGTTATTTCTGTAGTTTATGATAGGTTAACATAATAACCTTTGTTATGATTGATAGCATATACTCAGACATTAGAATTTTAGACATCCCATACAATTTTGGAACATACACACTTATTGTTCACTAAAATATAACCTGAAGAAGATAAAACATCATTTTGGAAATAACTAAAAATGTCAAATAATCCTGTTTACCTATCTTTTGGATGCTCCAGGGGCCCTCTCTAGCATCTAAAAGTTAGGGGTCAGGAAAGACAACAATGAAACTGAAGTTTGATTTTGTGAAGCCTACCAAACAGGGTAAAGGTTCACAATACTTGATATTATGAAATAGAATTCCAGATTACCCTAAGTTATTCATTTAGCCAAAATGATGACTCAAAAATTTTAAGAAAGGCCAAAAACCTTTCATTATCCTTTACTATTACATGAAAATCTTGTTCAAGAGACAGAAAGCCAAATTTTACCCTTGCATTAGTCTGCTATTAATATCAACCCCAATTTTTAAATGAAACCTTAAACATAATTCTATCTCATCTTAACCAGTTTGACCATGTGGTGAGATTCTTGTAAACCTTTTATAACCCTTTACAAATCTTTGTTAAAGAACAGATCAATACCTTAAGAAAACCTTGTTGTGCTTTTATTTCAATACTCAATTTATGTAAAAACTATATAATACCTTTTTGAAGTTAGTCAATATGTTCACACACAGAATTTCTTTTGCAAGATTATTTTTTACAAATCTTCCACCATTTGTTTAAACCTTCAGCTTTATCTTTTCTATTTCAAAACTATTCTCTAACCCTAGGCAAAAATTTACATTCTCATGCCTTCTTATAATCTTTTACTAAAAACACACTTTACTTTCCTTACACAGCTTGCATGTAAATCTATTTTCAGTGGTCTCAATTACATGTTATGATGGCAAATCTTAGCAATTTTTAATTTTAGTGTAAAACTTGGTAAGTTATTTTAATTATGTACTAGGCACAGATAAGTTCTGACTCCAGCATAGTTAGGGACATGGTTAGTTCCCTATGTCCCTAGGCCTTATCAAATTGCAAAGCAGGCAAGTTGAGCAGTTCTCAAAGGCCAAAGAAGCAGCTTATAACCTTGAAACATTTAGCAAACCTAGTATCTGACCTGCATACTTTAGACCACATATTTACATTTTGAAAACGTTTGTATTTTACCAATAATCTTTAAGACTTTTATTCCTCAAAGATTAAAGTCACATGAACTAAAAAGCATTATAGCCTTTATTTTTCCTTCAAAAAATATTTGATCTAAGTGCTTATTTTTCTTTAAGCCAATTAATTAGAGCTCTATTTCTATATAACCGTCACACATCTAACACATATGTGATTACACAGACAGAAGAAGATCCAATAGTTGTAAGATTTTTCATTTGTCTATCTCCTAATTGGAATTATTGGACTCAGGGTATAGCTTTCCAAGAAGCAGGGCTAGGAAAACATGTAGTTTCCAGGGCCAAAAAACAGGCATACCTAGAAGACAAAAACAAATTTTGAGAGGGATCTATTTGCTTTTAATTCCCGGGGTTCCATGAGGAAAACAAATATTTTTTTTCCCAAAATGGAGTCCGTGGCACCTTCTCTGTTTTTCACCAGGCATCCCAGGCTATCAGAAGTTATCTTAGGGCCTCTGACATGTGCATTAAGAGTGGCAAGACAAAATGGAGAAAAGTAATACAGCTGACTGCGAAATAAACCTTTTCCAGAAAAAAAAAAAAAAACAAAAAAAAAAAACAAGATCTGAGATCCTTATTACCTGACTTTAGCCATGCAAAGCGGCCAATATTTCTGGCTTTTGAGCTTTACCAAAAGTAATCTCACAGGTGAAGCCAATAAGCCTCAACTAAGGTTATGACTTAACCTTAGTGTTCAAGGTGTTCAAGGTATTTTCAGAGGTGGAAAACAGTTTTTACAAAATCTGGAATCTTTATAGGTAGCTCAGGGAAAGGAGGATTTAAGAAAAGAAGCTAGAAGTTGTTCATGGAAGGGAAGATAATCAGCAAATGATAAAAGTCACAAAGGTATTAACCAGAAAGTACTCATTCCCTAAGCCAGGGTTGATATCAGGTGGCCATTAAAATGGCAGAGACCAAAAGAGAGTACTGCCATATGGTTACAAAGTCAAGCTCCCAAGGACATAAAACAAGATGGAGACTTGCAGCAAAGTTTGTTACTGACCAATTTGCCAGGCTGGCTTAAACAGCAGGCTTATGCGATCCTAGGCCCACGTTCTAGCCTAAAGTACCCCCCTTTTTGACAGAACCATACAGAAAGACACACAAAGCACACCAGATTGGCTACAGCTTAAGACAAGACAGAAATCCTTTTTTTTCCATTAATCAAAACTTTACAGAGGATATAAGCAGTAATTTTATCATTCATTCAGCTGGTTTGCACAGGGAGAGGGAGGCTAGAAGTCTGTCTGGTAAGAACTTTTACCCTTTTCGGGGCATGTCAGGCTTCTGGGTTCCCTTCCCCTGAGCTCATTTAAGCTACGCAGTTTAAAGTTTGGGGAAATTAACTTTTCCCCATTTGAGGATGGATCTAAGGGAAGTGTCCTGTAGTACAGGACACAATTACCCATCCACAAAGAGAGGACAGAGTTCGAGGAAAAAAAAAGCTTTTTTTTCCCCAAAGGAGGCATTTGAAAGAAGTACAGACTGAAGATGAATGGCTACCCATCTAGAAAGAGGGGAACAAGGCGTCCCTAGTTCCTTTCTCTTCCTAGCAAATTCCAGGGGTACGTGAGGGAGAGAAATAATAGTGTTCCATTCTTTCTTCTGTCCTTATATCCCCGAGTCCTGGCAACCTCGGCAGGGTGCCACCCATGAATGCCTATGCAACTTTTCACCCATGTTAACAGGGAGACCTAGTGGGTGGGAATTATCCACGTTTACCTACACACAGACTCCTTCCTGCTGTTGGTAACCTTTGAGTTCCCTATACCTTGTCTATGTCATAGATACTAGCATGACCTCTATCTATGAAATGGGAGGGGGCCTAATTGGCAGGAATCAGTCATGCTAAGGTAAAGCTGTGGAGCTGGGTCCCCCTCAAACAAGGGAGAGGAAAGGGAGTCCTGTGAATTGGGGTCCTGGCCTAGTAAAATGACTCTCAAAGGAAACAAAAAAACCTCTTGCATAGAAAAGCTGCCCGTATCTGCAGGGCTGTGTTAACTCCTGGCACTGTGGGAAAAAGAAAAACAAACAGTTTAAGTGCAGGGTGGGGACAATGCCTGGGGGGAAAACCTTTAGCTCTATGCAAATGTGTTTCTCCACCAGGGAGAGAAACTCTTCATCTTTGTACAGTCTTGGCTCAGCCAGAGGAGGAAAGGCTCCACAGGTTCGTGGAAGGACCGGTCAGAGAGTGGGAAACGCTGGCCAACAGGCTGCATGAGGGCCTTGGCTCCCGAGATTGCCTTGGTACCCGGGAAGCAGCCGCAGCTTATTCCTGCCCTGCGTGGTCACTGGACACAGCATGTGTGTGTGGCAGACACAGCCATGCACCCCAGCTGGGAGGGGAGGTTGCAGTGGGGAGTGCATACCTGTGGCCATTGGGTGGAGCTGGGGGGTGCCTCTAAGAACAGATGGAAGTCACATTATCCTGAATCGTATATCTGATGGCTTGGCCAAATGCTCATTCTACATAGTAATATCTCTGCAGTTTGCAGCAGCACCCTTAAGATTATTTAAAAAGAGGTGCCATGACAGCCCCGAAAAAAAGAAAGAAAATGCTGTAGAAAAGTCTGGATTGGAACAAGGCTGACATTCCCAAGCCCTGAGAGTGATGGGCAGGGGTGTTGTTGGGATCCTATCTAGCATCCTGTCCTCTGTAGCTGCACCATTTATTCTTAATTGGCTCACAAGAGGTTTGGTGCTGCATCAGCCTTCAGAAAAAGTCTGAGGACTAGAAGTCTCAGAAGTGAAAGTGAAAGGTTTTGGGTCTCATTTACTCACCCTCCAGGCATCCTGTGCGAGCCCCCAAAATGACACAGGATTTTTTGCTCTTTAGCTCAGCTAGGTCTGGCTTCTTGTCTTACAACCAGGAAGAAGTAGGCATGTGGACGCTTGAAGAGTGAGTGGAGTAGAATTTATTAAGTGAAAGGAAAGCTCTCAGCAAAAAGAGAAGTCCTGAAAGTAGGTTCCTGGTTGCCCTCCTTTTCAGTTGAATAAAAGGGCTTCTATATATCTAAGCTGATGGGGCTGGGTTCCCTGTTTGCATAAGGCACTAATTCCCGGTGGCTCTACCTAATCCCCGTAGTGCACATGTGGCCCCTTAGGCTGCTGTGGGCATGTTTGGGCAATCTTCCTGTGCAAATTCCCTTATCTGCACAAAACATCTGATGTAAGAACTTGTGGGGTGGGTTGGTGGTTCTCCAGGGACCCTCCCCTTACTGTCTGCCTAAAGCAAGCGGCTAACTTCTTTCCATACCTCTAGAGTGTGATTAATGTGTTTTCCTAAACTTCATTTTGTATCTAAACCAACTTATATATCATATAAACCTCAATAAAACTGTATTGAATTCATCTTGAATTGCCAAATAGTGGTAATCACAAAATTCCAGATTAAGTTTGGGAGGTAATGCAGGAGTACAAAATTGCTTCTGAATAATTCCAATTTAATAGAACATTAATTTTGCTTCCATTATCTTGTTATTTATAGAATACCAGCAAGCTTGGTTCAGCAAAACAGAAATTCCTATCCAATGTTTTTCCCATATTCTGAGTTTAGTCTATAAACAAAATTTAAATATGCAAATTGAAATGACAATGTATCTGGAAGCTATAAGAATTGTCATTAGAGTAATTATGGATTCAACATTTGTCATTGTTTGCTAAATATAAGTCAAATGTTATGTACTGTGGCTGATATAAAAACATGTAAATAAGATCATTGTCTTCAAGGGCCTTTGATTAAATACAGACTTTGAGTTTTGAGATCTTAGATTATGTTTTCTAGTCTACTCTGGTCAAATAAACATATTCTATTATCTAGTCCAAACTTGTACAGCCCTCAGCCCATGGGCTGCATGTGGGTCAGGATGGCTTTGAATGTGACCCAAAAAAATTTGTAAACTTTCTTAGAACATTATGAGATTTTTTTTCATTTTTTTAGCTCATCAGCTATAATTAGTGTTAGTGTACTTAATATGTGGCCCAAGACAATTACTCTTCTTCCAATATGGCCCAGAGAAGCCAAAAGATTGGACATCCCTGATTCTAGTCAATGATGAGGAAAAAATAAAAACATTTTACAAGCTATTGACTACTTCAAGCATGTTGTATGCTATGTATATAAAAAATATAAAATAAGAGTGTGTGTTTCTTGAAAGGAGAAGTGTGGAACTTTTAATTAAGCAACAAATTAGTTTTCTATTTTTACTAAATGCTATATGCATATCAATATAATCACATAATGACATATATTCTAAATTAAAATGTTATTTCAGTTTAAAATACTGAATTAGCTAGGTAATTAATGTGTGAAAAATCACACTTCTCTGTATTCTAGATGATGAAGGAATAACATATCTATATGAAATCCTGGTAGCCAACTGACTAAGCACCATAGCTTGAAGGGGAAGCATTTATGTGTAATTCTGTTAAAAAGCACCTATTGGGTTTTATATGTTCATTATGCCGGGCAAGGTGTGAGAGCCCCGGCACTGGGAAGTGGTCAACTCATGGGTTGGTAAAAAGAATTACTGGCAATAGTATAAGTTTGAAAAGGGAAAGTTTATTAGGAAGGAAGAACACTGCAAAACAGTGCAGTGGGGCACCTCAGTGAGAGGACTGAGTGCTAATTTTTCTTTAGGGTTATTTATGGATCTTATGTTGGGAGCATAGGATTGCAAAATGAGTTTCAGCATGGTATTCCAGAGATGTATAGAAAGTTTTGTTACTTATAAGCTTTTAGGAGGGAAAGAGATCTGGAACAAGATGCCTGCTTTTGATAATGGGAAAGTCAATTACTTCTAATTACTTCTAATTTTCCCCAGATAAGGAGTTTTGCCTCTGGATGGCAAAACGGTGGTCTTTGCTCCCTTCTAAATTCCTCAGACAAGGAGTTTTTGTATCTGAGGCCTGTTCAATGATCACCAAGTGATTGTTGCTCTTCTCACATCACACATTTTGAAGCTAAAGGAAGAAAAAAAATATCATATCCTTTATAAGTTCTGTTGGACAAAAAATCAGGTTGAAAGTAGCTGCTTGAAGTAAAGAAGTAAAATACAAATGGTCAGAAGAGGTAAAATTTAACTTGGCTTGAGTACCTGGTAATAGCCTGGTTGCTTTGGCGACTAAGACCTTGGAAAAATTGTTGATATCTGTTGTCAAGATGGCTCAGGTCTTTCTTCACCAGTTGTTGTCAGTCTTGAGACAAAAGTCAGACCCAGGAACAGCAAAGAAACACAGGGAGAGAGTTTCTCTGCTCCTTTGCCCTCCTGGCCTGAGGGCCGGGACAAACACATAGTTCAAGGTGGGTTGCCTAATGAAAGTGAGCTAAAGCAGTACATACTCCATGTATCACAGTGCAAGAATTAGGCAAAGGACATTTATCACAGAAAAATTCCATAGCAGACGTGGCATTTTCACACATCCAAGCAGCCTAAGGCCTTGTGAGTTTCATTGACTACAGCTATTCCCTGAGTTAGGAAGTGAATTCCAACTTGGGAACTTATTTAGAAAGAAATCCCATATAAAAAGGTAAAATAACATAAAAGGTCTCATTGATTATCTGGGTGTGAGATTGTGGGTAATACATTTTCCCACTCTAGCTCTATTTCTCTGTATTTTGCAGATCTCATTTATAATGGAAAAATATGCAGTTAGATAATAAACCCTCTAGAACTCAATTGTTTCTAAAGAGTTCATTAAAAAGCAGTTCATCTTCACAGGATTTTAAAATTCAAAGGAACCTTAGATATCATCTTCCTCAGGGTTTCTCAAAATTTCCTGATCAATGTAATCATCTGGAACACACTCTCCCTCTCCCTCCTCCCCACTCACCCCCCACCAAAATTAAATATATCAGTGGAGCCTGAGAATCTTGAAGTTTTGAAAAACTCCATTCCATTTGTGACCTCTTCTGCCACATTATTAAGATCAGGCAAACTTGGGAAATGTAAATATAGCACAACCTTTTCATTCTGTAGTTGAAGAAGCTCAAAAGATAATCCAGCAAAGACTTGTGTTTTACATTTCTTTAATTGTTATTGCAAGTTATATCTATTTCTGTAGATTTCTTAATGATTAGTTCAGATGTATGTTTTTGTGATATTTTAATCATAAGATTTATGTTAAAAGTGAAGGCATATGAATTTGTATTAACACGGTCATACTGGAGAAACAAGCTTACTTTCATTGGGTAGCTACTGAGACCAGAGGGCAGCTACTGTCATATTGAATGATTGTAAAAGTTCTCTCAGAAAGAAGCTCCCTTTAAAAGAACTTACCTAGGCAAGAGTCCTCTAAAGTATCTTCCTTGCAGAATACAGGTCTCCCAAGGATGTCCCAGAAGAAATATTTTCTTCAAACAGTACCCCTTCCAGAAATTAATGTGAAAAATTAGCATGTTTAAGGTTCTAAAAATTCCTGAATTAAATAAATCTATAAAACATTGATTTACCAATATTTCTCAAACTTTTTTCATGACAGAACCCATTTTTAATTATGTTTGTTTGTTGATATTAAACATCCATTGATATTCTGAGGAATTAAGATGGAGGGTGATTTTTTAGGATATACATTTTCATAGATAACTGTGGGCTATTTGTGCAACTCAAACATGAATATGTTAGAATTTTAAAACTCTTTAAAAGAAAAGCTTGAGATAGGCATGGGGTAATAGTGACTGGATTAGGAATAAGTGTGTAATAGGAATACATTTTTTTTCTCCTTGTTTCAATGAAGCCCACATAGGTTTCTTTTTCAACCATGTCCCAAATATAGAACTTGGCTTTGAGGAACTAAAGAAATGCCTCACATATTTCTTTTTCTACTTTAAATATACCTGTTCCAAGTCCACCTGTGTTTTGAAGCCTATCTTTTAAAAATCATTTAGCTAGAAAGGGAAAAATGTGGGCTGCAGAGTAATGGAGAAAAGAACTAAAGAACCCACATCTCCCTGCTGGGAGGGAATATAGTTAAAGCTGATCCCCTACCACATTTATAGTCCAAAGAATCGAAAATGGAGAGCCTTCCTTTTCTGCCTCGTCATCCTAATGAGCTAAGGTTGTTGGTAGTAAGGATGTCACTTTAATGGCCCAGGCAGAGGTGAAGTAACCAATGGTGTGAGGAGAACCAGAATATAACCGTGGTCTTTTTCACACTTTCTTGGCTCCTCTCTTTTCTGTTGCTCTTCCAGTTCTTTTCTGATGTGGCAGGAAAAATATCACAAAATGGTCTGCAGCCAGGTCTACTTCCTGCCTCCTATTGACCCTTTTTACATTTGAAGTGAAGAGTCAAGCTGACAAATTTCCATGCCATTATCAGGAACACAGTCTTAATTTTCAGGTCAAGGAAATAAAGTTCAGTGAGATTGAGTGAGTTGAGTCAAAAGGGAAAAAATGGATGTAATAGAGAAAAATATTGCTCTATACTGCGCTTTCCTGGTTGACTGGCAGCTGTCAGTTGTACTGTACAATCCTGTTTCGGGGTGATGAGCTGTCATTTGTAAATTATGCCCATGGCTATATCCATTATTCATGGGTTTGTATTGGAAAATAATGATTTCAGGCCCTTAAATTTTCCTACCTGCAGGCATCTGAATTATTGCTAAAATTGATTGCTGTATTAGTTCTCATACATGCTCTCTTCCTCTCTTTTTCTTACTACCTTCAGAATCTACCAACTCACTTTGTGTTTTCAATAAAGAAAGACTTCCCTTCTTATATTTCCTTCTATAGAAATGAATGAAGAGTTTCTGATGTGTAGAGTTTCCTTTAATTTTAGCAACTGGACACTGCAAGTATGAGAGTTCAGTATAAAGTTACCTGATGCAAAAGTATTTTCTAAATAACAAGTATTACTTCTTTCCACTTTACATAACCTATTACTTGAAAACAAGTAAAAACTAAAGCATAAACCTAATGAGTATTAAAAAGAGAAAGACTATTATCACATTTTTATATTTAGATATCAATAATGAATTAAAATAACCCCTCAGCTTGGACTTCTGATTAGTAATTTTAAGATTTTGAATATGTTTCTCATGTAGATTCCCCCAAATTTGTTTGCATTTTGAAAGCAAACTATTATAGATCACCAAGGTAGAGAGGAGAAAAAATTGACATGAAGAAAAGTTGAAGGAATCTCACCTTTGAGGTAATTTTGTTCCATTCTGAATCTTTAAACTTTTTTGTTTGTTTGTTTGTTTAAAATCAGAGAAAACAACGGAGACACAGATTCCTTAGTTCCTGTTTTCTTTTCATGTGTCTTAATCTGTTTCGTGTTGCTCTAAAGGAATACCTGAGGCTGGGTAATTTATTTTAAAAAAATTTATTCGCTCATCATTCTGGATGGCTGGAAAGTTCAAGATTGGGCATCTGCATCTGGTGAGGGCCTCAGGCTGCTTCCACTTGTGATGGAAGGCGAAGAGGAGCCAGCATGCGCAGAGATCACATGGCGAGAGAGGAAGCAAGAGAGACACAGGGAAGGTGCCAGGATCTTTTTAACAATCAGCTCTCATGGGAATGAATAGAGCAAGAATTCACTCATTACCATGAGGTTGGCACCAGGCCATTCATGAGGGATCTGTCCCCATGACCCAAACACCTCCCATTAGGCCCCACCTTCAACACTGGGGATCAAATTTAAAAATGAATTTTAGGGGGACAAATATCCAAACTGTAGCACAGTGTAATGATCTTCTGTACGTGTTTAACTGCCAAAAATGAATTGTTGCACATTGTGTGAATAAGTTAGGATGCATCTTGACAGTTGCGGTCTCTCTGGTTTCTTCACCACATTATTATTGCAGCAACTTTGGAGGAAAACTTCCTTAACAGCATATGAAACTGTCTTAAAGCAATTGTTTAAATAGTTTTGAAACTTGTGCTCCTTAGCATACAGGGTGCTGAAAAGGAGAATGGGGACCAAGGAGACAGAGCATTGAGACCTGTACACTTCCCCAGATTCAACGGACCCGCTTCATTTTACGTGGCTTTATATATTGGCTTTCTCTTAAGACTGTCTGTGTGTGTGTGTGTGTGTGTGTGTGTGTGTGTGTGTGTGTGTGTGTGTGTTGAAAGACTCAACTTGTTTAGGTCAGGCACCCTCAATAAATTTGGTCTAGTTCTGCTATTTATTCTGAGCTTCCCAATACCAAAACTGCTTAGATATTTTCACTGATTCTAGTCATCCAAGTTCTTATTTTTATAGTGGTTTTGAGTTAAGGGAACTTTCCAGAGTCCTACAAATAGTAAACTGCACACCCAAGACTGGAACCCTAATTTCTGGACTCTGACTCCAGTGCTCTTTCCACTTGGCACTTCCATTTGAAAGCAAGGCCATTTTAATCCCTGTATCTCTGTTTTTCACCTAAGGTGTATGACTGCCAAAATTTCAACAGCTTTGTAGCCTGACTCCTCCTAGTCTCAATCCTCTTCTCTACAAGATAAATGCTTTAAGAAATACAGGGTTGCTAGCAGAAGTGAGTTTTCCTAACTAGTTAAAACCAAGTAGTTGAACAAGATATTTTTGGAAGATGATAATTTTACTACCTGACTCAAGAAAATTAACTTCATAGGAAAGCAAATAATTTTTTAACACAGTAACAAAAATTTAGAGGGTTATTACTCATTTGTTCTGAAAAGATCCCCAGCAAAAAAGAATCTGATGCTACTTTTGTGCCAACAGGTTCAAATGTAGAATTGATATTATCAAGAAGAAACACAATATTCAATAATATTTAAAAAAAAAGAATACAGTGAACTCCTGTTCCTTAGGAAATTATTTTTATCACTGAAAATTAGGATTTCTAAATGTTGGCAATAATGATAGTTCCACACTGCAGAATCCCTCTTCCATTCTATGCGAAATTGAAATCTGTTTCAAAAGACCATGTAGCAAAATATGGAAATACATGTCCCATGGATGGAGGAAATAGTCTGAAACTTGATTTTGTTAGTATAGCCCATTATTAACCCACTTCATTCTACGTGATCCTGAAGGGATTATAATGACAAATATTAAAATAATCGGTCTAAGGTAAGATTTTAAAAATATTTCCTATGCATTATTTTAATATATGCACCTCTGTTTCCCAACCAAATGGAATATTAAATTATCTATTTGGAAATTTATGAAATTCAAAAGTGAAGTTTTAGAATATGTTAAAATCAGGAATATACTTTGCAATTTATCCTGCATTCCACTTTTATTTCTTTAGCTTATGAGGAGTTAATTCCATATTAATAGGAGTCCTTCTTCATTCCCATTCTCCTTCTTGAGAATAAATCCAGAACATAATTACTGATGCATAATAGTTCCAAGAATTTTCAGTTACAGCAGGTAAAAAGTAGGTTGCTAATAGCTGCCATATAATTATATTCAGTTGACAGTTGACATTCAGTTTATGTTCCAGAAAATATTAAGTATACACTTTCAGTTTTATATGAAACTTTTCTTTGGCATAGCTATCCAGAAAAATATGGAAAGATTTTTATTAATCTATGAAGATTTGAAGAACCTACTTCTGCAACATTTTCAATTTCCCAAGGTTCTATCGCTCTAGGAAGCAGCAGACATGAATAATATCATTCTCTTCTCTTGCTTTGGCTTAATGCTTAACCTGAGTGACCTGACATACACCTTGATTCTGGTTCAACCAGTAAACTTAATATAACTTTTTTAAAGTACTGGCATTGTTGGCAACAGCTATTCCCAAGTCTTAGAGAGAAAACTTTTATATTGTAACAGGTTAATTCTTTTATTGCACTATCACCCACATGAACTCACTTAAACATATCCTTTGGAATCAGCTGTTTATCTTTCTGGAAAACAATCACACACACACACACACACACACACACACACACACACACACACACCACAGAAGACATTTTGGTATTTCCTCCTCACCCCAAAGTGCTCTTTCACTACTTGTGCTTTCCCTCTTCCCTATCACTGTATTCTCACTCCTCATCAGCACATCACATCTGCTCTGGTCAGCCTTCTTTAAACTCCCCTTGTCCTACTCATGAAATTTGCTTGCAGCAATTCCTAGACTAGACCTATTGCCATCCTCTTCTCTATATATCAAAGCCTTCTCATTTCTGAGATCCAAATAATCTCCAGGTAAATTTAATAGGCTTCCCAGCTTGCACTGATCTATCCCATCCTTAAACTCAAAGAGCACTTAGTCTATTTTTACACAACTAAACAATTTATTTCCGTACTGCTTTGTGTTTATTGCTAGATAGCTAGATGATGATAATGATGATAATGAAAAAGAAGAAAGAGAAGATGATAATAGATTGATGATAGATAGATGATAGATAGATAGATAGATAGATAGATAGATAGATAGAGATAGATAGATAACCTGTGTATATATGTGTCTGTATAATGAGTTTATTTCATTTTCTTAACTATGCCTTGAGAGGTAGGATCATAACATCTTTTAAAAATATCTCTCAAAGTACCTAACAGTGCTAACTCACCAATTGGTAACTGGGCTAAATAAACTGCACATTTTATTTAATGCATACAGTACATTCTCAGCATTCATAAGAGAAGGTTATGATGTCTGATAATACTTCCTTGATGACAGGGAGTAACAATCTCATGTATTCATTCACGTGACATTTACTGAGTTTGTACTAAGTTCCAGGCAAGCCAAGTAAGATACATAAAAGTTAATTTTTCTCCTCCTTTTATGTACTCTGCACTTGCTCTCTCGTTTTTTACTGATAAGGAAAGAGTCCGGAAATGATGGGGAGACACTGTGCTGGATAGAACATCTTAGATAAGACCATCCTGAACTGAATTGTAAAAGATTGAGACTCTCTTACTCCATTAGCTTCCAAATGGGAAGATAAGAAAATATCATTTGTATTCAAATTCCCACCCCTATCATTTAATACTGACAATGTTCTGGACTGTATTGTTTGATTCTTCCTTGTCTTGGATCCTAATTTGTAAAGTAGGCATAATATCTTCTTTGTTGTAGACATTCAATGAAAATTTAGTGTCGTTTCAAAGGCAAAACTGCAAATAATTTTTTTTTGGTCTCCAAATATATATGGAATGCCTAATCTGAAAAGGATGCTGTTTTACAACTCCGGTTACAGCGGTGACACATCCCTGCCATCTAGTTGAGTGGGAAAAGATAGAATAAGAGAAAATCAAAGTGTGACAAAGTTTATACTGTAATAAATGGGGCAATCTGTGAGCAGAAGGGGGGCACGTAACCCAGTCTGGAGGAGCCAGAAGAAGCAATGTCGACATTAAAACATGAAGGATGCCAGAATGATGTCAGTTGGGCAGACTCAGGCAGCGAGTGCAAGGCAGCCACCAAAAGCAGCACAGTGATTTTCAAGCCCAGTGAATAGGGGAGGCAAAGTCCCAGAGGCAGCTGTGGGAAGAGTAGTATGAGACAGCTCTGATCTCTTAACCATCCACCGTTTTCCCACCTCTTTTTCCTTAACCCCCTCACTTCATAACATCTTGCTCTATATAAGCTAGACCATTCTCCTAGGCCAGTTTTCCATTCCAAAATATTCCCTTTATATCATGGATGTCTACCTGATAAACTGGTCCAATGTTCTCAGGTAATATACAAAATTATAAATAGAGTTTGTTTAGAAATAAATCCCCTCAGGTCCCATCATAATAAAAAGCCGTGTTTTCTGAATGCCACCAATTTGATGAGAGTATCTCGTGTAAAAAGCTGCATGAAAAACTGACAGTTTTGTTCTCATTGGGATATATTTGCATCTTGAATGAGAAATTCATTAACTCAAATGAATTTTATTGATGGAAACATGCAGGAGGAAGGTGAGGGATGGCAGGAGAAAGGAAAGATATACTTTAGATTCAGGCCCTCTGGTTTACATCCTCCCAAATTTCCTACAAGTTCACCTTCCTTAGGTACCCTCCCGATCCCATTGCTATAGTCATTTCCCTTTTTTCACCTTCAGAAGCAGTTAGGGGCTCAAACAGCCTTCTGCTGAAGGAGGAGAATGAATGTACAATTGTAAGGAGCTTCCTGTGTTTACTGTAGACTGAATCATTTACAATGTAGTAATCAGCCAGGAAAACCACAAAAAAAAAATGCATACACCGCAAGTGTCTGTTTAAAATTGCAGTATTTCAATAAGGCTTAAATTAAAAAATACAGAATTCCTATAGTAACTAACCTGAACTCCATTTTTTATAGCATAATCTAATGCTTGCCTTCAACTAGAGATTTTCTTTCCTCTCCTAATGTCTTAAAATAGCTTCATTAAACTCTTAAGAAATGATGTTCTTCTTGACAAAATCATGCTTCATGGAATATCAAGTTACATTTGCAATACCTTCAAATGAAATCTAAGATGACATTGTCATGAAGTAGAAATTAAAATAAATTGATCTCTCATCTTGAGGTTCAGCCTGCATTTATTTTCCATTCTAAGAAAGACTAAAAGGCAGGGATTAATGAACTAAAAAAGAGCTTTAGGAGGGATTCTTGGCAATGCTTCTCCAAAGGCATCCTCGGGTAGGTAAAAATATTATTTCTTTTCAGCTTTTTATATCTGATTTCACTCTATACTCCAATCACACAGTCATCTCAACACACACACACACACATGCACACACACACACAATTTCTTAATGTATCTCAAGTTGAATTTAGCTGCCTCTATCTTATTTTCTTTTCATCTGATGAGTATGCATATAAATTTCATTTCTAATCTATAAAAATGAAATAAACAAGAAGCAAAATATATATTTAGGACAAATATGATTTATGCTTAAATTGTGAAAGCCAATTGCTCATTCAGTTAAGTTTTGAATTGTGCTTTAGGTACTGATCATTTGCTCTCATCAACAAATAAACATGCTTGTTTGAAATCTATAAGAATATATAAAGTTCACAAGACTTTCATTTCGCCAGAAATCTAAACTCTGATATTTCTATGACAAAAATAAAACCTTTCATCAATACACAAGGGTATCCTTTAGCAAATAAATAGTTAGCATTATTTTTTCAGATAAATAATTTGTATTCAACTTATCAATGAATATAAGATATATTCAAAGTATTGAATGACTTTTTTTTTAAAGCCTTTCACATTCTTTTTTTTTCCATTCTCATTACAGGGCCTCATTCTATCAGTCAGAGGTAGAATTTTTCAATAATTGAGTCATTCCCACTGACCTAAATTTAGAGTGCAGTACTGTACCTCTCTCCCCTCCCTCGTGATTTCTGTGAACAGATCTGAAGCTTTAAAATAAAAATTGCCCATATGTTTTATTTGGATCCGTTCTGCTTCCTTCTAAAAAGCACCAGGAAAGCCCAGGGAGTCACAATGATTAAGGACATGTTCTGGAGTTTAACCTGCTCTCTAAAACGGGATGCATTCCAGAGCATAAAAGAAACTCTGAAGTAGGTCAGAAGCTTTAACTGCCTGAGGGCCTACCTTACACAGAAGGCAAGCAGGTGGTTTGAAATTAAATTAGCCAGAAACATCAATGAATCATGATTCTATGGCTTTATATTAGACTGAAAGGTGAGGAAATACAGTGTGCCATAAGGCCTTCAAAACCTCATTGATTTGGACTTCCTAACTTTGAATTTGCATTAATTCAGATGAGGACTTGGTTTGAAATCATTTTGTGCAGTCCCTGAAGTGGGTTGAGGTGATGTGAAGGAGATAATTTGCAAAATGAATGAGGGAAATATCTAGCCTATAAGACTATAGACAAAAAAATACTTTCCAGAATAACATTAGAAGAATCACAGAGTAAATATTGTAATTAAAATTGTTCTTATTACACTTACAACATTTTATTCCAAACAAGTATATTAAATCTATGGGATGCTCATCACTGAGGTAACACATGGTGCCTCCTGACCTCAAGCAGATCACAAATACTTGCTGGAAAATCTGCTCGCCCACTTCCACCTGTAACAGTCTATAGTACTATAATGAACAATTAACTGGGAAGAGGTGGGGTACTTGGAATTGGCAATGCAAAATGGACATAGCTTCTTGTAGGAGATACCCAGGTCATTGGGAGCCTTGAGCAGTTAATGCAGCTGTGTGAAGACCTTTCCAAGGCCCTGTCTAATGGGCCCTACTTGTGTCTAGTCTGACCTCTATGTTCTACCACTGTACCTAGCCCATTTCCTCAAGGATGTCTTCCTTAACCTGAGTTAAATTCACCCAGTCACACACTTTCACGGTGCCTTCCTTTTATCTTCTATCACACATATCACAATTGAGATGAAATCTTTATTTGTATACTTATTTGTGTCGTACCCATTTTGCTCCACTAGTGACTAAGTTCCATGAGGACAGGGGCTGTGTCTTTTTTGTTTCTCATAGTTTTCCCAGTGTCTGTTCAATAAAAGTTGGGTGGGTGGGCAAATGGATGGATGGATGGATGGATGGATGGATGGATGGATGGATGGATGGATGGATAGATAGATGTTTGGGCAGAAGGCTATATAGAAAATGTAGGCATGCATTTCAAGAGGTAAGGTAGAGTCAGAATTCTACCACATCCCCTCCTAAATCAATTATGGCATTTGGCTTTTAAGAGGGGAATAGTATTACATCCAGTAATATGAAATTATTGAAAATAAATATTAGAACAAAATATTTTTGTAGAATTTATAATATGTTTGCTTCTTGTGTGTATCAGTATTATTCCCTGTGAAGACAGAAATGACAACCTGCTTTTTTTAAGGCCTGACTGCCAGGAAATAAATAAATAAAACTTCCCTCATATAGAGTCCCTCCTTCTCTATTCTGTCTCTGAAGCCTACAGGAAAGACCCTGTTGACTTTTTTTCTCAAGCAGGCTTGCCTAAGAACTGGAAAGAGAGCCCAAAGGAAGAAGGCAGCTGGTGAAGCTGCCAGGCAGCTTTGGGCTCCAGAAGCCCTGGGTCTTGGCTTTGACTCTTGTGCTCCCTGCCCCTTTGCAGTTGAGCTCTGAGCACTGGTGATGCATGCATTCAGGGCCTTAGTCTCTTCTGGGGTGAGTCCATGTTAGTAAGTGAAAAGATACCATGGCAGGAAAATCTGCAGAATGTCAGCAATGATCGTAAGGCTGTAAGCTTTCAAGATACTGCCTTTAATTGTTACTTACTGCTAGGCAAGAATTTTATACTTCTCTTTCACTCTTGTTCTTCTTACTGCAGTTAGGAAATTTATCTTTAAAAATCAATTTAACTAGGTGGCCTGAATGGCAACATTTATATTCCTAGCCTAAGCCCTTAGATGCCCTAGTTCCTAATTCCTGAGGTAACTAAGACAAGTAAATCTGATGCCCAAGGCTACAACTTCTGCTCATGCATTTTTAATTGTTATTATATAAAAGCTTGTATTGCAAATATGAGACTTAATCATATGCATAACCACTTTTTAACATCTGAGAAGCTGTGTTTCCACTGGAGGTAACAATGGAATCTTAGTTTTCGAAGCTTCAAATTTGCAATTATTCTCAGGAAAGGCCTTCATTCTTCAGTTCATTAGGGAATGACACATGATGTTTTCTGCCATTATTATTTACTAAAGATAGTATAGGATTGACCTCTGTTTTATCAATTAGCTCAAGATTAGTTGTATCTAAAGATGTTTTAAAATATATTTAGTAAAGTATACTAATGAACCTATAATATTAAGGATACAGAGCAAATGACATATAGCTTAGTAAAATGGAAGTAATTTAAAATGAACTGGTAAGAAAATTTCATTAGTTTCAGATTCATAACCTTTATTTTAAATATGTTACATTAAAATATAATACTGCTGTAAAAATTATCTAGTTTCAGCATCTGTCTTCATAAAGAAGTTAAATGATACTTTCAGGATAATGAGTTTTGCTGAATTACTAAATGTATTACGATGCTCTCGAGGTATTCTTATCCAATAGTAATGCCAGGCAAATATTAATATTTTGATACATCCTCTGGTATAATGAATATGTCTTTGAATATTAACACTAGAAGTTTGCTCTATAAAAATTTGCTCTATATAAAGTTTCAGTGTAATTTTGACCAGAAAGTTTAAGGGCATTATTTCAGCAAGTTTCACCAAGAAAGCTGAGGACTGGTAAAATGAATTTCATTAATGGGCGCCAGACTCCTTTAATGAGATGGCACGCTTTGGGAGCCTTCATGTGAGTTCTAAATGTCCCGGACAAGGCTTGCGATTTGCTTTGCTGAAGGCACAGAGTGCCCCCAACAAAAGGAGCTTCTCCAGTTGCAGTTTTCTGGGTTAATGTATTCCAGGTTGAATCATCTCACCCATTGATTGCTGCCCTGGGAATTTCAGTGTTCATACAAACTAACAAACGTCCACCAGATAAGCACCAGCAATGCCCAGCTGGCTCTTTGTCCCCCATGGGAAATTTTCTCAGTTAGAGCTGGGTAATTGTTTAGTGCAGCTGCTGCAGTTTCAAGGGTGCCAGCTCATCTGAGCCAACTGTATGCACACAGCCCATGACTCATGAGGCTGAGAAAGTACACACTGCTGGTGGGTGGGTGGGGGCCTTCAAGGACTCCATGTTAAATTTGCCCTCTTCTTTGTCAACTATTTGGGGGATAATACATAGTGAAAGGCAGTTATTTAAGGGGTATAAATATCCTATATCGTGAAAATCAGCTATAGGTGGGCATAATAACCTCATCTTTATTAAAAAGCTTTCACTGTATGTATCTGAACAGTCACTTGGCTGTACTATATGCGTTATAATAACAACTATATCGTAAGATTAGTGGTTTCTTACATACACCCAAATATGGAACTGGCATAATATCCAGAGCAAGGGACAATTTGGGTGGAGACGGGGAAGGCAAGCACTGTTCTCTGGCCTCATGCCACGCTATTTGGCATAGGGCTCAATATCAGATCTTCCAAAATTATTCTAGAAATACCCAAAATATATTTTGTGAGACAACCGATTATTATTGTGAGGCAATTTGAATTTATTAGGGCTTTACTGTCAATTAGACATGGTAATGTCCTCCTGGAAAAATTCTTTTAAGTAGTATTCTGTACATAAATGGCATCTTTAAACAGTGTCATTTGCCACATGTATACCACATGTCTCCAGGGGCTTGTAGTATATATAACAATAAAGTACAAGTTCTTGATAAATTAGTGATCTATTGTTCAGTGACAAATTAACCTAAATCTTAGTGTCTGAAGACAACAAGCCTTTGTTACCGCACAGTTTTTGTGGATCGAGAATTGAAGAGAAGCTTAGCTAGGTGTTCTCACTCCAGGTCTTCCACAAGGCTGGAAGAACGTGAGCTCACTCTTCGGAGCTCACTTATGTGAGCCTTCCAGCAAGGCTGATTTCCTCCAGAGTAAACATGGCGGCTGGTTTCCTCCAGAGCAACGGCCTAAGAGAGAGTGTGAGAGTGCACACTGTCAGTTATGGCTGCAGTTGTCTCAAAGATCAACAAGGGATGATCTGTTTCCAAGCTTGCTTACTAGGCTGTTGGCTGCCTCAGATGATCCTCTTCTGAGCTTACTTATGTGAGCCTTCCAGCAAGGCTGGTTTCCTCCAGAGCAACCATGGCAGCTGGTTTCCTCCAGAGCAACAGCCTAAGAGAGAGTATGAGAGTGTACACAGACGGAAGCCACAGCCTTTTTATAACTTAACATAGTAATGACATTTTTTCACCTCTGCTATATTGTATCCATTTGAAGCAAGTCAGTAAGTCCAGCCTACACTCAAGAGGAAGGGATTACATGAAGACATGAATACCAGGAGGCAGAAATCTTAATTCAAGGCATCAGTCTTTCTCTCTGGAATTATAATAGCTACCTCTAATTAGTTTCAGAACCTCCAATTTTGATCTACTCCAGTGAAACTATTTTTGCTATGGCAAAGTGGTCTTTAAAAACTGCTAATCTGATCATGTCATTTAACAACTGGTAACTGTCCTCAAGAGAATGTCTAATCTTCTTATTATGACCCTTTACATGCAGTGCATAAAGACAGTATTAAATGGTATTTAAAGTCTTAGGCTCTAAAGCCAAGTTGTCTGGCTTCTAATCCTGGTTCTGTCGTGTATCACTTTTATGCCCCTGGGAAAGTTTGCTAACCTCATGGGACTTTAATTTCTTCATTGAAACCTGAAATGGTAATAAGAGCTACTTTATAGGATTATTGTGAAAATTCAATGAGATAATTCTTATGCAGCTCTTAGCACAGTGTCTAGGACATAGAAAGACCTTAAGAAGGGTAAGTTATTATTATAATTCCCCATTTTATCTGAGCCAATTTACACCATATTGTGCAACCACAGCAAGCTACAGTACTGTGTCAGTTTTGACCTCTTACAAAGCTGTCTTTATCTGAAGAACTTCCATTTATTCATAAAAACTCAATTCAGAGAGTTAAGTTTTCCTACAGAAAGACTTTATACACACACAAATGCACACACTTATGCATACAGTTTTGGACAAAGTGGTTTTCTCTGTACTCCCTCAACTCTATCATGGTGCTCATCACACTGTATCGTCATTTGTTGTTTCTCTATGGTCCCTATTAGAATGTGACCTCTTCTAAGGAGTCTTTTATTTCTGTATCCACAGAGCCTAGCCCAGTGCCTGGCATATAATAAATATGTCCTTAATGAATGTGGGCAGAATGGTCTAATAAATAAATGATTTGGGAGATTTTTGATGCAGTCTCCTTCTTCATTTCTTGATCCTACTTCTGACACCCACTTACTCATTCCCTCATCTCAGGTCCTGATTGCATAAGGATATTTCAACTGTTGCTTTGAAGAGAAAGCTGCCCAAACAAATTGTTTAGATCAAAGAACATGTTTCTCCTCATGTGCAGTTCTAAAGACACAAATTAAATTAAGGTCAATATTTCTTTCTCTGACTTTCTGTTATTTGGGCTTTTGAAATTTACAACTTTGTAATAATTGCTTCACTCACAAGCCAAACTCCTCATTCGGGCATTTATTTTTTTTTCTCTTTTTTTATTTTATGATTCTAGTTTTTTTATTTTTAATTTTTATTTTTTTTTATTATACTTTAAGTTCTAGGGTACATGTGCATAATGTGCAGGTTTCTTACATATGCATATGTGTGCCACGTTGGTGTGCTGCACCCATTAACTCGTCATTTACATTAGATATATCTCCTAATGCTATCCCTCCCCTCTCCCCCTACCCCACAACAGGCCTTGGTGTGTGATGTTCCCCTTCCTGTGTCCAAGTGTTCTCATTGTTCAATTCCCACCTATGAGTGAGAACATGCGGTGTTTGGTTTTTTGTCCTGGTGATACTTTGCTAAGAATGATGGTTTCCAGGTTCATCCATGTCCCTACAAAGGACATGAACTCATCCATTTTTATGGTGTTTATATGCCACATTTTCTTAATCCAGTCTATCATTGATGGACATTTGGGTTGGTTCCAAGTCTTTGCTATTGTGAATAGTGCCACAATAAACATACATGTGCATATGTCTTTATAGCAGCATGATTTGTAATCCTTTGGGTATATACCCAGTAATGGGATTGCTGGGTCAAATGGCATTTCTAGTTCTAGATCTTTGAGGAATCACCACATTGTCTTCCACAATGGTTGAACTAGTTTACAGTCCCACCAACAGTGTATAAGTGTTCCTATTTCTCCACATCCTCTCCAGCACCTGTTGTTTCCTGACTTCTTAATGATCACCATTCTAACTGGTGTGAGATGGTATCTCATTGTAGTTTTGATTTGCATTTCTCTGATGGCCAGTGATGATGAGCATTTTTTCATGTGTCTATTGGCTGCATAAATGTCTTCTTTTGAGAAGTGTCTGTTCATATCCTTCACCCACTTGTTGATGGGGTTGTTTGTTTTTTTTCTTGTAAATTTGTTTGAGTTCTTTGTAGATTCTGGATATTAGCCCTTTGTCAGATAAGTAGATTGCAAAAATTTTCTCCCATTCTGTAGGTTGCCTGTTCACTCTGATGGTAGTTTCTTTTGCTGTGCAGAAACTCTTTAGTTTAATTAGATCCCATTTGTCAATTTTGGCTTTTGTTGCCATTGCTTTTGGTGTTTTAGACGTGAAGTCCTTGCCCATGCCTATGTCCTGAATGGTATTGCCTAGGTTTTCTTCTAGGGTTTTTAGGGTTTTAGGTCCAACATTTAAGTCTTTAATCCATCTTGAATTAATTTTTGTATAAGGTGTAAGGAAGGGATCCAGTTTCAGCTTTCTACATATGGCTAGCCAGTTTTCCCAGCACCATTTATTGAATAGGGAATCCTTTCCCCATTTCTTGTTTTTTGTCAGGTTTGTCAAAGATCAGATGGCTATAGATGTGTGGTATTATTTCTGAGGGCTCTGTTCTGCTCCATTGGTCTATATCTCTGTGTTGGTACCAGTACCATGCTGTTTTGGTTACTGTAGGCTTGTAGTATAGTTTGAAGTCAGGTAGCATGATGCCTCCAGCTTTGTTCTTTTGGCTTAGGATTGACTTGGCAATGCGGACTCTTTTTTGGTTCCATATGAACTTTAAAGTATTTTTTTCCAATTCTGTGAAGAAAGTCATTGGTAGCTTGATGGGGATGGCATTGAATCTATAAATTACCTTGGGCAGTATGGCCATTTTCATGATATTATTCTTCCTATCCATGAGCATGTAATGTTCTTTCATTTGTTTGTGTCGTCTTTTATTTCATTGAGCAGTGGTTTGTAGTTCTCCTTGAAGAGGTCCTTCACATCCCTTGTAAGGTCTTAAAGCTCCACAGAATCTGCTCCACACAGACCTCTTCACCCACACCATCTCCAAGACTCTTTCTCATTGACTGCTCTCAAACACATGTATACACACACACAAGCACAAGCATACATACACACAAATGCACACATATAGAAACATGCAAATATATACACAGGAGATAAAGTGCATTGGATTCACTTTAGATGCTTGTTAAAATTCAGATTCCTGGGCTTCTCCTAGTCTCAGAGGGCAAAAGCAGGAAATCTACCTTTTAATAAGCTTTCTGGGTAGTCCTTATGCATAAAAAAGGCTTGAGGACCACAGCTCTCACCCCACCGAGCTTTGATAGTAGAATGTACTCGTCTAAAAAGCATATTATTTCCAACTGAAAACAAACAAAAACCAAAAGCACATATCCTTTAAGATACACTCAACTAGTACCCTTGTCAAAGATCCCTAGATGGCCCACAGTAGTCAATTCCTCCTGCTTCCCTTGTCACATGGTGAATATTATTGGTTTGCATGCAAACTACTTAGGTCAGCCCAAGAGCATCTTGGGTTCAAGGACATCTCTGGCAGTACTTCTGGTACAGAGTCAAAAGCATAGTTGTTCAATTGGTGTTTACTGAAGTGTTAGCTATGGTACTAAAATATGATTTTGCTCTCAAATGTGTTGGTTTATATGAATTGACAAGACTTTACTTTTTATTATAGCATAAAATTTCATAACAGTATTTAGCTATTACATGCCACCTTAACTTTTCAAATGTACTATAACAAAGAATGAAGGCAAATCACAGTTGCTCAAACCTATAATCCCAGAACTTTGGGAGGCTAAAGCAGGAGAATTGTTTGAGACCAGACTGTGCAACATAGCAAGGTTCCTGCCTCTACAAAATAAAAATTAAAAAATTAGGCAGATGTGGTGGTGTGCACCTGTAGTCCTAGCTACTTAGGAAGCTGAGAAGGGAGGGTCACTTGAGCCTGGAACTTCGAGGTTACAGTGAACTATGATCATGCCACTGCACTCCAGCCTGGTCAACAGAGCAAGCTCCTCTCTTTAAAGAAAAAGGAAAGAGGCTGGGTGCGGTGGCTCACACCTATAATCCCAGCACTTTGGGAGGCCTAGGCGGGTGGATCATGAGGTCAGGAGATCGAGACCATCCTGGGAGGTCAGGAGATTGAGACCATCCTGGCTAACACAATGAAATTCTGTTTCTACTAAAAATACAAAAAATTAGTCAGGTATGGTGGCACGTACCTGTAGTCCCAGCTATTTGGAAGGCTGAGGCAGGAGAATCGCTTGAGCCTGGGAGGCGGAGGTTGCAGTGAGCCGAGATCACAGCGCTGCACTCCATCCTGGGCAACAGAGTGAGACTCCATCTGAAAAAAAAAAAAAAAAAGGAAAAGAATAAATACCTTGCCCAAGATATAGAAATTGTAAAAGAAAATTAAATTCTTCTGCCAAGATATTTTGTTGATAACCTTGCATAATTTGAGGTAACAACCTGGAAATTAGATCATATGAAAATTTCATTTGTTTTTCTTGATAACTTTATATTCCTTAGTATGAAGACATAAGGTCAGATTGTATTGAGATTTTTATTTAGATCTTGGTATTTCAATTATTTTAATGTTTTAAGAATGCTGCAGAACTTTTCTTCTCTGATTGGAACTTTGAGAGTGTCAGATGCCCAGTAATCAGACTCCTCCATGTTAACATAAACAGGTATCAAACACATAAAAGTGGAGCCACTGCTGAGCCCACCAGTGCCAGGATGACTATTCCCAGATGGAGAGGACAAAGAGAAGTGGGCATTAAAAAAACCTGAACACTTTGACAGAGTCAGTTCTGTGGTCCAAATGCTTGTATCTCTTCTACATTCCTATGATGAACCCTACTTCCCAGTGTGATGTTATTAAGAGATACAGCCTGTGGGAGGTAATTAGATCATGAGGGTAAGAGCCTTCATGAATGAGATTAATGCCTTGCCCCTTCCACCACCCCAGGATACAACAAGAAGGTGCCATCTGTGAATCAGAAATCAGGCCCTCACCAGATACAGAATCTGCTGTTGCCTTGATCTTGGACTTCTCAGATTCCACAAATGTGAGAAATAAATTCCCATGGTTTATAAGCAACCCAGTCTAGGGCATTTTGTTATAGCAGCCCAAAAGGACTAAGCTCCCAGCACATAAATGTAAGGTTTCACCAGCTGATTGAGCATTGTCTGAGTCTGTTTCTGTTGCTATAAAAGAATGTCTGAGCCTAGTTAATTTATATATAAAGGTTTACCTGCTTCACAGTTTACAGGCTGTGCAAGAAGCATGGTGCCAGCACCTGCTTCTAAAGGGTGTTCAGGCTGCTTCCACTCATGGTGGAAGGCAAAAGAGAGCCGGTTTGTGCAGACTACAATGCAAGAGAGGAGGCAAGAGAGAGAGGAGGGAATTGCCAGCCTCTTGAAAAACCAGCCCTCAGGGAACTAATAGAGGAATAACACACTCATTTCTGTGAGGCAGTGCAAGGCCGTTCATGAGGGATATACCCCATGACCCAAACACCTCCTATTAGGCTTCAGCTCCAATGTTGGGTATCAAATTTCAACAAGAAATTTGGAGGATCATATATCCAAACTATAGCAAGCATGGTGAATTACCTTTAGAACTAAGTTGACACATTGATTTCACAAATCTTAGGTGAAAGAATCACTTCACCTTCTCAGTGACAAGATAACTTCTGCTGACTGAACTCTTTCCTAAAGACAGGCAATTCACACAGCTTTCTAAGCCTCAGACAGTGTGAAATCCTTCAGGCTGTATGGTTTTTCTTCTAATATCTTGTGAATTCCCAGAACAAAGCCTCCCACTGTCATAGGAAAGAACTAAAATCCATCCTGAAGTCAAACAGAATTATTTGGAAATGACATGCTGGTTATAGCAATCCACTCATTCCCTCAAGAACAGGTATAAGCAAAGGTTGACTACAATGATGCCTCTGTTCATTTGTAAGTGAGTCTTTCTCTTTTAATCATTTCCTATTCTATCTTACATTTAATACATTTGAATCACCTCTCCTCATTTCACATCTTATTTATAAAGTTAATGTCCAATTAAATTGTTCTTAAATTTACTGACAATTAGATACTTTTGAGTATTTTAGCTGAGTGGCGGTCACTTAAATCCCATTACCTGTCCTCAAATGAAATAAGCAACCAAACAAGTTACCAGTGAAGTAACACTACACAAAATGGCAGCCTGCTTTACTCAAGAGATCATCATTCTGCATCTATGACAAATACAACAAACCACAGATATGTGTTTCTGGTACCTGATATGGTTTGGTTGTGTTCCCACCCAAATCTCATCTTGAATTGTTGTTGCCATAATCCCCACATGGTTACCCTCATGCTGTTCTCATGATAGTGGGTGAGTTCTCATGAAATCTGATGGTTTTATAAGGGCTTTTCTCCCTTTGATTGGCACTTCTCCATCCTGCCACCATGTGTAGAAGGACGTGTTTGCTTCCCCTTACTCCTTGATTGTAAGTTTTCTGAGGCCTCCCTAGCCGTGTAGAACTGTGAGTGAATTAAACCTCTTCTCTTTATAAATTACCCAGTCTCGGGCAGTTCTTTATAGCAGCATGAGAATGAACTAATACAGTACCTTTTAAATTTTCTTTCATAATACAATATTGTCAGGCAAGAGTTCCCTAGCATATTTAATATATAGTGTCTCTCTTGTGCCATTTTTAGACTCTAGCTAGCATAGCATACCAGCATAAATATGTGTATTAAGTTTATATACTTATTTGCAACACAGTTATCAATCTTATACCCTGACACTGTTTAAAGTGGCAAGGAAGTAGATGCGGTCAATTAAACAAAGAGAGATAAGGCAGTACACAGATGAGATGTTAAGTCTGATTCCATGCAATACTGGGTAAATTCTGATTATCTTCACGGGTTGACTTTAGTTTGAAACAACATGCTATAAAATGGAATATTGATGATGGAGTTGAAAAGTAATTAATGGTGGGCAGTCTATCATCTGGGAAAATAGATGCCTCCTTTGGATCCATAGCTGCTTAAAAATTCATAGAGAAAAAATAAAAATGGGATAAAGGAGTGCATGACCCCACAACAGGATGCACCTTTACATGATACTGAGTGGATTTTTTGTAAATGTACAATATTGATATACACAATATTGATATACAGCAGTCAGATTCTGCTTGTAACCTCAACAAGTACAATGCACACCATTACTCAGCATGACTCACTGAATTGTCCCTATACAAAACCATATCCTTGCAACTGAAATGATTGATGTGAGGCAGCTTTCACTCTAGCACAGTTAAATTAAACACAAAAGACACTCAGGTAGAAATTTTTGTATGCAGAAACTTGCCATTATTAAGTCCTGTACTGCCACAGCAATTGCCTGTCTAATAAGTGTATAGGGCACATGAATGCTTTTAAAAATACATTTCTATATTGGAAATCTGAATAAAATTTAAACTATTTTAATAGGAAATTTTTTTGATCATAGAGCTCGCATTTAATATCACCAATGCAATGATTACTCTTGACTAGTGGAATAACTTATGGCATAAATAGTGCAGTAACAATTGGAATCTCACAGTATATGAAGGCTGAAAGGGATATTAGAGATCGCTTAGCTCAACCCACTCATTTTCTACTTGAGATAATTTGTTTCACAGTTCTTCCATATGCTGGTCTCAGAGCAGTGCTTCCTGGTGACACAGATAATACTGTCCACGACAAAATGATAGAGATGAAACAATATAATAAGGTCTTGGTAAAGCTGAATTTGCTTATTTAAAATTATTGCCTTTTATTCCTAGACTTTCCCCTTTCTGATGTTTTATCTCCATATTCTTTTATGAAATGTTCATGGTAGAGAAAAATAGTTGCTTTTCCTAACATTCATAATTTGGTTAAGTAAAAAGTTGGCAACCCTATAATATGCCTTATTTCTTTTTTAATTTTACAAAACTTTGAAATCCAAGGGTTGGGGAACCACCATTTTAGATGCCAACATAGAACAAAGTCCATTGATGTATCTGTATATGAGAGGGTTAAACACATTTATCAGTAAGGCAAAATTAGTAAGAAGGATTATTTATGAAATGAGTTATGTTAAAAGGCATTGATTCTGTTTACCAAGTAAAATTTGATGAACCGTCACAAAGGGAGTAATACCTGCCTTTTGTTATTCATATGTGTCTGACAAGAGAGTAAATGCAGCAGTTTTAGCTGTATTTAAACAAAACTGGCATATTTTATCTAACAGTAAGATGTCAAATGCTGTAAGAATAGAGAAATCAAGGAGCCTGGAGCATGGATATAGTTATATTATTACGCAATCATTAGGCTAGAGGTTAGAAAGAAAGTGGTAGTTGCCATCAGGAGGCATAAACTGGCTTTATTTCTATTTGTTCTTTGTCACTTGCATAATACTTTTTGTTTCAGTTAGGTATTATGAGATTCATGCCTCCCCCTAGGAGACATGGATAGACATAAAAAATCCTTGTAGTTTTTATCTAAAAATGTCAAAGCTAAAAAAATTTCTCATGAGATATATAGTATAATATCAGCCAAAATGGAATTCAGGACCATTTAGAATCAAGAGAAATTACCTCCTAGGAAGTTACCCTGTGAGATGATGCACAAAAATAGGAAGCTAATGAATCTCTGGTACAAAATTATGCTTCTACATCAAGTCTCTTAAATAAGCAAGAATGCCATATTTATTTCTTTGCATTTATTTCAGATGATTCATGTACCTATTGGTTTAAAATTACTTATGAGATTAGCTACTAAAAGACTTTGGTTGATAGTTGGTTAACAAAAGAAGGAAGTTATATCATTAGTACTTCTGACCAACATTTAGGGATAGCTCTTTCTTGACTATGATAGAATCAGTTTCAGACTTTATTTTAAGATTCATAATGGCTTTCAGTAGAATATATGATTTGTTTTCTCCCTTGGAGAAATATATCATTATTAAAATCTAATATTTTTCTAATTGTTTCTGTGCAGGTTTATTTGGTAACTTTTTAAAAGGGAAATGCTTTTTTTGTTTTACTTTCTTGTTATAGTTGTTTGTTTTTTTTATTATTTGAACATGGAAAAGAGATTCTTAGTAATCAATTTGCCTACAATATTAGGGAGTACTGTATTTCTGAGTCCTAGAAAGATATTTTTCAAAGGACCTTTTAAATTTAAAACAACAGAGATTAATTTTTCAAATAACCAACTTCATCCTCTTTACATGTTTTTGACCATGTGGGTCACATTTTAGCCATCTAGCGAAAAAAAATAACATATTGACTATTTACTATATGGGCAGCAATGCATGTGGGGTCATTTAAAGTACAGAAAATATGGCAAACATGGTTAAGGCCATCAGGGAGTTTAGAATCTAGTAAACAGCTCTACAACCTAATTTATAATTCCTCTTTTCATAGAGATGAAACAATAAAGCAGAAGTCTGACTTCTGTTAAAACTTTTTTATTGTGGAAGGAAAAAAAAGGGGAAGAAAGGGAAGGAAGGAAGGAGGCAAAGGAGAGAGGGAAGGAGAAAAAAAATAAATGACTTAACACCTGACTGTGTGGAAGACACCTTGTTTTACTTCTTATGGTTCTGTGGAATTGGCCTATAGCTATTCTGGCACTTTCTATTCCTTGCGCTTCTGGGTCCCTAATGAAGCTTGTCAGATCTCCAAAAAGAACAAGTCCAGAAGGCAAATGACGGCCTTCCAAGAACCTGTTACTAAAGTGAATGACTTGAGCAGATTCCTGTGGTTAGAGTCGGGTTTTACAGACTCTTAATTGATTTAACCATCAGACCTGGCCTGACCAAGTAAGACTCATCAACTACTAATTTGATGGAGATATCACATTTGCTAAGGCTACTTAGTAACTGAATTTACTCAGTCCCTGATAGGAAAATTTAGCAGGAATGAGAAATTAGTATTCCTTTTGTTTAAATTTAATTTTAGTTTAAAGTCACAAATAATAATTATATATATTTATGGGATACAATGTGATGTTTTGAAATACATAAACATTGTGGAATGACCAAATCAAGCTAATTAACACATCCATCACCTAGCCAAGCTATTAAAAAGCGAAACACAGGCCTGAGAATTTGCAGACCATACACCTTGCAAATACACAGAAAATCCCTGTAAATAATGAGGAATCATCTAACTGTGCTTCAGGCAAGTTGCCATCCTTGACTTTATTGTGACTATTGTGACTTTAAATACATTCCCTACTAGTGCCACCTGTATTGCTTTAGACTTTGTTTTCTATTTCCCAATCTTACTCTTTTGACTCTCCCTCTCGTGCTCTTGCTCTCTCTTGCTCTCCCTCTGTCTTGCTCTCACTCTACTGATGATTCTAGATGTGTTTGTGATCATACACAAGCATTCAGAGATCCATAGAAATCCAAGCCCTAAGTTAGGGATTTTTAACTTCTTGTAGGTGATAGATGACTGAAAATTCGATAAAGGACATAAACACATATTCCTAGGGAAATAAACAGCAACCAAACTCTCTAAATTACTTTAAATAACTTCTGGAGCTCAAGCCCACCAGTACATCCCAGGACAATACACTATGGTCGAGTATTATGTGCTTGCTCACATACATACACACACATTTATTTTTCCTCATTATCCTGGAATTCCCATGGGTAGTGTTTCTGATTTTTTTCTTAACATACATTAATCCTTGACCTGTAAATCGTGCAAACATAGTAAGATCATACTAATTCAGTGCAATTGTTTAAACAATGTGAGTTAAGAAAAATAAAATAATTGTACAATCTCAGAGATCTCCTATATGAATCTTATTTTGCCACATACATCATTTCTACAGGACCCCTGGAAAGTATACTCAAATTTTAAAACTGACAGAGACACCATAAATACTGACTTTATTTTAAAGAAATGCCATTTCATCACTTGCAGGGAAATAGAGAAAGTCACGCAATCTCTGTCCTCCAACCACCCATCAGATGTTCCATTTTCTTTATGATAGGTATTCCAACCAGACCAACTAAATGTTCCCTAGTTCCAGGATCGTTGCTTTTATGAGGACATATGCTATCACTTGCTTAAATGGGGTCCTTTCAAAGTGTTTGAGGGCTTTTAAAAAACAGTTGGTTTCCTAAAATACCACTTTGCACGTGGCCCAAAAACCAATAGATATAACTGAGATGTATACAAACAATGAAACATTTTTATCTTACTAACAAACACACATGGCCAACTGGCCTAACCATCTGTCTTTTGCATTGTCTATCGTTGCATAATTGACTTGCTCCAAGGTCACACCAGAGAGCTGGGTTCATTCAATAACTATAATTAGCATTGAATGTTATTTGTAATTTAATTTTGAGCTATTCTGGTTAAATATCCCTAAAAATGTATTATTATGATAGTAATCATCACTTATTGGGTATTTATGGTAAGACAGGGACTATATGTGGAACTATATACATTTGTTATCTTACGTAGTTCACAGTTGCCTATGAATTGGATATTGTTGTCCTCATTTTGCTAGTAAGAAAATTGACACTCATGGAGATTTAAAAATGGCCAAGGCAGAGCTGGGATATGTAATAAGGCCCAGAGCCTGTAATATATCCCAGAGCCTGGTTTCCAGAGCCTGGTGTCTTCAGTAATATTTGACCTATTCTGAATTTCTAATTTTTGTACATTGTCTTTGTTTTTATTTTGTTGATGTCCATCCATGGCTATCTAGCATTCCTGTTTTGTCCTTCCTGTGTTCTTCACATTTGTGTCCATCCAAACAAGCTGCATTTAGGCTCTAGAAAAAAAGGTAGTTCTACATAATTCTCTATTCTCCATTTGCCACAAGTGATGAGGACTTTATTAAAAGCATTGTGAAAACATCCACACATACCTTTTAAAATATTTTCTTTTTCTCCTGGAAATATTATGTATACTAGGAAAACAGAGGCTTTATCCCCACAAATAAATGAGTTACATACAGGCATGCTGTTGTATAAGGACACAGGCCCTATAGAACCAAACCACCTTGGAAAGTTAGCTAACCTGTTTTCACATCTGTAAAGTGAAAGAAACAATAGCACTGCATTATTTTCCTGGGCTTCCATAACAAACTACCATGAACTAGGTGGCTTAAAACAAGATATTTCATCTCTAGCAGTTCTAGAGGATAAAAATTCAATGTCAAGGTGTCAGCAGAGCCATACTGTCTCTCTGAAGGTTCTAGGGGAGAATGTGTTTTATGACGGTCTCTGAGCTTCTGATGTTGTTAGAAATCTTGGTGTTCTTTGGCTTGTGGACACATCACTCCAATTCCTGCCTCCAGCATCACGAAGCATTCTCCCTGTGTTTCTGTCTCTGTATTTCTTCTCTTCTAAAAGAGAAGGCACTGATGAACTAAGCTGGAATTCTAATTTCATCCTCTGTATAAAAAAGTCATCATCCTTCTTATTTTTTTTAAAGCAAAGACTAAAGTGTCATCCATCCTCAATACTTTTTTAGAAGCAAGAACTAAAGTAAGCTGACATAGGGCACCATACGGCAGCTCAGCATCTTCCTAGACATCAGTGGTGGCTGCAGCAGAGTGTGCTTGGTCTTCTTCTCTTGAAGGAAGGAGGTGTTGGAGAAAGCATGTCATTCCCCACAGAACATCCCTCCCATTTCCCTTTGGTTTGGTGGCAATGATTCTAAGGACACCCACCTAGACAAAAGGAGCCTGGCTGAGCAAAGTGAGCCTTAGCATATCTGTTTCTTTGCTTTTTTTTTTTTTTTTTTGACATGGAGTCTCACTCTGTCACCCAGTTTGGAGTGCTGTGGCGCCATCTCAGCTCACTGCAACCTCCACCTCCCGGGTTCAAGCGATTCTCCTGCCCCAGCCTTCCAAGTAGCTGGGACTACAGGCATGTGCCACCACGCCCAGCTAATTTTTGTATTTTTAGTGGAGACGGGGTTTCACCATGTTGGCCAGGATGGTCGCAAGCTCTTGACCTCGTGATCTGCCCACCTCGGCCTCCCAAAGTGGTAGGATTATAGGAGTGAGCCACCGCACCCAGCCTCTTTGCATTTCTTTACTGCTAAATGCCCACCCTTCCTTGCAAAGGCCACCAAACCAATGGGTGAGCTGGTTCACATGATTTTGCAGAATATAGATGTGGCTTTACTGGTATTTTATGCATTAATAATTCTATTCATTGTTAACATCAGTTCTCAATTTGGTGACCCAGCTTTCCTACATTTGGAGGTTCCACTATCCCATTAGACTTAAAGACCTAAGGCCTTGGAAGCTTCTGACTTCATGAGTAGAAGGTATAAGGGAGAGCAAGAAAAGATCCACCTGCTTGTCATAAACTTTGGCCAAGATGTGCTACTAATCAGACCCATGACCATACCTGATTGTAAATGGGGCTGGGAACTGTAGTTCCCGACAAGGCAGACACATTCTAGCAATAACTCTACTTTAGGAATGGAGAACAACAAATTTTGGTGCACAACAGCTGTCTCTATCATAATCTTTTCTCTTGTGAATTTCCTATACTTTTATTTGCATAGCTTCTTTCTCTTTAAGCTACAAACATGTTCAATAATTTGAGATGCTTACTATATACATTACACATATATACCAGGTACTGTGCTAAGCCCTAGGAATACTGGTTATGCCTTTCTTGTGCTTCCCACATTTTAGTTATTTCTTCATGTATGCTATCTCTTTTTGTACTGTTTTGGAAAATTAATCCACTTTCCAGACCTTCAGCTGTTGCTTCTGCAAGATAAAATCTCTAGCTCCAACAACATGAGAGCTCTATCCCAGACCTCCTTTATATTATTATTATTATTATTTTGAAACAGAATCTCACTTGTCACCCAGGCTGGAATGCAGTGATGCAATCTTGGCTCACTGCAGCCTCAACCTCCTTGGGCTCAAGCAATCCTCCCAGCTCAGACCCCCAAGTACGTGAGACCACAGGCACATGCCATCATGCCCAACTAATTGTTTTGTATTTTTTGTAGAAACAAAGTCTCACTATGTTGCTCAGGCTCAGACCTTCTAACTGCCTGCTGAACACCTCCTCCTGTTGGCATCTATGCCTCTGCCTCACATCGTCCCAGCCAAACATCTAATTCCCTCTCTCATTTCTCACCTGGTTCCTCTGTCATCTGTGCTTTTGAGAAACATTTGTAAAAGTCTTACTCATGAGCTAGTATGCTAAGTGTTCCTTCTCTTGAATTTTACTTTTTTTCTAAATGAAAGCAACTTTAAGACAAAGATAAAGAAAATAGAGGGAAGAATCCATATGTAGTTTTCAAGAGACAGGTAAGAGGGGAGGGGAGGCAAGGAAACAAGCAATAGACTAGAGACCATCTGGTATCAGCTACACGGTGGGGCCACAAGTCCCTCAAATCCATATGGCATAGGAGCTGCTAGACAAAACCAAGAGGCATTATGTTGCTGGTGGTTGGCTTGGAGTTGAGTTTATGGCTCCGGAAGAAACTATATTTTTTAATATGCATATATTTGAAGTAATTTGTACATATTATAAGTGTTTAAGATATCATTCAACCTATTTCTCTCACATTCTGAGACTCATACATATTTTATGAAGCAGATATTTTTCATATTAGCATATATAGCTAATATACAAAACAAAACACTAAACAACACTTAGCTGAACCTGAATCTAAATGACTCCAGTTATACAATCATCCCTACTCCACCCAACACACACACACACACACGCACGCACACTGCCAAATATCTATTTTAATCTAAGCCTTGCAAAATTATTTAAATACAGAACGCTGCAGTGATTCTACTACCTAATTTTAATATTTTATTCAATTAAAAATGACTTCCTATGTGACATCTTTGATTTATTGTGTGATTCTTTTCCATCTTATAATTTGAATATCTAGGTAATCATCAATGAGATTGCTGGTTTCAGTGATAATTACTCAGGTTTGGCTGTTTGTCACAAATCATATGCTGAAAAGCCTGGGGAGTTTAAGTCCTTCCGGTGCTATATAATCTATCTGATTCATTTTGTTACTGAGTGCTCTTTGTGGTAGATACAAATTCAGCTAGCCTATTAGTTAAGTGCAAGTCCCGAGTAAAGGATAAATAACAGATGAGCAGCTTCAACCAACACCTCAGCATGGTGTTTAACAGCTGCCAAAAGTACTGTATAATCCTTTGGAAAGCTTAATTGTTCCCTATTGCACTTTTTGAAAGTGAAGAGTAGTTATTAATCCTGGTGTTCACACAAAATTTTCACAGTCGATCTTCATTGAATAAATAGTGCTGTTTCATATAAAGGTTTTGGTTTTATATAACACTTAACTGTCAGGGGTTAAACAAATAGCAGTGTACTAGCATGAAGAAAAATTGTATTTGGTAAAGGAAACTACATTTTAGGCTGTATTAAACTGTATGCTTAATTAGTGGTTTGAGAAAAGAGAAAATATAAATCTTTCTGGAGGCCATGGAGTTTCCCTTTTTTTAATTCCTTATTTTTTTTCTCTCTCTCTTAAAAGAAAATCGTTGTAATAGTTCAATTAATCATGTTTTATCTTCCGGAAGTATGTTATTTCTCAAATGTGTGGGAGAAGTTGGCTTTCTTAAGGAAATGTAAGACTGTAGCAGCTTTTTCCTTTTTAGTCATTGGCTTCTTAGAATCCTATTCATGTTGTTAAAACATTTACTTTGTTAATGCTTCATTTTCAGAAAGCATGGCTCCAAAGCACTGTCTTGATTCATTTTAACTTATTTGAGACTTTCAAAGAGATCGGAGTTGACCTTGTAAAAATACATTTGCATTTAGGTCATTAAAATTGAAATTGACCAATTCAAACAATTTAGAGGGAAACAGAAATAATAATTCTGTAATTCTAAACTCAGTTTTCTGCAAGAAGAAAAAAAAGAGACAATTAACTAAATAACCTATTGTCTTATTAAAAAAGGAAAGAGAGAGAGAGAGGATGGAGGAATATTTAACAAGCAAATGGAAGCAAAAAAAAAAAAGCAGGGGTTTGCAATCCTAGTCTCTGATAAAACAGACTTTAAACCAACAAAGATCAGAAAAGACAAAGAAAGGCATTAACATAATGGTAAAGGGATCAATGCAACGAGAAGACCTAACTGTCCTAAATATATATGCACCCAATACAGGAGCACGCAGATTCATAAAACAAGTTCTTAAGGACCTACAAAGAGACTTAGGCTCCCTCATGATAATAGTGGGAGACTTTAACACCCCACTCTCAATATTAGACAGATCGAGACACAAAATTAACAAGGATATTCAGGACTTGAACTCAGCTCTGGATCAAGTGGACGTAACAGATGTCTACAGAACTCTCCACCCCAAATCAGTAGAATATACATTTTTCTCAGTGCCACATGACACTTATTCTAAAATCGACCACATAACTGCAAGTAAAACACTCCTCAGCAAATGCAAAAGAATGGAAATTATATAAAGAATGTATAAATTATAATTTGTATAATGTATAAGTTATAATTTCCATTATGTATTATGGAAACTATAACATTATAAAATATAACCACAGTCCAATCAAATTAGAACTCAGGATTAAGAAATTACTCAAAACTGCACAACTACATGGAAATTGAACAACCTGCTCCCGAATGACTCCTGCATAGAGAAAGAAATTAAGGCAGAAATCGAGAAGTTCTTTGAAACCAATGAGAACAAAGAGACAACGTACCAGAATCTCTGGGACACAGCTAAAACAGTGTTAAGAGGGAAATTTATAGCACTAAATGCCCACATCAGAAAGCTGGGAAGATCTCAAATCAACACCCTAACATCACAATTAAAAGAACTAGAGAAGCAAGAGCAAACAACTTCAAAAGCTAGCAGAAGACAAGAAATAACTACGATAAGAACAGAACTGAAGGAGATCGAGACACAAAAAACCCTTCAAAAAATCAATGAATTCAGGAGCCAGCTTTTTGAAAGGATTAACAAAATAGATAGACCACTAGCTAGACTAGTAAAGAAGAAAAGAGAAGACTCAAATAGACACAATAAAAAAAATGATAAAGGGGATGTCACCACTGACCCTACAGAAATACAAACCACCATCAGAGAATAATATAAACACCTCTATGCAAATAAACTAGAAAATCTAGAAGAAATGGATAAATTGCTGGACACATACACCCTCCCAAGACTTAACCAGTAAGAAATCAAATCCCTGAATAAACTGATAACAAGATCTGAAATTGAGGCAGTAATTAATAGCCTACCAACCAAAAAAACCCCAGGACCAGACAGATTTACACCTGAATTCTACCAGAGGTACAAAGAGGAGCTGGTACCATTCCTTCTGAAGCTATTCCAAACAACAGAAAAAGAGGGACTCCTCCCTAACTCATTTTATGAGGCCAGAATCATCCTGATACCAAAACCCAACAGAGACACACACACGCAAAAGAGAAAACTTCAGACAAATATCCCTGATGAACATTGATGCGAAAATCCTCTATAAAATACCGGCAAACCAAATCCAGCAGGGCATCAAAAAGTTTATCCACCATGATCAAGTCGGCTTCATCCCTGGGACGCAAGGCTGGTTCAACATATGCAAATCAATAAACATAATCCATCGTGTAAACAGAACCAATGACAAAATTCACATCATCTCAGTAGATGCAGGAAAGGCCTTTGATAAAATTCAACATCCCTACATGTTAAAAACTCTCAATAAACTGGACATTGATGGAACATATCTCAAAATAATAAGAGCTATTTATGACAAACCCATAGCCAATATCATACTGAATAGGCAAATGCAGGCAGCATTCCCTTTGGAAACTGACACAAGACAAGGATGCCCTCTCTCACCACTCCTATTCAAGATAGTATTGTAAGTTCTGGCCAGGGCAATCAGGCAAGAGAAGGAAATAAAGTGTATTCAAATAGGAAGAGAGGAAGTCAGATTGTCTCTTTTGGCAGATGACATGATTCTGTATTTAGAAAACCCCATCTTCTCAGCTGAAACACTTCTTAAGCTGATAAGCAACTTCAGCAAAGTCTCAGGATACAAAATCAATGTGCAAAAATCACAAGCATTCCTATACACCAACAATAGACAAGCAGAGGGCCAAATCATGAATGAACTTCCGTTCACAATTGCTACGAAGAGAATAAAACTTACAAGCGGTGTGAAGGACTTCTTCAAGGAGAACTACAAACCACTGCTCAAGAAAATAAGAGAGGACACAAACAAATGGAAACACATTCCATGCTCATGGATGGGAAGAATCAATATCATGAAAATGGCCATACTGTCCAAAGTAATTTATAGATTCAATGCTGTTGCCATCAATCTACCATTGCCTTTCTTCACCAAAATAGAAAAATCTACTTTAAATTTCATATGGAATCAAAAAAGGGCTGGTATAGCCAAGATAATCCTAAGCAAAAATAACAAAGCTGGAGGCATCACGCTACCTGACTTCAAACTATACTACATGGCTACAGTACCCAAAACAGCATGGTACTTGTACCAAAACAGATATATAGACCAATGTAACAGAACAGAGGCCTCGGAAATATCACCACACATATACAACAACCTGATATTAGACAAACCTGACAAAAGCAATGAGGAAAGGATTCCCTATTTCATAAATAGTGCTGGGAAAACTGGCTAGCCATATGCAGAAAACTGAAACTGGACCCCTTCGATACACCTTATGCAAAAATTAACTCAAAATGGATTAAAGACTTCAATGTAAAAACCAACACTGCAAAAACTCTAGAAGAAAACCTAGGCAATACCATTTAGGACATAGGCTTGGGCAAAGACTTCATGACTGAAACACCAAAAGCAATTGCAACAAAAGCCAAAATTTACAAATGTATCCAATTAAACTAAAGAGCTTCTGCACGGAAAAAGAAACTAGCATCAGACTGAACAGGCAACCTACAGAATGGGAGAAAATTTCTCCAATCTACCCATCTGACAAAGGTCTGATATCTAGAATCTACAAGGAACTTAAAATTTACAAGGAAAAAACAACCCCATTAAAAAGTGGGTGAAGGATATGAACAGACATTCTCAAAAGAACACATTTATGTGGCCAAGAAACATATGAAAAAAAGCTCTTCATCACTGATCATTAGCGAAATGCAAAATAAAACCACAGTGAGATACCATCTCATGACAGTCAGAATGACGATTATTAAAAGATCAAGAAACAAAGATGCTGGCAAGGCTGTGGAGAAATAGGAATGCTTTTATACTGTTGGTGGGAGTGTAAATTAGTTCAACCACTGTGGAAGACAGTGTGGCAATTCCTCAAGGATCTAGAACCAGAAATACCATTTGACCCAGCAATCCCATTACTGGGTATATCCCCAAAGGATTATAAATCATTCTACTATAAAGACACATGCACATGTATGTTTATTGCAGCACTATTCACAATGGCAAAGACTTGGAACCAACCCAAATGCCCATCAATGATAGACTGGATAAAGACAATGTAGCACATGTACACCATGGAATACTATGCAGCCATAAAAAAGAATGAGATCATATCCTTTGCAGGGACATGGACGATACTGGAAGCCATCATTCTCAGCAAACTAACACAGGAACAGAAAACCAAACACTGCATGTTCTCACTTATAAGTGGGAGTTGAACAATGAGAACACATGGAGGACACAGGGAGGGGAACAACACACACTCTCACAGAGGCCTGTTGGGGGTGGGGGGCAAGGGGAGGGAGAGCATTAGGACAAATACCTAATGCATGTGGGGCTTAAAACCTAGATGATGGGTTGATAGGTGCAGCAAACCACCATGGTACATGTATACCTATGTAACAAACCTGCACATTCTATACATGTATCCTGGAACTTAAAGTGAAATAAAAATGAAATAAAATAAGAGAGAGAGAGGAAACTTTTAAATTCCTTGAGAGACCAACCATTTCCTAGAAATGAATATTAAAAGAAATATGTAATGCAAATATTTATGAAAATGACATTAAACAATGTAAACATTTAGTGGCAGTTTTGTGAGAAAAATGCAAAAATATACTTCTTATATATTCAATCCAGAATGAAAGCTTGAAGGTTTAATATGTAACTCTAGCAAAGTAAAAGTATTTCAGTAAGAGACCTAAGGTGATGAGTCTCTGAAATGTGGCTGTATTTTAATCTAACTTAATGAGCAGTGTAGCTAAGTATACTCAGAGCAATGGACCTCTGCAGTTAGCATGTCTGACTATCTTGGAACATGATTTTCCCAGCCACCAACTTAACAGAAGCTTGATGTCAAAGAGTTCAAGGTTGGGCAAAATTGGGGTTGTGTGCAGTCTGTATGGCTGAACACAGATCTACATAATATGAACTAGATATGCAGAAGGCAAAGTATACATTCTGCTGTGTAAACAGGAATCTAAATTTGCCTAATAAGAAGCCAACTCAATTCTTACAGAGGTAAGCCTCTATGATGTTTGTAAACCTATTTCTTTTTTTCAGTCAGGAAACTCCATTCTTAACTATCTTAGACATTTCTGAATAAGATTCTAGAATTCTTTTCTTAACCTGTTTATTTTAAAAAATTTTAAGTTTATTATAAAAATAGAGATAATAGTAACTATCCATCATCCAGTTTCAATAAAAATCAATATACAGCCAACATTCAGACCTTCTCTCTCCTTCCTCTCCCCAAACTCTGGATTGTTCTGAGGCAAAGTCCAAATATTATAACATTTCCTTTATAAATATTTCACTCTGTACTCTGAAAAGGTAAAGACTATTTTTAAAAGCACGTAACTACAATATCATTTCCGTATCTACAAACAATAGTTGTCAATAATTTCTGTGATAGTTTGTCTCCAAGATGACCCTAACTGATTGAATCCTTCCCTTCCACATGCATATCATTTCCCTGTCAAGAGGTAGAGACCATTCCCCTACTTTCATGAATCTGGGCTGGCCTGCTTCTGTATTTCCCAATAGAATATGGCACAAGTGAGGCTATAGAAGTTCTAGACCTTGACCTGAAGAAGCCTGGGAGTTTCCACTTCTTTTGGGAGTGCTGAGCCACCACATCTTACTACCCTGCTTAAGAGACCATAGGAGAGAACATATCTATTTATCCATTGATTGCTCAAACTATCTATCTACATATATAGAGAGAGACCCAGCCATTCCAGCATCTTGGGTGAGCCCAGCCTTCCAACTATCTTCATCGAAGTACTAGACATGTGAATGAAGCCTTCTTGGATTCTCCACACAAGCTCCCCCACCAACTAAATATCACTGAATTACCCCAGTTGACATTCTGTGGAGAAGAAAAATTGACTAGCCAAGACCTGCCTAAATTTTGGATCCATAGAATCATAAATAACAAAATGACTACTTTAGGTCACTATGTTTTGGTTTGATTTGATACAAGAAATAGATAACTAAAACAATTCTGTAATATTATCAATATTCAGTCAATGTACAGCTTTATCCAATCAGTTTTTAAATATTTTGGATAGAGTTGGTTTGTTTGAACCAGGATTTCAACAGATAACCCTAGAACTCAAAACAATAATGAAAATATTTTATGCATCTGTAAACATTTCCCATTTTACCAACGAATTTTATAAAAAATATCTCATGTTATATGGTAGCTCTGGATAGATAGTTGGTTTTTGCAAAGATTAATATCTACATTACACCAATTTTTAAAAAAAAGAATTAGATCTAGAGATTAAATGGCATATCAGAACAATTGTATCTAGACTTCAAACCCAGATTGTAGAATTTAAGGTCTAGTGCTCTTTCCTTTATTCCAAACACTTCAAAGATTTATATTACCTGATTGGGTCTAATAAGATTTGCTATTATTGGAACCATAAAGAAACAAGTATTTCTCCACTCCTCATCCTTATACCCTGAGATGTATTTATTTCTCAAATATATCCCCTCCTCTCAATTTCTGCCACCTGGTTCCTAGTGTAGGCTTCCATTATTTGCCTCCTGGCATACCAAAGTCCTAATTGATCTCTAAGTATCTGGTCTTGATCCTCTTTCATTTTTCCTCCATTCCATTGCCAGAAGCATCTGTCTAAAACCAAACTTGGCCACCTTGATTCCTCTGCCTAATAATATTTAATAATTCTCAAACTGATATCCATAGAAAGAAATGTTCTCAGAAGGCCACGAGTTCTCCTGGAAAATCTTCAAAATTCCTGTATCTTGGTGAAAATTTAAAACAATAAATATAAGAATCTTCTGAATCATTAAGACAATTGCCTAATAAAGTACTGCCATCTACCTGACTACAGTAACGATGACTGCATTTGGATTTACCTCACGATGCTAATGCTTCTATATAAATAAAGCTTTTTGAAGTTGTTTGGCTATTAAAAGTCATGAGGCAATTAAGCGGTCACGTAAAACGTGCATAATGATGCAGAAGTCAAAAGAACCTGTACCATAACATTTGATACCATACCAGTTTCTACAAATGCATTGTCAAAACACACTCCATTGTTATACGTACCAAATTGCAGTGGTTCTGTATCAATGGGCATATTGGAATGTAACAAATGAACTCCCAGTACTAAGAGATAATGTGTTTAGATAATCACTTAATGTAGAATTCAATAATGCCCTAAAGCTAAACTTAAGTAAAGAAAAACATTTGTATAGTTTTCAAGTAACACCATTTAAATTGGCTTTTGAAGCCTAATAGGAACAGAGTTCACATTAAGAATTAGGTTAGATTATCTTGATAAGGCAAGTAAATCTTTGAAGTTGGTTAATACTATTCTGACAACATACTTTTTCAAAAAAAGACATTAAGATTAGAATAGAGAAAAATGTTTTATCTATTAGATTAAACCATACACAATAGTCAAATTTCAATCATTTTTGATCTACAGAAATGTCACATATTGAGTTAGTAATGACGGTTTGAATTCACTAGTTTTATAAATATTTTATTTTCAAGTGTTTTCATTTTTTTGTCATTGTATTAGTTTTTTGAGGGCTGCCATAATAAACTACCACAAGCTGAGTGGCTTAAGACAACAGAAGTTTATTTTCGCACAATTCTGGGGTCTAGAAGTCTGAAATCAAGATGTTGGCAAGGTTGTTTCCTTCTGGAGGTTCTGAGGAAAAATATATCCTGTGCCTGTCTCTATTTGAGGTTCTGGTGGCTGTGGACAATCCATAGCATTCCTTGGCTTGCAGCTGTATCTGCTCCCGTGACACATGGCATTCTGCTTGTGTGTCTTTGTGTCTCTGTATCCAAACTTCTCTCTTCTTATAGGGATACCAGTTATTGGATTAAGGCCCACCCCAAACCACTGTGACCTCATCTTAACTTGATTTATATCTACAAAAACCCTCTTTCCAAATAAAGTCACATTCATGGGTACTGGGAATTATGACTTCAACATATCCTTTTAGGGTACACAGTTTGAACATATTTATCTAACATTGTAAATAAGAATAATATAAATCCTGCAATAATTGTCTTTCCTTTTAAAAAAGAGCCTGTATATTATTCCTGTATGAGAAGGTTGATCTAAAGTACAGAGCCTGAGATCCCTATCCTGTCACATTAGACCTTCAGCAACCTGGAACTGGCCCTCTCCATGGCCATCCTCCACCCTACTTCCCTGGCATTTTATTCTTTAGCAAAATATAAGGCTGCTTACAATTCCCCAACACACAACACATGATTTTATGCTTTCTTACCCTTGTTCATTCTGTCCCCTCTGCTTGTAATATCCTTCCCTTCCCAACTTCCTCATCCCTTAGCTGTGTCCTTTTCTGACTCCTATTCAGTCTCAGTTCAACTGCCGTCTTTTCCCAAAAATCCTCTGTGAAGACCACCCACCTCCTCCATCAGCACCATCACCAATCCCAGGCCCTGAGTGAAGTGGACCTCAGGGGAACGCCCATTTTCCCACACATCTGTCTCCAAACAGACTATAAACTCCAAGATCTCAGGGACAGTGTCTTCCCCATCTTTCAATCTCCAGCTCTTAACACAGTGGTCATCTGAATGTTAAATGAGGGTATGCCTGTGTGCCTATGTGGGATGGAAAGAGTTTCAGCCACAGTTCCAAGACTGCTGCTTGCATTCTAATTTATACTTCTGTTAAAAGAGGTATTGCAATTGCCCCATGCAGGAGGTTAGTATCAGAAGTTTGTCACCTAAGCAGTGAGCAAACTCACACAAATATATCTGTCATTAAAAGTGACTTATTTTTCCTCTTTGATTGACTACATGTCTTTTTTATGAAAAACATTTGTGGATTTAAGGATATGGAAAGATCTCAGCAGCTCAAAAATTTTAGTCTTGTTTTGCTGGAGTGCTCTGGGTACACAGGAATCTAATGGAAGAAAGGACTAGAAAGATAGAATGCGTCTATATTTTAAATGACTTTAATGACTTTGAAAGCCAAAATAAAGCTGTATATTTTGCTTTCTATATACTGAGTAGTTCTGCTTTTTTAGAAAAGAACATGACGTATTTCATTTTGTACAGACCAAAATGTCACACACTGGTTCTCTATACTAAGCATAATGGGATCAGAGTTCTATTAATCTGTACTTCTAAAATGACAGATAATTTAATTACTCCCATTTGGATTTTGAAAGTCATATACTTATATATGTGTGTGTATCTTGGACTTTTAATATTTCACAGATAATAAAATCACTTTATTTTCCAGATTGCTCTTTTGCTAATAATTAGCTGTCATCTTTTTCATAATAGCTTAAAATAAAACCCTGTTCTCTCTGTAAACTGGCTGGTTCAAATTTACACTGGACTGATTAAGTGGTCAGGTCAGATTCTTTTTTTTTTTTTGAAAACTAGTTAAAACAGTTTAGCAGTTATCAAAAAGCAGCTTTGCATATTTTAGTCGAATCTTTAGTTATATTTAAAAGTTGTATCTCACTTGGGGTTATTTAACTTTTAAAGTCCTTTCAAAAATAGGGATGGTAACTCATTATGTGGGGATAAAAAGTTATGAGATATGACAATAAATATAAGATTTAAATTTCAAATACGCCTGACATCATTCATTATTACAGTCAAGTTAAACCAACATGAATAGAATTGCCAAAAACATAGAAATAACACTCTCTGACTAACCAATGGGGGATTACCTGAGATCCATGCTGCAAAGCTGATGATGTATTAATTGTGTTTAGAATAATCTAGTCTATGGACATGTACTAGTGAAATTAACTTTGAAATAGAGCCATTGTATATGTGTGGGGTATTCATAGCATTAAATTAGAACCCACGTTTCCCTTTTTAAATGACTCTTTATATGCCATTTGTGGAGCCATTACAAAATTTCAGCTTTTTAAAACCCATATATTAAGGCTTACATTTTACCCAACAAATTACATTTCCTGGGTAGCTAAGTAACCCTTTTGTTTTGACTTTTGTTTTTAAAACTTGGTCTTAAATCACTAAATCATGGACTTTTCTACTTGGTAGAGACAAAACTGTACTTTAGCTTTCATTTTTTTCAGGTAAACTAAAACTCTAAAAGGTGAACTGTTTTAGTTTATGTGATGCCTTATAAGGAGAATAAATCTTGGAGGTGAAGTACCACTTGGTGTCTAAACATCTTGCAACATTTGCAGGTTAATATTCTGAACATCTCCTTGTAGCATTTTCTTTTTGCAATTCTCTAAATGTGATGGAAGAGTTGGAATGAAAGTGTGTTTGTCCCGGAATATCAAATACTGTCTCAGCCTTTTAAGGAAAAGCCTCTTTTGTGTTCATTTTAATCTCATTTGCCTTTTTTCCCCTAATGTTAAAAACAGATCGCAGGTGGGAAATTCTGCTTAATTAAAATTTGAATGAGTCGGGTTTAATTTATCAAGGTTTAATTATAAATTAAATATATGTAAATTAAATGTGACCATGGATCCAAGTAGACTGCTTCTGTTCGTTACAACTAATCCTTTCCTAGATTTGAAAACTGCATTACTAATATATCAAAACCAACTTTGTGATTTTCTAAAAACAGCCATGTATTTTTACATCGGAGAAGTACTATGTTCCAAAGGAAACAGTAACATTCCTCAGTATCTCAGCGGCAATATTTATTATTTTTTCAGTGAAATTCATATTTATCAAGAAATGCCAGTGTGATTTTCTTGAGCCAAATACACTGTATAATATATGTTTATATAGGTTTATTTAATGTATGTGTTTCATAAATACTTCCAAATTACATGAATTCTCTCTAATAAATTTTACTGTATAATTAGTTCCCTTAATATTTTATAGGTTTACTGGATTAAAAATGGCATATTTATGTAGTGTATGACTTTCTTTTCCACATTCAGGTTCTCTCTTTAGGAGCGGATGTCCTACCTGAATACAAACTGCAGACACCACGCATCAACAAGTTTACGATATTGCACTACAGCCCTTTCAAGGCAGTCTGGGACTGGCTTATCCTGCTGTTGGTCATATACACTGCTATATTTACTCCCTACTCCGCAGCCTTCCTCCTCAATGACAGAGAAGAACAGAAAAGACGAGAATGTGGCTATTCTTGTAGCCCTTTGAATGTGGTAGACTTGATTGTGGATATTATGTTTATCATAGATATTTTAATAAACTTCAGAACAACATATGTAAATCAGAATGAAGAAGTGGTAAGTGATCCTGCCAAAATAGCAATACACTACTTCAAAGGCTGGTTCCTGATTGACATGGTTGCAGCAATTCCTTTTGACTTGCTGATTTTTGGATCAGGTTCTGATGAGGTAAGAACTGCTTAAGATTCTTATTTTCTGAAAGATTGCAATTATAAAAGTGAATCTATTTTAACTGCAAAAAGAATAGTTGCTTTGCAAGCTTCTTGTATCTCACAGATAAAATTCATTTTCAATTGGGGATGCTACAGAATGAAATGAAACCATTTTGCCATTGCAAATCAAATTCTTTCTCTTTTTGCTAAGAGATGCAAAAGATTCTCCATTCTTTACCCACCAAATTAAACTTGGAAACAAGTGGTCCATAGCACACAGAACATTCCCAGGATTTAAAATCTCTACTTATTAACTTCATGGGTGTAAAACTCTCAAATATTAAGTATGTCTCTGTTTTTCTTAATTCATTGTTAAGGTTTGAGACAGCAGAGATTTGTTTTTTGTTCAAATTATGTGAAGAGGGCACCTTCTGAAATGTCTTATTCAAAAATTCTTTCTCTTAAATAATATCCAGCTTGGAAAGTTCTTTTTGTGTATCCCAATGCCTAATAAAGTTGGAAACTAAGAAAATACGAGAAGTGTATGTATTGTGCATTTTCTGGATAGAGGGTCCAGAACTTTAATCAGCTCCTCAAAAGACTCTTTGATCTAAAAGAAGTTAAGTTTTCCTGCAGTTCACTTCATCTAATTTCCATTATTTTTACCATTTTAAACTTTCTGGATTCTATAACAGAAAGATTAACAGAATGCTTGAAAGTAGTTCCAAGGGAATAGGTTGAAAAAATCCTCAATATGTTGGATTTTTAAAAATTGTGTCTTTTTCTACATAAGAACCCTGCCCTGCACCAACTTCCTCCTCTCCCCAACAAAGAGGAGACCAACTCCTCTTGGAAGATGGTTGCTTCCTAGCCAATGAAGGCTTTAGAACAAGATAATCCTCCTGGACCAAGGGGGACCAAAAGATTTTATTTCTAAATCTATTTATTTGTTAGAAATAAACTCTGATCAAACTATGAGTCATTTAAGAGCAGGGCAATGAAATAATACATTTTTCCTGGGTTCTACAATTTTAAACAAAGTCCCAACCTGACGTTCCTCATCTGTGAAAGGATGATAATAATATTACCTTCTCCTCTTGCTTTTTTTTTCTAATTTGAGACTCTAATGAGATAATACATGTGACTCAGCAAAATACTTTTTAAAAATCAGCTGTTCTTAATTAGCTGAACTTTTAATATTAGCTACTCCTAACTTTGGGTTTTAACTAAAAGACAGTGAAATACTTCTTTATTAATATATATCTTTGAATTTCTTATAATGGGTGATTCATATCATTACACCAAATAAGCTTATGTTGATGAACAATAAAATAAAACCTCATTCTTTCAAAAGTTAAAATATATGCACCAACAGCAAATATTAGTGATTTGTAGACAAGCTTAGAAGTATAATGGGATAAGTTTTAAGAAGTTTGTGTCTTTTAAATTTTAAAGTCTGAATTTTAAAATGCACTAAAAATTCTGGACATAATCTAAGTGTTACCCCCAAATTAAAATCTAGTACTGCTGCCAATGTGGATCTTAGAACTAGAAGTAACCACAGGAAATTGTCTAGTTCAATCCTCTGCCTATGAAGCTAAAGTACTATTATTCCCATTTTACAGAATGAGACTGTTGAAACCTAGAATTTTTCAGTGATGCACTCAGTCCTATTTTCTGCATTTCTCTTAATTACTAATATAATACTTTATTTATTCCAAAATTGTTTGTTGGGTACCCTTCAAAGTGACAGGCACTGTCCTAGGTTTAGAGATTCAGAAGTAAATCAGACAAAGCTTGTGTTGTCCAGGAACTTACATTCTAGAATTGAGAAACAGGGGTAGGGGATGGCAGAGGGCAAAAGACCATTAATAAACAAACCAACAAACGCAGTGCAGAAAGTTTTCAGGAAAGAGTAAATGCTGTGATGATAGCAAAGCAGGTGGATGTGATAGAGAATGACCTGGATGGATGGCTAATTTGAATTGGAAATTACAAAAGGCCAGTAAGGAGAGGCCATTTGAGTTGAGACTTGACAGGAAGCAACCATCCACATGAGACCACCGTGCAGAGCATTTCACACAGAAGGAAACACTAGTGCAAATGTCGCATCTGGGGAACAAGCTCGTTATGGTAGAGGAACAGAAAGATGGCTGGTGGCTGCCAGGCTGAACCACACAGTAAGAGGTGGAATGCTAAGGTTTGAGAAGGCAGAGACAGAGACCAAATCACCTAGATATGTGGGATTTCTTACTTATTCTGGCTGCAATGGAGTCTTTCGAACAGGAATGATATTATCCGATGGACATTTTGAAGACTGCAAAGGCTGTCATTTGCAGACTGGAGAGTCAGGCTAGGAGCAGGGAACTAGTTCAGACCACACGTTGTGATGCAGGACAAAACAACAGCTTGATAGCAACAGAAATGAAGAAAAGTAAAGAAATTTGGGATATATTTTGGAGGTGAGCTGCCAAGGCTGGTTGATGGATTAAGTATTGAATGGAAGGGTAGGAGAAAAAGCAGAATTAAGGGTGGTGCAAACTTTTTTTGTTGCTTGTTTATTCTTATTGAAACATTTCTTTGGTGAAGGGCAGGAGGGTTGCTGAAGCAAAATTATAAATGGTAATGCATTTATTCAGATGGAAAAACCTTAGCAAGAAAAAGTGTGTTGTGGGGAAGAAATTCCTGTTTTAGCCACCTTAAGTTTGTGATGACTATTGGTTATTCAACTACAGGTGACATGTAGGAAGTCAAGCACCCCATGAGCACCTAGAAAAATAATATGTGAGTATAAGAAGAGAAATGAGATCCATTAAATTAAATGTTAGATGCAATCCTGACAAAGATTGGTTTGGATTAGCTTCTAAACAAGAACCATGTGTCAGTTTTCTGTGTGGATCTGTTAAGGGTCTGGAGACACATATTTGACAGGTCAAAAATAAAGCCTTAAAACCTACACTTTTTAAAGTGGCAGGGATTTTGTTGTTTAGATATGCAAGATCCAGTAGCCATAGCTGGGATAAAGAGGAATCCCAGGAGAGGGCTTTCATATGTTCATAGATGAATGTTTCTACACAGTAAATGCTTAAGTACATAAATAAATGCATAAGTACATAAATAAACAAATTAAGAGTGATTTTCAACAAATTATAAGAACAGTGATAATTTCTTAATTGCTTAATTTTAAGACACGGTCTCATTCTGTCACCCAAGCTAGAGTGCAGTGGTGTAACCTCAGCTCAGTGCAGCCTCTGCCTCCCGGGCTCAAGTGATCCTCTGCCTCAGCCCCTCGAGGAGCTGGGACTACAGGCAGACGCCACCATACCCGGCTAATTTTCATATTTTTTGGCAGAGAGGGTTTCACTATGTTGCCCAGGCTGATCTCAAACTCCTAGCTCAAGTGATCTGCTTGCCTCAGCCTCCCAAAGTGCTGAAATTACAGGCGTGAGCCAGTGTGCCCGGTCCTAAATGTTTTCTATCCATCAAAGCATCATAGATGAGCTCAGAAAACATAATTTTGTCAATGTCAATTAAACATTAATATCTTCTTTGCCAATTTCCCTAAATGTTAAGATACTGTAACACTTTTATTTATATTCAACCCTATAAAAAAATCAAATTTTTATCTATATTATGTAATCTATGTAACAGGTGTTAATAAATGCTAAGAGGATATATTGACATATACGTTTTTACTAAAGAAGACATGGCACGGCCGGGCGCAGTGGCTCACACCTGTAATCCCAGCACTTTGGTAGGCCAAGACGGGCGGATCACAAGGTCAGGAGATCGAGACCATCCTGGCTAACACGGTGAAACCCCATCTCTACTAAAAATACAAAAAAATTAGCCAGGCGTGGTGGCGGGCGCCTGTAGTCCCAGCTACTCGGGAGGCTGAGGCAGGAGAATGGCGTGAACCTGGGAGGCGGAGCTTGCAGTGAGCAGAGATCGCGCCACTGCACTCCAGCCTGGGCAAAAGAGCGAAACTCCATCTCAAAAAAAAAAAAAAAAAGAGAGAGAAGAAGATATAACTGTTTAATTTTTTTCTTACATGATTACAAATCACCTACAAAAACTAGAGGATATTCTATAATGTTAAAAAAACATGTTGAAGAAAATAAATATTGGCAATAACTGGGCTTGCCTATGTCATTAATATCTTCCTGATGATAATGCCATCCAGAGAGACAATAAAAAGATTCTCTATTTCCTAATTTCTGCATCAGCAAACATCATACCACCCATTACGTCAATCATTGGCAAATTTTCTCTGTATCATTGGTTCAAAGGAATAATGTTATTGGCTCAGTCTCCAGAAAGTTAACTTTTGATTATCTGCCTCATATTTTCCCATATTTAGCTCATCTGTGGCAAATCTTAATTTCAGAGATATTAGCAGCTGAAATCTACAAAACTCTGCTAAATTACGTGCTTCATTAACCTCTTACTCCCCAGAAAATTAGGATTCTTGCAATTAATTATTTGCTTCATTGACCCCTTTCCTTTCACACTTTACCATTATTTTTTCTGAATCCTGAATACAACAAAGAAGGCCTTTGAAACTTAAGTAACTACGGTGCTCTTTGAGGGAAAATTCCAATAGAAAAGAGGGATTCTGATCATAATGATATGTTTGATTTATTAGTCTGATAGATGAATTGTGAAATTGATGCAAGGAAAATATTAGCAGGTATCTATATGCAAACTCTGAGCATTTCGACAGCTGAACTTGATCTTTATAATAGATATCTTTAGTTTACTTCTAAAACATCCAGTATAATCATGTTCAACTTTTAGGAACAAATCACATTTTGCAGACACATATACATATACATGTCTACACATAAAGTTGCTAAGTCTCCTTAGTTTTGGGGAGTTTAGACAGAAGTTTCTATTGGCTTATATTTGGAGCTATTTGTCATGCCTCTAAAAATGTATGGCATGACTTTTAAGAGATATAAGATCCCCAATGGAAAAATTATTTTGCTTTTAGTTGATCATTTGTTCATTTGTATGTGATTGATTGTCTACGTTTTGCTAGAGATGGCATAAAGTATAACCCTTGGTAAAATATTTCTCAGGACAAGTCAAATTATCATTTAAAAAATATGACATCCTTACTTATTTATTTGTTGTAACATTTGCATACTACTGTTTAGAATCACTTGATGGTCAGTTGTCTGTTACTGTAGAGAAAGCCAAAGCAAGTTCAAATTGCAGAAAAATAAAATGTTAGTTATAAAAAAAACCAAAAATAAGTGTCTCAATAATAAAGGTTATTAAATATTGAAATGAGTTTCCCAGTGAAATTGTAAAAATCTCCTCTTTAAAAGCCATACTTTAGAAGTATTCGTGAGGTCTGATATAAATGAATTATAATCTAGGTAATTCCCCAAGGTTTTAGACACATTCAAAATATATCTCTTTGATTGTATTAGTAAATGCATCCTTAGAAATATTACAATGATGTAGTTAAGCTGAACAAAGGACTAGAAACCAGTTTCCAATATTGTTGAGATTTATTGGATAAATAATTGAATGATGTATATAAATACCAGAACTTAGAGGGGATTAGCTGAAATGAAATCTAAAGCAAAATATGAGTGTGGAGTAATGAAATTTATTACTTGTGTAGTGCTAACATTTCCCCACTTGCACCCAAATATTTATTGACAAAAAGGACAAATGATGGATTAAGTAGAAAGTTTCAGTGATCATTCAATCAACCCTGCAAATGAAATCAAAGATCACATACTTACATATTTTTATTTATAGAAGAATAATTGTATCGCTTATTTATAGGCAAAGGTTTTAGAGAGCAAATTTCTGAAATAATATATTTTAAATATAAGATTTTTAAAAATGTTTACTAAAAAATAAGGTACAATTATTTTTCAAAAATTTTTTAATATTTTTGAACAAAATATTTTTTCTTATTAATGAGTCTCTCTTCATTTAACTGTAGACAATTTATTCTTGAGTAGAGAGTTGTTTAATACTGACAAGAAGTTACTTATTCTAATTTCAAGCCTTCAAAAAGAATTCCACTGGCATGAAGAGAGAATCTTGCCTGATTTATTGTAAAATATCTACAAAAAACAACCACACAGTCTTCTTGAGTCTGGACCTAGTGTCTAACATACATACAAAATTTCATTGTTTAGAATATATATATATATATATTTTTAAATAATGTTTAGTTTAAAAATTAATATACCTAATAAAGGAAACTAACTTCTACCTCAATGTAAGAAGGTATCTAGGGCTTAGTAAACAGTGGATGTGGATGTATTTTTAAAGTTTTGAAACTGAATGATATTAATCAGCCACCCAGCAAAATGAATAATTGAATTTTTGGAAAAAGAGTTACTTTAGATTAAAAACAATAATATTGACAAGATACATTAAAAATAAAAATCTCACAGAGACTGACTTTACTGTGACATTTTGGAAAAAATAGTTGGAAAATTATTCAATCACAATAAATGAGTTGAGTTCTGAGATAGCATGGGTGCTGGTGGGTGAAGACTTGACTTGTTAAGAGTCCATTATGTCCTCTTTGCTATACTTAGTGGCAGGACTGGGAAACAAAGTGCCTTGCTGCAATGTACTGCAAAATGACTCACCTCTTTTTATATCTTATTTTCATTATGTGTTTGTATTTTATAACAATAACCACCTTTTGCCATCTAGTGAGTTTTTATGCTCTTTTTAGTTGCTTTCAGGAATAACAATAAACAGACAATATTTTTCTAACACCAGTGAAAAGTTTAAGAAATACCATCTAAGAGACAGTTTTTTATCTCTAGTTTTTAAAATTGTGAAAAAATTTATGGATAGTTACATTTATTATATTTTCAAAAATCAAAAAATTGAGATTTCCATAATGTCTGGATATTACATGAAATTAGATATGCTGGGAGATAATTATGCATTCTGAAAACAATTATACTCAGTCAAATTCTGATCTTAGCACAATATAATAAAGTAGTTGTTGGTCCTGTTTCTCACTTGCAGATAAAGATGGCCCATTAAACTAAACAATGGGACTAAGGGTTCGTAACAAATTGGCAGGAGAAGATTAATAATTATTAAATCTACTCTCTCTTAGATTTTAATGCAATTACTTCACTCTATTCTGCAATCTGGGGCAAGACACCTTAAGTTTTTAAAGAAATATTAAAATAATAAGCAGGAAAGAGTTATTACAATCCTAAGCATCATCTACAAGATGTGTTATACACAACTGTAGCTAACAAAGAATGCCCAGGTGTGTTAGCCGCAATTTGATAACAATAGAAGTAAGGCAAGGCGTTTGTTACATTGTCAAGCCAGCATATGTAGTTATTCTGGAGTACATGTTACAGAATTACAAGAGAATAGCTTTGACTGTTGAAGTCAGTATTCACTCATCCTTATAATGCAACTGAGAAATATAATTACTACTTAGTAATTTCTTCCCCTTCCCCATCCTTTGTGGCTCTCTCATTACTTCTGCAATTATTTAGCATGAATACTGTCATACATGTTGAAACTTCAACATGTCCCATATTTCTTAAACTTTCTTTTTCCAGAAATGATGTCACTTGTGTGTTACTATGTACGTTATATTGATTTATCTGCTTAGATAACTTACTATCATACAGATTTTAACTTCATTTTGATAGAATGCTAGAAGAAACATCAGAGATTTCTTTGGAAGGAAGGCAAAAAGGAAGGTTGCATGCACAGCAGATTTCATTGCTTTTCTTATCAAAACATCATTTTTACTGTACCCTCTTTACAACCAGCAGAGTCATTAGTACTTATTATCACAATATGTTATAAAAACAGCTCATCTATTTTAAAGCTTTTCACTTCATTTAACCAACTCTTTGGAGAATTTTTATTATACTTCATTTATTTTGAGGATCGGAAAGAAATTTTGCTCCAAAAACAAGAAAATTTTAACAATAATTCTCAAATATTTCTGATTTCTCGGGACAAATAAACAGAAAGTAGAATTAAGAGAAAAAATAAACATAGGAAGCTGAACTGTGTAGAAATGGTGAAATGTTGAACCAGGGTGACTCTTACCAGAGTCTGAGCAGTCAGTGTGCCTACATGAAGTCCCTGTCTTTCAGTGCCCCTGCCATTTCTTGAGGGGAGCTGCAAGGCCAGTACGGAAAGGCCCCCACTTGTGATTCCAGATATCTAAGTATTGCATTTAAAAAGGGTGGAAGCTCTTTCAACCCATTTCACAACATAAAGTTCTTGCTTATTGATGGAAAGAAAAATGTAAAGGATGTTTAAATAGAAACACAGAGTTCCTATTTATTGGGTATTATCTATAACTCTGTAAGGTTGGCCTTATTATTTGTATTCACAGATGAAGAAACTACACTTCACATACAGATGAAGTGTAAGATTAAATGAATAACTTATCCAAGGGGACACACAGGTATGGAGGCAGAATTCAAACATAAGTTTGTCTGTTCCAAAGTCCTAGCACATAACTGCTAAGCTAAAATATTGATAATACATATATTAGAAAGTTTGCTTTTCTGTCAGGGATCCAGCCAATAATAATTTAAAACCTATATTCATTCATAGGGAAGAAATACACTTTTAAATCTATAAAGAAGAAAAAAAATGCAAGCACCTTCATTACACTCTGAAAAACAACTCAGTATTGGAGACAGAGAAGACTCACGTCTCTAAACATCCCCAAATGAGCAGAGACCAGAGTCTAGTTATGATAAATACGTGTCAACTACACAAGTTCCTCTCACCTTTAAAGGGTTCCAGTACTAAAAGAGAATAATTCAGGGGAGACTAAGTGATCCCCTTTCCCTTGTGATCACTATGGCACAAGGGAAAAACAAGAAACTGTAGAATACTTATTAGAACATTCTTTTAAAGACAGGGTCTTGCTCTGTTGCCCAGGCTAGAGTGCAATGGCACAATAATAGCTCACTGAAATCTCAAATTCCTGGGCTCAAGTGATCCTCCACCTCTAGAATAGCTGGGACCACAGGCATCCACCACCATACCCAGCTAATTTATTTTATTTTATTTTATTTTTTTGTATAGGCCGAGTCTCACTATATTGCCCAGGCTGGTCTCAAATACCTGGGCTCAAGCCATCCTATTGCTTCAGCCTGCCAAAGCACTGGGATTATAGGCACAAGCCACCACACCCAGCCAGAACATTTTAATGAAAATTTTTTTTTTAATATTTAGTGTTCCTTTGTCATCATCAATATTAATACATAGGGTATGGTAGTTATTCCATGTGCTATTTCTTCCATTAAGATATAGTAGTTGGATGTGCTTTGGGAAATAAGCAGCAATAATGAACAGATAAAACAACTCAATAATTGATTGGTAAACACCATGTAACTATGGAATAATTATATGCCCTGTGAATTATATAGTACTTATAGTTGACATTATTTAGGAAACCTAAGAAATGAACTTGTAATTTGTACTTATCAGATTTGAAGTCCAAACCACCAGTTAAGTATCCTGTTATTATACAGAAGCAGCCTATCATTAGATACCTGGTCAGTAATAATCACCCAATTAGTTACACATATCATAGCCAAAAGCAAAATGCAATTATAATATCACTGGGACATCAAGAAATAATTTCTCAATTTAGCACACTTAGGAATAAAAAATGCATTTAAATGTAGTGCCTAATTCATGCATGCAATCATCCAATGAGTGTTCCCACAGTTATGGGAAGAAGGGGCTTGACTGGCTCCTTCTCATTATCCAGATGATTTGCAACTCAAATGTCAGCTCCTCAGCAAGGCCCTTCTTGGTCTTCATTTTTAAAGCAGTTTCTACCCCAATCCATGCCTCCAAATACCCTCTATAATATTTGTCTGCTTACTATCATCATGGCACTTTTCTCTCTCTGAAATTAATTATTTGTTTGTTTTTTAAAAATTTCTCTCTCCTCAATAGACTATGATCTTGTTTTCTCTTCATTAGATTAGACACTTTGCCTATTGAATAACTGTCTCTATTAGGAAAGTAACAATGTCTGTTTGTTTAACACTATAATATCAGTGTGTGGCCTTAGTAGGCATACAGTAACACACTAGAATATATGTTGGTGAATGAATGTGTCACTGAGGACTTATGCAAGGCACTCAGAACATAAAACAAGACAGATTCTCTGTCCCATGCCTTGCATGCCACAATACTAAATTAATGTGTCATGCACTTTCAAAGTATTTTCCAAAGCAGGTATCACATAAAAAAAAAGAACTAAGTTTAATACTGAATTTAAATAGGCAGTTATCCTTAATGCTACCATATTGTCTTAACCTGTTTTTGTCCATTTTGCTTCATATGAATGTACTTTGAATTGTTTGCTGACTGTTTCTGACTGTGTACATTTATTTCTACAGACAACAACATTAATCGGTCTTTTGAAGACTGCCCGACTCCTCCGTCTTGTGCGCGTGGCCAGGAAACTGGATCGATATTCAGAATATGGCGCTGCTGTTCTAATGCTCTTAATGTGCATCTTTGCCCTGATTGCTCACTGGCTGGCTTGCATTTGGTATGCGATTGGGAATGTAGAAAGGCCTTATCTGACTGACAAAATCGGATGGTTGGATTCCTTAGGACAACAAATTGGGAAACGTTACAATGACAGTGACTCAAGTTCTGGACCATCCATTAAAGACAAATACGTCACAGCACTTTATTTTACCTTCAGCAGTTTAACCAGCGTAGGATTCGGGAATGTGTCTCCTAACACGAATTCGGAGAAAATCTTTTCAATTTGTGTCATGTTGATTGGCTGTAAGTAGCTTTCTCTTCTGTTGTCTATTAGGATAGAATAATACCTTGAATTTAATATTTCTACAATATTTAGAGTAAGGCAAAGAAAAAAATTACAGAAAATTGAGGAGATAATGGGATTACATATATGGGTACTGTATTCCATCAAATCTGATTCTCTCTGTGAAGTGGAGACATCAAAAGGTCTTTTGGAACCTTAGGGAACTATGGGCATAAAATTGGAGCAACATGGCTTCAGGAATTGAAACTTGCAGTCCAGTTTTACTGCTATAAAAAGAGTATCTGTAATTTATTACTAATGATTATTTTCTATTTCAAGCTGAGGCTAGATTAGAATGGGAAATACTCATTTATACTGTGATAGATAGATGATAGATAGATAGATAGATAGACATAAAAAATGTTAACCATATATATCATCACAACAATTATTCTGTAAACTAATCTTTCATATACATGTGTATGTGTGTGTATATATATAATACATATATTATATATATGTACATGCAATATACACTTACCTATTTATACATAATATACATGTAATTTTCCCCTGTCATTGACTAAAAATTTCTTTTCCTGTGACATTATGTCAAGACCTAAGTGATTGGTTAATGTCCTGGGCATCATTCGTAACAGATATTCTTTGGAATTAAAAAAGCTTTGTTAAAAGATATTTTAATATTAACATGTATTTTTTAATAACACTGTGGAACCACTGAAGGTGAACTTGCTGTTTCCAGGCAGCAATCAGCAAAAGCATAAAAGCATGATGGATTTTTATTTTCATTTTTTTACCATATTTTTAAAAATAATTTCAACTTTTATTTTAGATTCATGGGGTACGTGTGCAGGTTTGTTACATGGGTATATTGTGTGATGCTGAAGATTGGGGTATGAATGATTCTCATCACCCAGATCATGAGCATAGTACCCAACAGGTAGTTTTTCAGTCCTTGCCCCCTTCCCTTTATCTCACTCTGCTAGTCCCCCATGTCTAGTGTTCTCATCTTTATGTCCATGTGTACATAATCCTTAGCCTCCACTTATAAGTGAGATCGTGTGGTATTTGGTTTTCTGTTCCTATATTAATTCACTTAGGATAATGGCCTCCAGCTGCATCCATGTTGCTGCAAAAGACATGCTTTTTTTTCCTTTTTTGTGGCTGCATAGTAGTCCATATTGTATATGTACTATGTTTTGTTTATCCAGTTTACTGTTGATGGACATCTAGTTTGATTCCATGTCTTCTTCAATGTGAAAACTGCTGCAGTGAACATATAAGTACATGTGTCTTTTTGGTAGAACGATTTATTTTTCTTCAGATGTATACCCAGTAATGGAATTGTTGGGTCGAATAATAATTCTGTTTTAAGCTGTTTGAGAAATCTTCAAGCTGCATTCCACAGTTGCTGAACTAATTTATATTTCCCTCAAGCAATAAATGCTTATATTCCCCAATATAAGCATTCCATTTTCTCCATAGCCTCACCAGCATCTGTTATCCAGATGGTATTTCCTAGGTTTTCTTCTAGGATTCTTATGGTTTGAGATCTTACATTCCAATCTTAAATCCATCTTGATTTAATTTTTGTAGATGGTGAAAGATAGGGGTCCAGTTCAACACTTCTGCATATGGCTAACCAGCTGTCTCAGCACCATTTATTGAATAGGGAGTCCTTTATACATTGCTTATTTTCATCAACTTTGTTGAAGATCAGATGGCTGTAGGTGTGCAGCTTTATTTCTGGGTTTTCTATTCCATTCTATTGGTCTATGTGTCTGTTTTTGTACCAGTACCATGCTGTTTTGGTTACTGTGGCCTTATAGTATAGTTTGAAGTCGGGTAATGTGGTGCCTCCAGCTTTGTTCTTTTTGTTTACGATTGCTTTGGCCATTCAGGCTCTGTTTCATTTTCTATAAATTTCATAATAGTTTTCTTTCTAATTCTGTGGAAAATGACATTGGTAGTTCGATAGGAATAGCATTGAATCTGTAAATTGCTTTGGGGAGTACGGCCATTTTAAAAATATTGCCTCTTTCAATTCATGAGCATGGAATGTTTGTCCATTTGTTTGTGTCATCTATGATTTCTTTCAGCAGTGTCTTGTAGGTCTCCTTCTAGAGACCTTTCACCTCCTTGGTTAGATGTATTCCTTGCTATTTTATTTTTTGACTATTGTAAACGGGATTGCATTCTTGATTTGGAACATTATTGGTGCATGGAAATGCTACTAATTTTTGTACATTGATTCTGTATCTTGAAACTTTACTGAAGACATTTATCATTTCCAGGACCTTTTTGGTTGTTTATAGGAATAGAATAATATTATCAGCAAAGAGAGATAATTTGACTTCTTTTCCTGTTTGGAGGCCTTTTATTTCCTTCTCTTGCCTGCATGTTCTAGCTAGGACTTCCAGTGCTAAGTTGAATAGGAGTGGTGAGAGTGGGCATCCTTGTGTTGCTCCTGCTTAATGGGAATGTTTCCGGCTTTTTCCCATTCATGATATTAGCTGTGGGTTTGCAATAGATTGCTTTTATTATTTTGAAGTATGATCTTTCAATGCCTAGTTTGTTGATGGTTTTTAATCAGGAAAATTTTGGATTTTAAGCATGATTTATTTCTAAAGATTCAAAAAGAACATTATCCTTAGAATGCGTAGAAAGTTGAAAATAGATCCTGATAGTTGATTTTTTAATGCCAACATGATAATAAAATGTGCTTAGATAAATCCCTATTAATGAAATTTAAATAAATTCACCAAGTTTATTGTCTGCTTTATATAAAATGTACTTTTCATAGTTTTAATATTTTTATTTTAGTAGCATTTGTATAAGCAAATAACATTACATTTCAATAACTATTAAGACATTCTACAAATTCAGTCCAAGTCTAGGCTGCAAACACAGAAGTAGCATTGTACCCAGAGAGAAATGGAAGTTGAATCTCCTAGAATAAAATAGAAATATTTATTCCAGAGAGACAGAACACAGAGCAAACACAGTTCCAACCATTTTGTGATTACAACTACTACCAAACACTTTATAAGGGTCATCTGCTTTAGTATCATAGGTATCAAACAAGGAGATAGGTATCAAACAAGGAAATAATTGGTCTTAATTAAACACATATATAGCAGAAATATCTTTTTAAGAAAATAGAACCTATATTTTGAAACTTAGAATTTTTAAGAAAGACTTTTAAAAATGCACTTGAGTTTAGCCAGTTCACCACTTAGTAATCCACACCACTTGTGAGGATTAAGTAAAATACGTAGTGCTATTTATCATGTGGATTTTTTAAAATTGAAGACAGCTCAGTTCTTTACTTGCTCTACACCTAATCTCCATTCCCTCAATCGGGGAATTTTAGGCAATTTTCTTCCTTTTTCCTTCCTTCCTTCCTTCCTTTCTTCTTTCCTTCCTTTTTTTCCTTTTTAATATAGCACTATACTATTTCTATTAATTTATTAGAATAATACATATTTTCTGCAGATGAATTGTATCTTTCAAGAAAAAAGAAAACACTCTAATCAAATTGGTTACAGTAAGATACACCCACATTCCACATACTATCATTTATTTGAATGTAAGACTTGGTTCTATACACCTTAATCCAAATGGGATTATGTAAAGCTTTATGTCACACAGGAAATACTTTATAGGTACTCCTGGAGAACTGCACCATGACCTATTATGTCATAAATAAAGAAAAGAGTAAAATTTAGACTTGAAATTTGGCAATAATAAGAATACTGAAATTTATGTACCCATTTGATGTATATAGGTGCATGTGCACACGATATTCCCAGTTAAATCTAACTATATTCGAAAATGATATGGTTTTATCTATGCACATACTCCTCAGACCCATTAGTGGCCTTATTTTAGCCAGAAAAAAATAAAATAACAAAAAATGTGATAAAAGATTGTATATGTGCTAATTACAAATATTGTGATTATCAGGTTGAACTTTCTCAGCATCCTGTGTTTAACTCTAATCTTTATTCTAAAAGAAAAATTTGAAGCCAAGTTTTAGAAAACAAGGCAATCAACCTCCTATCTTATAACAATATAATTTAAGGAAACTAAAAATAAAACATTAAATACAAATAGTAAATATCTAATGCATATAGATTGGTATATGTATTTTTAAAAGCTGCTATTTGCAAAGACAGTTTTTGTACTGCTGACTGTGTACAGAGTACAGTAACCAGATAATACATTTTAAAAGTGTGTATAATTCAAAATAAAAAAAGGAGGACTGTGAAGTCATTAAATAATTGTAAATATAAGTGATGCTCATATATTTATACCTGTTTTCTAACATACAGCATAATTTTATATCTTAAATATTATAAATGACATGTATATATTTAATTTTAAAAAACACATAAACCAGAAAAATAAAGGCAAATGTATTCCATTTCTGACCTGCTTGACAAGCATCTTGATTGGGAGAATTTCTTATTTTTGTAGCATGTGAAAAAAAGTTACTGGAGTTCTGCTTCCAATTATGATGGAGTTACTAAAACCTTATTCTCCTTCTATTAAAAACAAACAGAAAACTGAACAAAATATATAAGGCAATTGTTTTCAGGTACTGGAAAATTAATAGGGAAGTTTGATCCCTGAAAGAAGGAAAGCAAACAATATGGGCCACATGTTATCTTGGCTTTTTGCCTGGAGGCACTTTCTGGACCACAGTGAACACAGAAGGGAGAAATAACCTAAGCAGACCCCGGCAGTCTTACAGAGTTAAGAAAACAAGATCAGAAGTCATGGAGGCTAAGTTGCTGCAATTTGCAAGACAGACAACTGGAGAAGTAGTTATGGAAAAGAAAAGCTCCAGAAACCTACATAGGTATCCTTTTGAATCTACTAATGAATACTAAGTCACAAATGCATGGGGTAAAACTCCCCAAAACCCGGCAAAGAAATACCAGAAGTACTATAAGCTAAACAATTTCCAGAGCTCACATAGATGTGGGAGATTTTCAAATTTCAACCAGCAGAATGGAAAACCCTTATTGAGCATCCAAGATATTTGGTAGAAATCTCAGAAAAAAATAGTGCTGTAGTACTAAGGCTAATCTGTCCCCCCAAAAAAGCTTAAACAGCAAGCTTCAAAGGGGAAAAGCAGATCCGCAAGTGGTTTAACTCCTGCAAGAAGATCTAACTTTTTTTAAGACAAAAAAAAAGTTACAAGCATTGAAGAAGGTTAAATTTATAGTGCCCAATATCTATTTAAAATTTAAGAGCTATTATAAGACACAGAAAAATGTGATTCTTAACAGGAAAAAAAAAATCAAGTAAAATGGAACCAGAATTTACAAAGATGATGAAGGCAAGCAAAAAAAAAATTCTGTTTTTTTAAATAATAGCAGAAATTTTTAAATTTAAATATAATGGCATAAATTTTTCCAAAATTAATGAAAACTATAAACCACATATCCAAGAAGTCCCATGAATCCCAAACAAGTTAAATATGAATAAAATACACTGGTGCACATCATAATCAAATACTAAATGCTGCTAGAGAAAAAAAGACACATCATATGCAAAGGAAAAAGATAATGTTGATAGATTTCTTATTAGAACAATGAAAGCCAAAAGACAATGGAACAAAATCCTTACATTGCTGAAAGAAAAACAAAATCTCTCAACATAAGAATCTATGTTTAATTAAACTACTCTTCAAAAATGACAAAACCTGACACAATTCTTCATGAGCAGACTACAAGAAATGATAAAGTTCTTCAAGTGAAGGAAAATTATACCAGATGAAAATTTGGATCAACACAAAGGAATGAAAAACTAGAATTGGTAAATGTGTGAGTAAAAAAAAAAAAAAAAAAAAGACTTTTCCTTATCTCTAAATGTCTTCAAAAATAATTGACTCCTTAAAGCAAAAAATAATGTCAATGAATGTGCAGGTTTTATAACGTATGTAGAAAGAGAAATTATGGCAATGATAGTACCAAAAAGTGGGAAGAAGAAATAGAAATATATATTGTTGTTAGATTCCTACATCATTCGTGACATGGTATTATGCTATTTAAAGTAGATGTTGACCAATTTAAAATGCATGTTTTAAATCCTACAACTATAGCTAACAAGCCAACAGGAAAGACAAAATGGAATAATAACAAAATAACAAATGTAAAATATTGTAGGAAATAAGTAAAAAGGGAAATGCAGAAAACAAATAGCAAGACAGTATATTTAAACCCAAATATATCAATAATTGCATTAAATGTAAATGATCTAAATGCTTTCATTGAAATGGAGAAATTATCAGAAAGCATTTTAAAAAATAAGACCCAACCATCTGCTGTCTAAAGAAAACATAAAGAGTAAAAAAAATTAAAAACGATGTTCATACAAATCCTAATCATAAGAAAATCTGAGGAACAGTATTAACTTCAGACAATGTAGTGATATTAACTTCAGGACAAGTACTGTTACCAAAGATAAAATAGATAAATATAGGAATCCTAAATGTGTATGCACTCAATTACAGAACTTTAAATTACATGAAGGAAAAACTGACGTAACTGAAAGGAGAAATTGACAAATTCACAAGACAAATTCATAATTATAGTTTGCAATGTTAACACTCCTCTCTCACCGTTTTATAGAATAGACCAAATGAATAAAAATATAGAAAACTTAAATAATACTAACAGCTAAACTTGACATATTGACAATTATAAAATACCAGCAGAATACACATTCTTTTCTAGCATGTATGGAACATTTACCAGTAGACAAGCCATATGCTGGGCTACAAAACAAGTCTCAATAAATTTGAAAATGCTAAAACCATACAAAGTATTTATCTGACCATAGAGAAACCAGAAATCAACAATAAAAGAAGGAAGAGGAGAAGGAGGAAGAGGAGAAGGAGCAGGAGAAAAAACTGATAGATGTTTAGAAAGTCCCCGAATGTTTGGAAATAGGTTCCAAATAACTCACAGTTCAAAGAAGAAATCACATGGAAAATTACAAACTATTTTTAACTTAGTGAAAATGAAAATAAAATGTATCGAAACTTGTATAGGGCACCTCAGGCATTTTTTAGTGATAAATCTATAGCTTTAAGTTTTTTTATTTAAAAAGGAGATCTAAAATCAAAAATCTAAGCTTATATTTTAAGAAGCTAGAAAAAAGGCAAGCAAATTAAAACCTAATACAACTGGAAGAAAAGAAACAAGATATAAGAGCAGAAGTCAATAAAAATAGAAAACAAACAAGAGAGAAAGTTAATGGAAGTAATTTTTAAAATCAGTCAAACTGATAAACTCCAACTAGAGTAAAAGAGAGAACATAAGTTACTGTCCTGTATGAAAGAAAGATAATAACACAAGTCTTATGGACATAAAAAGCATAAGAAAAGAACATTATAAAGAACAATAAACTTGACAATTTAGATCAAATGAAAAAGTTATTTGAATTATACACATTACCAAAACTGAAACAAACAAAAATATCTCTGAACCATAAAATAAAAATTGATAAATTGGATTTCATCAAAATTAATAACTTCTGCTCTTCAAAAGACACCATTAAGAAAAGGAATGGACAAATGGTAGACTGGAAGAAAATATTTTCAATACTGAGATCAAAAAAGGGCTTATATCCAGAATATATCAATAATTCTTACAAATCCATAATAAGACAACTCAATTTAAAAATGGGTAAAGTATTTGAAAAGACAGTTCACAAAATATATATGAATGACTAATAAAGACATGAAAAGATGTTATTAATCATCAGGAAAATGCACATTAAAACTCTAATGAGATATTACATGTACACACTACAATGGTTAAAATTAAAGACTGATAAAACCAAATGTTGGAGAGGATATGGAACAAATGGTATTTTCATACATTGCTGGTGAGAAAGTAAAATGATACAACTTTGAAAAATAGTTTGGCAGTTTCTTATAAAGTTAAACATACCACATAACTCAGCAATTCCACTCTTAGGTGTTTAAAAGGGAAATGAAAATATATGCCCACACAAAGACTTGTATACAAGTGTTCATGGCAGTTTTATTCGTAATAGCCAAAAACTAGAAACAGCAAGGTTTCCATCAACAGGAGAAGAGATAAACAAACTGTGGTATAGCCATATGATGCAAATCAATTCAGCATTAAAAAAAAACAAATTACTGATACACACAACAGAATGATTCTCAAAAGCATTATGTTGAGCAAAAGAAGTCAGTCACAAATGTACATAATGAATATGTACATTATAATTCCACTTATATAAAATCCTAGAAAATGCAAACTAATCTGTAATGACATAAAGGAGCTCAGTGGTTGTCTAAGGTCTGAAGTGAGTGGTTGCAAGCAGCCAAAGAACACAAGGAGACTTTTAGAATGAAGCAAATGTTCTGTATCATGATTGTGTTTACAGGGGTGTATACATTTGTCAAAAGTGATTGAACTATACACTTAAAATAGATGCATCTTACATATAAATTACACATCAATAAAATTTATTTTATTAAGTTACAGAGTTCTTTAAATTTATGTAGTCGGAATTCAGGTGTATTTGTTTGTCAACATGTTTCAGCTAATATCTTCTGACCAACCAAATATATTAGTATGGTCAGCATATCAGAATTAAGGCGTGGTGTGCTGAAGGAAGTTTTAAGATACCCCTGTTTTATTTCTATAATACCTAAACTAAAGCAAACCACTTGGATGAAAAAAGAACTCCCTATTTTATAAAACTAAAAATACTGGGTTAAGGAGCGATGCCTAGATATCCATAGTCTGTCAACTTGCTTTTGATTGATATTTTTGCCACTTGGGCATCAACTAAATAATATGTACAGAATATAAGTATTTTATTCTTCTCTCTAGCTTACAACCTCTAGCTCCACTTCCTTCCTAAAAAATAGGAAAAAGATTAATGTCTTTATTATAATTTAAAAAGTCATAATCACAGAATTTCCTAAAAATAAGTATTTCAGGTCACTTTTTTTTTTTTTTAGATAGGGTCTCACTCTGTCACCCAGGCTGGAGTGAGTGCAGTGGTGCAATCTTGGCTCACTGCAACCTGTGCCTCCCTGGATCAAGCAATTCTCGTGCCTCAGCTTCTGGAATAGCTGGTACTACAGGCGCACACCACCATACCTGGCTAATGTTTGTATTTGTTGTAGAGATGGGGTTTTGCCATGTTGTCCAGACTGGTCTCAAACCTCTGAGCTCAGGTGATCCACCTGCCTCGGCCTCCCAAATTTCTGGGATTACAGGAATGAGCCACCGCGCCTGACCATAAATTGGTCTCTTATCTATTCAACTATGTACTTATAATCTAGATTTTGTTTCATCTTGACAGCTAGTGGGAAATGCTTGTTTATGACCTAAACTAACATTTTGGTTAATTTTGATGGTAGAGATAAAACTCTACCATCCAAATAACATCTAATTTGCTAAAATCTATTTAATAACTAAGAATTTTTCCTGATCTTTCTTGATCATGTAATGGTTAGGTAAAACAGGTGTTTCTTGATCATGTGTGGTTTAGGTAAAACAAATAGCATTGATTTTGTGCCCTCTGATTGAATCTACTTCCTGAGCACGATAGGTGTTTTGGAAACATAGCATCACAGGTAATTGTTTCCCCACTACATTTAGGATGAGTAAAACATATTTTTCACATGAATCTCCTTGGATCACAGGAATCAATTTCTGGCAAATATTGTTAATTCTCTTTTTAAAGAATGATTCATTTACTCAAAAACAATTTAGGCCCACCTTTTCTTCATGTAGAAGATACAATCTAAACATCTGCTCTACCTTACAGAGGATTAATGTCTCTTACACATGCCAATTCAGCCTCACTGGAGATCTCCTGTATTAGTCTGGATGTCCAGAGAAGCAGAACCAAAAGATAGATAGATATTAGATAGACATATATGTTTGAATATAGATAAAGACATAAAGAGATTTATTAGAAGAAATTGGCTCACACGGTTATAGAGGCTGAAAAGTCTCAAGATCTGTACTCAGTAACTGGGTCTAGACAAGGGAGAGCCAATGATGTGGTTTCAGTCTGAGTCCAAGTGCGAGTCCAAAGGCTGGAGAAGACTGATATTCCAGCTCAGACAGTCAAGCAGAGAGTTCATTCTCCTTTACTTCCCCTTTTCCTTCTATTCAGGCCTTCAGTGAGTTGGATGCAACCCACCCACAGTGGGGAGGACAATGTGCTTTACTTGTTTACTGACCCGAATTCTAATCTCCTCTGCAAACCCCTCACAGACACACCCAGAATATTTGTGTAACCAAATATCCAGGCACACTGTGGCCCAGTCAAGTTGATATAAAATTAACCACCACATCTCCCCAACTTTCATCCCCTTAAATAGATAAAAACAAGGGGTCACTGCTTTCCCTGGGACTTTCTCTTACTTGGGGTATCTAAGGTACATAAGGATCTTGATAACCAAGCATGATAAGATAAGCAAACAAGGTAAGGTGGAAAAGCAAGCAAGTGCCCAGGAAAACATATTAGTTTAAAACATGGCCAGAATCTGGCCAAAGCCTAATTTGAAAATGATTAAGTGGATTATAGAAGCAATTGTTTATAAAATTTGTTTGAGGAAAAAAATGTGTTGTTTGAATTTACTTTAATTAAACACTTCAAATTCTTGTTGCTGCTTTCCCCACCCTGGTATATAGCTATTCCAGTGACTTAAACATATGTTACCGTATCTCTCAGTTTCTGACAGATGCCCAAAGATCAATATTCAGATTATATGCCGTGATGTGACTTTCTGTACAGAGAATGGCATTTGTTTTTAGAATTATTAGAAATGAATACAAATATGAAAAAGAGAAAGTTCTTAAAGAGCTTATTTTAAATCATGAAGATTTAGTGTAAGAAGCACCAATACAGATATTCTACCTAAATGCTGATTATGAAGCAAGGGATCTCATAGTGGTTTCTTCCCATAGATGAAAGAACAAAAATGTGTTCTATTTTTTCCCTATAAAAATAAAGCTATGTGAATTTTCTAAGCCAGAGATATGTTTCTTATGCAAAAATACTATGAAAATGAATTGGAATAGGATAAAAACTGTATACAAATTAACACTGTAAGGAAACTGGGTTTCTTAAAAGAATTTGTTATCCCTTAACAAACCTAATGTATTCAAAATAATCTCAAATTTAATAATAGATTTTTATTCTACAACGTTAGATTTGAGGCTGAAAGGCAGAAATAAGTTACAATTTAAAACTAATATGTTAACTCCAATTCAAAAAGGGTTTTTAAATCCCTAAAAGATGTTTTTGCCTCATATTTTTTTCAAGAAAATGTATTTATGGTGAGCCATGACATGCCTTCTTTTTCAAGTGAAAGGGTTTATTTCAAATGCATTTTCTCCCTAGTCAATGCTCCCAGCTGATATTATAAACAATCTGAGTTTTCACGTTCATTTAGAATCCATGATGAATTTGGATACTTTCCCTCTCCAGCTTTACCACTAAAATTATGAAATGTAAAGCAGTTTTAGTTTAACTTCTTTTTTTCCCCGTGATCCAATAGTAAATCCTCACTAGATTGAGATAATCAAAATCCACATGCTTGATACTCTAACAATATATAACACACCTGTGTGCAGTTTCCCCGATAACTTTGTTTTTTATCCAATCCAGCACTAATGTATGCAAGCATTTTTGGGAATGTATCTGCAATTATCCAAAGACTATACTCGGGAACTGCCAGGTACCACATGCAGATGCTGCGAGTAAAAGAGTTCATTCGCTTTCACCAAATCCCCAACCCTCTGAGGCAACGTCTTGAAGAATATTTCCAGCACGCATGGACTTACACCAATGGCATTGACATGAACATGGTATGTATGTCTGTTTTCCAAAATGAAAGTGCCGCAGGCATTATAGTGATAGCCAAAATGGAGTAAAAGCCAGAATCACCAGCTTTGAACCCCTTGCTTTTGTTTTCTTCTCTCAGATGTGTATTTTCTCCCCTGGAGGTAGTCTCTCATACTCAATTCATGGCATTGCATGGTGCTATATCTAGTTATACTGTGTGGCAAAGGCATTATAACATGATGCAAACTGATATAACTGTGTGTAGTAGAGTTCCCACTTCTGGTGAGAGAGAGCATTGCTTTAGCTGGGACTTGGGTTTTTACTGCATGGCCTCATTGCCAACACCCCCCCAAAAATAGTTGGATCCAGTTGCAATAACATTTGGCAAGTAAACGGTAATAATTATGATGCCCCCAAACACAGATCCCAGGTTAACACACTTTAAAAGACAGGAAATTGAAAACTTATAGGAGAGGTCAGGGAGCTTAAGTATACATAAGCATTTTATGATAGCAAGTTTCACACTTTTAAGAATATTTTTTTCTATATTTTAAACAACCTACTCTGTGCCCTTTTACCATACCTGGTTTAATGCGTCTTTCCTTTCAAGGGGAAATATGGATCCCTTCATATTTTTCCTTACCTTTTAAGCAAATTCAACATCAACAATCACCTGTCATAACCTCCCTTCCTGTATCACTGCTCAAAAATCAACACTATTAATAATATTAATGTGGTCCAAAGACCTCTTTTTATTATTAGGAGAATTGCCCACATTCTTTTACCTTGCAATTTGGCTATAAAGGCTGATTGCTAAATAAATTATACAACAAATCCAAATTCTATGACGTATCATAGAGCACCAGAAAAAAAAAAGAATAAAAATATGGTGGCTTCCCATATGGCTACTCCTCCACTGGGCAAGGACCCTGTTTCTAAGAATTTCTCAGAAAATAAAAGCACTCACATTTAATTATGTCAATTGCATGAAACAGCTTTTGTGTAAGTGAGCCTGTACAATTTAAATTGGTACCTTCTGCTTGACCAGTAATATTCTAATGTGAAAGAAGGGTTCAAAATTAGCAGGAATGGTGCAGAAAGCACTGCAAATATTGCCCAATTTGAAAGTAATATTTATATATGTACAAGTTTATCATAAATGTGTGTGAAGTATTTGATTGAGAAGGACATGCCATGACAAAAATATTAATTTGAAGAGCTAATCAAATGAGCACTTTTCACACAAAACTCCATGAGTCATTTCTAATCATTCCAAAGTTCCTTGTGAAAAATTCATTTGTAAATTGATCCCCCAAAGGAATACTTTAATCTCACAAGAAAGAGCACCTACATACTGATCACTTTTCTATATTTCCATCACTGTTATTGTTTAACAAAGGTATCAGCATTCAAAATCTTTTGGGGACTCTCTGCTGCTGGGTTGGCTGAAGCAGTGTCAAGAATTTTTAATCAAAACACGTCACTCATTTTTTGTTGTTCCATACTGCCAGATTATTTCAAAAACAGTAGCAAAACAATTATTTTACCCCCCTCCATGTAACTCTAGTTTTGTGACCATTTTTTGTGATAAAGTCTATTTTGTGACAACTATTTACCTTTCATTGTTTGACTCTATTACCTATGAATATGGTTTATATACCACTTGCCTATTTACAATGTACTTATGAAAGATTTATCTCTTTCCTGTCTGCTTCACACCTTAATAAATGGAATCACAACACCCACCGGTAAGAACAGGAGGTATTTATATCCAATTTAATTCTCGTGTAAATTGTGGAGAACACCCTTGTTATCTGTCAGGTTTAGAGCTTGCTAAATGATTTCCAATGTTAGTTCTGATCTTTTTTGCATGACGTAGCTGAGGAAATACAAAGCAAGAAACGGGGAAGACAACCTGGAAGAGGCCAAGTACAGACTAGAAATCCTTAACTTTAACAACAACTTGACCTCTAACAATATTTATATACAATTTCCCAGTCCCCATAAAAATTCACTTCTCTGCCCCTATCCTGACTCTGGTAAAGGCTATGGGTATACGGTTTGCATTAGATAATTGTCATAAATAAAATGTCATTCTCTTTCATTATCTTCTATTTTCATGATGTAGGCGCTTTTCTTTCCTCTCATCTGCATGCCTGTATTACATCGTCCTGGAGTGTGTGAGCTCTAAACCATGTGCCGCTGAGTCTTGCATGTGGTTTTGAGAGCTTGACTTTGCACGGACTTCTTGTTTGTGTACAGTGTCTACATTTCTCATTTTGTGACTGCAAAGTGAGTAAGCGAACTGCAAGATAACTCTGAACACTCAGCAAATGGAAGATGCTTGCTTGTTAAGCACTACTTATGAAACAAAGTTGATTAGAGAAAAAGTAACTGTAGCCTTAGACTATTGAGAGTTAAAAAAAAAATCAAAATGGATTTTTTTTTTACCTCCAAAACCACACTTAAAATCCCTATGTATTGTCAACTAAATTGTAATTTAATCGCAGTTTAAAATCATTCAAATTTATGTATTGTCACACATAAAAGCACATTAAACTTGTATTTTGAATCAGCATTCCATGATTATTTTACATATAACCTTAAATATAATTTCTCACGAAACATTTCAGGTCATTTTCACTGTTCGACCATGTCCAAATGAAGTACAAGATATTCAATCACACTGTATTAATTGACCTAAAATTATTTTTATGAATGAAACCATTTGATTGTTTGATAGACCACAAAAAATAAGAAATAATTGACCTAAAAAGTGTGGCCCTGTCCTTTAATCCCTACATCTTTTGCTTTTTGTGTTAAAGCTATTGCCAGAATGTTTCAAAACTTAAAGCACTGTGGGAACAAGTATGGACTCCCTTTTAATTGAGCCAAATGGTTCAGAGTACAAAAGGAAATGGGCCAGAATAATGAAGCCAGTGAAAGAATCATGGTGTTTTGTTTTGTTTTGTTTTTGTTTTTGTTTTTGAGATGGAGTCTTGCTCTATTTCCCAGGCTAGAGTGCAGCAGTGCCATCTAGGCTCACTGCAACTTCCACCTCCTGGGTTCAAGCAATTCTCCTGCCTCAGCCTCCTGAGTAGCTGGGATTACAGGCAGATGCCACCACGCCTGGCTAATTTTTGTATTTTTAGTAGAGATAGGCTTTCACCATGTTGGCCAGGATGGTCTCGAACTCCTGATCTCAAGTGATCTGCCACCTTGGCCTCCCAAAGTGCTGGGATTACAGGCGAAAGCCACCATGCCTGGCCTAGATCATTTGAGTGTGATCTCATATTAGGAATAGTAAAAATCATCTGAAAGATGTGCAGAAGTTAATTCTGGAAAACTCTCTTCCCTTTACCTCCAACATTTTTAGTTAGGAGTGAAGAGATATTTTTTTCAGAGTAGGACTGATAGCATCTCAATGAATTTCTCCAAATCAAAGCTGTCTTCTGATCTAGTCTGAAACTTTCTGAGGTTACCTAACACTGTTTTAGTTACAACACTACCACAGTAATGAAAATCATCTTTTATGTCAGTGTAGAATCAAATGGCCTCACATCACACACAGGAGCCTGGCTTGAATGAAGAAGGACTCCAATGACCATGGTCCATATATCTTTTCTGTATGAAGAGAAATAAACTATTTAGGGCAGAGGCTACTCCTAAATTTAATATTATAATTGCATGGAAGAAATACCTGTATGAGCATTTAATGGAGAATTTACTCCTTACCTGAAAATAGCACCTCCTCCCCCACCAAATAATGGCCAAATAATATAAAAAACGCAGAATAGGGATTCAGAAGACCTAAAAACTAACTCTCAGTCTGCCACTACTCTTGGACAAGTCACTTAACCTCTCTGCAACTTCATTAAACTTGTTGTTTTCCAATATTTTTAAAGCACTAGAACTCAAATATGCTAAATGTGCAAAAACATTATTATGGGAGCTTTTCTGCTTGAGGATGGCAATTCTAACCTATTTGCTGCCGTTCCCCCAACTCAGGAAATCCAGAAACAGTTTTCATTTATTTTAGTAAGAAAAGGGAATAGCTCTTTTTTTTTTAGCCTGGGGCATTAATGGAGGAAATTTTGAGAGACAGACATAGAAAGTAGTTGGAATAAGGGCCTAGGAAGAGGTATAAACTCTCAGCTGGGTGGATAGGGGATACGTAAGTTTTTCTTAAAAGCAGGCAGGAAAGAAAAGAGAAAGGGTGAAGGTATTAGCTTGCAGGTTTAGAAGGAAACTTGATAGCACTTCCATTGCATTGTTCAGTTTCCTAGGTCAAGCAGAGACTAGATGAATCCTGAGAAAGGAGGAAGTGCAAGATAGAAGTGTAGCTCAAGACAGGGAGAGCTTTTGGAGCTTTTAATTGAGTTAGCTTAATAGGCTAAAAAAATCTTAGGATCATAGTGAGATGCTGAGTGACACAACATAGACCTGTAATGGACCCTATGAACAAAGCCAGTTAAAAGTGGAACAGAGAATAATAAAGAATGATATGCTGTTTAATATAAATTTATATTGCTTGGGGCTGATGTGATTTCCAAGGAACATTTTAATGAAAATTTGACTTTCTTTACCTTCACAACTCTTTTAGTTTCTCTATGATATGTCAGAGTAGCCTCACTACTAACACAGAGCTTATCTCTGCATCTACTGTCTAACCCTACTCCATCAAAAACTTTGTTACACTCATTCTCTAAACTTATTTAAAAGACTTCTTCTGGGCCAGACCTTTATATTTAGATTGTGGAGTTTTGATACACCATAGCAAAGTATAATGGTGAACTCTTTCAGTTATGTTCAATTCAGCAACTCGGATGAAAACAATCCTTGTGACAATATACCCCATCAGAAATGTAAAAGCAAAATTTGCAAAGTAGCATGGCTTGCCTCCACTGTATTGCTTTCATCTCCCTTACTTTTTTCTAATGATTTTTTGTCTACTGAAGTTGATAAATACAGTCCATGACCTAGACTGATTGTGTATCATACAGCTATAATAAAATTTCAGAAATATGATTCCCTCATATCTAGATAATCCTCCATGCATTTAAAAGGGGGCATAAAGATTGGCCAAAACCTACATTTAAATGATAATGACCCACAGGACTGGCAACACCTTTTGGTTTTCTATAAATACCTAGTTACCATTTAGGAGTTGAATTAAAATAATAGTTTTGCACAATGCACTTGAAAAGATGTTGTCATCTGCATGTAGATTAGTTGACAGGAATTGCCTGGCTCTGCAGAAACTGGGAATGTACTAAAATTTCACAGTGGCAAGACGTCTACTACTATGAACACACAAATTTATCACTCATGATCACCTACTGTAGCCAGCCCCTGAATAGCAGGTGCTTTTAAAAGGCAAAGTTCACTTGCCTTCCCTATTTTACACCAAGGTTACTTATCCTACAGTTCTTGAAAATATCACAAAGAACAAGAAAACACCATCTGGAGCCCGCTGACATGAACAATGTCAAGCTTAAGAGAGGAGTCTAATGTTTTCAGGTCACAAATGGTACATGTTCATCTTGCACAAGTGATGATGGTCACTTTATCCTGGTCTCCAACCATCATCAAGGAGGACTTATTTACAGTTGGAATGATGCTGCTTCTATGCAAAGTGAGTTCTTCAGTGGTAGGATCTGACCTTTAGCCCATCTTAAGTCAAGAAAAATAATGACAGTATGCCCTAGAGCTTTCCATATAATAAAAAGGCTACAGAAACATTACACTGAGGTGGTGAACCTACTTTGATGCTTCAGTTTCTTCATTTATTAATAATGTTACTCTTACAGTAGTTAGAAGGTGGAAATGATGTCTCAAATTGTTTTTTGAAATTCTTAAAATAATGTTCCTATTTTAATAGAACTGTAGAGTGGAATTTCTTATGCTGAAGGGTATGATGTCTTTCAAAAAACTTTGGACTGGTAGGAGTACAGGAATAATTCAACTCAATTCAGTTTCAGATCACTTGATAATCAACACAGGTGAAGCCATTAATAAAAAATAGAGATAATCAAAGTTCAGTTATAACAGATTCTTTGGAAATATGATTTTAAGTCTCTTTTCATTCAAATACTGGAATAACTCAGCATTTCTTAAACCTAATGGAATCAAAGCATCCACAACTTTTTTTCCAAAATAAAAGTCCTATATTTTCTTTAGTAGAAGACATATCCAGTGGACTGGGATTGATGTTATAAATGGATATGAAAATGGTCCACTCAATATGTCATATTTCATAATCATTATTTTTTTAAAAGTGAAAACATTCAGATGTAGTTCATCTTAGCCCAAATTATCATATAGCCTTAAAGCAGCAATAGCTCAAGAAATTTAGATATATTTTAATTGTTTTTCTCAGTTTAGACATATTGCAATCCATGTGGATGAGTGTGGATGGAAAAAATACATAATCATTACATGTTTCATGCCAGATATACCTAAAGAGAAATCTCCTTTACTTTGCATCTTGGGCTCCTATTATCGAGGTGAGCCACCCCCAGCAGAACTCTACGTTCACCTTAGGGACCATCTCATAAGAGCTTTCTTTATTGGGTTGGGTAAGGGGCATCACCTCTGATGATGCATTTTTAACACTCCAGAGCTATGCTGAATCATTTCCATATATGCTGTCATTCATTCTGCCCTCTCTTCTGTTAATCTTCTTAGATCAGTATGCTGTGCAACCCACACAAAGCTAAAACATGTCTGTGGTTAGGAAAACCTACCATAGTGGGAAAATAAGCCAAAGACTCACTCTCTACACAGGCGAAATTATTTTATTTGGATCATAGAGGTGAATCTCAAGCTATCATCTGATTCTGTGCGGTGAATTGCAAGGTGTGAGTGCTAGGAAAATGTGTTTTCCAAGATAGGGATTTAGCCCAGAGCCTAACTATGATTTTATCTGTTTTGTCTATGAGCTGTTCTTTTTTTTTTTTTTTTCTAGAGACGGAGTCTCACACTGTTGCTTAGGCTGGAGTGCAATGGCAAGATCTCAGCTCACTGCAACTTCCACCTCCCAGGTTCAAGCGATTCTCCTGTCTCAGCCTCCCCAGTAGCTGGTACTACAGGCGCCCACCACCATGCCCGGCTAACTTTTGTATTTTTAGTAGAGACGGGGTTTCACCATACGAACTCCTGACCTTGTGATCCGCCCTCCTCGGACCCCCAAAGTGGTGGGATTAGAGGCGTGAGCCACTGCGCCCAGCCTATGAGCTATTCTTAATATTTAATAGCAGGCAACACCACACTGAGGTCAGAGTATTATAATAAAGCAATTCCCTTTGACTAGATATCTAAAGAACAAAGGAGAGTATAATGCCAGAAAAACAGCTACATGGTGCAAAATTTTACAAGCCGGACTTCTAAAAGACAAACAAAAATATATAGGCTGGCCTAGAGTAATCGTAGGTGGAGACATTCTTGGAGTAAAAGCAGAGTGGAAGCATGTAGACAGTGGTCAGAATGAAGAAAAGGACTAGGTTACATGACATTTATATACCATGCTTTCTAAATATGAGAATAACATTAAATGGAAGTTTAAATCTGCACATTGCTTTATTCCCTTTCCTTTCATTCTCACCCATCTTAGAATACAGAATTGAGATTTATAAATTTTTTAAAAAAATTGTTATTAAACATTAATGATTGGTTCTCATAAGTTTATGGCTTTTATATTGGCAATTCTTAAAGAGAAAAAAATCTTAACCAATCACTGAAGCAAAGTTAAAGGAAACATTAGGAAGACCTAACTTTTTTCAAATTAAAGTATAGAATCATTGTAAATTATCAAACAGTAAAATAATTTGTTTTACAGTAATTAAAAAGTATTTTATATCTTTTCACTTAGAGACAACACCCCAATATAACATCACCTTGCAACCATACTTGTGGCATATAATATACATACATTTTTTTCTCTTACAGACTTATCATAGCCTAATAAGAATTTGTTTTTAAATTGGGAAGCATCTTCTGTGATGGTGCACATTTCATAGATACGTCAATCTAAAGAAAGAAACTGAAGCAAAATTTATATAGAGAGTTTATTTAGACCAAGGTTGAGGACTTGCAGCTGGGAAACACTGGGAATTGCTCCAGAGAACAAAGGAGAGGCTCAAAGGTTTTTTGGTTTTGTTTTGCTGTTTTTTTAAAAAAAAGGTCAAATCAGGAGAGTGCGCAATTAGAAAAGTTGTTTGTCAGGAACTCTCACTGGTTTACAGAAATAGCATTGGTTAGTGATTAGCTATACTTTGTTAAATATAGGGCATGATTTATGGTATCCAGCATATAGTGTTGTTAGGTCAATTTCTATCACTTGGTGGGACTCTCAGTCTAGAGTCCGGATAGCAGGTGGATTACTTAGCTTAAGGTGGGGAGTAAGACGTGACTGCTCTCACATGTCATTGCCTCTACAGGCCTCATAATTTAAAGGGGCTTGCATTCCTTAGATAAAAAGTTATTTGCCTTCTCATATACACAAATTTTTCTTAAATAAAATTGCAACATCTCTACTTTTTTATGAAAGGGACTTTTTAAATGCAACATTTTTAAGATTTTTTTATACTTCAATTTTTATACTTTACTCATCCCATTATCTATTACCTATGTGTGTAAACTTCCATAACTTTTTATATGCTAATATAATTATACTTATATTTGCATGTATACAGACATATATGTATATATTTACACACACATATAGTTGCATAATTTAATCTAAAAAAATTTAATTATGTGCAGGCCGTGTTTCTCCCTTAATATCTTGTGAAAATACCTCCAACTTGGCTAATACAACTAATTCATTCCTTTTAATCGCACGTATATTCCATAGTAGCTTATTTTATATACTGTAACTATATAATACGTAATATAATAATATATAACTACATATTACACTTATACTAATGGTTTCTTCTCTTATATTAATGGCTTCATTGCTGGGCATTCATTTGACTTCTAATTTCGTGCCACTTCAAACAATACTGCAATAAACCCACTTACATATATTTCCCTTACTTATACTTTTATATTTATGGGTAGATTCTCAGATAAGGGATTTTTGAGCTAAAGATTATATGTAATTTTAATTTTAATAGGTATTGTAAGATTACATTCCAAAAATGCTTAACAATTTACATTTCTATCAACAATGTTGGTACTTTTCCCCCTTCCCTTTACTAGCACTGGGTGTTATGGTTCTTTTTAATTTTTGCCAGTTTAATGGATTTGTGAAAGTTTGTTTTTACTCTAATGACATTTTCTGAGCTACTGTTAAATGTAAGCACATTTTCATTCATTCATATATACATACACACACATTATTTGGCTTTTTATTCTATGAATTGCCCATTCATAGCATTTTTTGCATATTTCCAATTATCTTTTCCATATTATTTTATTTTATAAGAACGCTTTGTAGATATTAATGCTTTTTATATTGTAATTTGATCCTAACATCTTTTCAATATGTTGGTTTGTTTAAGGACTATTTTGGATACAAAAGCATTGCTGTTTTTTTTTTAATATTATCTAATTGGTGAACTTTTATTATATAGTTCATAGATCCTTTCCTGTTTTAAAAAGGCCCTACTAAACTTTTGGATTATATGGGTAATTTCCTAAATTTTTTATATGGTTTGGTATATGATTAGAAAGAAAACTCCACAATCTGTTTGAAATCTATTTTTGTAAATGATTTTCTTCACATGAATAGAAAATAGTCGTGGTAGAATTTATTAAATAAGCCCTTCTTTTTTCATTTAATTAAAATAACACCTATGTTTCACATTACATCATTGTGTATAATTGGGATACATATCTAGACTCTAAAAGCTGCTCTATTTGTCCACTCAGTGTAGTATAAGAAAGGTTTGGCCGGGCACAGTGGCTCACTCCTGTAATTCCAGCACTTTGGGAGGCCAAAGTGGGTGGATCACCTGAGGTCAGGAGTTCGAGACCAGCCTGGCCAACATGGTGAAACCCCATGTACTAAAAATACAAAAATTAGCTGGTCGTGGTGGCAGGTGCCTGCAATCCCAGCTGCCTGGGAGGCTGAGGCAGGAGAATGTGCTGAAGCCAGGAGGTGGAGGTTGCAGTGAGCCAAAATCATGCCATTGCACTCCACCCTGGGGGACAAGAGAAAGACTCCATCTAAAAAAAAAAAAAAAAAGGTTTGTGTTTAGCAGCTTTATATAATATTTTAATATCTGATAAGATAGGTTGACACTTACTAATCTTACTTTGCTCATTTCTCCTGGCTATTTGAGAACCTTTATTCTTCCATAAAAAATATATGACTTTTTAAATTCAGTTACAACTTACTTCATGTTAGGCTTTTGAAATAAACCAAAGATCAGATTGTTAAATATGGCTCCCAAGAGTGAGAAATCATAACCACTGTCAAGATTTACCAATAATTTCAAGGATTAAGGAATTATGAGCACAGGCACGGAGATCTTCCTTGCCATATCAGTATGAGTTCTGGCTCAGATTTAACATAGGAGGACTGTAAATGATATATGTGATTATACGACACTTAAACAGAATCTCTTTTGGTCATTAAACAGTTACATTTTATACTCTGGACATTACACAGCTTATATGACATTTTCCAGAAAGTCATGTTCTGTTAATGAAAGATTGGCCTGTCATAGGTGATTATTTAGATACATCCTGCTAAAAATACTCCATAAATGGGAATTATTCCACTAATAAGTGCCCTTACTGTGTTTGCCAGGAGCAGGTCACTAATGTTTGTCAGTAGCTGGCCATTTTTCTTCTCTGTTATTTCTTGGGAAATATAGAAAACAGATTGTAGGTCTACTCTAACTCTTATTTAAATATAACTTTGGTATTTAAATATTAAGTTGTCATCCATGCTGCACATTAAAATCATCTGAAATATTTTATAATAGTTAAATTAGAATTGCTTAAAGTCTGTGTCAGTATTTTTATAAATCTAATACGTAGACAAGGTTGAGAATCACTGGTTTATATCTTAAAAAACAAAATCCAGTTCAATAAGATTTTATCATTTTCTTCTTAAAAAGTTTTACCTTTATTGTTAAATATCTTTATTAATTTTATATAGCATAGTGAGTCAAATAAAATATATTAAACATTTCCATTTTTACCTGCATACAGATAATAAAGAATAAAACTATTTATCTTCTATCCAGCCACTTCAGCAAATTCTGATAGAATTTGTTTTTGTTCAGTTTAATTTGTTTACTCTGTAACCAAGTTTTGGATCAATTTATTTTTCTTTAACAAATTCTGAAGGACTTCTTTTTGGTTTGGTTCAATTTGACCTCATTCTGATAGTACTTTATAGTTTGGTTTAATTTGGTTTGTTCTGGTTTGTTTGAATGGTAGGTGGTCCTCTTGAGGATTTAATATTGGATGTTCTAAGCATACAATCATATCAGCAGCAAAAAGAGATAAATTTATTTTCTATTTTTAATAGCAACTACTTATTGGGGTGTTTTTGGTTCACTAGAATTTCCAAAATAATTTTGAAAAAAAGTTGATTTTAATTTTAAAAATTTAATTAAAAATAATAAAATTATTATTTTAATAAATATCTTAATAGTTGATTTAATTAAAGAAGTGTTAAGACTAATACTACTAAAATATCCTTGCACTCATGAAATGAATCCTACTTGATCATAGATTTTTGTAAATATTTTTAAATTTTTTCTTTCTTCCACTTTTATTTTAGGTTTGGGGGTACCTATACAGGTTTGTTACATAGGTAAATTTTGTGTCACTGAGGCTTGATGTACAAATGATCCCAAGGTAGTGAACATAGTGCCCAGTGGTACCCTTTCTTACGACTCTTCCTTTTCACCCTCCCTCCTCAAGCAGTCCCCAATGTCTATTGTTCCCATCTTTATGTCCATGTGCATTCAATGTCTAGCTGCCACTTATAAGTGAGAACATGTAATATTTGGTTTCCTGTTCCTGCGTTAGTTTGTTTAGAATAATGGCTTTCAGCTGCATCCATGTTGCTGCAAAGGACATAATTTCATTCTTTTTTATGGTTGCATAGTATTCCATTGCATATATGTACCACATTTTCTTTATCCAGTCCACCTTGATAGGCATCTTGTATTGTTTGGTTTCGTGTCTTTGCTACTTTGAATAGTTCTGCAATAAACATACAAGTGCATGTGTCCTTTTGGTAGAATAATTTAATTTCCTTTGAGTATTTGCCCAACAGTGGGACTGCTGGGTTGAATGGAATAGTTCTCTTTTAAGTTCTTTGAGAAATCTCTACATTGCTTTCCATAGTGACTTAACTAATTTACATTTTCCACCAGCAGTGTACAAGTGTTCTCTTTTCACCACAACCTCACCAATATCTACTGTTTTCAGATTTTTTAATAACAGCCATTCTGACTGGTGTGAGATGGTATCTCATTGGAGTTTTGATTTGCATTTCTCTGATAATTATTGATGATAAACATTTTTTCATATGTTTCTTGGCCACTTGTATGCCTTTTTTTGAGAAGTATCTGTTCATCTCCTTTGCCCACTTTTTATTGGAGTTCTTTGTTTTTTGTTTGTTGGTTTGCTTAAGTTCCTTATGGATTCTGGTTATTGGATCTTTATCAGATGCACAGTATGCAAATATTTTCTCCCATTCTGTAGGTTGTCTGTTTAGTCTGTTGATAGTTTCTTTTGCTGTGCAGAATCTCTTTCATTTAATTAGGTTCCACTTTTCAATTGTGTTTTTGGTTGCAATTGCTTTTGGGGATTTAGTCATCAACTTTTTGACAAGGTTGAAAAGGTATTGGTAATGATATGGCCTGGAATGTCATTTCATAGGCTTTCTTCTAGAGTTTTTATTGTTTTTAGGTCTTGTATTTAAGTCTTTAATCCATCTTGAGCTAATTTTTGTTGATGGAAAAACATAAAGGTTCAGTTTCAATCTTCTGCATATGGCTAGCCAGTTATCCAAGCATCATTTATTGAATAAGGAATCCTTTCCTTATTGTTTGTTATTATCAACTTTGTTGAAAATCAGGTGTCTGTACGTGTGTGGCTTTATTTCTGGTTTCTCTATCCTATTCCATTAGTCTATGTTTGTTTTTGTACCAGTACCACATTGTTTTGGTTACTGTAGCCTTGTAGTATAGTTTGAAGTTGGGTAGTGTGATGCCTCCAGCTTTGTTCTTTTTGCCTCGAATTCTTTTGGCAATGTAGGAGTATTTCTGGTTTCATATGATTTTAGAATAATTTTTTCTAATTCTGTGAAAAATGACTTTGGTACATTGACAGGAATGGCATTGAATCTGTACATTGCTTTGGGCTGTGTGGTCATTTTAACAATATTTATACTTCCTATCCATGAGCATGAAATGTTTTTCAATTTTTTTATGTCATTTCCCATTTCTTCCAGCAGTATTTTGTAATTCTTATTGTAGACAGCTTTCACCTCCTTGAAAGCTGTATTTCTAGATATTTTATTCTTTATGTGGCTGTTGCAAATGAGATTGCATTCTTTTTTTTTTTTTTTTTTTTTTTTTGAGACAGAGTCTCGCTATGTCACCCAGGCTGGAGTGCAGTGGCGCAATCTCGGCTCACTGCAAGCTCCGCCTCCTGGGTTCACGCCATTCTCCTGCCTCAGCCTCTCCGAGTAGCTGGGACTACAGGCGCCCGCCACCACGCTTGGCTAATTTTTTGTATTTTTAGTAGAGACGGGGTTTCACCGTGGTCTCAGTCTCCTGACCTCGTGATCCTCCCGCCTTGGCCTCCCAAAGTGCTGGGATTACAAGCGTGAGCCACCGCGCCCGGCCTGAGATTGCATTCTTAATTTGTCTCTGAACTTGGGTGTTATCGGTGTATAGAAATGCTACTGATTTTTGTACATTGATTTTGTATCCTGAAAGTTTACCGAATTTGTTTATTAAATCTAGAAGTCTTCTGGTGGAGTGTATAGCATTTTCTAGATACAGAATCATATCATCTGCAAAGAGAGATAGTTTGACTTATTATTTGGATGCCTTTTATTTCTCTTTCTCATCTAATTCCTCTGGATAGGACTTCTGGTTATAGATTTTTTGATACATTGTTGTTATTATGGATTAGTTAATTGTTTAGTATTTTGCATCTATTTTATAATGATATTCATTGGTGGTTACATGCTCTTCAAGTGTTAGAAAGAAATCAGTTGTAAAATCATCTGGTTGTTTCAATAGTGGATCTTTAATCACCTCTCCTCCTCTACTTGGTAATTATTTGTTCTACTTTTTCCTTAGTTAATATAATAATTTCCATTTTATCAAGAATTCATGCATGTTATTTAGGCTTCCACAGTTGGACAATTGCACATAAGCTTCTCTTATAAAATATTTAATATTTTCTGTATCAGCCCATGCATCTGCTTTTCTTATTCCTGAACTTGCATATTTTTTCTCTCTCTTCTTTCCTTCAGCAGATCTTTGAAAGATTTGTATATTCTATTTGATTTTATTCAAGGAATTAGCCCTTAGCTTGCTACTGTTCTTTTCATTTTCAGCATTTGCCTCCATTAATTCCCTCTTGCTTATTTTTTGATAACTTTACTATTCTTCACATTTGTATTAAACTATTTTGTTGCTTGAGTCTTTATTTTTGATAATGAAGGCATTGAGTATATATATTTCTTTAAATACAAGTTTTTCTTTGGTTCTGCAGGTATTAAAATGAAATATTATCATTTTTATTGTTTTCTAAATTGTTTCTTTTTTTATCAAAATATCATCGAGTATTTTTCTTAATTTCTTAGCACTTAATTGTTTTTCCTTATTTCTTGGATTATAACCAGAGTTTGGTGACCATAAAATTTCTACTTTTCAGATATTTAAGATCCCACACCTAATCTAGCAATCTGGTTGCATTTTTCTTAATGACCCACGTTTATAAAAGATTTCTGAAGCATTCATCTTTATTTTCATAGTTGGGATAGGCAGGGTTAGACAGTGCTTTCCTTCTTTACACAAAATTTTATTCTTTTATATGATATGATTGAATGATGTAATTCCACTAACAAGTTCAGCTGGCACAAATAGATTTGGAACACACACAGCTGTTTTGTGACTCGAGTGTTAGTAGCAAAAATGTACGTAGATACATTGGTATTTGGAACATTCAGAGTGCCAAGTTAACAGTCAATACATTTTATAGGAGGGGAATTTGTTAGGTAGAGGAAGAGAACTTCCGCTATTTTGAAAGCTTCCAATATTTTACAAAAAGTTGGATAACTACTAATACAGCCATCTGCTATCCCTCAAAAACAATTGTTGTCCAGTCTTAAAATTCCTGAGAAACAAATACCCAACTGGTAAAAAATGAAAAGATCATCTGTGCTAGATTTCTATCCTTTATTACTTTTCTATAAAACCAAAAAATTAGATGAATGGGAAATATTTTATGTCTAACTATTCTGTTGGCAACTTTCGAAATCCAATTTGATGGACAGCAATGGCAAGTCAAAATGGTTGAAGAAGCCCTGGAGTAAGTTTGGAGCCTTTGTTCTTCTACAAATAAAATTCCTAATGCATTGCCTCTGCTTTCAAATTTGAAAACTGGGGTGATTGCTGATGTATATTCCTCACATAATGTTGACAACTCAATAAAAAATTTGATGCTACAATACGATACATGATAAATGTTTCCGAAACTATAAAACTTGATTCAAGCTCGAGATGGTATTTTAAGTACATGTTGGTTTTTAAATTATTCTTTTCATCACCTGGTAGACTGTACTTCCTTTTTCCTTATTGTGTAGGCAAGCTAAGGTCATTTACAATCAATCAATTTGGGAAGAACTATTTGTAGAGCATCCAACAGAATCCACTATGGTTATATTCTGTTCATGCCTTCCCCACTACCTCTCTCAAATAATTGAGCAGGGGCAAAGGGGAGAGGTCCTGAAACTGCTCCTCAGGATGCAGATCCCCCCTGTTGCCCTTAGAAACCCTAATGGGTTCCAAGTTTTCCCCTGAGACCTCATTTTAGAAATCCGGAGGCACCCTTTTTAAGTCAGCCTTCTGAGGAATTAACACAAGGGCTCCAGAGACTGGGTAACAAGGACATGTGTATGAAAGCAATAAATCCCCTCTGCCTACACATCATCACCCACACTTCTACCCATCCTTGGCCCTGACTTAATTTGGATCGGGATAAAGTTTAAGTTTCCTTCCAAAAGCAGCACAGCATCTCATAGTTATACTGTTAACTGGAGTTAGGAAGGATAATTCTGTTTCATTTTTCAAGGACTCTACACTATCAAAACTGGTTCGGGATTTACAACATTGTCATCTCTGTCCATGTGTGACAGGTTTGTATTCTGCCCATATTTTTTCCCTAAGGGATATAAATCATATGCCAAATGTTGAAAAGTTACATGAAGAAAATTAGCTTATTCTCTCAATGCTGATAAATATTCCCACAGTTGTGGATTCCATAATGCTCTGCTTTGACAACAATCTGGCCTTATGTGATGTTTATACAAGAAAATCTTTCCTTATTTTTTCTTCAGCCACATGAAAGTAAAATAAGAAATTAGATGATGAAACAATTTGGGCTTCAAACTAGGCAATACATATTTGTAAGATTAAAACAACTATAAGAATTCACCTATCATGATCAGTGGTTAAAATGGAATATTAAACATGTAATTGCCAAACAAGAAATATGTATGTTTCCTATTTCTCAATGGCTAACCCATAGGAATAAAATGATCTTAATTGACCTAGAAATTACAGAATCCATTAAGTTGGGACATTAGCTTTTACAAACAACAAAAAGCAGGGTTTAGTATCTTACAAGTGCTAAAGATTTTTTAGAAGCTGAATGCTCACATTGAAAACAATAATTTTACCAGAATCAGGAAAGGCTATAAAATATTAAAGCTGTACGCTAGGACAGAGATTTTAGTTTTTAATATATTACTCATCTATTTGATAATCATGCTTGAGGTTTAGTGTTTCATAGGGAGTGTTAATTTGTGTTTTAATTAATCCTAATTTGTCAAGATTTAAGTATATTTAATGACCCAGAGAATTTCCCTAGAAAATTTTCTAATGTCAGTTATCACAGCCGCCAAGGTCATCCATATGATTAATGTGCTATTTAGAAGAGTCATTTGCCACACTCAGACTTCCTAAAGGTACCTTATTCAGCCTGCCTTTGGGAATGCTCCCCTCTGCAACTATATTAAGTGAAATAAATCAAAAACCATTCATTACAACATAGATAAACCTTCTCATACTATCTGGATATGGGGTATCTATTAGAGAATACATTTTGATTCTTTTCAGAAAGTAAATGCAGGAGTTTACAATCCTATGGAAGGAGCCTGGAGAGACTTACTTTGGCATTTAAAAAAAAAAGGAACCGGCTCAATTATTGACACTTATCCAAACAGAATCGAGAAAGTATGACCACCATAAGAGTGTTTTGTCATTTTTTGCTCTCTCTTTGTTTTGTGTGATATCTTTTATGAGTTTTACTCTGATTTAATAATGCTATTTTGTTTTGTTGTTGTTGGGTTATTTGTGTTTAAATGTCTTTAAATTTGGAGTCCTCAAGTACTTAACTATAGGATTGATTTAACAATCGCAGAAAGCATTTCATATTCACTTAAAAGAACAAATTCTCATTTGTAAGTCACAAAGTGATTTTGAAAGTCCCAAAGAGTTGTATTCATATAAATTCAAGCAAAGGGAAGTTAATACATTTATAAAATATTCCAGTGACCTTATATCATAATAAAGATAAAGGATCTGTAGCAGCCTTGAAAAAATTTTCTGGAACTTGAAATTTTTAAAATCTTTCCCCATACAAGCCAGTATTTGAAAAATGAAATTAGCTTTTTATTTGCCTTAAATTAATTCTTACTTTGAGAATTTCTTTGAACAATCATTAGTATTATAAATGTACAATATAAATGTCCAAATCTGACATGAAAGTAGAGTGTGGGAAATTCAGGTTATCCCTGTAATTTTTTGTTTTAATTTGGGCATTTAGACAAAGGCTTTAAGTCCAGATATATTTTCAGATATGTTTAATTCATTGTTGTGCTCCCCTGCTTAGCATAGTGACTAGCATATAGCAGTGTATTCAGCTGTTCTTGCATCACTATGAAGAAATACCTGAGACTGGGTAATTTATAAAGAAAAGAAGTTTAACTGGCTTATGGTTCTACAGGCTGTAGAAGCATGGTGCTAGCATCTGCTCGGCTCCTACAGAGGCCTCAGGAACTTACGGTCATGGCAGAAGGTGAAAAGGGAGCAGATATGTCACATGGCAGGAGCAGGAGCAAGAGAGAGAGTGGAGGGAGATGCTGCACACTTTTAAACAACCAGATTTCATGAGAGCTCACTTGCTATCATGAAGACAGCACCAAACCATGAGGACTCCACCCCCATGACCAAACACCTCACAGCAGGCTTCGTCTCTGACATTATGGATAATATTTCAACATGAGATGGGTGGGACAAATATCCAAACCATATCTAGCAGTTACTTAATAAGCATTTGCTAAAAGAATGATGACTTCTGTTTCAAGCTGCAGACCATGAAACTGATTCTGGGTGGTGTTTCTTGGTCTTTAAAATTAGATTGCCTCAATAAAACCATGGCTTCAAAAACACAGTGGAAGGTGATATGTACCTTCAAAGCTTCAAGGCTGGACAATCAAATCAAAGCTGTGTATAGTATAGTGGAAATAGATATAACGATCACCAAATCAGCATGCGTCCTGGTTTGTACTTGTGCACTTGACACAGCAGCTCTTTGTAGCCAGATCTGCCAGGACTGGTAAAATGCCAGTATCTGAGTCATAAATGAGGAGGTCCTACGTCAGAGAGTTTAGCAAGGGAACCAACCCCAAAAACAAACAAACAAAAAAGTGCTATGAACAGGAAGCCAAGAAGGCAATATAGCTGAGGCCAATGAAAAGGGGTGCCCTGGATAAATATCTTCTTAAGCCTACCTCTTATTTCAGACTTTTTTCAATGTACTTCTACCTCTATTCCACTATATCTCCCACTCTTAACTCTCCCTTTTGAAGTCCCTTTACTTACACAGAACCCAGATCCTAGAGCTGCTAACTTATTTGGGACATTAAAACTATAGAACTAATAAGACATTCAACAACTGACTTAATTTTATTGAGTTTACTTCAGTGATCTATGTGACTGACTTAAGAAAATTAAGAAAATCTGTTAAGGGCTAACATCATCTGAGAAGTCCTTAACCTAGGCAAGTTAATGCCAACATCTGTGTATCTTCTCCATGTAACAACAGCAGCTCTATGGCACCTCCAACTTGACGTTATCCTTTCCAATGGGTGTCACTTCCAATAGAATGAATGTCGGGGGCAGAGGACAGTTAATGAGAAAAAACTTTCTGAAGCATCCTTAAAGCTCTGTGGGTGATTCTAAAACTATTGGAATTCCGATGACATATCTGTACCTTGATTTTAGTAACTGCCTAATTTCAAAAGGGATTTAGGGCTACTCACAGTGACAACCTAAGTGCAAATACTGCAGGACATATAATAAGCCAGAAACAGGAAACAAGAATTATAGCGAGATGCAAGGAAAAATAATGCTTAAAGTGGTGATGCAATAATGCACAAAACATTTAAACTCTGCTGAGGCAATAGAACACAAAACTTAGTGGAGAATACCCTATCAGGCAGACCAAAGAAAAAACACAATAGATTTTTGGCTTTCTATTCCTAACTAAAAAGATTATACTAATTTTTCAGGAACAATAAATTTGGACCAAAAAACAGAGGAAGTCCAAAGTACACTGTCTATTAAAAATCTTTTGTGAATCAAAGGGTTTACACACATTCTTATTTAAATTGTGGCCACAACTCTGTGAAACACATGTTATTAATTTAATTTTCCCAAAAAAAGAAACTGATTTTCAGAGAAGTTAAGTAATTTGACCAAAGCCAAACTAGTAAATGATGGAGCTAGAACTTCGGATCAAGCCTGTCTGATTCCATAGCTCATATAACACATTCAGGGAAATGGAGAATCTCATCTCTATCTCTTCTCTCTCTTCCAACTCAAAGCATGTGTGAATACACATGTATGTATGTGTGCGTGCACACACACAGACATACACACACACACACACACACACACGCAATTTTTCTTCTATACCAAGTTTTACTTAAGGATACTTAAGGGAAAATGCAAGAAATGCAGCTACAGGCTCAGTAGCTCAGTATTCTTATGCTAACTACTATAATCATAGCAATATCTTCCTCATGTGAAATCTAAAATGCCTTTATGTACCTTATTACAGGTGAATCTTAAAAGACAGATGAATATATTTGTTTTGTTATTTGGTGTAATGCTTTATACATCTTTTTCTGCATGGGGTTACTCAGAATTATTCAGAGACCACAGCAGTGGGCTTCAGGGAGGAGAAGTAATTCATATGCAGAGGCCTGTGTAAACCAGGGTATTTTTATTCTATACAACCTCCAAACTGGAGTTGAACTAAATTTGGCCACAACACTCTAAAACGCTGGCCCCCAAGCAAAATGACCAGCATTTTAGAATGCTGTGTCCAAATTTAGTTCAACTCCAGTTTGGCATCACTTGCCAAAGAGTCCAATGAAGTGGTTTAAATGGTAGAAGGGATCAGTGACCCAGACAATTGCTTCCATGTGAAAAGCTGAGTTGATATAAGATTCCAACAAAGAGTAGGAAGGGCCTCCAGCACCCAGAGGCAGAAACAGGCACAGACTAGGCAAGTTATCATGTAGGAGAGGTCTTCCATCAAGCAGGGAACCTGGAAGGAGTCCAGTCATGTCGACCAAGCCCAACAGTTACAGTTAAGGGGAGAGATTACAGATGAGTGCCCAGAAACTCTTATCAAAGGGAGGCATATTTTGTTTGGACCTGAGCAAGGAAATACACACTCTTCAGGATGAAAACCTGAGTTGCTGTAGCAGCACTGAGCTGGATGAGCTGTGTCTAACAATTGGCACACTATTTATGAGTAGCTTATTGAAATTATGGCTAAATTCAATATTGCAAAGATTCTCATTCTACGGTACAGAAACAGATTGGTGAAGTGACTTGTACAAGAGTCAACCTGTGGCAAATCCATGACCAGAATTCAGTTCTATCAATTTTCATCTAAAATGCTCCCTGTTCATTTCTGTGAGTGATTCCATACAGTGAAGAAAACAAGAGCAGAAAATCATGACTATTATGCTTCAGGTATCTTATTGGTCCTCTTTATAATATATCAGTCTGACCACTTGCATTACACAGTGATCCTATACACAGTAGGATCCTTGTGCTTACTTGAATATTTAAAAATAGTAATAATTGTATGTTTTTTTCTCATATGATTTAATTTGAAGTTCCTCTGTGAGCCAAATACATTGAAATTGCCTTACAAACAATTCATGGTTACTTTTAGCTATATTGGATGGCATACCAAGGTTGATCCAAAAAGATAGGAAATGCCCAAATTGCATCATTGCACTATAAATTGCACTATATAATGTCCCATTCCTCCACCTCAAAGCGTATTTAAATGAGTCTGCTTGTACTGGTAGGAGAACGTCAACATAAAAATTAAAATCTACATACGCCACCCAAAATAGCAAGACACAGAGAAGCAAGAGTTGAATGTCTTTGAATCATTGTATATTGAGAATTGTATGAAAATAGCAAATCATTTTATTCAGTTCAGATTGAGTAGCAGTTGTCACAAGCTATTGTTTAATCTGTTCAACAAGTTTTAAATTAGCCCCTGAATAGGTTGGCAAAACAGTAGCACTTTAGAAGCTTATGTATGCACTGAAAATTCTGGTGCAATTTCCATTTCTGAATATTGGACTACACTTTTAAAGTGTTTTTGCTGTTCTCCTTGCCTTTCTCTATTTTCAGTGCTTATCAAAATATTTATCATTAATAGTGTGCATATAAAACATAAATATTCCAAATACAGTAAACTAATAGCACACTCTGGTATATGACATTTACAAATACTATGGTTATTTCAGGGTCAACATTTTTACTAATTATAACTTAGATGTATACCAGAAATGGCAACCTAAACTGACTTGAGATTCTTTCAAAAGGTTGATTGTCTTTCTAGTTGTACCACCTTTCATTAGTTACGTCTTATTAATTGTCACATTGCATTATATCTGTGCACAGTATGCCACATAACATAATGCAGGGAAAGAGAAGCAGTGTAAAAAGTTGTAGGCATTATATTTTAATGAGACAGCATTTGTATTGAGTCTGAATGCCTGCAGTTAATTCAGAGAACAAGTATTTGAGTTAAAAATTTTGACATGTTTAGCAAACCAAGTATTCATTAAGGTAGGCGAGGTAGAAGAGTTGTAGGAACTCCTGCGTGGAAATGACTACACCTGCAGTTCTGTGAGCAAGAAATTGACTGTATTTCAGGCGGAGATACCCAGAACACTGGTAGTATGAAACTCTTTCTTTTTTTCTTCAGGTCCTAAAGGGTTTTCCAGAATGCTTACAAGCAGACATTTGTCTACATCTCAATCAGACGTTGCTGCAAAACTGCAAAGCCTTTCGGGGGGCAAGTAAAGGTTGCCTTAGAGCTTTGGCAATGAAGTTCAAGACCACCCATGCACCTCCAGGAGACACCCTCGTTCACTGTGGGGATGTCCTCACTGCACTTTATTTCTTATCCAGAGGTTCCATTGAAATTCTCAAAGATGACATTGTGGTGGCTATTCTGGGTGAGTGTTTTAGAAGTGCATGGTGACAGATTCAGTTATTAGATTGTAATGCATAGTTTAAAATGATTAGGAAAAAAGACTGATGTAAGTATTTATAAGAACAGTGTAAGAGTGGTGGGTAATTTGAAAGCTGTATTTAAAATTCAGTTCAAACCAAATTAACCTTGCAGAAAATATGTTTTCTTAACTGTCTCACTTTTTCTCCAATGTGTAAATGCTTCAATGATTCTCTTCAGTTCTTGGCAGCTACCTAGACATTTAAGGCCAAATATAGGAAAATAGTAAGCATATTCTTTTTTTATGTTAGAAGATCTTAGCTTCATGCTTGATCCCTCAACACCTTAAAATAAAATATATGTGTTGTAGGAAATACTTGCTAGAATGTGCCAAAGCCCTGTCATGAACTGGGTTTATGTTTTGATGAATTTCATTTATTCACTGTGCATTTTTACCTACCGTGTCTGATTAAATGGAACCATACAGTCCTTAACTAGGTAATTAATATAGACCTATGAACTTAACAACCAGGGATAGAAGTGGTGAAGAGATTAAATTAGTCATAACTTCAACAGGTTTGGGTGCAAAAGAAAGCACATGTTTAATCTGCCTCTTTAAAAATAAATTTAGGCCATGTACACACACCGGGGCCTGTTGTGGGGTGTGGGGAGCGGGGAGGGATAGCATTAGGAGATATACCTAATGTAAATGACGAATTAATGGGTACAGCACACCAACATGGCACATGTATACATATGTTGTACCCTAGAACTTAAAGTATAATAAAAAAATTTAAAAATTTTAAAAAAATAAAATAATAAATAATAAAAATAAAAATAAATTCAGGCCATGTGAACTTGTAGTACTTCTTTAGAATATTAGGACACTGGGGAAGAGCAAGGAAACAGAAAAATCAGTCAATTCTTCTTTTCTCCTACCACATAGCCGGTAGGTTTAAGCCTCACTCTCCCTATGATAACGCCTATCCTTAGTTTCTGTAAAAATTTGCATTTTTCCCCTGTGGATTATCCAGCTCCACTTAAATAATGGGCATGTAATTCAATGATTTTCTGTCATTCAGCTTTTGATGTTCACATATGATGGTTATCTCCAATAGGACAGGGATGTTGTCAGTTTCCCCGCTGCTGCTGTGTAGAACCAGAGTATGACATGGCACAGAACTCAAATACATGAATAAAGATGCTCAAGTGATTTTCTTATATATTTTGATAGTTTTATTATATTAGTTTTTTTAAATTTCCCAAATTTAGTTTTCTAACCAATAAGCTGACAAAGAATAAACACGTATTCTAAATCATTTTAAGGCCACACAATCAAGTTAGGTTTTCACTAAATTTGGCATAGACAGTTTGCTCTGGTATGTTGCCAGGAAAGGAGGATGCCTCATTGCATTTCTGATCTTCAAATCAGCCAGTCCTAGCTTCTACAAGAAGGTAACAAGCTTTCTTGCTTTATTAAGTAGTAATTTTAGAGTGTTGCTAAGACATATCCATGGACTGGCTTGCTCCTGACTCATTTACAGTCATGTTGGTAATTGAAATACAAAGCCCATGATTAATTTAGTTCAGGTCTTTTTTAAAAACAATAATATCTATACTGAGCTACCAAAACTATGAAGAATGTCAGGAAATTACTCTTTTCTGTCCCTACTTCCATATAAGTCAGCCCCTAAAACCCTTACAAATTATGATCATTTATCCTATTTTTGGAAGGCTGATACGTATTTATTTAAACTGTGGTTAATGTATCCTTTCCAATGTCAATTATTCTTACATAGTTAAGATATGGTGTTTGATTTCTCACTATTGAATTCCTTTGTAAAACAAGAATATTATAGCATTTTTGACTAATTAGTATCTTATTACTTAAAAGTCTTTGATAGCTTCTACAGTGAGGTATACATGAAGTTGTCTACCAAAATCTAAAATAATATACCAACGGAGTTTTTTCTAAAAATGAAAAGAAGCTCCAGGATAGATACAAGAGAGTACTATTTTACGTTGCCATTGATTATCTTTAGAAGTTACATAATCAAGTAATATATCAGTATGTATTAAGTATATATACCACAAGTACAATTTTTAAGTTCTTTGATAGTCTGAAACAGAAAAATCTAAGTGGCCATGACATTCAGGGAAATCACTGGAAGGAGGTTAGATACACAGTATCAGGTGTGCAAGAACTTTGACTCTGGAGTCACCACGCGTGGGATTTATTTCTGGCTGTTCTCTCCCTCCCTCCACTTCATTCAACTAAGAGGGTGACGTTAGGCTAATCAGTTTATCTCTTTAATGCTCTTTCTGTATTCGTAAAATGTGGATAATTATTAGTAATTCCTTCATGAAGTTATTTTAGGAATAAATTGAGGCAATGCACCTAAGCATTTGACACAGTACCTGGCACCTACTGGTCCTCAATAAATATTTGTTACTGTTACTGTTGTTCTTATCTTTGTCATGGAATAAGACCTTGAAAAGCAGGTAGTATGTGGCTAGGCAGAGGTGATGGGGAAGGCCTATTAGAAGCTAGACACTGAAATAACCCTAGATTTTACAGAAGAGCAAGAAGGACAAACTTCCCTAACAAAGGCCGTATAACAAAAAGCAGGACTACACATGTTGAGAAAATATAACTAGATTTATTAAGCAATTGGGCATATTTATTAAGGGCAAATTGAAAAGTGGTTGTTAGGAAACAAGGTGTGTTCCAATTGTACCACCAATCCACTAAGTGTTAAAACAGCTCCACCATAACCCCTTGCTCAGCATCACTTGCAGAGACCATCCCAAGACAGAAAGATCATGAATCTGACTCACTGCAGCCTTTCTCATATTCCTGGATTGAAAAAATCAGAGTACCCCTACCTGAAAGTATCTTTAAAATACTCTATGGCGAGACCCTTTGCTAGCAAAGTGGGGCATACGGGACTGAAGATATGTTCGCTACATTCTAGATGCTTAGCCAAATAACCAAAACAAGGAAATAAAAGGACCAATCACCCTTAGAGACAAATTTCCACTCACCAAACATGGGATGGGCATTTAGTTAAGGTGCTGGAACGTTGCTCCCCAAGTCTGGTTCAGGGATTGATCAATTGTTTAGTGACCCCCTTCTACTTTTAGAATGAAAACATTGAGTTTGGATTCCCTTTCCCCGCCTCTTTTTCTTTTTATTTTCTTAGGAAAAAATGATATATTTGGAGAAATGGTTCATCTTTATGCCAAACCTGGAAAGTCTAATGCAGATGTAAGAGCCCTCACATACTGTGACTTGCATAAGATTCAGCGAGAAGACTTGTTAGAGGTTTTGGATATGTATCCTGAGTTTTCTGATCACTTTCTAACAAACCTAGAGTTAACTTTCAACCTAAGGCATGAGAGTGCGAAGGTATATGTTAACTGTTTGCTTATGTTTATATTTCTGACGTTTTATTTTATTCTTGAATTGCACAAATACTTCTGAAAAATCAAGCAAAATATTGCAGCAAAACTTCACCAATTCTGAATATTTGGAAGAAAAGACCAGCTGAATATTAAAATTTCTGAATTATAGGAAAGAAATTTAGCCCAATTTCTTTCCAATATGTTGAATAATTTCAAGTAGTTCAATTAGGTTTGATCTTGTAGAAGCCCTTAGGTGACACACTTGAGTTGAAATAGCCTTTGTTTATAGTGTGCCAATTATTTGCTAGAAATGGGTGATTTTAGGCTGTTGAAAATTGCTTGAGTTTATCTTATACAGAGGTTAGAATATTCTCTCAGCTATTATTTACACTATACATTGGTTATCAATGTCTTCACAATGATAATGAAAAAATTAACCTCATTCAAGTTTAGTTTCCTATCTAATACAATTTCCAAATCACAGAAGTCCAAATTAGTCAGGTTTCACAGTATTGCTAGTTTTAATGGTGCAGAATGAATATGTAGTCTAACAGAAATAATAGTTTAAATAATTGTGTATGTAAGTTAACCTAGAATGAAATTCAAGTATAGCTCTCATGTTCCTTACTCCTTTCTACTGTGAAAATGTGCCCTTATGAGCTACTACTGTTCTATGGCTATAAAACTTATGCTGTAACCCAAAATGTATTACTAGGTTATTCCTCTTCCATCCCTTTTCCCCCAGAATTTCACAACGCCACTCTAATTCTAAATGCTTTTTTAAATCAGAAATCAAATATTGAGTGATTGATACTTGCCAGTGTATTTAAATGCTAACTAATATATTCTCTGGGGAAAAAAAACCCTGAAGTCAATAGTTAGGTAAGAGGGAGTAGATTTAATACTTGCTGTAGTTATAGACATTCCCAAGTACCATGAGAGGCTTAAAAGAGAAAGAGGAATTTTAAGGGCCCCTAGATACCATTATATCCTGATACACCAGGTCAGATAATTATTTCTTTTTAAAACACTGAAAAGGTTTTTTTAGTTGAAGTAGAAAAAGATTCTAGTTATTAAGAACATATGTTTTTGTAGTGGCTTTAATTCAGTAATTTGTCACAATCTCAGTTTTATGTCACCAACCTCATTCTGACTTTGCCTTGAAAAGTAACAAATATCTACCTCTGATAACTTCTTTATATAAAAGTTTAGTCAGTACTCAAATAAACAAGAGCTTCCATTTTTATTTACAAGGTAGACAATATTAGACAGAGTGAACCAGAGAGGGAAGAAGGAGGATCTGGGAGCAAAATAATAAAGGGTTCAAAGTGTAATGTTTATGGAATTTAACCTTATATTTATTATTGTGAAATTTAACCTTACGATAATTACCATGTCCTTTAAACATCATAGCAAATTTTAACTGTTTTATACATTTTTCTTTGCAGTACTATTAGTTATGCAAAGTTCTTTAAATTACTACAATTGACTTTTGAACAACATGGGAATTCAGAACACCAATCCTCGTATAGTTGAAAATCTGCATATAACTTTTGACTCCACAAAAACTTATATGCAGTTTTTGATGGCCTACTATTTATTAGAAGCCTTACTAATAATGTAATCAGTCAACACATATTTTGTATATTTTTATAAAACGTATTCTTACAATAAAGTAAGCTATAGAAAAGAAAATGTTATTAAGAAAATCATAAGGATGGGGACATATATTTACCATTAATTAAGTGGAAGTAGATTATCATAAAGATCATCATCTCATCATCTTCATATTTAATAGGCTGTGGAGGAGGAGGAAGAGGAATGATTGGTCTTGCTGTCTCAGGAGTAGCAGAGGACAAAGAAAATTCATGTATAAGTGAACCTGCACAGTTGAAGCCTGTATTGTTCAAGGGTCAACTGTATTATTCTTATTTTAACTTTACCAAGTTGCATAAAACACATTCCACATAAAGAAATATTTTATCTTTAAATGTTGACATCATTCCTAAACATTTCACATAAATAACTTCTACACTATGATTTCCCCAGCAAATGATGAAAGTACTAAAAATTATTCTATCTGTGTATTTTATAATTAAGAGACAAGTATTAAGCAAGGTATTGTAGCTGTTTGACTGCAATCTAATAATTAAGTCTCAAGATGGGTGAAGCAATATGAAATAGTAAATAGTTTACTGAATAGTACATTATGTTCTAGTTGAGTAATCTTTCATTTTATCTTCATGTTCCATTAACAAAGGCTGATCTTCTACGATCACAATCCATGAATGATTCGGAAGGAGACAACTGTAAACTACGAAGAAGGAAATTGTCATTTGAAAGTGAAGGAGATAGAGGTAATTCATTCCATTCTTAAAGTTTAAATGTAGAGCATGTGGTAATTAGCCTTATTACTTAAATGTTCATTTTACTTCTGATTTCAAGAGTATATTTTACTCAGGCTTTAGGAGGGCAGATCCTTTGCTTTATTCAGTAGCTAATGATCTGGTTTCCAGTTTCTGATTGATAGCGCTCAACGATATTATTCAACAAACCTATCTAATATTCACAAGGACATCACAGATTAAGAAATAGAATTGATTGATTTTTAAAAGACATTCAGGTCAATTCGTTCTGAGCACAGTTTTCTGGAACGAGGGCTGTCATTTCAGGCCAAGAGCTCAATCCTCTTACATGCCCCACAAGCATGCATGACATGGATGAAGGCCACATTTGGTAGTCCTTCTCATCCTCAGACTCTGTGGCACTTGTCACTTCTTGTTTTCTCCAGGTTTTTCTGCCTCTCTGACTATTCTTTATGCTTTGCTCATATAGTCAACAAATATTCATTTAACATTTCACATTTTCAAGCAGCTACTCAATATTCTGAGAAATAAGCTGTGCAGAACATCCCTCATCTTCCCTAGAGAGGGAGATAGACACACCCTCAAATAGTAGGCTCTGTAACAGGAATAGGTATTCCTCAATGGGAGCCCAGCTGAGTGTACATTTAATTGTTCTTGGCAGATGGGAGAAAGTTTTCCTGAAGAAGCTTTGACTCTTGCCTCATGCTGATCCAACAGACATTCTAGTATTTACCTTATTTGGCCCCATAGCTGCAGCTTTCACTATGAAGCAGGTCCCCTCTTTTCCTTGAATATTCTTTTCTTTGCATCTGTAACACTTCAATCTTCCTATTTTCCTCTTACCTTCATGAACTCCCTGAAGATAATTTCAAGATTATTATCTTCTACACTGGTGTTAATTTGTTAGAGTTTTAAGGCATAGTCCTAGGCTCCTTTTTCTTCTCGTTCTGTATCATACTCTTTCTCTGGGTGATCCCATTTATGCCCATTATTTAAGTATATCCTCACATAGGAGATGTTCATGATTACATGTTAATCCCAGACCACCTGAGCTTCAGTCCCACATATCCAACTGCCTATAAAATCATCTACCTGAAATCTGAAAGGCAGCTCGAACTCAACATTTCCTAAATTGAACTCATGGTGTACACTGGAAACCTGTCTCCTCTTCAATTCCCATGCGTCTGCAGATGGTGACTCTATTCAATCAATTGTACAAGCCAGATATCTTGGAGCCAACCTTCTCACAACCTCTCCAGCAACTCTGGCAACAAGTCCTATTATTGCTACCTCCAATAAACCTCCATTTAGTCTTCAAATTAGGTCTCCTTTTGGTTAACTTCTCTCCATCTACTTGGCCACAGCTCTGGGCCAAGCTACCATAATCTGCCACCTGGAATACTGAAACAGCCTTCCAACTTGCCTTCCCACATGCAACTTGCCCCTCTCTCATCTATTCCACACTGGACTTCTGTTGATTTTTTTTTTCTAAATGCAGCTATGTTTATGTCACCTACATGTTCAAAGCCCTCTAAGGACATCCTGTGCCCTAAATCCTTATTAGGGTGGGTCTTAACTTACCTCTTCAGTCTTATTTCATAATATCCTTCCCTTAACTACTCCCATCACTCCGCTCCTTCCCCCATCAGTTCATCTCTTCAGCAACATTTATTCCAGTTGTACTTCTGGGTTTATTTGCATCATTATTTAATCAATGTTGTCTGCCTCTAGATCGTAAGTTCTGTGAAAATGGAAAATATTTGGCCCCCTGTAGTTTTAGTGCTTGCTGCACAGCAGATGCTCAACAAGTATCTGTGGAAAGAATAAATGAAATAGAATTTGAGCATCTTCCTTTTTATTCTTTTCCCTTTTCTTGCCTTCTTATGCCAAGTTCTTTTTTTCACTCTTTTCTCCTCAATGAATCCTCTCTCTAGAAGAGATCATCTACTAGCTTTAGCTTGCTCCACATTTCAATTGAAACAAACTGCCCACTCCTCCATGTACATTGTTTCTGTGGTTTTGCTTATAATATTCCCTTAATTAATTTGCTTCCTTGTCCTCAAAAACACACACACATACACACATGCACACACACACACACACACGAATTCATACCACACCAGTTTCATCCACTAAAATTACATTTTTTGTCAAAGTCAATCTCCAATGATATATTTAATGTGAATTGCTTCTTGATCTCCTCAAATGTAAAGCTTCTCTTTCTTTTATGAATTCTCAAAGCACTTACTTCTTATAAGATTGTCAAAATATGATGGCTACTGGTATATTTTTTTCCTTTGCCTTTGCCAAACTGTAGATAACTTTAGCAAAGAATGGTTGATAAATATTTCTTGAATTGGACTAATTATTGATTCCTCTGGCTGACTGTAGAAAAATACACTACTCATAGATAGTTAATAATTTTGTTCTGCAATGTCTTTAATTATTTTCTGGGTGACTTTTTCTAAAATCAGAACCACTACTATTAAGCTGTTCTTCCACAGAGTTAATCTAAATCGCTTATCCTGAAGTTCATCTCTTATGTTTATCTTACTGGAAATGAAAAACAGGTTAACAATGTTGTCAATATAATAATGTCCTCCACATAGTTGAAGATTTATTAAATCTCCTTTCAATCTTGTTCAGTTTCCTCATTCTTAAGCTAAATTATCTAATGTTTTTATCTCCTGATAAGGCCCTGAGAGCAATGTCACAATTTGTACTGTGCTCATGTAACGAGACATTTCTGTTGATTTTGAATACTATGCCTTTAATCACAGGCTTAGTTTATGAGATCAATTTCATATAAAGTGTAGATGCTAAGGGATTTTCTGCCTGCAGCTCTTTGAAGTTTCCTGGTTGTGCCAGTAAGTAACCATGAGTTGGTCAATGTGAAAACACAAGTAACTCCAGTTAACCAGAGCCCAAGAGCCTATTCCAAAGTCTTTAGGAATCCAGGGTGCTGTGGGCAATTATAAAATTTGCTGAAAGCAATTTAGTCCCTGTCATCCAAATCTAATTCTCTTAAGGTGAGCATTCATCATATACTTCTTGATGTAGCATCAATATATAGGAGAAAAATACACATAATATAAAGAACAGAGAACTTTCAGGGGATCATTCATGCTAAACGATTTGTGGATACAGAAACTGAAATCTTCCCTTGAAATGCATTCATTTTTGTAGTGTTAGTTTATTGCTCATATGAAAGGAAATCTTGAAGGCAGGCATTCAAGAGTGCTGTTGCCTGTAAATCAGCAGTGGCATCAAGAACCAGAAAGAAGACTGTGTTTCTGGGCACTAGCAGCAGACAGAGGTTGAGTCCTGGATTGCCACTCCCTACCCACTGAGTGGAGCAATGCAACTTTGCCGGCTTCAATCCACACCTGCCGCCTGCCACTCCACTTCCAATTATGCCTCCCACAAGGTTCTAAAGAGCTCACACTGAACAAGATATAATTTTTCAGTGAAATATGTACAGCCTCTGGAAAGCTGAAAAACAAAATATATACTTATATTGAATACATAATGAATTTGTTGATGAGGGTGGCTTGTTCCCATGAGCTGTATATTTTTTTTCTAAGGAAAAATCCCACTTCCCTACAGGAGAGACTTGTAAGTGCAGGTAGAAATTTGAGAGCACCTTGTATTTTTAAAGGTATCTTCAAGTAGTTATCTTTTCTTCCTAAAATTCTGGCATGGAGGTGCCCAGGACCTCCCCAATATGACAATGTTCATTGTAGGAAGAATTGCTACAGCTCCTGAGATGGAAGTAAAATATTATTACAGAAAGTGAAGAATAAAAATCAGGCTTCAATGACCTGCTCAGTGGCCATGAGCATTGTTAAGATGGCTGGGCAGAAGAGAAGTAAATGAGAAAAATGCTGAAAAATCGTCTCTATTTACATGGTCTTAAAAGTTGAACTGTGCCTACTCCAGTGTGAGCCAAATCTATTAAGTCATAGAAGTAATAATTCTTCTAAAATTTTATGTTGTGTACATTGTATAATATACAGGGTATATTTGTAAAATAGCATGTATAATGCACAAGATATATACATATACATATGTGTATACATAATTTATATATTATAAAATACATAAATATGTGTGTGTGTGTGTATATATATATATATATAGTGCGATTATACACTACACACATACATTTATGTATGTTTACTTACAGGGCTTATAAGACCAAATATTTGCAGTGTTCTGCTCAACCCTTTCTGTTGACAGAAAATACAGTATCAAAGTGGCTATTAATAGCTAATTAGGGGGTGACCTTTTGGCAGAGAATAATCCAATGAGGGCAGCAGTGTAACCAGGCACAAACAATCACCCATTCATTTGGAGTCCATTGTCATTGAGTACCCACTGCGTGCTAAGTGCCCTGAGTTTTTTCATGTTTATTTCTACTTTAGTTTCTAAAGTTTGTCTTAACGTTTTAGAGAAAATTCTTCATTGGTTAGCAAGGAGATAAATAGAAATTCCCTCTGAATTGTAGTGTCTGCATACTTTCCCTCTTCAATTTTCATTATATTTTCTAGTTAATTTAGCAGAAAAAAGTGTTTCTACAGAATTCTGAAGAAATTATTTTTACTATCTTGTACCAAGTCTTGAGTAGAAAAAAAGAGGACCTGGAAGAGGAAACTTTTTACTCTATTGGTTTTATTGCGTGGGAACGCCTCAAACATTGTGAAAATTAGTTCTTGCTGATGTTATACATTTTAAGAGAAATCCTATTGGTATATTTTTTAACTAAAGCATTGACATCACCTGAGGTCACCTCTCCCAAAACAACAGATTTGGCATTGATTCCTTTGCCTCCCGTTCCTCATCAGAATTCTGCAGAAGTATCTGAACCCACTCTTCCAAATATCCCTTCTCTATACCTTTTCCTACTTCCTTTTCCAAAAGCATAAAGAATAATGTTCATGAATAAAGTCGTCAAGTATCCTCAATTATATAGTACTTGTAAAAATGATTGCGTCAGAAAGAAAATAATTTTTCTTAGCAAAAGGGACATTGGCCTGTGAAGTTAAAGAATGCTGAGCTTTTCCTTCCTAATCTGGAAATATTCTTACCCTCTTGATTTCCAAAAGCTAAGAAATGATTCTCAGAGCTCCGAAGACCCTCTTACTTTTGCTAATAGATTATCACAATATGCTCCATTGTAAAGAACAAACTGCCAAGCATGAAAAACAAAACAAAAAAGACAAACAAAACAAAAAAAGCCACAAGAGTAAAACCTTGAAACAGTGTTAAAGAGTGCCTGTAACAACCGAAGAGATGGAAATCAAGGTGAAAGATTGGACGCAGATGGTTCTGCATGCATGATGACCTACAAGAACCCTTTTCAAGAGATACACACATCCCAAGACTAGGGAAGAAAACTTTACTCATTTCCCTATCCGTATAATTTTATTAAAATGAGCTCTTCAATATATGCTCCACAAGAAAAATCCAATGTACCAGAAAATAGAGTGGAAGTGTATTGAACTCATTACATTTTGCATTTCAAGGGATAGCAATAAACACTATCACTTTGTAATACTGGTTTAGTGATTTTCCATTACCATCCAAAAGCCAGTAAGTTTTAAAAGTGTTTCTCCAGGCCGGGCGCGGTGGCTCACGCTTGTAATCCCAGCACTTTGGGAGGCCGAGGCAGGCGGATCACGAGGTCAGGAGATCGAGACCACGGTGAAACCCCGTCTCTACTAAAAATACAAAAAATTAGCCGGGCGTGGTGGCGGGTGCCTGTAGTCCCAGCTACTCGGAGAGGCTGAGGCAGGAGAATGGCGTGAACCCGGGAGGCGGAGCTTGCAGTGAGCCGAGATTGCGCCACTGCTCTCCAGCCTGGGCGACAGAGCGAGACTCCATCTCAAAAAAAAAAAAAAAGTGTTTCTCCAAAATAAAATAACTCCTATGAAAATTATTGAAGGGGTAAATGTATTCAGTGATAAACTTATTTTTATAGAATAGTGATAATTCTATTCTGGTTTTATTAGATTATTTAAATATATTGGTATTATACTTTGGTAAGTCTTTGAAATATCTTCTTCAATAACAAAAAATGATTAGCTTTTTGTTATCCATTTTAGTGATCTATAAAAGTATCTTTTGATCTTTTCAAGCTTTATTGAGGTCTGATTGACATGTAAAAGTTCTACATATTTATGGTATACAAAGTGATTTTTTCATATTTGTATACATTATGAAATGATTACAATATTCAAGCTAATTTAACACACTCATCACTCACATAGTTAACTCTGTGTGTGTGTGTGTGTGTGTGTGTGTGTGTTTATGTGGGGAGAACATTTAAGATCTAATCTCTTAGCAACTTATAAGTATATAATACGTTTACTATAGTTACCATACTGTAGAATAGAGCTCCAGAATTTATTCATTCTGCATATGTGAAACTTTTTACCTTTAAACCAATATCCATCTTTTCCTTATTTTAATTTTTAAAATTGTTAATTTTTGTATTATTTGTATAAAAAATATTCATCTAAGCCCCTTTCAATATCCTTTAGAACTACAGGAGGCCTAAAGTATGTGATCTTAAATGAAAAAATTTATTTTAGACTCCAATTTTCCAATGTAATAATTTTTTCAAGGCATCTGGCTGGGAATTGCTCAACTTATTTCTTAATTGTCAGCAGTGAGAAATCTAAAACTCAAATGCTGAGAGAGCACCTTAAATGCTTCTCTTTGACCAAAGCTTATGTCTCCCTGTTGGGTTTGACAAATAAAAATGGTAAACTGAGAGGAAGATTCCATAAAAGATGGAGTGAGCACAAATGTTAATTCCAGGTTTTTTGAGAGGAAAGATTTTATATTATCGTTCTTAAGATAAATGGGTCAGCCATTCCATTAGGACATTTATTCTGTGTTCTTGAATTCATTCTAAACTCAGAGAGACATTCATAAGACAAGTCACAAATGCTTTAGAATTGTGTTCTGTGAAAAAAGGGGAGGAGATGAACTGTCCGCCTAAAGAAACAAGGGAGAAAAAAGGTTTTTCATCTTCTGAATCAGAAGCAAATCTGTGGTTTAATTAAACAGGCAATACTTTTTCTTTGTATAAAATGATGGTAACAAGAAAGATTATGCAATCAGATAACTGCCCTTAGAATCCTATTTCTACATAGAATATAAATAGAATTAAGAAATAAATAGTACCTGATACTATTTAATGTCTATCAAATAATTCAGTTTAACTGGAAAAAGGCAAAAATAGTACAGTCCATCAAAATTTAGAAGTACCTGGAGGCTAATTATAATGCATTTCAGCTGCCCAATTTCATGTACATATTACATCAGCCAATTTTCCAGCCAAAGCCTGAACAGTTTCCATTTTTAATCTACAAATAGATTGTCATTTCAACTTTCATTTTATGTGACAGAAAATGAAGCTTTAATTTATCTAGTATGGAATGGAAAAATGCTGTTTCAGTGAGTTTGTATCAAATAAATTGTTCATATGGCTTGGGTGATAGTCCAGTAGCAACGAATACAGAAATAAAGGTGGGTTTTTTTTCCCTCCTTACCAATGGGGAAAATTCAAGGATATCAAATTTTTTTCTTCTTCCTTTACCTGATTCTGCTTTTACCTGAAATTTTTGCTAAAGAATTCTGTCCTATGTATACGAAGTAATTTTCTCCATTTTACTATACAACTAAATGATAGTAATTCCTCATTGACCACATTTTGTAAACACATGTCCAAGGTGAAATCAGCAAGTTATAATTCAACTTAACAATACATGTTAACTGGTGAATATTGTTCATAAGCATCCAAAATCAAGCCAAAGTTAGTAAACTAAGACTGAAGCCTAGCATGGTAGGTAAAACAGAACATTCTACCATGTGTAAGGATTCCCCAAGACCTCTCCAGCCAAAGATACAAAATGGTTTATTAATTTGTCATGTACATTCATTACAAATATCCATGTTAGCATTATCCAGACTTCGATTGGAGGCATATGAATTAATGGTTAATTCAGCTTGCATTTGATGCTGCTGGAAAACACTCCACAAAATTGTAGAAATGAAAATCATTTTCAAGAAAATAGGAGGCCTGAGCTGACTCAAATATCTCTGGTTCCCAAGTCAGGGAATACAAGAAGGTTTACTTAGGAAGAGCAAACTCGTGCAATTCACTAAGCAGGTATGAGGATAATTTAGAAACGTGAAACTTGCCTTTTTTTCACATTTACTAGCCTAAACTTTATAACTATTACATTTTGAAGAATAAAATGATATGTTCAAAAAGTAGAGAATGTTGATCAAATTTTCAGAGGGCTAAGAGAAGGGAAGAAGTTAAAAACAAAGAAAGTTGGGAAGATGGCAAGATGGAATTTTAGAGGTTTAAGGAGGTCTGTGCCAATGACACTGAAGAGAAAAGGCTTTTTGTAAGAAGATTTGATCCGAATATTTACAACGAATTAGATTATTGATTGAATAGGGATATACAAGTAACAGTAAGTAATCAATGATGTCTGCAATGTTGGAGATCGGAAAGGTCCATGGCTTTCTCAGCAATGATGAAATCACTGAGCAAGCGTGAAATCTTAAAGAAAACAAGCAATCTGCATTTGCTAGATTTAACTTTAATTGACAAAACATGAACTCCTCAATAACAATTTCGCATAAAACTGATTTTAAAACTCTATCTGCTTTTACCTTGGGCTGCTTTCTGGCTTTTCATATTTTAAATTGTGATTTAAAAAAATAAAGGGAAAAAATCTTTGTTGAATTTCTATGCCATATGGGAATTTTTAAAAACAGTTGGAAGTTTCTCTGGCGTGGCCTTCCATCAGTTCATTTGGCCTTCTATAAATAACCAAGTAAGCACACTGAGGCGTAGAGTGGATGGAGACACTGTCTTCACCATTTCTCCAGAAAATGATATACCTTCTGGCGTTTTGTTGGTTAGTTATTAGCAGAAACCAGATGGAGAATTATACTGTCTCCCCAGGACACTAATAGAAACAAGTTCTGGGATTTGTCTCTTTGAGTTTTTCCTGCTGAAATATGTTCTAACACAACCTTCAGGACTGAAATTATCCTGACATTTCAGTATAAAACAGCCAATATGCACTACCAGCTTTAATGTAATTAGGTAAAACCTACCTTAATTACTGTATTTAAGCTTTATATTCTTTGCATTATGCTACACAACCCAATTTCCTGGAATGCCAAGGCCATTACATCATCAGACTAAGGTTGAAATTCAGCCTGCCAGCCTTTTACTACAAGGAGGCTTCCAATTTTGACCTTTGCAATGCATGAGCAGCTAAAACAGATAATAGGGCATGTAGGTTAAAAACAAACAAATAACAAGTTGCATAGTGGTGATATTTTAAAATTGGGACACATTTTCCCTTGTCTTTTTCATTTCCCTAAAGAAAGAATGTACCAGATTCTTAGAATGCAAATAACTGTTGAACGTATAAAAAAGTTTGTAAGTGATCATACAGTTTTCCTCTGAGACATAAACATTATTACTATTGTAAATATTCTTTTAATTTTGAAATGAATAATTTATTTCACTAAGATAATCTAATAACCCTTGAATTTAAAAAATTAAGTACCCAAGTAGCTACATTTTCAATAGGAAAAAGCTAGTTTATATATATAGCTAGGTAGTGTAATATGCATACCATCTCACATTTAATTATCTGCTATAAAATAACTTTTCTTTGATATATTTTGGCAAAGAAAACAGTACAAATGATCCTGAAGACTCTGCAGATACCATAAGACATTATCAGAGTTCCAAGAGACACTTTGAAGAGAAAAAAAGCAGATCGTCATCTTTCATCTCCTCCATTGATGATGAACAAAAGCCGCTCTTCTCAGGAATAGTAGATTCTTCTCCAGGAATAGGGAAAGCATCTGGGCTCGATTTTGAAGAAACAGTGCCCACCTCAGGAAGAATGCACATAGATAAAAGAAGTCACTCTTGCAAAGGTAATCCAGAGTTAGACATCAGGTGTTCTCTCTTCAGTGCTAATCACAAAATGGTGACTTTTTACAAATTAAGAACTGTACTGACACGTTAATCTAATTGTTTTCAACTTCATGAAATGTTCACGAAGCGTTCAGATTTCAGATCATCCATGAAGTGTTTGCACTGTTCTAAAACAAGTGGTAATTATTCCCAAACACTCACAGCGTGAGAGGTTTTTGTGACCAACCAGACTTAATATAATGTCAGGTAGAAAACTGTGGGAAAGTCTGTTGTAGTAATTTCAATGGGGAGAGAGGACCCATGAATATTTTAAGACAGCTAATCAATTGGTTCCTTATATGTATCTTCTGTACCCATTTCTCACCCCCAACCCTCTAATATTATAGTATGAAGGGCCAATGCAATCACACTATAATACATGCAAACCAAAATTGAATTTTACAGAGAATATAAGAGTGGAGAAATGCCCTGAAATAAAGTATGGTCTTTATTTTATTTTTATTTTTATTTTTATTTCCAAAAGGAATACCCAAATGTACAGATTTTGTTGTAGAAAATGTGCACGAGTTGGGTAATAATGCTTGATTAGTAGATGCAGATTTCATGCTAAAAAATGAGAAATTCAGGAAAATTTAAAGAACTATTACATGGAAGAACAACTATTTTAGCATACCAGAGGCTAGATCTATAGGTCTAGCTAGTAAGTGGTACCAGTAACGACTGCTTGGGTTCCCAGTGTAGCTCTGCCACTTGCTCCCTTTATGTCTTTGGGTAAATGATTTGGCCAAACCCACCAAGACTCAACTTACGCATCTTTAAAAGAGGAATAATATTATCTAACCAACGAGGTTATGGTTATTAAGATAACAGGTAAATTACTTTCTCTGAAATAAAATCCCCAAATGTTACTATTTTCTCACAGGTTTTATTTTTCAAGTTTTAATAATTTAATATATCCCTGGATGTATAAAAATATAAAGATTAGGAAGGCATAATAAAGCATCAAAAGAATATTAACAAAAAAGGAAAAATAGGATGTTCTAGGACTGGTAGGATAGCAAAATTAGTACATTAGTACAGAGTAAGTAAATATTACTTTTCATTGTTATTCCCAAGTACCATATTCAGCTACAAAGGTTTTATTAAATCTAGGATACTTAGGCTTTTTATTTTTCCAGAGTTGCTTTCCCTGTCTTGTAGCATCCACTTTTTTCATGACCCCACACTGAAGTAAGCTAAGAATATATGGAAGTGTTCTCTGGACAATCTAAAATCTTGATGAAGTGAGTGAAAATAGTACCTCATTTATCACAATGGAAGAATGGAATATTCAATGTGATTACCAAATGTCCCATTTTAGTTATTTATGAAAATGGATTCTGGGAAGTGCTAAAAATAGAAACAGGTTGTATCATGGAAGTCACAAGTTCTGAAGAGCTTGCTGAACCATCTCTACTCTCTCCAAAGGTCAACATAATGTGAACCTAATAAAAATGCTTGTTGTTTTCCCCTTGAGTTTTAGAGTCTCAAGTGGCAAATTATTAAATATATAATTTGGGGATTTTCTGACTTTATAATGACTCTCACTGACAATGAATTCTCCTGCCCTTCTTCATATACTTTTCTTTGCTACGTCTTCCAATTATTTTTAATTAGCTTTTCCATAAACACAAAAAATTATATTTTAACAAATGTAGTATCTATATATTCTAATTTTTAAAAATTTACAGGGCAATCCCTATTCAAATAGTAATTATCTTGAAAATGTATATCTAAATATTCATGTCAATTGAATTGATGTCATATAGCTTCAATCAGTGTAATACATGGTTAGCCTGGCGAATTAACATCTTTAACCAATGGGGAATTCTAAAACTTCATTCACTGCAAATTTCATTCCTTAATGATTTTTAAGATGACATATTGCATTAATACGCAATGTGTGACTTGTTGCTGCTGCAGTTCAAACTACTAAACCCCCGCAAATTTTAGTTTCACCATCAATAGGAAATTTCACTCACTCATATTCCTAACATTTGTGATGCTGAATCCAACAGAGGAGCACATTTAGGCAAAACTAAAATGAAAAGAGAACAAATTAAATGGACTCTTTTCCTACTAAGATTGAGGTCAAAAGTTGACTCTAGGAAAATTGTCTACTCAGAACAAAGTGAAAGTTTACTTTCTGTTCATACATTTCCAGAAATGTGTCTTGCAACTATAGCAACATTTTCCAAGGCAACCAAGTGCAGATTCTTTCCGAGCTATATTTAGAAAGTGTCTACAAGGATGTTCATTTGATTACGACCACTAACCAGGATTTCCTCTTTGAACTCCTCATTTTTTATACTGCTGTTTAAACAAACTAATTACGTATCTTCAGATTTTAATTAAAAAGTAAATTATAATCAAGGAAGCCTCTAACAGTATACATTTCATTCATTTCTGATAAGGTAATTATTTTTTCTTGAGCCCTGAAGAAAAAATATAATCCTCCATAATTTATTGCATGTGATTCACCATTGTCATTTAAAAACCAATTTCTTATATATAATTTGGAAAGAAGAGAGCTGTTAAACATAGGCAGAAATTCTGTAAGCTTTCTTGGCACAAAATGTGTGAGCATAACATGTAACTTCAGTCTTATCAGTTCTTGCCTTCTTGAAAGAAAGATTTCTACATTAACTGGCTAGCAGCAGACTAGACAGAGACAAGCATCAGCATCATCAGACCATTTATATAGGTATTCCAGAAGTTTGGTTAGCATTACTGGCCCAATTTTTAAAACCCAGTTTGCTAAGATATTATTGTTTTGCATTTTAAATAGGTTCAAATGTCTGTGAATAACAAATCATACTTCTCAGTGAAAATCTGCAGATAAGTGACTTAAAACTCCAGCAGTATCTTTTTAGGTTCACTTATATTTTACCATGTTTCATAAAATAGCAAAAGAAATTATGAACTGCCACTTTAAATAAGAACAAAAGCCATAGTCAGGAAGAGTCTTTCTGGAATTCATAGCAAGCCCTCTGAGGTCTGTTAGCCATTTCTGCAGAAGAAGGAACTCTGATCCTATATTTTTCTAATGCTGACTTTGGATATGCTAATTCCTTTGTCAAGCCTCACCCTACTGAGGCAGAACTTACAGGCACCTCATTTGAGAAATGTCTTTATATTCAATGATAAAAGATAATGAGTGAGAGGAAAACCATGAAGAAAGAATACAGACATGTCTGTCTTCTACTTGGAGAAAGAGGATGCATTTAAACTACCCTTGGAGAAACTGCAGGAAAGGAAGGAACTTTGAGGAGTCCAATGGTGTTGTTTCCTATTTCTAAAATCATAGCTAATCCTGCCCAATTCAGTTACTTTCTATCCAATTTTTTAAAATAGCCAAGAATTCCATAACTTTACATAATAACTCTTCTCAGTGTTTAATCATAGATACTTGTCAAGTTTTTTTAAGTCTTTCTATCAAACCAAAATCACTTTCTGTAATTCAAATCTCTTTCTATGTGAAAATGAATACCAGCTTTAGATAGTCCTTCCTTCCTCCTAGCCCTCCCGGTGAAGAAAAATGTTTCTCCTTCATCTCCAAAGTCAACTCCCAGCTCCAGTCGTATTTTTTCATGTTTCATTTTCCAAACTGTTAATCATTCTTAGAGGTTAAGTGAGCAGCAAAAACATCTAAAATATAGACAAAAATGAGGGGGAAAGGACATATTTTCCCCCAAATATTGACAGCTTAAAATATAGATTGTAGGGGAAACAGGAAATTAAAAGAAGTTCAGAAAAATGAATCTCTATATGAAAAGTGATCACAACCCTGCTAGACTGAATTCTTCAAGTTCAGGGTCTATGGTCTCCTTTGTCTTTAGTTCCTCCATATTTACCAAAGTGTCTGGTCTGTAATAGACACTTAGAACATTTTAAATAGTAGACCTGAACTAATAGTTTATCTTAACGTAGAGTAACGTAGCAATATTTAAAATAAAGAGCCACAAGAAAAACATACTAGAAAGCAATGTAATTATGGCAAAGGGCAGCACAGAAGGGACAACAAGAAAGCATTAAAACATGAAACAGTAGCTGGGGACTAGGGGACTTGTAAGATTCTTCCCATTTTTCATGGCTTATGGCTCCTTGGCTCTATTTGAATTGGGTTTGCCAAAGGGAATCGCCCTGAAGATCAGCACTTCTCTAAGGCTCTCTTCTTGGGCCCACTCTAAGTCATAATGTATGCAAGTTATCCTGCGGTAAAGAGCCCTAAAATCTTAAACCGTAGATAATGCGGCGCAAACAACATATGCTGCGTCCTTCCAGATATAAAAGCACAGACTCATTGTTCTCTAATCAGTTTTGGTTCTGCTGTTCTTATCTTCTCCTAGCACAAACAGAAAGAAAACAAAATCCTGAACACTCAGGACCTGCTACATGTTTTTGTTCACATGGAAACGGATATGGGAGGTAGGGCCAGCAGGGTGAAAGTGGGACTCTGCTACAAATTGGCCATGGCCCCTGGACACATCACTGAATACTTTCGGTTCTCTGTCTCTCAGGTTATACTCCGATCCTTTCCAGCTTGTCTTGTGGATATCTATGTGCTATTGACGCAAAGGGGTACCTAAGAGGGTTGACATCCATCTTGCTATTTTCCACAGATATCACTGACATGCGAAGCTGGGAACGAGAAAATGCACATCCCCAGCCTGAAGACTCCAGTCCATCCGCACTTCAGCGAGCTGCCTGGGGTGTCTCTGAAACCGAAAGCGACCTCACCTACGGGGAAGTGGAACAAAGATTAGATCTGCTCCAGGAACAACTTAACAGGTATAAGTAGTGACAGGGCAAAAGGAGAACATAACCCAACCCCTTACATGGGTCCAGTTTTACTCTTTACAAATGGAAAATTCTCCTTGCCATGATCTCATAATTTCCTTATATATTTACTTATTTAAAATAAGACTAGAAGTTGACAGAATAATTTGTGTTGAAAGGAGCATTTATTTAGAACACTTCATACTTCTGGCAGCAAAAGTCCTATTTTTTTCTTTGTCATCCAATTAGTATTTCACCAGCACAGGCTACCTAAGAAAACCCCCTCCTCTCCCCTCAAAATAATTCCTAATTAATTTGTTAACTGACACCCCTGCTCTTTTAATCTTCCTTTACACTTTTTTGGATGTTCCTGATAGCTTAGTTACATGTTAGGGCATTTAAAAAATACTGACGAAGCGATTTAAACTTTTAGTTATTCAGTCAGCTTATCAAAAAGGTAATTGAATTGAAAGTCTCACAGAGTTTCTTGTTTCCTTCACCTTTGATCTAAACCACTTAACATGATGAATAAATCTTAGTTTATGGAGGAGGTAATCCCTTCCCCTAAATCTGCATGGTTTCTTTAAAATTAAAGTGGTCAAAAAGATTGAAAAGAATCTATGAGTGGGTATGACACAGCTGCTTTAGTTGTGTTTCATTTGGGAATTTGTCTTGATCCAATAGTAGCCTTTTAGTTCACCACCAGGCAAGATACTCCAGTAGTCCCAGACAGAAAACTGCACTGACTAAATTAAAATGCTCTAATCACAAGATTTATTAAATCAATTTAAAACACAAGTGAGAGAAGAGGGAAACCATATGGGGCAATTAACACATTTCGAATATGCGCAAGCATGGTACAAGGATTGCACTACCCCAATTCTGACTTACACAATGTTCGTGCATTTGCCATAATGTAACGAAGTTACCAAGACCGGAGTTGAGGTTTGCAGGCCTGCAGACAAAAATAATCTCCTGTGCCAGTGGCACACACTTGCTCCATAACAAGGATACAAGGTATAGTATACCTGACCTCAGCTGTGGCTTTCCAGCTAGCCAGCTCAACAGTCATGTGTTTCATTAGCCTTTTGTAGGTACAGCACACATGGAGCCAGGATGCGATGATACTGGTATCACCAATGGGTGACCACATTTTGGGATAACAGTTGTTTACCTAGAGGTGATCTGAGAATAATTTGTTCTTTCCATCTCTATGTATAAGCAACACTCTTGTTTGTTACATATTTCTATCGTTGATATGCCTGGCAGGTTCTAGCATGCTATTTAATATATCTTATGAGTTCCGGATGTTTAACAAGCTGCTTGCCTACTCATCTGTACTTAACACATCTAGGAGTTTTGCCTATATCACATAAACTACTGATTTATTCACTATTTATGCTTAAAATTTTTTGTGCATTTTGTCCATGCTGTTTATTGTTGTTGAACACACAAGTGAATGACTGAATGACAGAAGCAGCAGTGATTTATTCAGCAGAATGCTATCACTGTACTTGCAATTGGTGAGCATAGGGAAAGGTCTTAAGTCTGCTACTTAATGACTTACAGGATTACTGGGTCAAATCATTTAAATTTCCCTCCATTTCCTACTTCGACTCATACCTACCTGTGATGCTACTGTAAGGACTAAAGTAATGTAAATCGGAACTACATATGCTATACAAAATGGAAGTTGTTGTACTTGCAGATAGGTAAAAGTTGATTAACAAGGAACTTCACTTCTATTACTGGTGTTCATTTGAGTATATTCTCCTACTCTACGTATAATTCCTGACTTGGACCTTTCATCGGAACTAAAATTGAGATTTTTAGCATCATCTGGTTGCTCTGTCATGGGTGCCAATCATTGCTGCTAGGATAAGTCAATGATTGCTTAAAACATTTGTTCTAAGGGCACATTTATGATCCATTTGGCGTGCAATCACCCAATAGTAATAAAAATTGTTATTGCTATTTTATTACATTAGTATGTTATTAATACTATATAAAACTTTTCCACAAAATGCAATTAAATCTCTTTTGATGTGTTCCCAATATCAGTATGCATTTCCTGAAGATGTTTTGAATTGCTGCTGTGAAAGTAGTCAAAATCAAAATGGAGCTGTTAATGTTAGAAAAACCCTGACAAATAGAGCTGGGGAGGGCCAGGAAGAGAGGGATGTATGCCTGATAACAAAAACTATCATAAAGACCCTATAAGATCCATAACCTTGCACAGAGGCCACTGCAACCTAACACAAAACAGACTTCTGCAAGGACATCTGACCAGCAACTGCCTGTCCAATCTCGGACCAGCGTCGCCCTTGTTATTGATCTTTATAGCCAAGGATAATCATTTCAAAACAATTATGTAGTCCTCCTCATTTTTCCTTTAAAAATCTCCGTCTTTACTTCTCAGAATGAGGGCATACTTTACTATGGCATGAATATTCCCATTGTGTTGCATATTCCCATAAAAGTATCTTTTCCTTTTAGAGTGCCTCTATTTATTATTTAGGATGACACTACCACCAATACTACATCTCCTTTGACATTTATTTCTAATTATCTCTGATATTTTCACAAACTTTTTTTTTGGCTTGTTTGGGATTTAAAATCCAAAATATTACATTTTTACTCCACTGCTGTTTTTAACAACCTTTCACCTCCACTTTATTCTAGCAGTTACATGTGTACAAAAAAGTTTGAAGGGGGAAGCTCAACTCAGACTTCTACTTTGCAGAGCGAGAATCCCAGGACACTTTCTATAGTTGAGTCTACCCTGTTTAGCTTTGGCACTTGTTCAAATGTAGAACTGTGAATTCCTACACCATTTGTCTCATTCAAATACACATGTTAAGTACAAAACACAATAAAAACAAATAAAATGGTCTATCTTGAATGGTCCTTGCTACCACTTCTTTTCTGCTTTAATGACTGATTAACCTATAGATAGGGATAAAGGTTTACATAAGAAATGTTATTCTATGTTTATATATTATGCTTGCAGATACACCTATTTAGGTAAATCATTAAGACTTGATTCTAGAGCAGTGCTTCTCACATTTCAATGTGTATTTGAATCACTTGGAGGTCTTATTAAAATGCAGATTCCAAGTTAATAGGTCTAGTAGGCAGAGATTCCACATTCTAAAAAGCTCCCAGCAATGTCCAGTGTTGCTGATATAAAGACCACAACTTGGCCAGATGCGGTGGCTCACGCCTGTAATCCCAGCACTTTGAAAGGCCGAGGCAGGTGGATCACGAGGTCAGGAGTTCGAGACCAGCCTGGCCAAGATGGTGAAACCCCATCTCTACTAAAAATACAAAAATTAGCCAGGAGTGGTGGCGGGAGCCTGTAATCCCAGCTACTCAGGAGGCTGAGGCAGAGAATTGCTTGAACCCGGAAGGAAGAGGTTGCAGCAAGCCGAGATCACACTACTGCACTCCAGCCTAGGCGACAGAGCAAGACTCCATCTAAAAAAAAAAACAAAACAGAACCACACTTTGAGTAAGGAATGCCCTAGAACATGTAAAAATTGTTAGTAATGACTCCTTCCATTGCACACAGAGCAATTTATCTGCATGCCTCTAGTATGGCATTGAGCACTTGCTTTGCCTAGTGTTGTGGTTATTTATGCTCCTCCTTCATTTGTCTTTCCTAAGTGGTTAGTTCCTGTTAGCACTGTGAAATCAGATTTCATATTTATTCATTATCATGTTGTTCCCTCACCTTCCTACCTAACATTGTGCCTGCTACATTGTGGGTCTCTGAGGGAATGAATGAAAATACTAACTTCACACAGCTTTATAGTTATGCTGATAGAAGAAAAAGTTCTGAAACGATGTTATTTTCTGTTTTAAATACCAAGCTGGATTTATTTTAAATTCTCTGTAATTCCTCCTGAGTAAAGCAGGCTATTTAGTTTCAGTATAAGAGTCCTCTTTTTTTCTTTTTTTTTTTTTTTTTAGATAGGGTCTGGCTCTGTCCTCTGTCACCCAGGCTGGAGTGCAGTGGTGCGATCTACCAGGCTCAAGCCTTCCTCCCACCTCAGCCTCCTGAATAGCCAGGACCACAGGTGCACACCACCACACCTGGCTAATTATTGAGGATTTTGCCATGCTTCCCAGGCTGGTCTCAAACTCCTGAGGTCAAGTGATCCACCCATCTTGGTATCTCAAAGTGCTGGAATTACAGGCATGAACCATCGTGACTGGCCCAGGAGTCCATTCTTATTAAGCTAACAGACCCTTGTCATAAAACACTGAAATACAACCCTATGCATATAAAAAAACCTATCAGCAAACTGCTGCCCTTTGTTGAACTACCCAAGATATCTGACAACTAGTTAATAAAACAAAATTAAGTATTCCGAATTACTGCAGAAAGGGAGACTGCCATCTGGCCAGAGTCTCAGTGATGTCTCAGAAATATTATACTGAGAAGAACAATTGGAGTCTGGGTATTTCAAAGTGGGGAGCTCATTGGAATTGGGCAAAGTTTATGATATACTTTAGGATTGATGGACACAGTAAGTTGAGGATCTTGAAGCAAGTCTTGATAAATAAAGTTTGTCTGATTAAAAAATTATTTGTTGAGATGAACAGACTACTGTCTCTAATAAGGTGATTTATAAAAATTTCCTGAAGTAGCGAAGTTATTTATTAGTGTAGCCTTATTTTTCGCAAAGTTTTCCAGGAACAAACAACAATGTCATGTTGACAGAGTGGGCTATGCTCTTATCTAAGTTATACTGACACAATCTCTGTCCTTACCCTGCACCAGCCACTTCACCTGCACATGAGCTGTCATGTGCCTGAGTCCCACTCATGGCAGTGGGCTGCAATTACTGGACTTACGGATGCTGAAGCCTTACCTTCCAATAGATTTTTTCCTCATAGAAACTATTCAAATAGGTAGAATCCATGATAATGAGATTTTATTTCTCAGAGACAGCTGCTGTTTGGCAAAGGATTTATATGACAAAAACATCACCATAATTTTTGACTCACTTTTGGATCTTGAATCTCCCTTGTTGCTGCAGTTCTTCATCCAGTCTTTCCCCCAAATCCTTTTACATTCAATGTAATAAACATTGTGTAAGCCACTCACAACTGAACGCTGTTAGTAATGGAATATATCTGTACAGAAATATTTATGATAAATCTGAATGTATAATTTTCTTTGTAGGCTCAGAGGAGAAAGTAATTCTGAATGGGGTAAATAAGGAAAGATTTTGGGATACAGATAATATATAAGCTGGGACTTGAAGAGTGAAATGGAAGAAAAATATGTATAACACATAACAGTGAAATAATGGGTCTGCTTAGTTTAGTTGGAAGCACAAAAATTAGATCAGACCTTCAGGTATCAAAAGTAGATAAATAAACCAGTTGATAACTCAATTTTTCCCTTTTCAGAGTGGTTTTGACATTTGCAAAAATGACATTTGCAAAGTCATGTATAATTCATAGCTATTGGTTTAGAAGACACAAAGCTATATGGCTATATTTACTAACTATAGAAAAACTGCAAGAATAATGTGTTATTGTGATGCTTAGAAGGAAGATTTGGAGTGTTAATATCAAAAACTAAAAAAAATAAGATATTTTCTCGTGTTTTCCAGGTTTATTATGTTCTCTATCAAATCAAAAGCTAATTTCTACTTTGAATTCTACAAATATAGCATGAATTTAATTGGACAAAATTAATCCTATGATTTTCCCTTTTTTTGTTTTATTTCCATTTTTTATTCAGAGGCAAAACAGTCAGCACAAATAAGTGAAGAGTTAGAAGAATTTTCTAAAGAGGCATATGGTCCAAATTTTCTGTTCTTATGTCCACAAAATTTCCTCTGTATTTAATGCTGTTGTTAACACATGCAAAGGAGGGGAATTTGACCAATTATATTTTGCTATTTTCTCTTAAATTTTAATTTAAAACGAGAATGAAATTAACAGGCCAGTTGGCTACTTGTGAGCTTTAGGGAAAAAATAGACTGGTAGTTTGCAGGCCAGATGGGTCATTAGAAGCAAGCCAAGTCAAGTTTGGTCTGCTTCTTACATACCAAAGGCCATGACATATTTAGAGGGGAAAAGAATTTAACATTTAACAGCATTAAACATTAAAGAAAAAATACAATGAATAATATACAATACTTAATATGAATAGGAAAGAGGTAAGGTTAAAAAGCGTTAATATGAATGTAAAAACACATAAGAAATTATCCTGGGATGCTACAGTTATGAAAGAAATGTGCTACAAATCTATTTTTTAAGAGCAAATAAAATGTTCACAAGAAACTGAGTAAAACCTAATTAAAAAGCAAAGACAATTACTGATTAAAAATAAATTATCAGTGTGTTTTACATTTTGAAATCAATGAAGGTTAGTAAACATGTAGTCTATTTTGTTCATTTGATTTTCTGTTAACTCTTAATATGAACAGGAAAGCAATAGTCTTTATCAGAATCATTAGTGAGACATACACAGTAAGTATCCGTCAGGAAAGAATCTCTGTGCTCCCTCTCCTGTCCTTCTTGTTTAAAGCAAGGCCATAATTCTGTTTCTTGGTAGTGCTGAAATTTTTTTAAATGCCCTTGAAATTCTGGACTATTTTAGACTGTCTTTTTCTACTTCTATCTGTTCTGCAGGCTTGAATCCCAAATGACCACTGACATCCAGACCATCTTACAGTTGCTGCAGAAACAAACCACTGTGGTCCCCCCAGCCTACAGTATGGTAACAGCAGGAGCAGAATATCAGAGACCCATCATCCACCTGATGAGAACCAGTCAACCGGCAGCATCCATCAAAACTGACCGAAGTTTCAGCCCTTCCTCACAAGTGAGTGTGGATACCATCCAACCAAGAGTGTCTCTCAAAGTGTGTTTCCAGGGGTCACCTAAATCAGAATCGCTTGGGGTGCTGTGGAAAAGATAGATTTCTGTCCCTATCTCTGTTTCTACTCAATTAGAATTTCTGGAAATGGGCCCTGTAATCTGCATTTTAAAGAAGCCCACGCTGATTTTTATGTTCATTTAAAGTTTGAGAACAATGAAGCTGGAATAATAATTTTAAACATTAGCATTTTTTTAAAGGAAAACCTTTCTTCCAGAATCAACTTGCTTACATTTATATGTGGTAGAGCTTTGAAATCTAAGGAATAGGCTTCCTGGCTCTTAAAAGGGCTTTAGGGAAAAATCTGGGTCCAAAAAGAGCTTCAAAGAAAAATCTGTAATATTCTACAGTGCCAAAGACTGGGAGAGGTCTCAGGAAGGAAGGGGAGGAGAAATAGTAGGCTGGCCAGATTAGACCTGAGGTTCAAATGCCATCAGACTAGTAATCTGGTCTGTACCCCACCCATCACCAGAGATCTCTAAATTTTTTTCGCTTGGATGATAAACATGGTAAGAGAAGCAATTTAAAGAGTCCTTTATCCTGCTTCTGACACCCTCAAAGGGGTCCTTTTGAATTATGTTAATATGAGTAGTCTAGCTTTCCTTGTAATTCTGTTTTGGGAATTAGTCTTAATTAGTTAAACATCATAGTGAAATTGGACCTAAGAACAATGATTTAAATAAAGATTTGTAGAACAATCTCATAAAACTTTTTTAGATGTTTGGGAATTTAATTTAAGATGTTCTGGAAGATGAAACTACAATAATAAGAGAAGGTAATGTGCCAGAAGGAAAATAATGCAATACTTCTAAAAATCTGAAAGTAGAAATTAATTTAACTAGTTTTGAATGACTGGGAAACATGTAAAACCATCTATTTTGTTCTTTGTTTTCAGTGGATTTAGGTAATATTATCTGACGAGGGATGACTGATTTTACTTCCCATCTTCCCATCTTTTCTTTCCTCCTTATACCCTCTTATTCATCAAGTGATCCCATTCCTCATCCCAATTTGTCTTAAATTTTGAATTTAATTCATCTGGAAAACTCAATGTAAAATAATATATACTTTTTTTAAATCTGATTTTTAAAATCTGGTTCCAGGGTTAAATAAAAGCTCTTGGAATGGTTGTTTAGGATTATCTATACTGATAAACAATCTCCGATGTCTTGACTCATTTTAGGAGGGAAATGTTGGCTAATGTCACTAATCAAATATAGATTAATGAGGAAAGAAAATGCTTAAGTTTTTATTAGTGTAATTTTCAATGACTATCAATGTGATTATAAAAACTTGTTTTGTTCCTTTTCCATCAGTGTCCTGAATTTCTAGACCTTGAAAAATCTAAACTTAAATCCAAAGAATCCCTTTCAAGTGGGGTGCATCTGAACACAGCTTCAGAAGACAACTTGACTTCACTTTTAAAACAAGACAGTGATCTCTCTTTAGAGCTTCACCTGAGGCAAAGAAAAACTTACCTTCATCCAATTAGGCATCCTTCTTTGCCAGATTCATCCCTAAGCACTGTAGGAATCATGGGTCTTCATAGGCATGTTTCTGATCCTGGTCTTCCAGGGAAATAATCATTTTGTACTATTTACTCCACATACAATGTAAGTGCTTTTAATGGCTGTTTTCCTTTTTCTATTTAAATCCTCTCTACTTGACTCAGGGGCTCACAAGGTACCATTATATGCAAAAGTACTGTATATTTTCCTAAATTGAAGCTTGTAAGGTAAAACTGAGCAGTTAGGATGTAAATATACATAAGAACTTTTGGTTCCAAATGTTAAAACTGCCAGCATCTCACGGCACCTTATTTTTTATTTTTATTTTTAAAATCACATGCATGTTAGGAAACTCCAATTTCTCTTGCATGGAGACTCCTATTTACTGCTTTTACTAAACCAGTACTTTGTTATGAAAATGCCTTCCACGCAAATAAGAAACCAAGGGATAAAACTGTTCATGTATGCAACTCAGATTCAGATGATCCTCAACTCATGGGAATTCCAGGGGGATAAAGGGAACTTAGTCACTTTTGCAAACAGATTCAGGTCCTTCTGTATCAAGAAGTTTAAAGTTAATTACATTCATTCCTCCACACTGGAAGAAAAAATACAAAGTTTGAGTTATAAACCTCTGACAGTATAGGAAGCCATATCCAAAAACTAAACATAGGCCAACATTAATGAGAACAAAGGTCTTTCTATTTAAAATTAGTCACTAATTGCATTTACAAACCATCTAAAGTATTTTCCACTGGCACAGTTCCTAGAAGGCTTAAAAACAAATTTCTCTCATTTTGCTTTTTTTCTGGAGGTGGGGGATGGTGTGGTCTCCTTAAGAACTGCTAAACTGTGATCAACGCAAACTGATATCCACAGCTTTCTTGTGATTCACATTTTAAAGCAATCCTGAATTTGATCAAAATAGTGGACATACAGCCTGGACAACATGGCAAAACCCCATCTCTACAAAAAATTTTAAAAATTAGCAGGGTGTGGTAATTCACGCCAGTAAACCCAGCTACTTGAGAGGCTGAGGTGGGAGGATGGGTTGAGCTTGGGAGGTCAAGAGTGCAACAGGCCTTGATCACACCACTGCACTCCTGCCTGACAATACAGTAAGACCCTATCTCGAAAAATAAATAAAAAATAGTAGACACAGTTTTCAAAGAATGTGCAATTTCAGCGGATTTGCATGGCAACACTAGTTTCCCTTAAGTATATGTTATTCCATGTCTAATTCCAGCTGCGGGAAAGCAATGGGCCTAGAAAGAAAATGCACGACCAGCAGTAAAATTGCAGTTGTGTTTAGTTATTCCAACACTTTTGCCAATTGCAAATTAAATAAAAATCTACTATGCATGGATTGGAATAAATATATATTGACCTCAGAATATCAGGACATACAATGTATCTTTCAATTAAAATATCTTCAACTGTTAGATTTTTTGTGGGGCTCATATGTACCTCATAAAATTGGGGTAAAGAAAAACGGTATAATTTAAGATTCTGATCAGTCAAGTTCTAGTTAAGAAATGTTATTTTTCAATTCAAGTACAATTTTAAAATTATGAACTCTGATCCATTATATCTTTTCTTGCTGAACAAAAATATTGAAATTTATTGAAAGTTTCTTAGTCCATCAAGAACATTTTATCAGTGCACATTACTAAATGGGTTAATTTCTATCCCTTCAGGATATTGAAACTTTGACACTGATCTCTTAATCAGCTTCAAATGCAAGCTATTTAAATTTGCACTGTTTAAAATGTGATTAAAATGACCTTAGATTGCCCCCTATATATTTTTAAATGGTCACATAAATTGGTAATCCATGTGGAAGGCAATCTGTAAGCAAAAGCATGTTCTTATTCCTGCTTAATTTTTGAAAAACCAAAACACAAATGTTCAAGTGCATTATTCAAAATGACCAGTCAATTCCAACATACACTATTATACAAAAGTGTAATAATTATAACCAGCTTCCCAAACTATTTGGTGTTATGCAGATACAAACTTAGGGGCTAACTGATGCTTTCACTTCCTCACTCAACAAACATTCAATGGGTGCCTAGCAGGGAAGAGAAAGTCCCATAAATGGCTAACTCTGATTCAGGGGACTATTTTGGGATTTTATTTCCATATTGGGACACATTTTTGCAGCTGCAACAAATTTCATAAGGATTGCCGGCCTAAGTTCAGGAACATTCAGAATGAATTCACCAGAGAATGTTCATTTGTAGGGAGAGAGGATTTGGCAGGTGAGGAATGGAGATCTGATTGATTAGTGAATGCCTCAGCTGCAACATTTGGTATGACATGCATAAAATCCAGCCTCCCACATAAAACTTGTTTATATTTCTTTATGAAACCCGAGCATGAAGAAATAGGAAGATGGGGAATGGTGTGCAAGCATCCAGTTTATTTAAATTCTAGCACAACACAAACCTTTTTCTTAATTCCTTGACATAATTGCTTATATTAAAATCTTAACCCTCAGAGAGTTGGACAGGATTAGGAAGGTCCCTTCCTACAGGATATTAGCTTAAAAATAGACTGAGCAATATAAAGATGTGATTAGTTGGGCATAAACGTCAGAAGACTCAATGGCTAAAGTGACTTACAGATGACCAAAGCAATTATCTTGATGTACAAAATTCATCCCTTTCCGCAGCCAAAGATCTAATGCCTAAATGTACCATCATTCCCCCTGTTGGCTATTGCAAAAACAGTCTGACCTCTCCATCTAGGGATCATGCCGAGGGCCAGGTTGAACTGCTGCAGCCAATCATAATTGCAGTGTTGCAAATGCTTTCCTTCTAGGTAATTAGAAGCACTAACATAACACCTTTTGCTCTGCTCCTAAAAATAATGTTACCTGGTCCCCTGGCCTAAATAAAATGTCATTTAAAATCCAAAGTTTGTTTGGATCAGATGATCTGCTGTTATTAATTGCTAGGCAAAGTGCTGAAACTTAGACTTATCATTCTCCCCCGTAGGGGAGTCACATTCTTTAATTAGTTGAGAAAACCAGGAGTAAGAAATGATGAAACAATGTTCTCATGGGGTTTTTAAATTAATAATCACTCAGTCAACAAACATAGGAAGGCAGGGGGCAGATTTGGGACAGAATAGTTTCTTAAGTCCATTATAATGTATTGGTCATCAGAGCACAACTACCCTACTCTTCTAGTCAGGAAGTATGGGAAGTAGGTCAGGGCATTTGGGGTCAGGTTTAATATGTTTGTGTTAAGAATTGCTTACAAGGTCCTTTTGGAGGCTGAACTTTAGCAATGGTTCCAAAATGACTAGAAAACAAAATGTTCTTATCCAAATGTCATTTTAAAACCCCATCATATATTGTGTAAGGATAAAATGTATCACCTTATTGGCATATCTAAAATTATTATTATTAAATAACAGTATCATTCCTCTAAATGACTTTAATGACTTAAAAAAATATTCTGTAGATCAGTTATTAGAAATGAATTGCAACACTGACATAACCTAACAGAGTGTTTAAATTGCTTATCTATGGCTAAAACCAAAAATAGATAAATATATGTAAATTACTTATCTATAAAATTCAAAATTTTATAAATTATCAAAAAATCGAGTTATATTTTTACAGTAAAACAAATATGTTTCTATCATGTGAGTTCGAAGAGGCACTTGAAGACAGGATGATACAGGACAGTGGTCCTCAAAGAGTGGTCCTCCAACCAACACTACTAGCATCACCTGGAGACTTGGCAGAAATGCATATTCTTGGCCTCACCCCAGATCTACTAAATCAGAAAATTTAGGGGTGGGACCCAGCAATCATCTTTTAACAAGCCCTCCCTCACGTGATCCTTACACACACTAAAAATTTGAGAATTACCAATGTAGAAGAGCAAGCATAGATTCTGTGTCAGACCAACTTGGGTTCCAATACCAGTTTCTTCATCAATAGCTGTGTGACCTTGAGCAAGTTAACCTCCCCGAGTCTTTTTCTTGAATCTCTAAAAATAAGACAATGGTACCTGTCTCACAGAAGCTTGAGAAAGAAATGAGATAAAATATAGTAAAGTGCCTGGCATATACTAGGTGCTCAAAAAACGCTAAGTTCCTTGTTTCTCATCCAGAAACACGGCATTAAAACAATCAGGAGAACAACTTCCCAAGAGTTAGATTTTGCACAATGTGCATTGTCTCCAACAACATAGCTGTTGCCAAGATGAAATTTTTTGATTCAGAAAAACCTACATGTAGCTATTGTTTTATCTCTCTTAATTGTATTTTGCACTATTAGGTTTACAGCTTTAAAGTAATACTATTTACCATAATAGTGAGAGTATCAATCTCCTTATTATAAACATATCTACTCTGAATCGATGTTACATGCCAAGTATGTAAAAGTAATCTGTCGATCAGTACTACTAGAATGTATTCTATAAAGGCTGGCTCACTGTGGAAGTCCTTCTTTAAATCTATGATATAGTCCTTAGATGGATATCTGAAAATACATTTACAAAATACAATTTTGAAAGTATATAATTTTCCATTTTTACAGAAAATGTAATTTTACAGTTGCAATGGTTTTCAGACCCCTAGGCCACTCTCTCATTGCACAGATATGTTACACAGTCTTAAACTGGCTAAGCTCTTGTGCGGAACGGTGGAAATGGCAGGGGACTCCATGTGGTAAACCTGAATTCAAATTCTACCTTCTCCATTTATTCTTGGGCCAAACCCAGAGTAAGCCCCAGTATCCAAAATTACAAAAATGGTGGTAGCATCTAACATATCTTGAAGGGGTGTGTTGAGGATCCTCTGAAATATATAAGTAGAAATGCTGTGTAAACCATAAAGCACGTTATTCATTACAGTAAATCTGTGTGTGACTTGTGCTTCATCATAAAGATAGTGGAAGATGGTGGTAGTGCAGTAGCACTACTTAAGGTCTTCTAAAACACTTTCTGTTGCTCTTTCCTTTACCCAACATGCACATTCATACTGTATAACAAAAACTTATAAAGTCATTTTCACATGCCTCCCAAAGATCTACTTGCTCAGAGCAGGAGAACACCAGTATAGATAGCATCCTTATATTTGTTAAATATTGCTTTTGTCCACCATTCATAAACTTACATATTTGCATTGCAATTGTTTTCTAGCTTTGCAATAGCTCATCCCTCCCTCCCTCATTCCTCAAATGTTCCCAAAGTTTTTTTCTTGTGGTTCTACTTATGATGTGATGTTAAATCACTTTACAAACTAAAAGGATCGTGTTTTAAATGTAAAGTATTAGGTGTTGTGATTGATCAGTGCCCAAGAATAGAATAATTCATCACATGCATTTGTGGTACAAACACACTTCAGTTAAAGGTCAAATATAGAAAATTAACAGAAAGACATGAATTATTAATAAGCAAAAGCATGAAAAGAAATTACCGTGAGGCTTATGTATATAAACTAGTAAGTGGAGATTGAGAGATGACTAACAAGTTATTTAAAACATGTTATTACTATGAATATATCAAAACATCTATAGAAATGCGATGTTAAGAACACGGAACCATATGATCAATTGACAAATTTCATTGCTGTACCATTCATGATCAAACTTTTAAATGAGAATAGCAAGATCAAAGAAATACTCCCAATAAAATAGTACTTATTATGAGAAGTGGCAATATTAACATAGTTACTCTTGAAAAGCTAATGTCAAAGATTAGATGAATCCCCTAAATTATAGTCACTACATCTGTGACTTCCATTAATTTATATTTTGAAAGATGTAAAATAATTTGGTATACCTGTGGTTTTAAAGCACTATGTTTAACCTCTATCCTTTGTATTTCCTCTTGTGTATTTTAATGTTTTTATATTGAAAGTAATCACAACTGTCAGCATTTAAACTGTATTATTTATACTGACATACATTGTTTGGATATATAAGAAATTCCACATTTTCATCATTCTTATTTAGGGGTAAAATTAAAGGATCAGTAATCCTATAATTAACTCCTCCACGTAGTCTCCTCAAATGCCCCTATATTTATAATAGCACTGAAATGATATGGCATCTTTCTTCCAAATGCTATATAAGATTAGAAATATTGAGGAATCCCTAGTTTTTATCTCCTAGCTACCCAGTGATTTCAATCAAAGGCACATTAACGCTTTTTAGCTGAAATTTGCGTTTTATAATTTTGATGGGAAAATGTATTACACCAGAATGTTTACCAGTTAAAGAATAATACATTTCAAAAAAGAATGTGTGTAATCACTTGAAAATGTCAGTCATCTGACACAAAGCAGCTCACTTACATCTGGCTAAGTAGTAAGTACCTTGGAATGCTTTAAACAAAAGGAAACAATCTACCAAAACACATACTATTTCCTAGTTTTTATGCACATAATGTAGCATGAAATCATAATGCTTTTGAAATATTCTGTGCAGAAATGTTTATTTTTTAGTAAATATTTTCTTCAAAGATTGGTAGGTGGTATTGACAGTGTAATCTACTTGCACAACTAGTTTTGCAATAAGCTTCTACAGATAACTGTAAATAAGAAAAATGTACATTTCATGTAAAAAATGGTTGCAAATTTTTGGTAGCTAAAAGAAGTGTACAAGTTGTATTGAAAATATAGTATATATACATAATTTAAGAATGAAGCATATAATTTCTGATCTATTTATACATGAAAAATTCGATAATTTGTAAAAGAAATTATTTTGGGGAAAAAGAAAGTAAATCTCATTAGCTAAGTAGCATACTTTTACTAGAGAAGCCAACTTTTTCCAACATTTTACTAGGAACAGTACTAGATATAGGCATGGTGGTGCTGATGTTATTTCATGAAATCACATGTTAACAGTGCTACAGTTTTACTGAGTTCCATCAGGACACCAGTAAGATAGATTGCGTGGCAAAAAGCATTAAATCTAAAATTAAAGAAACATAATACTTCACCTATTATTGCCCGTTAAGACCACAACAGTGATTGACTAAAACATTTATTGTTTACTTAAAATTTCTGATGGATAAACAGGCTTTAACTCACGTGCAAATAACTTTTTGTAACGTATGTTTGCTTCATTTTTTTTAAACCAAGAATGAAAATATCGGGATTTTCTTTTGCCCAAGTTTCATACTTTCTTAATTCCTTCCCCTGTTGCTTATTATTTAAGGGGAAAAAATATCAAACTACCTTCAAGAAAACTTGTAAATAAAATGTGTTGGCCACAATGTGGCATGTAAGCTAAGGACTATTGAGTCTGTTTAGTGGCTTAGATTTCCCAACCTTCATCTTAAAGGTTTAGAACACCAAGAGAACATTTCCCTTTGACAAATGAAAAACCAAACACAAATAGCAGAAAAAATTGTATTAGTATCTACAATCAAGGCTGATCAGAAAATGAGAATCTAAATATGAAGAAGCTAAATATTTTAGAACTTACCATAAATTATCTCTTGCGATAATATAAATCTGAGAGTACCACAAATAGATAGCTATGGGAAATTAAATATGCATCCAAAAGTTCAGAAAAATCTTAAAATCATTTGAAAATGGCCTATTATTTTCAAAAAATGAATATTTAATAAGTATGTTTCTGGGATGGTCATACTAGCACTCTTCAGGTTATCCTTTGAAAATTCAATAATTACAGCAAAATGAAATTTGATTCAATAATACAGTCAACTAGAATGCAAATATCTGTATGCACGTATCTGTACATACTTACATTTTTGTGGTTAAGGGAAAACATTGGGGTACCTCTCACAATATGTCAGAATTAGGACCTAATCACTCCTAAGTGTTCCTGAATATTGCTATTAAATGATGATCTAGGCCAATTCTCACTCCCTGTAAGCTTTGCAAATTGCCACCATCTCTGATGTTACAGAAGGGGCACATCTAAAAAACATAATTAGCACATAGGGAAACAGCTTCCTCATTCTCTTATTGTATGGCACATCATAGTGACGTAGAAGTGTTGCCAATGTCTACTCGCTATTCAGATACATAGAAGCACACTTGAGTCCTGAATACTCACAAAATAATACACAAAGCTGCATATTACCAAGCTACTTGGATAAAAGGAATGCTAAGTATATAAGACTCTTTCTTTATATGCCAGAAAAACATATTTTTAAAAACAAGTAGAAAGAGATATGGCAGGAAATGATTAAAAGCACAGATTTCCCAGCATTCAAATAATGAGCTGATAGTGAGTCAGACAAATTTTTCCTAAGTTTCCCAGTGTTTTGCTGGAAAGTAGTTTTCTGCTCAGAATTCTAAATTACAGGAAAAGTTTAATATATGTACTATATGATGACCTCATTCTAGACTTCAAATTACCTGGGCAGTATTCATTTAAAATCCTGCCTGCACTCATAACTTCTAAATATTTACCAGTTCTAAATATTTTAATTTGTATCATCTAGTATTATGTATAAACTCTAGACATATTCTTGGATGATACTTTAGCATTATGTATTTATTCAAATGTGCTTAATTCACTATGTAAATGATTGAATTGCAACCAAAAAAATTGGTATCTTCTAACACAAGTTTCAAAGTAATAAAACACCCATGGTTGCATTTTAAAGCTTATGGGACAGAATATGCCTGCCTGAAAGAAGTCTTGGAATTTACTCATCAGATTTAATTCACCAGATATTAACAAATTTATTTCTATTAATTACCCAGAAAACTAGAAAAGCAGAAGAAAACATATCATTTAAGAGTGTCAAACGTAAAAAGACAAAGAGCACATTTCCGACAAAGAGTATTTATTTTGTTTGTCCCGTTTAGTAATGCCATAAGATTACAAACAAACTTAATGTCTTATATTTTACTTAAAGAAATAATCACAAATTGATTTTTTGTTATTTTTTTAACTCCACAGACTTTAAACTGTATTAACAGATTCTACTTTCTTCTAGGGTAAATGCCTTTTTTGGAAATAAATATAACTTGACTACATTTTTTGTTACTTTTTTCTGGATGCATGCATAAATAGATCAAATGAGAAATCCTTGAAATTACATTTAAAGTGGACCAAATTAAGATTTCCATAGTATTGATTTACCCTTGATGTAATTTAAAATGTGTAAACTGCCACTCAGAAGTGCAATACCTGACATTTAATCATTTGGCAGTCTTTTAGATGTAGATGAATTACTGCACTGTTATTTGAACTGAAGCATCTCATAATATATATATATATATATGTAACAGATTTTGTATGATACAAAACTTTACAGCAAGCTATTTGAATGTTTATTAAAAAAATTCTCAAAATGACATGGAAACATGTTTACTGTATAAATAAAAGCACTTATACATTAAGAGTGTACATTATTCAATAATTTACATCTTCGTAAAAGAACTGGGGTGTAAGTTAGTGCAAACTACTATACTATATTAATATTACAGTCATGTTCATCATAAAAATATCCGTTGCTTTTAAGGCATCGAAAAAGTGAACTGTCTTTCAGTATAAAAATTCTGGTAAAATATTCTCTAGGCCTAATGTTTTTGTTAACATAAGTTTGTCTGTTTAATGTAAAGTGCAGAAGAGTTGCCTGGCAATTAAGTTGGATCGGCATAGAATGTTAGGTTTTGCTAGAGAAAGGGGTTCTGTGGTCAAAAAGTTTGGAAAAAACTGGGTCAAATAAAATTAAACATGACTGATTTTATTAACCTTGGGGTTTCAGACGCTAATATACCTTATCAAGCTTTAGAAAGTGAGAGTTTCTAAATATGTTTGGCCATGGAAGCTCCTTCATAGACCTTCTATGACCAAAAGTCATAAGAACATTTTTAAATGAGAATTGTGTTAAACAGTTCTAATACAGTGTCATCTGGCAGAAACTTACATGAATAATACCATTTGTCATTTTAAAAGTTTTACCTCAACTGTGAGCCTCCAAGTAAGAGAGATAATCATAATTGACCGCAGAATAGTTCAGTAACGACCACTTGTATAACCTGGAGGTCAAGATTACAGGTTGCTGAGCCACATCGTCACCATTCAATGTGAACGATACAATAGTATTTTTACATTTGCTTTTTCCTACAACACTTCTAATTAGAATTCCGTTTCTTTAATTTACCAGCTCAGTTAATGTCCTCTCACATTATCAAATATATGTCCATAAAAAAGCCAGAGAACAAAATTATGTGTATTACCTATTCACACATTTTTATAAAACTGACCAAGTGAACTTGACAGCAAATTATATAAAATTATCAGTGTCAAGTGACTATGCATTACTTCCTTTCCAGGATTTTTTAAAGTGAAAGCTGATTTAAAATTCTGTAAGTTTATAAAAGGTTTTGTTCAAGATCTTGCCATCTATCCTCCATCCATTAAGAAACATGGGATTTTATAAAATCTATAAATTAATTTGGTCAGCAGTCATAAAATTATGTCACTCACTGTTAGGTTAGAAAATATGCATTTAAAGCATAAGAAAAATATGTAGTTTATTAAATCTTCACTCAGACAGACATGAGGTGTTCGCCAAGAAAGAAATTACATTAATTATAACATCTTATACCAGGGATATTAAACACTGAAGATCTGGTGATCCTACTTCGCATTTTTGGCAGTTTTAGTACCACACAGAAAAGTTGCTGTGGTGCCTACTATGCTCAAAACACCACATTACATATAGATGCACTCAAAATACTTACTGGGTTTTTAATGGCAAAGCCACCACTAATGTTAAGGTTGTCAAATAAGTCAAATGTATAATTTCTGAACAATTAGAGTGGTTAATTACTTGTTTATTTTTAACTTGATAAAGAGTTGACATTACATTTAAACAACAATTTAATTAGGACAATTTTGAATGTTGACATATCATCAAAAATATACGCCATTTCCAAAAAGTCTAGATTTAGAGCAGGATGCCATTTTAGGTGAACTATGTCTTCACTAATGAAACGGTGCAGAGAGAAATACTATGTTTATTAAGTACTTTTTGCTTAGAGAAGACAATAAAACATATTTAAGAAAAATATATACTACAAAAAATAAAAAAGGAAAAAATAATGCCTTCTGTAGTCTTATTTCACTACAGAGATGGATGACTGGGGAGATAATTTTCTTCTTCATGGACAAAGATCTTTAACTTTTTTTCTCTGATTATTTGATCAAGGAACAAACTATATTACAAACATGGCACAAAATCCAGGCTTTCATTTCTAGCCGACCCTCAAACACCACCAACTACAAACAAAATTTAAAAGTCTAATTTGTAACCTTCAGATAAGTATAAATTAGTTTTTTCTAGGCTTTCATCATTTGGCTTCTTATACAATCTATCTTGTAAAGTACATTCCTCTAAATTTACATTATTAAAAATTAAGGCTAAGCATTATTTAAATCAATTAATCATACAATATTTTATGACAATATGCACATATTTGTAAAATAACTTTTCCAAAAGCAGTAATACATCAAATTAAAAAAAAACCTTTTATTGCTTTGAACTATCTGCTAAAATAAAAACATATAGAAAGGGAAGAGGTTTAACGGGTAGGAAGAACATAGAAAACCCTTAAAAGTTTTAAAGTAGTCCAGTTCACTTCTTCCAAGCAAAAGAATTCACGGCGTCTCTTCAGGTTTAGAATTCTAAATATTCAAATTGCCATAGTGCCCTGCAAAAACTAATACATAAGTAAAATTATTATCTATTAAGAATAAAATGGTTTTTAATTGTTTTTGACTAATTATATTCCAAAGAGCATTTTCTTAAGAGAGAAAAGTTTGTTTCCAAGGCTTATAATTCAAGCCAATAAATATCAGTAATGTTGACCCCGTAACTTCCATCAGTAAATATAAGAAAAACAAAACAAAAACCCTGAAACATTAAAGCACAGGTAAAATATAACTGTCTTATACCTTGAATTTTAAAAAACCTTGAATATCAGGTTAATAGTAACCATTTGAAATGAGAAATGAACAGCTTCATAATCTGTCATGGATTAAAATTTTTCCCTCCCTGAGAAAAAATATCACTACAGTAAACTATCCTTTTTAAAAATAATGGTGGTTTTGGCCCTTAAAAGTGATTTGAAAGATCATTTTTTTTAATTCAAAAAACCTGTCATAAAATTGAAAAGTATATTTACAATTTAACATGAAGTCAAAGTGTTTGGCACCTATACCAATATTAATCTTATATTTGCATTAAGCTGAAAAATATGGAAAAGTATATGGCATACAAAATATATTATTTCCAGTACTGGTACTTGGGGATCACTTAAATTTTTTTACTAAGAACTATCTAGAATGCAGTATAAATATCAAAAGCAGGATACTCACATCATCATATACGAAATTCGCAGACCCTTGTTGCAAGTGGTCTCTTCTCCTAAAGAAATCTTTAAACAAAAAAATTATATTTTTATTGTAATTTAAAATACATAGTTTCAAATATTTAGTGCCCCCAGGTACAAAAAAAGAATAATTTCATACTCAATTAAATCTTAAGGGATTGAATAGCCCAGGCAACAGAGATATGAAGAAAAACTTCCAAAAATAACATATAACAAGTTTTTATCATTTATATTCCTTAATATTTAAAGCCTTAAAACTAATTAGATTTAACAGTGAATAAAGGTGGAAAACACATATTATTAAATGAGACACATTATTCAAGAAAAATAGCTACATAATACTGTACACCTAGTTTTAAAATAGTCAATACCTGTCAATGCTCGAAGCTTCACACAGCAAGCAACATAATCATCAAAGAAAATTCTGCCATTCTTGCTATAACGTTTAACAATAGTAGTTAATGTTTTAGGATTCAACCTATAACCTAAAAAAGAGATAAATTAAAATTTCTAAATGTAAAGAACATAAGAACACTGCAAGATTGCTTTCTCATTAATGAAGTCATAAAATAACTTTCAAAATTCATTCTACAAAAATATAATTAAAAACAAAACACATTAATATTGAAATTGATCAGACAAAGGCTTCACTGTTAATCCTGTTAATTGGTATATAAATATCACAATTCTAACTTTGTAATAAAGTCAAAGCTAAGGAAAAGAAAAGAATTCTCTTCTTATGAATTTATCATATATTATTATTTTGAAATAATGTCTAATTTCATGGGTTTTAATGCTTCAATATTTCAATTATGTAACTCTGTGTAGTTCTTAAAGAATATAAATGCAAAGATTACTAATGATCTTTGTTATTCAAATGATATTTCCCACTGAACATATTACTTGAAAGTATCTTTTATAACTAAGGGAAATTTGAGGATCAACATGATTACTCTACGGGGGAAAAAAAAACAGAAAAACATTCTTTTTTGTCCTGGAATTCTTAGTGTTTCTTCATACACTGTAATAATAATAACAGCTTTCTCACTATTTCACTGATTTCCTTGGTTCCTCTTTCTAGTAGTCCTATGATGTCCAAAATTTTTGATTTTATACTTATATCAATGAGAAAGAAGTTTTTGATCATTCATTCCCAGTATGTTTAAATTAGTTTTAAATTCTATACATGTATTATTGTTTGATTGCTCCCATTTTAAAAAATAAAATCTAAAATTTAAAATGAATAAAATTGAATAAAAACATAAATTAATATATTCTACTTGCTGTACCCTTATAGATGGCCCTATGCATTTAATGAGATGTATACATTTTACTAAGAAGAATGGTAGCCCAGTATTATTGCCCATACATTACTGGATTTGTAGACTTGAACAAATGACACTAATCAATTCAAAGGTGAAACCAACCAAAATAAATGCAACAGGAGAAAATTATACATGTAGCTACAACAGAATGTAATGCAGGAAAGGTATAAATTGAAAGAAGCAGTAAAACATGCAAACTAATGTAATTATATGTAAATATATTTTGAACTTCATATTAGAGAGTTATGAGCTAAATGTGGTACTGATAAAATTCCTAGATTTTCCCATAGTATTCTCAGCAAAATAATTTGAATATTTTAAAATATATATGAAGATCTTAAATTTGGGTAATCCAGAATACCCTTTTTGCATTCCATTGCCTAACTGGAACTCTGGAGGTTTTCTTTTCTGCCAAAGATTATATTAATTTCCCAACATTAGGCTGAATTAAGGTCCAGGTTTAATCCATTAGGTATTAAGGATCTATAATTGAACTATATACGTTTATATGGGCTGGACTGTCCCCACTACTAAATTAAAATGTCTATTTATAAAACAAAACCAAACAAATCACTAATTTGACTTATTTAAATTGCAATTTGAGATAAGTCCACTTCCACTGGTTTCAGATTTTAACTTCCAAAAAATTAATTTTCATAGAAATATATTTTGTTTAGAAAAAGAGTGTAAATCACAAGCATAAGAACAATTCATAAAGCTACTTAAAACTGCATTAACTTTAAGCAAATTAAACTCCATTGCATGTTATCCATTTTGAAAGTACACTAGGGACATCAGCTTATCAGAGGTATGATAAGAATAAAAAGTTATATACTTTTAAATTACTCTAAAATGCAACCTTTGCATCTTGATGTATTTTGGCACCTGCTATGTGTTCTGTACTATCTAAGAAAAAATAGACAAACAAAAACATGGTTTTTACTGCTGAAAAGCTATTTTGTACAGACTTGTGACTGAGGGAGGCAAGCTTTGGCTCCCAATTAGAGATCCTGACAAGTTATAAAAGAATACAATCTAAGTGGTAAGTACTAACAAAGAAATAAATTTAAACACAACAGAAGAAATTCAGAATGTATGCATGTATGGAAGATCATCTTTTGAAAAAAATCATAAAATGGTTTTGTTGAGGTCTTTGGTCAGAATTTACCTACAATCCTGAAAACAAACAAAGGAACTTGCTGGCGAAAAAATATATCCCTTTATTACTTAGTAAACTGACGCAATTAAGTTCATCTAATCAAAGAACAAAGATGAGCTTTATAGATTCTACAGAATGTTAATGTTCTTACCCATAAGATCAATGGCTTGACGCAACTCATGATGTTCTACTGTGCCACTTCCATCTTGATCAACAGTCATGAAGTTTTCCTTCCAGGCATTAAGAGCTGCCCATAGCTCTTTGAATTCATTAAATCCCATTTTTCCTGTGTGATCTCTCTGATAGTTTTATTAACAAAAATAAATTCTGATACCTGAGTTTATCTGACTCTAAATCATTGACTAAAACATGAGTATGCTTCTGTAGACTTAGCCAAACTCATCATATGAATAGATTTCTGTATAAAAACTAGAAGGCCTAGAATTTAAACAGGATCTTACAAAGTATTTTTAAATTCACTAGTTTACTATGGGCACTGAAATCTAACCACTGGCTTGATAGTCAGAAAGCAATTACTCTTTATTCTAGTATTTTCTATTTCTATTCAAGGATACATCCAACATGGCAATCATAATTCTGCAGGTTTCCAAACTGAAGGCTGTAAAACATATTCAATATTTAAATTAGAGTATGCCCAACTTTATCTATGTAAAATTATGACAATCTCTAGTTTCAAAATAAAACATTTAAAAACTGCCAAAATATATAAAATCACCACAATCAACAAGCTAGTATTGAATGTTAAGCACCCATTGTTTAAAAAAAATTACTGCCTTCAAAGTACTCACATCTAGTGAGGGGACTAAGGTAATTAAAAGCAATTATAAACTAACTGAAAATTACTGTGACAAAGACATTCCAGGTATGTAAAGCACTTGGCTTCACCCAAGCCTGGGGAAAAGGAAGACTTCCAGTCTTCATAACACAAATGACAAGTGGAGTTAAAGCAGAAGTTTGACATGTACTCAGAGATCACAAAACTTGAGTTAAAGTATATGGGAGAGAGTGACATATGATGACATCAGAAAGGCAAATGAGGGCCAAATAATGAAACTTTTGAATACTACCCCCAAAAAGTTTGGGCCAATGAAAGCCACTGAAGTGTTTTCAGAAGCAGAAGGGAAATTCTAAAATTTCCATTTTAGAAACTTAGTTTACAATGAATAAAATATAAAGTGAGGTGACATTGGAAATACGTAAGTCCATTGGTGGTTTATTGTAATAGACCAAGTAAGAAAAAATGAGCATCTGAATTGAAGCAACTGGTTTTTCTCGGGGGTTGGGGGGAGAAAAAAGGAAGAAAAAATCAATACAAGCTATCTTAAAACCAGGGGTGATTTGAAATATTAACACTTTCATATTTATAGAACTACAACTGATGAACTATTGATAAAATTCAATTTTTCTAATCCTTTTCTAATTTTTATAATCCAATTACATTCAACTTGTATGCTGACATATCTCAACACTAATTTCATGTCCTGATAAAGAAAATATCATGTTAGTACAGTTTAAACTTACAAAGTATTTAATAGCAGTTCGTTAATATGAATGAATAAAAATTTTCAAAATTATTTTATTTTATCCATAACATTTTAACATTTTATAAAAGCAGAAAATTATTTCAGCTAAATTTTAGACCCACTAAAGAAAAAATTATAAAACTTTCCAAGAGTTAAAACTGCTGATTTTGTTTAAATGTTTAATATAGTATCAATGTTAGAATTGTTGTAGTATTTTCAAATTGACAACTCAATAGATACTCAATGTGTTCTTAGTATGAGTAAGGTGGCGTGTGTTACATGATTTCACATAAACATCCTAAGCGTATAATAGTTCCAATTTTAAAAAAGGAAGAAACTGGGACCCAGAAAGGTAGTTCCCCACGTTTACAAGGCTAAGGCTATACAACTATCAGAGTGAGGGGACTACATGAGAAATTTCTGGAATGGTATTTCCTCTTTTGGGCAAGTAAATAATATCTATTTTGCTTTACAATTAACTTGGCACACATTCATAAAGTGGGAGAATCCGAATTAATGATAATAGATCGCTAAAACTGAATCAGCAAATAAGCAGATCTTCAATCTCAGAATAGGAATGTGTATGTATAAAAAGAAATATTTAGGACAAAGAGTGGAGAGACAGACTTTTCAGGAAAGTTGACAGATTTTTCACTTCCTTCCCATAGCCCATTAGAGTGGAGAGTAAACTGATTTAAGGCATAAAACTTTAGAGAAAAAGAGAATTAGACAGGAAATAAAGGAACAAAATTTTGCAAATTGAAGAGTTGATGGATGTGAGTTAACCAACCTAGATCTGAGAAAATGGATTCCTGAACTTGTAATGAGAAAAGCTGAGAAGCAACCCTTGGAGAAGAACCCAAATGCCTAAGAATTGGCAGTACTTCTGAAAGTGGGTGTGAAAGTGGAGATAAAAACAGAAGAATTGGCTGAATGTCTACCTAAGGAGCATTCTAAGCCTCATATCCCCTCCCTGCCTCAGTTCAGTTGGAAGGATGCTACACCTACTTCCAACCCAGCAGATGTCTGGAATTTTATTCTCTGGAGAAGTCTCTGAAATGCAAGATACCAGAGCTGAGACAGGGCTATCTTCTAAAAGCAAGGCAATTAAAGGACAATTTACAAAAGATTTGAGAACCCTTCTGAGTCCACCTCTCCTTTCCAGGCAGAAGGTCAACTGAAAACCCAGACCAAAAGGGAATCCCTAAAGATACTGACACCCTGAGTTCCAAGACAAAACTGCCCAGCCAAACCACCATACACTGAAGCCCACAATCAATGCCTAACCACGATCTCAGGGCTTCTAATCAGTATTTTAGTTAAAATATGAGCAAGGCAGTATCATCAGATAACTGAGAAAAGCATCTAACATGAAAGACAACCAAAACAAACAAAATGAGGAGAAAAAACAATCTGGAAAAAACAAAGGTTATATAGGAAGAAAAAACTTTAAAAATATATTAATAGTCTCAGAGAGATAAGGGACAATATCACTTTCATGAAAATAGAACAGAAGCTCTTGGATTTTAATGAAAAGCAGAAATGAAAGACTCAATAGAAGGTTTAGGAAATAAAGTTGAGGAAAATTCCCAAAAAGTTCAGAAAAAAAAGTGATAGGAGGGAAAAGATGATAAAAGTAGAAAACCCAGTGAAAACAAAAAGCATTCCAAGAAACAGAAAATATCATTGAAGAAAATGTCCTACATCTAAAGCAAAGGAGTTTCCAGGCTGAGAATACCATCTGAGTTCCCCACAAAACACAACTAGGCACTTTACCATCAAATCACAGAATACTAAAGACAAAGATCTCACAAGTTTCCAGAGAGGAATAACAAATCACATCACATCCAGGCAGGAAAGAGAAAGATAAAGCAACAAGGGACGCTAGAAACAATGGAGCAATACCTTTAAAATTCTACATAAGAATCATTTGTAACCTAGAATTCTATACCTGGCCAATCAATTCTGAAGGTAGAATGAAAGCATTTTTAGATACATAAGCTCTCAAAAATTTATCTCCTATGTATTCTTTTGTTTGTTTTTGAGACGATGTCTCACTCTGTCACCAGGCTGGAGTGCAGTGGCCCAATCTCAGCTCACTGGAACCTCCGCCTCCCAGGTTCAAGTAATTCTCCTGCCTCAGTCTCCCCAGTAGCTGGGACTACAGGTGCGTGCCACCACGCCCAGCTAATTTTTGTATTTTTAGTAGAGACGGGGTTTCACCATGGTGGCCAGGCTGATCTCGATAACTTAACCTCATGATTCGCCCACCTCAGCCTCCCAAAGTGCTGGGATTGCAGGCAGGAGCCACTGCACCTGGCCGTATTTTTTTTTTTTTTTTATTAAGAAGCTACTTAACTATACATTTTACTAAAATAAGATAACGAATTTTTTAAAAGAGGACAAGAAGACATGGAGTAAAAAGGAGATCTAACCAGCTCCAGAATGATGGTGAAAGAATCCCAGTATGACAGCTACACATAAAAAACAGCATATCCTAGAATTCTAGGATAATACCTGACAACTACTGATTTCAAGAAAAGCAAAACATTATAAAAAAAGGAAAAGTAATCATGCATTATCATAAGATACAGCTATAAGCAGCATTCAGATAGTAAAAATAAGGTAAAGACTAACATACCTAACAAAAATTATTATATATTATAACTACATTGGAAGGACAGGAGGATGGGAAATGTCCCTCTGTGGAGTGCAGAGACAGGGGAGAGTTTAAGGTTAAAATAAAGTGAAATCCTCATCTTCCATAGCAGGATATCAATAGATAATCATAAAATCCAAAAATCAATTGTGAAAAATATTCTATCTTGAAATCTGGAAGCAAATTTCAAAAGAATCAGATTTTTAAAAGTTAAAAGAAGTCTCTATGAGCAGTTAAGCAACAGTTAATGTTGAGGAGACAGGAATGCACAATGAACAGTTATTTTTATAACGAGTTTTACAGTTATCTGACTCCTTAAACTATGTGCATGTATAACTGTGATAATTTTTTAAGCATTTTAATTACAGGCACAAAAAAGTAAGAAAATAAATTTCCTATTACAATTTCAACAAAAGGGGAAAAAAGATCTCACGAGAGTAAGTTCCACTAATTCCAGACTGTGTCAAACATCTCTGAAGTTCTTCAGCATCCACTTCACCACCCTGTTTAAAAATAATTATGACCTAATTTAATGTGCAGTTGTGTAAAAGCCTATTAAAATGTTAATTGACTGTTCTAGGCCAATCAAGACATATGCATTCTTTGAAACATTACTCTATAATTAACTACAAAATTCTAGAGATAATTACTGACAATAAAGGCATATTACAAAATACCATACAACAGAAATAATTTCTTCTACTTCTAAAGTATAGCACAATTACCCTGTTCTATAATGGTTCAAAATAATCTCGTAAGAGTCATTGTACTTCTATTTTAAACAGTTAGAAAAATGCCTAAAATGTGTTCAGAAAAGTCTCGAAAACATCCCCACTCATGCTGTTTTGGGAGGAAATTATTTATAAGTAATACTGAAGCTTTAACTGGAAGGGGAAAATATATTTTCCCCCACCATTACCCCTAGCAAAATTCTAGAGTCCCCCTGTATCTTGCTGCTATTCTTCTGATTACTGCCCAAACATGTCTTGCCTGAACTTATTACAGAAAATAGTTTTAAAATGCAAACAAGAAATCACAATGGAAATTAAATAGGTTGAGTATTCTCATTATGATTCAGTACCTCATCCTGTTTTCAACAAAAATAAGTAATTCCTTTGGAATACATTGGCACAAATGCAAAACGTCAGCTATGATGAAGGATCAAGGAGGCAAATTTAAAACCTACTCTTCATAAGAGATCCAAGAAACAACAAAACAAAAAACTTTTCTAAACTACTTCTAAGAAATATTATCAACACTCATATTCTAATGGATTTTTGGCAAAAGAACACCTTACAAAACTGCAGTTGTTCTAATAGAAATTACAAAATATTAAGCAGCATTCTTCTCAATGGACCATACGTATGGCATTACCTAGTCAAGAGTATCTAAGTGCTCCTTTCTCTGTCACACGTATTTTCTGGGAATCTTGCTTACTAAATTTGAAATTCTGTAGTTAGAAACTTATACCTTTAAAAATTAGCCATATTTTTAGATGAGAGAACAGGTTAGAAAATTTTTCCTCAAATTAAAAGATGGCAGAAGGCCTTTTTGGCACAGGAGCAAGCTATGCAGATACCTGAAGGAAGAGTGTTCTATGCTCCTGCTGTTCTATACAGCAGCCATTAGCCATATGTTCCATTGAGCACTTGAAGTGTGGCTAGTCTGAATTACAATGTTCTGTGTGTATAAAAGACACACTAGATTTCATATATTTAGTAAAAAAAAAATGTAAAATATAATTGATAATTTTTATGTTTATTAAATGTTGAAATGTTAGGATTTTTATATAATGGGTTAAATAAAGCATTAAAATTAATTTCACTTATTTCTTTTTACTTTTTGAAATAATGCTGTGAGACATTAAAACTATTTATGCGCTTTGCATTTGTAGCTCATCTTATATTTACTTTGGGCAGTGCTGTTCTCAGCAAACAGAACAAGTACAAACTCTTGGTGTTGCAATCATCTTCACCTGTTCACCTCTAGCACATCTTTCCCTACATTCTTATCATTTTCTACATGTCTGTATCTCCCTGGCTACATAGAGATCTTCTGAGTCAGTGTCTGAGTTTCCTTCATCTTTGTATTCCCAGCTGTAGCAGAGTATCTAGTACAAAGAAGGTTAGTTGTTTGGTAGAATTAAGACAACTACCTCTGGTTCTTCACTAAACTGCTGGCATTTCTGACTGTTTGTGACCATGTTCATTTACACTTCAAAATGTTAAAAATATTGGTATTTCTCACTCAAATGTGGATTACATTTAAAAATCTGTACAATGAATGGAACTCTGCTTTACACGTGCTCTTCACAGAATTTTTGAAGTCAGAGAAACAACCATAACAGCTTTGCTGGAAGTTATTCATTGCCATCAGAAAGCATTCTGCTAGTATATCACTTCAGAGATGTTATGAAAATATGTTGTCTTAATGACTAACTCACAAATAAGCAATGTCTTCCTAAACTACATGGATAAAATCCAAGTGATACTTTTGGATTTCTTTACCTATAGTTGGAGCTGATAATTAGGCTAACTGTATAAACCCTTAACTGAATTAGGTAGCATTAGTGGTAGAAAGCTGAATGTCCTAATTAAATTACAAGGGCATCAGGTAGAGAATTAAAAATCAATTGCCCTTGGTTAGGCAGCAGATTTTAAAATAATATCCAACTTCAAGTCCTATTTGTTCAGTTACTCAATTTGAGTCTCCACTTACTTATCTATAATACAAAGGTACCTGTGTCATGCCCACATCACAGTTGCTGTGTGGGAAAGTAGAAGCAGTTTGCATACAAAAGTTAAAGTTGTTGGTATTAATTACAGTGATGCACGTGTGTGTATGTGTGAAGACAGAAACCAGAATTTCCCCAAATTAATTGATGATTTAATCCTTACTGTTTACAATACTTCATCCTATAAATAAGAACACTGCAGAAACCTTTAATCAGGTGTTTTTCATAGAGCATTATTAATTATGAGGCCCATCAAAAAAGGATGTGGCTGCAGATGTCAGTTCAGTAGTTAGGTTCCAGGAGCAGTATACCTAAGTCAGATGTTGCACCTGATCTCTCAAAGCTAGGTAGAACTCAACATATGAAAAAACACAGTCTAAATATTTAGACTAAAAGTTGAAAATGGGATAGTTAATTCATCCATTCAAAACATTTAACAAATGTTTATATATTCCTAATATCTATCTGTCAAGTAGGGAAAATATGACCAGAACCTTGTCTTTATGGAGTTTATTTATTCAAAAGCACAGGACTGGGAGATTTAAGGAAAGTATCAAATAGTTCAAACATACCAAATTTATTGCCGACAAAATGCTGAAATAGTTCAGAAGTCAAAAAAAGTTTCCAAATACATGTCCAGTTCATATACTTTAAGTTGTAATTTTATATGATGAATGTATTATATAGTCAAACAGAGATAACAGAATTATTCTCAGTATAATACTACTTATTCCCAGTATAATCCTTTAAAATGGCAATGGTATAATGAGTAGAACAGTTAGGGTACCATTTAGCTGCAAACAGCAGAAAATATTTTTGAAGATGCTTAAACCAATAGGGGTTTATTGTTTCATACTACAGGTCTGAGGCTGGGCAGAACAGGGCTGTATGGCAACTTAGACATGTCATCAATCTCTACATTTTTCCACATTCCCTGTCTATAGGTCTTTATCTCAAGCCTGTTGTCTCAGGGTCACAAGATGGCTGCTGCACCTCCATACCTCAAGTCCCCTTTCCAGGCAGGAAGAATGAAGGGGCAAAAACAGCCACAGCCAAGCCTTGCTCCCAGTAAGGCTTTTTTCATTTGGGGTAGAAAGATTTTCCAAAGATACTGCACTGACATGTCAATGGTCAGTCCTACAGCACATGGCTGCCTTTAGTAGCTACAAAGGTATCTGGGATGGTGATTATTATAGTTCCCCAGCCTCTACTACATAATAAAAGGTAAAAGGGGGTTGTAAATGAAATTGGGGTAGCCAAAACAGAATGTCTGCCACGTATATTAATTCGGTGTATATTGTCTATTCCTAGAAAAGCATATTAGACCTAGTGAACACTCAAGGGAATGAATAAAATGTTATTAAAGTTCTATAAAATTCTACCTACATCAATAAATCTTTCTTGACCATTATAAAAGAAAAGAGGTATGGACTACAGCTAAGACTCAAGAGTGAATTTCTGTTTCTGCCCATTAGTCTGGTATTGGAACATCCATTCTGCCAGTTTCTTTACCTTTTCCTAATCTGTTTTATCATCGAGACTGTCCCAGAACCATCCACAATTTACAAATCTCCTCTTTGATACATTGCCCCAACTCCCTCAAGATGATTTTCATGTAGAACTCTTTTTCCAAATCCTCTCTGGCCCCCAGTCTCCATGCACCAATCCACTGTATTCCATAACCACAGAAGAGCTTTCAACATTCCCCCCAAATTGTTAAACAAGTAAATGAAACATATCAAGAAAAAAAACCACACATCTTAAAAAGATGTTCCCAAATGTTTCATTAACACACACAACTATCTTAGTTCATCACTCTTCTAGTAAGTTTTGTAGACAAAAACACAAATATAGCAGGTGCTGCAATACGTACTAAAGCAGCAAAAAAAAAAAAAAAAAAAAAAAGACAAGCTCATTTATTTCAACAATGGGAGATAAACACAAACACACCTTCTTTTCAATCCTTTAATGTATCTGGAATTCACGCTACTATATGGTACAGGCTGAAGATTTACATTTACTTTTAGATAAATTGTTAATTATTTCAGGATAGTTAATTCAGGAATCATTCTTTCCCCACTGATACGAAATGCTACCTCTACCATATAATGAATTCACAGGTAAGCTTCTGGGCTCTTCAGTATTATATGTTTGTTTTTACATTAGGACCACACTATCACAATTATTAATAATATATTTATATGATATATTATAATTTAATATTTATTCTCAACAACTTAGTATGCAAGACAGACTTTAGAATCATTGCAGCAAGTGCCAAAAAGAAAAAAGAAAAAGAAACCTTTAGGAATTTGACTCAAATAATATTGTATTATTTAGCAATTATTTGGAAGACAATGGCATCTTATAATATTGTATTCCTTCCGATCTTGAATATTTACTCAATGCTTCTGTCAAATACAACTAATAACTGATACAAAGGGGTATAATACATATCCTATTTGCTTAATTTTCCTTGAAATTTCACGTGAAAAATATATATAAAATCACTTAGAAAAGAATAAACTGTGGTATAGTGTTACAGTTATGTAGGAGTAAAAGAAAAGCTTCCCTTGACCACAGTATTCACATATCATCAGTAACAACTCACCCACAGAATTCATGTACTTGAACTGGCAGTTTCACACTTCGCTATTGGTCATAATAAAGTCAGTCCTTTAAATAATCACTCAAATTTACTGGAAACAAATAACATCCTAAAACCATACCACATCATAACATACTATTTCCTTTAATTTTTAATTAATAAATCCCAACATGATTATTTTGATAATCTGGAAAATTTACCAGCCATATAAAATCAAAATTACTATAAATGACATAACTTCACCTGTGAAAAAAATGTAATTTCTCAACTTGAATAAATTTATGAGACTCTGAAGTGATTTCCAATCATATTGTTTGACATACTTAGGTTTTAACTGAGATTTTTTTAAAAAAATGGGAGTGAGGCCCAAGTTAGAAATATTGTTCCTTATAATTTTTAAAAATACTTCCTACTTGCCTAAAATTTCCAATACTCATTTTTGCATGCTATAAAAGAATGTGCAGGCTTGGCTTTGTGTTATCGATCACTCAGGGAGAGTATGATGCTCCTAAATGTCAAACAGAGTGAAAGAAATAAAAAGATTTAAGTGATAGAAAAATGATAACTCATAAGAAGATATATCTAAGTTTTGATGGGGTGTTTAGTGACTAGTAAGAGGAGCCCCTTGTAGAAGAATTTCAGTAAGGCAAGCATACTAGGTAAGAAAGAATCAGATTTCCCCACTATGAAAAACAATGTTTCCTCTTTTAGTCAAATGAACAATGTATCAAGAATCACATCAACAGACTTTTAAAATGAAATAATTATGACTATGCTGATCTCTGATCTCAGGAAAAAAATTAGTCTCGATACATATAAAATATAAATTTCATATACATTTTAAATGATACTCTAAATAGCTGACATTTCTCTTAGGCAATAATGTTTAAAGACCTATTTATGCAATAAATTTAGCATCTCACCTGTCCAGCAATAGCATTGAAGTAAGTATACACGGAGTCACCAGCTGAAGAATAAGTGTCTGAATATGCTGGGTACCCAGAGTATCCATCGAGGAGTATAGCTGGGCCTGTTTCTGGCACTGGCTGTCCCATCTGCATTCCTGGCACCTGAATGCTAAAATCTCCAAACTATAATTGTGAAAGGGGAGAAGGTTAGTAATATAAATACTACCTATTATCTATAAAAGTTGGATTAAAAGAAATTATTAGAAGTCCATCAAAAAGTAAACACAGTTACCAAAAGCTTACAATCCTATCACAAAAACTTTTAACTACAAAATGTTAGATGTCCTACATTAAGACACAATTCATCAACATATATTACCCAGCATTAAAAGAAGTGTAAAAGAAAAAAGAAAGTTACTAGCCTCTAAGAACTTAATCTAACAGAGGAACATGTACAATTTTAAAAAATGTTTACCAACATCACTGAAGTAAACAAGGAGTAAAACAATGCAAGATTTTACCTAAAGTAAAACTAAGAAGTAAACCCCAAGACACATACTTAGAATATGTGTGTAAATACAATGAAACTTTATTAAGTGTCAACATTTACAATATGTTGGGTATTATATTCTTTACAACTATTTAAACTTAAAAACTTTATATGTCAATATAAAATATGGGGAAATGGTATATAGTTTTTCAAAAATCTTTTAAGGGGCAGGAAGCAAAACGTTTAAAGAAACTGCTGTGGTTCTGGTAGTATCCTGAGGGATGAGATAAGAGTTCTGTATGCTGGCCTCTCACTTGTTTCTTTTCAGCCTATTGTGACTTATCACAGTTTATATATGTGGGATTCTCTGATGTTACAGATTATGTGATCTAGTTTTAATTAAAGCCATCACAAAATGGCAATAGTAAAAATTCAGAAACATGCAAAGCAACATGAAAGGCTTGGACATGAAAATATTGTCTAAGCCTTTCCTTACTGACATTATGTAGTAATAATAATAATGATCAATTTTGACTCATTTGAAACTATCAAGAGGACAACTTGAAATACGAATTTATGTAAACCGTGTTTAGGGATGAACATTGTCGGCCAGGGGCCCCAGTTCTCCTCCACATGGGCCCTTTCATATGGCTCTTCCACTTCTTCATAGCATGGCAGTCAGCTTCTAAGAGAGAGAAAGAGAAGCTGCCAGTCCTCTTAAAATATTAAGTCTGGAACTGCCATGGTGCCTTTTCTACTGTATTCTACCAGATGAAGGTGAAACAGGCCCAACCCAGATTGAAGAAAGTGGAGAAATAGTCTGTGCCTTTCGATAAAGGGAATGGTAAAGAATTGGTAACCATCATTAATCTGACCACCAGGTTCTCAAACTACGGGATTGGGGAAAGTTAATGCTGCAAATTGGGCAGAGAAAACAGATTAAAAGTTATTCCTAAAGACAGATTCTTCATCTTTGAATTCATTTTGTATGTTATTTCTTGTGTGAAAATCTAATCTGTTTAAGTTTTCTGTGCTTAAAATGTATTTTTATTATTGAAAACACTGAAGCTTGTATAATACAACATGTAGAAATAAAAACATGTAACAAAGTTTTAGATTGTTTGATTTCCTGTGACCAAAATGAGAAACAAAGAAAAGAAAAAAAAGTCCTTTACATTGAGTTATAATTTTTATTCGTATACAGTTAGTAAAAAAAAGAAAATAATACAATTTTTATAAACAATACTTAAGAAAGTAAAATAGTATTGGAAATGCATCTCCTACAGAGATAAATCATGCACTTAATTAAAGCATACTATCAAAACAATTAGGTCTAGTAGCTGACATTTTATATTTTATTAAAAGAATATAAGAAACATTAATAAGGTATGAGTTTCCTTTATTTAACATGATTTATAAAGTCTCAACTATCTTATTAATATTCTCCTAGTAAAGAAATCATGTAAGTTTTATCCCAAAATTTTATCCAATGTATCTTAAAATATTTCAATTACATTTTTTAAAATCAGTGCCTCTAATCTATATTGCTTCAGCTATTGAGGGTACTTCTCTTTCCGGTGATTAATAATGGGCATGAGAACAGCTGAAAAGAGATGTTTATTTTAAATTCATGGAAAAGGGTATTTAAATATTCAAAACACATACAGACGTTCTCTTTATTGTGTCATGGAACTCTCCATCAAATTCAAGCACTCTGACAAAAGTGGGTAAGGAAGCACCAAATTATTTGAATGAAAATGTATTACTTTTGCCACCTCACTCTGCCATACATATATGAATTCAGAGCATACCAAGAGGAGTAAATATACACATTTCTAACAGCTTCAACCAAATGAAAATACGTATATGCTAGGGACGTTTTTAAAGACCCACAGGTTTATGCTATCTTGACTAATCTTTGAAGGGGCTTTACTTTCCTTAGGGACTTTAAACTTCCTTCCTAAATTTAAGGACTGAGGAGGCGTAGGCATTACAAAGTGGAAGGTGCCAGAGGGAATGAGGCAAGTCTTAAGGAAAGCAAATCAATTTTAGGAACAAGTATGTGTGGAAGTTGAGGACCTGGAAATTCATATCCTAAAACAACAAAAAAAACAACAACAACCACCACCACCATGAACTCCCAGGGGTAGGAGTAACTCCTTTGAAGACCACAACCATAGCCCAAAGTCAAGTCCTATGTTAAAATCAGTGAAACACAATTTCTCTTTTTAGGTAAAAAACAAATAGAAAATATATTATATTCTACCCACACCGCAATGGATCAAACTACTGTTAACTCTCTTAACACAGCGTGCTCAACCCACTTTGTAGATCACTGACATCGATACTAAAGGTTTGGGTTCCTTTCTGAAAAGAAGAGGCTAGCCACCAGGACTCTACAATTATAACTTGCAACTCCCAAAGGTGATGTAGGATAAAATTATAAGAAAGAGTAACCTCCCCCCGCCTGGGGGCGAGGGGGGAGTCTAGAACAGGTTGCCCTTCGTATAACAGTAAAGATTAGGAGTTATTTACCGTACACCTTAATTTATTCATAAGGAACTTAAAGAACAAGAAGTGGTCAGGAAATTCAGAAAGAGGATCCCTAGCAACACTGAGTGGGGGGCGGGGGAGTGATGTACCACAAAAGATTACTGGAACAAGAAGAGGGTGGCTTGTTCCTTCATTCCAGGAAACAAATTTCCAAACACACATTACTCCCTCGGCTCCACCAGGACGCTCCTCAAGGGTCCTCAACGAGACCAGAACACCTGCGGCTCCAAGTCAGCCCAGGATCAATGCTCTCCCAGGCCCTGGCTCCCAACAGCCCTGGAGTCCGGCGCCGCCGAGTACCAGGCGCGGACGCAGGGAGCAGGAGCCAAGGGCGGACCCGGCACGCTGGCACCGCCCCCGGGGAGCCACACCGCGCGAGGGAGAGGGACACGGCCAAGCGGCTGGGACTCACCCCTCCTCCGTATCCCGGGTAGGCCATGACGAGCGGAGCAAGCGTCAACCTCGAGTCGCGTCCGCAGTGCTGGGAGAAAAGCACAGGCGCAGGTGCAGGGGGGCGCAGCTGCAGGTGAGCGCAGCTGCAGGTGAGGCTGAAAGGCGCACTACCCGCACAGTTCACTCCTCCGAACCCGCCCCCTTCCGCAGTCCAGCCCCGCCCTGCACGGTTCCGATTGGCTGAGTTCCACACTTTGGCGCCAACTCTGCGGCAGTCCGCCCCTTCCCGCAGCCTAGCCCCACCCATCTCTGCCGTGATTGGCTACACCCCATCGGGAACCCACCAGTCCCTGCTCGGCTCTTACTGGCTCCCTCAGTTTCTCGCGCGCTCTCCTTCTAAATCCCGAAGAAGCCTTTTCTGCTGCAACTTCCCACCCTTTGTGGAAAGGTCTTCTACAAGCCTTCAACTCTTCAAGTTAGTTTTCTTTCTAGAAACCCCAAACCGGCAAGTCTGTGACTTATTTTAACCAGTCCTCCACGCTTTTGAGCTGGACTTCAAAGACCCATCTGTGAATTTCAAAATTTGCAGTTACATTTACTTTTGTATAGTGTTGATGTCACATCAAAACTTTGCAACCAGGACCACACCTGTGGTCCAAGAGGAGCGCTTCTGCGCCAAAACCCACTTGAGGCCACATTGGACGAACAGGTTATTGATTCTGGTTGGTAGATAAATGGTGACCTGAATTGTGACATATGGCAAATAAACAGGATATCTAGTTGAAGATGATTTCCAAATAAATTCTTTTTAGTGTAAGTATGTCCCAGATATTGCACAGGACATAAACATATACTAAAAACTTACTTGCTGTTTATACACTGACAATATAGATGGTGTCCTGTATATAATCTGACTCAGCCTTTGGGCAAACTCTTGTTAAATGTTCAATTACTTTGGCTTATTAAGTAATAGCAATGGACAAGTCTGATTTATCTCTGGAACTCAAATGAATTTTGTAGCTCTGACTTTAAAAGGACAGGGCAGCTGTAGCTTTGGCTTATGAACAAATAAAAAAAAACAAATGATATTATTTTGAGTTATCTCTGAAGAACAAGAGAAGGGCTAACATGTTTCTTAAAAATAAGGCTATCAAAAAAATGTTAACTATTCACAAAAGAAATCAGCCTTGCAGAGCTGAGTATCTGTTGTTCAGCTATGCTACAGAAGAGGATGTTGGACCTTGTGAAACAATTCTCAGAGGAAACGGCAGAGGGAAAGGAAGATTGCTGATGTCGAAGCTACTCTTGGGAAAGTGTCTGTTAAGTTCCTTCAATGCTGTAAGAAATACTTAAGCCACTAAGGTTAAATTATTGGCATAAATAGAGGGGAAGGGTAAAACCTACGTGGCAAGAGGGAAAAATGCATGGCTTATGAAGGTATCAAATGATAAAGCTTTAGAAAGAACAAACCATTGCAAAATTTTATTCCAGTGGATTAACTACATATTCAAAGAAATGCTTAGAAAGGATTGAGTGTTACAATCAGACTACAATGTTAGTCTGATTCTATGGTCAAAATTTTTGTGCATCTTGTTTTCATCAAAATAGCCTTATCGATGCAACTGCATTTGTGTAGTTGGGAGTTAAGTCCCCATGGGTTTCTTGCTTTTCTGCACATTTAATTGCAAAGATAGTATTTCCTGCCAGGGCAAAGTTTGGGTACGTTTGCTAGCAGCCTTCTTAGGACTTTACTAAGCTTGGAGTTCTTCCAGTTGGATAACAAACGCAGTGCACGTGCAGCACCCATCTGGCAGCTCCTCTTCGCCCTGTGGGACTTCAGAACGAGGGGAATCTATGGAAGTATGAAGCTCATGCTGCCTGTTGTGCTTTGAGTAATAAAGTTCTTTGTCTCTGACTCAGGAATCTCACACAATCCGCCAACTTCTATGAAATTGTGGCACTCTACTTGTTTGCTTATAACTAGGGAAAAATATCATATCCTTCATAGTTCCTGCCACTATATCTCTTAACTTAGAGAAAGGGCTACCAAAGAAATTTCCTACCATGAAGATGCAGAGGAGGACTTTGAACAACACAGCATCTCTCTCCCTAAAACTAGGTTTCAAATTATAAATATTCTAGTATAAAAATTCAAATAAGGCCATAGAGTTTTTTTTAATAATGGTAATGTTAATTTGCCTCGACGAGTCAAGTTAATACTGTATGAACAATAGCATTTTATGAAAATGTCATGTATATTTTAAAAATTTGCTTTTAAAATATTTTTAATAAAATCCTTCTTTATTTTATAAAAATACTTCTAGATTGAATATGATGTACCAGGCATTGTGTGTTGTGAAGTGTTATTTCTCAAAACAACTCCATCAGGTATATGTTATTATTCCCATTTTACAAATGTGAAAAGTAAGGTGGAGAATTGTATTTCACTACCCACCACTGCAGTTGCATAGTGACTAGCAAATCTGAGAGCTTTGCTGCAGAATGTGGTTTCTTAAACATTGTACGTCCCCTTTTCTCTCCATCCCCAACTATAGTGCTGTATTTCAGAATATAATAAAATTATCTACACCATAAAAGAAAAAAGGCTTTCAAAGGTTTAAATGGCAGTAGAAAATATAACTAGAGAAATAGCCAAGGAAACGCATTGTTTTGACCAAGATTAGCCAATTTAATTACTTCTCTTACACAGGATACATCTTTTCTGGTGACCATAAAGCTTACAGGATTATGTCTAACTATGGAATTTCTTCTGAATCTTGGTGGCATTGGTCTTGTCATAAGTTTAGATATTCAATTAACCAGCACATTTACCAGTAAAATATAAACAATAAATTAACTGCAGTTCTTTTTCCTCTCTGTTGCCATCTGATTTTCTCTTCCCCACTATATGAATGAGGGAGAGAAAAGAGTCACAGCTCCTCAGCAAATTTCAGTCACAAACCCACAGCCTACTTCCCTCATATAAATCATATATATATAAAATAAATAAGACATACCAGCTAATGGAAACCAACATTAATGGAGTTTATTTTATATCACTAAGAAATTTCATTTAGATAGAACAATTCATTTATTCAATAATTATTTATTGAACATATATAATGTAACACTATTTTAGATATGGAAAACATACATCAATAGGAGGGGAGGAATGTCCTTGATTTTTTGGAGCTTACATTCTAGCAGGGAGAACAGGCAATAGTAAGTAAAAATGATGAGTAAGTAAATTATAAACCATGTGAGAAGATGATAAATACTATTAAAAAATAAGCAAACCTAAGTCAAGGTTAAGGGGTAGGGAGATGACAGAGTAGGTTGTAGCTCTAAATGGAGTACTTGGGTAGCTTTATTGAAAAGGCAAGATTTGAGCAAAAACTTAGAGGTCATGAATAAGTTAGACATTCTAGAGGTATCTGTAGGAAGAAATTTCCATGAAGAACTAGAGTTAAGGTCCTAAAGCAAAACCCTGCCTGACCTATTTGAAGAATAACAAGGAGGCCTGTGAGCCGGGAATAGATTGAGCAAAAGGGAGAGTAGTTGGAGTGGTTGCAGAGCAGGGACATTGGAGCAGATCATGCAGGGCTTCACAGACCATTTTAAGTACTTTCTTTTATACTCTGGTTGTGATACGGAGCCACCGAAGAGTTTGAAATCTAAGTGGGACATGATACGATTTAGGAAGGCTCACTCTTTCAGCTGTGTTGACAATAGAAGGAGGTTAGTGTAGAAACAAGATCTGTTAGCAATCTGTTGGTAATCTAGAGATGATGGTGACCTACTAGGGTATAGCAGTTGAGATGGTGAGAAGTAGTGAGATGATTATTCTGTTTTTAAGGGATAGCCAGTAGGGTTTACTGGTGTTTTGGATTTGCCCTTAAATGACATGGTGACGACTGGGGAAGGAGCAGTTTGGGATAGTGCCAAATCAAGAATTAATATTGGAGATGTTAAATTTGAGATACCTGTGATACTAACTGACTATGTCAGGCTGTTGATCTAAGAGGTTGCCTGGAGTGAACAGCTTCTGGTGAGGGTGCCTACCAACCACTCAGGATTTGTATCTTAACAGACCTTTCTCCACTTGATACACTGAGGACAAGTGGCAAAGAACTTATTTTTAGAGAGGGAGGATTCCTCCAAAATGGCCCTAACAAATTGCTGATGCTGATAATGAAAGTGAAAGGGGCCTAAGAAATTAAGGCCTCTTTGGGCATCATTGATTATAAAAATTAATTAATAATATAAATAGTTTTATGACTTAGAGGATTAAAGGTATAGCCCATTACATATGGAAAATAATTCTGACAACTTCTAAATCCATATAACACTTAAGAAAGTACATACACAGTGTCTGTTAGCTCAGGCTGCCATAACAAAATACCATAGGCTGTGTGGCTTAAACAAAAAGAATTTATTTCTTACAGTTCTGAAGACTAGAAGTCCAAGATCAAGCTGCCCACAGGGTCAGTGCCTGGTGAGGCCTCTCTCCTTGGTTACAGATGGCTGCCTTCTCCCTGTGTCCTCACATGACCTTTGCTTGGTGCATGAGGATAGCAAGAGAGGGGGCAAACTTTCTGGGGTCTCTTTTTATAAGGGCACAGTTCCCATCATGAGGACCCCACTCTCATGACCTCACCTAAACTGAGTTATCTCCTAAAGTCTATCTCCAAATATCATCCCATTGGTGGTTGGGGTTGCAGCATGCAAATTTGGGGAGAGAAGCATTTCGTTCATAGCACACAAAATCTGAAAGTTGAAAAAGGAGACACCTGATCATAATGTTCACTGTTGTGCTGTCATTTTGATCTACCCTAGTATTTACCTATTTTATGCTAAAATGTATTCCTTAATTGGATTTCCAATAATCCTTAACATAGATTTCCTTAACTGATCTACATGCAATAATTATCATACTTTTCCAGAAATTATTCATTGTGTTTTCAATATGGAATAATGAAGATATATATGTGTTATTTGCATAAGACATAAAAATATGACAGTATCAAGTGAAGCCATCCAGCAATAATTTTATTTTAAGCCCAAAGTTATTCCTTTCAGTATCTTTCTAAGGGTTACTGCCCACCAGTGAGGACAGAAGAAAAATAATAAGCATGCCAAATAAGACAAAAATAAACATTACCTACCATTTATTACCTCAAGCAGCTGCTTGACAAACTGACCTTTCTTCAGCTAAGCTCTCAATAACACAGTTTTCTGTTTTTAATTCTGAAAATACTAGTACTGTTTTGGCAGGAGTACAAAATCTAAAGCAATTTAGTAATAGTGCATTTTAGCATGAAATTGTTAACAAGGCTCTTCAGAAAGCTGATGATTGGTATACTTTCTGCATATATACATCCTCACTTTGATTATTAACTCTATTAAGCAATTTGGACTCAATGAAAGCTTCCTGACAAATTATATATATGTAGATAATGTTGATCACAGTATGTGTCCACAACTAATGCTGAATAAGAACAGCAACAGTATGATTAAAATCCTCAATAAAGTCATCTACTTTTCAGGTAAGATCAGAAAAATACCTACCTTAAATTTTAAATCCAAGTTGCATGCTTATGAATATCATTTAGATTCTACCTAGGTAACATGGGATGATATATATACCCACAAAGCTGTCTCTCTAGAAAGATATAAATTAAACATGTCAATTAAATTCTGTTATGTTGGTGTTTATCCCACTGGTTAGTAACTCGCTTCTGTAATAACATGGGATGATATACCCACAAAGCTGAGTCTCTAGAAAAATATAAATTAAACATGTCAATTAAATTCTGTTATGTTGGTGCTTATCCCATTGATTAGTAACTCGCTTCTGTGTAGTGTCAGTTAAGTTAGAGTAGTCCTGTTACAAAAAATTAAAAATAGTTTCATCAAAAACATAAAAGTGGCAGAATTCTTAAATATATTATTGGCCAACTAAAAGCTGAGATCATCTCATTTCCACATTAATCCTCAGGTGTTTTGTGTATGTGTAAAATAAGAGTGCCCCCCTTCATATTTATGTAAAATCATTGGTGGAAATAAAACCTGGTAATAAAAATTTAAAAATAACAACTTATTATTTTATATAGCACTTGATATTTTTCACAGCTGTTTTGCACATTATCACATTTGACTTTCCCAACAATCTTGTGAAATAAGGAGCACCAATTACATCTTCAGAGGAAACGTAGTAATAACTTGCATTGTGGATGTAGACACAGGTCAAAGCAGTTGCAAAATATTTTTAAAACAAAACATGAGCTGATTATTTTTCATGTTCAGGAAATAGCACATAAAATCTGAAAGCTGAAAACAGGAGACCCCTGATCATAGTGTTCACTGTTGTGCTGTCACCTTTCACTACACAATCACCAGTGCTTGTGTAGTTTTGAATGAGTGTGAGAGAATGAAGTCCCATTCTTAGAGCCTTTAATGTTACTTAAAACCTAAGAATTAAGCTATAAAACACTTCGTTGCATGAATTATCCAAAATTAGAAACCGAAGTAAAAGAAAGAGAAAAAAACAGTACTCTCCTGGTACAAAAAGGGGTAAGAATTGTGACAGGTACTAATGTAGATGACGACCCATGATCAGTTATGGGTGGGCATAATGAGCCCAATTAATGTACCACCCAAGATCTTCTCAGCTCAGCTTACCTTAAACACTTTCCTTGTTTTCTGTCTTTTAGCCATAAAGCTCAGTTGCTGCTGCTGCCACTTCCACCAGAAAAAAGCAGATGGCACATTCAGACACAGTAATTGAGGGATCGTAATGAAGTCACTATTTACAAAAGTGTTGACATAGGTAAGATAAACCAATCAGGCCTGATACAGAGTCCCAGTGCAAGCAGTGTTGAGGACACATTACCACCCTTAGAAAGAAGGTGCAAGGCAAGAAAGCAGTTATCAAAACCTGGATAGAATTATTGTATGAAGAGGGTCCCCTGACACATGACTTTTAGTACACGGATGCACCATAATCTGCATTAAGATTAGCCTAGGGAATAAATGCCAACACCTCACTCTTCTCCCTACCTCTGCTTTCCTGCTAGTGCTTCCATTGACTGAATCTGACCAGAAGCTAGAGGAAAAGGGAGCTCACTGATGCAGTCCACAAAGGTTAGCCTCCCCTGGCACAGAGCAATGTAGAGAAGGGTGAAAAGTAGATCTTTATGGGTAGGTGGAAAATGCCAATCACACTGAAGAAAAAGAAATTCCAGAACTTAAATTCCCAACCCTGCCCAAATTAAACAACTCTTCAGTTAGAGTTTCAACCCATGAAATTGTTCTGTAAGGTAAACCAAAAATCCAGATAAATTGCATAAAATAGATATTTATAGAGTAATTACACTGAATGATTAATCGGTACTTAATTAAATCCAAATATTTCACTGAGCAACTAGGCTATATAGAAGACAGAAGGAGAGAGAGAGAGATACTTAGGTTTTTATTCAACTTCCAGGATTACAGTAAGAACTTGAGCCACTCATTAAGAGAGGCACTATGGCAACCGGCAGAAAAGAAAGGGAGAGGAGACGGGAGGAGAAAGGAGGATGTTACCTAGCAACAGAATCTTTAGGCTAGAGTTTGCTCATAAAGTGTCTAAGAAAATGATAGTTAGTGATATCAAAAAAACAGAATAAAATGAAAAGAAGATACAAAAAATGTCTGAGTGGGGACATAGAAGCCATTTGAGTATATAGATAACAAAGATCAAATAATTATGTATTTTATTTCCTATGTGAAATATCTTTCTGTACATTATTTTAAATAAATCTACACATCAATAAATACATGTTTAGAAGGAAACAAAACTAATTTCTGTTGGAAAGCATTGCCTAAAATATAGCTTTTCATGTATCAATTTGAAAAATTAAATTATTATTGAACTCAACTCTCAACTGTTAACTAAGCAAAACATGTAGCTTCAGGCTATAAGTCTATCATAGTATTACAATAATGAAAAATAATCAGCTGATATTCAGATCTTGAATTTTGATATTTTCCCTCATTAACATTTAGGAAACATCCATGTAGGAAACTACCTATCAGCTAAGCACATTATGCAGATAATAAGTTAATACCAATGTCAGAGTTGGGACAATTTCTCTTTATTAACATTTTATTTTTTTAACTTTGTTAATACTGATTTCATTAATTCACACACACATTCTGATTTCAAGAGACTACGTTAATTGGTTCTAGTCGTTATCATCCATGCTAACTCTGGAAGAAACTGCAATAAATAACGGAGGGGTCGACGATTGACTCCAAGTTCATTTGTTGACAGTATGACATTGGAAATATATAATGCAACTTCTTTAAATCTCAGTTTCTCCTTTGCAAAATGGGGATACTCCCTATTAGAAGACCAATAAGTCCTCTTAATATTATGACAGAAAATCCAACTCAATATATCTAAACAAGAGAATTTATTGGCTCATGTAATTCAAAGTCCTGGGCTAGCTTTAGATTAAGTTTCATCTGGCATATAGACAGTTTCTCCAAGGACCCACATTTCTCCAGCTGTCCCTTCTGCCTCCATTCTTAGGACATAGAGGGAGGCCCCCTCCCAACCCTTAAGCCAACCGTAACTCACTGTTACAAATAGCTACAGGGAATTTCCACTTTTATTTCTCTGGTCCCTTTTTTTTTTTTTTTTTTTTTTTTTTGAGACGGAGTCTCACTCTGTCATCCAGGCTGGAGTGCAGTGGTGTGATCTCAGCTCACTGCAACCTTTACCTCCTGGGTTCAAGCGATTCTCCTGCCTCAGCCTCCCCAGTAGCTGGGATTACAGGTGCCTGCCACCACGTCTGGCTACTTTTTTTTTTTGTATTTTTAGTAGAGACGAGGTTTCACTGTGTTGGCCAGGGTGGTCTTGAACTCCTGACCTTAAGTGATCCACCCACCTTGGCCTCCCAAAGTGCTAAGGTTTCTCTGGTTTTAACTGGGTTCCATGTTCACACTTAATCACTATAGCTAGGGAGTGGGATATGTTGAGTAGGTTAAACTAATAAGTCTCCAGCTCAATAGGTGAGAAAGGGGTCAATCCTACCCAAAGATAGTTTGAGGATGAGGAAATGGGTGGTTTCTCACGAAGAAAATCTAGGAGCAGTTTTACCAAAAACAGAAGGAATGAATACTGAGCAAGAGAAAACAACAGGCCCGCTCATAAACTCATGGAGTTGTGAAGATTAAATGTGGTAAAATATAGAAAGCTCAGGAAAAGCATAGGTATAGATCTTTGTTTTCCTCACATCTCCTAGCACATGGTAGGCATTTGATGTTCATTTATTCACTAAATATGCATTGAGTACCTCCTGTGTGCCAAGCTCTATGCTACTATTGAGGATTCAAAAATAATGAAGACATGTTGCCTGTCCTTGTGAAGCTTATAGCTTACTAGGAATGGCAGATAAGTCAAAATGCAATTGTAACAAAGTGAGATGAGTTCTGTGGCTAGAGGTAAGCTCAGGATGCCATAGAATCACAAAAGAAAGGAGCAGGGAGGTGTAACATAGGCATAGTCATGAAAACAATCCCTATAAACATCCTCAATACATGTTACCTTGTCCCTTACCTATAGATATTTATACCCTTATCCCTGATTCTGTAGCAGACGTATCTTGGGCCCTGAGCAGCTTAATTTTAAATGATTTTTTTCTGAAGATTGGAGAGAATATTAGCAGTAGAGGTAATGAAGTAGAAGGTTATCTTCTCTGCCTTTATAACATGTATTTTAAGTTGAAATTATAGCCATGATTTTACCTCCCTAGTGGGAAATATAGATTATCTCCCTTTTCTGTTAACTGGCAAAAAAAAAAAAATCTATAATTGTACATAGTTACAATTTTGTTTAACTGTATCAGCTTAATTTGTTCCAATGCAGTTAAGATCTCACAGTTAAAGCCCCACAAGGTGGCGGCAGAGGAAACATCATCTGTGAGTCGCAGTGTGGAGAAGTCTCAGGAAGGAAGCAAAGGAAGGCTTTCCCACTTAGACCTTTCTGAGAAAGGCATGGATAAGACGATGTCTAGGATTTGGCCTGGGCTGCTTTGTGCCTGCCACCTCTTCAAAGGAGACACCATATCATCAAGGTTCCAGAGAATAAGATGAGCCTTAGGCAGTAATTGGCCTCATCTGAGAACTTTGGTCAGCCTCCAGAATTCCTTTTTCGAGTTAAGTTTCAGGCTTTCTCTAGGGTTCACTGTGGGTGTTCCACAATTATTAAATGTTAACATTATGCTTAATTGGTAATTAACAGCATGCAGCACATTTGTGAGCACACAAGCAGTCTGCTCCTGAAATGAATGAAGCATTTCTGAGATGTCTATCAGGGATCACTCACAGTCCATGCATGCTGCTTTATTTATTTTTCTCTATTAAAAATCATAAATCCTTCATCTTGAAGTATTTTTAAATAGATTATTTGTAGTAACAAAATAATTTGGATCACTTGGTAATTTAAAAATCTCTCACATAGTATGAATATGTCCCTTGAGACTCTTGAACTGCCTTTCAGGGAGAAAGGATGAATGAAATGAAATCATCTATGCTAAATAAGTTCTAAAATTTTGAATGAGTTCTAAGGATGAGGAGGGACTCTGCAAGCTCCCCAAAAGTGCTAAATCTATATATCCTCAACACAAATACTCAGATAGATAAATGAAACACACAGCCTATTTATTGGGAATTCAGAGGGAAAAATAGTTATTTAAGGAATAATCAGAAAATATATTTTAATATGCAATATATGTTTACATTATAAAATACGGTATAATTTGTGGTCTTAATAAATAGGTGTCTCATCTCTTCATTACTGGTTTTACTCATCCATTCTTTCATTTGTAACAGTACTGGCATAATATAATTGAAGTCCCTTTCCCACCTTCAACAAAATGGTATACAGGTTCCAGAGCTTGCTCAACTTTTTTAGCATTTGATTCTATGAAAAACTGTTGGTAAAGGAAGCTGCTGACTCTGAATTAATCTTGCTGCTTGTTGGGTGTATGTAAATGTGAGGCAGTCTAAGAAAGCCCTGATACCGTATTACTATTTTTGTGCAAATTCTTTGTACATCATGTTTTGATCCCCCAGCAGAGACTTTCAAACGCCTTTCCAAAAATGCATAATCACAAAATATGAACTTTTTTAAAAAAGTGTACTCTTTTTGGAGTACAGATGGGGCCCAGTGATCCGCCCATTGAGCCTCTCTTCATCACATCTTAGGGATGTATCACTAAGTCACATTAAATCTTCTCAGTTTAAATATTAGTCACCTAGGCCATGATAAACTTGCAATAAATGTGACTGTGCATTATTTCTGTGTGGAAGTTGAATTTCCTCACAGTCTCTGTAACTTCCCTCTTCCTTTTCGGTAAAAGTATAAGAAACTCCAGTTACTATAAGCAAGACAGTTTTTTTAATGATCTAGGACTTCCTCCTTCAGTCCCTCATTCTCTTTCCTGAACCACAAGTTGAAGGACTGCTATTGGCCTTGTTAGTAGGCATGAGCATGAAGCAAAAATCCTTCGAAGTAATTCTGATTCAGATTTCCTGCACTTGTTACTTTGTCTCCAGTTTAAAGACATTGTGGACTTTTCAGTTGAATTCATATGTAATTTGATTCTTCCAAATATTAGCTAAGGATTTATGCTCTGAAGTGTCCAGGGGGCTACTGCCATGAAGTTATATAAATATATATATATATATATATTTATATATTATATAATGTCTATATTATATAATATATAAATAATATTGTATATTTTATATATATATATTTATATATATGTATTTTTTTTTTGAGAAGGAGTCTCGCTCTGTCACCCAGCCTGGAGTGCAGTGACGCGATCTTGGCTCACTGCAAGCTCCCCCTCCCAGGTTCATGCCATTCTTCTGCTTCAGCCTCTCCGAGTAGCTGGGACTACAGGTGCCTGCCACCATGCTCGACTAATTTTTTGTATTTTTAGTAGAGACAGGATTTACCGTGTTAGCCAGGATGGTCTCGATCTCCTGACCTCATGATCCGCCCACCTCGGCCTCCCGAAGTGCTGGGATTACAGGCATGAGCCACCACACCCGGCAGAAGTTGTGTATTTTATATAATGCCTAATAGGTTTTATTTGTTCTAAGCAATTATGTGACAATGCCCAGGCCAATGAATTTAGCAGATGAATGTTCCAGACTACGTGTCCTTTCATAAATTGCTGAAAATATGTGTCCACTTATATCACAGCTTTAGCCAAAATGAATTATGAATGATTCAGGAAGATATCTAAAAAACATAATCCAGTTTCCAAATTCTCCTGCTCAGGCCAGCAAGCTATATATACACAGTTTGTCTCAGTCTGTTAGTTCTGCTACAACAAAATACCTGAGACTGGGTAATATAAAGAACAGAAATTTATTTCCTCACAGTTCTGAAGGATGGGAAGTCCAAGATCAAGGGCGCAGATAGGTTCAGCATCTGGTGAGGTCCCCAGCCTCTGCTTCCAAGATGGTGCCATGAATGCTATTTCTTGACAGGGTGGGTCAGAAGGGCAAAATGTGCTCAACCCACTCACTTTTAAAAGGGTGCTAATCCTGCCCACTAGGCCACAGCCCTCATGGTCTAATCTCCTCCTAAAGGCCCCACCTCTTAACACCGTTGCATTGGGGATGATATTTCAACATAAATATTGAAGGGGACACAATAGTTCAAACCATAGGATAGTTGATACTCACTATTCATGGGTTTCATATGTGTGAATTCAGCTACTTGCTGATACTTATTTGTAACCCCCAAATAATCAATACTTGTAGCCCTTTCACAGTCATTTGCAAACATGTGCAGAACAGTGAAACATTTGAATCACATGACGCACAGATTCCTAACTGAGGTCAAACAAGGCAGTACTCTGCCTTCTTGTTTCAGCTCTTATACTATAAATAAGTATCCTTTTTGTTGTATATTTAGTGCCACATGTTTCACATTTTTGTGCTCTTTGTTAGTGGTTTCACTGTTTAAAATGTCCTCCCACCACAGTGCTGAAGTGCGGTCTAATACTCCTGAGCACAAAAGAAAATAAGTATGTTAGGTAAGCTCTGCCCAGGTATGAGTCATAGTGCAATTGGTTGTGAATTCAATGTTAATGAATCAACAATATATACTAAATAAAATGTCTTTAAACAGAAATACATGCAAACAAGTTTATGTATTGATCAGTTGACAAAAATGCGACTGGGGCTCATAGGAACTTAACCCTGCGTTTTCTCTAGAAGCAATGGCCCAGTATTCACTAATTCAGTGCTTATAGTGACTTTTTAGAATATAACTGCCACCAAAAATGAGAATTGATGGTATCCTCAGTTGGCCCTAGGCTAACAGAAGCCCTAATCCCTAGTTCTCACCTCTAACGGAAGAATGAAATTACAAGTGGGTTTGCAAAGAAAAATAACTGACACTAAAGTTCTAACCATGGAGACTGTGAGGCAATGGATAATTTTATACAGGTTTCCATGTAAGTCTAAATGGACGTAGGTTCAGAACAACTTCCTAACTGGTCACTTGGCTCACAAAAAGGGACTGAATTGACCATGTCAGCACTTCCTATTGGAGATATTCTTCAAGGCCAGTGTGTGTATTCGGGTACATAAAACAACTGGAAAGCAAGTTTGTAGCATTCTTTGGGTCATTCTTTTATTTTAATATTCATACAAAATGGTTTGACCTACTGCAGCATTGCCTTACTATTAAAAATCAAAATTATTGGCTATTACTAAAAAGTCAAAAAATAACACATGCTGGCAAGGTTATGGAGAAAAAGGAATGCTTACATACTGTTGGTGGGAGTGTAAATTAGTTCAGCCATTGTGGAAGACAGTGTGGTGATTCCTCCAAGACCTAAAGACAGAAATACCATTTGACCCAGCAATCCTTTATTCCTTTGAGTATATACCCAAAGGAATAAAAATTGTTCTATTGTAAAGACACCTGTGTGCATGCATTCATTGCAGCACTATTCACAATAGCAAAGACATGGAATCAACCAAAATGCCCATCAGTGACAGACTGGATAAAGAAAATATGGTACATATATACCATTGAAAACCATGCAGCCATAAAAAAGAATGAGATCATATCCTTTGCAGGGACATGGATGGAGCTAGAGGCCATTATTCTTAGCAAACTAACACAGGAACAAAAAACTAAATACCGCATGTTCTCACTTATAAGTGGGAGCTAAAGGATGAGAACACATGGGGGAACAACACAAGCTGTGACCTATTGGAGAGTGAAGGGTGCGAGGAGGGAAAAGATCATGAAAAATAACTAATGGGTACTAGGCTTAATATCTGGGTGATGAAATAATCTGTACAACAAACCCTCATGACACAAGTTTACCTATGTAATAAACCTGCACATGTACCCCTGAACTTAGAAGTTAAAAATAACAATAATTATTATTATAATAAAATAAAAATAAAAAATTTTGATCCCTATCATTAAAAATATTTGAACATGGACCCCAGTAAATATATGGGTATTCATTTAGAAAATCTTCACATGTACAACTATAATAATTTATCATCAAATACAACAAAAACTAAAAAGGAATGAGATGAACTAATTAAGATTTTAAAATGTAATTTATATAATTCAGTGCATTGATAATAAAAAAATTTGTAGCTGATAATGCTTATATTTTAAAATCTTAGTTTAACCCTTCAGGATTTAGCAGTTCAAAAGTTTGATTCAATTTATCTCAATATTTCAATAATTAATTCTACAGCCTTCCTACTCTCTTACTTTTAAGACTTTTTCAATTATAATATGGATATAGAAGTGCTGGGAAGGGAAGAATGTGGTCCCTTTAAATGACAGGAAAGTGTTAAGTAGAGGAGGGCATGCTCCCTAGCTAGGGCTCCATCCCCATGGACCTAGGTGAGGACAGGCATTTCCTGCCCAAATGTTGCATTTCCCAAGACCACACTGGCCTGCCACGCCCCCATCCTCTGCCTATTAAAAAAACCCTGAGACCATAGCAGGCAGACATAGAAGGAGCTGGACATCAATAGGAGCACATCAGCAGAAGAGTACATAGGCGGCTGGATGTGGAGAGGAATGCACTGACAGGCACCAGAATGCTGTCAGGCCACTGACCAGCAGATGCAGAATGATGTGGAGTTTGGCTGGGATAGTCAGTGGAGAGCCCAGGCCACTGAGAGGCACAGCTCCAGGGGTAAACCTTTCCATTCAATCCCCTTCTGACTTCCCCCAAGCTACCTCCACTCAATAAAACCTTGCGCTCATTCTCCAAGCCCAGGTGTGATTCCGATTCTTCCAGTACACCAAGGCAAGAACCCAAGATACAGAAAGCCCTCTGTCCTTGCAACAAGGTAGAGGGTTTAATTGAGCTGGTTAACACAAGCCATCTATAGACAGCAAAACTAAAAGCAAAACTAAAAGAGTACCCTGTAATACACTCCCACCGAGGCTTCAGGAGCTGTAAATATTCACCGCTAGACACTGCCATGAGGTCAGAGCCCCACAGCCTGCCCGTCTGTATGCTCCCCTAGAGGCTTGAGCAGCGGGGCAACTTTTCCTGTCTCAACTAGGAGCTCACCCGGGATCTTAGAAGGTGAGTGTGAGTGAATGCTAAACTGTCAGGTTTGCCTTTCTTCCAAAACCCTGCCATCTCTCTCTCTTTCCTATGAGTAAGAGGCTCTGTTTTCTTTTCTTTTTTGAGACAGGATCTTGCTCTGTCACCCAGGCTGGAGTGCAGTGGCACAATCTTGGCTCACTGCAACCTCCACCTCCCAGGTTCAAGCAATTCTCCTGCCTCAGCCTCCCGAGTAGCTGCGATTACAGGCACATGTCACCATTCTCGGCTAATTTTTTTTTTTTTTTTTTGGTAGAGACAGGGTTTCACCATGTTGGCCAGGCTGATCTCGAACTCCTGACTTCAGGTGATCCACTCACCTTGGCCTCCCAAAGTGCTGGGATTACAGGTGGAGCCACCATGCCCAGCAAGCGTCTGTTGTCTTTTTGTCACTTTTTCTCTCTCGCACAGTTTGAAATGGCTCTCATCTCTTTCTTTATAATGTTAAGTGTTTTGCTACAGGCTGCGTCAATGTTACTAAGTAAAATGAGTATTTGGCCCAGCCACCAAAGGTTCAGATCAGACCAACTCTTCCTAGAGGTGCCAGGTATGCCTCCACCTCGACAGCCACAGGCATGCATGGCTCAGGGAATCTCTGCTTACCCTTTCCCCTCTCAGCTCAGCTGCCTAGGCGTGCCTGCAGCAGGCAAAGGCTGAGCCCAGCAGCCATGACGGGGAGCAGGAGCAAACAGGCAATAGCCAGGACCCTACAGGGTGCTTCTTGCTTACTATGCCAACAGAACCTCCCCTGGCCAGGGAATTCAACCTGGTCTGAACTAGGGGAAGGATGGGAAAGATAATTATAAGGATTAAAAGGGCCCACTTGCACTAAGTAAGGGGTTCTTCTCCTAGCATCCCCCCTTTTTTGCCCCTTTTACTGTTTTTCTGTTTTTTTCCTTTTCCAAGTGAGAGGGCTCCCCCTGCCCCCCACAATATTTCTGATAGGGAAATTAGCAGAGGAGCGACCCCTGCTGGCTGATAACTGCAAATTCAGCAGGGCACATTTGAGATACTCTAAACAGATACAAATAGCCTCTAAAATACCTTTTTGGTCCCAAACTCGATTTAAGCTTCAGACTGAAGCCCCAGAAAGAAAAACTGGGCCTAAGGAATCCAAAGCCAGGTGACAGGCACAGTGTAAATGGGCAAAACCAATTCCTGCCAACTAAAACCCACCCCACGGAAGGAGGCCATGGTTCCTGGAATAAACAGGCCCAGGGAACTCAAAGTTTGCCAATAGCAAGGAGAAAGGGAGGCATAGGTGAGGGCAGTTAATTCCCATTCTCCAGGTTTTCCCTACCTCATGGGTACATACCTCATTTGTACCTATGGCTGGCACCTGCAAAGGTCTCTGGGGCTCAGGGATAAGGGGTGGAGAGTGGAGGGAGGACGCTTGCTTTCTCTCTCCATCATACCCTGAGTTTTTTGCTGAAAGAAGGAAAGGAAGGCCGGGTGTGGTGGCTCATGCCTGTAATCCCAGCACTTTGGGAGGCTGAGATCACCTGAGGTCAGGAGTTTGAGACCAGCCTGACCAACATGGTGAAACCTCGTGTCTACTAAAAATACAAAAAATTAGTTGGGCATGGTGGGGCTTGCCTGTAGTCCCAGCTACTTGGGAGGTGGAGGCAGGAAAATTGCTGGAACCCGGGAGGTGGAGACTACAGTGAACCAAGATCGTGCCATTGCACTCCAGCCTGAGTGACAGAGCAAGACTCCATCTCAAAAAAAAAAAAAAAAAAAAAAAAAAAAAAGAAAAAATAAAGAAGGGAAATGAGGGATGCCTCTATTCCCTGTCTTTCAGAATGGGCAACCAGTTCTCTTCACCACCCTCAGCTTATACTCCTCTGGAGTGTATGCTGGATCATTGGGACTACTTTGACCCTCAGAATCTGGAGGAAAAATGCTTCATAGCCCTCTGCACAAAAGTTTGGCCAAATTATGATTTACAGGAAGGACTGGCTTGGCCTCTGGAAGGGACCATTGATTTCAATACCATCTGGCAATTGGAACTTTTCTGTAGACTTGAGGACAGATGGTCTGAGGTCCCATATGTGCAAGCTTTCTATACCTTGTAAGGCAATCCAGACCTTTGCTGACAATGTAGGATTGATCCAACCCTTCTGTTGCCTGTCTCAGGGAAGGCTGCAAGGGGCAAGCCCAGCAAATTAAAGACACGAGTCTCAGAGGCACCCCCAGCAGAGGAGCCAACTCCCTCAAGCCCTGCTCCTCTGGGTCCACCCCGACCTCCCCATCCAGCTTCAGCCTCTCACTTGCCCCCTCCTAGAAATCCTCACCCTAAACAAACCCCAGTCTTACTCTTGCCTCTCTAATAGAGTCCCAGTGAATTTGGGCCCAGTAAGGTCCAGGTCCCCTTCTCCTTACAGGACTTAACACAAATGAAGGGTGACCTTGGCAAGTTTTCAGATGACCCTCATAGATATATAGAGGCTTTCCAGAATTTGACCTAAATATTTGAACTTTCCGGGAGAGATGTTATGTTACTTTTGAATCAGACCCTGACAGACATTGAGAAACACGCCGTTCAGCAAGTGCAGACAGATTTGGGGATGAGCTTTGTATCACATATAATGTCAGGGAAGGGGGCAAACATTATCCAACCAGAAGAGAAGCAGTACCAATGGATGACCCTAAATGGGATCCCAGTGATGAGATGGGAAACTGGAAGAGGATACACTTTCAGGTGTGCATAATGGAGGGCTTATGTAGGACAGGAATTTGATGAAAATCCCACTGCCTTCCTGGAGAGGCCATGGTAAAACACACCTCTCTATCTCCTGATTCAGTCAAGGGGCAACTAATCCTAAAGGATAAATTTATTACTCAGGCAGCTCCTGACATCAGGAGGAAGTTGCAGAAATGGGCCCTGGGAGCAGACAATACATTAGAGGACCTCGTGAAAATGGACACCTTGGTCTTTTATAATAGAGACAGGGAAGCCCGGGAAAGGGAGAGGAAATGCAGGAAAGAAACAGAAGCTTTAGTGGCCACGAGGCAAGCTCACAAACCCCAGAATTCCTAGGGTGCACCTGTTAATTGCTAAGGATACGGCAACAACAGTTAGCTCCCTTCTAAAGTCTAACTGCTCCCATACAAGGTTTAATTTCTTTCATCAGGCTGAAACAGCTTGGGGTACAATGTTGTTGTTGTTAGTATATTTCATTTCTTATCTCTGTAGTCTTTGGCACTAAATTCTTTCCTTGTATGATACACAGTTAACCCATGCATACTTAACCTCATAGAGCTTGTTTTTTTTTTCTCCCATGCCTAGAAGCCATCAAACTCCAAATGGTCAGACAATCGGAGCCTCGGACGATGGCTCTCCTTTGCTAGGAACCCTCAGATAAACCTCTGGGAGGAGTCTGACTGCCATTTTTACGAAAACAATGCCCCTGTCAGCAGGAAGCAGCTAAAACCGGTCATCGTCCATATTCTAATGGCCGTTAGTTGTACCTCTTCAGAGGGGATAAATGATATGGAAGTGCTAGGAAGGGAAGAGCGTGGTCCCTGTAAATGATACAGAAAGGGGAAAGGGAAGTGCTGGGTAGAGGAGGGTGTGATCCCTAGCTAGGGCTTTACCCTCACGGACCTAGGTGAGGACAGGCATTTCCTGCCAAATGTTGCATTTCCCAAGACCACCGTAGCCTGCCATGCCCCCATCCTGTGCCTATAAAAACCTCCAAGACCCCAGCAGGCAGACATAGAGGCAGCTGGACTCGAGAGGAGCACATCAGTAGAAAAACACATAGGCGGCTGAACGTTGAGAGGAACACAACAAAAGGCACCAGCATGCTGGCAGGCCACCATCTGGAAGAAGTAGAACGTCGCAGAGTTTGGCTGGGGCAGTTGAGGGGAGCCCAGGCCGCTGCGTGGCCTGACTCCAGGGGAAAGCCTTTCCACTCCATCCCCTTCTGACTTCCCCTGAGCTACCTCCACTCAATAAAAGCTTGCACTCATTCTCCAAGCCCAGGTGTGATCCGATTCTTCCAGTATACCAAGGCAAGAACCTGGGATACAGAAAGCCCTCTGTCCTTGAGACAATGTAGAGGGTCTAACTGAGCTTGTTAACACAAGCCACCTATAGACGGCAAAACTAAAAGATCACCCTGTAACACACGCCCACTGAGGCTTCAGAAGCTGTAAACATCCACCCCTAGACACTGCTGTGGGTCGGAGCCCCACAGCCTGCCCATCTGCAGGCTCCCCTAGAGGTTTGAGCAGTGGGGCACTGAAGAAGCGAGCCACAACCGCATCGCACACCCTGAGAGGGGGACAAGGGAACTTTTCCCATTTCAATATGAGCAGAAATGATATAAAAATATTTAACAATTTCTATGGGATGGGTATCAAGCAATTAGAATAGCCGCTCCCCAGTCAAAATGGACACAGACTGGGATATCTAACCCAAACCTCACTGCTAGCTAAATGTCAACCATGATTGCAAGATAAAGACAATGGTAGTCTAGTTACATTTGACTGTAGTTTGCTCTTAAGCATTTATTTTAAAATAAAACAATTACAATCTAGCCTTTGAGGTGAAAGTACTGTTTTAACAAAAACATTTGCAGGTAACTGTTTTTGAAAAGACTTTAAGCTACGGAAGGAGTACTTGAAAAAATGAATGTTCCAAAACTTATCTATTGATACGTGACTTTCATTTTTTGCCAAAACTGCTATGTAGAAAAGTTTTTATATGTGAAAACTTAAAACCAGAATTTTAATTGAATTTGTGAAAGTGATTAGGAAATTATCAAGATTTAGTGATCTTAGCCATAATTTTTTTTCTATTTTAGGCTTACTACTACTTTTGAAATAAAAAGCTATGACAGTATCCTTTTAATAAACTTTCCTGCTAAGTCAGCCTATCAGTTTCAGTTAAATGGCTGAAAGTCTTGCTTAAAGTCTCAGTTAAATGGCTAGCTATTATATAGTGTTTATATGTATGAATATATATATATGTAACTAAATTTTTCCTTTATAAATTGTGCATTCTTTGAAGACTAGCACTGCACCATCTCTTCTTTATTTTTTATATAAGCATAGTGGGCTGGAGTCACATATGGGGCACATAAACATGCCAGGCTGGTGCTAGTGTGTTACAGTCTATCCTTAGAACAAACTTATGACATGATACCAGAATCTTTCCATTTTACAACTGATGTATTTGAGGTGATTTTTCAAAGCATAGCAATTAAGAAATAGTATTGAGATGTGAACCCAGACAGCCTGAACTCAGAGTCTCTGTGCTTAACCATACCCCATACTGCCAGGTTAAGAGCATCTAACACTTTAAATTACACAAAGCAGGCTCATTATTGATACAAATGAGCAAACAAGTAAAGGAACAGAACAACAGTTCCAGGGTTTCTCACTAAATTAAAATTATTGTCATTTTCTTTGAAAAAGATATTACTGCTATGCATGGTCGTTAAATTGTACTGGCAGCTCATATTGCTACTACTTTTTAAAAACTCAAATGAAAAGTTGCATAACAATGGGAAAGTACATAGTTCAGCAGGATCTCCTGCCTCAAAAGAGAAAGGAAAAAGAAACTTACATTTGGGAACTGGTGAAGAGGATTAAAATGAAACCTAGTAGAAGAAACTTGACAGAGGAAAACAATTAATTACTCAAGTGAAAAACAGAAAATAAACTAAATCATGATGCAAAAAAATATAGAAGTAAAAGGATACATTGTGAGAGATTGTGTCTTGGCTTTTGTTTCCTTAACCTCCTTTCTCCAAAAAGGGTCCTATCAAGACTATGAGAGATTCCTAAAAAAGAAGTCCCTTCCACCCACGCCTAATCCTCATCACTCAGACCTCATCCAGCAGAGTGACTCCTACTTATGAGAAAATATGAATTGTTATTGTTGGGTATTATGTGATGCTAATAGGGTTAGATGAGGGTGACTATTTGGGAAATCAACCTGTGAAACTGTAATATACATTATTAACTGGATTTACTATGGTCCTCATGGCATTTATCCTCACCTGGCACATTGCATATTTTTTAGTCATTACTTACCGTCTATCTTCCCACTCCCATTAGAATGTGAACTCCATAAAAGTAGGAACTTTGTTAATTTTATTAACTGCACCTAGATCAGTGCTGGTCATGTAATAGATACTTAATAAACATTTTAAATGACTGGATGATATAATGAATGATATAATTTGAATGCCAAATATTTAAATATCTTTGGTTTAAATGTTTCTTATTTGAGAAAAGGTCAAACACCAAACATTTGATCCTTTCTCTTCCAGAGCAACAATTAAGTGGTATGAAGAAAATAACATTAACTGGTTCCCCACATTCAGTCAGCAACCCCTTCTCATTCCCCCATGTTTGAAACCAAGAAACAGAAGGATAAGTGCCAGGAAAAAGAATGATTTTTGGTTTGTTAGTTTGTGCTTTAACATGTTGAATAAAACCTACTGGCAGCTCGGGGATAGGGTATGTATTTGCAACAGCCTTGAAGGGTATTTTCATAGACCCAATACTTAAAATTAATAATTTGAGTGCTTTTGTAGAAACATCTAATTGGATTATCCTCTATCTGGGTACAAGGTCAACTCCCAAAATTAAGTGAAAAATGAGTAGGGTTCTGTGAAGAAACAGAAAAGAACAGTATAAATCAGGCCTACCTGCAAGCCCAAGGTTTCATTTACTTCAACTTTGAGCGTATTTGACATTATGCCAGCTGCTATGGTCAACTCAAATACAACTCCCAGGAGAGATGTCATCAAGGGCCCACTAGTTGTGAGTAGTGTACTAGATACTATGCAAATATATCCCTTCTTCAAGCAGCTTACAATCCTTCAGGGGTAGAAAAAGGCTTTCTACATAAGATAATTAGAGAATAAAATAAGACACGTTACCATAAAGTGCTCATTTGGATATTTTGTATGCCCCTAGTAAATACTCACCAAGACTCGGTACTTCTATTATCCAGTTCAAAGCACTATCAGGTTTTCCTGGCCTACATAGACTTTATTGAATGTACTTTGCTAACAGATTATTTTTCCTAAATATGTCTCTTTGATAAGCTAAATGATCTCTCCATCCTTTATATAATTCTGGACCATGAGGTTCTGGTTATGATGCGTATGTGCCTACCACCCACAGTCACATGTGGCTACAGAATGCCTTCAGAATGAGTAGTAACCTTAAGGACTCACATTTATGTGGCTTCTGTACTAAAATGAAGCTGCCATTTTTCAGTGTGAATATGTTTTTTTCTCTCATGACATAGACAAATGTTGATGTTTACTACAAGTCGGTACATTAGTTGCTAATTAAGTTCCTAGCTGCTCCAGCCAAAACTTGCTGTATTGAATCCAAGAAAAGAATGGCAGCTACATCAAAAATAAGTTGTTGGGGGATTTTTTTGTTTTGTTTTATTAAAAGAAAGTTGTATATTAAAGAATGTAGGGAACTTACAAGCTGGGATCTAGGAAACCTTCAGTCTTGGCTTCCTTCTAAGCTGAGTTGGTCGTTCAAGTCCATCCACATCTGTTACCAGCTCCTGGTCAAAGCTGCATAAATACCAGCAATCCAAATATGAGGCAGTAAAGTTAACTGTTTATTGTTACTCAGTTTTTCGTACCCACCTCCAAATTCCCAGGGAAACAAGTTAGTGTTTGGGAACCCACGAGAGGTCAGGTTTATTTTAGGAAGGACTTCCTCCTGGCTTCTCCACATCTCTGCAAAGATGTCTTCTGAGCTTCATCTCTCACCTGTCCCTTGCAGTCTCACCACCCTCAGCCAGGCCTGCCTGCATTCACCAGCAGAGGGTAACGCCCTATTCATGTCCGGGTCTGTGGCAGTTTCTGTTCACTTCCCCATTGGAAAGTCCCAAACCACACGCTTTTATGCCCTGCACATTTTGGCTTACAAAGGACCTGATTGTTAAGGCAGAACCCGCTGGGAAAACAAAATACCCGCCGGAGGAGCTTTGCTAGAGCGTTGGTCTTGGTGTCAGAGAGAATTCGCTTTCCTTTTCTGTTTCCCGCGGTGTCCTTGACCAAAGGCCTCCTCTCTTCACCCGCCCCTACCGAAAGGTGGCGTCTCCCTGAGGAAACTCCCTCCCCGCCAGGCAGATTACGTTTACAAAGTCCTGAGAAGAGAATCGAAACAGAAACCAAAGTCAGGCAAACTCTATAAGAACTGCCTGACAGAAAGCTGGACTCAAAGCTCCTACTCGAGTGTGCAGCCGGATCGCCCTGCTCCGGGACCCCAGGCGCACACCGCAGAGTCCAAAGTGCCGCGCCCGCCGGCCTCACCTGCCTGCCGCGGCCCCGCGCGCCTCCCCGCCGCCCACCTGCTCGCCTGCCCACCCGCCCAGGTGAGACTGCAGCCCCGTGCGCCGGCCGGAGAGCCCTGTGGGCAACCTCGTCGTTGTCAGGCACAGAGCGGTAGACCCTGCTTCTCCAAGTGGGCAGCGGACAGCGGCACGCACATCTCACCTGTCCCGCAGAGAACAGCACCATCTGCTTGGGAGAACCCTCTCCCTTCTCTGAGAAAGAAAGATGTCGAATGGGTATTCCACAGACGAGAATTTCCGCTATCTCATCTCGTGCTTCAGGACCAGAGTGAAAATGTACATCCAGGTGGAGCCTGTGCTGGATTACCTGACCTTTCTGCCTGCAGAGGTGAAGGAGCAGATTCAGAGGACGGTCGCCACCTCTGGGAACATGCAGGCAGTTGAACTGCTGCTGAGCACGTTGGAGAAGGGAGTCTGGCACATTGGTTGGACTGGGGAATTCTTGGAGGCCCTCCGGAGAACGGGCAGCCCTCTGGCCGCCCGCTACATGAACCCTGAGCTCACAGACTTGCCCTCTCCATCGTTTGAGAACGCTCATGATGAATGTCTCCAACTGCTGAACCTCCTTCAGCCCACTCTGGTGGACAAGCTTCTAGTTAGAGACGTCTTGGATAAGTGCATGGAGGAGGAATTGTTGACAATTGAAGACAGAAACCGGGTAGGTGTCTGTTCAGATGGAGCTAGCCTTTTAGGTAGATTTTGCAAAGCAGGCTTCCTTGTGCGTTTGCCCCATTCCAAATGTGCTTGACATCTTTGGGTAAATCTAGTTTCTTCCTTTGAGAAGACAACACCTAGGCACTTTAAGACAGTTTTGAAAATTTAAACACAAAAGAACTACTTTTCTAATCTTTTCACTGAAGTAAAAAGGAGTTAACTTTAGAATCGTAATGTATATTAACAGGTAACATTTATTGAACACTTACTATGTGCAGTTCGTATCATTTTCAAAATGTATTACTACAGTTCATGTTCAGAGTAACCCGCTGAAGCTCCTAATGTTATTAACTCCATTTTACAGATGAGAAACCTGAGGCAGGTTAAATAATTTGTCCAAGGTCTCCCAGGAAAAACAGTGGCAGAGCTAAGAATTTAGCTCGTGATAGTGTTGAATGTTTTTCTTATTTAATGTAGTTCCATGGAGCAGGGGTCAGTAAACTATGGCCCACGGGCTAAATCCAGCCTGCTACTGTTTTTTTCAGGCCCACAGGCTAAGAATGGTCTTTAGATTTTTCAATTTTTAATTTTCAGTGTTCATAAAGTTTTATTGGAACACAGTCATGCTCGTTTGTTTACATATTGTTTGTGGCTGCTTTTCTACTCCAAAGGCAATTGGATGGAGACTGTGTGCCCTTAAAGCCGAAAATATTTATTAACTGGCATTTTAGAGAAAAAGTTTTCCAATCTTTGCCCTACATTACACATTGTGCCATTTAGTCTTAGCCCAAATGAGTAAATTGCAATCACACACACACACACACACACACACACACACACCCTTTTCTCTTTCTTTAATCAAAGTTTCAACATTATCTGAGAATCAAAATTTAGAAACAATTCATTGAAAGAATGTGTTGCTAGTTTCAGTTTTTCATGTTAGTGAAGAAACTCGATTTTTCTTAAGGTAGCATTTTGACAGGGCGAATTTTACTGATGACTTTACATTGAATGTCATATGAATTGTTTTTTGATAAGCGAAGATGTACTGCGACGTGTATAAATGCTGACCTGTTTGAATCTGACTTACTCAGGCTCGTAAGTCAAAAATCTTGTTTTGGAAGACATGTAGACAAATAAAGCCATGACTAAAAGTCAAAGGCTTTGTCTACACCACTCTATGATTTTCACGTTTTTTTTTTTTTTCTCTCTCTCTTTTTGGTCCATCCATTGTTTGTATATTCATACAAACTTCAGGCCTTTGATTGATTTGCTATAGCCTATTATGCAATTTACTCTTTAGTGAATAAAGTTAGTGATCTTTTGTAGACTTGACAGACATAGGGCCTGTCCAAAGACCCAAACATGCATCTAATTTTGATGGCCAGTTTTCCCAACAAGTAAATTACTTTTCACTGTTGTCTGTAATGTTTATGTCATTTTGTGTATTGAGAACCAGCTAGAACGCATTATAGTAGTCCAGCTGGATATGACAAATGTGTACATCACTGTGGCAGAATCTTAATTTGGAAGAAAGTATGCAGCCTTCAAGCCAGCTGGAGATGGAAGATGGCATTTCCAGCCACAGTAGCTGTTAGAAGTCCAGAAGCAACAGAGTCCAGTAACACCACAAAGCTGTTTATGTTTGGTGGGTATGATGTCCCGATTGCCAGCGAAACAGCACTTCTCCCTATTTACTCTAAATACTTCTGCCTATCAGCATCACTTTTGTCTTGCCTGGATTGAATTTCCGCCAGCTAGATTTTATCCAAGTTCTTGATTCTGGCAAGCTTGGAGGCAGCTAGCAGTAATGCAAGGGATTTGACACAAAGAAGATATAGAGTAAAGGGACTTTTGTGTACTGGTAGCAGTTAAGGCCAAAGCAACCCAAATTCTCCCTCTGATTCACATTTCAAAGGAGGCCCCAAAAGACTGAGCAGCTATAAATTTGAGGCTCTTTAGGAAGCTATAGTATCTCTGTGAGAGTCTGGAATAATTTCTGTGTGCATCATTTTACATGTATTATCAGTTCCAAAACTAAGATATGGTGGACAATGAGAAGGAAGCATTATGTTTGGAAGAATAATCTATATTGAAGTGGTGGTCATTGAAGAATGTTTATCTTACAGCGGCAAGGTGTGATAAGACTGTAGAAGGGGAACACATGGATTTGAGGTCCATCTTGGCTTCTTACTATATGTGTTACTTTGGGCCAAATTATTTAAGTTCCCTGATACTACATTTACCCATGAAAATGGACATCATAAAATTTCTCACAGTATTTTAGTCAACATCAAATCAGAAATAGTGTTTATGAAAAAGCTTATAAATCAGAGCTATTTGATATGATAATGGTGTTGACTTTTGTTACCATTCATCTGGTTACATTTCCTTGTAAATTTAAGTTTGAGAGATTGAGGTAAATTCCCCATGTCGCAATTGAGGTACACTTCTTAAAGTCTCTAGATTATACTGATTTGAAAAAGAAATTACCTCTTTCATCCCAGAACCTAACCAGGATTAGGTATGGGGTTGGTATTTAGTAAGCATTGATTACTTGATTGATAGACTGATTGAATTTATTTCTGAAAGTGTCTGCAATAAGCGCTGAAAACACATGACGTATTGAATTATGTTGCCAAGCGTTACAGAATGGATGAATGATGAAAATAAGATTTCCAAATTTGCTTTTTTGAAGGCTTAAAATAGCATTTAACTAAGTAATCAAGACTTCTATAAAATGGTCTTGTATTTTCATTCTTTTTCTGTTTCCCCATAGACATTTTCTACTTGATCTATTGTTTTAATTTAGGATTCCCACCCCATTTCCTAGCCCCTGCCCTTGATTACAGCAGGCCTTCTGAAAATGACTTTGGACATAGGTTTGTGTCCAGCAAGTACCCATAAACTTATTCATTCATTCATTCATTCATTCAGTTTGAATTTATTTAGTGGCATCTTTGTGCCAGATGCCAGGCTAGTGGTGAAAAGATAGGAGAAAAACATAGAGACTGTTTCGTCCTTTTGTGAAGTTGTGTTGTAGTGTTAATTAGTGTTGATAAAAAAATGTCTACTGTAGGCCGGGCACGGTGGCTCACGCCTGTAATCCCAGCACTTTGGGAGGCCGAGGCAGGCAGATCACGAGGTCAGGAGATCGAGACCATCCTGGCTAACACGGTAAAACTCCGTCTCTACTAAAAATACAAAAAAATTAGCCGGGTGTGGTGGTGGGCACCTGTAGTCCCAGCTACTCGGGAGGCTGAGGCAGGAGAATGGCATGAACCCGGGAGGCGGAGCATGCAGTGAACCGAGATGGCGCCACTGCCCTCCAGCCTGGGCGACAGAGCAAGACTCTGTGTCAAAAACAAAAAAGAAAGAAAGAAAGAAAAAGAAAGAAAGAAAGAAAAAGAAAGAAAGAAAGAAAAAGAAAGAAAGAAAGAAAAAGAAAGAAAGAAAGAAAGAAAGGGAAAGAAAGAAGAATGTCTACTGTATACAAGGAACTATTCTAAATACTAGAGTTTCAGCAATAAATATATGCCATTTTATCAATCATTATAATAAAGCTATCCTTAATGGTAAGGGGGTACCCCTGTACTGCCTTGTTCCTCTTTTAGGATGCTAAGTTACAACCTGGCACTGTTACAACTTAGTTATAACTAAGTCACAACTTGGCACACTCATCAGTTTAGGCAGTCATGAACTCTGGGAACGAAAGTGATCATATAAACATTTCCATAGTGTCTTAATAATTAAGCTGAACAGCTAAAGAGAGGCGCATGTTTCATCCCTGGCCGGTTCAGAACACAATGCATCTGTAGTCCTGGAGACTCCACACACCTTCCATTTACACAAGAGAACCAGAGATGCCATGACTAGTCCAGCTAAAAACAGTCCAGTTCTCCCAACGTGAAGTTGAGTACCCAAGTCAATCTCCCCAAGAACATTGTATTGTCTGGCAAATTAGGAAGGATAAGAATTTCATTTGCAAAAAAAAAGTATGAATAAGAAATTAGCTATGTCAATGTGACAATAAATATTCACTGGGTTAAGACATTAACTTTTTGTGGGAAACTGGTTCTTTAAAATTCTTTATTTTTAACATACAGTTTTTGCTTCCTGATTTACTTTTATCTGAGAGTTGAACTCTGCTGGGTTAAAAAAATCACCATTATATTTAAACAGCTATCTAGGATTATTATAAAGGGAAGAAAACATTTTCATTAAATTGTACAATTGTGTTGGTAAGCCAGTGCTTTATGGAAATGTCATTGGTTTCTTCACTGATTTCTGTTGGAAAGAAAAAACATATCAAAGAATTGAGAATATGAAAGCATTGACTTGTATTATCCCCAAATTAATTTTATTTCATATTTCATAAATTAGTTAACAATGTATTAATAGACTACACAGTGAAAACATCCATCCACTTTTAACTTCATAGAGAAAACTTTGAGTGGGGGAGGGGCATGGGTGAGAATTGTTTTATGACTTGTTGCAGTCTCAAATCTAAATATTCACCTCCCACGAATTTCTGTAATTGTGTTTACATATTGGGATCTAATATCTTTACAATGTTTTAGGAGAACAGATTAAATTTTTAAAATTATATAATTGCTTCAAAGGGAGTTGATGTACTTTCCAGCACCAAAACTGAGAAGATTTCTTAAAAATTCAGCATCTTGATGAGGCTGCTAAAATTGCACAGATATATGTAGTTCCAAATTCAAATTGTAAGAATATGTTTAGGAAATAATGACATCATGATCCTTATATGCTTGGACTCAATAACGGCAAAGAAAGCTTCACAAATATGATTCCACAGTAAAAGTCGACTTAATAGAATAGTGGTTGAAGAAAATTTTGTGGATAGAATATACCTAGGCATTTTTAATAACAGTATTTGTTGCCTCACTGGTTCTTTTTAAGGAAATCCTTCCTGATTGCTTCAGTCAAATATATTTAAAGCTGATTAAAGGATGGGGTAATAAAATATGAGAATGGCTGAGTTAAAGAAGGCACTGAAACCAGTCTTATTTACATCTATAGCAATTACTTGTTAAATTAGCAGATGATAATAAAGATGTTACAACACCAGGAAGCCAAAGAATTTCCATTAGGAGACGAAGAGAGTTAGGAAAAAATGGTAAAAAATGAGCAAAAATCTGCTTAGAAAATGTTGTGGGTGACATGGACTGAATTCACTTGAAATTTACTGAGTTCAAATAGTTATTTTTAACCACTTCTTGCCAGAAAATGAACTTAAAATTGGAGAAAATTATAAGCTGTAATTATAGTTCAAGAAGGCAGGATTCAGCCTCTAAATTCAATTGCCTGGGATCAAATTCTACTTCTGCCACTTCCTGACTTTGTGACCTCAGAGAAGTACCTAAACATCTCTGTGCCTCGGATTTCTGATCTGTAAATGAGTTAATATTGGTACCTATTTCTGGGCTGCTGGGTTAAGTCCCCTAGAACAGCATGCTTAGCTACTAGATGCTAAGATGGAAATATCCCTTGGGCAGAGACCATGCTGTATGTGCTTGTGCAGCTGAGATGTTGGTAATGATGACTCTTCCCAATCATCCATAATAATTCTAACACTGAATTAGTTCCGACATTGTTCCAAAAATATTAACACATTTCTGACATAAAAGGTTATGGAATATATTTATAGAACTAGAAAATACATAAATTTGTAGGAAACAACTAAACAATCCAAATTATACATGTGGAAGACTGGCAAATGTTGAAAAAGACTTTTGATAATATCAAAGTCAATATTTCTTGTCTGGGAGGTTGATAGAATCGCATGAGATGCTTTACTTTTTCTTTAATATCTGAGTTCCTAACATAGACAAAATAAATCATAATCTTTTAGGGGTGTTTCCTAGACATCAGTATTTTTTAAGGCTTTACGGTTGTTTCTAATGTGCAGCTAAGACAGAGAAACTCTGAAATTTCTTTTCAGCTGCCTTGTTTTCCACATACTGTAACTGAGGTCTAGGGAGATGAAGTAAATTGCCTAATGCCACAAAAAGCTAATGATGTCCTGCCTAACTTCTTTCATGTCTAAACATGGCTTGAGTTAATCTTTCCTCCAAATCCTTATTGCTATATTAGGACCTAGGGAAATGCACTGTGACAATGATTACACAAAAGATCCACATTTAAAAGAAATTCACTAGATTAATCTAAAAGAGAAAATAAATGAAGACTAAAGACTCTAATGAATGGATATAAAAATAATTCTGCCCCATATTTCCAAAAAAACATATAAAAATAAATTTCCCATAACATTAAATAAACACAAATTTGAGAAAAACTGATTATAGTAATAATCAACTGTGCAAATATTACATAGGAAAGAATATAAATCTGCAGTAGTAATTACTTATTTCATAATGATAATCATGAAGAAAGAAGAATTAGATAAGAAATGTTTGATTTCCCGTTTACAGACTCCATAGATTGAAAAAATATAGCCAGCCCTAGATATACAGAAAGAAATTGGTGAAAATAGACATAACATGGCTGCAGACTAAAGATACTTTCTCTTCTACCCTTTATTCAGGAATGGCTGAGATAAAATTTATTTTCTAGATGTCAGGTTTGAATAATTCAATAGCTTTTAAAAAAAGATGGTTCATATTTAAAAGGACATTTGGTCCAGAGATTTTTGTTGTTGTTGTCGTTGTTGTTGTTGTTGTTACAGAGATTTTTTTTCCCTGCCGACTTCAGAATTGCTACAGGTAACATTGCTATTTTCTTTAATGTTTCAATGTAAGCCTTTATACTTATGCTTAATTGCTCAGTTTTTCTAAAGGGTATTTCCTGCTTAAGGTTATTCAGAAGATGTTTGATCTCACTTAATTCTAATTTTCTCTTACAACAGATTGCTGCAGCAGAAAACAATGGAAATGAATCAGGTGTAAGAGAGCTACTAAAAAGGATTGTGCAGAAAGAAAACTGGTTCTCTGCATTTCTGAATGTTCTTCGTCAAACAGGAAACAATGAACTTGTCCAAGAGTTAACAGGCACCGATTGCTCAGAAAGCAATGCAGGTATTTGTAATTTTACTTAGGAAGATTTTTCAAATTCTGCCTAGTGATTCAGAGTTCAATAAAGCAGAAAGACACAATGCTAAACACCAAGATTTTTAAAATCAAAATTTTAAGAGTGGAACATATGTGATATATCATCTATCTTATCACCTTAACAAATGAGGAAATTGATGCCTGGGAAAAGATCAACTGATCAAAGACCATTTTTTGTCCAACCAACACTCTTTCTACTACCTTATTTTAAAAACAATATGACTACCAGAAATTTTTATCAAGATTATTTACCATTGAATATACACAAATACGTTGGAAGAAAGTATTTTAGTGGTTATAAAAAATCTGCTGCATATTCTTCTGAACATTTTTACACATTTTAAGCAATGTATTAAGCATGTGATAAAAGGATTGTTTTGTCAATATATCTCAACATTACCTAATGTGAGATTTTTAAAAGCATTCAATAATAGTAATAACATTTTATAGCTCCTTCTCCTACATTATTTGTAAATCTCACTTAAACTGCTATCTTATTTTTCTTCTCGTAGTATGCATCCTATGTTTCCAAAAATATCATATGAAAGACAAATTGAAAGTTAACTATTAACTAATTATAATCATTGCAGTTTTGTTCTGGTGACCCTAACTAATGAAAACTTTGGTATAAAAAGTGGGGTGCTGCTGTAACAAATACCTAAACACGTGGAAGTGGCTTTGGAACTAGGTAATTGATACAGACTGTAAGAGTTTTGGGTGAATGGTAGAAATATGAGTGTTAAGGGTGATTCTAGTGAGGTCACAAAAAGAAATGAGAAAAATGTCATTGGAAACTGGAAGAAAGGTGATCCTTGTTATAAAATGGCGTAAAACTTGAGCTCACAAGTGATGGATGTGGATATTTGGCTGAGAAAATTTTTTAGCAAAATGTTGAAGGAGCGGCTTGATTTCTCCTAACTGCTTATAGTAAAATGCAAAAGAAGAGAAGTTAATTGGAGGAGTTGTTATGCAAAAAGGAACCAAAATTTAAATATCTGGAAAATTCTCAGCCTATTCATATTGCAAAAAAATGAGAAACTGTGTTATAAAGAGAACAACCAATTGATAACAAGATCATGGGTGCGGCTGAACAACCAATTGATAACAAGATCATGGGTGCCACTGACGGACTTAATCAGCCATTTCAGCAGAAGGTAGGAATAGAGATATATTATACCAGCAAATACACTTCCAGTTTGAACTGAAGGAGGACAGAATGAGAAAAGGACACTGGACTTTCTGGATTCTACAGAACCCGACCATAGAGCTATTTGGCTGTGAATGTGTACTGCTCTTCAAGGGAAGGAAAGAATGCCCCCAAAAGTGATTCAGAAGTCATCAGGGTTGCCACTTCCACCACAGGCCCAGGGGCCAAGGCAGTTTCCTTTTTGGTTTCAAAGGGCAAGCCTGTCTCTCTGGTTTTAGTGAGCCCTCAGGATGACCCTGCCCAGTGTCTCAGAAGCAGAGCTATCCTCACAGAAAGCTGTGTGGATGGAGCCCTTAGAAAGAGCAGGCTGTCTTGCAGAGCCCTAGAAGTGAACCTGCCATTCCATGGACCTGGAAGGCAGAGCATCAAACCAAACAGAGCTATTCTCAAGCCTTATAAGCCTTAAGATATGGTGGAATTTACCTTAATAAGTTTTGGATTTGCTTGGGACCCATCACCCTTGCTTTCTTTCCTGTATCTCCTTTTTGGAATAAGACGTCCATCCTATGCCTGTCCCACCATTGTATTATGGAAAAGAAACATGTAGCTCATCTGGTTTCACAAGTTCACAGCTGGTGATGAATTTGCCTTTTCATGAATCACACCTCCAGTCTCATCCATGTCTGATTTAGACAATGTTTAGGTGAGACTTTTGACTTTAAACTTAGAGTTCATGCTGCAGTGAGTTAAGGCACTTGGGCTGATGAGATGAGATGAATGTATTTTGTATGTAGTAAAGATATGAATTTTGGGAAGCCAATGGTAAAATGCTATGGATGGAATTTTGTCCTCCCAATATTCATATGTTGGAGCCTAATATGACTCTATCTGGAGATAGTGATAGTAGGAGATAATTAAGATTAAATGAGCCAGGCCAAGCATGGTGGCTCATGCCTGTACTCCCAGCACTTTGGGAGGCTGAGATGGGCGGATCACCTGAGGTCAGGAGTTTGAGACCAGCCTGGCCGACATGGCAAAAGTGCATCTCTACTAAAAATACAAAAATTAGCTGGGCGTGGTGGCATGCAGCTATAATCCCAGCTACTTGGAAGGCTGAGGCAGAAGAATCACTTGAACCCAGTGAGCCGAGATAATGCCACTGCACTCTGGCCTGGGTGTCAGAGGAAGACTCCATCCCAAAAAAAAAAAAAAAAAAAAAAAGATTAAATGAGTCATAAGAATGGGGACCTTAATCCGACAGAATTGTGGCCTTTTTTTTTTTTTTTTTTCTGAGACAGAATCTCGCTCTTTTGCCCAGGCCGGAGTGCAGTGGCGCTGTCTCGGCTCACTGCAAGCTCCGCCTCCCAGGTTCACGCCATTTTCCTGCCTCAGCCTCCCGAGTAGCTGGGACTACAGGCGCCCGCCACCGCGCCCGGCTAATTTTTTGTATTTTTTTAGTAGAGACGGGGTTTCACCGTGTTAGCCAGGATGGTCTCTATCTCCTGACATCGTGATCCGCCCGCCTCGGCTTCCCAAAGTGCTGGGATTACAGGCGTGAGCCACCGCGCCCGGCCAACGGCCTTTTAAGAAGAGGAAGAAAGAGAAACATCTGTCTCTTTCTCTCTCTCTCTTAACCGTGTGAGGACGCAGGGAGAACGTGGCCATCTGCAAATTAAGGAGAGAGTCCTCATCAGACATTGACGCTGCTGTCACCTTGATCTTGGACTTCCCGTGCCCAGAACTGCGAGAAAAGAAGTGTCTGTTGCTTAAGCCACTCAGTTGATGGTGTTTTGTTACGGCAGCACAAACAGACTAATGTAGGAGCTTAGACTCTGGGTCCTGATACATATCGGATCCTGATGCTTATCAAATCCTGGCTCCTTCCTTGAATGTGTGACCTTTGGCCAGGTTCTGGACTTCTCTGTGCCTCAGTTTACTCCTCAGTAAAATGGAGATAATAATATTACTTATCACCTCAGTAAAATGGAGACAATAATATTACTTACCATCTAGGTTTATTTTGAGACTTAAATAATTTAATGTATGTAAAGTATTTATATTGTGAGTACAAAATAAATTAACTACCATAATAATCCCTAACGTACTTAATATCTAACTGCAAACATTTCCAAGTTTTCTTCTTGTCCAAAGTCACAACAGTTTTCTTTAGGAAATTTTCCATACAAAGTGGGGCACATTTTCCCTGTGTTCTTTAAGATGAGATAATAAAAAATGATACGTTAGAAAATTTTCCTTATGGCATCAGTCTTCTCTGACAGATTGCAGCTTCATAAAGGCAAAAACTCTTGATTTTCTTTTTAACCCACATAAGCCCTTAATAAAATACCCATTACATGTAGTTGAAGTAAGAAAAGCTGGAAGTGAGGAATGGAGGAAAGAAGAAAAGAAGGGCACAAAATATTTCATTAAATGTTTTAAAAATCCCCAGAAATTCAGAATATATGAATATAGGCTGACATTAAAGCAGATGTACATCTCGTGCAGAACACACAGTGAGGAAACAAAATGGCAAGAGCAAAGCTAAAGAAAACTACCAAATTTGCATTTTCATTAATTCAGCCTTAAATGTAACTTTGTGTCACTGAATAAGTGACTGACTTCCTAAACGTGATGGTCAGACAGGAAATCACTTTTCTTGTGATTAGCATAATCCTTATATTGTTTTTTTAGCTACGGTCTAATCATTATAAAGAACTAATCATTGTGTCCATATTAAAATTAAAAATACCTTGCCACAACAAAAGCATATTCTAAGCCTTTCGAAATATCAACATATTAAAATATATTAAAGCAAATCTCTATTGGGGGCTTTCCATTTTGTTTTCAAAATAACAATAACAGCTATTTATATTGTATAAAATCTTGCATTGTAATACAATTTACATTCTATTCAGAACTTCAAAGTGTTAAATATACTCAGGCAACCTCTATTAGGAAGCTCTAGTTTGTTTTCAAAATAACAGTAACAGTTATGTATGCTCTACAAAAACTTGTATTGCACTATGATTTGCATTCTAATACTGTTATTCACAGAGATTGAGAATTTATCACAAGTTGATGGTCCTCAAGTGGAAGAGCAACTTCTTTCAACCACAGTTCAGCCAAATCTGGAGAAGGAGCTCTGGGGCATGGAGAATAACTCATCAGAATCATCTTTTGCAGATTCTTCTGTAGTTTCAGGTACTTGAAACACATACATACTTTAATACAGTAATTACTACTTCCAGAAAAACCAACTTGGCAGAACCAGAGGGAGAAAATGTGGGCATTAAAGTTAGTAAACATTTATATTAAAATAATATTTTTAGAGGAGATTAAATTAAAATAATTCTTGGCCAAAATGCTTTCTAAAACTAATCCAATATCAATGTGTTATAAATATGAACACAACTGCATCTAATTTTAATTTATAAGAAATCCATAGTCCTTGTAAGATAAGTATAAGAATGCCTTATATTTCATGGTTTTCAAAGTACTTATAAATAGATCAGTCAATTTAATTCACCCAAAACCCTGAAAATAAAATAGAGTCATTGCTTTTTTTCTCTGATTTAAACTGGGATGGCTCAGAGAGGTTCAACTGTGTCGTAAAAAATTAAAATCAAAGCTATAAAAAAGAAGATGAACAGATGCTGAACCACAGTTGGCTTGAATTGCATTAACTAATCAGTGAGGACTGAAGACCACTATGTCCACCTTTTTGATATTGAAACAGCCCTGGCAGAAACAAACTATTTAATTATTTTTTCCCTTTCTAATCTGTTCATGATAGGAGAATCCACCTCTCCCCTTCTCTGCCGAAAGGCCTTATTCTGTTTTCCCAAGAAATAGTTGCTTAAAGCCTGTAGTGTGCTGGTAAATGTAACAAGTAGCTCTCTGGGGAAAAGAAAAAGCCCTAGTTTGTAGCATTTGCCAGTCTCTGTGGTTTAAATGTTCTCGTTCAGGCTTATTTCAAGCCTCCAACATAAGATCACTGAACACAAAGCTGGGAAGAGCTGTGCAGTGGCATGTCTTTGCACAGCATTCCCACCGTACAGATGCAAAAGACGGAGGTAGCCTCCAGATCAAAGATGATAGTTAAATGATTAAGTGATGAGTTTTAAATACTTATTACCTTTGCTTGAAAATAATTTCTTTAATGGTAAGTTTATATAATTTAATTTTTGTAATGGCTATGGTTAAAAACTCAGAAAATTCCTGAAAAGTTACCAGTTAGCTCCTGTGAGCCTGTATAAACTAACTCTAGCACACCACTGCAAAGTTTATTATTTTTATTTTTTAATTTAATTTAATTTAATTATTTAATTTTTGGAGATGGAGTCTCACTCAGTCGTCCAGGCTGGAGTGCAGTGGCATGATCTTGGCTCACTGCATTCTCTACCTCCCGGGTTCAAGAGATTCTCCTGCCTCAGCCTCCCAAATAGCTGGGATTACAGGCACCCACCACCATGCCCAGCTAATTTTTGTATTTTTAGTAGAGACAGGCTTTCACCGTGTTGGCCAGGATGGTCTCGAACTCCTGACCTCAGGTGATCCCCCTACTCGGCCTCCCAAAGTGCTGGGATTACAGGCATGAGCCACTCCTCCTGGCCTTGTCATTTTGTACTCAGATAAGTAATATGCATGCATTGCAAGAAATCTGTAATACATAGAAACACACAAAGCAGTCACCAATATTCCCAGAGTATGGATATTACACTTAACATTTGGGTATGTGTGCTTCTGGGCTTTTTACATACCTGAATGTGTATATATAGTGTCATTTCTCTTATGTTCATTAAATATTCTTCTACAGCCTGGTTTTTAATGACTAAATAATGGTCCCACCATTTGGATGCAGTATGATTAATTGACCAATTGTTGAACGTTTAAATAATGCCTCGATAGTTCTCTTTGTACTTATGTCACAGTTTGCTTTTTAAAAACATATTATATAATTGGAATTTCTGGGTCAAATGATTTTACTATTTTAACACATTTGATACTTAATGTCAAATCTCACTCCAGGAACTTGTACCAATTTACATGTTCTCCAACAGTATGGGATATGAGTGCTTATTTCCCTGAATTCTCTTCTACGAGAATGAATAATATTATCGTGTTCAATCTTTTTTCAATTTGGCTGCTATTAAAAATTGTATTTAGTTATTTGAATTTACATTTTCTTTCATTTCACAAATTCATTCTCTTTGTTTTGTTAATTATCAACACTTTTAAAATTCACTTTTCTATTAGGGTATTCATCTTCTTTTTGCTGACTTATATGAACTGCCTAAGTATATAAGCTATCAATTCATTGTCAATAAATAGTGCCAATTTTTTTCATGATTGGCTTGCTTTTTAGCCTGATTGTGGATTTTTCTCTTTTTCTTTTTTTAGGGGGGCTGGGGGGTGGGCGGGGACAGGGTCTTGCTCTGCCTCTCTGTTGCCCAGGCTGGAGTACAGGGGCAGGAACACAGCTCACTGCAGCCTTGACCTCCCAGGCACAAGTGATGCTCCCATCTCAGTCTCCCAAGCAGCTGGCATCACGGGCGTGCGCCACCATACCCAGCTAATTTTTGTATTTTTTATAGAGAATGGGGTTTCACCATGTTGTCCAGACTTGTCTGGAAACTCCTGGGCCCAAGGAATCCTCCTGCCTTGGCCTCCCAAAGTGCTGGGATTATAGGCTTGAACTGCTGTTTGTTTTTTAATGTAATGTGATTCCACCTTTCTCATTAACTCTGGTGATGCTGCTGCTGCTGCTAATAGCAAAACTTATACAGGATCGTTTTTGTTGTTGTTGTTGCTGTTTTTCATTTGAGCAGCTGCACTTTCCTTTAGAAATCATGATTCTATAGGAATGCCAAAATTCACTATCCGAGTGTGGAGTTTTCATGTTTTAATAAATGTCCTTTACAGGCTACTCGACATCTCTATGAGTTACTGGTCATTTTCTGTAAATCCACACTAGAAAGAAGTGAAGATGGAGCTAATGCTGAGAGATGACCCTGCATCTTAAATGAGGGTTGATCATCAAAGATTACCAGACTAATGCATTGCATTAGCTTGTAGTTAATCTACTCTGAACTTCTAGTAACAAAATTAAAAGCAAAGTTTTAAATTTTTTTAAATTTTTACTTCTTAGTATAAAACTTAAAGATGTATCTTGTGAAAAAAATCTTAATAATAATATTAGGGGACAGAAAAGGTTTTTGTTTTTTTTTTTTTTCTCTTGGGTTCCTTCCTCTCTATCTCCCTCCTTCCCTTCCCTTCCTTTCACTCTAACTTCCTTCCCTCTCTTCCTTTCACTTCTTTCATTTAACAACTATTTTCCAAACTCCTATCATGTGCCAGGCACCTTGTTGTTGTGTACTGTGAACTCAGGAACATAATAGTAATGGCTTCATGGCCATGGAGCCTAATATGACTCTATCTGAGATTGTGATGGTAAGAGACAATTAAGAGTAAGTGAGTCAGGCCAGGCGTGGTGGCTCACGCCTGTAATCCCAGGACTTTGGGAGGATGAGGCAGGTGGATCACCTGAGGTCAGGAGTTCAAGACCAGCCTGACCAACATGGTGAAGCCCTGTCTCTACTAAAAATACAAAAACTTAGCCGAGTATGGTGGCAGGTGCCTGTAATCCCAGCTATTTGGAAGGCTGAGGCAGGAGAATCACTTCAACCCAGGAGGCAGAGGTTGCAGTGAGCCGAGATTGCGCCATTGAGCTCCAGCCTGAGCAACAAGAACAAAAAAACTCCGTCTCAAAAAAAAAAAAAAAGAAATGGCTTCAGCCCCCATGGAGCTTTCCACTGAGGGAGGTGTCGGCCCAGCAGTAGTAACTGCATAGCTACACTTGTAGTAAGTGCCATGAAAGAACAGTACAGAGTATTAAAATATATAATAGTCTGAGAGCATGTAAGAGTATACAATAAACTGCACAGTAATCCGAGGACCCATCCAATTCACAAACATCTTAATGGTCTTCTAGTCCATAGGTTCTTTAGGATATCTGGATTTCTCATGTGGATTTGAAAGCAGGTGAGTTTAATCCGTTCTGGCCCTTTCCAGAGCACTAGCAAAGAGCCACTTATTTATGAAAATGTAGTGTGTTTGCTTCAGATCTTTGCTTTAGACTGCTGCTGTCATTCCAAGTATCTGTTTCCTTGTTATCTTAAGGACTAAGAATTACTGATATGAATAACTTATAAAGTACCATTAGTCCAGAGAAATTATTGAGTTCTTTTGATTGAAGTTTTTGTTGCAGAATTTACTATGGAAGGGTTTTGCCTGCATAGGCATTTTCTGACAGAAGTAACGAGCAAGGTAAATGTGAAAGTACTCCATAGCTTCTAATATGCATTTGTGTAGTTTTGTTTTGTGTATCTTCTTGATATTGATAATGTTTAGTCTTTATTTTGAATTCCATTATATTAGATTAAAATTTCAAATAGTTGCCAAGATAGCATTGAAAAAAACTTGTCACTTAAGCTGCACACAGTCTGTAAATATGATTTTTTTATGTGTATAAAGAAAAGACTCAAATTATTTGTAATTTTAAATTAAGATATTTATAATTATTATTTCTGAACCAGTTTCTGAAATATTTTCTCAGTGCATAGTAGTAGTCTTAGTGCATGCAAATATTAATTATTTATAGCTTTAATGCAAAGATTATGTGTATGTGTGTGTGTGTTTTAGCACCTGTTCCTCCTTAACACATCTGATGGATAAGACACACTACCATCAGTAACAGTGGCCCACCTTGAAACTAATTTTAAACACATATCTCTTTGGCACTAGAGGTGACATATCAGAGTTCTCTAGTGGATTGTTCTAGAGAGTGATTTCATCATATTTCCAAACTTGGGGGTTGATATGTGTCCTTTTTCCTCCTCCCACCTCTGTTTACAAATCAATTGTTTCTCATTTAAAAAGTGGTTAGTAATTAAGATATATCAATTGTTTTATTTGCCCTTTTCCAAATTACCAAAACAATTTCTAAACAAAATTTGAACAGTTCTCAGACTATTAATGACAATTTAATGCTGGATGCTATAGTTCTGCTTTCTGAAGTCACTGGTCATCTTATAAGAAGAAGATAACTGCAAAACTTTGGTGTTTCTCTAGATCAGATTTCCCTAGGAAACATCAGAGGGACACAAAGCCTGCTTTCATTTTCTATTAAAAGCATTTTAATTATAGCAAATAATTGACTCGGTTATTTTACTTCTATAAGCGTACAGTTAAATTAGTTGTGCAATCAGTCTGCTACTGTCGCTTTGTCAAAACAAGTGAATAGTTACTTCACATTAACCTTTTTTATTATACTATTTTAGAAATTAATGCATTACAATAAAATCAAAGAAAATTAAGTGACATTTAAAACTAAGTCAACTTTATTGCATTTGGTATAAACTTTTATGCAGAGTGGAGCAGAAAATCCCCCCAAATAATCATTGTGTTACAGCTGCCGTATTGTGAAAACTAGAAAATGCAAATGCCTCAGATTGGCCAGCAGAGGGCGCCTGTACATTTATAAAGCCAGTGGAATTTCACTGTTTCAGCGTGAAAGATTATAATGTAACTGTAGAGTGTGCCATGTGTGAATATACAGTGCGCATGACTGTGCTTGCATGTGTATATTTTGATTTATATATTCGTTCACGTGAAGATTTTAAAATTCCACCCCAGCTAATGAGCTTACCAACCTGCTTGTTTTCAGACTTTAATACCTTCTTTCTCATATTTCCCCATATGTTCCACTCCTTAGGTTTATCCGGTGACATTATGCTTTGGAATATATTGTGGATATATTTTGCATAGATCATGTTCTGTAGGAGGGGTTTAAAAATTGACCTTTATAAAACAGCCTTCTTCTCCCTGGCCCAATCTGTTATAGCACTTTTTTTGTTGTTGTTTTGTTTTGCCTTTTTATAGACTAAAGTCCAATCTTAGATTTGGTCTATACTAATTTCTGTAAAAGTGCCACAAAATTTATCCTTGCACTTGAGGACCAGAATAATGTTCTGTAGCACTAACCTCTAGAAATCTAGAGATTTTTAGAATCTCTAGAAATAAAACCACAGCATTTGAAAACTAAGTGGAAAAAAAATAATTGATACAGTAGTTTACAATAAGACTGTTTCAGAATCACTCATGCTATATCAGGACTGGTTTGAAGTAAGAGCACTCCTTTACTTTTTTATTTTTCTAAATTTAATTATCATTAATTATTGAGAACTAGCAGTACTACTGAGGCAATCCAAAAGACAGATATTGATTTGAGCTGAGAGAAAGAGAGAGATGCCGATGCTGATACTGATATTGGTACTTGTTAAAGGATTATATAAGTTTGTATTTTATTTGAAACCCAGCATGAGGTATCTGGGTCAGTTATATGGCTTACAGTTGCATAATAGTTCTAGGAAGATTACCATTCATACCTCAGGAATGGGGACATAGATATTATGACAGAAAGACAGAAAGAAATCTCCCTAGTGTGCAGTCAATACATGTTGGATTTATTTTCATGATATCTGTTTATGACTACAAACGTAAAGCTGTTTTTTTTAGCAGAGTTTTAACAAAAGCAGTGATTTTAACTTAGACTATCAGATCTTCCCTTCACAATTTTAGGATGTGAATGAGGTCAGAAGCCGGAGAAATAGGAAGAAGGAGGTGAGTTGGTCAGATAATATAGTATCATTGAGAGAACCAAGCACTGAGGAATTGCGTTCACTCTCAAAAAGTTTATACTCTAATGCAGGAAACAAGTGACGTGCCTCCACAAAGAAACCGTAATCTAGCCATGGTAAAAGAGATGCAAGATCTGTATTACAGGATGAAGATAGAAGATCTGTAAAAGAAGGAAGACTGATGAGAGAAAGCTTACCAGATGAGGAATATCAGATATTTCATCTGAGCCTTGAGAGCACTATGCTGGATTTGTAAACAGAGGTGCCAGGCAACATTTCAGGTTTCAGGAACATCATGAGCAAAAGCACGGGCACAAGAAAGCTCAAAATGTGTTCAGAGGAACAGTCTGATGAGAGATGGAGCATTTGTGGAGGAGGGCGGTAGGATTTAAGACTTCTAAGATCAGTGAAAATTAACGAGTTTCTCTAACAGTAATTTTTACAATGCTTTTCCTCACAGACACACTTTAAAAAGTATACCATTTATCATTTGGATAATTATAAAATGCCAGCACAATGCATGTGTGTACAAACATCATCTCAGATAATGATTGTAGGAAAGTCCTTAGGTAGAGGAATATATCTAGCAGAGTGCTGGAAATGGATCTTACTGGCTTGTAAGACCCCAATGTGCACATCTCTTTCCAGCTCCACACAGGACATCATGCTGGAAATTGGCCACGATGCGAATATTTACACCATGGAAATTGACAAACCTTTTAAAAATCATGTCTCCCCCCACCAAAGAGCCAGTTGTTGAACATTTACCTGGGCACCCTTAATGTATTCATATCTCCCACCATCCTTTCATGTCTGCTTAAGTTTGCTTAACTCCTATAGCCTTTTCTGAAAGGTGCTTACCAGCAAAAGAGGTTTCTAATGCACATTCTACCTTGCCGTCTCCAAACCTTGTTATTGCCAAGATTTACTTCCCATGTGGTTACCTGGCTTCTCATTCTTAACTGACTCTACTCTAGGACTTTCTGCCTCCATTACTGACTGGCAGTGAATGAATGGTCATTCTGGTGGGTGCTGTTATCCTTGCAACCTGTGCTTTAATAATTACCTTTGTTTATTAGAACCTAAGTGCAAAGGCTAAAGGACATAGATGATACAATCTAAGCCAACCTCATTACACACAATTCAAATTTAATTCTGTTAGAAACATTTCAGCAGTAGAAATTCTATAAACAGGAGCAGAGGAGCTCCATGGATAGCCATGTGGGCCTGTGGCTCTAGGAGAGTGATTTTTCTCTTTGGGGAACTCATTTCCTAGAAGCTTGGATCCAGGAGAGAATATGCAAGGTGGGTGGAGGTGGCTTCTCTCCATTCTGCGGGAACACATGTTCCCTGGCACGGAGAGGAAAATCTGACAGACCAAAATGTGAGTGTGTGTGTGTGTGTGTGCGCACGCGTGCGTGTGTGTGTAGATCCATATACATAGAGCTGAAAATAAAAGTGATCTATTTCCTCTCAAAAAAAGATTAAGTTATTTCAAAAGAAAAGGAAATATGTATTATTAGCAGTATGAGTGTAAGCCCACTTGAGAAGCCCATGCAGTCTTTGTGTGTGTGCCCAAACGTGCACACATTTTTCAAGCTTTCGGGGTAGCTTGGACATTCCAGGCATGAGGATTATGAAACTGGAGGGAAGGTGGGGATAGCTGCAAAGGTGAAGCTAAAATGCATCACAAGGTCAGTACTAGAATAAACATGAAATTACCATGAAAAGTGAAATTGGACTAAAGACCTTGTCACCACTGACTCGCAGGAGAACAGGAGCAGTTGGTGCTCTTCTTTCTCAATATGCACAGAGGCCCTTTCCCCTCGCGTTTCCTGTTGTAATGCAAAACCACTTTTCGGGAAAAATAGTGTGTGGCAGACTGAAGCCAAGGGAAAGAAATGAAAGATATTCTGTGGGTGATAAATGCCTCTAGGCCAAAAATAGGAGAGGCACTACCTGGTAGGAACAGAAGCAAGAATCAATTTGAATTTTACCTAATGAAGCTTAGCTCTTTGAATAAATACCTACTTGTCCACTACTTGCTATGTTAGCTTTTTCCAGCAGAGGGCAGACTTTACATTGAAATAGATCTGAAAAGGCCTTCAACCTCTTGCTTTTTTTTTTTTCGGTTTGAATTTTTTTAAAGTTCAATATTTTTGGTTTCTAAATGATTTAAAAATATTTTAAAGTATTTAAGGTCTAGAGTATGTTAAATAAGAAATTTCTTGGATTTCAGTTAATATTTCTGCCTTATTAGCAAAATACTCAAGATGTGATTGCAAAATAAGGCTTTTTTTTCCATGGCTTTTGGGCTGGTCTTAGGCACTTTCTGTCATTGTAGGCAAGACTGTTCTTTTTTGTGTTGTTTACAAAATTACTAAAGAAAATCCTGTCTCTTAAGTGGATGGTTATAATTTTCATTCATTTCAATAGCTTTTGATATGAATAACTGCTTTTCTTTAACAGTTCAATTACTACCATCTTCTAATCTGTTTCATAGTTAGCTTTGATATTTTCCCTAGAGGAAATGACACCTATATAAAACTTAACTAAACGTATTATACAATATAACTTCAATATTCAAAGCCCCTTTAATGAGAATTTAAAATTTGTTTCTCTTCGAGTTTCATTTTCTTGGTCTAACCGAATCATTCTCACAATACGTGAGAAAATAGAGACTACTATCTCTCTACATATATTTTTTAAAACAGGAGGTTAATTCGCTTGTAAGTAGTGGCTAAGTTCAGATCTGGAGACTGATCTGTTGGACTCCAAAGCACAAATTCTTTTCATGGCAAGGCCTGCCTCCAACTGACTCCATGCGATCTACTTATAAAATCATAAACGCAGGACTTTATTCATTAGGACTCAAATCCAGACTGACATAGTTTGAAAAATACAAAGAACAAAACAAGATAAACCTAAATAAATCAATTTCAGAAATTCTTGGCATTTAAACTCAATAGGTTGGTTTAATTTTGGCTTCACGCAAGCACTTTTTTGATCTCGCTTTTTTGGGAGTGTGTGTGTGTTTGTGTGTAATACGGTTTTTAAAGTGAATGCAGGAAGAAAATCTCTGGGGAAGGCATTCTCCCTATTATAAGAAATACAATATATTTTCTTTTATTATTAAATTTTACTTACATTTCTATGAAAGCAAAAACGTATATCAAAATGCGTAAGAATTTGCTGCCTAGGAAACAAAATTATTTTTATGTGGAGAAACTGAAGATTTGTATACCCTTAAAATGACAAAGAAATTGAGCTCTATATATTCGCTTTCATTTTCATAATAATCTGTACAGGATTACTGCAATTAATTTTATGTAACGAGAACAGAGGTGTTCTTTTTATTTGAGTGCAGAAAAAAAGTTTAAAAAGAGGTGTGGACGCTTAAATGTAAAGTTAGTGAAAATCTATCAACGAAACCAGAAATGTTAGCAAAGCAAAATCATCTCTCTAAGTTCTTTTCTTGGAAAGATAAGCTCTGTTTCAAGATGGATAGAAAATGTGACAATACAATGAAAATGTCTCTTGCTGTTAAAAAAACACCACCGCCACAACTCTTATTTCAGTTAACACTGTGTTTACAAAACTTCACCCAAATCATCAGCCACGCTTAGTGTTAGGGAAAAAAGCACTGGAACACTGGACTTGGATTCAGAAATGAGGATTCTGCCCCACTGTAGCTGTGTGAGATGGATAGATCAGTCAACCTCTCAGCGCCTTGGTTTCTCACCTATGAAACAGGAGATAATATGTATCTACCACATAGAATGTTGAGAGATTAAAATGAAATTTACATTACATCTGTGAAAGCTCTGAGTTCGGTGTCTTCCTGACACATTGCTGATTGGTTTGTTAGATCAAAATAATCCAGATAATAGACTTTGTTAATAATACCCTATTTTGGGTAGCAACTTTTAAAACAATTCATCAGTTATTCGTGCACATTGCATAAATAGCTCCCTCCCAAAACTTACGGATGTTAGAACAAAGCTTGGGAGAAATCTTGACTCTACATGTAGACGAAGTAGGTTTAAGATTAAAGTTTAACTGCTAGTGATTAGAAAATGAAGCGGAAATCAAAAATAATTTTCATTTCTATTATACTTGGAAAATTTAATGATACAGTCTTAGATTTTAGATATTTGTTAGTATTTTTTCAGTAATGTTGGTGTTCTCTTCAGTTCTCAATATTACATTTAAAACAGCAAATAAAAAGCATGTCAAAATTCACTTTTTTGCCTCAAAAATCTTAGCCTATATTTCTAGATCTAGAATTATTCTTGCAATGACATTTTCCCCATCTCATTTTACACCTTGCCTTTTCCTTACAAATCATATTCTCTTTTCATCAGTACATCTGCCCAAAACGCTCTTCTACTTGACAGTTCTATCCTACACTCGCCTCTGAGCTTCTAACAAGACATACCTCTGGGAATTGCAAAGTGCCATATTTTAAATCTCTCAGTGAGATATACAGGTTTTCCCGTGTGATCATAAGGGATTCCTCAAATCTGAGTTTTAGAACTAATCTGCGACAACTGATAAGCACAGTATTTTCACATTAGTATATTTATGTTGTGTTAATATACTTAAACAGTATGTATGTCCATTGAGAATTTTTCTACAAATTTCTTATCAGCTTACTTTTAATTTTTAAGAAAGATATCTTACATATTTGATTGGCATTGGCTATAATTCTGTTATAGCTCTTAAACTAAATAGGCTCATCCAAATTGGGTGGGAGATGTAAATGTCACAGATTCTCAGTGGAATACTAGTCAGCAATAAAAAGGAACAAATTAGTAATACACACAACAACATACATGAATCACAATTATTATAAATTAAGTTTTAAAAGACAGACATAAAGGCTACATATTGCATGAATCCATTCATATGACATCCTGGAAAAGGAAAAACTATTGGAACAGAAACCAGATCAGTGGTTGCCACTGGTTGTCTGATCTGGAACAGAAACCAGATTAGATAGCCAGAGGGATTTACTGCAAAGAGGCTTGAGTAGACTTTTGGGGTGCTGGAAATATCTTAATTGTGATGGTAGTTGCATAACTGTATACATATGTCAAACTCTTCAAAGTTGCAAAACTGTATATATTTGTCAAACTTCTCAAACTATAAACATAAAAAGAGTAATCTTTTTAGTAAGTAAATTATATCTGAATATAGCCGACTTGAAAAAATTAACTAGTTAAGGAAAAAGGAAATATTTGCAGTTTTGAGTTGTATATCATCTCTTTTCAGAGAAGTTTTATTAAAACATACTATGTGTCTATTTTTTCATCCATTTTTATTTTCAGCCCTAAATATGACACTCAGACTAGTTTTAAATAGCTAAGAGCTACCTTGTTGGTGTGTTAAGAGGCTTTAGGATGAAATATTATCTAAGTATAAATATTATAAAATATTTTTAATTATAAGAAGAACATTATCTAATGGAACTCTTATCCTAAGAATATATCATTTCTTGATTTTTATTTCCTTTTCTAATTGCCAGCAATTAAAGTCCCGTGCCAAGAGCTTGATGTACCTAATATTACTTAAAGGTTATCAAGGGCTGTGATGTAAGTGGGATTAGCCTCATTTTAAAACAAGAGGAACTTGTTAGGTTCAGAGCAAAGTGAATAGCAAATTTTGCGAGTTCTTCTGATTCCAAAGCCAATATTAGTAACCACCATTGCTTTATTTTTACCAATTTAACGATAGTTCTGGTACTTGAGGATGAGATTGTGTAAGTGTTGGAAATAAACTGTAAGAAAAGAATTCTTCTCTTGAGGGAAAGAAGGTTTTCAAAAAGAATTGATCCTGAGTTCTGAAAACAGAATGTCGGGATTCATAAATGAAGGGTGTGCACTGCCATCCATCCATATTAACCATAACTCTTTGATAGAGGCTTAATCTAATTATAGTAAAGAAAAACAGTTATTTCCAACCTCACATGAGCTTCTAGTACAACTGTGATGCCAGGCTTTAGTGATATTCTTTTTGAACAAATTCTCTTTGAGATTTTACGTTTATGTTTATCTCCAAACTATCATTTTCATAACTGATCAGTAGATCCAGGTACTTTATTAATTTTTTTGTACTTTATTAATTCCCTATCATTTTAAATGAAAAGAGCTCAAAGGTTTCTATGTATTGCTTTTTGTTTAGAAGACATATCAAACCTAAATATTGTTTTCTTGGGCAACCTTTACATGTAGAAGGGCAATGAAAATTATAAACCCTTAGGAATTTGCTTTAGCTCTCATATTGGATGTGTAGTACTTTAAGTAGGTAATATGTATTTGAATCACTACTCAGCAGCTGCTCATCCATAGTGGATTTTTTTTAATGTAGCCTGCCAGAAGCGCTTACCTTTTATTCGTAATTGTCTGGGTGTGCCTTCCCCACTTGAATTGAACTGTATGTACTGTGTGCTGTAGAGGTGTGCAGTTAAAATACGTTTATTCTCAGAAATATTTTAAAAATATTTTAAAATGTTTTCCTTTGCAGAATCAGACACAAGTTTGGCAGAAGGAAGTGTCAGCTGCTTAGATGAAAGTCTTGGACATAACAGCAACATGGGCAGTGATTCAGGCACCATGGGAAGTGATTCAGGTACTGCCTAACTGTTGTGTAAACCTTAAAAAGTGTGAAATAAGACGCCATATAGTGGAAGCATGGGGGCTGTTCATACCCTCCCTAATGTATTTATGCAATTAAAGCAATTCTTTTCTACAGTGAAATAGTTTTGGAACTTTGCCATTCACTTTCTTTAAAAGTGTAACTTACAAAAGTCTTAGAACCAAACTCTCTAATTTTGATCCAGTACATATCTTTTTGGTCTGGCATATGCCACATTCCATATAGTCATGTCATCTATTTTATTTATGGGATCTGTTTCAATTAATTTGACTGCATTTAAATAGACTGTATTCAATTTGGTACATTTATTTACTTCCAAACTCTACTTTTTAAATTAAAATACTTTTTAAATAAAAAATTGATACTATCAATAAGAGAAGTATGATTAACTAGAAATTACATATATAAGTAAAAGAAGTCAAGTTTGTATAAATATCTTTTGAATAGGAGTAGAGTTGGCAAAATATTTCGGTCACTAAATGAAAATTTTACCAGGTTTTTCCCAAATTACTTTCCATATCAGTTGCATATTCCACCAGCAATAAATGAGAGTGCCTCTTCCTAATTCCCCACACCTTCATTAGTACTTCCTGTTATCAGTTTTCCTAATTTGTTAGTCTGATAGATTTCAAATTGTTTCTTTCTTTTCTCTGAGTGCATATTTCCATGATGACTACTAAGCTAAAATGTTAACATTATTAAATGTAGGTGATGGGTTAGTGGGTGTCTATTACATACCTTTCTATATTTGTCTACGTGTTTGAAGTATTTCACAATTAAAATGAACAAATCACAAACAAAAAGAAAATGCTTTGCAAGGGGCCAGCTAAAAAGCATTGGAAAAATGATAAGTTAAGAAACAAATCACTTTATTCTTCATTTGTGATTGAGTTGTTTCCCCTAAGAATATATTATATAATTCAGATTATCCTGCATTGTCAGAAGAATTATAAAAATTGATATCCACAAGAGGCCTAAGGCGGCAAAATAGTTTATAGAAAGATTGTCATGAATCCTAAATGCTTTCCAAATTAGATTGTAGCACCTCTTTTTTCATATATCCTTTTATCACAATGACACTCCTGAATCCCTTAGAACAAATTAGTTTGAGGAAACCCAATTCACCAAATGTCAGTCACAACTTTAATCTTCATTTAAAAGGGTGAATTCATTTTCTGTTCAATTCAGTCAGTGTTTATTGAGTTCTTGCCATGTGCTTATTTCTGTGGATTATATTTGTTTTTTCTATCTTTGTCATAAAATTGTTCAATTTACTAATTAACATTTCTATTACATGCTATGCTAGAACTCAAAATAGATACTCTAGCTAATATTTAACATCATTATAGGTTGCTTTAAGTTTTTGGAGATCATGCTAATTTTCGTTTGTCTAAGTAAGGGCTTTTCAACAATATCCATTCATTCAATAAATATTTAACGTGTACCTTCTATGTGCAGGGCATCTTGCCTATTTAGAGCTGTTAACAAATGTATTTGCTGATTTTTAGTCCTCAGTGTGGCATGAAACACATAATAAATCTGAACGCAATCTACTTTTGAAAAGCAAATACATTTTCAAAGGCAAATACATTTTTGAAGACAAACGCACTTGAAAGAACACCACTTGAAGTTCTAGATGGATCAGTACTTAGGAGCAAAGAATTACTTTGCCTAGTGGGTAGTCAATTTCTGAAATGATAAAATTATGAAATTCCTTGCCCACAGGTGCCTGGTATAAGCTAAAATAGAAACCAATTCAAAAGGAGGTTTAGATAAATCGGTGAACTGTTAAACACATATTGAGGCACTGAAAAGTATTACAGAATCTGCAACTGTGTTTTAATCTTTGAAGTTGACATCAAAAGGGACTTCATTCTATATGTCCTTCCTCCTCCTCCAGAGGTCATATATGGGCCATAAGGTGTGACCCAAAACAATAATATTATATTCCTTTGTGGAAGTGTTACGCCATAGTAAACATGATTACCAGTACTTTTAAAGTATAAATATTCTAATTATATTATGAAAGGCTTTTTTTTCTGTTTCCCATTTTCAAAAAGATATATTGCCTCTCAAAAAGTGGCAATGTTTTTGGCAATACACATTGGCCTGATATGTAGAAAGTGTTTCCTTACTATTTCAAGATAATGCCTATTAATATTTGTCCAGCTGGAATGGTGTATTTTTCTGTGGTTACATACTATAGGTAAAGGAATACTTTGTAGATTTCAAACACATGCAGTGACAGACCTTTTCTCTCCAAGAATAACTCAGCTGTCAAAATCAATGTGAGAATGAAATTTGCCACATGGTGTAGTTCCAATAGAATATTATTATTTAAGCCTTATTTGATTTTCTTTTTTGACCATTTATATGGTATAATTTTAAGGTCTTTAATCAATACTTGTTGTAGAGGGAGGGCACAGTGTTATTCAAAGCTTGTGCATATTTTAACTACTATTTTCATTTAATTGATTATGCTTTTCAGAGAAAGCCAAAAACAAACAAACAACAAACAATCAAAAACCCAAACATTTCTTTTATAAAGGAAATTGGCTCCTGGCTCATTGATACCAGCCCAGTTCTCTCCTTCTGCTGACAGAGAAGAGAAAACTCTGTTTTTATTGCTTCTGTGGATAAATTCTTCCATCCCTGTGTCAGAGGATGTGATAAGGCAAGAATCAGGCTGAATATTTAGCACTCACCCAGCTTTTATTCTTTGGATGCTAGTCTCACATTGAATCCAACTCTAATTTTTTCCTGTATCCACACTGTGCTTCTTTTTAAACTTAGGGCCACCTATCAAATCTCCTAGTCTTAAATCAAAAATATGGAAGATTACTGAGCTATCTGTCTAACCAGGTATTTTTGTAACAGCAATATAGGGTCCTAGACTCTAAAGTCCTTCAGGACAACTATATTATTGAGAGTGCCTGGCATATAATAGGTGTCCAGTCAATATTGACTGAAGAATAAATTCATGGTACATGCCTACTTAAGTAGCAGTAAAACCTCATGACTTTCGTTCTGAAGTTATATTGTAAACACAATATAACTTCACAATATATATAACTCACTCTTCTTAAATGTATCAGCTTAATAAATGATTAGAATGTGTGAGTAATATTAATATTTTACTCATTTGATTTGGTTCTGGATTCTCGGGAAAGAGACTTAGGAAATTGCTATATGTTTCTCTTTTTAATAAATATTTCTTATTCAAGGATATAGTAGTAAGCATGAAAAATGGGGGAAATTATTATTAAAATGTACTCTTTTAATAGTTTATTCTGCAACTATTATCAAGGAAGGAGCATTTTATTAGTATTCTTAAAATCTATGCAGAAATGTACCTCAGATGAAATTAAACAAAGAGGATTTATTGCTATATTTTAACAAACTTCCTAGATCAAATAAAAATTTAGCAGTAGTAAATTTTTGGGTCTTTGTTTAGACACTTTATAATGCATCTTCCTTTGCAAATATACTGGCTCTTTTGGAAAAGTTAGATGATAAATTATCTTAATAGAGGTGAAATATCAGGGTTTTGATAGTCTATAAAAGCTACAGAGGAGTAACATTGTTCTTAAATAAATCAGAGCCTTACATAAATATAATACAAGATGAATTATTGTAAATATTGTAGAGTTGAAAACAAGCATGGAAACTTATAAAGGTATATTTTAAATGCTGGTGATTTTAAATGAGTTTTTCATAAAAATCATATTGAATGAATCAGCAGATGATCCAATGATAGCTTAAATGTATTGCATCTGTTTTTACTCATCCATACAGAAGGCAAATTTCCTGCCAGGTTAGTAGATGATCCTAAGTGGTATTTGGTGTGAATTTTCCTATCTGTTCAGATAGCACTATCACAACAAGTTAAAACCCACTCAAATAGAATTATCCAGGGGCTGAAATGGAGCCATCAGCAAGTTTTTTGAAGTTAATGGGATTATGTTAGCTTAGTTTTATTGCAATCATTGATAAGAAAATGAAGTTATTTCATGTGTGATGAAATATGGATAAATACTGTTACTTCATTTTTTCTTGTGATTATATAAGGCATAAGATGGGCTTTTAAATTGGTATAATATTTATTTTACTTCATTTCACATTATAAGCTATGCATTTTTAGATCTTTTTCCCCTGGTAACATAGGTCAATATGGTCACTTCTAAATAAAATATATTCTATCTAAAACAAGATATATTATAATAATTTTATTTTAATATTCATAAAGTTTATGTTAGGACTTATTTTATCAGTATTTTAAATTTAAAGTCTATGTTAATTGAAAATATTTTCAATATATTATACTTTGGATTTTAGAAAAAGTAGGAATATGTGGAGCCATAAACATAAGGAAGTAATAAAGATAACAATTCACAAAAAAATGGCAAAAGTAGTCATAATTTAGTTTAAACCAACAAAATTATTTTTACCTTTCAAGGAAAACCTACCAATTAAAGGCTAGCATAGGAAGAGTTTTTTCCTCTACTCTCTAAATATCACTTCTGTACAATGTAGTTGCCTCAGATGGAAAAAGGAACTTGAGATAGATAGGGTGTCGTGTGTGTGTGTGTGTGTGTGTGCTTTTTGGTATTTGGTTGTCAGATAAAGTTTCTACAAATGGAAGAAAATAGTATCAGCCATAATACCTTCTTTGCAAAAAAAAAAAAAAGGGAAATACGGAACTGGGAGGACTAATGATTCCAACTTTCTCAGCTCCTCTTGATTTTGTAGGTGGAAGGGCTAAGTGAAACAAGCAAGGCATAATGGCTCCACAAAGAAATGGGAAGTCTGATGCCTTAACAACTATACCTGCCAATCCCGCACCACAGCCCTTTCTACAAATTCGCCTTGGCTTCACCCGCTCTGTGAAAACACTCCACCATGTTGCTCCTTCCCAGTCCTCTTAATTAGTTGACTCCCTCTGCACCCCCATACCCCCAGACTCCTTCTGTGAGAGGGAGCCGGGGTTGTATTCTGCAAATGCAGAGAGCAGACATTCATTGGTACAGAAAAGAGAAAATGAATTGGTTTGGACCACACGTGAAAAGGAGTTTAAAGCACAAGAGGCCTATGTTCAGTTTCAGGCTTCCTAAGCTCTGTTATTTTGTTGTGCCTTCTCTTATTTTTCTTTTCAACCTTCTTCAGATGAAGAGAATGTGGCAGCAAGAGCATCCCCAGAGCCAGAACTCCATCTCAGGCCTTACCAAATGGAAGTTGCCCAGCCAGCCTTGGAAGGGAAGAATATCATCATCTGCCTTCCTACAGGGAGTGGAAAAACCAGAGTGGCCGTTTACATTGCCAAGGATCACTTAGACAAGAAGAAAAAAGCATCTGAGCCTGGAAAAGTTATAGTTCTTGTCAATAAGGTATTCAAAGAACATATAACATTAGTTGATCATTTTCACTGTATTATTCTGAAACTTTTATATGATGGCATTTGTGTAAGTTGGTCATTTTCATTGTATTATTCTGAAACTTTTATATGATGGCATTTGTGTCATTGACTCACACATGTTTAGTTTAATTAAGAGTAATGTCAAAATAAGCTCTTTATTTTATTTTTAATCTTTTTTAAGTATATGTAATATCTAAGTTATAAACCTGAAAATAGAAATTTTCCAATAAAACTAGAACATTATACCAAATAGCTATAACTTATGTAGCCCCAAAACCTAGGAGTTAGTTTTGATTCATCTGCTTCCTTTATTTCCCTTATCTGGTCACAGGTTATATTCACCCAGATATACTTTAAGGTTAACTAGCTAATTTATCATTGCAAATGAATATGAATGACCCCAAAATACCACTGGAATCAAGGATCAAATATTGTTTTTTACTTTCTCTTTAGCTATTGACCCTTAGTCAAAGATGGCAAGTCCTCTTTCTCCAGAATACATATAATGTGGTTTGGAGATAAAATTAAGTGAATGTTTGGTATCTACATCAAGTTAAATAGATTTTAAAATCCTCAAGAAGTATGTATATATATATATATATATACACACATATTACATTAAATGCAACTGAAGTTTTCCTTCAATAATTTGTATCTTAGGGTATTTGAAGGCCATCTTTGTAAGTAAATATGTCTGCTTCACCTTAAAACAAAATCTAGTCATTTGAGCTTTATTCAAATAAATGAGTTTATTAATTTATAAATATATAAATTGGGGATATGAATATTTACTATTTTATGGAATAAAAATGAGTATACTTTTCCTTGATCAGAAAGTCTTTTTTCCATTCTTATCTATTCCTTTATAAAAAAAAGCAGTAGATTGTAAAACATTCTATTTTTTATTTCTATTATGCTAAAAGTTTTAGTTACATCCTGTTTTTCAGTACTTAGAATCCATGATTTGAATGATTCCTATCATGTAGTTCCAAATGCATTTTGTGTGCATCTGCTAAGTCCAAAGAGCTCTCCTTTATACTTGTATACTCACTATTAAAACACTTATTTCTTTTGCTGGTAATGGTGACACATTCAAATTTGTTTGCCCATAGCCTTGCATATATTCCCTTTGTACAGGATATTATTTTTTTTAATGAAATAGGTTTGAATCCTGTTTCTACCTACTGGTAGTTTGAATTAGACAAATTAGTAACTTCTCTAACTTTAATTTCTTTATCTGTGAAATGAACAAAATAATAACTACTCTGCTCTGAAATTTCAGTTGGATAATATACGGCCTAGTAATGACTCTTTCTTTTGCTCTTAAATACTAGCTTTCTCCTGCTCCTTTCTCTTCACCTTCATAACTCATGAAACTAAGTAACATAACCAGGGAGGCTCTTAAGTGCCAAATTCAAAGAAAATAACCAAGTTAACTGGATTCAAAGCTACTTAAACTGATAATTTTGAAACCATTTGAGTATCTGCCATTTTCTCAAACTCAGCCTCACCATCTGCCCTCCCAAAGGCTCCTCTTCCCCATTTACCTGTTTCTTTGTGAGTAATACCACCTCCTCCAAAGCATGCAGCCCCCACACCTAGGAGTTAGTTTTAATTCATCTACTTCCTTTATTTCCCTTATCTGGTCACAGGGACATAGGCTAATAGAGTTGAAAAGGGGCTTCGAGATTCAGCTTTCTTCCTTTGCAGAGTGGTTCTCTCACTTCTGCAGGGTAACTTCCTAATATCAAGGAGGTCCCCCTGCTAACAAGACATCGACACTGTTAGAAAGCCCTATTTGTATTCATCCAAATCTGTTTCTCTGGAATCCCAGAATCACCAGTTAGAGTTCCTTCCTCTGCAACCACACAAAGTCTTAATTCTCCAGCCTAATGACAGCCCTTCACATAGACAAGGCAGCATTATGTGGCTCCTATTTTTTTTTTTTTGTCCCTTGGAATAAATGTCCACAGTTCCTTTAACTGTTTTCCATATAACATGGTTTCTAAACCTGTCATCATTCCTAGTGCTTATACTCCTTCAGACATTTTTCTAGGACACTCTTAAATGCGGTGTCCAGAGTTGGGCGAAATACTACAGATAAGATCTTACCAGTGCAGAGCGTAGGAGAGATGAGATGTGACACCCAGCTTATGACCGCATTTGCCTCTGGCATCCACAGACTTATCTGGACCTTGTCATAAACTCAAAATCCTCAGTTCCTTTTTATCTGAAAATCTCTTAAACTAGAACATTCTTAATTTATTTTTGTGCAGTCAATTTTTGAGCCTAAATTCAAATACTTATTTCTTTAACTATTGATCTTTTCAAGTCTCATATTTTTGTATGTGTGTATTGCATCTTCCTTTCTATAATATTCCATTCTCTACTCAATGCTATATTCTAGCCAGGAATCTTTCATTGCATTGGATCTACGTGATTCTTCGGAATGCACATTTATGGCTATGTTTAAATATTAATTTATCCTCATTAATTATTCACATTCACTGCATTGTTGTGTGGACACCTGGGGACTTGACTCGAATTCCTTATTGCTTTTCTATTGTTTTTCTCCTTAGAATTACTAGAAATCCCTCCACTAATTCTTCCATCTATGTCATAATTGTTTACTATACCATCTTTTTGAATTTTAAATTAATTTCAGCTTTAATTATTTTTGACTGAGTCAGAACGCCTCTGGCCCAGTAAGTCTACGTAACCTGAATCTTGTGTTTGGCCCGACAACAAGGTATTGTTACCCTCAATCTAGAAAAGAGAAATCCTGTTCTCTAACACCATTTACTTTCATCTCCCTTCCTCCGTCCTTTCCAAAGTTATAGCCTTCAAATGCAGAGAGAAATGAAAACACCACCTGCGTTCCCAGACTTTCCATTTCCTATCTAGGGCTTCAACATCATGAGAGATAAATCCCAGGTTCCTTCAGATGCTGCAATGCAGCCCCATATGATTCAGCAGAAGTGGGTAGCAGTTGGGTTTGATTAGTCTTGGCAGGCACTCTGTCACATCTCAGGAAAAGGCTCCAAGAGGACCACACACCTCCCAATTAGCCATGTCAGACTTGCATCTGGCTTTCTCTGTGTCCTTCAGTAGGAAGTCAACACCACCCAGAGCGAGTATCAGGATTTCCAGCACCTGCTATCTCCTGTGACAACTTCTTTTTGTTCTGTGCATCAGAAGGTGCTGCTTCTTTTGAAGATTTTTGACTCACCTTTTATGGGCAGAATTTTGTGGTGCGATGTCACTCCATAATACAGAGATTCTTAATTAAATCATTCAGCATGAGTGTATTTAAAGACAAATCAAATGCAGATCTTGTCCTTAAGAAATATACAGTCTAGAAGAAAGATTAGGGATATATGTTGATAATATGATAATTAATACTTTATTGCACTTTATAAAGCACTCTCAGATATATTATCTCATTAAATCTACACAGCAACCCCATAAGGTAGTCTTCATTATTCTCATTTTTTCCTATCAGAAAACTGAAGTTCCAAGACTTTAATTGGTAATTCAGGGATAATCCAGCCAAGAAACAGCAGAAATGAGACATGAACTTTTATCTTCTGGGTCCACTGGTCTTCCTTTGCCACTGCACCCTCCTTCTAGAATAAAAGGATGGGTGAAATATCATGGAAGTTTTAGTACTGACAATATGGCATCCTCTTTTTCATTTAATTTTCACAACCCTATAATAGGTTAACATTACCCTCATTTTATTAATCTGGAAATTGAGAGCATTAAGATGATTGAGACCTTGTCCAAGGTACACAAGAAGTAAGTGGCTGGAGTAGCTGTTTTCAGGGCTTTCTTCCCTCTGCATCATGCTGTCTCTTTCCACTAAACTTAATTTCCATTCTTTGCCTCAGAAGCCTTCCATCTTGCATAAATGGAATGGAAAGAATACTTCTAGAAAATGATTCAGGAATGGCTTTGTGGAAGAGAGAGAGAGGAGCAGAGCCATGGCTCTCAAATTTTGAAGGCTTAAATGTCACTAAAGTGAAGGTTTCAAGCCTCTGTCCCCAGAGATGGTCTCTAGATTCAGTAATTCTTGAGTGGGTCTTAGGAGTCTGAATTTTCTAAGCTTCTCAAGTGTTTTTGTAATAGGTAGATCAGAGAGAGTTTACTTTGAAAAAAAAAAAAGAACTAAATGAAAGTTTCTCTTCTTACTCTTTCTACCCTTTCCACCTTGTGGTAAGGTAATGTTCTTTCACTCACTAACTTGATTACTGATTTTAAGTCCACTTTGCTTCCTTAGAATTTATGGATTTCATTTTAACTCTTCCCCACCCCTTCTTCCAGCCCCCCAGATATCTACTTTTGGAAGCCTCCATCATTTCCACTATATAATAATGTAAACCAGTATTCTTCATAAGGTAGGTGTTCCCCTTAGCCGGGGGATCAGCCATTCCTTATTTAACACCTAAGTGGGGCTACCTCAAGTAAAAAGACGAATAATGCAAACCCTACAGACTAGGAGAAAGGTAACCACTGATTGCATTTCCGGTAGAATTATGGAGAGTGAAGAATATAATGGGCATTCTTTGAAGCTTGCCCTTGAAACTCTTCCTGCCAACTTTCTGTTTCCCATATTGTACACTGCTGGGCTTCCATTGCATAAATCTTCCTAGGATATGACCTTCAAGATGGCTTTATATTTTTTCCCCTAATCCAGAAGGTATTTTGAGTGACTAGTAATGTGCAGCATTGAGGTGTCAACCCAGCTACCTTCAGCAGATGTTACAACATACAGAATCAGCTGAAAAGGACCCGAAGTTTCCCTTCTTTTGCCAGGTCTACTTGCGGGTTTGTTCTTGGTCAGCCACCACAGCTATTCCAGCAGCTTATTTCTTCACTTCACATCTGTTCTCCTAGTCAATGCCCTAACTCCTCACTTGTGGTTCCCTGATTCTTCCGGTCCTGTGGGCCTGTTGCTTCTGGTCTAATCCAAAACAAATAACAGGAATAAATCACTTCAACAGTACAACTTGTAGAGATCCTGTAAACTGTTATACTACATGTAAAATACTCTGCTTGATGTTTGCAGCCCTGCTCTACAAATTTAAAAATGTACTTCTTATTCAACCTTAGCTTCAGTTTATCTTTTCACTGACTCATGGCTTACTAGATTCAACTTCCTTCAAATTCCCCTTTTTTGAGTGGTCAGTTGCTTCTTCTCTTAACTGTCACTTGGTGTGTGTTTCTAGTGGAGCATTATTACATTGTGTTGTAATAATTTGTCTTGCTTTGTTTAGTCTTGGTCTGTATGCTCAGCTAGACAGAGTTCCTCAAAGTTGTCAACCATATGTAAACATCTTTGTGTACCAGACATAAATGCCTACACCTAACAAGGGTATAGTAAGTGCTTATTGACAGATAAGTGAAAGGAATGATGGGAAAGTTGTTATGCCTGATTCACTGATAATGTAAACACCTCTTTTAATGCTGGATGCCGAACAGGCCTTTGATCAACACTCCTTTGGCTTTGACTAACTTTCTCTCTTTTAAAAAATCTTCGCATTTTTCCAGGTACTGCTAGTTGAACAGCTCTTCCGCAAGGAGTTCAAACCATTTTTGAAGAAATGGTATCGTGTTATTGGATTAAGTGGTGATACCCAACTGAAAATATCATTTCCAGAAGTTGTCAAGTCCTGTGATATTATTATCAGTACAGCTCAAATCCTTGAAAACTCCCTCTTAAACTTGGAAAATGGAGAAGATGCTGGTGTTCAATTGTCAGGTCAGTTTAAGTGTTTATTTAAAAAAAAAATTAATAGTAATATTAATGATAACAAAGGCTGTATTTGTTAATTTTTTAAATGTTTATAAAAATTAACTTTGGTTTAAATTGTCTTTTATTGCTTATAGTTTTATTAAAATCCTTCTACTTCCTGGAGGAAACAGAAAAAGTGGTTTTTAATTAGACCACTTCATACTGCATAAGAATACCATTATTAAGGCATGCACTCGCTGGACTTTCCATTCATTCTGACAAGTTCCTTTATTTGCTAGTGAATGTTGTTAGATCTGCTTCCCTTTCCCATAGAATAAAAATACAAACCTTGTCTTTTGTGGGGTATATGATGAGAAGGTAGGAGAAAGAATGGGAAAAATGTAAAAATAATTTATAATAACTAAATGCAATGTTAAAACAAGGCAAAATTTTTCCTCCTTAAATAGTGTGATTTTCACTTGATGTAATAAAAATAAAATTCACCAACCTAAAATTAAATATTTTATTAAAGAACAAAAGTATAATCCTGAGATTTGTTTTGTAATAAGCCAGGGTGTGAATTCCACATCTAACGCTTTTTAGCTCTGTAAACTTTCTGAATCTTATTTATTAAAGAAGGAGAATGTCTAACAGGGAGTTTCATGATTAGTATATATGAATGTCTGTGTGTACAGGTGCTAGTATAGTTAGATTTCCCTCTTGAAAACTGAAAGTGAACTGCTCTTGTGTCCTGCCCAAGAGAAGGCATCTCCAACGCAGCTCAATTACTGGTCTAAAGCTATTTTCTCACTGTAGTGTGCTGATATGGATAAATGAACTCTGAATTTTCTTTTAAGACTTTTCCCTCATTATCATTGATGAATGTCATCACACCAACAAAGAAGCAGTGTATAATAACATCATGAGGCGTTATTTGATGCAGAAGTTGAAAAACAATAGACTCAAGAAAGAAAACAAACCAGTGATTCCCCTCCCTCAGATACTGGGACTAACAGCTTCACCTGGTGTTGGAGGGGCCACAAAGCAAGCCAAAGCTGAAGAACACATTTTAAAAGTAAGTCATAATTTTATGTATAACCAATGAAAGCAAAGCTAAAACAAATGCCAGCACTTCTTGGTCTTGTTAAATAAGATTGAGTTCAAGTGCTGTGATCGTCAGTTAAGTGAAATCTGTTTGCTTTAGTACAATAAATATACTCAGTCTTCTATAAAATACTAATATGCCTTAATAAATATCAATAACACAAAATGATATCATAAAAATGATGGAGAGTGATATAATTAATGGGAAGTTGAGACAACTAGAATGCCTTCTTTTGAACATCTACTCTTATAGTTAAAGTTAATGATCTACCTGATATAGAAATACGCATAAACTATGAAAGTTTCCAGTTGTCACACATAATAAAGTCTTACTCCATGAGTTTCAAAACTGCATGTTTTCTGTCTTTCGTATGTGATTCTAGGAATCTAGATAATTCAGATTAAAGGGAAATAGGGATATGAAGATCTTTAAAGATGAGCTTGTCATCTGCCCCAAAATGGTAACACCACATACAGTGCTACTGTTAATCTTGAGTGTTAAATAAATCAGAGTAGCCCAAGAAGTATTTTGGTACCAAGGCAATTGCATTTGAATTTTAAGTCCCTTACTTTAAGTTGAATTCAATACAAATTATGTAGAGTAGACATGACATTCAGAGATGCAATTATAGGCTCCAAAATATAATTTGTTACTAGGATTAAGGCGTAATTCCAACCTAATAATCAAGGAACATGACTAAGGATGCTCCCAGCTTTGTATTGCCTGCTTTATGTGTAGAAGAAGGTGGTAGTATGATCCATGGATGTCAAGATGACCTTTGGTATGCCTCATGTAACATGGTTATCTCAAAATCATTCTCTGTCAGCGATGGTAAATTGTTATACTCTTTCCATGTCAGTTTTCCACCTGGAAAATGGAATTTAAGGAATGAATATCAATACATCTTTTTCTCTGTTATTATCCACCAACTTGATTTAGAGGCTCCTTTTTCCTATATTAGGACAAATGTTACTGATTGTGGGTTAATGAGATCCATAATAAAACAATGTTAAAATGCTATATTTAGCAAGCAATGCTACATATTACTTTCATGAAATTTTATACCACATATTTATGCTACAATTTAATGTTACATATTTTTTACATGAAAAAGAATTCTACACTGAATAAAGTGAAAGGGAAAAATAATTGCATAAATATTGAAAAATGTCTCTTTTCCAGCTATGTGCCAATCTTGATGCATTTACTATTAAAACTGTTAAAGAAAACCTTGATCAACTGAAAAACCAAATACAGGAGCCATGCAAGAAGTTTGCAATTGCAGATGACACCAGAGAAGTATGTGCTTAACATTTTATATCTATTTGATTGACAATACTACATTCAGTAGAAAGACGGCAAAGGCTATTTTATACTGACCATCTGAAAAATATTATTTAAAAATTTTAGCAAACAAATTTCAGTTTTTTTTTAATTGATGTTAGGCAGTAAAGCACTACAGTGAATTCTCCCCTCTAGTCCTCTTTTAGTTTTCTAATGTGCATGAGGAATAGCTCATTCATTGTTTGTACATATGAGTTATGAGGGACAGTGGGAGGCCATGGGCAGGGGGATGTATAACTAAGCTGGAGGGGTTATGACAGTTCGTTTTCGCCTTTTTAATTTTCTTCGTGAATTCCAGGATTGATTTTCTGACATTCCACAGAGCCATTTTGTTGCTATCAAATTACATTTGGCAATGATAATGGGAATCCTATCTAATTTGCATACTTGCGTATTTACTTTCTTAGGAAAACAGTGCAATGGTAAAGAAGTGAAATATTTACTTTAATGATGCTTTTCTGATGAATTTTTCGGGAATTATAAAAATAAACTGAGAGTCAATTTGGACATTATGGCCAGTAAATTATGTCAATACTTTATTTTGTAAAATTTAGAAAGCATTACAAATTCTGGCCATATGTACTTGATAATACCATTGAAAATAAGAATGTTGGGATCAAATGATACGAAATATGCACAATAGATAAAACAATGCTTGAAATATAGTAGGCACTAAACCAATGTTAGTAACTAGCCTCCGTATATCTCTTTTTTTTAATTCTGAAAAAGACTGCTATCTACTCCAGCTGCACTAGCACAGTTGAATATATTTTATTCACTTTCCCTTTTTTGTTACTTACTTGGTTTTACTTGATAATTTTAAATGCATATTTCTACTCATAAAGATTTTTAAAACTAAATTTCTCAGGTACATTTTTTAAAAGAATTTGCCATTTTTTAAACTTACTTTTTTTACGTACTTTGAAACATAACATACATACAGAAAAGTACAAATTCATATGTGTACTGATTGCTGAATTTTCGTAAACTGAATACACATATGTATACGAAATCCAAATCAAGAGACAGCACATTGCCGGTACCCCAAAAGCTCCTGGTTCCTCCTTCCAGTCACCATGCCCCAGGAATCACTACTATCTTGACTTCTAAAACAAAAAATGAGTTTTCACTGATTCTGAACTTTATATAAATGGAATCATATAGCATGCACTCCTTTATTTCTGGCTTTTATTCAGACTCTACTTCAACTTTTTATTTTGGTCAAAATAATACTGAAACCAGTTTTACAAAGAAGGAATATTTCTTAAGTTACATTGTAACCTTTCTAAATAATTGTGGCATTAATGCAATATGTGTTTCCCAAGTTACCTTGAACATACAAGGTTTATATAATTCATTAACTTTACTTTGGTTAACCATTTAAGTTGGAGATTCCAGCAGAGGCAACAGGGTGTTGGTGTGGGTGTGGCTTGATGGCAGGCTTCAAAGAGAAGCTGACAAAAATAAATGTATAGACAAGTGATGGGACACTAACCTGTTACTTTGTCTAAACGAAGATTCCGAATCAGATTTATTATAACCTAGAAATTATTCTAACAAAGATAATGTTATTCCTATAACAATAAGAATATATAAGTGTGTACTTTATTTTTAGGATCCATTTAAAGAGAAACTTCTAGAAATAATGACAAGGATTCAAACTTATTGTCAAATGAGTCCGATGTCAGATTTTGGAACTCAACCCTATGAACAATGGGCCATTCAAATGGAAAAAAAAGGTAATTTAGGTTTGGACCTAACACTTAGTTTATCCCATGTTTATGTCAAGATTTCAGATAACTATATCACAGATTCCCCAAAAACTTGAAAGCAAAAGTATTTCCAAATAGAATTTCTGTGTTCTGTGTAGGACAAGCATAATAAACATGTTCTAATTCCTTTTCTAAGGAAAGAGATTCCAATACTATCCAATTTTCTGTTTGTCTCCAGAGTCTTGTATTTATTGTATATTTAAGATATTGAGATAAATATTAGTAGCTCTGTCTCCAAAGGCAAACTCAACTAATACATTTTCATGCCATTTCTCTGTGCATCAGCTACATGTTTTTGCTGAGGCAGAACTCAAGCAGCAAGTCTAGGAGTTGGAAAACTTGCCCTGTTTCAGAGCTCAGGACACATTTTGAGCCCTACATTGCCCATTTTAAAACCAAGGTGAAGCCAGTTTTGGAGTTAGTAACATATATTCAAGTCCATGGCACAATTTTAGGGGGGTTATATGTTTATTATTTCACTTACATAATATATTTTTTCACAGCTGCAAAAGAAGGAAATCGCAAAGAACGTGTTTGTGCAGAACATTTGAGGAAGTACAATGAGGCCCTACAAATTAATGACACAATTCGAATGATAGATGCATATAATCATCTTGAAACTTTCTATAATGAAGAGAAAGATAAGAAGTTTGCAGTCATAGAAGATGATAGTGATGAAGGTGGTGATGATGAGTATTGTGATGGTGATGAAGACGAGGATGATTTAAAGAAACCTTTGAAACTGGATGAAACAGATAGATTTCTCATTACTTTATTTTTTGGTAAGATTCAAAGTAACATATACTGGTGTCATTCATTTAAATTTTCAACGTGAACTTACTGCTTCTCATAAGCTCTCCAAAAAGAGAAATATCTTTTGAAAGAAGAAATCCCACTCAGATTGGAACTATTTCTAATGATATGACCAGATTAGCTACCAGTTGTATGATCACAGTCAGTCATTTGGTCATTCAGTTTTATTGTCAAGACAATTGTAATGAATTTATTTATTAAACCATCCTAATTATTAGATATAGTGCAAGATTGTAGATGAGCCACAATTCATGAAACCTTCTAGTGTAATTCGTTGTATGTTTTACTAATTTATACTTTCAAATAGTTTTTAAATTAATTAGTTTTTAATCAACAAAACTGTATATTTTTTGGTGTACAAAATGTTTAGTATATCTGTACATTGTGGAATGGCTAAATCAAGCTTGTTAACATATCATGTAATTATTTCTTAAAGAAAACAATAAAATGTTGAAAAGGCTGGCTGAAAACCCAGAATATGAAAATGAAAAACTGACCAAATTAAGAAATACCATAATGGAGCAATATACTAGGACTGAGGAATCAGCACGAGGAATAATATTTACAAAAACACGACAGAGTGCATATGCGCTTTCCCAGTGGATTACTGAAAATGAAAAATTTGCTGAAGTAGGAGTCAAAGCCCACCATCTGATTGGAGCTGGACACAGCAGTGAGTTCAAACCCATGACACAGGTATAAATGTCCTTTTGGACTTCTTTTCTTTCTCTTCTCTTCTCTTTTCTTCTCTTCTCTTCTCTTCTCTTCTCTTGTCTTCTCTTCTCCTCTCTTCTCTTCTCTTCTTTTGTCTTCTCTTCTCCTCTCTTCTCTTCTTTTCTTTCAGATGAGGCCTCACTCTGTCACTCAGGCTGAAGAGCAGTGGCATGATCAAGATTCACTGCACCCTTGACCTCCTAGGCTCAAGCAATCCTCCAGCCCCAGCCTCCTGAGCAGCTGGGACTCTAGGTGTGCACCACCACACCCAACTAATTTTTTTATCTTTTTTGTAGAAAAGGTGTCCCACTATGTTGCCCTGGCTTGTCTTAAACTCCTGGGCTCAAGTCATCCTTCTGCCTCTGCCTTCAAAAGTATTGGGATTATAGGCATGAGCCACTGCGCTCAGCCTGGACTTCTTTTCTTATGCTGTTATTACTCTTCTCAAATTGTTTTTAGTCTTTTTCTACCAATCCTCTCACCACCCACAAATACATTTACAGGATAAAACACTTGTTCTTGAAATAAAATCTAAGTCTAATAGCAATCAAATCTGTGGTTTTTCAGGGGTTAAGTGTTGTTTTAGGAGTCATTTTTCCCACATAATAATTGGAAGAACTTTGTAAGTTTCCCTTGCAAAAATGAGTGACATGTAAACTTAACAACAAAGTTCAGGAATGATTGCCATGTAGTATCAAGTGGAAAATTCAAACTCCAACAAAAATGTGTGCATTATAACTAGAACTATGCAAAATATGTTTACATAGAATGAGACCTATAGGGAAACTTGGAAAAACTAAGGAATTTGATACATTACAGATTTGGGATTCTGATAAATAGGTTTTCTGTTCCTTTTTAAGGTATTTTGTTTTATTTTGTTTACATGTTGCTTACTGTGGGCATAGTAAAAAACACTTGGTTAAGAAAAAAAGGCACTTGTAGACATTACAAGCATGCATGAAGCAATGATGTCTTGTTAGAGTAAAATATTCTTCTGAGGGCTAAAATCATATTGACCCTGAGTCTTTCTGGACAAATGGATACTTCCTTTCTATTATAGTTATCACTATTCAAGCCAATGGAGCAAATTAATTCTGTTTCAGGGCTTGCTGGAAAAAAATTCTTGAAATGGTTCACTATAACTCTTTGTATACCCTCTACATGCACTCCTGTGAGCATTGCCAATAAAATTAATGCCAGAGAAAGTACTGTTTTCCTTGGGTAACAAGTTTGCTTCCTTCTTTTTGATGAGATGTAGTTTGCTTTTTATGTTTTTCTTTTTGCCTTAGCTTCCAGAAAGCTAGCAGGCAAAACTCAAGTTCAGTCTCACAGCCTCTGTGTTGATTCTTATGAGTTCTGTTTTTAAATTTCTATTATATTAACTTTAGCGTTACGACTTTTATTGTAAGAGGGCTAAGCTTCTCTTTAAAAAGAGGTAGAGTGCAAATGAAAAGCCTATGTTCAAGCTACTTTCTGCTCCTTATTCATTTCAAACCTAGGGGCTGTGTGCCAAAATACAGAACATTTTCCCTTCCTTCCCCACTCCTTGCATCCTCACCTTGTAAACTGGGGTGGACAAACTCCTTAGCAATGGTGTTAGGCATCTACGTGATGTGACTTGAAGATCTGACACTGTCTGGAATTTGTGTTATTAAGGTTACTCCTTCAAATTAAGACACAGGCATCTTCTGCTAAAATCCAATCCACGGACATGTAAGTTTTTATCGGGAGATGTGAGGGCAGGAGGGAGAAATTTTCAGAGAAGACTCGAGAGGCCTTTCTACAGGGTTCTCCGACAGTTAGGAGTGGGAGTCAAATAAGGACTCACGCTGCCTCGGAGAAGAAAGGGAAGGGGATGGAAGAACATATTTTTGGTCTGGCAGCTTTATTTTTGTTTAATGTATGGGGGCAATAGACAGTGTGGACGTGCACCAAATGCCAACTGGACCAACAGCTTTGATGAGAGTGGTTACGAAAATAAAACCACATTGTCCATATCAAGCTAGGTTTGTGCTCACTCATTTCTCCCATGTAAGGATGAGAGGGCATATTTTAATTTATTTATACTGACTTTCAAAATTCAGAGTTTTTTCATTTGAAAATACTTTTAATTACAGTTGTATAACCTCTTCTTTCATTTTTATTTATATTGTCTCTTTGAATCGATAATATATTTACCTCATTCAAAATTAATAAGGCACAAGGCACACCACTGACCTCTAGTCTTCCAGCTCCCCTCCCTAGATGCAGCCGATGTTTTCAGTTTCTCTTGTGTCCTTTTAGGAATATTCCATAGCTTCTCACTCAAATGATTCTTAAAGTGACCAAATGCTTATACAGTGTGCATTTTCTCTGTGACTGAAAACAATATATCAAAGCATCTCTGCATCTTATCCTCTAAATATTGAAGATTCTGAAGTTAATGTAGTGGGGGAAAAAAGCTCATTTTAGCTTCTGATTGTCATATCCTCTTCTCAACTGACAGCTCCTCCTTTCTTCCTCTGGAGTCGCCCATCAATTTATTTCCTTGGCATAAAATATGGTCTTCCCACCTCCAGACTGGATGATGGAAATATTTTTGTTATTGTGTGGTAATCCCAGATTGGAAATCAAATGTTGTCTCACCATTATGTCTTTGTTCAATGCCAAAAACAGATGGCAACAAATCCATGTATGATCTAATCCTTTGATTTACACTGACCAGTTGCAATTTATTATTTCTTCCTCTAATTAGAAGATTTTAATGTGTTTAGCATCACAAAATTTAATTTATTAAAATGTTTCTACAGAATGAACAAAAAGAAGTCATTAGTAAATTTCGCACTGGAAAAATAAATCTGCTTATCGCTACTACAGTGGCAGAAGAAGGTCTGGATATTAAAGAATGTAACATTGTTATCCGTTATGGTCTTGTCACCAATGAAATAGCCATGGTCCAGGTACATTCAGATACGTCTACTTACTATGTTAATTTTTTATTTGTGTGTTCCTATTTTAATTGCTTTCTTTTAGTTAAACAGCACAAAACATCTTTTTAGTTTTTAAAACAAAGCCTTTTTCCTGTTAAAAGAGCATTTTTAAATGCTGTGCGCTGTTGCCTTTCATATTGCTGTCAATTCATATGATAACCAGACACCTGTTGTATGTTTAAACAACAACTCCTCTTTGGCTACTTCTGTACCCTAAGGCTTTCCAGGACCATGACACTAGCCCCATTTGTAAGAGTCAAAAGCAGCCTCCTCATTCTTGGGATGTCTGTGAGCCCCCAGCTGGACCAGGAATCTAAAGTACACTGTCCCACCAATGTCTGATGAAGTAACATGCCCAAACCTGAGGGAGCCTTGCTGTTTCTGCATTTTCTTCCCTTATTCTTTCCAATTTTCTGTATGTTTAGAAGTTTTTATGATAAAATGTTGGTTGGGGGCAGCCTTATAAATGAAAAACAAATAAAAGAGTGAGATGTTCTGTTTTCATTCAGATTTCACTTTATCTCTTACCCACCTATGTTAATGGCATTATTGTAACCTTCTGTTGAGTAGGCATAGGTGTTATGCTGATTAATAGATATACTATTCTTCCTATAAAATTAACTAAAGGATTTTTAAAATAATTTAAATTGCATCCTTGAATAAAATGCAAGTCATAGAAGACTAAGATAACCAGACTGCCATCAAATTAGCAAATAATTTTATTTCAGGAGTTTATTTGTAAGTCAGTGATAAACTTAGTGATAAAACTTAGAATACATTTTTCCTTGAGGATAATTTTATAGTTGATAGGCTCCTGGACCAGGCCACAGAAGTTTCTATTAGTTAAAATATACCTGAATATCAGTTTCTTAAAGAGGCTTGTAGAAAGTTATCACCATGTTAAATATGTTCCCATGGGAAAATGTGCTAAGAATGTAATGTAGGGTGCCAGAAACTGACTTGCCCTCTCATCAGCCCTAGTGTCAAGGTCAGAGATGACCCTTCTCTCCATTCATTCCTCCCAGCTTCCTACCAAGAAAGACGACTCCTCAGTCCAAGTCATTCATCATGGTTCTCATAGTTTGAGAGAGAAGCTCTGAGAGCAAAAAGCCTGGACAGGATGATATTATGTCATTGAGGCCTAACCATCATCACTCTAGAACACTTTTTCTGTATTAAAGCATACTATAAGTTTCAAAGAGCTGACTTACAAAGAATGGATTAATAACTAACTTTACTAACTTTACCCATTTGAAGACTGGCATGCTGAACAACCCAGTATAATTTCATTCTGAGCAATGAATATCATTCCCAGAAAAAAACCAGGAGGATTTGTATCACAGCATACTCTTTCATTTACTTGATTTATTTGTGTTTTCAGGCCCGTGGTCGAGCCAGAGCTGACGAGAGCACCTACGTCCTGGTTGCTCATAGCGGTTCAGGAGTTATCGAACGTGAGACAGTTAATGATTTCCGAGAGAAGATGATGTATAAAGCTATACATTGTGTTCAAAATATGAAACCAGAGGAGTATGCTCATAAGGTATTGTTGGCCACCTCTGAATTTGATTTTCATTTAAAAATGGCGGCATGTGGTTGCCATTGATATCTCTGTGACTCGTTCTCCAGACAAAAATTGTGCTGAATTATAAGTTTCTGTTTAGTGAACTATGCTTAATCCAGATTCACATGCAGAGAATCAAGATCTATGGTGGGGAGGAAATTATCGGGGAGCCATTGCTCATTCCAGTAAAACCAACCATAAATTTTGATAATATAAATTTAGGGTGCCTTGTTCCAGAAAGACTGCTGCAACTCACTGATTCAATCTAACATGGTTATTTTGGTTTGATCCAATTTGTTTGTAAAGGCACAGTTTTTTCATTTCAGAAATGTAGATGAAGGCTGGGCGCGGTGGCTCACGCTTGTAATCCCAGCACTTTGGGAGGCCGAGGCGGGCGGATCACGAGGTCAGGAGATCGAGACCACGGTGAAACCCCGTCTCTACTAAAAATACAAAAAATTAGCCGGGCGTGGTGGCGGGCGCCTGTAGTCCCAGCTACTCGGAGAGGCTGAGGCGGGAGAATGGCGTGAACCCGGGAGGCGGAGCTTGCAGTGAGCTGAGATCGCGCCACTGCACTCCAGCCTGGGCGACAGAGCAAGACTCCGTCTCAAAAAAAAAAGAAATGTAGATGAAACGCCTACTGTGTGCCAGGTAACATTATAGGAACAGCCAACAGAGGCAAACAAAACACATAAGACTCCTGCTGCACGAAGTTTATATTTCTAGTGTGTGCCTGGTGAGGTTTGGAGGACAGAAACAGTAAACAAACATTAAAAAACAAGAAATATAATATATCTAGATAAGTAAAGAGAATTAGAATAGGATGATATGAAACAACTGACTAGATGGATACTTTCTTTTTTTGGTAGTTTTTGAAATTCTTTTTTTTTTATTATACTTTAAGTTCTAGGGTACATGTGCACAACATGCAGGTTTGTTACATATGTATACATGTGCCATGTTGGTGTGCTGCACCCATTAACTTGTCATTTACATTAGGTATTTCTCTTAATGCTATCCCTCCCCCCACCCCATGACAGGCCTGGTGTGTAATGTTCCCCGCCCTGTGTCCAAGTGTTCTCATTGTTCAATTCCCACCTATGAGTGAGAACATGCGGTGTTTGGTTTTCTGTCCTTGTGATAGTTTGCTCAGAATGATGGTTTTCAGTTTCATCCATGTCCCTACAAAGGACATGAACTCATTCTTTTTTATGGCTGCATAGACTAGATGGATACTTTCAATTGGGTGGTTGAGGAAGGTCTCTCTTAGAAGGAGTGACACGGAAGCTGCATCTGAATGATAAGAAAATACAGAATATGTCATCTAGCTACATCTCAATTTACTAACACACAGTTATTTGAGTTGTGCAAAGGAATGCAGTGAAGAAAGAATGTATTTCTATAGTATTTCAGGAAATCCCCCATACCACTGAATTAAAAACTGTAACTACTATAATAGCAAACAATCCATTTAGAAGAAAATTCACACCCTTGCATATGGGTGTGAATGTTAGTTTCTTAACATTGGAATTGGCTCTACCTTAAATAGAGTTTCACTAAAGGGATGCTTTCAAATTGGTGTGCATTGCTATTACCAACTCCAAGGTTTCCTGACCGGGTTTCTGCACAAAACTTTATTTTAAAACCCCTTTAAATACAAGGCAAAGCAAATATTTTAGAGTATCAAATCAAACTTTTGTCACCAAATTATGCCACTGGAAAGTTACTGTCTCCCAGTTAATGTCCTAAGAGAATTAATCAACTAGATGTTTACAAAGACTGATGTTTTAAGAGTAGTTTTTTGGGGGTCAACACTAGGACCAATCTCTGGAGTTTAAGGGTCAAACTCTTCCAGATTCTTTAGAATAAGACTCTGTCCCTTTGGGGGCCCCAGAATGGACTATATTTTTAGGTCTTCTTTGGCCAAGAAACCTGCCCTCCCAAAACTACTTCAGGTAGATGAACTTAGAGTAGGAGTGGCAATGGGGAAGGAGGGGTACATGCCACCAGTAATCTGTTCAAAGCCTGTAGAAAACATTGCTACTGGGAAGATGTTTACTTGCTTCTAATTTGAACATCTTTCTCAACACAATCTTCAGACAACCACTAATGAATGAGAATTGACAGATAAGATGAAATCTTTCTTCCATGTCATAAACACAGTTTATGCATAACAGAGCTTCTTAAAATTAAATCAGACTTCTAGGAGCAAGTTTTTCTCAACAGTAATGTTTCTCTAACATAAGTGTTTTTCTCTAGCATTGATTCAATTTCTTTGCTACATTATTACACTTTATTTGGACTTAGGCTGATTGTAGCTGTGCCTCCTGTATATTTATTATGAGTTCTTTTTTTGTTTGTTTACCCCTCTAGTTACTTCAAATTCCTTTACTATTTTAGAGTTAGTCTTTTAGCTTCTGATGTCCCGATTACAAATCCGTACACTTACCTCGGCTTTATTTTTTTTCTGACTCATTCATACGCATTTCTTAATTCCCACATGTATGTGATCCTATATTTACCTTATCAGCTCATTGAACTGTAAATGTCTTATAAAAGTAACCTATTAAAACTTTTAGGGAAAAATATTTCAATGTATTTTTTTGCTATAATTTACATAGGAAATTAATCTTGGTACTTGTCTGATTAATCTATTATATAGCCTCCAAGCTTGCTTGCAAGGTTTTATTCTCTTTTCTATGCTATATATGGCTGCCTTGAAGGGAGATCTAAAATGTAGAGTTAGGAGCCAAAGAGATGGGCTTTGTTCAACTGCACTGATGACTTACTTTTACTGAAAATTTCTCCCTCGGTCTTAAAGAAAACAATTAATTCCTCCATAATTTAATATAAACATATCATCTATGAGAGGTCAGTTTGGAGGTAAATTATTCAAGAACCAGATTTTTCTACCGTGAAGTTGTGTTGGTATAAACACTGGTCAGTCCCTATGTCAACTTTCATATGTTACATAAACTAGATTATTTCCATTATAAAATAAGTGCTGCTGCTAGTCACAGAGCCTAGAATAAAGAGGCTTATGGGCATATTCTCTCACATAAGGAATCTAGGCAGTATTGGCTCCATGATGTTATGAGGAATCCAGGCCTTTTCTCTCCGTTTCATGTTGTTATAGCATTGGGCTTTCATTCTCATGGTCGAAGATGGCTTTTAGAATTTCAGCTGCCACATCCTCATTCTAGGCAGGAAGTAAGAAGAGAATGGAAAGGGCGAAAGGTACACATGCCAGCTATCTAATTTTTAAGAAGATTTTCTGAAAATTCCACTCAACAGCTTTTTACATGTCATTGACTGCTGGTTTGGAAATGTAGTCGTTTAGCTAGCATATTTCCACCCAGAATAAAATTATGGCTCTGTTAGGAAAAATGGACACTGAATGAAAAACTAGTAGTTTCTGCTACAAATGTGTAAAGAGTAGACTGATTAAGATGGTGAAGGGTCTGAAAATTATAAAGCATGAAAAAGGATTAAATGAATTTGGGTGCTTAGCATAGATTAGAGAAGACTTTGGTAATGTAATAACAGTGTTTAGTAAAGAGATTCCATGTGGAAGGAAGTTTAGACCTATTTTATGGAACAGAATTAAAACAAATGGGTAGGCCGGCGCAGTGGCTCACACCTGTAATCCCAGCACTTTGAGAGGCTGACACAGGTGGATCACTGAGATCAAGAGTTTGAGACCAGCCTGGGCAACATGGCAAAACTCCATCTCCACTAAAAATACAAAAATTAGCTGAGCATGGTGGCAGGTGCCTGGAATCCCAGCTACTCGGGAGGCTAAGGCAGAAGAATCCCTTGAACCCAGGAGATGGAGGTTGCAGTGACCCGAGATAGTACCACCACATTCCAGCCTGGGTAGCAGAGCAAGACTCCATCTCAATAAATAAATAAATAAATAAATAAATAAATAAATAACAAATGGATAGGCTAGACAGAGAATTTTTGTTGAATATTGCTAAGGACTTTCTCACAATAGAACTTTTCTGAAATGGAATGGGCTACTTTTTGAACACCTGAAGATTGCACATTTTCATGGTTACAGGAGATGATTATATACCAAATTCTTTGGGGGGTCATTACCTCATTATTTTTATTTCCTAGACCATGAGCTAAGTGTGTATTTTCACAACTAAGACATCCAAATTTCAGGAGACTTACTTCTATGAAACTGAAAAAAGAAAACAAACCTGAAACCACTAACTATTCCTTTCTCTGTCCAGATTTTGGAATTACAGATGCAAAGTATAATGGAAAAGAAAATGAAAACCAAGAGAAGTATTGCCAAGCATTACAAGAATAACCCATCACTAATAACTTTCCTTTGCAAAAACTGCAGTGTGCTAGCCTGTTCTGGGGAAGATATCCACGTAATTGAGAAAATGCATCATGTCAATATGACCCCAGAATTCAAGTGAGTCCAGAAAGACCCATTTTTAAATTTTTCCACAAGGGGTGAAGCAGGTTGCATTGTAAATGTTCTTTCAAAATAGTGCAAATGAGATTCATTTATTTTACAACTTCCTCTCCTTTAGCCTCTGAATTATATTCCTATTTTAAATGTCTATGTTTTAAATAAACTGCACTGGGGCAGGAAAAGAGAAGTGTAAGAACCAAAGCCATTTTGATCCAAGGCACGTATTTTTGTATGCTCATCATTTGTTCTCAAATTTTTGAACAACTAAAGTCAAGTTAATATAACCAACAGACTTGAAAGAAGTTATGAAAGGCAACATGCCCCTTGAGAGGTATGTGTAGAAGAGAAGCATTGCCTTAGTTGCCCTAACGAGCCTGGGAAGCAGGAGGGAAGGAAGGAATGCCGTGTAGAATACCGCAGGCATGTGGATGAGCTCCAGGTCCAATAACCCATGAACCACACATTGGTATTTTGTCAGTTCTCTGTGATGATTCTTTCTCTTTGATACTTATAGGGAACTTTACATTGTAAGAGAAAACAAAGCACTGCAAAAGAAGTGTGCCGACTATCAAATAAATGGTGAAATCATCTGCAAATGTGGCCAGGTGAGTAAATTGCTGTGGGCCAGATTTTACTTTAGCCAACAGGAATGTTTAATTACATGTGCATTTAATTTTCCTCTTGCTCTTGCTTTTGTTTTCCAGGCTTGGGGAACAATGATGGTGCACAAAGGCTTAGATTTGCCTTGTCTCAAAATAAGGAATTTTGTAGTGGTTTTCAAAAATAATTCAACAAAGAAACAATACAAAAAGTGGGTAGAATTACCTATCACATTTCCCAATCTTGACTATTCAGAATGCTGTTTATTTAGTGATGAGGATTAGCACTTGATTGAAGACTCTCTTAAAATACTATCAGTTAAACATTTAATACGATTATGATTAATGTATTCATTATGCTACAGAACTGACATAAGAATCAATAAAATGATTGTTTTACTCTGCATTGAACTCTTTTTAAGAACACAATATATTATGCATTATCCATCTTATTGTTGGGCAGGGGTAAGGAAGATCTACCAATAATTCTCATTAGTGTGGAGCATTATAGTCCTGTGGAAAGAATGCTGAAGTACAAATGAGAATCCAAAGTACCAGTCTCAGGTCTGTCACTAATTTTCAGAATAAAATTAGGCAAATCAGTTCATCTTTCTGAACCAGTCTCCTTATCGATGAAATGGTCATAACATTCTCTGGTTTTACTTTTTATTAATTTTCTATTGCTCTATAACAGATTGCCACAAATGTAGTGGCTTAAAGCAACAATCATTAATATAACACATGTCCTGTTGGTCAGAAGGGCAGGGTTCTCTGCTCAGGGTCTCACAAAATTGAAATTGAGGTGTCAGCCAGACTGTGTTCTCATCTGGAGGCACTGGGGAAAGAATCCACTTCCAAGTTCATTCAGAGTTTTGGCAGAGTTTGTCTCCTTGCAGCTAGCTGTCTGACTAGGATGGCTGTTTTGCTGTCTGTCCACTGGGGATCGCTGTCAGCTCCAGCAATGCCCCTACCACACAGCATGCTCAAGGCTCTTTCCCAGCACAGGTATTTGCTTCTTCATGGTCAGAAGAAGAATCTCTCTCTCAAGTCTGCTCAGATGGAGTCTTAGATAGGTTAACTGTAACCATAGAAGTGACTGTCTCATCATATCCGTAGGTCCTGCCCACACTCACCACAAGGGGATTATTCAGGGAATCACCCCAGCCAGTGGGAGTCGTGGGGACCATCTTAGAGCTTTGCCTCCTACATCACTTGCCCAGTCTTTGCAACTAAATGATATCATAGGAAAGCACTTTAAAAACTATGAAGTACCATTAAAGACCGGTTAAGAAGCAGCATCAAGTAGCTTAAGGCTTCCTTCCTAGGCCTTCCCTTCCACAAACATAACACTATGTTGCATAACTACCTAATGACAGAGTAGTGGCTAAATCCAGGCTGACCATTAATGCCAACAAGATTACTCGTATCCCTGGACAGCCGTTCACCTCCCACTCTAGGATTCACACTGGAGTTAGCAGGGAGCAGATGCTGAGTGTTGCTAGAGAATAAAGAGAAAAATGTCTGTCTCTGCCCCTCCCAGAACACTACGGACAATTCTCCCAGTAGAAAAGCAGGCTCTTTTGACAAGGAAGAGCCGCATGATTCAGACAGAAGCCACAATTGACCATTTTAACCAAAACTTAGCAAGTCTCACAGATGGCTTGCTCCAAGGGAACAGTTACCTCCTGTGACTAAGAAGAAACAAAATGTTGGAGGGTGTGAAAAGAACATTCTTCTGAAGCTTTGATGGATTAATTGAGTTGATATTACAGTAGTTTTGAATCTTTCCTTGATAATGCCTAATCAGAGATGAATATTAACCAATGAGATATCTTGGGTATACAGGAGGACAAAAGAAGACACGCATAATTGATGGTTTTCTTAAAATACTTTTTTAAACTCCAGCTGACTCCATTTAAAGTATTGCTGTCTTCTAGAATGTTTTGGAAACTATGCAAGAAACCAAATGCATAAAATAGCTAAATGTACTACTGTAACATATGTAGACTGTTTTTGAGGTGTCAACAAATATCAGGTTTTTTCATCTATGTTTTTCAGTAACTTTTTTCAATTAAAAAAGTGTTATTTTTACTTTAAAGTTTTAAAATACATGTTTCAAACAGTGTGAAACTTAATATGTGATGGTACCTGAAAACTTGAACTATGGTGCATATGTTTCATTCAGAAAATAACGATGATTATTGTAGCATTTCAGCTGATTGTTACTGAACAGTTCAATACCCATGATATTTTAGGGTCACTTACAGAATATGTTAGACATCAGCCTGTGAGTTAGAATGCCTGAGTTTTAGTCTCCATAAGACCTTCGGCCAGACCCAGTGGCTCACGCCTGTAATCCCAACACTTTGGGAGGCTGAGACGGATGGATCACTTGAGGTCTGGAGTTCAACACCAGCTGGCCAACATGGTGAAAAGCCATCTCTACTAAAATACAAAAATTAGTGGTAGCAGGCACCTGTAAACCCAGCTAATCAGGAGGCTGAGGCAGAAGAATCGCTTGAACCCAGGAGACGGAAGTGGTGGTGAGCTGAAATTGTGCCACTGCACTCCAGCCTGCGTGAAAGAAGGAGACTCCGCCTCAAAAAAAAAAAAAAAAAAAAAAAGAAAGACCTTCAACCAGTGGGTAACTTTGAGCAACCTTAGTTCACAGTGTTCCCTCTCCTGGAAAATGAGAGATTGGAATAGATAATATCAAAGGTCCCTTACAACTATAGCATCCTCATAGTTCCATGCTTCTGGCCCACTTCCCGCTTTCATTTTGAGACCTTGTCCAATGACTTGTAGTAATATCAACCGTGGGCTAAATACCTGCTCAGTACAATACATATTGAAATGTAGCTCATGTATGTTAAAAGGCATTGTAAGGATCTCACAGAACAGGTACCCTGTCTGGAGTCATTTGTCTTAAGGCAGTTTCAAAAGGCCCAAAAGTGTCAGGAAATTATACAACAAGTATTTTCAAACCAAGAGATTATTGGCAGACCTGGTGGATAAGAAATATAAATCATAATCCTAAAAGTTTGATATCATTTCAGACCATATGAAATTAAAATACAGCAACTTAGAGTTTATGTAAATATCCTGAATGTAAGGCATTGATTATGGCAACACAAACATAAATAATAAATGATTTTCCAAAGGATGATTAATTAGTGCATGTCACAGGTAATTGTTGAAAGTGAGTAATGCTATAGATTCCTCTCTGCAGTCTAATAGTCCCTGCGGCAGAGTGTTATGCCTTAGAGAAAAGAATTCTGGGGTTTTCAATTCAGTTGACCATAAAGCCAAAGAGGACTGGAGTTTCTCTTATTGTTGCTTTTAAGATTTGAGAGACTCAAACACACATATGTGCCAATGGGGAACAATAATAGAGAGTGATAAAATATTAGCATTGTCCAACTCCAAAATAAACTGCTTATCGGGTATTACTGATACATTCTACCAAATATTCTTGCTGTAGTCTTTTCTGGTCTCCCTTATCCTTTCTCAAATGAGTGCCTCCACACATGGTTAGAAGTTATTCTTTGCCAACTCTTCAGCAGACACCCTTTATGGTCTTCAAACACAAAACCCAAATGTCACTTCCCAGAATCTAGCACGTTCACATTTTCTAAACTGGAATGGACAGAAATGTATGGAAGGTATCGCTTACTCCTCCTAAGCATGATAAAATGCTCACTCCCAAAATCTGGCTAACAATTATGTGACTCATAACAATAAAGAAACAAGAAAATTAGTTTATTTCGTTCTAAGACTTATGAAGGTAATTTGAAACTTCCGCATTCGTCAGTTTGTGCATTTCTCCTTAGTCTTACTAGATATACGATTTTATATATTTTATAGGGACAGCCTTTTTATAGGGACAGCAGAGAGTGAGACAAACTTGGGTTAGGATCCTCACTGGCTCTGTGACTTGGGCAAGCCACTTAATCTCTCTGAGACCATAGGGAACCATGGTAATATCAACCTTGAGGGACTATAATGAAAATTTGGATATTTCATGGAACATGTTTCGCTGTTGTCACCTCATAGTAATTAATGTATAGAATATAGGAGCAGGAGTTGCCAGAAGAGTACCAGCAGTTGTAGCAGCCTCAGCTACTACTATGAAAAACATAGATGAAAAAACCTGATATTTGTTGACACCTCAAAAACAGTCTACATAAGTTACAGTAGTACAAAATAGAAGCAAAGAGAGCAGTTAGATGACATTAGGCAAGTCTATTGTGTGGACTAGGGTAATGGTATGGCATACTAATAGTGAATTTTAGATCTATGTTTAACGTTTAAGTAGGATATAAACAAGATTGGGGCCCTCTCCACTTCATCGATGGTTAGCTCAAAAGTCTCATCCCAAAAAAGTAAATAGTATCTGTAATGAAACATGGTTGTTATGAATATGCTATTCAGTGTAGCTGGGGGGCAATTTAATGTCCAGATCTTCTATGGACATAACAAAAAGATACATATCATCAATATATACGTATAAGTATTACTTTCTAAAAATAGTCTTCTTCCCATAGCCCCATCTAGCATCTGGGCTTTAACTTGGATTTAAAAGTTATTAATTAATAAATAGGGCTCAGCACTTTCCACATCTCACCTTCAAGTATATCTGCAAAGCTTTAAAATGTTGTGGTCAGTGTAACCCAATTGAAGCTGGGCCTCTTTGTGGTTTCTCTCAGCATGGAGTTGTATTTAGAAGAAACTCAACATCGGCGTCTAAATTAATATAAAACCAACTTAAAAGTTTATTCCTGACATGCAAATGAAAAAGTTCCAAAGAGAAATTATATATTATACAATATTTTAAATAAATTATTTTAACTCTGTATTTCCCAAAGAACCATTTATTATAGCATGAACACTACTTATTAGTGTACTTCTCCTTAAAGTTATGTTCCTAAAATCATCATGTGTAGCTCTTTATCTCCCTGGCCCCTTTTCCGAAGGTCTCCCTGATTACTTCTTTTATAATGTAAATCAATATGGTTTTACTATGTTTATTTATTTCCATCACTCTGTTCATTATCCCAGACTTGATGGATGCCTGAACCACAAATGGTTTTTATATCTTAGAAATGGGAATAGAGGGAGGGAGAGCTTCTGTGAATATTTATATTAATATTTTTAGTCCCTACAATATCAGAAAACAACAGTGCCAGTTAACAATTTGTTGACTCTTATCTCCAAATTCAACTTTTTTTGTCAGCTCTCTGAAAATGTATCTGGGCCCTTTAAATATTTTTTCTTTGCCTCCTGGCATGATATTAAGCTTTGCAATTGGGAGGGACTGGAGAGACATTGCAGGAAAAAAGGGTTAGGTTTTGCTTCCTGCTTCTTGTGTGCTTGCTTAGCCAGCTCCTGCAGTGTGGGTGGCTTCTCCAGCATCCAGTTCCTGTAGTCTATGTGGCTTTCTCCAGCAGCAAGCTATTACAGTGCACTGCAGCCAGCAGTGTTCAGTGGCCAGCAACTCTGCTGGCACCTCCTCAGGCAGTTTTGTGTAGAGTGCCTCAAGTGACACCTCTTATGAACAGCTTTCCCTGGCACCCTAAAGGGAACATTTCCAGCAAGTTCCATTGGCGCCACAGCAACTTCTCCACCATTCAGTGACCCACACCCATGATTGCCTTCTCCAGTAACGCCTTGATCTTGGCCTTGCATGCTCTCTGTCAGGTCTAACGGTGGTGGCTCCTTCATATATCTGCTATTTCTATGTTCTTTAGAATTATTTTTACTTCTTATTAGGTAATCCTCCGTTACTTCGATACTGATATAGTTCATAATTATTTACATCAAACTTTACCTGTTCATATTACTATGTGGTTTCTCCCTTCAGAGTGGACTCAGACTGATTCAATCATAACTAATGAAATATGAGAATTACTTCATAAGAAGTTATAATTTCCAGAGATCCAATTGCTCTTATGTATGAGCATTCAGTTTCACACAGGAAATGACTCAAACACATCTGACCAATTCTCTAACCAAATAATTTAGAAACAGCACAGAATGGATTTTATAACTAGATAGTTTAATTTTCTGAATCCAAACAACCCTTTTGCAATACTAGTAACAGAAACAAAAATTTCTATCTCCTATAAAAGACAATATTACTGAACTTCTTGTTTTTTTAAAAATTGTGTTTAATTTTTTTTTAAGTTCCAGGATACACGTGCGGGATGTGCAGGTTTGTTACACAGGTAAAACGTGTGCCATAGTGGTTTGTTGCACCTATCAACCCATCACCTAGGTATTAAGCCTAGCATGCATTAGCTATTTCTCTGAATGCTCTGCCTCCCCTGCCCCCCTGTTACTGAACTTCTATACCTTCTCCTGTTCAAAACATGCAGATTACCACTGATAAAGGTAAAATAAAACTATAGAGGATATTGAATTCTCAAAACATGATTAGTGGAAAAGGAACCAACTTTTACTAAATATACCATACGTGCCAGGCACTATCTGCAGTGTTGTACACAAATTATTCATTTAAGGATTCCTTATTTTTACGAGACATATTAATGTTCCCTTTAGAATCCCAAAGCAAGCATTGAGTATCTTATAAAGAATCACTGTATTGTGACTTTGAGGACAGAAATCCCTTAGGGACCTCTGACTTGACCAACGTAGCCAATTCTTTAAAATGACACTTTTCTTTTTATAAAATCTGCCTATTTACATGCAATACAAGTGTTTAGAATCTTATGACCTAAGTAAAAAATGGAGCTTAAAAAAAGCAGGAAGATTTTTTTATGTTTTTTTTTAAGAAACCGCCAGAACCCACATTTGTAAGTGAATTTTTTTCCCCTCTTGGGAGGTGTATTCAAATTCCAGTTATGCTGAACTTCCTCACTAAGTCTTGGAATGTCTTCAGTTGTAAGCCCTTCTGAGCATACTATTGACATATTAAATAGATTGACATATTGAATAGATAGCTAGCTAGCTAGATAGATAGATGGAAAACTAGCTAGATATAGATAAAGATATTAATATAGAGTGAGATATTACATTTGACCCTAGATAATAGTAATAGCATATAACCATTTCATTCACTGGGTTTGGCTCTACATAACTTTTGTCTATTTTCAAAAATGATATTAATGCAAAAGAGCAGAAATTTGCTAGAAAAAATAAATGAGAAAAAATTGAAGAAAAAAATGCATATTGTACTCTCTGGGCCATTTTATAGGAAATATTCAAAAATCTTTTGAGCAACAAGGGCAGTATTAGACTGTGAAATTTCTACCACACTTTAAAAAAAGTCAATCACTAAGCTGGACATGGTGGCTCGTGCCTGTAATCCCAGCACTTTGGGAGGCCGAGGCAGGCAGATCACGAGGTCAAGAGATCGAGACCATCCTGGCCAACATGGTGAAACCCCATCTCTACTAAAAATACAAAAATTAGCTGGGCATGGTGGTGCTTGCCTGTAGTCCCAGCTACTTGGGAGGCTGAGGCAGAAGAATCACTTGAACCTGGGAGATGGAGGTTGCAGTGAGCCAATACCGTGCCACTGCACTCCAACCTGGTGACAGAGAGAGACTCCGTCTCAAAAAAAAAAAAAAAAATCAATTACCAACATAAATTTACAATTGCTATATGAACATGTCACTTTTTGTGTCCATCACAAATTGACCCCACATTGTTATTATTATTACCCTCCAGCATAACCTCTCTGATCCTATCAAGTTAGATTTCTTACAGTTTCCCTCTATGCATAAAAATTTCCTCCAGTCCAAAACCATGCAGCATTTTACAGCAAAGTCTCACAACCTCTAATAAATCATCTCTGAGTAAGCCCCATGTTAATCTTCTCTCTTTTATTTTAGCTTCCCTCACGAATCATACTTTTAATCTGTACACACTGGCAAACATTTTTTACATATTACCTTAGACTTGTTTTCTAGTCACTGTATGTATTTTTGCTTTATGTCTCCAACGCATCTAGTAGCCATTGCACTTCTCTGTTCAATATCATCTATTTTATATACCCATTCTCCAGTGGATCTACTCACCATTTATTTATCCATCTATTACATAAGAAACAGACATGGCATGTAGCGAATATAAAGGTTAAGCAAGGACTCTGAATGGAGGTGACATTTTAGAGGGTGACTTGGAAAACAACAAGAGGAAAACAAGAAAAGGACCACCTTAAAGGGTGGAGGGAAGAGGCTTCCCAGACGAAAACAGCTACATAGCATGAGTCCCACGTGAAGAAAGCCTGGAATGTTCAAGGAACTGCAAAAAGGCCAGAGTGGTTGAAGAGTGATGAGTAAGGAAAATGACCTAAAATGAGGTTGGAAAAAAGGGCAGAGCCAGCTCACACAGGGCCCCATTGGCCACTATCTGGAGCTGGATTTCAGTCTGAGGATAATCAGAAGCCGCTGGAGATTTTCATCCAGAGAGTGACAAGAATTGATATACACTCCAGCTACTCTGACAAATTGGTTGAAAGGGACAAAATAGAAGCAGAGAGAGCAGTTAGGTGGCACTAGGCAAGTCTAATGTGTGGAATAGGGTGATAGTGATGGAATGGACTAGAAAAGAGGCATATTGGTGGCAGATTTGTTGATAGACAGGATATGAGGAAATCAAACAAAAGGAGAAATTGAGGATAAGTCTTATAAAAGTACTGACCTCCCCTTCAGATCTCCGTGAATTTAATATACACAACTAAGTTACGTTAAGTACCTGTTGGGGAAGCCAAGTGAAGGCAACAAGGGAAGGACAGCAATGCTTTCCCTAACAAAGCAAAGAATGGAACATGAGACCCCGGCGGACAGAGCAAGGACTTCAGTAACATTAGTCACCATCTGAGTGACCACAGAAGATCACTTAACCTCTTATGTCTGTTTCCTTCCCTGTGGGCCAGGACAGGAACATCAAGGGTTTGGGATCTGGAATCAGACTGCCTAGGTTTTTATTCCAGCTCTTTTGCTTACTCTTAGACAAATTGCTTATCTTCATCCCAGTCTGTAAAATGTGAATAATAACAATACCTGTGTCTTGTGTTTATAGTGCAGGTTAAATGAAATAATATGAATAATGCACTTAGAACAGTGCCTGGTGCACAGTAAGCAATAAATGTGTATCACTAGCTGCTGTGAAATGGATTGTTGGGGGTATTAAATGAGAAAATGTTTGCATAGTAGATAAAAAAAATTATAGCTTGCAAAAAAACTAAACTGCCTTTGAGAGAGAGAGAGAAAGAGAGAGACAGAAAGAGAAACTGTCTTTGCTTTAGAAACCCCTAATGTGTGGATTTATTTTTTAAGATGAGACCTTGTTGTGACTCTACTGGGAATGAATCAAAGAAATAGCTTAACTATTTTGCACAAAACAGGATCATTTAGAAAGAGCTAGAAAGGAAACAAGAAAATGTTGAAGAAAGACAAAGCCCTTGGAACAGGCAGGAGGCTGGAACCCAAGTAGAAGAAATAACTAGTGGAAATTCCACCATCATTGTCCTAAAACACTAGTAAACCTGCTACTTACTTGGGATGGTGTTATTTGGCATAAGTAGTCAGGGCTTTCTGGTAGGGCAATGTGGAAATGATGAAGGGAGAGCATGCACACACACAAAAAAGTGGACTCCGAGAATTCTGAATAACAAATGTTGAACACATGTTACAGTTACTGGCACAGAGGAAGCATTCAATAAATATTAATTTCCTTTTCCGATTTGAGATATAAAATGTAATCTCTGACCTTGGAGAGTTAACAAATTGGTTGAGAGTCCAATGATTATAGGCATAAAATTATTAGAAAAAAATAAGCATACAACAACAACATGGTATAAAATTATAGGTGCTGTAGAGTTTATAAAAGTCAGGAATCAATGAAGAGAAGTTCTGGATTATTTTAGAAAAGATTCTGAATTAGAATAAATAATTCAAATAATGTCTTACATGTATGAGGTGTTAGATCCATATTTAATATAATTTAAAGATAGGAAAAGAGTAAGAAGTGTTTTCCAAAAAGAGATAAAGATCAAGAAAGTAGAAGAAAGCCTAATACATTTTGCTTGTGTACTAGAATGCTATAGTGTATCTGGGTTTGATTGGTAACCAATATGAAGTTATTCTTGAGCAGGGAAATGGCATGTTTTAGAAAAGATGACCTACAAGGAGTTAACGGGCTAAATCAAAGATTGAAGAAAAAAGTGGAAGGAAAAAGATCAAGGAAAAAGCTGGTTGCAGTCATTCTGGCTGAGGTTAACAAAAATCTGGATTTGGTCATTGGCAGTGGGAGGGGGAATGGGAGGAATGAGTGGTTCTGGATGATGTTCAAATAAAATCATGAGCTGGGGAAAGCAGGCTAGCATGACATTGATGGCAATAAATAAAATAAATATGAAAGTATAGCACAGTTGGTGATAGAAACAAATGCAAGTAATTTATTTGCATCACCTTATTTTTGCCCTAAATATGACTCACAGTTCTGCTTGGTCATCAACTAGTGCCACATGTAGTCATATTCCTGGCATACGGAATAACTATCTTATTGTACCCAAAAATTTGCTCACTGGGCTCCAGCTGTTTCACAGTCTATCCACACTGAGCCATGGCAGATACAATTCTCTTGTCCTGAGGAAAATGTTTAAAGCAAGTCAGAATCTCTTTTGAATAGGAATAGAGCAAACCTTTTAACTTCCCAGAGATTCTGGTTCCCTAGAAGAGTGACATAATGAGTCTTGAGTACTTACTGTGCTCATTTCCACTCTGTCAATGAGGGCAAACTAGTGGTATGACCTAGGTGCTATCTTGGTCTCTGTTTTGAACTGAATTTTTTTTTTTATGAACTCCAAATTCGTATATTGAAGTCTTAACTCCCACTGTGATGGTATTTGGAGATGGGTCCCTTGAGAGTTAATTAGGTTTAGATGAGGTAATGAGGTGTGGCCCTTACGAAGGGATTAGTGCCCTTGCAAAAGAAGAAACCAGAGAGCTCCTCCTGCTCCCCCACCCCTCTACCTTGTGATTATATAGTAGGAAGGTGGCCGTCTGCAGGCCAGGACGAGAGCCCTCACCAGAACCTGACCATGCTGACACCCTGATCTCAGACTTACAGCCTCCAGAACTGTGAGGAGAAAATTAATTTCTGTTGTTCAGGCCACCCAGTCTTTGGCATTTTGCATGGCAGCCTGCGCTAATACAGCCTCTCAATAGCTAAATGAGGAGCCCAAAAGGTTACCAATTTAGAAAGGCCAGGGAAATGTGTTACTGAGAATGTTACATAACGAGAATGTCCATTATGTTGTTTTTTCCATTTCTACTCTGCTATAGTCTGTGGCCTGAGATAACAACTTTATCAGACTTTAAGATTATCCTGGACCAGGTCTGTCCAATAAAACTATAGTGGGATACATGTAACTAATTTAAAAATTTTTAATAGCTACATTTTAAAATGTCACAAGAAGTAGGTAAAATTAAATTTAATAACTCACTTAATTCAATATAGTCAAAATATTATAGACACACTACCAATATAAAATTATTAATAAGATAGTTCACATTTTTTTCCTACTAAGTCTTTAAAAATTGTTGTGATGTGCTATTTTACTCTTATAGCACATCTCAATTTGGACATGCCACATTTCAAGTGCTCAATAGATACATGTGGCTAGTGGCTACTGTACCAGATAGTGCAGTTCTAGACATTTCATTTTTTTAAGAAAGACATAGACACAGTTTGTTTAAATATGAAGTCCCATTTTTCTTCTTGAGGGTTATTACCTGGCTTTAAAGTCCCTTATTTTTCTCTTAACTCTTTGAAGTCTTCTCTTTCTGGTTGCGCCCATCTTTATATCATAAAACAATTAATTATAAGACTACGTAATGGACACTGTGGTCCTGCTATGGTTTGAAAGTGTGTGTCCCCTGAAGATTCACATGTTGGAACCTAAGACCCAATGTGATAGTATTAAGAAGGGTCTGTAGGAGGTGATCAGACTATGAGGGCTCTGTCCTCATGAGTGGAATTAGTGCCCTTATAAAAAAGCTTACTGGAGTGAGCTATTAGGCTCCTTTTGCCCTTCCACTCTTTGTCATATGAAGACACAGCAAGACGGCCCTCACCAGATACCCAAATGCCAGTGCTTTAATCTTGGACTTTGTATCCTTTCGAACTGTGAGAAATAAATTGCTATTGTTTATAAATTACCCAGTCTCTGGTATTTTGTTACAGCAGAGGAATGGACCAAAACAGATTCTTTGTGAAGATTCCCTCTTCAAGGCCAAGGTACTCACCTTCCTGGAGCTATGAATATGGTTGCTGACAGCTCACAGCTGCCTCTTTTGATGAGTATTGTCCTAGGCTGTGGGGAACTACTTCCTCTCAGGCTATGCCCTCTGGAGGGTAGCCTGAAGCCAAATAATGACTGATGAGGGGCATAAGTCTGTTTCATTTACTCCACTTGAGACAACTCTGAAGGGACAGTCCAAATCCTGAAGTCTCTGCAGGGCTGGCTGAGGCCTCCTTTGCCACTGTACTGCAGTTCAGCATTTCACTCTGCCCCATCCTGTTTCCTTCACTTTCCTACAGGTGTCTCTTACTCCTTCCAAAAAAATAAACTGACTCTGTTTGCATCTCTTCATCTCAAAGTCTGTTTCCAGGGAACTCAGTTTAAAAGAGAATATAAAGTAGTCTCTTTTTTTTTTATCAAGGCAAGATCATTAGCAGTGTTTGAGGTAAGGGAGGAAAAGCAGAACAAGGCTCTGATTCATTTTTGTGTCTTATACTTCCCCACATGTGAGCAAGGCTAGGACATACTCTGACCCTCTGGCTCTTCATGTCTGTTCACTCCCATTGCCTTTCTTTTCCTATATTTTTCCCAAAGAACAAAGTGACAACTGAGTAAAGGGTATAGTCAAAACTGAGGTTCAGCAACAGCATTGGTGAAAGCACGAGAAACATATCCCCAAATGAAAAAGATATCAATGGCACAATATGGTAGCCCATACATGTATTGACACCATTAGAATACTGTCTTGTCTTTACTTTTCCTGACTCTCCAGGGCTGATCTGCATGGGTAGAGATGCAGAGCAGTTCTGCCATTGACACTAGTAGCTTCATCTTCTAATGCAATCATTGCCTGCATTTTCCTTCTTCTTCCTTAGGGAAATTCCACCCTTCTAGGCTTTATATTTATGACCCCATGCTGGTGTCTGTGGGTCTCTGCTTTCCCAGAACACTCTCTTCACTGCCTTAGACTGGTAGTCTAGTCCAGACTAGTAGTCTTTTAACACTTTAAAAGATGGGGTGTGGGGAGATCAAGTCGTCTTTGTCTTAAAACTTGGGCTTGTCTGCTACACAAAGTCCTGCCCATGGTAGTGACAGTCACATAATAGGACAGTAAATTAATGCCTGAACAGATTGTGCAGTTCCACAGAGTCCACCTTCCCCGGCTTTCCTTTCTCCTGCCTACTGCTTCCTCCATCCTTCTTCACAACTCCCTCCCCTGTGACGCTTTCTTCCAGAGGATGAGTCTGGAGGAGGAGGCAGCATGAAAGGGAGAACTTGCTGCATCAGAGTTTGTGCCAATTGGAGGGAAAGCTCAATCCCTCAGCAGCCTGATGGTCCAGATGGCCCCATAGGCTTTGCAGAGCTCAGAGGCCCCCAGACAACTCCTTGTCTACATCAGCTTAGCATTGCCACTAAAATTGATGTTATACCAAGTCATCCCCCAAAAGCATGGTAAATCACTTGTTAAAAAAAGAGTCCCACGGTTTTGGCACATGAACCTCACAAGGATTTTTCGAGATTTCTAGCATTTCCAGAATTTAATCAAATGATTGTTCTTATAATTAATTATAGTATTCTAGTACTATTATATATTTTATAAAAATTACAAATTGCTGAAAACAATCACAGTGGAACACAGTATTATTAGATTATGCATTCATTCAAATTTCACTAATTAAAATGTCAAAAGGAAGTAGACATGGAGTTCAACTAATTCTCAATTTACTAATCCATAAAACAGATACTTCTCATAAATATCTGGTAATCTTTCCTCAGTTCTCAGGAAAAATAACTGAATAGCTGCAGTAAACTCTCCTATTACTAGTTCTCCACATTACAATTTTTTAAAAACCTACAATTTATCTTGAAAGGCACCCTGAAGCAGCAGCACAAGGATTAAAAGACCATTTTTAGATAATAATGGTTAACATCTAATTGTTTAATTAAAAAAAGGAGCTTGACCCTTTCCTGGTAACACCTGGAAGTGCTCCCTCTTGGTGTTGTCTAGCTTGGGCCATGGAGGGCTGCAGGACAGCTCCGTATCCTCTCTGTCATTCATTCATTCATTCATTCATTCAGGCAACGATATTGATTAAATACTTATTTTATGCCAAGCATTGTTCCTCAGCTCTTGGGATACATGAGCAAAACAAACAAAAGTACTTGCCCTCATGGAGCTCCATGCAGGTAAAAGAGGCAATAAGCAGTAAGAATAATAAATGTTTTAAGATGTTGGATGATGGTAAGATCTATGGGGGGAAAAGTAAGATCAGAAAAATGGGAAGCTAAGGGGAGCTGATTTTAAATGGGGAATTGGGCCTAATTTAGAAGGTAACATTTGAGCAAGGACTTAGCCCCTTTTGGTAATGTCTTTATTATTTTTTCATCCATAAATCTTATGTTCCTATCATTCTCTTTTTCTTTCCCAGTGCCTTCTACCAGACACATAAGAAACACTATGTATGCATGGGCTTAAAACTACACAGACCTTGAGTCAGGGCCAGTTAATTTTTTCATGATAGCATCTGATTTATATCTGGAAAACCTGAAGCCTGGCCTTACTCATGGTAACAGTATGATATGATGATATGATGTAAGATGTGCTACACAAATTTCTGTCTCCTCCTTTCCTAGTCTCTTTACTGCCTTAAAATCTACTTCCTGAAATAGTTACATAACTTTCTCATCAGCCAGCCATGCTGCCTGAATTCACCACCGTTAAGATATTCATTACTTTAGATTAAAGCATGGCATTTTTAGTGATTCTCTTTTAAAATTCAAACTTGCCATGGGAATAAGACTTTAAAAAAAAATCATTCAAGCTCATGAAAGAAAAAGGCTGCATTTGTGGCATGGCTTCCTCTGATGGGCCAGCGGCCAAACTAGAGGACAGGGAGTCCAGGAAGCCCACGGGGAGACCAGGCAAGGACTGGAAGGTCCTATACTTGACCCTGGTATTTTTTACTTACACAAAGAAATATGTTCTATAACTTTGTTGGCTAGCTGGCCCTCTCACCCAATTTTATTTTCTCACTGGGATACCATATTTTTTTACCTCTGATGGAATAGCACACCAAGGAAGGGGTATGGTAGGAGTAGAGTCATCTGCCTCAGCAGGAAAAAATGTTCTATCTTGAAAATAGTTTAGAATTTCTGGACATGGTGATAATAAAGAGAAGACCAACTTATAGTGAGAATTACTACTATTTATAAATATACTGTAGACATTGCACCGCTTTTTTTTATCTGCTTCCAGGGCAGACCATGGCACCAAGCCCCACCTTGGTACTCATGGCTCTGAGACACGTATTTCCAGAGTTTTCACTATGTACATAGCTACATAAACATTTCCTTCTTCCCCTCCACAAAAATAAAGTCATATTATATGTACTAAGCAACAGATTGTAGACATTTTCCATGTCAACCAATTTAGACCTGCATCATTCATTTTTATGTGTTACATAATTTATTTGTCTAATTTTGTCTGGATGAATTCTTAAATAGTTTTAATTTCTGGATATTGCAAACAAAGTTTCAAAAAATATTCTTGAATTTGCATTTTTGTACATTTATCCAATGTTAACCTTAAAGTACATTCCTAGAGTTAGGTTTGCTGTACCAAAAAATATGCATAATTTTGACATTTACTCCTAAATTTCCCTCCAGAAAGTTTTCAGTCCTTCTTCTACCACAGGCTGAGTATGAAAGTGCCAGCTTCTCTACAGCCTTGCTACCAGTGTGGTTCTCCAGTCTTTTTAATCTCTGATAATCCAAATTAAAATGATCCTATTTTGGTATTTTATTTTGCATTTCTTTGATTCCTGGTAATATTTAACATTTTTATTATTATATTTCCACCTTTTGTGAATGTGTGGGTTTGCCTGCATGAACTCCCTGCTTTGGTCCTTTACCCATTTTTTTTTTTTGAACTGCACTGTGGAGCAAATGTTCCTAAAAAGGGAAAAAGGCGCCAAGCACAAATTCCATCTATAGTATGAGACTACTTAGGGATAGACCTAATATCTATCACATGAGTTTGTAGACTTATTTTTGAACTTCTGAAATTATATTTAAAAATCATATGGCTTCTGTATTTCTATGAACGTAAGTATTTCCCTTCCTGCAATGTGTTCTCAACACCATTTGTTGATGACATGGCAGGGACTGCTAAGTGTACCTCCAATTCTTATTCTGGTCTTCACAGGGCAGATCTCTTCACTATCTGCTTTGGGAGATGAGGACATGGGCTTTCGTTGCCCTCTGTCTACCTTACCTACCTTTCTTCACTCTTTTTCACTTCCCGACTTTGGTTACATGTACATTTACTTTTATACTTGTCAAGGTTGACAATTTCTCTGACTATAAAGGTCTCAGTGACTTCTAAAAATTTTAAATCAATAAACAGTTTAAATTACCATGGCTACCTAAGCATTACTCTTGAGCTAACTGGTTTGGTAAGATCACATTATTTTCCCTGTGGCACCAATTCCCATGCTGTTCAGCAGAGAAGGTACATAGAGATTCTGCTTTTATAGTCCATCTAGTACCTCCAAACATTATTGTGACTAACAGAACTCTTGGTTCCAAATGGTATGAAAAACAACCCAAACTTAGAAAAAAATTACTTACTCAAGAAAATAGATCTGACTTCAGAAGTGGCTGGAGATAGGAAGTCACACAACATTTGTTGTTAGCATCTGGTCTCGTCATTTGCTCTCTGAGTGATGGCTCTAGTACTTTACTTCTTTATTTTGCTGAAATACACCCTTGAGTTCCTTTCTACAAAAGAATGCTTGGAGTATAAACTCTGAATTATCACACATCTGAAAATCTTTTATTTGGTCTTCATATTTGGCAGTGTCTTAGCTAAGCAGATTCTAGTTTGATTAGCATTTTATTTCAGAACTTTGAAAAATAGATCCATTGTTTTGCAGCATCTGATTGGCAATGACAAGTGTGTGGTCAGTCCAATTCTTGCTTCTTTCACATCATACTTTTTTTTTCCTAAGGAAGAACATAAAATTTTATCTTTATAACCAGTGTTATAGAATTTCACAATTACGTGTTTAGGTAAAAGTCTTTTCTCATATTTTGTGCTGGACATTTTGTGGGCCCTGAAAAATGTATTTTCTTTTACAGTTTGAGGAAATTCCCTTGCATTCATTCTGTAAGAACCTCTTCCCCTCCGCTTTCTTTGCCTTTTATTCCTCAAACTTCCTGAGTTTATATTTTATGTCTCTTAACTTTCCATTATATTATCCAACCTTGCCTTTCTGTTCTGAGAGGCTTCCTCAATTTTATTTCACAAAACCTATTTTGATTTAAATAAATCTTGATGATCATATTTTCAACACATTAGAGCATATTCATCAAGGTTCTTCAGAGAAAAGAACTAATGGGAGATAGGTAGGTAGGTAGGTAGATAGATAGATAGATAGACAAATGATAGATAGATGTTAGATAGGTAGATAAGAGGAAACTTATTATGGGTTGGCTTATGCAATTATAGAGGTTAAAAGTGGGGAAGGGCCCTGGTGTAAGTTTCAGAGTCAGAAGGTCTGAGAACCAGGATCCTAGGGCAGGACAAGATAGATGTTCCAGCTCAAGAAGAGAGAGAGAATCATCTTTCCTTTGCCCTTTTGTTCTATCTAGACCTTCAATAGATTGGGTGATTTCCACCCACATTGATAAGGACTGATCTTCTTTTCTCGATACTGATTCAAATGCTAATTTCTTCGAGGAACACCCTCAAAGATAAACTCAGAAATAATGTTTTACCCACTATCTGGGCATTCCTTATCCCAGCAAGTTGACACATAAACTTATCTATCACAAAAAGTTTTTTTGAAGGTTACATTTTATAAACTTGGTCTCTAAATTGTGGCAATATCTTGTTGAATCTCACTGAGAATGCTAATTCAAACTTTTTGTTTGTTTGTTTTTTGAGACGGAGTCTCGCTCTGTCGCCCAGGCTGGAGTGCAGTGGTGAAATCTCGGCTCACTGCAAGCTCCGCCCCCCGGGTTCAAGCCATTCTCTTGCCTCAGCCTCTCCGAGTAGCTGGGACTACAGGTGCCCACCACCACGCCCAGCTAATTTTTTGTATTTTTAGTAGAGACAGGGTTTCACCGTGGTCTCGATCTCCTGACCTTGTGATCCGCCCACCTCGGCCTCCCAAAGTGCTGGGATTACAGGCGTGAGCCGCCGCGCCCGGCCCTAATTCAAACTTTTTAAGAGGCTTCTGTTCCCAGAATTATCTCTATGGTCATTTTCAAAATTTATTCATCTTGCTTAAAAAATTGTTTTTTCTTTCATGTTTTGGGGTTTGATTCTTTTTCTTTTTTAAAAATATTATTCCTGTCTACTGATTCTTATTGTTGTTGCAGATTAAGAATGAGGTGAGACTGGAGAGATCCTGGTATACAGTTGGTGGGTTTAAGGATAAAGGTCAGAAAGCCATTAAACTGGAGGACTGGATTGACTTTGGTGCAGTGACTCCCATACATGCTCCTAGGATAAATGCTTAGCTGCAGATTTGTTTTTTTGTTTTTTTGTTTGTTTGTTTGTTTGTTTTGCACCCAGAGATGAAGAGTCCATGTATGGATTTCCAACCAGTTCTCTTTTTTCAGCCCCATCTCCCTTTCTTACCCTCAGTGGTAAATGCCATCTCAAATATGGAACTGTTTCATGCTTCTGCCAGGCAAAATGATTCCTTTCTAGGTATGGTCCAGGCGGCTGCTATTTCTATTCTGCTTTATCCATTGATGATACTTCTTCAGTCTCTTAATTGTCATGTCAGAATCCTTTTCCTCCTTTACAATCAGCTTAATGGAGTTTCCAAAGGCAAAGAGATCAATGTATATGTTCAGTATGGCATCTTAAACTGGAAATCTCTTCATCTGTTTTATAAAGAATTGGGGATATAACTCAGGATATTTATCCACTGCCCTTAATTATTGCCATAATTTGAGGTGAATTAAGTTCCCAGATGAACATCCCAAAGGATATCTTAGCCTCTCACTGCTTTGCCAACTATATCTCTAAGGACCTTCACTTCTTTCTTCTATCTCAGCTACTTACTGCTGTGACCATACCTTAGGCCTCGTTGTAACTTGAACTGAAATCTTGAATACAACCTGCTGCTATCTGGTAAAAACCTCTTTTATTTACCACCCTATTACTAGTTACTACTAGGACTCATACTTTGAACTCATCAAAATATCCAGTTTCTTAGCCCATGTATTTTTTCCTTCCATCTTCAACTCCTCCTAGTTCCAGCTGGATCACACATGCCAATCACTGTGCCAATATATACCCTCCTCTGAGAGACCTAAACATGGGTCAATCAAACTGTGTTATAATGTAAGACTACCTGGGTTTATCCCATCCCTACCACTCATAAATTGTGGGACTTCGGGGAAGTTATTTAGATTTTCTGTGCATCCATGTCCTCATCTGTAAAATGAGGATAATAATAGTATGAATGTTCTGGGGATAAAAGGAGACAGCATGTGCAAGTGCTGAGAAAAAACGTCATGATCAATAAAAGTATTCAACAGACATTGACTAGTAGTAGTAATATTCTCTACCTAAAAATGCTAGTGAAAAAACAATATGTGTTAACAAGTTATGTTAGTCTATAGGTGCTTATGCATTCTATTTATACTATTTAAACAGTCTTCTTGTTGGTTAACCACTTCCAAAAGGATGTAGTATTTCCCTATTTAATGACAACGAAGCACTGATTTATCTTCTGAGTCTTCGTGTCCTCAGCACTCAAAGAAATGGGTTCTGTCTCTGTTCTGTTTCTTTTCTAATCCCATTTTGATAGTTAACCCTTTGGGTCTCCAAGGAACACTTGCCCTAATTATGATAGGATAATGAAACACTGACATCTAATTATAACATTTATGAAGGTAGTAGATACCAATTACAAACTGGGAGGCATGTGGCTTTATATTCTTCCTTATGTAACAATTGTGGTTTTAGAAAAGAGATCAGATTCAAAAAATAGTTTGAGCTATATCATTTCCCACTGATGCTATATTATGCCACTTCTTCCAGATCTATAACTATGTGATAGTTATTTTGAGCTTTGAAGACCTCAGGACTCTTTCTAGCTTGGAACTCAAAAATCTCTTTGATGAAGAGTATTTTGTTGAATCCTTTCATTTAAGCAAGTCCCTGGAGGAAGAGCTTTTAACCCAGGCACTACATAAATAATTATCTGATTAATAGACCCCTATTTAAAAAAAACTCTAAACAAACTAATATTTTGAACACAGTCCTTGTAGAGTGAAATTGTGTTCTTTGGAGATATGTGTAACAAAGTACTTTGAGGATGGGAAGATCATTAATATTTTAGCCTTAATTATTTTACCCTTACAACCTTAAAGTGTCCCCCCAATAGCAAATCAGTGAAATGCCAATTATAATTAAAAAAAATATTTATCACTTTGGAAGAAAACTTTAGGAAGTATCACAAAGAAGCAATGTAAAGTAGTAACACTGGGTCCTGTTAAAATCTTGGGCAAGTTACCAAGTTTTTCTAGGCTGTTTCCTAATCAGCAAAATGAGTTTTGGTATGGATCAAATGAAATAATGCATTAAATCACTTTGTAGATAACAGTAAACAATAAACGTTTATTGAATCTGAGGAATCAAATAGGTAGGATGTTAGGAGCTTTTAGGCTTTCTAGAAGCAAATTTTTACTTTAAAGAGTATAAAATCAGGCTTATGTTTACTGCACTTGTATCCTTATTCCCCTTACTTGTAACTTGTCCTTAAATAATTTGTCATGGCTTTTGGTTAATAAACACATCTCTCTTTCATCTCCCCACCATAAAATAAAAAGATAACATCCTTATGCTCTCAGCATGGTCTTACCTTCAGACTCTAGAAATACACAGCTGGATGTGTTTTCTGGGAAAACATATAAATTAAAATCATTTTTGGCAGATATACATTGGCTACTAATAAATAGTTCTAGTAAGCTCTCCTCCTTATAACCTAAGAATTTATGTTATAGCTCACTTGTCCAGTGGGCTTACCAGAATGCAGTCATATTCCAAAGTCAGCCTTACAAGATCCCTCTCTGGAAAGAACTCAGTTGATGAGCCACTACTCTCCTAATTGTTGCCCTTACATTTTTACATGCCAAATCATCATCCTTTCTGGTTTTGTAGCATTTTAATAGACCCAGAGTTGCCTTCCGAGAAAAGTCTCAGTCCTAACAAAGGTCAGAACTAGCAAAGGTTGAACTAAGGATTACATGCATGTGGTATGTGTCCTTTCCAGTCCTCTTCCCAGGTCCATGCAGAAATCACCAACCAGTGAGAACACTCTTTCTACAGAACACAAACGCAGCTTCAGGCTGTTTCTGAACAAGAGCTTTAGGAAGCAAAAGGAAGCAAGTATGTAAGAATGCACCTGCCATGCTTGTACTAGAATGTAAGTTCCTTAAGGGCACAGACTGTGTCTGATTCATTTTTGTTTTCTCAACAAAAATGTTGATTGGGTGTTAACTAATTGTATAAAGCAGGAATAAGAGTCAGTTTCCTAAATGTTTTTAAAAAGTTAACAAAAGTATTTTCATTTTGACTCCAAAGTTAAAAAAGCTAATAAAGATGTTACAATATTTTAAAAATCCAAATTTTATGAGAGTTCTTGTCTGGATGAAAATTAGAATACATTCACATTATCTCAAACGAATGAACATGTATGTCTCTATAAAAACAATACCTCCCTAAACCATGAAATCAGATGGAAAAACTCGACATCTTTATTTCTGCAGTCAGTCTCATTTTTCTTAAAACAGTTCAAACTAGTAAGAATTTTCCAGAAGTTACAGCTTGACTCACCCCACCTTCTAAGGAAAAAACAAAAAAACTTAGACATTGTTTCACTCTCATCATTTCCAGCCCTTACTAATAGTTGCAACTTAAATGTATCTTAAAGCACTCCAACCTCTTCATAGAGCCTATTAAATGAGTATCTTGTGGACACCCACACACAGTCATAGAATCCTAAGTGGTGCTCAGACCAGTCACATGTCAGTGCATTCTTAATTGCTAGAGCTAATATGCTCTCGGCATGCTCTTTTAATTACACCCTAATAATTTATTACAGTTTCTCTTTACAATGTAAAATCTTGGAAATCACCCACTAAAAAGTGCCTGTGTACTCTTGGGCTTTGGCAGGCTAGGACAGAACTTCTGAGAACACGGTGTGTTCCAGAGAAGACAATCAATCTGAGAGGACTTACACAGAAACAGTTCATTCAGGACCTGGCTGCTGGCTTTTATCTCAGATCTGAGGATTTCACAATCACTTGGAGATACCTACAAGTGTATAGCACACCTTGGACATTACTCTTAATGATTACTTCAGTTTGTAAAGAGGTGACTCCACCAACAGCAAAGGAGAGGGCCCAGCCCCAGCCACCAGGAATACAGTTCTCTGCCAGTAAGCGCCTAATGACTCATTTTCCTCAACAGAATTTTCATGAGGCTGGAATTCAGGGAGGGATGTCTGGAGAATGTCTGAAACGAAGTTCACAAGCCACTGTCCTGCTCTTTGCTGGAGAAAGTGTCCCATGGTAGCCAGACAAGTTGACTAAGGCAAACAGCAACATGTTTTGGTAACATTTCCCATTCACCTTTCACGTACAATCCAAGAAAGGTTGCCGTGAAGTGTTTTAATCAGGTTGGGAACATCATAAACTTCCAAAAAAGAAAACCATTAGTGGAAAAATTAAGGACACAGTAGGTTTAACAACTGTGTTTACGTGGAACCACAAAATCTATCCAAGTGAATTGCATTAAAACAGACAGAACACTCCAAGAAACTGTTGTATGTGTATTTTTTTAATTCAGTCAACCATTTTACTAATCTGTCAAGATGACCAATTTCTTTGGAATTATGTAGATTTAGCCAAAATGAAATTGTACATAAGATTTACTTCTCTTTTCAGATGCTTTTTTGTTTATTTTTAAATCTTTATAATTACTAAATGTTCTCCTCTCTCAGAAGATATTCTGAGAGGAAAGCAAAAATACCACTCTTGTAAAGCCATTTCCATTCTTCCAAAGGTCTGCTGGTAAATTATTCTTACTGATCTTTCCATCTTTCTAGCCTGTGCATACACACCTAACCCATACTAAATTTCACCAGATGGCATTTTATTTCTTTAAAGTAAAGCAGCCGTGGGTTTAGACAGTTGAATTTTTAAACTTCTGTATTTACTGAAAGTGCATATGGTGCTATATGGACAAAGAAATTGTGCTGAAAGAAAAACATTTCTGTCTGCAATACCTCATAATCTTCCAGAGGAAAAAAAAGTGCAGTTATATGGTACATTTCTCACAAAATCTTATGTGGCTTCAATGTTCTTCCTCTGTTAAAAAGTAGATATATGTTTAATGTACAGACCTGCAAGTTTCATTATTTTAAATTCATCTTTTAGTGGCAAATAAAAATGTTATGCAAAACCCAATGACTTGCTAAAGCGATCCTTCAGTGAATTCTAGAAGAAAATGCAACATAAACCTGAACTGGTAAAAAAGAAAAAATAAAAACCTCTGTATGTCAACGTAAGCAGATGTTGGTGTAGAATTTACAAGGATGAGAAGGCTATAAAACCTCCCTTGAGTCACTCACAGTTCATTTGAGGGCCAAGAACGCCCCCAAAATCTGTTTCTAATTTTACAGAAATCTTTTGAAACTTGGCACGGTATTCAAAAGTCCGTGGAAAGAAAAAAACCTTGTCCTGGCTTCAGCTTCCAACTACAAAGACAGACTTGGTCCTTTTCAACGGTTTTCACAGATCCAGTGACCCACGCTCTGAAGACAGAATTAGCTAACTTTCAAAAACATCTGGAAAAATGAAGGTTAGTATAAGCAACCTCAAGTATTCTTTAAAAATTAGGGTTGGCTGGATTGAACGTGATCAGAGTTTTGTATTGTTTAGAAGGTGAGAATTTGTACATAAGTATTTACTTCCTGAATGGCTTGGGATTGGAAAATTGTTCTAAATATACTGTAGAAACATTTGTCCTTGCAGAGCTGGAAGAATTCCAGCAATTATAGCCGGATCAGTGGAAAACAATCAAAAGCTTTGTGGGGCGAGAGAAATAGGATTTAGGTGTAAACAAAATCTTGCCATTTCTACTATTTAGCAGGAACTGTGTGTATGCCTAATTCTCTTTATTTTATGTAGACTTGGGTAAAAATCGTATTTGGAGTTGCCACCTCTGCTGTGCTTGCCTTATTGGTGATGTGCATTGTCTTACGCCCTTCAAGAGGTAAGAACTTTCTCTGATTTGCTCTATCTGCCTAGAATAGCTTGGAAAATGTACTAATGCAAGATCACAAGTGGTTGAACATTTCCTAAGTGCTTATGTTCCAAAGTAAGTCTGTTATTTCTAAGAAGACATACAAGCTCACAGATATGTTGTTGTGCAAGACCAGAAATACTGAGGAATTTAAGGCATGGGTAGGAAGAGATTTACAGTGTTATTTCAGCAATAGAAAAACCTAAGAACTATGCTGCATCACCCCCACAACCCCCAAAAATATATGCTAAATACAAGCTTTGACAGGCCTTTAGAGACAACATTTTTAACTAACATTGCTTTTCATTATTAGGTTTGTCTCGTGGAAAGTAAAAATGAGTAAGAATGGAAAAGTTAAAACAGAATCTATGGACTTTTTTTATTACTAAATAGTCTTTCCAAAAATTTAGGGAGGAAGTTGAGAATACAGATCTCAGGAATAGCTGTATAGAAAAAGCGAAGTTGTTGTTTTAGATGTAGTAGCACTGCACATCAAATTAGAAAACCAAACATTGTTAAGCAAGCATTTTGATCAGTCATAAATTGGATCCTTTTACAAAAAAGGCTTAGATTGACATTGATCTCACTTTGCTAAAAATTGGAAGGTACTATGGGCTGATATCAGAGCTAGTTTAAATATAAAGTAGGACTATGTTGACAGATAATCCAGTGATATTAGGGAAATAGCTTTTTATGAAAATATTTATGAAGAGAAACTCAAGCTTCTGAAATGGAAAAAAAAATCCAGTAATAACAGATCTTATGTCTTTGTGTCTAGGAAAGGGGAAAAATTTGTACTAATAAATACTAAAAGTTTATGATAACAAATGTGGGAAATATCTTGGTTAAAAGTTAACTGATAGTAAAGGAAGATTAATAAAATAACTTCAGCTAAACAATGTGTGAGTCCTGAATGACTGTTGCTATTAAAAAGAACATAGAAAAATGTTTTGGAAAATTAAAAATAATCTTGAGATTTTCACAGAATTACAAAATAGAATAGGTTAACCCATAAGATGAAGTCAGCTGATATCGTCAGTGTTAATTTCAGTCTTTGTTTCTGTTCTCTGCCAGCATAAGATTCTTCTTAGCCTGTTGAGAGGTATGTAGTGTGTATACATATCTTTCATAAATTTTCATGTTAAAATTGTTTTGAGACCCGTCTCTCAACTCAGTGGTCTTGGGGCCACATTTCCCTCATACTAGCAGTTGTCAGGTGGTGGATTAGTTCATATAGATCCTTTGAATGTTAATTCATTAAAAATTAGCTCCTGATTTTTAAAGAAACTCAACCTTGAAATTGATACTCTGCACCCTCAGAAATAAATGTTCTTGGAACAAAAGTTTGTTAATTTTATAGGGCACTTGCCTCCATGTCCATAGCGAAGGATGAATTTCACTATGGAATTCAAGCTATAATTTCTAATAATACATTATATTTACATATCTACAAATGATGTATAGAGATACACATACACAGATATTTGTGTGATCACATATAATCTCAATCCCTACCCTCTTTCCAAGTTTAGCTATGTATAGCTTACATATAAATATACATTGTAAACCATATACAGTATAAAAGTCCTATGTAATTTATAATACGATTATATTTTCAACTAACAGGAAAATTCTAAGAATAAAGTGATTTCTTGATAGGGTGAAATAATCAAATAAAACTCAAGTACTCAGTGAAATTTGAGTTCTCATTCAGAAATAGAAAAATCATAAATAAGGTGAGAACTGTTGTTTTTTGGTTCATTATATCATTCTCTTTCTGTTCTAAATTTGCTGAATAACTTCTTAGAATGTCAGCTAAACAGGTTGTGAATGGCACTAGTCATTCCCCTACTTTCCTGAGCAGGACCCAGGGAAGTGAGTGCCATGGGCAGCCCTGAAGTTAGGCGTGGTGGCCTCCTCCTAATTTTCCTCCTTTCTTCTCACATCTCACTCGTCAGTCATCTCCCGTCTGGAGTGCCAGGTCCAGTCCTCACTCTCACATCTGCCCAGTGCCTATGAGAATAGGATCTGAGATGGCAAGGCAGGAAAGGGAAGGAGGAAGGGGTAAAAAGAACAGAGAATTCAAAGCCAAGTGAGCTCCTACTTAGCCTCCTTCTCACACTTCATCAGAAATCCCATTACCTCACATCTGCCTTAGGTGCCCTCGTATCCTCAGCCCAGAATTTTATGCACCAGTGTATGAACTGTCTTCTTCGGAGAAACTTAAAGCCACACTCAGGAAACATTCATTCATTCATTTACATATTAGTGTATTAGTTCTACTAACTCCCTGCCCATCATCATGCCAGTTGCTGAGGATATGGAGGTGCAGCAGTTCTAGAATTCCCTCTGCAAGTTGGGGAGTAAGAATCCAGTGCTTTCTGCACCCAAAGATGCATGGTCAACACCACAGATACCCGAGAAGGATTTTTGTTATTTTACACCAGGTCTAAAGGAAAGAAAAAAGAGAACAGCTCTTCCATCCCAGGAGAACCAGCCTCAGGATTAAAAGGGTTTAGGAATAACTAAACTGGATTGTAGGAACAAATATGAAATGTAGTAATGAAATGAGAAAATCCATTTAGCTCACTTACAAAATATTAACTATAAGGAAAAACTTTTTTTCAAAACTTGTAAAATACTCCCTTTTTGGTTTTGCCAAAGTGCGAAGCACACATGAATTTCTACCCCTTACTCCCAGGTTGTTCTTGCCTTCAGCTTAGACCCCTTCAACTGACTCCTTTCCTCTCTCCTACCTCCATTCATTTTTTCTTTTGAGGTTTTTCTTCACAAGCATCACTCCTCTTCCTCTGTGAATATGCAACAAGGCTGAGAGTGGAAACTAAGCTCCTTGACTTCCCCTTATTTTTGTTCACCCCAAAGACAAACATACAGACCTTCTTGTTTCAAGAGATTTAACAGAGGTTACAAAAGCAAAAAACTAGAAGTGAAAAGTTACAGAGGTTGCGGAATTTTGCAGGTAAATTCTACACAAACTTGATTCATGATTTATATTTTCTGAATACCTGGACCATTCCTCCTTGGCTTATAGAAAGAAATTGTAGGAACTATTTGACCTTGTTTCAGATTCTTTTGAGTATAGAGTTCCCCACATGGTGATGAACAAATACTCAACAAATGTTAGTTATTATTTTTCTAAAATTTCTAACATGTAGTAAATACTTCATAAATGATAGCCAGAATTTTGTGTCTGTGTTCTCCATTGTTGAGAATATGTACTTCTACACTCAACAATAGCAACTATTCCATTCTGTGTGATGTATTTCAATTTCAAAAATGTCTTAATTCTGAGAGTAGACAGCCTTTATCCCAGAATATAATCCCTGTTCCTATCCCCAACTTTTTTGTTTTTAACCAAAAACAACAAATGTTTCAGAAACTTTTGTGTCTGAAGCACTCATACAGAACATTGATGGCTCTAGGGCAAAAGCAAAACAAAAGGAAAGAAGAAAGACATAAGAAGCTGAAGGGTGGAGGAATGGAGAATAAGGCTGAGTGAGAGTAAAAAAGGGAAGGGTGGGTGGCTGTGTTGGCTTATGGCTCTAATCCCAGAACGTCAGGAGGCCAAGACAGGAGGATTTCTTGAGCCCAGGAGTTTGAGACCAGGCTGGGCAACATGGTGGAACCCTTTCTCTATTAAAAAAAAATACAAAAATTAGCTGGGCGTGGTGGCATGCACCTGTAGTGCCAGCTATTTAGGAGCCTGAATATCAGAAAAGTGTTTGGGAAGTTCAGGAAACCAAAAGGAAACTGATAAGAGCTATGAGGCCAAAATCATTTAAACAAACGAACAAAGAGAATATATATATACTTATGTAATTGTGATTCTACATACATACACACATAAATATAATATGTAGTGATTATTTAGCTGAGTCTTGCCTTTTATAATGCATTGAAGAAAATACGTGAAGGCCACAGACAATTTGGATAGAACAGAGATCAGTATTTTTTAAGAAGAAGTATCATTTGGAAAGTCTGAATTTTAGTCAGAAATCCATTGTTGTTGTTATTATTGGTATTACTAATTAGTATTCTATTACTACTGTAACTTCAACAATCACCTTTGGTAAAATAAGATATGTGAGATAAAATCATCTTCAAAGGAGATATGAATATTAGTAGTAAAGTTAAAATATTTTCCCAGGACTAACATTCAGTCTATGAAACAGATTCCCTCAAACATCTTAAGAGTTTTAAGCTTATTTTTTCACTATTCTTATGGAGAAAATATGGGGAAGTCTAAAAGGTTAAGGAAAAGTTTCAGAAAGTTCATGAATATAAAAGAGCTTTTTAGTCAAGATAAAGAAATCAAGTTTGCAGTTTATAGTTCTCTAATCTGCACGTGAATTTTAAAATCACAGATGAATCTTGGCAAACTCCCTTTGAGTTTTGCCAAATTTTAAATAATTTAAAAAGAAAACCAAATCTTTGTATGGAGAGGCGTTTACCTGTCTCAGATTTCCAAAGCAAATTGAGTTACAACTTCGACGAGAACATCCAGTCATAGATATACCTTGAAAACCAGATTCAAAAGTTTGAGCCAGAGGTGTGGAATCAGGACTAAAAGTTTTTAAGAACCACAGTCAAACTGAGCCATAAAATATAGCAATAATTGACAAATGGGATCTAATTAAACTAAAGAGCTTCTGTACAGCAAAAGAAACTAGCATTAGAGTGAACAGGCAACCTATGGAATGAGAGAAAATTTTTCCAATCTCTCCACCTGACAAAGGGTTAATAACCAGAATCTACAAAGAACTTAAACAAATTTACAAGAAAAAAAAAAAAATCCCATCAAGAAGTGGGCAAAGGACATGAACAGACACTTCTCAAAAGAAGACATTTATGCAATCAACAAACATATGAAAAAAAGCTCAACATCACTGGTAATTAGACAAATGCAAATCAAAACCACAATGAGATACCATCTCATGCCAGTTAGAATGGTGATCATTAAAAAGTTAGGAAACAACAGATGCTGGAGAGGATGTGGAGAAATAGGAATGCTTTTACACTGTTGGTGCGAGTATAAATTAGTTCAACCATTGTGGAAGACAGTGTGGAGATTCCTCAAGGATCTAGAACCAGAAATACCATTTGACCCAGCAATCCCATTACTGGGCATATCCCCAAAGGATTATAAATCATTCTACTATAAAGACACATGCATATGCATGTTTATTGCAGCACTGTTCACAATAGCAAAAACTTGGAACCAACCCAAATGCCAATCAATGATAGACTGGATAAAGAAAGTGTGGCACATATACATCATGGAATACTATGCAGCCATGGGACATGCAGGGACATGGATGAAGCTGGAAACCATCATTCTCAGTAAACTAACACAGAAACAGAAAACTGGACACTGCATGTTCTCACTCATAAGTGGGAGTTGAACAATGAGAACACATGGACACAGAGAGGGGAACATCACACACAGGGGCCTGTTGAGGGGTGGGGGGACTAGGGGAGGGATAGCATTAGGAGAAATACCTAATGTAGATGACGGGTTGTTGGGTGCAGCAAACCACCATGGCACATATAATACCTATGTAACAAACCTGCACATCCTGCAAATGTATCCTAGAACTTAAAGTATAATAAAAAAATTGCAATAATTAATACAGTAGCATGTAATAAAACAACCTCCTCATAGGACAGTTAGTCAAATACTAACCAGTCTCTTTTTAATTTATTTCTCATTGCATAGAGAACCCAGAACTTATTTTTCATTTTCAGTATCCTTTTTAATTGACTAATATGCAGTAAGAATAACTTACAATATTTATTAATATTTATTCCCATTAATAATAAAAACAGTATTAGTATCAAAATTAAAATTTTAAATACAGGTTATGATTTATACTTGGTGGAAAAACAGATATGTTAGGACTTTTTAAGGAACAGGATATAACAATTGTATGTTAAAAAAGAAAACATCAGACAACAGGCTGGGCATGGTGGTAATTGCAGCACTTTGGGAGGCTGAGATGAGGGATCACTTGAGGCCAGGAGTTCAAGACCAGCCTAGCCAACATGGGGAAACTCCCTCCCTACAAAAACACAAAAATTAGCAGTGGTGGCTGACACCTGTAACCTCTGCTACTCAGGAGGCTGAGGCAGAATTGCCTGAACCTGGGAGACAAGAGGTTGCAGTGAGCTGAGATCGTGCCATTGCACTCCAGCCTGGGCAAGAGAGCAAGACTCTGTCTCCCCGCCACCCCACCAAAAACAAAATCAGAGAGCAAATGAAATAGGCACATTGAAATAGGTACATAGAAAGATACTACCAATACTTAAGAAGAAACAGAAAACATGAATGGTGCTACAACACCGAAAAAGATTGAATTAGTCATTTAAAAACTTCCCACAAAAAAAAAAAAACCAAATCATAAAAACTTCCTAAGCTCAGATGGCTTCACTGACAAATTCTACCAAACATTTAAAGAATTATTACAAATTCTTCACAAACGTTTTCAAAAAATGAAAGAAAACACTTCCCAACTCATTCTATAAGGTATTACCCGCATTACTATAATGCCAAAACCAAAGATGTCACAAGAAGAGAAAATTATAAATCGATCTCTTATGAATATGGATGCAAAAATTTTCCACAAAATACCAGCATGCCAAATCCAGCAATATATAAAAAGGATTACACACCATGACAAATTGGGATTCAGCCCGAGAATACAAGGTTGGTTTATCATTTGAAAATCAATTAATATAATAAACTTTATTAATGGAAAAAAGGAAAAAAACTTCATAGTCATAATAGATACAGAAAAAGAATTTGACAAAATGCAGTACCCTTTCATGATAAAAACACTTAACGGATTAGGAGTAGGAGGAATTCCCCAACCTTATCAAAGACACCTACAAAAAAAAAAAAACCATAGCTAACATCACACTTACAGATGAAAGCTAATGTCACACTGTGTCCAGAATTGGTGCGTTCTTGGTCTCGCTGGCTTCAGGAGTGAAGCTGCAGACCTTCACGGTGAGTGTTACAGCTCATAAAGGCAGTATGGACCCAAAGAGTGAGCAGTAGCAAGATTTATTGCAAAGAGCGAAAGAACAAAGCTTCCACAGTGTGGAAGGGGACCCCAGCCGGCTGCCACTGCTGGCTCAGGCAGCCTGCTTTTATTCTTATCTGGCCCCACCCACATCCTGCTGATTGGTCCATTTTACAGAGAGCTGATTGCTCTGTTTTACAGAGAGCTGATTGGTCTGTTTTGATAGGGTGCTGATTGGTGCATTTACAATCCCTGAGCTAGACACAAAAGTTCTCCACCTCCCCACTAGATTAACTAGATACAGAGTGTCGATTGGTGTATTTACAAACCCTGAGCTAGATACAGGGTGCTGATTGGTGTGTTCACAAACCTTGAGCTAGACACAGAGAGCTGATTGGTGCACTCACAATCCCTTGGCTAGACACAAAGGTTCTCCAAGTCCCCACTAGCCTAAGGAGCCCTGCTGGCCTCACCCAGTGGCTCTCGCACTGGACCTGCAGGTAGAGCTGCCTGCCAGTCCCGCGCCATGCATCCACACTCCTCAGCCCTTGGGCAGTCGATGGGACCGGGCGCTGTGGAGCAGGGGGCAGCGCTCTTTGGGGAGGCTCAGGCCCTGCAGGAGCCCACAGCAGAGAGGGAGGGGCGGGGGGATGACAGAGGGCAGGGAGGGGGACGGGGGGCAGGGGAGCGGACGCAGGGGGAGCGGGGGGAAGCAGGGAGACTTAGGCATGGCGGGCTGCAGGTCCCAAGCCCTGCCCCACAGGGAGGCAGCTAAGGCCTGCTGAGAAACAGAGCACAGAGCTGGTGGGCCAGCACTGCTGGACCCGGCGCACCCTCCGCAGCTGCTGGCCTGGGTGCTAAGCCCCTCACTGCCCGGGGCCACTCTGAGTGTGGGGCCCACCAAGCCCACTCCCACCTGGAACTCTAGCTGGCCTGCAAGCATGGGGCACAGCCCAGGTTCCCGTCCCTGCCTCTGCCTCCACACCTCCCCGCAAGCCGAGGGAGCCGGCTCCGGCCTTGGCCAGCCCAGAGAAGGGCTCCCACGGTGCAGCGGCGGACTGAAGGGCTCTTCAAGTGCGGCCAGAGTGGGTGCCCAGGCCAAGGAGGCACCCAGAGCGAGCAACAGCTGTGAGGGCTGCCAGCACGCTGTCACCTCTCAACACTGTTTTCCTGCTAAGATCAATAACAGGACTTGATATCCTCTCTCATCCCTTCTGTTCAAGATTTTATCAGTGGTTCTAGCCAAGGCAATTAGGCAAGAAAAAAATATATAAAGTATCCAGATTTGAAAGGAAGAAGTAAAACTCTTTCTACTGACAGATAACACAATCTTGTTTGTAGAAATCCTAAGGAATTCACTAAAAAACTATTAGAACTAACAATACAGTTCAGTAGTGTTGCAGGATACAAGATCCATGTATAAAGATCAGTAGTATTTCTATACACTCTCAATGAGCAATCCAAAAAGATCTAAGTAAGTGGAAAGACATCCCATGTTTATGGATCATAAAACAATATTTTTAAGATGGCAATATTGCCTAAATTTATCAGCAGATTAAATGTAATCTCTATCCAAATCCTGGATAGCTTTCTTTTTTTGCAGAAAGTGACGAGCTGATCCTAAAATTCATACAAAAATGCAAGGGACCCAAAATAGCTAAAACAATATTGAAAAAGAATAATAAACTTAGAGGAATCACACTTCCTTATTTTAAAACTTATTTTAAAACTTACTACAAAGCTCCGTAATCAAGACAGTGTGTTACTGGCATAAGGATAGATATATAGATCAATGGAATAGAATTGAGTGTCCAGAAATAAAGCCTTTTACTTAGTTAATTGATTTTTGATGAGGATGCCAAGACAATTCAACGGGAAAAGTCTTTTCAACAAATGATGGTGAAACAATTGGATATCTATGTGCAAAAAAAGATGTTGGACCCAATTCCTCACACCATACACAAAAATTAACTCAAAATGGATCAAAGACTTAACTGTAAGAGCTGAAAACTATAAAACTCTTAAAACATACGGATACATTTTTATGTTTTTGAGTTAGGCAAATTTTCTAAGATATGACCAAAAATGCAAGAAACAAAAGAAAACATACATAAATTGGACTTCATCAAAATTTAACATTTTAGGGTGGCCAAGAATACCATTTAAAGAGTGAAAAGACTACCTAGAAAATGAGAAAAAAATGTACAAATATATATCCAATAAAGGCCATGCATCTAGAATACACAAAGAACTCTGGCAGCTCAATAATAAAAAGATAATTAACTCCATTAAAAAATGGACAAAGGACAGACATTTTGCTAAGGAAGATATACAAATACAAATGACTAATAAGCACATGAGTGATGCTCAATGCTATCAGTCATTGCAAAATGCAAAACAAAACCACAACAAAATACCAGGAATGAAATTGCAGAGGAGTAATTAGGCATCCGTTAAAGCCTAAAGATTGTGAAATGGCTTGTCCCTGGGGGTGCAGTAGGAATAGAGACAAGCAGTAGACAGGGTTGGCAGGCCTGGGTGTTGGTTAAGGAAGAGGAAGGTCAAGGATCACACCAAAATATTTGTATTGAGAAACTACATGAATGGTAGGTAGTGCCATTTACTTGGAGAAATTTAGAAGAGGAGCACAGAATTTTTTTTCTTAGCATTAAACATATTGATTTTGCTTGTGAGATATGTAACTGGGGATTTTAAAGAGGAAGTTTAATATATGTGTCTGGAGTTCAAAAGACAATCCAGTGAAAGTCAGGTGTGGTAGTGGGGTCAGGGGGTGGGTCAGCCCAGGGATGTGTAGTAGAAACCTTGGGAGAATGAAATGACCTAGGAAAGTTGCTCTTCCTCCAGTCCCATGTAGCAGCAGTAACAGCCGTGCCAAAATGTCAAGTAGAGATTAGAGGAAAATGAGCTGGCAAAGGAGACTGATGTCTTCAAAAATAAACAAGGCTTGCTTTCATCTTCAGGGTCACCAGAGGGTCATTTGCCATTTATGTTCTTACACATTAGGTTGATTATAGCTTATCATCTTTGAAAGCCTTAGTTATCCAGAAAAATAAATGAACCCTAATTAAAATAATATAACAACAATAAAATAACACACAAATGGGTTATTTTTTAAAAGCCCGGCAAATCCTTTGAATAACTTATGTTATTCAGTATTGTTCATAGAGAAAACCGTGGAAAATTGCTGTTAGAGCTGAGACATTCTTCAAGTAGGCAGTAATAATAGTAGCAGTAAGTAGTTTTATAATAGCTAGCAACCTATTTGCTTTGAAAAAGCTCAAATTGCCTCACTTTCTCTTAACCTAGGTTTTGAGGTGTAATTATTCTACCTCTTTGTGTGTTGCTTGGTTCTTGCCTATTTTTGTGTTCGTTTTATGTTGTTGTTTTATTATGTGTACACTTACACTTTAATTATAGTATAGTGGCAAGGTATCTGAAACCAGATGCAACTGAATTTAAACCCCAGCTTTTTTATGTATTAGGCAAGTTAGCTCACCTTGCTAATTTTCATTTCCTAATCGTAAAATGGTGTCCACAAAAGTATTTAGCTCAGATGGCTGCTGTGAGGATTTAACAGGACTATACATGTAGAGTACTTGGTACATACAAGAACTTATAAATTATGACACTTTCTATTACTCATTTAAGCCACCTCATGTACTTTTTTTTTCAAAGTTGTCAGTCTTGTTCCAATTTGATCATATTAGCTTGTAAATAGTGTATTTCCCATCCTAATATTTCCTGTCCTTGCCCCTGTGGTGCTCACTGCAGAAACAAACAAAACCCAGTGTGATAATTGGAGATGATACCTCCCCACAGGTAGCACCTCTGCAGAGCCAGCAGGAAGATGGGTGTGTTTTCCCTGAGAGCCCTAGTCCCTTTGCTTGGTATGACCTCATATGCATCAATTACAAATCAAGTGCAAAAGTGAGAACAAAAGGACCTGCCGGCCATTTGTATGCCACTTAATTTTCTCATTTGGCTTATGCTGAACATTAGAACTAACATCCAATGTCTCTGCTCTAATACCCATTTCTAATTTTTCAGTACTAGGCAATCAAATGGCAGAAACAGACACAGAAGCCTAATTGAAGCACAACGTTTTAAGAAAGAATTAAGAGAATAGTAAATCATTACTTGCTTGTGAATCATTTCTGTGAATTGTAATTTCTGGGATTCATAATTGAAATAATTTTCAGCTTTGCTTTAATAATTTGAAAATGCAAATAATTTAAAGCATAGTTAATTAGAGTGTTTAAGCAATGTATGAGTAACTATACTAAAGATGGGCCAAAATGAAGTTAAGGGCACTGGCAAAAATTAAGAGCTAATCAAGTAAGTGTTAACATATACAGAGGAGAGATATGCTTTCAGAATTCATGTTTACTTCTGTTCAACCGTTAGAATTTAAAAATTATAGATGTCAAAGCTAATCTTCCAAAATCATCAAATAATTACATTTAATATTAAAACATTATTTGGAAGGGGACATGAAAATTCATTTGTTGATCCAATAATTATTAATGGAATATTTTCTGGGTGACTAGAACATTTAGTGTATTTGGTGCTGTGGAGATATATTTTATACTGATTTACACACAGACACACACATACACAAATTCCAAACACTAGAAAATAATGACCCCAATGCTTTTTCCATAATCTCACTTAAGCCTAGTCTGGGGCAGAATCAATCCCCTTGCCTTTTGTCCACTTTTCCAGGTGTGGGAAAGGGAATATACTTAAAGAAGAGTGCATTTGAAGGCAATGAGCAAGGTCACTGAACAGGTGGACAAACATTAAAGGAGGCCATTTACATTCCTTGGAAGCCATGGTCAACACTCAGTTACCTGGAATCTCTTCTCCATGACATACGGATTGCTCTGCAGGCCAGCCTCACCCACCTACCATGAGTTTGTAGTCAAGGAATGATTCCTATAGGCACAGAAGTGCATTGAGCAAAATAGATTCAGTGAAATCATTAAATTGAGATTCTGAACCTTTGCAGAAGAATCATCGAGGAGGCTGGGTAAAAACTGAAACTACCAGGACCCCACCCTCAGAGATTTGGATTCAGTAGGTTTGAGATAAGTACTAGGAATCTGCTTTTTATATAAGCACACTCCAAGGGGCTCCAAAGACCAAATTTTTATAAATATTTAAATGAAGGCAAAAGAGTCTACATATGAAATTTACAACATGTAATAGAGGGTAGAAGGGGCAGATATATTCTCGGGGGAATTATTCAAAACAAGCGAACACAAAATCTGTCAAGTTGTTTTTTTTTTTTAATTCAGCAAATATTTATTGAGCTCCCATGCTATGTCAAAGACTGTCCTAGCAGCTGAACATATAATAGTGAGAAAAATCAATCACTGTTTCTACTTTTATGGGTGGAGACCTATGTCTTATACAATTCTTTGCGACATAAATATAGAGATGAGAAAAAATTCATGTTCAATAAATTTAGATAAATGTTGAGAAAACAAAAACCCATATATACAAAGAATCAAAGCTTGGATTGAAAATTCTAAGTTATCTTTATGTTTTATTCTTATTCTAACATGTGACTTAATGCACCATCTCAAAGGAGACACATTACTTCACTGTGTTTATGAAAACTGTGTTTATGGTCATGTTTAGCAGGAAGAGAAGAATGCCTAATTTAAATTTCTCTGATTATATTGGGGATGAACTTAATGTACTCAGCCTGAAATCAACATAATTACACTTTCTAAGCCCTGGATACATGACATATGATACGGTTTACAAAGCTAACGTGAGGTTAGGAGTAATCATCCCAGCCCAATCTGTGCCTGAAATCCATTCCCACATACATGTAGCTGGCTCATCTGGATTTGTTATTCATACATCCACTCATCACTTCTTGGGTGATGGTGAGGATTATTCTCATTATGGCAATTAGTAGTACAATTAGTACATGCTTAAAATTGCTTTACAGATTCTTTGAGTCATATGCTACGTTCTCTATATCGATTGTTGGCATTTATAGCTACTATGCACTCATATAAAATTAATTGCTAACTAGGAAGTAATATGAAATATAGTATCAAGTCCAACCTTCTTGGATAAACTAAATTAGAGGTTTAAAGGAATAAATAATTAATTCTTAGAATCTTTTTGAGAAATCTGATAAGATTAATGATATGAAAAGGAAAATGAGTAGGTATTTAAAAAGTAATTTGAAACTGTTGTTTTTTATGTTTTATTTACTCATTGTACAATATTAGTACAAATTGCACTTATGATTTTAATTGTAACAGTTCAGTTATGGAGCCAGGCAATAGACAAAATGTTCAAGTATAACCGATGAACTTCATTAAACTAGAATAAAAGTAAAGCTTAATTGTATATACTAATAGCCTTGTCTGGAACTGTGTTTCTCAAACTGTGGTTTTAGTAGATATTCCGAAGGAAAAATTCCCAGTGGACAAATCTGTTTGGGAAACATTGGTCTAAAATATTTATTTGAAAAATACTGATGAGTCACAATAATGCTGAAAGGTAACATGTATTGACTGCTACCGTGTGCCACACATAGAGCTAGATGTTTTAGTTGAATTATCTAACTTAATTTAGCCTTCTATGAAAATGAAGATTAATTATAGCTATAAATGTCTTATTTAAGCATAATACAAGTAAGGAAAATTATATGCACAGATGCTTAAATAGGAAAAACTATGTCACCAGCCATAACTGAAGCATTATTTATACTTTTTAAAAAATAACTAAGGTTATATTCATTTATTGAATTAATATAAAAAACATTCTTTAAAAAAATTGTTATCTTGGTATTTACAGTAAATGGACTTAATATGTTTTTAAATTTTCCATCTAGATATTCAGGATTGTATAGGCACAAACTAAATGTGTCTCAAATGGAAAATAAGTTCCACTATAAATAGTGTTATAATTTTCCCTTTATTACATTAGAAATGGATTGCAACTTGCTCTTAGGAAAGTTAAAATTGAATTAAATATAATACTTAGCAATTATTTTAATGCTATTGTAGTAAATGGTCTTTTATTCACTGAATGAGAATTACAAAATCAATGGTATGAATTCTACATAATACCATTTCATTAAACAGAAAATATTTCATTACAAATAACTGTGTAGTGTACACAACCTTGTTTTGATGCACAGATAATACAGAAAGATAATTATTTAAAAAATAGAATAACAATTCTATTAAGTATTCAGTGTCTAGTTGCAAAGGGGCTCACCAGCCACTATTCTTACAGCCATGGAATAAGTTGCCGCAAATTAAGGAAAGAAATAAACTCATGGTCCTAATCAAATGCATGGAGCATACATGCATCAATGTAAATCAGTTAAAACAACAGAAGATGTTATTATTCCACTTTATTATTTTGCTCTTACTACATACATAGCAGAACATTAATATAACTACGAGGTTAATAGAGCAGGTTGAGTTTCAGATTTCAAAATCTAGCGTGGTATAGCTGGAAGAGATTGCCAACACCTTCTAGTCCAGTACCTCATAATATGAGTGAGCAAGCCTAGGCACCAGAGATCTACTTACCAAAAACCATGCAGGGAATTCAGAAAAGGCACACATCTCATCCAGCCAGCCACCCAACCAGCCATCCAGCCATCCAGCCATCCAGCCAGCCTTCATTTCATGCATTCATTCGTTCAACAACTATTTATTAGATGCCTGTATGTGCTAGACACTTGGGATGTGCTATGAGAAAAACAAGACATGATTCCTGGCCTTATGGTAACTGATTTGATTATACAGAGGGAGGTGGGAAAACATTAATCAAATAATCACTCAAATATACACATGATTACAAACCAAGACAAGTGTTCTAAAAGCAAGGAACATGCTCTATGGAAATTTGTAAAAGGAAACCTGATCTAAACCAGGGGGTCAGAAAGGGCTTCTCAGAGGAAGTATATAGCTTTTGGATTGAGCATTAAAGGAGAGAGACTAGAAAAGGCTGTAGACACCCTACAGAAAGAGTATTTGAGGAAAAGAAAGACTGGCTTGTTAGTGTCCAGAAAGTAATGAGAGAGGAGCAAGAAGAGCTGGCAGGGTAGACTGCCCCACACCAGCCAGTGTCTGTAGTCCATCCAGATCATCATTTGTGGTCCTTACTGGAAGAGTCATGGAGGGCTACGAGTTTTATAGCAGCATAAAGTTACAGCTCCCATCTTTGACAGTTTTGTTTTCACCTGGGCAAATACCAGATTCATAAATGGCATTCAAGGTATAGGATCTTCCTATCAGTTTTAGTGGCCTGTGGAAGGGTAAGGTGGGAGAGATGGAGAAGGGCAATATGGATAAAAAAGGGCACTGGGCTTTGGTTGCCTTATTATCTGCCTGGTGTATCTGACTGCTTCAGGGCTCTGTAATGAATGTTTGTTCTGAGAATAAGATCATGTTTGAAAAACACAATGGTTTTGAAGTATTCAAATATAGATTGAATTTGTTTGTGGTTTGTGAGCTACATTAGATTAGTTTTTCTACAGAAAACCCTCTACTCTTGGGATTTCTAAGATATTTTATATAGATCAAGGGGTTTTCTTTTCTTTTGGTCTACTTTCTTTTTATAAAAATCCATAGTCAGTATGAGAACATTACCTAAATTCATGTCTCCCTTGAGATTTCTGAAGGTAAGCGTTCTGGCCGATCTCATTTGACCAACTGGGATGCTAAAATACACCATTGACAAATCAGTTGAAATCTGAACCAAACCTATGTGAGGAAATACAGTGAACAGCACAAGAGACTGGGATTTTAGCCAAACCTACATGGTCTGTAATCCCAGCTCTGCAAGGACTAGAGTTGTTGGAACCTCATCTCATCTTCCGTCTGGAAAACCTTGACAACTCTTCACTGCCTGAAGAATCATGCCCCAGCTGCTCTGCATGGCCTTCCTCTGTAATCTTCATCTTCCTCTACAGTTTCCAGCCAGTTTTCCCTTCCAGGCAGTGAAACTACCTCCCTAATTCTTAATTACCCTATCTACAAAAAAGGAGACACTACAATTGATAATAATAGTTATGATGATAGGAGTTCAACAACCACTTAGCAAATAGCAGATCTTATTATTATATAAGAAAGAACAGATGAAGGCCAGGCTTAGAATTTATTTGAGCTGTTAACCTTCTTTTTAATAAGGATGTGTTTGCTCTTCCCCCAAAGTTCATAACTCTGAAGAAAATACAATGAGAGCACTCACACTGAAGGATATTTTAAATGGAACATTTTCTTATAAAACATTTTTTCCAAACTGGATTTCAGGTAAGTGCATTATTTATCTTTTAGGGGTTTTTATGTATTTTGTTTGGTTTTTATTTTAGTGCTAATGCATCTCTAGAGTAACTGAAGCCGTATCAGCTGAAATGTACAAAAAGAACAATTATGTGAATGATTCAAGTGCTCAAAAAGCGCTTTTGACAAAACCATTCATACTGGATTTGCCCCATAGTAATGAGGCCAATAGGGTTTTAAATAGAAAAGGAAAAGTTGAAAATGCATTGTTGAAATAATTTGAATGTCTGTAATCACTTTTGAGAATGGTAGGTATATTCCTAATTAGGAGAAGTCACAAAAATTTTACCAAAAGAGAAATTCCATTATTAATCTGGATAATCTGGAAAACAGACAAATCTCAATCTGACAATGAACCCTTTAAGGGTCATGAAATTCGTATTTTCATACAGCTTTTCAAAATAGGATGTTATAAAGCAAATCTAATCAAATAAATAGTGAGATCAACTAAATAGTCTGTGACATTTTAGTTGAGTATCTTAAGTGTCACTGGACAAAATGGAATTTTTTAATTTTTTCTCTTTAGAAAATAAAATTAATACAGTGAGTTTTAAGTTGAACCAAACACAACCTAAATGTAATTTATTACTGCAAAAGAAATATACATTTCAAACTAGGTTATCCCCTTTGTAACCCAGAGAAAACAAAATTGTGTTCCTAAGCACCCTGAATCGGCTAAAATAGGGCTGCTGTTTGCAAATGTGGCATCTTCGTGTGAAGTAGAACAAAGCATTCTACCTTCTTCCTCTACCACCAACTTACTATTTTACACATCACAGAGCAATACTGTACAGAGAGGAAAAACAAAGTAGGTCTGTGAAATAGGAGAGGTTTCTTTTGTTAGGAACGTATTTCATGTTAAGAGAGATCATTTAAATTTTGTTTTCTTTCTTGTTTAAAGGACAAGAATATCTTCATCAATCTGCAGATAACAATATAGTACTTTATAATATTGAAGCAGGAAAATCATATACCATTTTGAGTAATAGAACCATGGTATGTATCCAACATAATCTTCCCCGTCAGAAACCTTTGCCCACTCTTCATTGACCAAGAAACAGAGTTCAAAGTCTTAGCACCTGATCTGGACGCAACTTGCCTTCCCAGCTCCATACTCCACTAGAGTCTTCCCGTTCTGTCTGCTAGTCCCATTAGACTACTGTCTTTGACTTCTTCTAATCACCTAGCATCTTTCCTCCTCTTTGAATATAGTATAGCATAAGATAGGAGTTAAGAACTCAGTCCTTAGTGTCAGGCCAATTGAGGTTCAAATCCTGGCTCAGTCCCTTGCTAGTTGTGAAACCTTAGGTAAGGGGTTTCACTACACCAATCTTACTATGCCTCAGTGTTTTCCTTGGTAAAGTGGGAATAATAACACCTCTTTTGGTTAATAAAATAATTAAATGAAATAACATTTGCAAGTGCTTAGGGCAGTGCCTAACACAGAGTAAGTGCTTAATAAGTGGTAGCTATAAAGTATAGGCACTTAACTGTTCTGTCCCCTGGGCTCCCAGTCCGCCAGCTTTCTCCACCCTGAAAAACCTACTAATCTTTTAAAACCAAGTTTAGATAATACTCTCTTTGCAATCAATAATCTTCTCATTTGAATTTAATTATTTCTTTCTTAATAATTTTGCAATGCTATATTGAATCTCTTTTATAGAACATTGTAATTTGTAGTATGTTACTCCTTAACAAGTTTATAAGTTTCTTGAAATCACAAAGTATATACCATCTCTTGCATCCTTCTCCCATAGTATCTAGTAAATTTCTTTGAATTATAGTTAAGTTACACAAATTATTTTTTTCAATTGCATTGAAAGTCTATGTATGTAGGAGTATGTTAATAATATAATATTCTTTTAAAACTACAAATTTACATGGCTGTTTGTTATCTTTTCTGTATTCTAATCAACCTCTTCATAATTTCAGAAAAGTGTGAATGCTTCAAATTACGGCTTATCACCTGATCGGCAATTTGTATACCTAGAAAGTGATTATTCAAAGGTATCAACTATTTAATTTGGTTATATCCAATTATATCTCCTACTAATCCACGAGGTGGTTTAAAAAAGTGAGAGAAAGCAAGAGTCTGTCTTTATCTCTAAATATTCAGGCCCTGGTCACCAATAATCTTCAGCAAGACATGTTTCAATCTTATGGAGCTTGTTTGTTTTAAGTGTGAAAGCGCTTTAAGAAACAGAGTCCAAAATAATACTTGCATCATTCATTAACAACAGCATAGACATACTTAACAAGAAAACGAAGAGCTTTGTTCAAGAAGAATTATAAGCTAAATATTCTTATTCATTTTTTTCAGTTATTATTTTTAAGACTATACTCAAAGAAAGGCAAGCAATTTGCAGCAAAAAATACATGTTGAATGAAATTCTCTTTACCCAATTTTAAAGGGTACAATTAGAATGAATTATCCAGGTGCAGGGTAATCCTTATAGGCTGTGGAAATCATTGTGGTTTTACTTCAATACAGGTAAAACATGAAGGGAACATTTCTGGGATAGAGTATGCAAAGATAAGCTTTTTATGTTAGGAAATTTCTTTGGGTATGCTTTTTATGGAGTGAGGGTTGAATCACTGCTGAGATTAGTTCTGGAACTTGCACAAACGGCACAAAAGTCCACAGTAAGACTCTTTAAATGAAGACTCATTTGGAATTGAAACATATTCTTCCTAGTGCCTTGTGAAAGTAGTCCTTTTATAATTTTGAACTTTGAATTGGATGATATATGATTATACATTATTGATACAAGCTTTTTAACAATTGCAATTTGTTTTTTGTCTTTCTTCTTTCTGACAGCTTTGGAGATATTCTTACACAGCAACATATTACATCTATGACCTTAGCAATGGGTAAATCACCTCTGTTTATTAATACGACTTAAATCTAATATCTAGAATGATTTCATTCCAAACTATGATTTGGGGTTAAGAAGACTTTATCTTCTTACTGATCTTTGTTTCTTACTTTTTGGTAATACAGTATATATGTACCCATAAAGCTTACAAAATTCAAGAAAATACTTATATGGGATACCCACCTCTTTATTTGACTAATATTTTGTATTTTTATTTGCAATATAGTTTTGGATTTTCTATTTTTGAAGATCAAATTAAACTTGTGCTATTTGTGGAAAAAACATATATAGGAAAGCACAAAAGCATCCTTGGGAATGAGACACTATTTTTAGGAGAGCAGCTATTTCACTGATGGGAGGAGGAAGGGAGGGAGACAGGTGCAGCATTAGTTGTGTCTGAATACGTACTCCATTAATTGTTTTAAAATTAATTATTACAAAAATGACAAAATGTTAAAATTATTTTTAAAACAGAAAAATATTTGACATGTAAAATACTAAATGTTCTTTTGAAGTTTGTTGGTAGATAAATTGTTAGACAAGTACCATTTTCCATATATATATAATATATATATATATACTGTTTGAAACATTTACCATTTAAAAGAAAAAATTAAATGAATGTGCAGATAGGCGAAGGATTGACGAAGAGAATTTCTGGCAGCAAGAAGAATATGTAAAGGCCTAAAAGGGGGAGGGAGAGCATTGTGCATTTGGGAAATGCAAAGTAGGTCAATTTGTTTGAAATTGAGGGAGGGGCCCACTGACTAGTGGGAGGTGGTGTAAGGTTGGGGAACAGCCAAGGCCAGGAAGCATAGGCCAAACAATAATGAGGAAATCATTAAAATGAGTTTAGATCTTTCTTTCTGATGACAATAAGGATTCATTCAAGGGTTTTAAATGGAAAATGACATGATCAGATTTGCACTTTAGAAAAATCACCCTGGCTAAGTGTGGACAATGAATTGCCTTAGCTACTCATCTTAATGTGATATCTTCTTTGCTGTTATATAAAAGGGGAAATAATTATATGGCTTGAAGAGGTATTGAAAAAAAATCTTCTGGTCTATTTCCCCTTTTGTCTAGCAAGAGCACAAAAATTTTTTAAAAAATTATCTAACTATTTCTTTCAAATGTTCAGAAAAGAATTACTCTGATATACTTAAACTGTCAAATTAAGAAATAGGAACTGCTTCTGAAAGTAAAATCTAAAATCCATCGAATGCATTCTGAGTCCTTCTTGTCTCCGAATCCATATCATCACCAAATTTAAGAAATATTTATTGAGCCCCTTCTATGTGAAACACATATAACAATGAGATGCAAATGAGCTTGGGGCGCCAGCTCTACTCTTAAGAAGTGTTTCGATTAGTGAGTGGGGAATCTTAGTCTTTCAGTCCAATTTCTCAAGGCTCTCATCATGTCTTTGTTTTTCTTTTAATCATTTTGAAATTCTTTTGTGAGGCTCGCCAAATTGAACAGCATTCAAAAAGATGATAATCCTAATATTTTAACCATGGATTATATAAACTTTATGGCCTAAAATCTCATTAAATATTTAGATTCTCTGCAGTGAATTTAATCAAACCACTGGTTTTGTTTGTTTCTTTGTTTTTGGCACAACTATCTAGCATTTCAGATTTTTGGGTGGGGGGTGGTGGTCAGGTAAATACAGCATAATTTAGGAAGTGAAGGATGGATGGCAAACTTGTTTGAGATTCTAGGCATCGCTGAATACAACTAGTTGCAAGTCTTTTATATGCCTTTGAAGACTCTATAAAAATCTAGCATAGAGAAAACAAGACAGTACTGGTTTCAAGCTAGGTAGGCAAAACTGAGGAGATGAACGCCTTTGTAAAGCATCCTCCCTCGCCTTTTCTCATACCTTTAGTGACTCAGAAAACAGAAAATGGCAGCTGTGAAGGCTTGAGACATGCGCTGAGATTTTTAGCTTAGTGCTGCCTGTGTGATTGCATAGATAATTCCACTGTATGTAGAAAACTGAGACAATGTTACAGTATCAAAGGTAACATGAGCACTAGCTTGAGAACAAATTGTGAACCAGGTGAAGAATGTCTTCTTTTTCTTTTTTTTTCTTTTTTTTGAGACAGGGTCTTGTTCTGTCGCCCAAGCTGGAGTGCAGTGGTGTGATCTCGGCTCACTGCAACCTCCTTCTCCCGGGTTTAAGCAATTCTCCTGCCTCAGCCTCCTAAGTAGCTGGGATTACAGGCTTGTGCCACCACTGCTAATTTTTGTGTTTTTGTAGGGACGGGGTTTCTCCATATTGGCCAGGCTGGTCTCGAACTCCTGGCCTCAAGTAATCCGCCGCCCAAAGTGCTTGGATTACTGGCGTGAGCGAGCAGGCCGGGCCTGGGTCAATCTTTTAACTGGGATCTTGCATCCTTTTCAACATATTCCCGATCACCCAGGGGCCTTGTGCTCATGTACTGCCCTCTGGCGGCCAGGACTCTCATTGCAGCACCAATGGTCACTTTCCATGGGAATCACTGTCCCCACTCAAAACTATGCCATGTTCCCTTGTTACTTGCTAGGTCTCATACAGGCACCTAAAAAGTTACATCAAGGCAGTGTGTGTTACGTATCTTCACAATTGTCCAAATACTAAAAGAATGGGAAAGGCAGAAATGTCAGGCACATGTTAGGTCCAGGTTGGAGAGCTTGTTTTGGAGGGGTTGGGCAGGAGTCTTTTTTGAGGCTCTTCAAATTGTGCTTGGGCGGCAGATCTTGCTTTGCTTTCCTACGAAGGCAGTCTTGATGAAACTGTTAATACAATCTTCAAGATGACAAAAGTCAAAAAGTAAGCATGACATCCTACGACTCTGTAACACTTATAAAAGTCTGAATGCATTCTTGCTGAAGAACTACAAAAGCTCCACAATGCAAGTCACTTGAGTGCTTGCAGAGTGACTCTAAGCATCAAAGTGAGAGTTTTGGCCAATAGACTATTTGAAATTTCCCCATGGGTGGAGGACTTTACAAGCTTAAGGCATACTGCCCAGTATACAATCCGTTTTTCAGTTTAGCTTGAGATCAGATGTTCCTTTCCTTTTCTGATTTCAAGTCAGATCCCTGGGGAGATTGTCAAATGGCATCTTATTTTCAAAAATTTGAAATGCATATGCATTCACAGAGATGGGGGTTGTGAATGAGAATGTAGAAGAGCACATACTAAACTTCAGCACAATTATAGAATTTCAGAGCTGGAAGGCACTTCAGTGACCATTTCAGTCTAGTGTGTGCAAATTTTACAATCCCAGGGGTTAAAAGCACTTGAGTTTAATTCAAGGTCTGCCAAGAACTAGCAATGTGGTCTTAAAAAGTTCTATCAGCTCTATAAACCTCATATTTACTTTCTATAAAATGAGAGGATTGTATTAGATAATTTCTAGAGATCTTCTCCACTTTGACAGTCTGTAAGTATTGAATCCATTCACCTCACTCTAAAGGTCAGAAAACTGACACCCAGAAAAGTTAAGTGACTTTTAAGTAACTACTGGAAGAACAGCAATGAACACCTATGTCTCCAGTTCTTCATTCCTGGATTCTTTTCATTAGGTTTGTAGGTGCAGAGGGAATGATCCTTAATTTTCACTGTTTGTTTATTTTTCTGTTTATACAAATTATTTTTTTTTGCATTAAACAGCAAGGTTTGTTGTTTTTCTTTCTTTCTTTCCTTCTAGAGAATTTGTAAGAGGAAATGAGCTTCCTCGTCCAATTCAGTATTTATGCTGGTCGCCTGTTGGGAGTAAATTAGTAAGTGTTTAAATTTTTGAAGTGTTTAATCATGTAAATAAAAGAGGAGCCATTTGATTTTGGCCTTTGTTAAATTTCCCTGCCTGAAAGAAAAAAAAAATACATTCATGACTATTTTAGTGGTTAAAAACGGGAAGAGTTTTGATAAATTGAAACCCATCTGAGAATTCCGCAAAATCTCAAGCTCATGGATAGACTTCTTTAAATATAGCAGTCAAAAACTTTATCCTTATACTCAGCCAGAATGCGTTGTGCCAGAAAGCTCAGGAAAAATATGGTTTTCACAAGTTTCCCAGACTAGCTTCAGACAACATGAAATTTGGTCCAAGCTCTTATTTAAGGACTCTAAATAAAGATTAGATCTGGCTAGCTATTAATATTCAGAGATTTATTCAACTTTCTGTCAATATACATAATTATTTATTTGGGGGTAATGAAACAACTAAGAAAATAATAGGCTTTATTTTTTATTTGATTCAGACTTTAAAATTCATAATTGATGTTAATGTGAGTTGGTTGGATTTTTTGACCTATTAAAATGATATTTTAGTTGTGAATCTTTTTTGTATCTTTATTACCACTCTGTTTAAAGGTATTAGAGGACTAATTAAAACAAATATACAGCCTTCATTTACTTTGTTGTGGAATTTCCCCTTACCACCACTTTTAGGCATATGTCTATCAAAACAATATCTATTTGAAACAAAGACCAGGAGATCCACCTTTTCAAATAACATTTAATGGAAGAGAAAATAAAATATTTAATGGAATTCCAGACTGGGTTTATGAAGGTAACCTGTATTCCTTTTCTACTGCTAATGCTTTAGGCTTTTAATTTAAAATAATTTCATATATTTAGTAAGATTTAGATGAGTAGTATCTTATTTCCATGAAGGGTAGCACTGCTGAAAATTGTCTCTAGGTTATCAATAGGGCATACGTATTTTAAAAGAACAAATTCTTGTTGTCAGAAAACTGGTAGAATTGATTCTCATTAACATTACTATGAAGTGGTAGTAATGATTTATAATCCAAAAAAGTATATGGTCCTCAGGTGCTGCGTTAGTACATTTTCTCATGTTTACTTTTTCTGTAGAAAAAAAAAATTTTTTTTTCAAAACTAAACAACTGTCTATGTTATCTTATGGGAAAATATTTTTACTTTCTGATACTCTGTTGATTTTGTTCTCATTCTAGGTCATGTAGAATTTAGGACTTAACTGGACTTTAAAAAGACTTCTAGTCTCTATCTATCTATGTATCTATCTGTCTATCTATCTAAACTAACTCTGTTTTTGTTTTTTTTTAATTCTTAGGAGGGAAATGTAACATTCAATGTTTATGTCACTCTCTAGTACGATTACAGTTCTTTCTGTTTTGGCTATCTTAGGTGACTAAAAAACCTGAAACTGCCCTGAAAGAAAAAATTAATTATTGCCAACATGTTTATTATTTATTTAAAAAATTACATTTCTGATTAATGTCATTTTCTAACAAGGCTAATTCATGTTTGATATAGAGTGAAAGGTTAAACTATTCCTCTTAACTCAGATTATGTAATTTTTTAATAACCAAAGTATGACATATGTTACTTCCACATTAAATAAATTATTTCAGTTGATAAATAGCTATTTACAAGTATTTACAATGATTTTAAGAGTAAGATGTAATTATAGTTAATATCCTAGTACTTATTTTTCAGAGGAAATGCTTGCTACAAAATACGCTCTCTGGTGGTCTCCTAATGGAAAATTTTTGGCATATGCGGAATTTAATGATACAGATATACCAGTTATTGCCTATTCCTATTATGGCGATGAACAATATCCTAGAACAATAAATATCCCATACCCAAAGGTATGTTGAATACTTTCAGCAGATACTTTCATTTTCCTGGTATCAAAATGAGCAATGATTTACCATGAGTGAAGGTGGGATCAACAAGTTTGGAGAGCTTCTTATCCTTGTGCATTGTAAGGCAAACATTGTACTGTGCTCTATTATTTATGTGGACATCTGTCGCTTTGGACATCTGGTTGTGCTGGATGAAGTAGTCTGCAAAATCTACTGCAGAATCTTTGAAAAACATATGGTCTCGATCATGGAGGAAAAACAAGCTTAACTTAATTTTAATTTTTTTCATATTTCATGCTCCAAATTCAGGGTAAAGTTCTGTTTTGCAATTCTCTCTTGAATTCTCATGTAAATGCAAACCAGAATAAGAAATACAAATGCTGAATTTGATGTTCCTGTCAGGTAGAAGCAGGCGTGGTTATGGTCTTTTCTGGATATACAAGATAGGTTAAATTTGTAAGTCTCAATTTGTCCCTTGAAGGAATTAGACATGGTGTGAGCCCATAGTGTTTGGATATTTAACATTGTAGAGTTGTTATACATTCTTTTTATTCAGTCTCACGTCTGCAGGGAGGAGACCTGAGTGTGCAGTAGGAGAATGGTCAGGTCTCAGTGAAGAAGCATTATATCCTAATTTCAATGTAAAAATGATATCAGAAAAAATGGACTCAAAGTACAAATTCACCTCTTGCACAAGGAATTGGATGAGATTTTAAAATTCACTTTGTTCTTTGGATCCTATTACTTTTACTTGCCAAGGGGAACATTGTCATGGCTGGACACAGTGGGTCCCTGGGTGACAAAGATGGTTGGATGTGGCATACACACAAGTGAATTCTAAGCAAGCCAAAGTGGCCATAGAGAAAGAAATAGAATTGCAGACAGTGTAATATTTATGTTAAAAGTCTAAAAGCTGTGTAAAAACTCTAAAAGCTGGAGATGTTTGGGAGAGGCCTCACATTTTGGGGGAGCCCAAGATGTAAAAGAACTCAGATCTTTGGGAGGACCTATGGGAGTAGGAAGAGATGGGGAACCCAGAACTGAAGAGTGACTGACACTGATTGGGAAGTTGGGACCCACATTCTCATATTTCCTTGCGGCTTAAAGTTGCTAAAACATCTGGCGTTAGGTGGAGATGTGGGAACATTCCAAAAAACTAAGGGAGTCTCTGATAAACTTGGGAGTGAAACAGGGAGGTCCTAAGAGACGTTGAACAGTTCTTTGGATGAATTCAAACAGCACTGAGTCATTACATACTGTGCACCTACATTTCATGAATTTAAATTTTATTACAACTCCAAGATTCTCTCTTTCTACAGCAAAATAACAGAGGAACTCTAAGAAACTGTCTAGGTATGAGCTATACTGTCATGTAAATTTTAAGCATACAGTAGTATAGAAAGCACAAAACAAGAAAAGTATCTCATGGATACTTCATTTGGAGGTGAAATTTCCTTAACCTTTTGGAGATGGTGGCAGTAATAATACAAGCAGGTAGGAGATTGAGCATTTGGTGATTGTCCTAGACCAAATCATATGGCTAAAGCAAAAAGTGTCTTTCATTTCTTTTTCTTTCCATTCTCCTCTCAAATTAATCACCCTCTGAACTCTCCTTGGTATACAGAGATATGATTATTATTATAATTATCCCAATAATAAAAATGAGAGAGATCTGTCTTGGAAATCAGAAAAGAGAGTATGTTCACAGAACTGCATTTTCATATCCAAAATTATTTTCCCTATAAATTTTAAAGCTCTCTCATTAGGCGGTTAAAACACCTAGTTTCACTCTGGTTGACACAACATTTGTAATTGCCCTGCAGGTAAAATTGAAATGAAATTCCTTGTCATGTTATAAATAGAATGTATTCCACAGTGATATACATAAGATTGTTCGCTTGGAAAAATATGTCTAAATTCCTAAAATTTCTTTAAAATATTTGTGATAATTGGAATTTTATGAGCTTATACATCTCAATTTTTTTGGCAGGCTGGAGCTAAGAATCCTGTTGTTCGGATATTTATTGTCGATACCACTTACCCTGCGTATGTAGGTCCCCAGGAAGTGCCTGTTCCAGCAATGATAGCCTCAAGGTAATTCATCTCAGATCCCTCCCAAGTTTCTATCCTATATTCTAGTGAGTTTACGCTGTGCGTGCTAGAAGCAAAAACAAATACGTAAATAAGAGTTGCACACAAAGCTAAAGACATACAAAATTAAAATTGACAAATAAATTTCCTTAATTGGTTTTTCAAAATTAGCCCTTTTATACATATAAACATAACCTTGGTGATCAGTCTAAGTGAAACTTTCCTCAGCTGTACAGATGTGAACTTGGGACCAACAAGCAGATAGTAAAATTCATGTATGTCCTCACCCTGGCTTCTTTCAAGTTTGGCTGACTTTATCCCAAGCCAGGGTTTGTGGATCTATGTGGATCACATGTGTATGATAAATAAGAGAAGATAAGCTGACCCTCTCCAAAAATCAGCATTTTTCACAATGTAGCAGACTATTCTCATTTATCTGGTTTTAGAATTGTCTAGAGATGAACTGTAGGCAGGCAGGGACGTGAAGGATTCTCACTTCCCCAGCGTGATGCCCTATGTCTGATTGTCTGATTAGTCCAGACTACAGCGACCTTCAGTCAGTCCTCTGTGGTCTTTCTGGTTGAAGTGGCTAAGGGGAAGAGGTGCCCAGGCCCTGCCTGTTGGGCTTTCTTAACACTTCCCAGTGCCTAGCGGGCCAATCTTGGGTCTTCCCCTTCTGCTTCATGAAGAATGGCCAAGCTCAAATGACTGATCACTAATAGGGAAAAGAACCCCATGAGAGGCTTCTACTGGGCCTTGCTGAGTCCACTCTTGTGTAATCAAACATGACTTTACATTTTTGAATTATCTGCTATTCCCCACCCTGATCGAGTTGATGAAAACTTGACTCAATACATCACTTTTTTAAAGTGTCATTTTCCACAGGTGGCAAATGAAATGAGCATAACACAAAGAGTCCAGAGGCTTGTTTGAACAGCTGTAAAATACTAACAACAAAATAGTAGTAGCAAACGTATTCTGAACACTCATCATGTAGCAGACATAGTTCTTAAGCGGTTTAAGCACTCTCAGCCAATCTTACCGCAATCTTTAAAATAGGTAATATTATTATTCTGATTTTATATAAAAATAGAATAGTTAAGTAACTGGCCTAAAGGTATATAACTATTAGGACATAAAGCCAGGATTTGAGCCTGAGGCCCTTTCCAGCTCTGTGATTTCCTTTACAGTGATTTTCCAGAAGTTTGTGATTCATTTTATGTTGATGTTCTCTACCTACTAGTTCATCCTCAGAGTCATGGAATCATTGCTGCCATTCACTGACATCCAGTATGTGCCAAACACTATTTGAGTTATTTTGCATACATCATCTGTGATTTATTCCACAAGCCTGAATTTCAATACCTGACCATAGTCACAGCTAAAACTTAGCTTCCAACATGAATCTGCTGAGAGACAAAGATTATCCTTTTATCACACTTGTCTCTCTCTCAACTAATTATAAGGTGAAAAATGGAGTTTACTTGTGCAAAATGCGAGTTTAATGCTTTTTTTCCCCTCTAGATTGATCAGCAGCTTTGTCATTATGTTTTAAATTCTTTTCTAAAATGTTAAAATCCAGAAACAGGGAGAAAACTCACATATGAAATGATTTCATTAGATAAGAAACTCTCATAGATATTTTTTAAGTAAGTAGAGATATTTAAACTTTCTCTCCAGAGAAAGGAACGTTTTGTCTTCCTTACCTATTAAATAAGTAATGTATAACAATGACATATATCCTTTAGAAAACAAAAATTAAGAAATTATTTGTGTGTGAAGCTGGTTTATGGTTATGACTACCTGTTTCTATTTTATTGGCAGTGATTATTATTTCAGTTGGCTCACGTGGGTTACTGATGAACGAGTATGTTTGCAGTGGCTAAAAAGAGTCCAGAATGTTTCGGTCCTGTCTATATGTGATTTCAGAGAAGACTGGCAGACATGGGATTGTCCAAAGGTAGGGTATATTAAGATCACGGATATGTATTTCTGAAGATCAAGGCACAATAGTGGGGACTCATCCATAGCTAACATTTTATGTTGTAAAGCCAGGATTATTGCATTCAACTTCCAACTGCTTTGCAAAAAAGCACTCAGTATTCATGGGTCCATCATTTTATTAAATAAATAGGATCCCTTTTATTTTCTTGAATGACTTAAACCTTGAAATTGAATAGCCAAAAAGAAAAAATGGGACAACATGACATTGGGAAAATCAGGTATCTGGTTCTCAATTACAATGGTAAACCAGCCTTTTGAGATTATAACATTGGCAGTCCAATAAAAAGCAAAACAATGCAGATGAAACCATAACATGGGTCTACTAGATAAATATATATGTTTTAAACAAAAGAACCAGAGAAGAAATGCAAATGGGGCATGTTCTATTCAATGTTAAAACTTAAAAATGAAAAATTCTAAAGGAAATGGGTATTATCAAAGGAAAGCCAGATACTCTGTTTTGTTTTTTTTTTCTGTTTGTTTTGTTTTGTTTTGAGATGGCGTCTCGCTCTGTCGCCAGGCTGGAGTGCAGTGGCGCTATCTGGACTCACTGCAACCTCCGTCTCCCAGGTTCGAGTGATTCTCCTGCCTCAGTCTCCTGAGTAGCTGGGACTACAGGTGTGCACCACCAGGCCCAGCTAATTTTTTTATTTTTAGTAGACACTGGGTTTCACCATGTTGGCCAGGATGGTCTCAATCTCTTGACCTCGTGATCCGCCCGCCTCAGCCTCCCAAAGTACTGGGATTACAGGCATGAGCCACTGCACCCGGCCCAAATATTTTGATTTTAAAATCAAATGAGAATTACTGAGAATGTGACATAAGATATTAGATCAAATTATTCTGTTATCTGGTTATCTTAGGACAGTACCCGATATGTACTAATTTTGGGCAGAAAAAGCCTTAAAACTAAGCACAGATTTATTGTTGAGTTTTAATTGTTTCTATTACTCAAATGCAAACATAATCTGTTGAATTAATGAGTCAGAAAAACCGCTTAACCAATGTATAAGCTTTAAAATAAGCCTGTTCTTAATTACTCACATTAGAGTCTAAGAGACACAGAATGTTTTCTTTAAATAGGATATTTGATGGGTACATTTCATGAGTCTTCTAATTATGAAGAAATGTTTCATTAAAACAAATATAGAATAATCATATTTTATAAAGTAAAAAGAAAAGCCCAGAACAATCAAAGTAAATCACTAAATTTCATCTAGAAATTAGGACATTATGTTTTGCAAGAAAAAAGTCATATGAGTCTGTTTGGAAATATATCAGGACTATAATAGTCAACATTACTCAGGCTAAAAATATTTTTTTAAATCACTACTGTGTCTGTGAGAGGCTTGACTAATTTTGATGGAATATGCTAGAAGCGTATTTTTATCTTATATATATTTTGATATACAAAGCAGGATGATTTTGGCTTTAATACAGTATCATAGGCAAAGAAAGGATAGACTAATCTTGATTATGCTAGTTAATTAGAAACAATTGGTCTGGTTAGTCAGCTTTGGGTGACTATATCTTTAAACTTCTCAATGAATCTAGGTATTAGGGACTATTGCTTTAATTTTATTAGTTTGAACATAATGAGATTTATAATTTAGACACAATTTTTAGCTCCTAAAACTAGGAATTTTAAAACTGTGATTGCTTTGAAATCTGAAATTCTAATTTATCAAAATCTGAGACAACTTTAATCCAAACTGACAGAACATTTAAGATGCTCATTCAATGAGGTGTGGAAGTCCCTGGAATATAAACTTTAGTTTTACAGCCAGAAAACAGTGCTTAAATTTAGAATATCATGTTTGAATAACCTTAGAATTTCTAAACACCTCTGTTTCAAAATAGTTTGATAAATACATGCAACACATTTTGAGATTTGAGAACAACAGTGTTGAATTTCCCAGAAACCATCCTCATGACTGATGTGTGTGTGTGTGTGTGTGTGTGTGTGTGTGCACACTTTGAAAACAATATTTAAGGTTAAGTGACCCAGCAACATTTTATTCATGCTGAGAGTCATGCCCAAAACAAAGAGGCAAAGGAAACTGGCAACAATGACTTGTGATAAAATTATATTAGTGAGATTTATTAAGAAATTTATAGTTAGGGGAAGAAACATCTTTTATATTATGCTTCCTCCTCTGAAAAGGGAATTAAAATTAATTTTACTTTTATGGCTAAAAATAATAAATCCAAAAATTTCACTATTTTTTCCGAGTCTTATCTTACTTGTTCTCTCTGAGGCATTGGTCTGTCCCTGTAAGAGAAAATCCAGACTGTGTTCTTAAAATTTGTTATTCCCCTGCCTTTTATGACAGTACACCCTCTCATGGTTCTCCTTCTGCTTCATTGACTGTTCTTTTCCTTTCCAGCTCTTCTTCTGACTTCTCTAGAAATCTTATTATTCTCCAAGTTAATGTATTTGCAAGGTAGGCTAACTGCTATAACAACAACAATAAAAACCTCCAATAATTCAGTGGGTTAATACAGTAGAAATTTATTGCACATTCATGTAACCATCCAATAGTGAGTCCAGGTAAGTGGGGTATGGTGAGGGTTGGGGAATGGTGTACTCTGCTTCATATAGTCATTCGGGAACCTAGGTGATGGCATTTCTGCTAACTGGCTTCCAACACTATTCCAAAGTTGGTCAAACCTGAGCATCATCAACATCCAGCTGAGGGATGGAGAATAGAATGAAGGATAATGTAAGAGAGAGGCTTTTGTGGGCTAGGCCTAAAAGTAGCATGAGTTATTTCTGTTCACACACCATTGACTAGAACTTATCAAATAACCACGGTCAACTGAAGGAAGGCTGGGAAATACATTTCCTACCCGTATCCCTAGCAAAAAGAGGAAATGGTCTGCTGATTATCCTGCTGTCTGTCTCAACTCTGTACTTAATCACTTTGGGTAATTTTAATCTATACCAGAGCTTTTTGGTATACTTGCCAATAACTCTCAGACTTATTTCTGAGGATTTGAACTTTTCAATATGTGTGGCTTCATTTTCTCTGTTCCATTCTCACTGCCATGAGCTTGATTAGTCTTTATCATTCTTTTCCCAAACATTACAATAGCCTTCCAGTTGGTCTCTCTGCCTCCTTCCCTCTTACCCACTTCTAGTTTATCCTCTGCATCATGTTCATAATTATATGTTCCAAATTGTGAATTGGAAGACCTTCAAAAGATTTACCAAACAGGAGAAACTGAAACTTCTTAAGGTGCCATAAAGTTTCTCCAAAATCTTGCTCATAAACATGCATTCTCCTTCATCTTCTAACTCTTTCCTGTAGTCACTCTGCACTCAGCCATACTGAACCATCTGTTGGGTGACTAAGCTGGTCTGGTCTCTATGCTATTTATTTTACCTAGAATGTTCTTCTTTTTCTAATTATTTGTCTAGAAAAGTCTATTCATTCTTTTAGTATTACTAAATGTTTGTTCAGCAAATGATCAATTACATTATGCTAAAATATAACCCAGAATAAGATTCAGTGCAAATTTTAAAATTTTAGCTAGTTCATAGGACCCAGAAAAGAAAGAATTTAACCTAAACTCCACTGTTTTACCTACACCACATCAAGTGGATTGTGCTGGGCCTCCATAGATGTTGTGATAGTGCCAAGTCACTGCCTCATGGAAGATTTAGACATAATTATTAAGGATCTGCAATAAAATTACCCATGTATATACAACAGTGCTGTTATATGATATTTCTAATATTGTCCTTTTAAACTCAAATTTGGAGTTAGTTGACTAGTAATGGTATACTCTGATCAGGCAGCTTAACTATTTCCAAATGTCCAGATTATATTTAGGAACAAAATGTTCTCCTAATACTATGTTCGATGTGATCTTTTGTCTTTTAGACCCAGGAGCATATAGAAGAAAGCAGAACTGGATGGGCTGGTGGAGTATGATTTTGCTATCTTTTTCTTATGTTTTAATGAAACTTGACAGATTCTCAGCTATCAAAGGACTATTTGCAATGTACCCAAACTGGCACTACTTATTTTCATAGAAAAAATAGCAAGGTATAAAACACATAGTTAGTGATCTCTTGAGTGATTTTGTGCCAGACAATTTCAATGTCCATCTTTTTAGAATTCTATTGAAAATAACTCATACTCCTCATGTCCCAATTTTAAGTTTGTCAACTGACTCCTTGGTATCTATAACTAATATTACTTTTTAAACAAATACAATATAGATCATTTTTCAAAAGGAAACAACATCCCTGATCTGTTAAAATCATCTTAATAATTACCAGCCACTTGAATCCCAAAAAATAAATACATTGGGTATCCTTGTAATTTAAAGACAATATACCTCTTATTAAATTTCATATAACATGTACTAAATTTCATATATGTATACTCCTTCCAGTATTTAAGTAATGATTTGGTATCAAATAGGAAAATGCGTGTTTTGTTATTTGTGATCATTTATATTTGGACGTTTCGGATAGGTTTATTCAATAATTTATGAGGATTTTTAATGTGAAATGATGCTTGAGGTAAATAGCAATTGTATTTTACATTGTATGTGAAGAATAAAAATTAAGACAAGAGAATAAGTGAAGGTTGGTAGATGCTGCCACTTACCACAAACACATAATTCAATTCAATTAGTATTTGAAGAGGAAAGGCTACTTCTCTAAGATTTGGACGCATTATGCAATGAAAAAGGAAACTCTTAGGACCTGGTTTAACACATTAGCCCATGATCCAAGAACAAAAAAAAGTCAGAAATCAATTCTAAGATGATAAATTATATAAAAATTTAAACTTAAATTGGCTGGGAAGAAGATAAATTGCAGAGTGATAATCTTCAAATATTAAAAACTCTTAATTGTACACTTTTCTGGATCCAGTTGATTTTGGCTTACATGCTGTTTAATTTATACTCTGTCTTTAATTAAAGATACTGCAGTTTTATTTATTAACTATGGAATAGTTACTTTATTTATTATATACAGTAAATGTAAATTACATTCTGAGGTAACAATTTAATAAAGATAAATATGTAATTCAGAAAAAAAAAACCTCCTATTTGAACTCACTTTTCCTACTGTCCTAAATATCACAGGAAAAAAAGAGTAGTATTCAGTGAAAGAAAAGTATTCTCTAAATTTTATGTATTCTTAATCAATCTGAATCACACCTTTCAGAAAGGTAATTGTTAGATCGGTATTTGAAATTTTGAGGAAAAAAAATTAATCTACCAATTCACTCCCATTACAAATATTTCTAGTAAAGAATGAACGGAAGGAAGAATGCTTGAAAATATTCTTTAGTCATGTTCTCCAAGATGATAATATAACTAGATTTACTATACAGTTATATGAATAATTTGATTTTATAATTATATCAGCAATGATACCAAGAACCGTTTCAAAGACATTATCTTGAGCATCTATAAACATTTATTTTGAAAATGCTGCAGTGTTTCAAACACTGAAACACTTTAGAATGCATCTTTTGAAAGCTCGTATTTATAAGCATCTTCAGTATCTTAATAATTTAAAAAATCTGTATTGCACTAACCTTGCCTTCCCATCAAATTGAGCTGAATGAATGAATGGCCTGCAAAGCTTTAGAACTTTTTTCTTTTTCTTTTTCTTTTTTTTTTTTTTAAGACGGAGTCTCACTCTGTTGCCAGGCTGGAGTGCAGTGGCGCGATCTCGGCTCACTGCAAGCTCCGTCTCCCGGGTTCAAGCGATTCTTCTGCCTCAGCCTCCTTGGTAGCCGGGATTACAGGCGCCCGCCATCACGCCCAGCTAATTTTTGTATTTTTAATAGAGACGGGGTTTCACCGTGTTACCAGGATGGTCTCAATCTCTTGACCTCGTAATCCGCCCGCCTCGGCCTCCCAAAGTGTTGGGATTACAGGCATGAGCCACCGCCTCCAGCCCAGCTGTAGAACTTTTTAAAAAAATACCCTCAGTGTCAGGAGATCGAGACCATCCTGGCTAACACGGTGAAACCCCGTCTCTACTAAAAATACAAAAAAATTAGCCGGGCATGGTGGCAGGCCCCTGTAGTCCCAGCTACTCGAGAGGCTGAGGCAAGAGAATGGCATGAACTCGGGAGACGGAGCTTGCAGTGGGGCCAGATCGCACCCCTGCACTCTAGCCTGGGAGACAGAGCGAGTCTCAAAAAAAAAAAAAAAAAAAAAAAAAAACCAAAATGCCCTCAGTGGAGGCACATATGTCTCCTTTTAGAGAAGATGAGGTCCTTACATTAAATAAAAAATCATTCCCAACTAAATGGCATGAGCCACCGCCCCAGCCCAGCTGTAGAACTTTTTTTAAAAAATACCCTCAGTTGAGGCACATACCTCTCCTTTGGGAGAAGATGAGGTCCTTATATTAAATTAAAACTCCTTCTCGACTAAATCTAGAGAGTAAATGAGTTACTTATCTGGGACATGTGATTTTATGCCAGATCATTTTAATACTCTTAGTTTTATAATTCTATTGGGAGCAACTTTTTTTATGTGCTAATCTCAATCTCTTAACATGTATTCAGTAGTCAGTAAAACTTCTAAATTCCAGAAAAGAAATTATCAAAAATTATTTGCAATGATTGTTTTCAAGAGTAAGTTTACACCCTCCCAAGGCACCTGCTTTAAACGGATTATTAATTAGCTTTTGTAAGTTCTGACATGCCTTTTGAAAAAGTCTGGCCACAATTTTATATAGCCATAACTCATATGTCATAATATATTGTATATTTAATAGCTTCCTTTGACCTATAATGAAACTAGTGACTTAATAAAATTAACCAGAAAAAACCTAGAAATGTATATGTATTTAGACATTCGTTCAAGTAACATTTATAGGGTCTTTAGATAAAGTATACAGGCTAGTCGTATTAGTATAAATTTTAAAAGCAATTTTTGATATGTAGTTTCTTTTGAGTTTGTCAGAGATATTTAAAATGGAAAAAGACTCTCAGAAATCACCTATGAATTAGAAAAGGGAGATTAAATGACTTGCTAAAAGTAACTGATGTGTTAGTTGCAGGCACAGAACTAGAAAATAGGTTTCCTGAGAACTTTACTTACCACTTTTTTCCTCCAGCACTGACACATCCAGTCTCTTAATTTAGGATTAATAACCTAACTTCTTTTTTGGTATTTAATCAGAAAAAATAACAACAAAATTGCTTTTAAAACATGTTTGTTTTGTTTTGTTTTGCTCTGTAGAGAACAGACAGAAAAGTGAAGAGTTAATTGAAGGAACCTAGTGCTTAATTCCTTAAATTTGGAGAACAAGCACTGAAGGCATCATGCTTAGACTGCAAAGTCACATCAATTATTTTAAAATAATTTAAGCAACACACTACACCTTCTTTAGGCGGCTGGCAAAATCCCTTGGTTCAAAAAAAATGAATTTTCTTCTTGATGCTTGAAAGCTTGTGCTTTTGACTGAATGTGCACTCAGTTTAGGGCATCTGCTTTAGGTCATTTAACAGCTATGGCAAGATATTACATGGCGGTAAATAATCTCACCTTCCAGGTAAAATATTTTAAATGGCTTTGCACTTCATATAGAGATGAGTAATCTATCAGAAAATCTAAGCATAATAAAGAAACCAGTGTAAGGACCTCATTAAAACTGAGGACAACTTAGTGTGGGTGCTTATCTAGGGTCCAGGTGTGACTTGCAAGAAGCACTTAACTCAGAACACTTTATGGGCCTAGCTCTAGCAAAATGAATGTGGACATATTTCACACTCTCTTTACCTCACCCAAGTTACCTGTTCATCTAAAGCAGCTGTCTTCAATGTGTGCAATGAAAGGGGAGAAGATAACAGTCTTTGCTTATCAGAAATATTCTTCCTGTTTGCCTGATTCTAATATCTTAAAACATAACAGTCTGCCCTGTTTTTTTTATTTTCAATAAAAATGAGATGGTAAGTTTTAATCTAGAACAAAGCCCCTTAAAAAGTCCCTTAACTAACTGACTGCAGGCTTGCAGACAATTTTTCTTTTTATTGTGGTACCTTAAAAAATGTTGTGACTCAGGTTTTATTTTAGTGATTAAGGCAATGTAGAACCAATTTTTGTGTTTCACAGAGAGGAATAAGAAGGAGACATAGGCCGGGTACAGCGGCTCACACCTTAATCCTAGCACTTTGGGAGGCCAAGGTGGGTGGATCACCTGAGGTCAGGAGTTCAAGACCAGCCTGACCAACATGGCGAAACCTCATCTCTACTAAAAATATAAAACTAGCTGGGCATGGTGGTGCATGCCTGTAATCCCAGCTACTTGGGAGGCTGAGGCAGGAGAATCACTTGTGCCCAGGAGACAGAGGTTGTGATGAGCCAAGACCACACTATTTGCACTCCAGCCTGGGCAACAAGAATGAAACTCCATAAAAAAAAAAAAAAAAAAAAAAGGGAGACATTATAAGAGGTTACCAGTAAGTATGTATATTATCATTTAGCTAAGAGGGTGAAACTTCACTCTGAAATGAAAGAAGGATTTTGTCAAAGACTTATAGTAATAAAATTTTACCCACAAAATTGCTAATCAGAGTTTCCTATTCCTGGGCCTCTTGGTTATTAATTTCACTTGGAAGCATTAGTCTCAATATGCAAAATCCTACCAAGGTTGGTCTTATTATTAATGAAACTAATGCAGGAATCATGTAGAGGCAGCTGTTTCTCATTATTCCATTTTTTCATTTTAAAGAACACTTTAGACAAGTTAAAAGTAGTAGAGTTTATTTGAACAAAAACAATTCATAAATCAGGCAGCACTCAGAACCAGAAGAGGTTCTGAGAGTTCTGCCCAGCAATGTGAGCAGCCACCTTTTATAGGCCAAACACAGAAGCAAAGTAGATAAACCACTGATTGGCTACACTAGGAGTCGGTCTTATTGGGTCATAGAGTGATGAGCATCTACCTTATTTGGATGTGGTGTGATATGATGGCTGCCTATGATTGGCTGAAACACTTTTGCTGGGCTCGTAGTTAGGTTTTAGTTTGTATATATACTAAAGTTGTGTTTCATTACATAGGAACTCAAATTATAGAGACAGCCTCAGGTTAATGGCCTTCTGCTTATTTGATTTAACTGATTTATTGATTCTAGGTAAATGTGGTGAGATTTAGGGCACTGTATTAGTTTCCTAGGGCTGCTATAAGTTATGGCAAACTTTGTGGCTTAAAACAACAGAAATTTATTCTCTCACCATTCTGAAAGCTGGAAGTTCAGAAATCATGGTGTCAGCAGAGCCATGCTCCCTATGAAGGCTCAAGAGAAGAATCCTCCCTGTGTCTTCTGGCGTCTCATGGCTCCTAGAAATCCCTGGGCATTGTTTGGTTTACAGCCGTATCACTTTAATCCCTACTTCTGTCTTCACATAGTCTTCTTCCTTGTATCTCTCAGTGTTTCTTTGTGTCCTTCCCTCCTATGAGGACACCAGTCATTAGAGTTAGGGCCCTCTTTAATACAGTATGAGCACATCTTTAATTTCTCCCTTGATTACATCTGCAAAGACCCCATTTCCAAAAGGGTCACATTCTGTGGCTCCACGTGGACATGAATTTTTGGAGAACTTAGTCCACTACAGACATCACATCAAATTAGTTGCATTTTAATGTCTCACAATGATAATTATTTCATGAGAAATAATGATCAGTTGTATCAGAAAGGCATGAAATATGGGGTCATCATTAAAGGAGCCTACAGTGACTTCCCCCACTGTCTTCTTGCCCTACAATGGGTCTCACGTTAGGTCTCACCAGGATAGGTATTTGTAGCTAAAAGATGCTAGCAGCTTTTTGTTGTTGTTGCTTGATGCAGTTCTCATGTGGAGGGACACCAACTAGAGAGAGTTGGCTTTAAATCTGCTCTGCATGATGTAGAGTAGCTTTTTCCTCATGTAATTCTTTTAATGATTTGCCATCATTTCACCAAACAATGACCAATGGGGGAAAAAAGTCTGCAAATGTAAGACAAGTCAATTAATTTTTTAATGGGAAAAATATGAAACTATTTTCTACAATTTGGTGTAAGAACATTTGCAGAATTTCAGTTATATCTATCATTTAGAATGTTGAGGTGTGGCTTGTTCTGTTTCAAGGCACACTCAAGAGCCCAGCATGCCTTAGGTAGTTAAGTGGTTCCCAGCAATTTCTGCATTTACCTGTTAGAGGTCAAACTAGGGCATTGAGGTCAGTCTGCAGTCGGCTTCCTCTGCTCAAGGAGTAAACGTCCCCCAACATAGGCAATTTTTTTCTCTCAAGTCCAGAAGCCCCTCCTCACCATTAAAAACTGCGGTTAGCACGCCATGATCTTTTCATCTTTAAAATGTCTTCATTGAATCATTGGTATTAGGTGCTTGGCATCAGACAAATCAAGAATTAAAAGAGGTATAAGTCAATGAGCATCAGACTTTGGTCAAATACCTCATTTTAAGTTTGGTTTGGTTAAATATCAACATTCGTTTGTGATTCTTTTAACTCCGTTTCAAATCACATAACCTTCAACTTAGAAATTTAATCAAATTAAGCATTGTAAATCCAGGGGTATGCAGTAGCAGCCAAGCAGTGGTCAGAATGTTCAAGTGCCTGTTAGAATCACTACATAAGCTGTTTATCTGAAAGAATGGGATTTCAGATGTGAATGACAGAAGACAGAGGAGGAAAGACATTCTGATTCATATAACTATGACCATACATCACTTTTATATATTAAAACAAAATCTATGGTTTTAGTTTGGTTTGTCTTTTGAACATGACCTCTGCTAATTTTTTTCAGTTCTTTGTTTCAACACCAGTTTTCAGCTACGATGCCATTTCATACTACAAAATATTTAGTGACAAGGATGGCTACAAACATATTCACTATATCAAAGACACTGTGGTACGTTCCTTCCAAGATTTATCTCCTCAAAGATCATTCACTTGAGGTTGCTCAAATAACGCTCAGTTTCACACAACATAATGTTTGTCTTTTTATAGGAAAATGCTATTCAAATTACAAGTGGCAAGTGGGAGGCCATAAATATATTCAGAGTAACACAGGATTCACTGTAAGTATTGCACGAAGCACGATGCACCATTCAGGTTTTAATTGGCACCGATGGACATAAATGATACTGTACCAACTCTCTTAGTTAAGAAGATTTTTGTTACTCCTTAATTCAGACAGTTGTGAGTTCAGTTATGATTGCACATTTTTAATAACTAGTCAAAATGATTTCCTTTTGGAAAAAAGTCTTCAGTAGGTGATAATTTCTCTTCTGATATTTGGTAGGTAATTATATAAAAAGTATACACATTTTAAGATAATAACTCGTTCTAAAGGCAAATTTTACCCTTCAGCACTTGAAGCAATGAACAAGTTTCAAAATTCCCTGGAGGGCAGCCCATAGATATGGAGCATCTTTTGTAGTGATTCATTGTTATATAAGTTTAACATTATTATTTATAACAACTATCATTTATGGAGCAATTACTGTGTACCAGATACTGTAAAGTAGAAATGATTATCCTAAGTTTGCAGATGAGAAAAGGGATACTCATAAAATTTAATTAACTTGGCCAAAGGCCACAGTTAGTTAGTAGCAGACTAGGATTCAATCCTAAAGCATTAAATCTAAGGCTGTTATTATCAACCTGAACACGGGACTGCTTTCTTACAGTTCTTTCCTCTTCAGTCCATTCTGCATACTATTTAAATAAACCATCTTCAAATAATCATTTGTGATAAAACTGATCTAATCACAAAAGTATACTTTCTTTCTGTAATTTCTAATACAATCTGCATCTAGGGATCCTCTGTTAGTGCTGAAAATCTGCCAGCTATTAGCTGAAATTCTAGGAGCAAAAAGGTGAGGACCATTAGTCCAGGCTCATGGAATAAAAGCCTGTCAGAAATCTATTACGAATCTTTGGAATTCTTTGAATGGAAGGCAAAGGTGTTTGGACTTTCTTTGGAGCAGCCATTAAAATCACTAGAGTGAAGGGGGTTGACATGTTCAAAACAGGTGGGAGATTCATTTCAGGCATGATGTGTTGAGGAGGTGGGGAAAAACTGAAGCGGAGAGCCCCAGCTCTGGTCATAAGGGGCCTGAACTAGAATAGTGGCAATGTAATAGATGCTCTGAGGACAAAACTGCACCTCCTTCTTTGTTTGAGTCCTTAGCACTTAGCACAGCCCCTGACCCAGAGGAGTTCAATACATGTTCTCTAAATGGAAGACAGAACAGAGTAGACGGTAAAAACAGATGGAGGCTAAACAGGACTGGCGAAGGGAGACCGTCAGGAAAAAGAGAGAGAAAAGAGACAAACTGGACCCGGCTGCAAGGGTTAGAGAGGGAGACAATCAGGGAAGCTTCCACATAACAAGGAAGTGGCCGGGGGCTGTTGGGGAAAGATCCTGAGTCCTTTATTGGCAGATAGTTTTAGATGATGTGGGGAGGGCAAGGGCAAGGGATGATGGGAGTCATGCAAAGGTAGTAAAGATGCATAGAAAGGTGTTAGTTTAGGAGATAAATTTCGTGCTATAAACGAGTTGTATTCCATTGCTTTTTTCTTCTACTTGGTGCTAATAAGATTTTCATGATACCTAGGACATAGTGAGAACTGGACTGCCTAATTGTCCTGAGAATTCAACCAAACTTTGGTTATCCCAAACTTTTCACATTCGTGGGGGAAAAATAATGACAGTTTCTGATACACAGATGAACATACAGCAGAGTGAAAATCATGTCACGAAACTGAATTTCCCACTTCATGGCTATTTTAAGACAGGTTGGAATCAGAACCTGGATACTTAAGTAACAAGCATGTTCTCTTATGACTTGTTTTGCATCTGGCTAAATTGACATGCCCTGTATGTGGTATCCAGTGTGATATCCTCAATTTGTAGCAAACCTGTCTATTGACAGGGCTTCTATAAAATAAATTCAAGGTGTGTTCAGAATCACAGATAAAATTAAATAACATAGTACAGAGAAACAGGTAAACTGTTCTTAATCGTAAAAAAGGCAAGGTATGATATTAATAAAATTTCCTAGTTTATTTTGCATGGCTCATAATGAATCAGAATACAATATACTTATAATAAAAATAGTATTCAGCATAATTTAATCTTCCTCTGATGATTTGGAAGCCAGGATAAATACGCAAAGTTCAGTTATGAACGGCAGTTATTTGTGTACCTAAGCGCCAATTAATAGTTTCATTAGATGAATGCTTACCTATATTGATACTATATTAGTATTAATACTAACAATCCTATTATCACTTATTTATTAATACTTAATACTTTCTGAATATATTTTCAGGTTTTATTCTAGCAATGAATTTGAAGACTACCCTGGAAGAAGAAACATCTACAGGTAATTTATGTCCATTCATTCTGGTATTTCTATATATTGATATTTTAATATAAAAAGTCATCATCCCCAGGAGATGCAAAATATTTTTAAAGTGGGGCACATAATAAAAATCATTTACGAATTGAGAGAAAACATTTGGAGAATGGGTATACCACACTCAAAATGTTAGCCAATTCAAAATATTTGTTTTCAAAAGGAAAAAACAAGATATTCTAATGTTCACATGAATACCAAATACTGTTTTGGTACTAAACACTTTAAGTACATATAGAGGTAATTGAGGACATTTCTTTATTTAACACACACTTGTTGAATACCTAGTATGAACCAGGCATTGTTTTTATTCTGATAATATGTGATTTCCTTCACTCTGGCTCACTTTAGCACCACCCATGTCTGTTCCTATATTGGTGTTTAAATTCAGTCCAGTTGTCCCCTTGATGACTGAAATGGTGCCCTCGACAGCCCTTTCTGGATATGGGAAGGAAAGCAATAGTTACTACATGCTGGTAGTCTATTATATGCCAGGCACCTTGTAATCTGACTTACATATGTAATTTCATTTAATTCCTACAGCACTATGAGGCAGGTAATGTTGTTGGAGCCAGGATTTGTACCTGGGCATGCTGATCTCTGAGCCCTTGCTGTTAACTGCCTCCCTAATGTTTCCAAAGTTACACCCGAATAGGGACATATGCTAACATACTAACCCTAACAGAGGAAATAAGAAATTTTCCTTCTGTCATATTCCTCTGTTCCCTCCTGGATTGTGATCTTACTTTATGTTTTAAAAAGAATCACTCTCTGGGTCCAGCAATGTCTCTGGCCTGGCCATCCTCTGCCATGCCTAAGGCAAAGTCAGGGACAGTAGCAGAAGAAACTCAGAGGTGGCACAGGAGACCCTGACAGCCACCATGGGGTCCTGACCTGTCCAGACCCTGGCATGACATCCTCTAAACTCCTCCACATGGAATTCTGATTCTGAGGGTGTAGGATAAGGTCCCTGAGTCTGTGTATTGAAACCAATCACCCTGTTCAGGAACCACACAGATGACTCTGCAGGGTGAGTGTGGGGCCAATGTGGGCAGTGCAGACTGGCTTGTGTAGACTGTGTGGGGGGGGCATTCCCAGCCTGAGCTTCCATGAGCCCAAATTTGCTGCTGAAAGGAATGAAGGCACAGAAGGCACTTAGAACTGTGATTTCTTATTTCCAATTTGCTTATTATTAATTTCCCCATCCTGATATATGGTAAGAACAGGGACTCTTTCTTGGTGATACTGCCAGATTTTCTTTCTATGTTTTGCCATGGGGTAGAAACAGAGAGATAGAAAGATGAAGAACTATGCATTCCCAAGCACTTTGTGAAGTGTAAGAGATGAATGGTTATGGGAAGTGACTACCTCACTGCCATTTGAGGTGTTAGATATTTCTCCCACTCCAGGGAAACCACATAGGGCTTCTTCCTCAAGGTTTGTGCCTATTAAGGCAAAGATGGATCAAAAATCAAGCTACATCAAAATACTGTGATTCCCCTTTACTTTAAATGATATTGGCAACAGAAAAATAGAGTGGGTTTGATGTCAATATGTAAATTAGTCACTTTACATGGAGTAGTACATTTTGATAAATACAATCTCAAAATTTCAGCTTAGTTTTATTTTCATTTCCCTCTAGAATTAGCATTGGAAGCTATCCTCCAAGCAAGAAGTGTGTTACTTGCCATCTAAGGAAAGAAAGGTGCCAATATTACACAGCAAGTTTCAGCGACTACGCCAAGTACTATGCACTTGTCTGCTACGGTAGGTAACGGACCTCACATAAGCACACCATCCCCACAGGCATGGTTGTCATCCTCCTCACCTCTATCTGATCAATTCTTAGCTACAGTTAATGAGCATTTGTTATATGTAAGAATCTTATCTTGCGCTTATAGAAAAAAATGAAAGGAAGATAAGAAGGTATTATTATCTTCACTTTTTTGCAACTGACAAAACAGAGCTTGGGGAAACAGGGTAACTTGCCAAAAGGTCCACACTGCAGCTAAGCATCAGCCAGGATTGAAGCAAAGGTCTGTTGCCTCTAAGTCCCATGCTGTTAATCACCACATTCCACAGCACTGAGATTGCATACAGAGGCAACGTATCAGCTAGCCTTTGCAAGATTTAGGAATAGCAAAAAAAGAGATGTTCTCTGATAAAATGGTTGCTGGACTTTCGGCCCCCTTTGCCCAGAGAAACATCAAACTCTCACAGCCAGGGAAATGAACAATGGCTTGGAAACCTGAGATGCCCACCTTGGAGGTCAATCATTCCTCAAACTGTAGTTTCAATGGGGATAGAAAATGAACCTTTGTCCTTTCTAAATTTGGAAAACATCGTAAGTAATGCATCAAATATAACAAACCATAAGTAATAAAATCTACAAAACATTTCCTGGTTGTTTAGGACATATGTACATTTAATGAATAATTTCTACCCATATAATTTTATTTTATGTGCAACCTTTTATCTATATCTTGAGCATGTGGCAAACAATAAAACAGGTTAGGTTAAGAGGCCAATGTAGATCAATGAAATACATTGGGGTCTAAGCAGTCATTATAGAGATTTGGAAAACTGACTTGGGAATCTCTGATTCTCCAATCTCTGTCACCTCCCTCCAGCTTATTCCTAATTTGGGGCTGGGAGTTAGAGTAGTTGGAAAAGGTAATACAAAATGTATCCTACCCTCCTGTTTTGGTATCAGCTCCCCTGGTAGGGGTATGTGGCTTAAAGAACAAATGGAATCTTTGACTGCTCGATCTCTCTGTTCAGTTGCAGAGGCCCTGAAGGTCCCATAAAGGGAACCAGAATGAAGGCTACTCTAACATGCCACTTCCCTCAGTCCAGCCACCTGGCCCCTGAACCTGAGCTGCAGCTCATTTGACTATGTGGACATGAATAAGCATTTTAACCCAAATTCTCCCTTCAAGATAGCACAAAGATGTCAGTTTGAAATAACACTTTCATAAAATGTTTGGTCAGTGGCATCTTTGAAATGTCAAGAGATTGTTGTTCATGACCATATGTGCTGATTGTGGTTACTGGCATTTAAAGGTATACATTAAATGTCCCTCTCAAGTTATATGCAACATTTTTCAACCTAAGCTATGTATTTATGCAACATAGATTGAACGCTTACATGCCAGGCACATAGTATCATTGAGCTAACTATACTGAGTCATCTGTTGATCTATCTTTTTCTCCTGGAAGGCAGGGGCTACTTTCCTTTAATCTTTGTATTTCTAAGACCAAGAAGAATGTCTAATACATAATAGACATTCAATGTTTGTGGAATTAACATAGATATGAGGTAACATTGCTGTCCCCTGCAAAGTCTACCAAAAAAACTGGTTTTATGCTGATGCATTTGCTGATGAATGCATCAGTGACACTACATTTACATCTATGCATTTATATGTGTATGCATTCTGCATTTGTATAATGCTTTAGTGTTTTTGGAAGGCACTAGCTCACATTTTATATTACTTTGTCTTCCTAATATCTACTTGAGCCTGTGTGCCCACTAAAGAGATGAAGAATAAAAGCCTAAGCTCTCATCAAAAGTTGGTGGAAGAGTCCTTTCTAGAACTTGAATCGCCTGACTTTTCCACCACTCACTCTTCCTCGGCAGTATGGTAATTTCCCATTTAGCAAAAAATATACTGTGTGGGAAGCATCACATCGTCTGGTGTTTTTGAAGCTCCAGTAAAATGAGTCACTGCGCCATCATAGGAAAAACCTTGAAATCTTTCCCTTCAGGACTAAGAGTAAAGCCTCATTATGTAACTTCAAACTCTCCCGAGGGATGGTTAGTAAGTCCCAGATGATAGGATCAAAACAGGTAAAATTATATTGATGATGCTGATGGAACAAAAGCATGCAAGGTAGGCTTCTCAAGGACTGATGTTTAGGCCACTAGGATCACACCTTCATCCAGTGTCAAATACAGTTAGTCATTTATCTGTCTCGTTTTTTAGGCAAAAAAAAAAAAAAAAAGATATGCAAGTTTCCATTATTGAAACTACACACCCATGAACATTCCACAGGGTAGATGCTGGTTGATTAGAGTCTAGAAATTTATATTCATGTCTCATTTCTTTGCATGCTGGCTGAAAATGTAATATGTGTATTTGTCCTTTTTCATAACTTTGATGAAAAACTGGCCAAAATGAAAATCTCTGCAATAACATTCTATAAAATTCTGAGATTCCACACAGGAACTTTTGGGTCTTGAGGGAGCCTAATAAATACTATCCTTTTTCCTCATTTCCAAATTAGACTAGGATTCAGGCAGGAAACCAAAATATTATCTTTACTTGTAAAGGCTAGTTGGAAAATGTGGTAAAGCTGTGTGGTCTCCCAATAGTGCATCCCACAATTACACTTACACAAATATGGGTATGACAGGACATCCACCATCTTCCTCCATGGGGCTTGGCACTGGCTCAGATACAGCACTGAGGAACAGATCAAAAGCATGTTCTCTGCAGGCAGAAAGATGCCAGAAGCAAGACAGAAGGAGCTACTCATACCCAAGTCTTCTCAGAACTCTACAAAAAATTCATTTCTCCTCTGCTTAGCATGAGCCAAGCATGCTACTCTAATGGGTTCCGTCCACGTAGAAGGTAGCATCCTCACCCTATCTGGGCGGGGGGCGGGGGTGGCAAATGAACATGTACCACCAACCTCCACATTTGTTGCTTTTAACCTACTGACTGAGCAAATTTATGCTTAAAAGGTATATTTCCAGACATTATTTGATCCTGTATTTCAAATAAGGAATAATTCGTTTTTAACTATTTGTAGATCTTGCTAAAAATGGCCAGTTTCTGCATGGAGAAGCTGAATGCATGTTGGAATATGTAGTGGACACTGGTGTGCCAGCCAGATCCCTTCATCCCCATCTTCAGGACTAACTGACTCAGTCATTTCTTCAGCTACTGAGAGTGACAGTGGCTGACAACTTACAGTTGAACACGCCCTCCAACCCTACCTCCCCCCACCACACTGGAGTTTCCTCTTCTCCCAGGCCACATCCAATGCTAGGGGGTAAAGCTCCATGCTAGGGGGTAAAGGTCAGCCTTGTTGCCCCATTGGAGACAACTCAACAAGCTATCTAGGGGTCTCTATGTGACAGCAGTGACATCCACCTTCCTTCCCTGCCCTATTCTTCCTCCCCTTCCCCCACAAGTGTGCAGCCCAATACCACCCCCACAAACCTCCTTCCAGGACTGCTTCCCAGGGACCTGCCACAGCATATTTTAAAAGGAAGTATATCCCGTATAGATTTCTGCCTGTATTACTCCATGGAAAAAATACTCGGTTTTACCCATCTAAATAAGCTGAACATTGAACCAAGAAGCCAGATTGAAAATACAATCTGGGTACTGGTGAAGGTTGTTTGATAATAAAGACACAGCCAAAACTGGCCCAATACAGCATGACATCTTCCCAGAAGGCCATTTGTCACTGCAGCTTCTGGGGTGCATTTGTGTAATTAGATATTAAGGATTCAGGATTAGTTTTGGAAAAGTGCACAGGCCAGGCTTCTCTCACAGCTGTTCTTTGAGTGGGCTTTGATCTCATGTATTGTTTAAATGTGACTTAAAAGTGATGTTTTCTTCTCTGTGGGGAAAAAAATAGCTGCAGAATTAAAAGATGTACTGGCACTTGACACTAATCACAAATACTACCAGCAGCCCGTCTTGAAAACGAATTGTTATTTTAACACTAAGCCATGATTTTGTTTTCATCCTGCACACAGGCCCAGGCATCCCCATTTCCACCCTTCATGATGGACGCACTGATCAAGGTACTCTCTCTTGCATGCTATCTATCTTGTCTCAAGTAATCCTGAACTCTCTGTGATGCTCCGCTAGAGAAAGCAGGCAGTTTCTCCATACCACCAAGGGGAACTGCGATGGAATCCTGTTATCACATCACTCATTATTGCACAGATTTGGATATTATTTGGGTCAAATATGATCCTATGAAATTTAATAATTCTTTGCAGTGAGAACCTGGCATAACACAGATGAGTTATATCAGAGGGTTTAATTCTATCTTCTCCAATCAGCCTTATAAAAAGCACAGATTAGAATTGGGAAAAAACTTAGCACATTCAGTACGATCTTCCTTCCAAAATAGAATCCCTAGGGTGTTTTTTTTTCCTCAGGGGTTGGGGGTAGGGGGTTGTTTGCTTGTGTGTGTGTGTGTGTGTGTGTGTGTGGTAACATCCCAAACTGGAAACAAATTCTGCATGTAACTTCTTCAGTTCAGAGCAGAGGGTGACTGTCACGCCAGCTTTTTTTGTTTTAACAGCTACATCACATTGTTGCCACGTATGAACGCCCTGAAATTTGGAGGCTCTTTCCATTTTCAACTGCTATCAAGACAGTCCTCCTCTATCCTGTATTTGTGATATTGGTTCAAAATAGTTCACATCTCAAAGACGACCAGTTTTGCTCGCAGCAGAGTTGTCCAAGTGTCTAATTGCTCTGATACTCTTCCTGCTGGCTCTCCATTATCTTTTGATTTACTATTAAACAACATTACAGGGTTAGAGTTGTTGGAGGCCAGGGACAATGAGGCGGATGCCACTTTCTTCAGCACTCATGCCTGAGATTGTCCCTGGACAGCTTGGGTGACAAGTCAGGAGACTGCCTTGGGATTACTTTGGCTGTCAGCTCAATGGCTCAAGTGTAGGTGAAAATAACAAGAAAAAAAAGAACAGAATCAATTTGGGAACTCTGGACAGGACAGGCATTGTGATAATGGGACTGTGAATTTAGTTTCATTTTAAGGTTTTTTGAAACCTTGTGTCTAATAAGGAAATACTTTTAAGAATAACAGATTATATTTCTTAATTTGACCATCTCAGTCAGTGAGATTGATTTCAAGTCGACAAGGTTTTGTTTTAATAGAAATCACCATCTGTGTATAATTCTCATTTTATCAAGGCTGCAAAATAATAGCCAGCCTTTCTTTTTCCATAGCATGAATTTCTACTTTCTTGAGATCCTTGTTAGATTCCTGGCAGATCTGTGTACTGATTTCGAAGCCCTATTACTTCACTCACTATTTACAAAATAGGTACACCCTCAGATATGTCAGATGTAGTTAAATAAGTACTAACAGAAAAAAATAGAATTCAAATTCTTTCAGAGCACAGTTCCACAACTTACCTAATGTGAAATTATTCTCCTGTGTTCATTATAAATACAGATTCCCAGGACTTCCCCAAAGATTTTAATGTGGTACGTCTCAAGTTATGCTTGGAAATTTGTATTTTTAATAGTAAATGTTCAGCTGCTGTTTTGGAGCAGTGCTGTGTCTCTTATTTACATTGCATTTGGTGTCAGCAATCTCATTCAACAAATATTTATGGAATTTCTACCACATTAAGCCAGGCACTGTGCTAGGTCCTGTATCTATCTATAAAATAAAGAGATACTGGGTTAGACGATGTCCTTGTCCTCAAGGAGGTTATAGATGAGCGGGGAATATGAACATGGAAATGGGCAGTTACAATATAGTGGGGTGCGTTCTAAGATAGGGGAACTACAGAAAGCCTGGAAGCACACAGGAAGAGCAGCTCATCTGGGTTTGGGGGGTTAGGAAATGTTTACTAATGATAACTACCACAAACCCGAGACTCATGAATATGAAGTAGGTGATGATGCTATTTGGATGATTGGCTTGATACTAATGGTTTTTTACTGAAATAGAGTAGTCATTGTGGAGATCAGGTTTTGGGAGGATGATGAATTTTGTTTTAAATGTTGAGCTTGAGGCACTGATGAGATATCTAAGTGGAGCTGCTCTGTAGTGACATCATTTTGGATCTGGATGCCAGAAGATCAGTTTGGACTGAAGATAATGATGAAAGTCATTAATTTATGGAGCATGTGGTAACTAAGGCCTTGGAAGTGGATGATATGAGCCAAGTTGACAAAACAAGAGTGGATAGAGTTAGTGGGGAGTGAGCCTACAACAAAACTATGTGGAACATCAACACTTGAGAAATGGAAGGAGAAAAATGAGCCTGGAGAGGAGACCAAGAAGGAACAGAAGGAGGGGGACAAACTTGAGAGTATGGTATTGTGGAAAGCAGGGGAGGAGAAGAGCTCAAGGAGGAGGAAATAATCAGCTGTACCAGATGCTGCAGAGAGTGAGGGAAGACTTGCTCTAAATTAATGGACTTAGCAAGAGGGAGATTGACATTAGCTTGGCCAAAGCCATTTCAGTGGAGCAGTGGAGGTGGAAGCCAGATTAAAGCAAAATTAGGTCTGCATAAGTAAGTTAAAAAAGACAGTATTTCCAGTCGGTCTGAGTGTGATGAGAAGAGGGGATTGGTGGGATGATGGCTGTAAAAGATGGATGTAGGTTTAATTTTGTTTTTGAAAGAGGATAAACATTTGAGTGTGAGTGGATGTTGATAGAGGAAATCAGCAGAAAAAATGGAAGGAAAACATAGAGGAGGGAGGTCCCTAAGAAGCTGAGAGAGGATGAAGATCAGAGACAGGTAAGGGGATTAATCTCTTGTGATGTGATGGGAGATAATAAAGAAATTGTTGGTATAATTGTATGAAAGTTGGAACACAGTGAAGTGGCTTCATTTTCCCTGCAAAGAGGGGGAAGTTTATTTGAAAATAGCAGGTAGTACTTGAACCAGATTCTGTGGGAATCCAGAAGAGCTGGTATTGTCAGAGAGGGCCCAGTTAAAGCTTAGTTGCTTTGGGCACAGAAAATGCTTATTCAAATTAACCAATTCATGACATGCCCTTGTTAATCAGCCTTCCCATGGATTCTTCCCATAATTTAATCAGCAATATGGGATTTTAAAAAGATTCAAACAGAAATCAAGTATAAGATCCATCATTGTTAAAACTCAATTTCATCACAATGAAGAGCCTACAAATACATGTGGAGCAGATACTACAGGCCAGATACTAGGTGCTGTGTGTGCTTGGTACTGGGTATACAGTGATGGGTGAAAGAAAGTAAAATGTATGGTCTGACCTGTACTCCCCTTTCTAGGTTATGGGTTTTTAATGCACAGCCTTATTGAGAAGCCCAGCTGCCACCTCTCACTCTTCCCACTGCCCCCTGTGAGATTCTGTTTGTGCTCCAAGAGGTGGAAAAATTGCCCACTCACTATCCATAAAAATGCAACTCTGAACCATAAAAGCATTTAGATTAAATTTTGCATGTCATTAAGTCATGTATCAGAAAAGTTCGATAGCTAAGAATAGAATGAAGAAAGAGTCAAAGCCATAAGCACGTGACAACACCCAGATACTGTCTCCCACTTCCAGTGCTTGTGGTAAAATGATACAAATAGTAATGAGTCAACCAATCAGCCACTCTGTGCGCTTGATCCACACAGGAATCTCTTTATCCATGGCAGCTCCACAAACAGAATCCACGCAAGAATGAAGGGTTGGCTCTACTGTACTTAGAATTGTGTATTCATTTTACTTTTTTGGTTTTAACTTTTAAGGTGTCACAAGTATCTCTTCCCTGATGGATTACCCAAAGTTAATGTGAAATTCATTATGTATCTTATACAAATCATACCCAAAACATCTATACTTGTGCTAAGATTAAATATAACATGTTGGAGCAAAATGCCATGAGTATATGAAAACTGAGAGTTACAAGAGAAGTGGTTTGGCAAACTTAGTATAGTCACAAGCACTCCTCCAGCACTCTCTCCTCAGAGACCACTCTTTCAAAAAGGCATAAAAACAAGAAGTCCATGGACATCTTTCATAGCAATAAATATACCTCACAAGTCATCCAGCCCCTCTTTTAAAATATAAAGCTAAAACTCCACATATTATTTGAAAGGCTAACTTTTCTCTAGAAGATGCTGATGTCAATCCCAGGTTCAAAATAAAGTCTATAAAAAGCCCTCTATTGCTAGAAACCTATTTGCATGTATTACCAATCTACAGATTCAAGAGATCAATGGATTTGTTCCTTTTCAAATATTAAGGTGTGAAATATAACTGAGCTCGAGTATAAATAGCAGGTTTTAGATTTTTTAAAGATTTAAGACAGAGAAAGAGCATAGTGTGTGTGTGTGTGTATACACAACATGTAGTTGTCTTACTCAGATATATCACTATCTTGAGAGAAAGGATCTGAAAGAATAGCATACAACTAATTCAATTTCCAAAAACAGGAGAATCTCCTTTATTAATCAAGTACAACAGGAAAGCATAAGAAAGAAAGATTTTAAAAATCGCAGAAATAATATTCAACTTTACACATTAAAAATTAAAAAACAAATTTTGGAATTACACAATTAATTATTTTAAATTTGAGGCCCCAGCAATCCAGATTATATTTCCACTACATTTTTTTAAGTATATGATAAAAGAAATATCACCTGCTTAGGTCATGGCTTTAAACTTAAAAACAAAACAGCTTTAGATGGGAAAACGTGATTGAATAAACATTGTTGCTCCTGTGATTTTTGCTCAAAATGTGTTTTGATGCTATTAGAATTAGTTAAAGACACAGTGATTAAAATGTGATGTCCTTCATAAGCTTATATCTGCTCTAAAGGCTGGATTATAAATACATTTGTCAATATGAAACTTCACTTCTTAAGCAAGCTTTTCACAGTTTCAGTTTCACCCATATTGAAGTCAAAGGAATTTTAAGGAAAAAAATTGTTTATGGAAATACTATTGATTACAAATGAACATTTAACTTTTTTCAGAAATTAAAATCCTGGAAGAAAACAAGGAATTGGAAAATGCTTTGAAAAATATCCAGCTGCCCAAAGAGGAAATTAAGAAACTTGAAGTAGATGAAATTGGTAAGATCTTTTAAAAACTTCTCATTTATAGATATGAAGCTGAGCAATTTTCTTGCTTTTAAAAAAGCATAGGGTGAATGTTACAGTGCAAATTCTGTGATCTATTAATATTATAGGATTTCATTTAAAATAATCTTACTGTAACAATTCTGTTTTACTAAATATCTTTAATATGTTTGTGAACATGGTTGATCTTATACCTTTTCAATAGCTTCCTTTCCACATTGACATTTTTTTAAAAAGAGCTTATCTAATTTTAATTTTAAAATGTATCCTTCTAGAACAAATAGTAATTCAAGGTTTCTAGTCATTTATACATTTAACACAAAAATTTAATAAAAGTTACTTTTAAATATATCCTAAATTCTTAACAATTTAGTAGTTGAAAATTGATTTTATGGCATATATTGTTATTAAAGACAATAAATTATGCTACTAGTACTGTGGAATGAAGATTTTTCTCCTTTTTTTTCCTCAAAGCTTTATGGTACAAGATGATTCTTCCTCCTCAATTTGACAGATCAAAGAAGTATCCCTTGCTAATTCAAGTGTATGTAATATTTTCTTTGGTGTAAAAACTATTTACTGAAAATATGTTAGATGAAATACACATTTATGAAATAGAATGAACCATTCTCCTTGGTAACAGTTCCTATTGATGCTGTTTTTATGTATTCTTCAACTAATCAGAGTAAATAAAATATGGCTATTTAAAATAGATTGAGGAAGTTTTGAGATTTTAGCTGGACTTGCTTGCATTTGCTGTGTTAAATTTCCTTTGTATGGCAATTTGCCGAATGTGTCAGAATACCTTTGAGATAGAGAAATTGCAGCCAAAAAAATATTGTAAATCATCTTCACATCTTATGTAATTGAGTTAGAAATGAAATAAAGGAATAGAATACATTTAGTGGAATCACACCCAAAATCAGTGCTGACCTACACACAATTTGCTTAAAACACCATGCATTTTTTTTAGTATATCTTATGTCTGCTTTTAGCAAGTGGCAGGTGGCAGAAATGACGAAAAACCCACACATATTCCTTGAAATGCCAACCCTAGATGTATCCGTTTTGGGGAATAGGAGAGGCTGTGTCCCAAAACAACTTCCTTGTAGCAAACCTCTGGGAAAAGCCTGGACTCCTCTTGATTTTGAGCCAGTTCTAACGCCATTGTTATTTTATCACATAATTGTACTGGAATTACTAGAAGCAATGCTTGGCCAGGATGGGAAATTGAGTTTTACAAAGCAATCAAAGATTCTCTTTTTTTTTCCTTTAGGTATGGTGGTCCCTGCAGTCAGAGCGTAAGGTCTGTATTTGCTGTTAATTGGATATCTTATCTTGCAAGTAAGGAAGGGATGGTCATTGCCTTGGTAGATGGTCGAGGAACAGCTTTCCAAGGTGACAAACTCCTGTATGCAGTGTATCGAAAACTGGGTGTTTATGAAGTTGAAGACCAGATTGCAGCTGTCAGGTGAGCACCTTCTCATTCAAGCAGATGTCAACATGCAACAAAAGTCATGCAATCACTATTGTGTTTCTCCATTCTTCATGACTTAATTCTTTTTTTTTTTTCTTTTTCTAACTTGGTCTAAAACTATCACTAATCTTAAAGGGGTATTTCTGCCAAATATGAAAAAAAAAGTATTTATAGAAGAGAGCTAACGAATGTGTAGAAAAATGATTTCAAGTGCTAAATGACAAATACCCTCTTTTGATGTGTTGTCATCCATTCTAATATCTTTTAATTTAGTTCCATTTCTTACAATTGATAGAAAAACTTCGAACTCTAATGATGATCTTCAGGAAAACAAACACCTGAATTTGCTCAAGCATTGTGGATTCTACCTCATAAGTTTAGAAATAGTTCCAGATTTTATCAGCACTACATATTTTTAGATGTTAGGCATTCATTTGTGGTTAAACTAGCTATCAGTCGGCCATGGTAGCATGAAAGTGTTTGCCTGTTTTCGTTTGACAAAAACATAGTCATTTTACACAACAGAAATTATATTATGAAAACATTTAGGGGAAGCACAGATTCATAATCTGATTTCTTCTTCTCACCTATATATATTTTCAACCATGATTTATAGTTCAATCATCTTTTCCTGAAACAGGACTATATAGGCACCAAAACTGTGGCTTTTTTAGAAACACTGTGCAAATAATTCTTGCCATGTCTCTATAGTTGTTGGGTTTTGTTATTATGTTATGAGTAGGTGAAGCTAAGAATAATAGTTTGTAAATTTAAAAGGTAGCAGGCTAATTGCACTCTCAGTCATGAATATATGTGCATGTGCGGAGCTAAAGGTCAAACACTGTTTCACAGGCAAAGAGAAATTTAGAAATTTCTTTAGTACATTTTTTATCTCCTTAATGTCATTAATACTTAATGATGTCACTGCAACATGCAGAACAAAGATTGTATTTAACAGCCAGGAGCCAGGCCTAGACAACACTTTTCTATATTTTTGTCTCTAATCAAAGCAGAAGAGTTTAGACTCACAAGTAATTATTTTTAAAAATAGAAAGGTGTCCATAACCCATACATTTTCAAGTGCTTCTCTCATTCTGGGAACACACAAAATGTTCAATAAAAAACAAAGTCTATCTGAGTACAATATAACAAATTAGTAAGTAGGTTACTAACACTAAAATCTGTAGCTATCACTCAATTTCTGGAAGCTCCCTCTTTCTTATGGATTCAGACTTTTGGCCTTTCAACTATTCACTTGTTTGGAGGAGATAGTTCAAAGAAAAACCCCACTGAGACACCATTTTCTCATATAAAGACTGTAGTGTGCCTTAATGAGAATATTAATGCCATCCACAGAATTGTAGCCTAATTCCATGGGGGACTTCTTTTTAGCACCATGACTCACATCTATTTGCATTTAAACCATGCAATAAACATCAAGGACATGTAATCCTGGGACTACATGAAAACAGAGATGAGAATTATGCCTCATTTATAATTTATTTAGATCTTTTCCAAAGCTAAAAGAGCTAAAAAGTGGTTTATTTTGGCATTGGTTAAAAAATCATTGTCTTCATCATCATCATCATCACAACCCACCAGTAACAACAAAATATGTCATTATACTTTTATGTGCTTATTTACCAGAACAAATGCACCATTTGAACCTAAGAAGAAATAGCTTCTTAATATTTTCCTTGGATGAAATGAAATTTTAAACCTGAGCCGTGATATTCAACATACAGGACACAAAGCCATAAATTCTACCTTCTACTGATTTTCGCAGTAGTACCAATTTGTCTTTGGCATTTAGAATTGAAGATGGACTAGGGGTGGTAATTGGATACCTCTACTTTCACTGAGCCATTTTTAGGATGGAGTCTGAAGAGTCTTCCTGCTAGAGGGAAAACATATGTTCACCCATATACTCAGCCATTCAACAACATAGCAAATAGTAATATTAATACATGCTATTACAGTACACTCTGTATAAAATTGTGCAATTTGCAATTTCTGTTTTCAGTGTGCTTACAATCAGGTAAAAGTAAATAAGCCACCTACACTCTGAAGGGACAAAATTGTTGTTAGATCAAACTTTTAGTAAACACCCCAGAGAATATGGGCAGCTGCGTGGCCCCAAGCAAAGTCTATAAACAACAGTGGAGATGACAGCCAGAGCTGGCCTTGGTTTTGCTTGAAATCGTTCTTATGCAACTGTGAAAAGGAAGCCTTATAATCCAATGCTTTGAGAAAACAAAAGCTAAATAGGATAGACTCAGAATAATAATCCTGGGGATGATTCAATATACCTCCTAAGGAAGTGTTTTAGGAATCAGACACTAAATGCCTGACCTGGGGAATTGAGATTATAATACTTCTACTATAGCCCTTAAGTTGCCTCTCAGAGAATAAAATTTGTCCCCTGAATCTTTTACAAAATGCAATCTGGCTAAGCTTTTGACATACCAAAAGAAAATTGTACGTACATATTTGGAAACAACAGTAAATACTACTCAAGGCCAACAAATAGATTTAAACAAAGCAAAGTAGGGGAAAACAAGAAGTCATACCGTCTTATAACTTCTGTCTATATGAAAGAAAATGCGTCAGAAGAGATGCTTGTGAAGCTGCAGACAAGGGAGACTGGAACCTGCTGTCTTTAGGCATCTCTTCAAATGGTACATATGTGAGACCCTTAAAACTTTGGTGGTTATAAGGGCAACTTTGCTCATTTGGAGTATATTTGGCACTTTTGATATTCCCACAACTTTAAAATTTGACATAACTTGAGGGTTAGTGGTGGGGAAGAATTACATGAGATTAAATTTTCTATCATGCTTTTATAGATGGTATGAATAAGAATATTTCTAAAATAGGATAATAATTGATCACTACGATTCCAAGTTTACCTTGGCCTCAGGCCATCTTTATGAGAGAAAAGTTATAAAGTTCAATCCAGACTCCAAGATTAGAAAAACATCCTTTTCATTTGTTACTGACATTTTGTTGATATAATCACATTATCAACAGTATTTACAACCCTCTGGGAAACGCTTCAGAATTTGAAGGTGAATTTTATAGTGCCTCATTGGTCTGGAAGTGCTAAGATTATCTAGCTAACCTTTAACCTAGTCCTGCCACATTCAGTGTTAATGTTTCATTTCCATGTTAACTATTGCACTATCATTTCCTGTAAATGTCATCCTTTCAGAATAAACCTAGGAAGAGAGCTGTTAAGAGTTTCCTGTTCACATGTATCACCTGTTATTTGCTCTTTACCCCAGATGTAAGGTAGTATGATTGTTGGCTTCTGGGAGATCATAAAATCACAAATGGTTTTATGTCTCAGAACTGTCTTCAAGCACTAGTAGCAAGGTTATTTTTTTAAACAAGAAAGTGAACCTTCTCTTCTTTCATTTGGTTTTTGAAGTTTGTGCAAGAATTGCTCAAGTGTCACAATTTGCTGCACATTTTCTCTTCTATATCATGAGCAGCATCCACACAGGTAGCAACTTTCCATTTGCTACTGCATTTCTTCTCTGTAGACTCCTCAGTGTCCTTCAGAATCAGTGTCGGGTAAGCTGTGACTAACGGGGCCTCTTCCCATCTGTTTGTCCCGGGCATTTGCCCAACTTCTCTATGCATCGGAAACGTGCATGTTGAATCAATGCAAGAGCGAAATGGTTGCTGTGAAATCCCTTTAAGAAACTACATTATTCAAGTAATGAAAATCACTCAGTTCTACTTCCAGAGAAGAACTGATGAGAAAGGTCTTTAACAGTAATTGAATGGAACAAGAAGATAGTATTTTTCTGGGACTGTGTGTCTCCTTTGGTCTTCTCCTCTCCTTCCTGTCACTGTTGCATACAGTGGTTTCTGCAATGGCTGATCCAGTTTGCTACATTCCAATCCAGCTGCTGTTTCTCTGAGATTTTCTTGAGTTTTTATCAAACCAATCCCCAGACAAATCACAATTGCTCTAGAACACCAGCCCTCAGGGTAATATGTTAGAAATTAGCTTGAAACCCTCAATTTTGAGAGTTTCCCATGACTTTTTAAACGTTGTCCTTCAGTATAGCCCCTTGCTCCTAAGGAAAGATTTATTTTCAAAATAGTTTTCAAATGGATGCTCTTCTGTGATGGAGCTAAAAAGGAATTATTTCCATATTCTAAAAGACATATGTAATGGCCCCATGCACGATGAATTGAGGGTGCCTAAGTATGAAATGGAAGACGGTTGTATATTTCTCCCAAATGTCTCTGAAAATGAAGTGGTGATTATCATTAACAACTCAACAAACAATGTGATAAGAAATTAATATAATTTAAAACAGCAAGAACAAAATCCTTCTTTCCGATAGCTGGGGATTTGGAAATTTGGTCGTGCTCAATACTACTGCTACTTCTTGTGTCACTATGAACCCATCTTTTGGCCTCTCTGAGTCTCAGGTACACCCCCACGATTAGACTACAAGGCCTTACCGCTCTGAGATTACCACTCAATAACTGTACAATAGAGTCTAAGAGAATCCTTTTATCTCTTTGCAGGAAACATGATAATATTATTTTAATTATTTGTAAATGCGGCCTTATTATGCATGTGTTTAAACAAAGAAAATGTAGCGTTTCTATTAAATCTTTGGATTAAATATGGTTGTGTAATGAAGTAAATGTCATGTGTACACACTTAACATTCTAAAAATTTGTTTCTTTTGCTTTAGAAAATTCATAGAAATGGGTTTCATTGATGAAAAAAGAATAGCCATATGGGGCTGGGTGAGTTGTTTTATATTTTTTATGCCTGTTATTCAGTTCAGCAATCATCATTTTCTGAAGTGTTCGTTTAGAAGGTTTCTCATAAATGTTAATGTTGCAACATAATTTAATCTGTCAATGGAAACAGTCAGTTTGGATAATCTGGGCTTCAAAATGGTGGTTTTAAGTGTTTGTTCCTTTTTTTCAATCTTTTCTTCCCTGTACTGTAAGTTAACTCATAATTGACATATTTTTACTTAAGTCTTTGTTACTAGATTATAGCATACTGAACTGAACCATATTCATCAGAGGGTGAATTTCCTTTGTTATTTTAAAGTTAAATATATATCTTTTATTTTATATTTCTATTTTATAAAAACCGGAGCTACAATTTGAAATCACAGGGACTTTCAGAATATAAATTCCTTAGTACCTAGCCTAGCAGTCGTATCTTAGCTGTTTAATTTTGTTTCTTTTTATTTGGCAATCAAATTATTTTAGTAGACCGAATGTTCGTTTGTGCTAACTGGAGAAAAGTACTATTTAGTTTCCTAATTATAGGTCATGGAGATAACTTCTCACATTTGAGGAGCTGTGCATATTTTGAAAATACACATTTAAAGAAAGTGGCAAAACTTATCATTTATGGGCAATGAAGTCACTGGAAAGTTTAGAGAAATACTGGAAAGAGTTTAGATTTGCCCATTATAAATTATGATAATTACCCTTCAAAGAAGATTTCCTGTTTCACTTTTTGGTCTGAATTTGTACATTTGCAAGTCAATTTGCAGCCATTTGTGCCTGGGTTGTTTTTCTTGGCTGTTTTCTCTGAGAGCGGCCCGCACGAGAAGAAGGGAATGAAACCCAATATTGAAGGGAATCTGCAAGATTCAGCTCCACTCAGCTCAGTGACCAGATGAAGAGCTGTTAGGAATTTGAAGAAAGTTGTTACTTCAAGCCATTTGGTCCTTCTTAAAACTATCAAACGTTAAATATCTAAACAGAATGAAATTCAAATGAGTAGAAATAAATGAAATATTTCTATAGTGAAATATTCCAGATAATACCTTCCCTATCATCCATTTTTATAAAGTTTCCTAAAGCAAATCCTTGAAAGATTCTAATTTTGAGTTGAACATGTACATATAATCATTAACATTTCTCTTAGAGTTGGACTTTGCTTTTGCTGCAGGCTTTGAAATAACCATAAAGTAGAACTTTTTATTTTATTTATAGAACATTCTAGGTATTAGTTTGGTAGAAAACCATCTACGTGGGATGATTTTCTAAAAACCCACTCATCACCCAAAAATATATCCCTATCAGCCTGAAATTCTTCAATAATAGATTCTCACCACATCTAGTTGGGCAAATGCCACTGAAATAGTACATTAGAACCCCCACCCCTCAATTGCTTATTCTCCAACATGGTGACGACTGTGAGGTCGACTCTGAGAGCAAATTTGAGCAAAGAAAGTAAGAAATGGGCTGCCACGTGATATAACATCTGAGCAGAAGGAACTAGTATGTGGATAAAGACATTAATAGTATACTGGGTTTTAAAATCAGCTCTTCAGGTTTAAGATGTTTATTAATCCATCTGTCTAATCACTGACTTGTTCATTCTTTCATCTACATAGTACATTTTCTACAAGGTCTTGTACTAGGTTCCTTAGGGAATGAAAAGATGAGTAAGTCATAGTCCTGGCCCTCTTGTGGGGGAAACAGACAACAAAATAAGCAATGGCTCAGCAATGTTCCAAGTGTTAAGAGAGATGCAACTTGCTATGGAGTACAGGGGGACAAGAGTGGATAATTATGGCTGTGGGAGCTAAGGGAGGATTCCAAAATAAGTTAGCATTTGAGATTGGTGAAGATAGCTGAGGAACGGAGCATTCCAGGCAGAGTGAAAACCACATTGCCCAGGACCTGAGTTAAAGAGCATGGTGCACACGGGGAGACTGAGCTGTCCAGGGATGCCTGAAACTTCAGAAGTCTAAAGTATCTTGAGGAAAGTATAGGAAATGAGTCTGAATAAGCAAGTATACAGATAATAGACAGTCTTTTAGGCCACCTAAAGGAGAGGGATTTGTGCATGCCTGTGACACCTTTCTCTTCATTCTTCTGTGCCTCTATGATTGTTACACCTTTTTTTTTTTCTTTTTTCTTTTTTGAGACGGAATTGCTCTCTGTTGCCCAGGCGGGAGTGCAGTGGTGCGATCTCGGCTCACTGCAACCTCTGCCTCCCAGGTTCAAGCGATTCTCCTGCCTCAGCCTCTCGAGTAGCTGGGATTAAAGGCACATCCCACCATGCCTGGCTAATATTCCTTTTTTTGTTTTTGCGACAAGATTTTGTCATGTTGCCCAGGCTGGTCTCAAACCCCTAGGCTCAAGCAATTCACTCACCTCAGCTTCCCAAAATGCTGGGATTACAGGCATGAGCTACCGCACCCAGCCTCCATTTATTATTTAAGTATTGGTGTTTTTCTGGGTCTGGATCTCGCCTTGACCCTCATTAGTCTTCCTTTCCTTTGGCAAACCCTTGTGGTGTCAAAGATGATGATGACTTCCAGATCCCTGGCACCAGCACACACCTCTCTTCTGTGCTCCATGTTTCAAATGCCTGCTGATCATCTCTCCCACATGTCTCACATGGGCCTCAAACTTAACTTACGCCTAAGGTAAACTTGTTAAAGCCTATTTTAAAACAAGTCTTAATCTTCATTAAGGCTTCTCCACACACTCATTCACCCAAATTAGAAACCTGAGAGCTGTTTTCAACCTCCCCCTGTTCCTGACTTCAACATTCCATTGATTAGTAAGTTCTGTCAATTCTACCTTTAAACATCAAAGTCTGTTCTCATCATCCCGAACTGACACTGCCTTAGTTTGAGTTTCTCCATTTGTAATTTAAGCCAGAAATTCTCAAACTTTAGCTTGCACAAACATCACCTGGAGAGCTTGTTAAGACACCAGAGATTCTGTGTCTGTGCTTCTGGGGTGGGGCCCGAGAGTCTGCATTTCCAACAAGACCCCAGGTAATGCTGATGTTTGGGTTACAGACCACAGTTTTCACGCTTCAATTTATTCTAATTGCTTCTTACCTGTCCTCCTGCTTTGGCCTCACAAGCTCCAATGTGATTAATGAAGTTATCATTCCAAAACAATTTTTACTGTGTGGCTTTTCTGCTTATGTATTTTATAGGACTCTGCATTGCCTGCAACACAAAGCCCAGATACCTTTCCTGGCATGCAAGGCCTTTGGCAATCTGACTCCAGCTTAGCTTTCCAATCTCATCTCTTGCCACTTCTCCCTGTACCTTAAGTAATTTAAATTATGGCTGGGAGTGGTGGGTCATGCCTGTAATCCCAGTACTTTGTGAGACCGAGACAGGCAGATCACAAGGTCAGGAGTTCGAGACCAGCCTGTCCAACATGATGAATCCCCATCTCTACTAAAAATACAAAACTTAGCCAGGCGTGGTGGCATGCGCCTGTAATCCCAGCTACTCAGGAAGCTGAGGCAGGAGAATTGCTTGAACCCGGGAGGTAGAGGTTGCAGTAAACTGAGATCACACCATTGTACTCGAGCCTGGGCAACAGAGCGAGACTCCATCTCAAAAAAAAAAAAAAGATAGATAGATAGATAGATAGATAGATGATAGATAGATAGATAGAGAGAGAGATAGATAGATCTGTGCTTCCTTGTTCCCATGTTTTGTACATGCTATTTCTCGCATCTGCAATGTCCATTCTCTTCTTCCATTCCCCATCTTTTACTCACTCCCAAATGGATAACTTACACTTGCTCTTTAAGATTCAACTTAGATATTATTTTCTTTGTGCTCCAGTAGCTCTTTGAATTTTTCTTATAGGAATTACCATGTTGTGTCTTGTCTGTCTGTTAGTTTCTCCCAAAAGAATGTAAGTTCATCAAAGGAATGGACTGTGTCTCATTTTAGCTTTGTTTCTGAGCCCAAAGCTAGAATTGTGTTTGTTTAGCACAATGCTTGGCCACATCAAGCATCTATGATGTTGTTTAAACTGACTTTAATCCTGTAAATCAATGTCTTTCCTCAAATGTGTCCCATTAGTACCAGGAGATGTTTCAGGAAAATGTCCTATAGTCTAATAATTTGGCAAATCACAAATTCTATGTAATAGAGTATATAGGCTCTAGAAAGACTAGCAAAAAAAAAAAAAAAAAAACCTGTCAAGTTTTGTTTAACACAGTATTACCAAAAAAGTATTTGATTCCACAATTCCTTATTCCTCCACCATCCCAGAACCTATACTGACAATGTCTTCTATGGACATCAATACTTAAAGTGCTCTTGAAGTCAATAGGGCAAGGTTTTGGTGTCTTAGAAAGATAATCTTGGCTGCAAGGTGGAGGATAATCTGAGATTTGGGGAGAGGATGGGCCAAGGGGCTAGGAGAGAAGTAATACCAGGGACAGATATCAAAGGCCTGAATTAGTCAGTGAAGTAGCAGTTGGAAGAGGTCATATCTCTGTATGCTCTTATACAATATAATAAGCAGGGACCTGTGGCAAATTGGAGATGGAAAAGAGAAAGACATTGAAAATTACCATGAGGGTTACTTAGTTCTTATTGAGTTTTGAATTAGGGAAGAATATATGTGTTTCCATGAAGTATTAGACAGTATAGTAGTTTGGGAAATATATCACACCCAACAAAATTTTTTGGAGTCAATTGGTCAATAAGCTCCAAATCCCACATTACTCTCCATTATCGAGTTCAAGAAATGGGGAATAAACCCTTTTATCTTCCCCTTTCATTTTCTGGCTCACATAAAACAAGGCCCACTAGTCCCGGTTTTAGCCCCTTGAGAAATATTCACTATGTGCCCACCACAGTGCCTAAGAAGTATCAGTTTATGACAGTGGTTGTCAAAGGGGCGATTTTGCTCCTTGGGACATTTGACAACGTCTGGAGGCATTTTTAATTGTCACTCTGGGGGAGTGCTACTGGCATCTAGTGGGTAGAGGCCAGGGATGCTGTTAAACATCCTGCAATACATAGGACAGCCCCCTATAACAAAGAATTATCCATCCCAAACTGTCAATAGTGTCAGAGTTGCAAAACCCTGATATGCAATGAAAACTCAACACAATTATTCTGACAATTGAAGAGTAGCGAGGGTTTTGCTTAAATTATTAGAATAACAGCCTCATTTCTGGGCTTCGCTTTGTTAATATAGGCCTAGCCAGGTGGTGTTGAATAAGCATTAGTTCATGATTTAATCTTAGTTCCTTTCTCTCCCAGTGACTAATTATAAGTAATTTGAATTGCTATGTGTGATCAACGATGTAAAAGTAGGACAAATGCACCTCTAATGAGACTATATTAGACTCTGAACTTACAGTTTCCCCAAAAGAGGTTGCCCTAAGTATAGGGATACAGAGGAAGGGGCATGGGTTGCTGAGTCAAGTGTCCTGAGTTTGAGTCCCAGCTCTGCTGCTTACTGACTCCATAGCCACTATAAGTTTACTCTGAGCCTCAGTTTCCTTATTGTGAAATGCAGCAATAATTTCCTCACCAAGACACCGTGAGGATTAGACAAAGTAATAGCAAAGTCATATACTCAACAAATATTTATTCTATTCCTATTGTGTGTCGGGCCATATTTTCAGTGCTGGGCATACATTCATTGACGGGACAGACAAAAATATCTACCCTTATGGAGTTGGGAATGGTTGGAGAGAAAGACAATAAACAAGATAAATAAGTAAAATATAGAGAGTGTTAAATGAAGTTAAGCGCTATGGAAAAAGACAAAACAAGAAAGAGGAATGGTGCAAGTTGGTACAATTTTAAATCAGAACGGCAAAGAAGGCTCATTTGAGGTGACATTTGACTTTGAAGAGGAGAGGAAGTGAGGCATGCCAGTGTCTGTGGAAAGAGCATTCCAAGCAGAAGGTCACAGCATTTGCAAACGTCCTGAGGCCAGATCATGCTTGGAGAGTTCAAAGAACATCAAGAGAGCCAGTGAGCAAGGGGAATAGAAAGGAAGGGGAGAAATGCGGTGGGAGAATGGAGACAGATTGCGTGAGACCATAAAGGCCATTACAATAACCCTGACCACATAAATGTTAGCTAGTTATTATTATTGCCTATAGGTAAAATGTTCCAGTGTGCATTATGCCTCAAATAAGAGTGTTTCGTAAACCCTCCTTCAAAATCCTGTGCCCTTCTAAGAATGTTTTTAAAGATATCCCTCATTTAAACAAAATGGCAAGGCGTCTAAGTGCAAAGGACAAAATTCCAGAATTCTCATGGCCAATCTGCTCTGTGGGTTCTTTTCTTGCAACAGCCACCCACTCTGCCTGGGAGCCCCACTCATGGAGGGGGGGCAGGAAAAAGTCAACTCGGGTTTTCTTTTTTCCCCCTCTTCATTTCTACAATAGGAATAGCTTCTCCAAGCTGCCCGAGAATTTAAAGTACACCTTCTTTTGTTGTGCTGCTGATACAGTCGCTTTTGCTCTTACAAATTCCCAGAGAAAATTTCTATTCATTCTGAAAACAGGAAAGTTTTATTTAAATACAACACTATCACCCAATGACTGAATAGATATAGATTAATAATTCCTGAGATTTTCAACAGAAATGTTCAAAAACCTTTTCATGATATGCAAAGGCTCTTATTAATCTCAAGTCTCACTTTATTTCCTTCTCTGGGGCATAGGAAAGGAGAAGCAGGACCCAGTATTTTTATTTGCAGTAAACACACTTTGCCAATAAAATAATAAACGATAATAATTTTTTTCTAAAGGTCTCTGGGTTACTCTGCTCTCATTTGATCTTGAAATTCAGAAGGAAGGAAAGCCTTCCCATTTCAGCAGGAGTTGCTGCAAACCTGCTAATCAAAATAAGTCGTTTTTTAAGTTATAAGTGAAAGTTTAGACCAGACAGAGAATTTTCACTTGCAATAAGGATTTTCAAACCCAAATGTATCTTCTGTTTTTAAAATATACTTTTTCCCTATTAAAACATGGTTCGGTTCTCCTCCAAGTATAATAAAAAGGGTCCATGGTACAATCCGAGCCCCCTCTTTTATTCTGTGTTTTGTAGCTAAAGGTCTTCAATACAATTCCCCAGAGCTAAAAACATAAAACTGTAAATTAGTTTGAGAATTCTTCATTTAACTGTTAGATTCAGCAAGATTGTTTAGCTGATTCTCCCATTCCATGCATTTCATGAATTAAAAATAGACCCCTGCCACTGACCTATTACCAGCACCATGTCTGTCTACATCTCTCTCTCTCTTTCTCACACTCTCACTCATTATCCCTCTCTAAAGAATGACCTTCTCTGGTAAAGATGATATGATCTATCCTGATCTGAGGGAAGTGATTCCCAGAAATCTGTGGTCATAAGGTCCTAAAAACATGGTATGGCTTTAGCTGGAGAGTCACGCTGTCCCCTTATGATTTTTAGGGACGTTCTTGCATCAGGGCAAGAATAAACACAGAGAATCACTTCCTAATCTAGTGCACACATTTTTTTTTGGTCCATGTCCCAGACAACTGCTTAGTCCACGTTCCCAGGAGAAGCACCTCTCTCACAGCATGTTTGTACAGACCAAATTTGCTTCTCACGAGGCAATGCAACCTTATTTGGATGCCCTGTTCATTTCTTCATATTTAAGAAAAGATTCAAATTTCCATGTGACATGGGCAGAGATCTCTTTCTCTTAACAGGATCCCATTTCTGAATCACCTCTTGATTCCTTGGAGAAGAAAATCTATGAGAGATAAACCTACTCCTAACTCTGCAAATTGCATCCTGTTTTGTATTTATTTCCTTTTCCTTAAATTTGCAGGAAGAAATATAAGGTTTTTAAAGACACCGATGACTTTTCCTCCTTTGAGCTGCTATGTCAGAAATCCTTAGAACTTGTACCACTACATCATACACAAACTATGGCCATGTCTTAAATTATCCAAAAAGTTCTTATGGCCTTCCTTTGGTATTCTGTTGTGAAAATAAATAAGTAAATACAAAGATACATGTTCTGCCTCACAGGACTTTTGCAAACTGCGAGGATGTATCTTACATTTAAATTTTGGTAATTTTTTTTTTCTGTGCATCTCTTTCAAGTCATCTCTTTCAAGTAAAATCCTGTTTTTGTTCCAGCACGGTCCTAGTTGGAAAGATATAGAGAAAAAAAGGAGAATTTTTTTCTTTTTGCAAAAGAAAATTGAAATTCTATCTATCTCTTAAACTGCTCCTACCATGTTTTAAGAGGGTCTGTTCTGATCAGCACACCAAATATTTCTAATGCATTAGGGATGAAATTACCATTATGTCTGGTCATTTATCTGAAGCTTGCTGCCGAGGATGCAAGATAGACATGTAATCCACCCTTAGCCATATTCTCCAGCTCCCTTCAGTCCGGATTGTGAGTAGAGTTGCTATAAACATAGGGAGGAAAGCTTATGAAAGTAAATCTGAGTCTGACTCATAACAATGTCTCTACAGTCCTATGGAGGATACGTTTCATCACTGGCCCTTGCATCTGGAACTGGTCTTTTCAAATGTGGGATAGCAGTGGCTCCAGTCTCCAGCTGGGAATATTACGGTATGGAAACATTCATGAATGTTACCGTGAAAGCATTTGACATGTAATTACTCTATATTTGATGTTGCTAGAAAAATGGATTATGCAGTAAAATTCATCCCAGCATCACCGGGGAAAATATAATTTATAAACAAAGTTGTTTATATCATTTATTATAAACATGTTGGAACAATCAATGAAATCTCAAGAGTGAGGAAAGCCTCTTCCATAATCCACTATATCTTATTTTCTCCCAGAAACCTTGAGACCCTGCCCAACCAAATCTTTAAAATCAGAGCTAACTCTGTTTTTGCAGGCACACAGCTACAGCATAATTGGCTTTTAAGCACATCTTCTGCACGGTCAGGCCAGAGGCCAAGCAATTCACCTCCATGCCACAGTTAGCAATTGCCAGCTCCATTGCTCCAGAAATCAAAGAAACAAAAACTTTGTTGGAGAAATACTCCTGTTTGTGCCTATTTTTATCATTACATCAATGCAGGATGATTATTTGGAATGAACTCTAATAATTATACAAAATAACTCTAATAATTATACAAAAATTAGCTTCATCAGATTCTCTCTTCTGTATTGGGGCAGAAATAAACAGTTGTGACTTGTAGGGGATCTTGATTAAGAAACAAGGTGTGTACATCCATGTATGTGTGTAGGGGGAATAGATTTGAGGAAAATATTTTCATCCCAGATGAAATAAGACACCAGTAAAAGTCCTAAAGATGGCTGGATTTGTGATTTTCTTTAAAATATATTGAGACCATTCTACAGGTCATTCCTACTACAACATTCTTCCCTAGGAGGGTAGAAGTGAAAAACATTAAGAATAGTCATAGAAAGAAAATGTTTAGACACTCCTGTTTCCATAATCTCTTCCTTCATACTTTTCTAGCTCTATTGAGGCTAATTGCAGAGATGGCACATATTCTTTGAGGCCAACCATTATAGCAAAGTAAAGCAAGAATTTACCTCAAGAGCTCAAGACGGGAAAATTGAGAAACAGTTATTAAACTAGAAGGTCTTGTTGGTTAATGAAATGACATGCATCACATGCAAACAATGCATATTCTTACATCTTTTATAGCGTCTGTCTACACAGAGAGATTCATGGGTCTCCCAACAAAGGATGATAATCTTGAGCACTATAAAGTAAGTGTTTCCATTTTATTTAGGTTAATAATTAATTTCTAATATGCTAAATAATTTAAAAGCAGTAGTTCAGAATTTACAGTTTTAATTCTGGGTCCCCAAGCAAATATCATCTTTTGTTAATTGCAAAACACATCACTAGAAAGGGTTTTACTCCTTTTGGATTCTGTTCTTTCTTTTCCCATCCTCCCTTCCCTAACCTCTCTTTTCCCAATCTTCCTCCCCACCCCCAACCCCTACACAGCTTGAGCGGGCATCATTTATGCCTAAGGTCTCACTCATATGTAACATATGACACATAAACTTTCAGTTTTTCAAACTAAGAATCAGATGGAAGTAATGCAAATGATGATGAAAATGTGTTGCTCTGACTCTTAAATATTTATCAACCAAAGCAATACATAATTTCAGTATTGGTGCTAAGTCCATTGCACAATGATTTAGCTAGTTTTCTATTAGAACTTGCAGCAACTAAAATGTTAATTTTTTTCTCTTTTCCAGAATTCAACTGTGATGGCAAGAGCAGAATATTTCAGAAATGTAGACTATCTTCTCATCCACGGAACAGCAGATGGTGAGGTTTAAGCAAGACTCTTACACATAAAAATACTGAGCCAGCATCACTTTGTTTAAGAAACATTAAGCATCCTCCTATGCCTATGCTCAGGGTCAGTACCTAAGAGTCAGGGACATTTCCATATCTGAGTGTGATTACTCACTGCTGACAATGTCAAATGCATGACTAGATAATTGTTGGTGTTCATTTCCAGGCAGTACATTGTCACTCTATGCTTTCTGGTATTTAGCAGCACTTTAACTCTCTCTCTTTGTTGCAGATAATGTGCACTTTCAAAACTCAGCACAGATTGCTAAAGCTCTGGTTAATGCACAAGTGGATTTCCAGGCAATGGTACATAATTTTATTTTGCTCATGTTCATGGCCTTAGACCCTCAAGCTAAAAGGAGGGGTTCATATTTTTATTTTTTTTAACTTTTAAAATGAAATCTGACAAAGAGGCTGCAGGATAGAGTAGGCAGAACATTAGCAAATGAATCTTGGATCTTTCTTTAACTCCTGAAGGACCTGAGGCAAACCAGATCACCTCTCGTGTTCCCAATTGAGTCATGTAAAATAAAGGAGTTCACAAGATTAAATTATCTTCTTGTTCAAACATCCAGTAGTTCTGAAATCCTGTGTGAATAAGTGCAACTATATGCTTAGAGTCCCTGCAAAACCTGAGCATCCTTAAACAGCTAGAAGATTCTGTTTGTTCAGTAAGAAGCAGTTGCAGAATGTCATCACAAACCTCCAAGGCTCCCTGAAATCATATGGCTCCATTTGGGGTTAGAGAACTTTTCGCCTGTGTATTCTCATCCCCTGGCATACAACCTGGCCTATCACAAATGCTCAGCTTCTTACTGAGTGAATGAATGAATTAGCTAAATGTAAAATCCAGGTTGCTTGAGGAATGAGAAATGGAACCAGAAAAGAAAATAAAGTGAAAGCCAAAGTTGGGGGCAGGGCGGCATTCTTGGTAGCTACCTTTTCCTCTCACAAATGCTCCCTCAATTGCTTAAATTGAACAAGAACCCCGAGAAGGAGACCCCCATCTTTTCAACATTTGTTTTAAAAAAATGTACTGGCTGGGAAGGAAATGGGGGAGGGGGTATAAGAAGAAGTTGGTTAGGGGGTACAAAAGGCAGTTAGACAGAAAAAAATAAGTTCTAGTATTTGAAAGTACAGTAGGGAAATTATGGTCAATGATAATTGATTATATAATTCAAAATAGCTGGAAGAGAAGAATTATAATTTTCCCAACATAAAAGGAAATTTGTTTGAGGTGATGGGTATTTCAGTTATCTTGATTCGATCATTATACATTGTATTCAGCTATCAAAATATCACTGTACCCCCAAAAGATACACAACTATTATATATGAAATTTTTAAAAATATACAAAGAGTGAGGTGAGCTTTTTCTGACCTTTTTTATTGTGATCCCCAAAGTAAATTCAACTTAGTAAATATATATTATTACATCGTGACCACTGCTACCTTTATTCAGTGAAAGCAATAATCTTGGTGGCATCCCTCCAAGAGTGAGGTTTAAAGTTATAATACTATCTTTCACTTTTTTAAAATGCTATTTTTAACTCCTATAAAGGGTATTTATGGCTATATATGAATACATTATATTGTGGATTTTCTGCAACAGAGAGGAATTAGATTCACAGGCTGAAAGCCTCATGGAATTTTTGAGCTACAAGGAATCCTAGGGAAAATCAACTCCAACCCCTTTGTTTTTCAAATGAAGAAACCAGACTCCAAAGAAGCAAAATAACAGACCCAATGCATCACTTCTGGTAACTCTGATTCCTGATCCTGATCTTCCAGGATGCTGGATGATGCGAGATCTCAGCCACTGAGATCTAAAATATGTTTAAAGCATGTGAAACAGTAGTGGAGGTTAACAAAAGCTCTTCCTGCTATAAATATTTACATGTAAGCTATTTTATTTATTTGAGTGTTCTTAGATAGAATTTCCCCATAATAGAAAGATTATCGGTCCTGAGAGCACAAAAAAGTCCAAGCTAAATGCATTTTGTGACTGCAGGAATAAAACAAGCCTCTTTCTTTGTGTTTCAGTGGTACTCTGACCAGAACCATGGCTTATCCGGCCTGTCCACGAACCACTTATACACCCACATGACCCACTTCCTAAAGCAGTGTTTCTCTTTGTTGGACTAAAAACGATGCAGATGCAAGCCTGTATCAGAATCTGAAAACTTTATATAAATCCCTCAGACCGTTTGCCTGTTTTATTTTTTATGTTGTAAAATGCTGGTATAAACAAACGAATGTTGTTCTAAAGGCTGTTAAAAAAATGATGAGGACTCAGAAGTTCAAGCTAAATATTGGTTACATTTTCTGGTACTCTGTGAAAGAGGAGAAAAAGGAGTCATGCATTTTGCTTTGGACACAGTGTTTTATCACCTGTTCGTTTGAAGAAAAATAATAAAGTCAGAAGTTCAAGTGCTATTGTGTTGTCTGTATTCATTGATTTCAGGTTCCAGGTTTTATCACAGAAAGAAGTGTTTGTGCAAAGCAATTGCATGAATAATATTAGGGTGGTCATGGAGGAGAAGAATCTAGAAGTGATTTTGGATTTCTGTCATGAGAACTCCAAATACTGGAACCAACAGCTCAGAGTAGGCAAAAGCATTGTTCAGAAAATGCAAGTGAATCACTTTTGAGATGTTTGCACTCTATGCTGTCCCTCCAAGAAATGTTTATTACATTTCTCCCAGAAGATTTCTTCAACATTGCCAAAAGCATTTGATAAAGATAAAGTCAGACTTTTGAATTCAGGCTCCTTTTAAAAAATGCTTCTAATTTGGAAGTGTTCCTATTTTGAATCCATTTTTAGAATTAGTAATGGTAACTGCTTTCAGATTGCTAACCCATAACCAAATCAAACCAAACAAAAATAAATAAATAAGTAAATAAAATGACAACAATAGCTAGAGAGGAAAATTTTATATCTATGAGGTTTTTCTGAGGTTTTAGTTCTACATTATAAAGTTCATATTGAAAAAAATAGCTGTAAGGCCTACAGTCCTAAAGCAATGCATTGCCAGTTACTACCACCTTCAGTTAGAAATTACTGGTGACCTGCCATATCTGTGATTGCCTCAGAATTAAAAGATCCATACCAGGTCACCAGAAGATATTTATTGAATGAATGTTGGAAGTATCCACCACACTGCTGTCTAAGGGATTTTTCATTGTGTAATCCCCAGCACTGGATTGCCCTGGGTAATTTCTCCCCATCCCTAGCTTAATACCTTCTTTCCAGTTGCAGGTTGAATCCCCTCATGCCTTATACCCAGAAGAACCAATCCTGGCCTGGAACACTACAGCAGGAAGACCACAAAGAGCACAAATGCAGTCTTCTCTAGAGTTTTCTGACTTATTCCAATCCAGCATTGTTTCCACTTCAGCTTTCTGAAACCATTGCCCCTAACTCAGGCCACATAGCTCCACCTCACATGTCAGGAAGGGATGTTTTGTGGTGGTCAGGAATTCTGGACAACAGCTTCCCAGATTCAGGACTGGCCACAGACCCTCTTTTCTTCCTCCATGCAATGGCTGTTGCCCTGAGGACCAGAGTAAGCTACCACCTTCTCTCTCTGTTCTGCACACAGCAGCCTCTGAAGCAAGCCCAAGAGATTTTCTCATAGTTTTCTCATCATTCACTCTCTCCATCTAGGGAGAGAAAAATAACCAGTCATTTTCTAATACTCTATCTAGGGATACCACAGGGTCATTACAAATAGAAAGAACAAAAATCCTATTTCTCCAACTTATTTTCTGCCTTTGTGACATTTGCGAAACTGGATTCTAATATCGATCTGCAGTAAGTGGTCTCCAGCCTCAGGCCTTTGCTCCCACTGCCACAGAGGGAACTGCTGAGACAAAACTAATAGTGTCATTTTCCCACTTAGAACCCTTCGATGATTCTCCATTGCCTAAAAAATAATATTCAAAATCAGCATGACACAGAGAGCCCTTGACGATCTGTCCCCATGCATATTTTCCAAACCCTTTTCCTGACACCAGCTTCTATGGACCCTTAGATTAAAATTAGATAAAATTACAATTCAGCTCTTCAGTCCTACTTGCCACATTTCCCTGCTCAGTGGCCACATGGTTAGTCAGCACCATATTGGACAATGTCGATGTAGAACATTTTCATTATCACAGAAAGTGCTGCTGAACACCCTAGTGCTACCTTAGAGAAAATCTTCCTAATGCTACCCTAGAGAAATCTTCACCACCCTTGTCTTGGAATGTGGCATGTCACAGAAACTCACCAATTGTTGAATTAATGAATGCCTTTGTGTTCATGGAAGATTCTGGTTTTCCACATTACTGTTGATGAAGCCTTCCCTGACCCCCTCAGGTAGAATCTCCCAGGTCTTCCTCAAAACTCTAAATATGTTTTCAGTTATTTATTCATTCATTCATTCAACAAACATTTACTGCGTCTGATTGTATATCAAACACTGTGCAAGACTTCGAGGATGTAGTAAGAGCAAGGCAGCAACTTGCATGGCAGTTTTTTAAGTGTTCACCTTTCATACAGCTTTATTAGATTCTTATTTTGTCTAGAAAGATAAAAGGTACATGAAGTACAAAAGCGAGAGATTTTAAGTAGAAAATGCCAAGCTAAAAGAAAAATTTAAAAATATCTTGCCTTTTCTATCTGTAAGAAGCTGGAGTATAATAATAATTATCATTTACCACGTTTTATTCTTGGATATGAGACATGGAAAAGGGGGTATCCCAATAGCCTAATTAAAGCTGCAAAGTATAATTATCCTTCACACACAACAAACAAGATTTTCATTCATTCATTCACTCATTCAGTGACTGCAATTGCAAGCCACTATTTTAGGTACTGTAGGTAAGACCTCCCCCCAAAAAAAGTCTAGTGGAAGAGGGAAGCCATAAAACAATTAATTTCTAAACATTATTTCAAATTTTAGTCCCACACGGCTGGCCTGAGAGCTATTTTTAAAGGTTTCAAAATTCTAGATGACCATCAAATATTTCTTAGAGTAAATAAGAAAAAAAGAAGCAAGCAAATGAGTATTTGGTTAAATTTAACACGAATGAGAGAACTTTTATTGGAGTTTTAAAAATGTTTTTTAAAACCTACCCTTATTTATAAAATGCATTATTTATTTCCTTAAGAAAACATTTATTGAATACCTATGCTGTGCACAGTAGTATTCTGGGTACTGCAGGGGTTACGAAGATGAATATATATGACAATTTCTCCATTTCTAGACTGTATCAGTAAAGGCGACTTAACGAATCTGATTTTCCCAACATTTGAGCATTTTTCAGAAACTGACAGATCTTTATGCAAATGTTGTTGCCAAGCTGTTTGTAATGGTGAAATTATACTTTGACAGTAACTCTTTAAAATATATTAAACCCAGCTAAGGTTTTTTTGGAAATGTTGCCAATTAAGTGACTTTAATGAGCTTCTTGATGGTAATGTAATTAAAATTCAGATGTTCTAATTGTAAAAAAAAATAGTTCTGGGAAAGTTAACAGTAAAATAAGCAAATGTAAAATGAATTGGGGCTAATTTAAATGGTGATAATGTGGTCTTCTGAGAAGATTCTACCAAAACAATGCTTTCAATTATGCTGTTTGTAAAGAAGAAAGAAGGCACCTAACAGAGATTTTGAATTTATCCAATAAAGCAGATATTTTGAGTTTATCCAATAAGACAGATTGAAAAATTCTGAACACAGTAAATCATTCTCAGTCTGTGAAGGGGAACTGCTAAAACACTTCCTTGGCATTATGGACAGGTACTTTGGCAATTCGAAGTGGAATAATTTTTAATTCAGGAAGAAATAAGTGCTTAGACCTTACCAAGCTATTCATGGGGAAAACGATCTGGCTTCTAGCATAAGCCTCTAATGACCACCTGCTCAGATTACTGGCATGCAATACTAACATGCTGGTCATAAACACTTCTTTTGACACACAGGTAACATCTTTGGCAAGCTAGAGCAGTCTGATTTTATTCCATTGGTTTCTAATTAATACTCCATTTTTACTTACTTAAAACATTGTATTGACAGTATATATTTTAACAGATACTTGTTGGTTTAGCATTCCATCTTTTGCTCTGTGGTTATAGAGAATCAGTATTGTGTGAACAAGAGAGAGGTACAATCAAGGTAAGGCCATGCCCCAGTGGCTTGACAACTCATCTTCCCTCTTTCATATTTACTATTTGTTGACAAGCAAAGATAGGAACATCTTTGTTAGTCACTAATTTTTAGGGCCAGGAACTTTTGTCACTGCTACAGAAGGTGAATTTTTGAAATAAGTGTCATAATGAAACAGTAGAATATTAAGAAGTGATTTGTATGTTAAAAAACTACTACCCATTCGCAAAATTAGGCTTGTTATTGAAACATCCTTTTAGATATCTATGAACACAACAGAACATTTTAGATATGTGATAAAATTTCCTTATACCCTACTGGTACTACACTAAATTTCCAAATTTGAGAAATGATCATTAAAAAGTGAAGATGCTTTAATATATATACAAGTGCTTTGTACATCCACAGGAAACAATGCTGCTCTCTAATTTCCTTCAGAAGATTAAAGCAATACTTTGCAATGTTATAAATTTCTTTCTTTCAAATGAAATACAACATAGCTCACTTGTCAATCTTGTAAACAGAACATGTTCACTACGGCTCATTTTAGGGGCAGCACTGTAGTGGGTAAAGGAATGGAGGTTAAAATGAAACTATCTGGTTTGAATCCCAGTTCAGTAATATATAAGCTATGCAACTTTGGTAAATTTTCATAAGTTATCTCTGTTTCAGTTTCCTCATATATGAAATTGAGATAATAGTGGTTCTTACCACACGGAATTGATTGTTGTTTTAAAATAGTTATCACTTGTAGAGCAGTATCTGACTCACAGTCTTTTGTAGCTGTTTGTTAGATGCATAAAATGAACTACTTTTTAATGGTTATTTTCAATAAACTAATTCTCAAGAAATTAATAGCCTCAGTCGGAAGCCAATAGTTTCCTTCCCATACCGTGGAATGTAGTATAAGTGTCCTCGATCATTTATACATGAGTCTTTATTTCTAAAACAAGGTGGCCTTTTAGGAATAACCAATATTGAAGTCGTGCATATCCAAGGAAGCTCATCTTCCTTGGTACTTATCTTAAATGAGTTGTTCATCCTTGTATCTCACTCAACACCTGTCTAAGGAGTCTAATATTTGATAGCAGTGATTGAAACACCTTTGAGAAAGACAAACTTCCAGGGCAATGTGTAGTTGAAGGACACGGGCAGTAAATTTACCCACCTTCCTGTGAAGCCTGCAAAGCACCACAGTGGCCTCAGAGCCCCATCCTCTCTGGCCCTATCTCCACCGCTCTCTCATCACCTACCAAAATACAGCCACCCTGGTCTCATCCGTGGATTTTGTGTAGGCCAAACTTATTTCTGTGCTAGGGTCTGGAACATCTTTTCTCAGTTTTTCACTTGGCTGTCTCCTTCTCATTTGGTTTCAGCTCAGGTGTCATTGCCTCAGAGGGAATTTCCCTGATCATTGGATTTCATATTGCTTCTGCCACAGCCAGAGGCTTCCAACCACGTTATTTAATCTTGTTTCCTTGATAGCACTTAGAAGCATCAGAAATTCTTTGATTTACGTTTGTGCTGGTTGTTCCCTATTTCTCCCATTCAAGTACAAGCTCCCTCTGAGCAGAGAGCTTGTCAATTTTTTTTCACCTCTCTGCCTCCAGGATCTAGACAGTACCTAGAATAACGTAGGAGGACCTCAGTCAATATTTGCTGAATGTATCCTCACATTCTGTGGATGAGAGAGCCCATGAAACTGGAATCCTGATGTGTAATCTGGCAGTGGGTACAGATCATGCCCTTTCTGAAACTTAGTATATAATAGGAACTTGCTGTTGTCCTCCTCAAAGCAAAGAGAAAGAAAAATCCCTGAGCAGCAGGTGTCCCGGTCAGGAGAATAAGGTTAGGGAGGACATGAATTTTAGCCAGAGATCTAAAAGAAGTTTGTCTTTGAAACAAAAATAATTTGGATTAGGAAATGGAAACACAGCCTACTTCACTGTCCTAACTTAGATACTTGCTGCCTCTAGATGAATCACCACCGGGACACTGCAGGCTGAGGAAGTTTGGCACAAATGTTCAGGCTGGAAAATGACAAATAAATATCTGGAATGTGATTGATTACCCTAGCAGCTTTTATTTTAAAAACAACACTAGTTTTTAAAAATATATTTTGCTTAATAAGTATGTTTCAAGTACTAGTGGTTTCTTTTACATTATAAAACAAGGATACCCATGCTTATTCTGTTTCTGTCTCCTGATCAAATTATATGTTCAAACCCTGAAAGTTTGGTTGGTTGGTTTGGTTGGTTCTTTTAAATTTGGATTGTAAACTTGGAGTCATGAAAAATAAATCAGTGAAATATATCTTGTAAAGGTTGTGCATTTTAGATCATATTTTTTAGTGATCATTCAACATTGGTGAACTGAACTTCCTAGTATCCCACTGATGCAACTGAATGTAGTCCTGTGCACCTGCAAAGTTGCCAAACAGATTCAAGAGAACTGAGTTTTAATTCTTGTAACTCGGGCAAGAGTTACAAAACCTTCTCTTCCTGAGATTCAATTACTCCCTGTATGCCACAGGTACTGGGATAGATCCATGGCTTTCAAATAACATTTTGCAAGCCCTAATAATTCTTCTGTGTCCCTTTAGGGCATAGTGCAAAGCAATTCCTGATCCCTAAATCATCTTCCACAATCAGAGGCCTGTAGGTTAAATAATAGGAGTCAATCCTGTGTTTTCATTTACTATTTTCTCCCCTGGATCTCAACATCTGCTGGGATTACAGTGGTTTCTCTCAATATGGAGGTCTCATGGATCTCTTCTGAGGCCAGATTTATGGGGTTGGAGTGGGAAATATTTGGTTAGATGGCAACCATAGATCCCTTAGAAACACTGAGGTTGAAGTGTTGTCTCTAACTACTTAGGCAGTAAAAGTGAGGGCAGGGACCCATCATGGCACCTTGTTTGATGGTCATACGATAAAAGTTTTTTATTTTATTTTATTTTATTTTATTTTATTTTATTTTAGAGACAGAGTTTTGCTGTCATCACCCAGGCTGGAGTGCAATGGCATGATCTCGGCTTACTGCAACCTCCGCCTCCTGGGTTCAATCGATTCTCCTGCCTCAGCCTCCCGAGTAGCTGGGATTATAGGCACCCACCACCACGCCCAGCTAATTTTTGTATTTTTAGTAGAGACATGGTTTCACCATGTTGGCCAGGCTGGTCTCGAACTCCTGACCTCAAGTGATCCACCTGCCTCGGCCTCCAAAGTGCTGGGATTACAGGAGTGAGTCACCATGCCCGGAAGTAACATTTACAAAGGGATTGCCATCACCATCACCATCCAACATCTTATTTCATAAAACTTATTTTATATGAGTTAAATTGATAGCCGAAAATCTTGTATTGGATGAATGTAACAGGAGTCTTGGAGTAGAGCTCCCAATCTCAAGAACCACTGAGTCCAGGCAGGTGATCAGAACAAATGAAGCAAACCAAGAAACGGGTAAAGGAGATTCCTGGTAAATTAAGGCTGGGACTCTAATGAGCTGGTGACTGCACTAAAGGGATAACAACTACTGGCTCAAACTGCTGCCACTGGAAATATGGTGTTGCCAGACATTGTGATGTTTGTCAAGAGAAACCGGAAAACTAGATTTTTAAATGTAAATTCCCTCTCAATTTTGAACCCTTGACAACTAATTTATGAGTAAAGGAAACTCATCTGGGTGCCAGATTTGGGCTGTGGGTATCAATTTCTATTTTAAGGAATAATTTGATTGCTTTCTTTTGGATGTGAATCGTATACCAGGTGCTCCGTATATATTCTTCCATTTAATTTTTGAAACTCTGTAAATTAGAAATTAAAATATATGTATTTCTGACTAGGAAAATGAGGTTTAAGTTACAGCACTCACCCAAGATTCCATATATCCAGGTCAATTCAATTACTCCCTGTACGCCAACTGAATTGGCATACAGTTTCTGTACCACGGTGGCAGTATCTCTTCTCAGGTATTCTGGAAGAAATATGTGGAATGCCTTTTCAGATAGATTTGTTACCTATTAATGTCATTAATCAAATAATGAATATATAATGGAGTATAAGTAAACACAACCCTAATAGCAGGTCCTTATAAGCCATTATTAGAATTTAAGTACACATAATGAAGTCGCCATTAAGTGACTGCTAAACAAACATTTGAAGGTTGCTTTTGAAGCTGAAGTTTTGTGCCTCCCTCTGTAACTTAATAACTTCTACAGGGTCTACATCTTGTTTCTGGCCCCGGCAAAATTGTGTGTGTGTCCAGACAAGCCAATCAATATGCAAATCCAGTTCATGACTGAACTCTAAATGGCGTTGGCTTTCCAGTCTTCCCATGGCCTCTCCTCCACTCGTTGCTGCTGCTTCTTGATGTCTTCTCACCAATGTGAACCCTGCACTGTGTCTTCCCACACTTGCTCTCCTGCCGGCTTCCACACCATGACCGTGGAACTACAGATGGGGCAGTGTGGTGGGGGACACATGAAAGATATCACACAGGGATGGTCCCCAAATTGGCATTGAGTGTGTCATGCCAACTGCACCCAGGCTGCCAAAGCAGAGGCTCCAGAAATAAGGAACAACGAGTGTGTAAACCTGAGGCTTTATTCCTCTAGATTAAGTCTTTAGAAGAACAAAAAAGTACAATTTAGAAGATTACCGGTAAAATGTCTTTTATGGCCAGGCACAGTGGCTCATGCCTGTAATCCCAGCACTTTGGGAGGCCAAGGCAGGTGGATCACTTGAGATCAGGAGTTCAAGACTAGCCTGGCCAACATGGTGAAACCCCATCTCTACAAAAAAAAAAAAAAAAAAAAAAAAAAAATTAGCCGGGCATTGTGGCGTGTGCCTGTAATCCCAGCTACTTGGGAGACTGAGGCAGGAGAATCGCTCAAACCCGGGAGGTGGAGGTTGTAGTAAGCTGAGATCACGCCATTGCACTCCTGCCTGGGCCACAGAGTGAGACTCTGTCTCTAAAAAAAAAAAAAAACAACCAAAGCCTTTTATGTCTCTCCCCCATTTTTAGTTGCTGGCTGTCAATTTATGTTTTCAAAGAGTCACACACGTACCTCCAGGTTGCAAAAGTACATCCAACATATCCGGAGTACTTTCACTATTTACTTTTTCAAGTTACAGTATCAGGAGCCATAAAATATTGTTGACATAATCTTCTTTGATTAAAACACCGTGCTCAGTGAAACCTGCTGGAGGAAATCCTACTATCAGTTTCTTGATGTACACTTAGAGCCTTCTGCATGTGTTTTTCTCTTAACAAAAATTAGGAATCTATCACTATCAAAGTATTAAAATTTTATAATAAATTTTATAAATAGCAACTCAATATTCAAATCATCCTGTGTCATATTTTCCAGAAAGTAAGTAAAGTCATGGAAACTATGAATGTAATTATTAAAATTTATAATATATTAAAATGTATAATTTTTATCATTAAAATTTTTTTCTTTTTTGATAAAGAACTTCATATACATTATATACATATTTGTATATATGTCTTATAGCTATATACACCTACATATTTACATATATACAAATATAAATTTATTTGTAGGGTTCAGTATCCAGAATATATTAAAAACATGTACAATTCAGCAATAAGAAAACAGACAGCACAATTTCAAAATGGGCAAAGGATTTGAAGAGACATTTCTCCAAAGAAAACATACAAATGTCCAACAAGCACATGAAAGATGCTCAGAATCCTTGGTCATGAGGATAATACCAATCAAAACCACAATGAGGTATAACTTTATGCCAACAAAAATGGCTATAACAACTCCAGAAAAAAACAAAAAATAAATATTGGCAAGAATGTGGAGAAACTGGAACTCCTGTGCATCGCAGGTGGGAAAGTAAAATTCTTCAGCCACTGTGGGAAACACTTTAGCAGCTCCTTAAAAAGTTAAACATAGAATTATCATATAACTCAGCAGTTTCACTCCTACATATATATATATATATATATACTTTAAAGAATTGAAAAGAGGTACTCAAACAAATGCATGTACAAACATGTTCACAGCAGTATTATTCACCATAGTCAAAGAACGGAAATAGCCCAAATGTCCATCAATGGGTGAATGGATGAACAAATTGTAGTATATACATACAGCAGAATAGTATTTCACCATGAAAGTAATGACGTACTGACATATGCTACCACATGGAGGAATCTCTAATGCATTGACCCAAAAAACTATTGTATGATTCAATTTATGTCACATGTTCAGAACACGTAAATCCATAGAGACAGAGTTCAAAGTAGTGGTTGCCACTGGATGTGGGGAGAGAGGTGTGAGGAGAAACTTCTTATTGAGTATGGGTTTTTATTTTGAAATTATGGAATTGTTTTGGCACCTAAAAGAGGTGGTGGTTGCACACATGAATGTACTAAATGTCACTTAATTGTTCACTTTAAAAGGATTTATTTTATTATGTAAATGTCACCTCAATAATTTTTTAAAACCTGCTTTTAAAAATTTTATTGGTAATAATTTTCAGAATAAGTAATCCATAATAATTATTGCATTATTCCCAGATCATAGACTAAAGCTTCTGATATAAGAGAATAGACTAGTCCAGGATATTAGGCTCTTAGGTGCTTTAGAAAAATCTATTTTGATCCGTTGTTGTTGCCAATAAGAGGAATATTTTTATTCTCAGTGAAAGAAAAAAATTAAAATTTAAGTTACACTTATTTTACCCAGTTGTCACTCACACCACTATGTCTCTGTACACAGCACAGAGGAAACCATAGGATTTACCCCACCCCCGCCACTTATTCCAGATCTACATCTTACATTCCATGAGCACTCAAAACACTTAAACCTGTCATATAAGAAAATCCCTTTTCTGACCCCTACATTTTCATCTTTCAATTTTCTGCTTAACTGCACTCAGCAGAGCAGCTCTTCCAAGGAGACTTTTTCCAACATCCAGCCTCATCTTGCCTCCTCATTGACGCTCCAATGCAGTCTAGAGGAAACAAAAAGCATAGTCATAGTCTCTCCTCCTTGCCAAGACCTGCCCCACCACTGACCTCTCGATCTTATGCTCCTTTATTGTCCTCACTGAAATCTGCAGCTGTTGAAAAGGATGAAAAAGTCAATCGTGTGACATATCCAAAATTCGTGGATCTGATTCTTAAAAAACAGAATCTCCACTGTCGCTTTGGAAAGCAGTTGGCAGTTCCTCAAAAAGTTAAACATAGAGTTAGCATATAAGCCAGAGATTCTACTCCTAGGTATTTACCCAAGAGAATTAAAAACATAGTCCAGACAAAAATTTGTGCATGAATGTTCCCAGCAGCATTATTCACAATAGCCCCAAAGTGGAAACCACCCAGACGTCCATTACTGATAGATGGGTAAATAACATACAATGGAATCATTTCAACCATAAAAAGGAATGAAGTACTTATTCCTTCTACAACATGGATGAACCTTGAGAAGATTATGCTAAATAAAAGACATTAGACAAAAAAGATGATATGTTGAGTGATTCCATTTATATAAAATACACAGAACAGGCAAATGTGTATACAGAGAAAGTAGACCAGTAGTCAAGAGCTGGGAAAGAGGGCAAGGGGGAGTGACTGCTGATGAGTATGGGGTTTCTTTTACGGGTGATGAAAAAGTTCTGAAATTAGATAATGGTAATGGTGACACAGCATTCTGAACATACTAAAAACTACGAATCATACATTTTTTAAAAACTAAGCCCAAAAATACCTCAATCATCAATTGTTTAGCATTTAGATGTCTTGCTATCTTAGCTATCTGGAAGTTCTGAATAGATTTAGACAGCAGTCAAAGCTGATTTGAGGAGATTTTGCAAATCCTCCCAGGACTACTTTGCAAAGCCTTACTCTAGAAAGGTTACAAAGTAGTGGGGTCCTGTATTCGGACCCAGATATGGCTTTAAGCAACTTGGGTGCCTGTTCTAAGCCCCTGTCTTGTTATTTGTAAAATGAAGGCAAAAATATTAAACTCGTTATGCAGTTTGAGTATTAGAGAATAATATACTCAGCTTTGCCTTTAGTATATATTCAGGAAATGGTAGTTACTTCTATTCTTAGGCGGCCTGATCCTCATTTCTGAATTGTAAAAAATACTGGCTCTCATATTATTATTTTTAAATCTGTTGCCTACAATTAAATCTGTATATGAATTCCAGGTGAGAAATCAAAAAAGTAATAAACTAATCAGTGGTTGAAGCTATGTGCTAACCAATGGAAGGAATGACTATTACAATTTACCCTGGGTGTTTAGTCAAATGTGTCTCTGAATTTATAATTTTTACTTGATTCTTTGCATCGGTGTCAACTGTCTTCAACAATACATTTATTAGAACAAGTGCCCATAAAAATATTAGAGGCAAATTGATGCTTAATAAATCAAATACATTTTTTTTTTTTTTTTTTTGAGACGGAGTCTCGCTCTTTCACCCAGGCTGGAGTACAGTGGCGCGATCTCGGCTCACTGCAGGCTCCGCCCCCCGGGGTTCACGCCATTCTCCTGCCTCAGCCTCCCGAGTAGCTGGGACTACAGGTGCCCGCCACCTCGCCCGGCTAATTTTTTGTATTTTTAGGAGAGACGGGGTTTCACCGTGTTAGCCAGGATGGTCTCGATCTCCTGACTTCGTGACCCGCCCGCCTCGGCCTCCCAAAGTGCTGGGATTACAGGCATGAGCCACCGCGCCCGGTCAAATCAAATACATTTTTAAGATATTATTTGCATCACTTTTTTTTCCGCTATGAGTTTTGCCCATTATTTGTGGGGAAAGGATGCAAACAAACTGGGAGGCCGAGGTGGGCAGATCACGAGGTCAGGAGATCGAGAAAATCCTGGCTAACATGGTGAAACCCCGCCTCTACTAAAAATACAAAAAATTTAGCCTGGCGTGGTGGCGGGCGCCTGTAGTCCCAGCTACTTGGGAGGCTGAGGCAGGAGAATGGCGTGAACCCAGGAGGCGGAGCTTGCAGTGAGCCGAGATCACGCCACTGCAGTCCAGCCTGGGAGAGAGAGTGAGACTCCGTCTCAAAAATAAATAAATAAATAAATAAATAAGCAAACAAAGGTGTAAAAGCCATGATCTTCGACCTCTAGAGTTTTGTTGATAAGTATTTATGGAGGAGAATGCTGGCAATCATGGACTAGACATATAAGAAAAAAAGGGAGACTCTATCTTTCTTCGGCCTTAGAAAGGACTTATGGTTAGTCGACTGTGCTTTATGAGGAGAAAAGAATTTTTATTAAAATGGAAGTGAAAAGTCAGATTTTACAACTTCTGACAACATGGCAACAAAGAAATGATTTACCTTTCAGTAAGAGCCACGACTAGAACACAGATATGAAATACTTCTGGCCATAGAAATGTTTCTGACTGCAGAAATAAATTATTTTGGTCATTTATTGCAAAATGGAAATGTAGAAATTTATTCTCCAGGTTTGAAAAATAAAATAGCCAAACAATGAATTGTAATAAACTAAATAAATCTCTGCTTTAAAATAAGGTAATAGCCTAGATGGCTTTATGAATTATCCTCCCTTCTATGGTTATATCATTTCAATTTCACCAGAAAACTGGGCATATCTTGATAATGCAACTGATAAAATACAAATTGGCAATACTGAGTAAGTTTCAGGCAGGGGGCAAGTCTTACTACAAGGTATAATGAACAAGAAAAAGTATTTATAACTCAGGTTTGCATTCTCCGCATTTTCTTAGTATACAGACTTCAAATTTTAAATTTTCTAATGGCTGAAGTTACTTCCTTTTACAGAAGTCTTTAAAAAATTGCAATGTTTTAATTGGTTCACATTAAAGACTCTTAGAAGCTTGAAGAAAAAAAGTCTTTCCAGATGAGCAAGAGGTTGGATAAATGTAATGACATATGGTTTGTTTTTTATAGCTACAATATGCGAAAAATAGTAGCATAACACATGTATTCAATGATATATATGTATTTATACATATAAATATATATTCTGCTTGTAAATTATGAGATAAGATTCTTTTGTACAAATATGATTTTGTTTTCTTTCTCTTTCTTGTTCCCTTTAGGAATAAAAATAACAACTGAAACTTAGAACAGTTTTAAACATCTCATTATACCAGGGATCTTGCAAAAGATAAAATCAACGAATGCAAAGCCATGATGCCACACAGTCCCCTGCACAGACTTGTGAGCGGGCTGTCTGCAGGGTCTCGGAGCCTCAGGGCAGGAAGACTGTCCGTTGATCTTATTACTGAATCTTCCCCCCCACCCCAACAGGCTTCCTCAGAATCCTTCCAGATGGATGGGTCATGAACTGATTTTTAAATCTCTCTCAGGAAGGGTATTTCTCACATCCTCTGGCAAACTCAGAACTTCCCCTGGAAGTTCTTCTTTTATTACCCCTGGATCCCTGAGCCCATTAAGTCACTCACAGAGATGTGAAGGACATCTGATTATTGCATTGTATGTATTCAATTTTTAACTTTTCAAATGCTCTTGTTAAATGGCTCTTGATCCTTTTATCTTCAAAGTTAAAACTAATCAATAAAAACTTTTTCCTCAAATGCTATACATAATTTTTCTTTGATCTTTTGAAGGTTCACACCTATTTTCAGAAGACCCTTGTTAAGGACCCTTGGATGGTATCTTAATACGCTGTACCTTTCCTAGGTTAGAGTATTGAATACTGTCCAAGAATAAAAAACAAACCTCAAGCATATCAGGGAAGCCTGACTGGTCACTACCGCAGTTTTATCAGACAGAGCTAGGCAAATCCTAGGGATGGGTATTGAATAACATTGAGAAGAAGGGAGCAGTGATTTTGATTCCATTACGTCTGAGTGGTAGCTTCCTCTCTCTGCCTTCATTGCAGTTGTTTTTCCATTAACTTGGCCCTGGCCTAGGCTACTGTTTTCCATCCAGGCTCTGTTGCCACCATGTGTCTATGAAGTTCACTTATTTTACCTAGCTAATCCTTACTGAAAAGTCTAACTCTTTGGCTTCCAAAGTGATAAATGACCAATTAGTCCTAATGCCCCATCCCCATGATCATTCTATTATGGCTTTCACTTTTTAATATGGGAAATTTCAAACATAAATAAAGTAAGCAGAATCGCACAGTGAACCCTGTTTATCCATCAGCCAGCATCAACAATTATCAGTATTTTGCCATGGTTGTGTCATCTGTACCTCCACCCACACCTCAGACTTCTTTTTTTTTTTTTTTGTAACTATTCTTTTTTTTCCTTTTAGGTAAAATTTACATAAATTAAAAATCACGAATCTTAGCTGTACTATTTTGATAATCGGATAAACCTGGTAACACATACCCTTATCATAATATAGAATATTTCCATCTCCCCGGAAAGTTCCCTCTTAGGCAATCCTCTCCCATCCTCTTCCAAGAAACAACCACAGTTCTGAGATTTTTAACTTCAATTTTGCCTGTTTTTGAACTTCTATAAATGGATTCATACAGTATATAGTTGTTCATGTCCATCTTCTTTTATGCAGCATAATGTCTGCAAAATTTTTCCACATTGCTGCCTGAGTCAGCTGTTGTTTAATTTTTGTTGCTGTATGAATTCTGTATCACAAATTTTTTATTCTTTCTCTTGTTAATGGGTAGTTCAGTTGTTTCCAGTTTTTAAGTATTGTAAATAAAGCTTATTTGAACACTTTTTTACAAGTCATTTTGTGGGTATATGTTTTTATTTCTCTTGGATAAAATACCCAGGAATGGATTGCTAGGTCAAAGGGTAATTGTACATTTGGCTCTAAAGTTTTACCTTTTTCCAAAGTAGTTGCACTGTCACCCCTTTTTAAATTACATTTTTTTGGTTTGTTTTGAATGGGTAATTCAATCAAATGGCCAAACAATCCAAACCACATAGCAGGTATATAAAAGAAGTATTCTTTGCATCCTGTCCCTGTCCACATGCAGCCCACTTATCCACACTGCCTCCTACAGGTAAGCACTTTCATCAGCTTCTTGTCTATTTTAATTTTTTGACACAATTACGAAAAATAAACATGTATTTCTGCCCCTCTCCCTTCTGAAACAAAAGGTAGCCTACTACATACCCATTCTGCACTTTCCTGTTTTCAACTAACAACATATCTTGGAGTCTTTCCATATTGGTAGATAGAGAGCGTCCTTATTTTTTTTTCCTAAACAGTGCTCTATTGCTGGCCCCTTGGATTAGTTCCCACCTGTTACTCTTCTACTCAACCTTGTACCTACATCATTACATATCTACATAGCAATATATGTGGGATAAATGTTCAGAATAGTGCTTTAGCCTTACTGGGCCAAGAACTATAGGTATTAGTCACTTCAATAAGTATTACCAAACTGCCTTTCAAAAGAGTTAATATTTTGTACTCCCATCAGCAACGCCTGAGGGTTCTCCCTGCCCATAGACTTTCCACCACAGCACACTGTGAACCTGGATCTTTGCCATTCTCAACGATTCCTAAGTATTCCGAGCAGCTACAGAAAATAAACACACAATAACCCCACAACGCATGGTTTTGTGTAAATTTTTAAGAATTTCGAGATGGTAAAAGCATTAAGGCAAGCAAGAGGTCCTGCATGCAGCTTCATGCAACCGCACAAGTTGTAAATCTGTGGAAATTGTCCTTAGGACTAAACATCATAAAGAAATCATATATGACACCAGTCATAGACATACAGGGCTACCACTTTCCTTGCCTCACATCTAAATCACTGAATAACTGTATTGATGGGAATAGGCCAAGTACAGGCTCATGCCAGAACAGTCATTGGAAGAAGATCTGCAAGTCCAAATTGCACTTGAGTTTTGTCTTAATTTCTGACAATGCGGTGTCCATGAAGAAGCCTGACTTGCCCCTCCTAGAGAGGAGAGCAGGATACAATGCAGTGGGGTTCTTATTGCTTATACATCTTCAGAATGCTTACCCTTATGGTACTGGGAGCCCCAAGAATCAGTGTCAGTGGGCTGGAGATAAAGTCACAGGAAGTTTTACGAAACAACTTAGGATAGTCACTTCTAGAATAATGGAAGCAAGTAGAGTGGAGGGAAAGAAAAATGTTTGGTAGTTAAATATTGGGAGAGGATAATTACTGAAAGGCCAGTGCTATGTTGAAGGTTTTATATATGTGATCTGCAGATCTTCCTTCTTAGGGCTGCTCCACAAATAAGTAGAGTCTGATAAGGAAAGAGAGAGACAGTGACAGAGACAGAGAGACAGAAACATCTGCTCAAATAGACAAATAGACAACGGGAAAAATAGAACTGAATCTGCCAAAACAATTAAAAATATAGCTAATAGTTATGTGAAGATTGTAGCCAGACAGAAAGACAATGTAATCATACATTAAATCAATCCACTCTTTCAAGCTATTACTGTATCTGTAAGTATTACTGTCTAGACTGACCTGAGGTGTGACACCTTTCTCTGCTCTTTCACCCCCTCTGCTGGTAGAGTGCCAAGAAGCAGGTCTCAGATCAAGACACCAGCAGTACCAATGAGGAGATAAAGTGAGGTGGATATTTTATACAGCTGTGCTTCTCAAATTTTAATACGAACACCGATTTCCTTAGGATTTTGTTAAAATACAGATTTTGATAGGCATGAGATTCTGCATTTCTAGCAAGCTTCTAGATGATGCTGGTCCTTAGATCACATTTTGCAAAGCAAGGCTTTCTGGCACCAATAATCACCAGCACAAAAACCCCTCAATGAGGTCTTCCAGTCTGAGTTGAAACTGATCTTTATGGTCTTTAAGTAGCTCTACATTCAAACGTTGGTCGCATGCACAAATTGAACAGTTAAGTTCATTTGGAATATTTCTCCAGTTGCCTCAATGATTTACCTCTATACAAATCATCAGTTACATCGTGTGGTTGGTTATATTAGAATATTGGAATCTAGTTGGGAAATGTTCTGATGAGTTTGCAATATGGAATAAAATTTTTATTTTAGAAAAGACATCTACCAACCCCTCTCATTTTACAAATAAGGAGGCAGAGGCACAAAGAGAATGTGTGACTTGACCAAGGTCACACAGCTGGTCAATAACAGCAAAACTAAAATCAAATTATGCTGACACTACTTCTTATGCTGTCTGTCCAGACTATTTACCATTTTTCTATTTCTCTACAGTGACCAGAATCATTTCTGATAAATGTTACAGATCATTAAAGCCTATGTGGCCAGTCACAAAACTCAGGAAAGACGACAACATGCATCTCAACAGTTTTCCTTGTATCTCACTCTTTTGTGACTTAGTACCCCACTCTCTTATCAGTAAAATTAGATTTTAAATTTACATTAGAAGGAAAAAAATACTAGATAATTTCCTATTAGCATCGGCTATCTTAGATGTTTAATCTTCATTTTGCTCCATCCTTTGTGCCTGAATTCCATTTATTAAAACAGGACACATAGGGGTTTAATCAATATCCTTAAATTTTCCACAAACATAACATAAATAAACTCCATGTAGTGAGGAAGAGAGGATTTTTAATACGTATCTTTTGAATGAATGATCATTATTTGGATAAATGAATGACCGAAGTGATTGTTATATTCAGGTAAATTCATCATGGCTGGGTAGCAAACCAAAGACTTGTAAGAACCTCAAATGAGGCCATGCACAAAACAGGGCTGGCCATGGGCTATGTAATTTCAAGGTCTTTTGTCTTCAACATCAAAATTCACTTTAGAGAACTTAAGTGATTTTCATGCCTGATCGAAAGTGGAAGGTGAATTTCCAAGCTGCTCTTTCCATTCCCAACCAAAAAAAAGACACAAGAGTGCATAAAAAGTTTCCAGGTCTCTAAGGTCTCTCACCCAATATAAGCGTAGAATGCAGATGAGCAAAGTGAGTGGGCGAGGGAAGTCATTTGTAACAAAAACTCATTATTTACAGATGAGAAATTTATATTGTCAGTGTAATATCTGTGAGGCTAAACAGAGCTGGAGAGTATATAAAAGCAGTGCGCCTTGGTGCAGAAGTGCAGAGCTTAGGACACAGAGCACATCAAAAGTTCCCAAAGAGGGCTTGCTCTCTCTTCACCGGCTCTGTTCTACAGCACACTGCCGGAAGGTAAGATGATTATAAAATTGTAAATCCTGTTTGGCGGACAGTGAAGTATTTTTGAGGGATCAAAATATTATAAATTAAAATGTTGTTCTTTCATCTTAGACTTTATTACTAATAGTACACAGAGAGGAACTGAGATGGAAAAGGTTATATCAAATGCATTTACGTGTACTTTAATATAGCGAAGCCGCAAAGCGAGTCGGAAAAATAATTACATGCAAAAATATAAAATAGAAAAACAAAGATTCAAATCAATGCACTTGTTACAATACTTAACTGTTATGAGAATTGTATTTTAAAATAATTGGTAACATTTTGAAGAATAAATATTTTTCTTGGACTTGATAGATGTGTATACTACTTTGAACAGAAGGCGTCTTTTAAAGTAAGCAGAAATGTGTCCATTAGGGAGCCTATAACAGAAATTGCTTTTTACCAATTTAAATCTCTGGTTTTCCAAAAGAGCAAATTAAATATCATCTTTCAAATATTCAAATTTCAGACATCTATCAAAAAATCAAAGTCCATGAAAGCAACTCTTTGTAAATAAAACATAGCGTACTTGGTGCAGAGAACAAGTGTCATCTATTTGGGGGGTTTTCTTTGGATGGATCTGAGTGAAGCCATAGATTAATAACTATTTACTATGTATTGAGGACAAATAGTAATAAAATCTAAAATAGCTACCCTCTGGAATAAAATTTTAATTTGTCTTTTTAGATTAAGCTCCTAGAGACAAAAAACAAATTTACAAAGATCTTCGATGGAGTAAATGATTAAGTGATGTATTTTTCCATACATACTGAAGACCTATTACGTAAAATGAGCTAACCAGTTTAAAAAAGGATTTATATGGAATACAATGCCAACATATTTGGGGATAGAATATAATGTCTTCTTTTTTAGGTCTAAGATTAATCTTTCTGTAAGACTTCCTACTTATTGTTACCATACTTTCCTTTAAATTTTAGTGGAAATCTGTAGTTCTTACAAAACTGCAGGCTCTTTTTAGACTACCTAAAGAGGGGGGAAATTAATTGGAAATTATTTTCTTATTGAATAAGATTTTGATACTAAAATGACATAAATCTTCACTTTCTCAGCAATTGTATTCAAACAATTAACTCTATTCTTTTTTTTTTTTTCACAATTCGGTAGACTTTCACAAACAAATAAGTGAGATTTTTAAAGCCAGTTCTTTCTTCAGAAGATGTCATTTATTGTTGGTAATATTATTAGACACGGAACGCTCACTTCTTTATGTGGTTTATGGTTGTTCTTTCTTCCATCAGCTCCTGAAGTGGCAGGATACCTCCTGCTCTAAATCTGCCTCAATGGAACATAATAGGAGATATTGCAAAACGCTTAGGACTTTGGGTGGAATGAGTTTTTTTTGTTTTCAGTCTTGTGAAAGACTAAAAGCTTTTAGAAGAAACTTTCCAACAGTGGTATAATTTTAAAAAGAAGTGCTTACTTTAATATTTAAATATTCCTGAAAGCATGGATATAATAATTGACAGTTATAATCAGTAGATACTACCTAAATATATGGCAAGGTTTCCAAAGTCTGCCAACCGTTTAAACTGAAGCATAGCAAAATGTCAAATTGGTAATTTGACGTTGATGAATGAAGAAAGGTGACTATATCATTCCTATTATGTTCCTTTGTCTAATTGTCCATTCAGTGTACAAAAAACTTATTATTTCAAAGAAAAAAGTTACTGCTGCAGGTATTACAGTGTCTATGTTTTAGTGCCAGAGATAGTAAATACAGCTAAGATATTAAGGAAAAGATTGATAGTTTAAAAATGATAATATTTGTGAAATCCTTATTCCAAACCAAATGTCATTTGCTAAAAATACTCATTCAAATTATTTGTGGGTAAGCATAGTCAAACTTGGATTGAAATGCCCGCTTCTCAAAGGAAACACCATTGGGTTTCAAAGTAGCAGAGATCCATGACAAATACTGGACTTGACATTCCCATTCAGAAAATAGAAGCGCTTGCTCTGTGGGGACACTCTGTCCCACATTCATGTTGGTCCCAGTCCCCATCTACACTGCATCGTCTCATCCTTAACATACTATGGCTTCACAGGGCATCTGCTTGTGACACAGGGACAAGCAATCAGGTGTATCCTATGACCAAGTCTGTGGTGTCACCAGCAGTGAATGACATGTCCTCATCTAAGTCCAATTAGAAAACAACCTGGGGACTTTTATGACTTTAGAAGCAAGCTCTAATTTTCTTTTAGACAGTAATCTCTTAGTTTTTTAGTTGTGATTGTTCACGTTGCCAGAAGCATTAGTTCTTGTTGCAAATTGCTTGTCTTTAAAATGATTTTTTCCCTTTAATTTAGAACAGGTCAAAGCACCCTAAAATACCTCAAATCTGTTGGCCGCTTTATAATTACAAAGTCTAGACCAAGTTACACTATTTAAAATATAAATGAATAATACATCTGAACCGACAGCTGGTATGCCAAGTTGTAGCCTGAGGCTGCTTTAAGATGGTTGAAATGCAGTATAATGTAAATGCTTGGAAGTGAAGGACTATTAATTGAAAGCCAGACTGATAGTGAGGGGGGTGGCATGATGGATAAGGTGCCATTCAGGCTAACCATATGTAGCATATCATCTACAGTGGGTATTTTAAATGTTGATTGTGGACATTTTAATTTCCAGTCTGAAAATGAGCCTTCTAATTATTAAACAGAAGTGTCCCTACATTAATGAAAAAGCGTAATGGTGGAACACATCTTTTGTGTCCTTTTTTGCCTCCAAAAAATCTTGGGAAAAAAATATAACCCACTATTTAAAATTAAGCTGAAAATATAATCAGAATAAAACTGATAACACTAGCTTTTTCTTTCTACTTATGTTACTTATCTAGTCAAATCTAGCTAATTTAGCCTGACATGTTTAAAAATGCTTGCCTGCCCCCCTCACCCTACCCCCATTCTGTGTTCTGACAGACAGCAGAAATGAAAAGCATTTACTTTGTGGCTGGATTGTTTGTAATGCTGGTACAAGGCAGCTGGCAACGTTCCCTTCAAGACACAGAGGAGAAATCCAGGTATTAAATCCGTAGTCTCGAACTAACATATCAATATGGTTGGAATAAAGCCTGTGAAAACTATGATTAGTGAATAAGTTCTCAGTAATTTAGAGTAAATATTCTGCACAATGATCAAATGTTTAAAGTATCCTTGTGATAAAAGCAGACTTTGTTGGAGTGTAGATCAGAGTATGTGTTTTTTGTAATAAAAGGGGAGAGAAATGTTGAAAAACATGTTACATGGGAAATTATAGCTCCTTGAAATCTACGGATGATCCTATTTATCAATTCATTACTCACACACTGCATAATAGATTACTTCAATTATTCACACCAACATTTTTCTCTTTTTCCCTCCTTTAAAAAATAGCATTATTTCTTCCTAAATGTAAAAGCCATACATGTTCATGATGGAAAGTATGAAAAATATGCAAAAAATATTAAGTACTCAAAATTCCTCTGTCCAAAGAAAGCTATTCAAAGTAAACAAATTTGGTTTATTACTTTCCTGTGTTTTATGTAAACCGTACATAAATATCTCTTGGCTCATTATATGGCTTTGTACCATGCTTAATATCTTAACATTGTATTATTATACACTTTTATTATATTATTAAAAATATCTATTCAACATGATATTTAATGGCTGCATACTATTTCATCTCATAAATGTACAATATTTGTTTAGCTACTTATTTGGGAAGCTTAAGAGGTCTTAAAATTTATTCCACAAAGAATGTTGCAGACATTTTATATACACACTTTCCTACATTTCTTACTATTTTTTGCACACAGGTTTCTAGTTGTAGAAATACTGTGTCAAAGGGTCTGAGTGAGTTTAAACCTTTTATAATATCTTGCCAACTTGCTTTCCAGAAAGTTCATACACATGCACACTCTCATCAGCAGTATAGAAATACTCCTCATGATATCCTCCTCAGCATTCAATCTTTGCTAATTTCATAGGTAAAAATAGTATCTCATTTCTGAGTATTAATTACATTGATTATTTTCCCATGTATTTACCATGCCAACCAACTGTTGATTAGTGGCATATGGATTATTCATGATACAGTTTCAAATTAGCAAGTGTCTTTTTTCTTGCCTTTCTTTGAACTTTTAGTTGTCTTCCTTCCACTATTAGCCACCATATAACTAGATAATTGTGCTGTTTTCGTATTAATATATGCAAAACAAAATTGGGAGCTTAAATCTGCTGCCCAAAGAAATGATTTGGGATTCTTCACTCTTTTAAAATATTCAAGTCACTACTGTCTTCTGTCACTATTAGCATAATCATGAGTAGATTAATTAGTAGAAAAAGATTTGTTTAATCCTATTTCAGAAAAAAAGAAGTCAGTTGAGAAACACGTTTCTAGAATTCAGAATAATAGCGTATGCAACTATACTAAAACGATGGGATTCTCCTGACAAGCTAAGGAAGATCTCTCTAAACTACCTACTGAAATACTCTAGATGCCTGCCTTACTGTTTTATATGGTCTTGTATTTTGTAGTGAAGATGCTTCTCAAGTGAGTCTACTCTTGAGGAGAGATTTATGTTGTACCAATCACTGTTCTTCACAGATCATTCTCAGCTTCCCAGGCAGACCCACTCAGTGATCCTGATCAGATGAATGAGGACAAGCGCCATTCGCAGGGCACATTCACCAGTGACTACAGCAAGTATCTGGACTCCAGGCGTGCCCAAGATTTTGTGCAGTGGTTGATGAATACCAAGAGGAACAGGTAAGAGTCTCGACCTGGCTCAAAACTTGCTCATAAATGTATTAAATAGGTCTAAAATTTCTCTTGACATTATTAAGTTCTTATGCTCGTCAAATAGTGCCCATAAGCGCTGATCGTTTTGAAGATATTTAGGATTGGGGATGCTCTCCTTTGTATTATGCCTCCGAATGTCTTAACCCGCACCCCTCTAAACCACTTACCCAACCTCCAGTGTGACATAGACTTTAAATTATTTTCCCAATGGTAGTCCTAGCAATATTTACTTGCTTACTCATTTTCCCTTAGAGTGAACATTTACTTTTGCAGACCTACGAGGTTACCAATCTAATTTCTACCAAAAGATAGAGCAAATATGACATTCTTTCGTGGGGTTCAAACCCAACATTAAAATTATCCCCCAGCCAAGGGTAAGGAATGGAAACAGATGCATTCCTTTTCTTGTAGAATAAAATCCAAGACATGCATTTAAAATTACAGCCTAGCTGCGCAGCATAGAGAGAGAAGGCAGCAAATAAGAACACAAGCCTATCGTAAGGCATACATTTTAATGTTGGATTTTCTTTGACGAGTGTTGGGTTTTTTGCTGCATCTAGGCTACTGGAGGAAATTATCCGCAAGGGTTTCACAGAGATGGTGGAATTTCACAATTTTTTTGGAGGGTGGCCCACAAGGGGAAGGGAGTTATGCATAGAAAGTAGCTGAAGAAATCAAAAAATCAGGAAAAGGACATAGATTTGTCTGTATAGACTGGAGAAGAGAGAGAGTGAGAGTAAGAAAGGGAGAGAGAGAGAGAGAGAGAAAAAGCAAGCAGGAGGAACAGGAGAAACAGAGTTGCTAATCAAAGGTTCTTAAAGTAGAGGGTACAACCACAGGAAGATGGCTATCATGGTCAGGGCAGACACTGGGAGAGGTCCCTGTTAAGCACTACAGTGAAAGGTGAGAAATCACAAATTTACAAAAATGCAAACAACTGTCCTCATTTTCTAGAATGGGAATGCCACAACTTGGTAAATTGATGTAAAGCAATCCTCACACTCGAGCAGTGTTGCCTATGTGTTTCAGATGAGGTGATATGGGGTAATATGTGCCAGGGAGACTGATAGCAGCTGATGGCTCACCTCCACAGTGCTCTGCACATGCTTGATGTTGATATGGGGTCATCTTCCTTGCTTTGCTTGTTACTAGCAGATCACACATTTTCTTTAATCCATTATCAAGTGGTCCTTTTGGTAACAATTCAAGATGGTCCTTTGCTTTCCCTCAAATCAATTAACTAACTCTGACCCCATACTTACTAATAACAAACAGCTGCCTTGCTTGCAAGTCACATAGCACAGTGGATAGCCTGTATCCATTGAGACTGAAGTCAAAGGTAAGGCAGCTTTAATAACCAATGACATACATAAGCAGGGGATTGCAGATGGGTTTGCTGGGAAGGGAGGGGGAGCTTTAGCCCACCGATTGTTATTAGCTCTCTTCTGCCAATTTCAATCCAGAACATTAACGTAGCTTCACGACAAATCCCCTAGCAACCCTCATCTCCTAAACTCCCTAAGCCCTTCTACATAGAATCCTGAACCCAAAGTTGCCACTGCTTATAGGTGAGAACCATATTGCCAAAGAGACAGATCTTCAATTTAACTTTCACATTTCTTTCAGGAATAACATTGCCAAACGTCACGATGAATTTGAGAGACATGCTGAAGGGACCTTTACCAGTGATGTAAGTTCTTATTTGGAAGGCCAAGCTGCCAAGGAATTCATTGCTTGGCTGGTGAAAGGCCGAGGAAGGCGAGAGTAAGTCTGTACATTCTTATTTGACATTTTTTGCCTTGATGCAGAAAATTTAAGACTACAGTTATCTATATATGGATCTGGATTACAGAAGCAATTAGTAGTCTTGCAAAGTAAGGAAATAATTCCTATTGATGAGAAACAGTATATAAAAGTTGAATCCATTTTGGTTTTGGTACTAAGTATTAATAATAGAGCCAAACAGGTTACATTTTTATCCCCTTATAGTTGCATTATCATTAGGTATTAAATCTTTGGCCAAACCAGGCCACCTGTGAGAGTAAATAGGATGTTTTTAATAACTACACTGAGTCAAATTTAAACTAGGACTGTTCTAGGGGAGCTAGAGATAAGGAAAAAGAAGAAACACTGCTGAAAACTTCAAATATGTAAAGAAAACATGTAATATTTAAAGCTTAACTTTAAACATTTACATATGTGATCAACATATATTTATATGTTAATAAATATTCAGATAAAAATGTGATGAAGACTGAAAGTGACCAAATATAAGATGTTGATAAAATGATATTCGAAGTACAAATAGGTAAAAACATCCATATATTTAACTACATATCCAATTTTGTATGGGGCTGTCATATAGATATCTATTAAATAATCAAAGTTGAAAAACAACTAAGGCCATTAATTACTTGCTTGGATCTTAACACAGCCAAACAGACCCCTGAACCATCTCATTTTTTTCTGATTTTTTTGGAGAGATGAAATATGAGAGACGGAGAATTTATGTTCAACTCTGATTTTTAAATTAGATTAAAAACAAGCTTACCGAAATTTAAAGAGAACTCAAGATGAAAGAGAACTAGCATAATGGTTGGTTTTTAAAACATTAATAATTAAACTTATAAAACCAATGGTAAAATAGTTTCTTACTCTTGACGATATTTTGCAGTGTTTTAAAGGGATACCAAAAATTCTGCAATGGTAAACTAGTGAAAGAGAAAAATCTAATACAGATGAAGCTTTAACCTCTTAATACTGCATTTTGCAAGGCTGTTCCAGCAATCTCTGGTTTTATAGGATATGATATATTTAGTTGAATTACAGACAAATTAATAATCTCAACAATAGTTTCTGTATTGTCAATATACTAAAATCTTCAAAACAACCTAGAAGACTGAAAAGGGCATGAAATTATGCAGGCTTGGTATTAGATCCCAGCTCTGCTACTTGCTCTTTCCAGTAGTCACTGGTCCACATGGGTTTTTATCAGGTGTTTCACAGTATACCCTTTAAAAACAGAATCCTTTACTGTTTCCTCAAGACACTTGTGCATGTTACCAGTAGTAGATAATCTATTATCATTTATTGAAAATGTCTAATCAAACGCTAATTTTAACACTTATTTTCTTAGTTTCCCAGAAGAGGTCGCCATTGTTGAAGAACTTGGTCGCAGACATGCTGATGGTTCTTTCTCTGATGAGATGAACACCATTCTTGATAATCTTGCCACCAGGGACTTTATAAACTGGTTGATTCAGACCAAAATCACTGACAGGTGACTGCTTTTTAGTTAATTCTGAAAACCATCAAACTCTCATAAGTACTGATGGTCATACTGCTGCAAGCTGTTCCCCATGTAGGGAGAAAGTCTATAATCTCTTATTATATAAGAAATAATTATGCATGTTTAAGTTATATAAGAGTACATCATTATGTTTGTTTTGTATCATTACAGTTTGTATCTATTTATTCATTTATTCCAGAAACATTTACTGAGTGTCTATTAGAGTCAAGAAGCTAGAAACACAGATAGAAATGAAACATTGGAAATGTTACATCATTCACATATTGTCACATTAAAAATTGCTATGCTGAAATTTTAGCACAAAGGTGAAATGCAGCATATACAATATTACATACTTAATTTAATAAGAAGAGTAGTGAGAACTGGACACCAAAAAATACTTATCTTGATGAATTTTGATTTTTTAATAATTATTCATAATTGTTTGATAGCTTTGACTTTAGGATAAATAATCTTTAAATGAAAATATTTTAAGAGTCCAAAGGATGGAGGGATTTACGGACAAAGGGATTAATAAACAACTTTTATCAAAATAAATCATTGAAATATTTTCTGGATAAGTTAATGATATCATCTCATTATATTTATGTTAAATCATTTTCTTTTTTTAATCTCTAGGAAATAACTATATCACTATTCAAGATCATCTTCACAACATCACCTGCTAGCCACGTGGGATGTTTGAAATGTTAAGTCCTGTAAATTTAAGAGGTGTATTCTGAGGCCATATTGCTTTGCATGCCAATAAATAAATTTTCTTTTAGTGTTGTGTAGCCAAAAATTACAAATGGAATAAAGTTTTGTCAAAATATTGCTAAAATATCAGCTTTAAAATATGAAAGTGCTAGATTCTGTTATTTTCTTCTTATTTTGGATGAAGTACCCCAACCTGTTTACATTTAGCGATAAAATTATTTTTCTATGATATAATTTGTAAATGTAAATTATTCCAATCATGACATATCTGCATTATAATAATAGGAGAAGAGAAGAACTGGTAGCCACAGTGGTGAAACTGGAAAGAGAAGTTTCTTCTTGAAACCTTTGTCTTAAAAATACTCAGCTTTCAATGTATCAAAGATACAATTAAATAAAATTTTCAAGCTTCTTTACCGTTGCCTGTTTTCTCTTTATGTCCCCCTTTTTCATGCCCCACTCCTTCCAAGCACCTGTGTTTTCTATGCTGCAGTCCACAAGTCAAATCTGATGTACAGGCGTGACTTCATGCTTCAAATGGCTGCACAGAACTTTTAACATTTTGAACCAACATTGAAAAATCACAACACATGCCCATGCGTGCTCACACACCCCACCTACATAATGGAGACATCAAGGAACTTACTTCTGGCCCACTTCACTTGCATACCGCACCTGCAGGCATTTGAGTTTGCCCATCATGCCTTGTACCCTGTTCTCCTTGTCCTGCAATGGCCAATATCTTGGGACAGTCTGATAGTGATTGCCAAGCCTGAGACTTTTCTTTGCTGTATTTAGCATTGCCAACTCTCTTTCTCTATCTCTATAGTGCTCCCATAAGGTACACTTACCCACCAATAAGATTCTAACGTTTACAGATTACTTACATACTTTGATCAGCGGTAGTGAATTTGAACTAATACCTGTAATGATCATCTTACTCATTTACATAGTGATGAGCGTTTGCTGAAATGGATAGAAATCTTAAGACCAGAATTGTCTAACTAAGGCTACTGCTAGCTGTAGGATCCTGAGCAGGTCACATAAGCTCTCTGTAACTAAGTTCGTCATGTGAAAATATAAAGTCAAAATTGTCCAGTCACCATCATTTCTTAAAGAAGTCTTTGATTATAACTGTTTTTTGCCTTACAATGAGGTTTCAGTAAAAATAGCGTCCTGAAGTATTCATCCTAAAATGATTGTCATGGAGCAGCTCAGGGCAGAAGTTACCGCTGTATGTGTCAAAATTATGTCTGTCAGCTTCTCCAGAACCAAAACCATCATATCTTCCTCCAAAACATTTCAATGAGGGAGGCTCACAGGCCACAAAAGCATATTCACACATAGGGTTTTTGTTTGTTCATTTCCTTATTTTTTAGGTAGAAGATGGCTATGTTGATTGTTAAAGTATTCAATTGGGAAGATCAAAATATAGTATTTTTCATAGTTTTCACTGAAGGAGCTCAAGGCAACTTTCAGATGTTCATGTTGTTTTCTTTTATACAAAGTGTTTCTTTACCACCCCTACACCAATTATCCACAGATGACCCAAAATGTCCCATTTATAACTAAAATTTGATTTGGAAACTGAATATATACCTCTGTGTGCATGTATGCGTGCATGCGTGTGTGTGTGTGTGTGTGTGTTTTCATGAAACCAAAGTCCAAACCTTGAGAACATCTCAGGACACACACAATGAGGCATCAGCCTTCAGAAAAGGGTGCGCTCATACAAAGGAGAGGAGGTGGTGCACTAAGAAAACTGGCACGTAGCAGAGGTAAATGGAAGGGAGAGCATAAGACAGTGAATGTGAGTCAAGCCCAAAAGAGTGCCAAGGGTCAAAAACAGAAAAGGTAAGTCTGTCCTGAAGTTCAAGAGGCAAACGAAGGGATGTCATTGAAAAAGGAAGCTAAGAAAGTGAGTGAGGAGTCATTCAAGTGTAGAAATTAAGTTAAATATATCAGTTAGGTGTTATGTTTGACCGTGTGTAATATAAACCCAACTACAGAGACTAAACTAATAAAAGGGTTATATGTTTCACAAAATCAGAAGTCCAGAGGCAAGAAGATCAAAGGTAAACAGGTCACGGATAGCTCGTGGTCTTTTTCCTTCTGCTCTGCCATCACTACCAAATGGCTTTCCTCCCATGGTAACTCCGGATTGAAGTGTGACTGCTCCATCTTCAGCTCTTACCTACTTTCCAGGTAAGACACAAAAGGAAAAGGTGAAAGAGAAGAAAGAGAAACAGGAAAAGAAGCTAAAGACAAAAACAAGAAGAAGAAATGTAGGCAAGGAGAATTGACAATCAGGAAGGCGATGTACCAATTTAGAGAAAGCAAAACATTCCCAAAAAATACCCAGCAGATTTTCAATTATGTCTTGTTGGCCAAAAATGTGTCCCATGACCCATCCTGGCTACAAGGGAGACTGGGAAATGTCTCTCAGCTGGATATATTGGATCCCATAGAAAATTCAGGATTCTATTGTAAGAATAAGGGAAAGAATAAATATTATATAGACAATTAAAATTAAAGGGCATATTTCCACAGTCAGAGTTGAAATACCCAGAGCTCACTTTTCTGTTATGTTTGTAGTATGGGGATGTGTTGGCCTGATTTAAGTTCAAGCAGGTTTCCAGAACCTTGGACTCCCTAAGAATGGAATAAAAGTAAAGTATCCAACAAAGAATTATTGAAGAGGCCAGGCACAGTGGCTCACACCTGTAATCCCAACACTTTAGGAGGTTGAGGTGGGTGGATCATTTGAGGTCAGGAGTTCAAGAACAGCCTGGCCAACATGGTGAAGTGCTGTCTCTACTGAAAATACAAAAATTAGCTGGGCGTGGTGGTGGGCACCTGTAATCCCAGCTACTCAGGAGGCTGAGGCAGGAGAATTGCTTGAACCTGGGAGGCAGAGGTTGCACTGAGCTGAGATCACCCCATTGCACTCCAGCCTGGGCGACAAGAGAGAAACTCTGTCTCAAAAAAAAAAAAAAAAAAAAAAAAAAAAAAAAAAAAAAAAAAAAAAAAAAAAAAAACAGAATTATTGAAGAATATTCAGCATAAAACTTTTATAGCATTTTATATCCTTAATTATAGACAAAGATTAAATAATGAGCATGAAGGAGTAAAGGAATCAAGTTGAATGAACATATAATATTTTGTTAATAGAAAATAAGGAGGTAGATATATTCAAAAATATTCAAAATATATTTTTGAATATAAAACATTATAGGATTCTTGCTGGAGATATCCTCAAAGTATTTCCATGTGAGTCTAATATGGGACCACAACCTTGATCCTCAAAGAGTGAACCACACAGCAGGTCAGATAGCATCAATATCCACAGGGAAACAGTTACAAAATGCAGAATGTGTGGACCCATCCTAGAGTCCCCATATCAGAATCTACGTTTGAACAAGATCCCCAATTGAATCATATATGCATTGAGGTTGGACATATTCTGGACAGAGTAGCCCCTCAACCTTTCCAGTGTTAACATTTTTGCTACATAGATTTTGTGCTGTGGGGTGACCTGCTCATTGCAGGCTGTTGGTCAGCATCCTTGGATTATTTGTCATAATCATATGAAAAAAATAATATTCTTTGATAGGTCAAATTAGGAATACTCAAGAGTTTTAAATTGCAATTATTCCCTTTCTGCTGAGACTGAGTATACATGATTTGCTGGTCTGTTACCCTTTTACTTTCTCTATTGCAAATTTTGCACGTTTTTTGCTTTTATGTTCTAGAGTCTGAGTGTTTTTATTCTTTTGATTGCATTGTTTCAAATAAAGAATTAGAGATTTTTCACTAAAAAAAAGAAAAGAAAACCTGCTCTTCCATATAACCTTTCCCCACGTAGCCCTTAACAGGTATTTTAAAAATTCTTCTGCAGCCTCCTGATCTGCAGAAGCTCTCTCATTTACCTGCAAGTTTAACACTTTTCCTGCTGTATCACCTTTTGAAATATACAAGCCAGCACTACCTACAAAGGGTTAACATTGTCTTGACCTTGGGTAATGTGACTATACAGTTCTTTAGCTTTCAACCTTACAGCAGTGCTGTCCATTATGCTTTTATAAATTAGAAGTCATCTCAGGAATCCACAAATTCAGCCGCTTCTTGCACTTACAGACACTGGACAGCACTTCAGCACTACACTTGGGAGTCTTTTTATTTTTTTTTCTTGAGACAGAGTCTTGCTCTGTTACCCAGGCTGGAGTACAGTGGTGTAATCATGGCTCCCTGCAGCCTTAACTTTCTGGGCCCAAGCGATCCTCCCATCTTAGCCTCTCAAGTAGCTGGGACTACAGGTGTGCACCACCATGCTCGGCTAATTTTGTATTTTTTGTGTTTCCCCATGTTGCCCTGGCTGGTCTCAAACTCCTGGGTTCAAGAGATCTGCCTGCCTCAACCTTCCAAAGTGCTGGGATTACAGGCAAAAGCCACAGCAACCAGCCAGGAGCCATTTTTAAAGAGAGAAATCACCAAAGAAAGTACAAAAATGTGAAAAAGTGGTACTGAACTGACTGCTCAAAGGACACTTGTTTACTGTCTGAGAGCTGAAACAATAAGGCAGAGTGTCACCTTTTTTCTAACTCAGCTGGGATTGTGTGCACTGGGGGACTTAAGTTTTTCATCACTCTATACATGTCTGTAAGTAAACATGAAAGTGCTCTGAGTATTGATTTGGGGGTAAAAATAAATTTTAGTGAGTAGGTGAGTTTGCAAATATGGTATCTGTAAATAATGAGGATCAACAGCAGTTCAAACAGAAACCAGAGCAAGGTGGTAGATATAATGCAAAATATAATAAAACTCAACATATTTTGTTGTAAACTAAATATAAGTGGATTAAATATTCAAATTGAAGACAAAGGTCATCACCTGAGTACAAACATTCAATCAACAATTACAAGAAATATATTATATATATAAAGACATAAAAATCCTTTTGTGTCTTCATTAAAATTAAGATTAATTAAAATAAAAAGATTCTAAAATTTATGACATGTAAATACTAACACAAGAAAGCTTATGTGGTTGTATTAATATCAGAAAGTAGACTTTTTAAAAACTAGCATTCTACAGATGAAGAGGAGCATTTAAAAATGATAGAAGAATCAATTCACCAGTAACATATAATCATTCTAAATATTTATGCAACAAATAACATAGTTTTAAAAATAGATGAGGTTTAAAATGGCTGAATTTTTTGAAGCTGACAAATCTGTAATTATAGTGGAAGACTTAAAAAACTTGTTTAATAGCTGACAGAGAAAACAGAAAAGTCTGTAAGATTCAATAAACACAATCAACAAGATAAACAATATCTATAAATATCATACCCGTTAACAACAAAATGAATATTTTTCAATGTGCACAAATAATATTTACCAAGATTGACTTTATGCTGGATTTAAAAATTTCAACAAATTTCAAAGACTGAAATCATTCCGACTATGCTCTCTAACCACCATGGGATTGAGCTAGAACTCAATAACAGAAGATATCTTAAAATTCACAATTGCATAAAATTAGACAGTCACTTCTAAATAACCCATGGGTCAAAGAAGAAATCATAGAGAAAATGTAAAAAAATACTTTTGTACCCTATGCTAATGAAGATGCAATAAAGTTCAAACTTACGCAGTTTTTAAAGGAAAAGTATTGCTTTACATGCAATGGTAAGAAAGAAAGAACTTTGAAAATCAATAGCAAAACTTCTACCTCAAAAGGTTGGAAAGAAAGGGACAGCAAATCTCAGAAAGTAAAAGAAAGAAAATAAAAAAGAGGAGAAAATAATAAAGTAGGGAAAATCTATCATAAAAATAAAAAACTGTAAGTTAGTTATTTGAATAGATTAACAAAATTAATAAATTCTTAGCAAGACTAGTCAAGAAAAAAAAGAAGAAAAATATCACCACATAATAAAGGTGGCATCTCTAAAAATTTTATGGACAACAAAAGGGTAATAAAAATATATTACATACCAATTATATGCCTGATAAATTTGACAGTTAGATGTAATAAAAAAATTATTTAAAAAATGTTACTGAAACAGATTAAAAAATATAAAAATTTTAATAGTCCTCTATCTATTATGGAAATTTTATCTGTTATTTTAAAAATCTCGCTGCAAAAAGAGCTCCAGGACCAGATGGCTTTCCAGGTGAATTCTTTTAAGCATTTTAGGAAGAAAATATACCAATATCACATAAATTCTTCAAGACATGGGAGGAAGAAAGGGAATACTTCTCAATTTATAAAACCAGGATAACCTTAATACAAAAATCTGACAGATTTTACAAGAAAGAAAAACAACAGACCAATCTAACTCATGAGGATAGATGAAAAATCCTATATAAACATCAAAGAATCAAATCCAGCAATATATAAAAGATATAATACAGTAAGGACAAATAAGGTGTATTCTAGAAATTCTGGGCTAATTTGTAATTTGCAAAACAATTGATGTAATTAACGGAAATAAAAAGGATAAAATTATATGATTGTCTTAATAAATGAAGCAAACACATTTGTGGAAATTCAAAAGTTATTTATGATTTTTAAAACTCTCTGAAGGAAATAATAAAAGTAAAAAAAAGGTAGAAAACAAAACAAAAACAATAGCACTAATAAATCAAAATAATTCTCTGAAGAGAAACAATAAAAGAGAAAATTACTAGTCAACCTAAGCAAGGAAAAAAGACATCAACAATACTTAAAATAAAATGAATTGGGAAACAGCCATTGAAACAGAAAAAATCAAAAAAATTGACTATTGAAAATGCTGAACAAATGTATTTGAAAACCTAGAAGAAATGGGTAAAAGTTTTTACAAAATGTAATTTTTAAAAATTGATGCCAGTGGAAAGTAAAAAATAAACCAATTTACATAGAAGAAATGGAGAAAAGTATCAAAGAGCTACCTCATAAATAGGCACCAGGTCCAGATGGTTTCCCATTTAACCTCTACAAACTCTTAAAGAATGGCTAATTATGCTATATAAATTGTTCCAGAGGCCAGAACAAAAAAAAGTTCTAACTCTTTTTATAAACTGAGTATAACATTGATGCCTAAACTTGATAAAGATAAATGGATTAATTTCACTTATGAATATTGATTTTTAAATCTTTTAAAATTCAAAAAAAAAGAATTTAATAGCGTATTAAAATTTTTAATAATCCACTGTGACCAAATGTAATGTATTCTAAAATTGTCAAGGGTGTTTCAATATTAGAAAATCTATTAATGTAATCTATCATATTAAGAGATCTAAACAGAAACTTTTTATCATTAATTTCACACATACTGCATAGACCTCTGACAAAAATCAACACCTATTCCTCATTAAAAAGTGTCAGTAAATGGAATTAATGCATTATATACTTATATCAAATCAGCATACGGCAGCAGACTAAATGATGTCAAGAATGTGGAATAACTGGACGTCTCATATACTCCTGGTGATGGTATAAAATTGGACCACTGCTTAGGAAAATTGGCAATTTCTTATAAAGTTAAACATACACCTATCCTGTATATATAAACTAATAGAATTATATAAACATCCTAAATTGCCATCTATAAGATACTGGTTGAATAAATCAAGTTACATCAACAAAATTGAGAAATACATAGTCATTAAATGATTTGAATAAGAATGTTCTCAGTGGCCTTCATAACAGCCAAAAAAATAGAGACAACCCAAATGTCCATCAATAGAAGACTGAGTAGAAAAGATTGTATATATAAAGTTTAAGAACAGGACAGACTAAGCAATGGTGGTAGAATAGTTTAATGGTTGCCTCTGGGAGAAGAAAGTGTGGAACTGAGTAGAAATGAGAATAAAAGAGTTTTCTGGAGTGATGGAAATGTTCTATTTCTTGAGTGGGGTCTGGATAACCTGGGGAACCCCACACATTTATCAAAAGGCAACAAAATTAACACTTAAGACCTGTGCACTTCACGATAGATAACTAAACTATGCCTTAATAAATAAATTTAAATATGCAAACCCTATCTAAATAAAACGAAATAAAACTACAATGAGATAGTAGTTCTAATTCGAAAACCTAACAATACTTTCTGTTGACAAGCCTGTGAGTACATAGAGCCTTCCAAACCGTGAAGACGACCGTGCAAAATGTAATAACTGCTCAGGGAGGGGAATTTGACAGTCTGCCAAAATTACTCAGCAGTTTCAGTTCTGGAAATTCACCCTAAAGATGCACATCCAAACATTCAAAACTACGTATGCACAAGGTTGTTCTTTGTGGGTATTGATCATCCGTTGTGAAAACCGAGAAACAATCAAAATCGCCATCCATAGGACACTGATTGAATAAATCGAGATGCGTTCACAAAATGGGGAACTATGTAGCAATGAAAAAAAAAGAATGAGTATCAGTTCCTAAAGATAGGTTTGGCTTTTGCTGGTATTATTGGTATACTAATTCTGAAATTCCTCCTTCATGTGTGGTGAAGGAGAGAACAAATAAGTAAATATATTGAGCTTGTTAGGAAGGGAGAAGGGAGAAACATACATGGAATAAAAAAGGTGAGAGTAAGTGCTATGTGGATTTGAATAGGTGATATTAATATAAATGTATATTCATGAATATATGTGTATTTGCGTACATACATATACATGAATATATGTCTGTAGATGTGTACGTATAAATATTTAAGTGTGTATATATGTACATATATATACACACACACATATATACACAAATGCACACACACTAATTCTGGTTTTAAAATCCCTTTTAAAAAATCAAAGGCTCCTTAAAGAAATGCTTGAATCCTCCAAGATATGTAAAGTACAAGGTGAGTTTGGAATATCTCGTGGTGCCAGAAAACACGGAAGTGCTCAAAGGCCAATGGAGGAGGAGGTACAAATGTGACAATGCTACCAATTGGTGTACCTAGAATGTGAATAGCATATAAGTGTTCACTATACTATTCTTTCAACTTTTATTCAGGTTTAATTTTTTTCTATAAAAGCTTTTTTATGTTTATTTATTTATTTATTTATTGAGATGAAGTTTCACTCTTGTCGCCCAGGCTGGAGTGCAATGGCGCGATCTTGGCTCAATGCAACCGTCGCCTCCCGAGTTCAAGTGATTCTCCTGCCTCAGCCTCCTGAGTAGCTGGGATTACAGGCACCCACCACCACCCCAGCTAATTTTTGTATTTTTAGTGGAGACGAGGTTTTGCCATGTTGGCCAGGCTGGTCTCAAACTCCTGAGCTAAGGTGATCCACCCGCCTGGGCCTCCCAACATGCTGGGATTACAGGTGTGAGCCACAGTGACCGGACTATAAAAGCTCTTTTAAAAACTATTTATTACCATTGATGATTGCTGAGATACCAACTCATTACTCTAAAAAAGATAGATATAGGAAAAGAAAGAGAAATTTGTTATACTTTTTCTGAACCAATTATTAGTCAGAGTAACTAAAAAGTTGGTGAGAGAAAGATTTTTCTATCGAAATCCAGCTAAAAAATAGAAAATAAAATTATAGAATTAGAAAAATCACCATTTTGCAATCTCAAAAAAAAAAAAAAAAAACAAAACGAGTCCAGACAATTATCATGAGAAGATTTTAAAACTATTAGGTGACAAACTGATGTGGAACTGGGTAGTGCATGGATCAAGCTAGCATTATGTGAACCTACTAATTATAACGTGATGTGATAGAACACACCACCCAGAGCTAGTGCTGCCTAAAAACTTGACCTTGAATCTAATGGAAACTCTTAATCTAAACATCGGTTAATAAGGAATATTGAGGAAACTGTGAACTGAATGCAAAATGTGTAATACTCTTTAGGACAAATTATCGAGTTTATCAAATAATTGTAAAAAAGAAAAAAGGAAAGAATCTGTTACAGAATACAAGAGACAGTAAAAATATAGCAATCAAAGGCTGTAGAAAGGCATTGTGTTAAAATTTGGGAAATTTGAAAATAATTTGGGTGTTAAATAATATTATGGAATAATCATTAATTTCTTAGTAAGTAATAATGTCCTGATACAGACTTAATTTAGAGATGAATATTAAGAATTCAAGTGAAATAATATAGAAATTTTTTTCAATTACTCCAGCTCCTTTCCCTCTAATAACAACAACAACAAAAAAAGCAGGGAGGGGGAATAAATAAAACAATACTGGCAAAATGTTGAAAATTACTGAAGTTGGGTGACGGATGTACAGGAGTTTATTATGCTATCCTTTCTACTTTTGTCTGTGTTTGAAACTTCTTAATTTAAGAAAAACAAAAAAGAAAAAGCTAATAATGGTTTGGCCGAGGATGTAGCAATAGATGTGAGATCAATGGGCAGAATTGAAATATAGCCTGGGGGATAACTAACAGAACAAATTGGATGTGGAAGATGAGCGGTGGGCACTATTGTGCAGGTAAGACCATTCTCCTGGGAGGGTCAGGGAAGATCCCTGATGTGTAGTATTTGCCAGTTTCCATGATGTAACTACTCCCACCATGGTGATCTCAAACTGAACGTGGATTTGGGAAGAGACGTGCACAACTGCCTCTCCTCAGTAGGTAAGCCCAGTGCCAACATACTCCAGGATTAAAAAAAAAAAAAAAAAAAAGTGATTAAACAAGGATTAGGCCTAAATTTTTTGTTTCAATGGTTGGGTAGAGTAGCTGAGATCCTACATTAGGTAAGTGAGAGCGCTTGTAAATTGGGATGTTAAAAGTAAATATACACGGGAAGGAGAAAGAAGTCAAATTTCAGAATAGTGGGAGTGCAGGGGACAAGGGGGCACCGGGCACAGGTGCTCCAATCATTACCGTATTTGGAATTTTATATTTTAAGGTTGGTGGTGAGTATATGGGTGTTCATTTAATCATTCTTTTATCTTTATTTATTGATTGATTGATTGATTTGAGACAGGGTCTCACTCTGTCACTCTGATGCCCAGGCTGGAGTGCAGTGGCATGATCTCAGCTCAATGCAACCTCCAGCTCCCAGGTTCAAGCGATTCTCCCACCTCAGCCTCCCAAGTAGCTGGGACTACAGGCATGCACCACCATGCCCAGCTAATTTTTCTATTTTGTGGCAGAGATGAGATTTCACCATTTTGTCCAGGCTGGTCTTGAACTCCTGACCTCAAGTGACCTGCCTGCTTTGGCCTCCCAAAGTGCTGGGATTACAGGCATGAGCCACTGTGCCTGGCTTAATCATTCTTTATATATTTTTGAATGTCATAGTGTATCATAATAAATTACAAATGAAATAAAAATAAAGAGAAAAAGTAAGAAAGCTATCATGTTTCAAGTTAGTAATAAAATACCCATGAAGACAAAACAATGATAATATTGAGTAGTAATAACTCATTATTTTGAAGCCATAGCTGGTGATTCTGTTTACAATTCTAAAAACTCAGCTCTTCTCACCACCACAAACACTCATGGAAAAATATATGCTCACATAGACTACATTTTATCTACTGGTGTTCAGGTATAACATAATATTCTGAGAAGTAAGTATTTAGGAGCCCACTAGTCCACATATGTTTCAAAGCTGTCCCCTACATTTCCATGTCTTCAATCTCATTTCAGTTTCTCTCACCATTAAAAATAAAGTTCTTGGCTGGATGCGGTGTCTCACGCCTGTAATCCCAGCACTTTGGGAGGCCGAGGCAGATGGATCACTTGAGGTCGGGAGTTTGAGACCAGCCTGGCCAACATGGCAAAACCCTTTCTCAACTAAAAATACAAAACATTAGCTGGGCATTGTGGTGGGCACTTGTAATCCCAGCTACTCAGAAGGCTGAGGCAGGAGAATCGCTTGAACCCAGGAGGTAGAGGTAGCAGTGAACCAAGATCATGCCATTGCACTCCAGCCTGGGCAACAAGAGTAAAACTCCATCTCAAAATAATAATAAAAAAAATAAAATTCTTCCTTTGGCCACCTTAATACTATAGGTGTCTTTTGCTTTGGACTTATATATCTATGTCACCTCCACCTAAGAAGTCGCCATTGGTTTCATAAAAACAACAATAGCAACAACAACAAAAAAAACTTAAAAATTAAAGGAAAGTAGCAGTTTGGGGAATGTTTCAGTAATTCAGCTGAAAAACGATAAAGACTGTTAAAGAGGACACCAAAAAGTGGAAAGATATTCCATGTTTATGGATTGGAAGAATAAATATTGTTAAAATTTCCATACTACCCAAAGCAATCTACAAATTCAATGTAATTTCTCAAAATAGCAATGACATTCTTCACAGAAATAGAAAAAAATTCTAAAATTTATATGGAACTGCAAAAGACCCAGAACAGCCAAAGCTATAATGAGCAAAAAGAGCAAAACTGGAATAATCACATTATCTGACTTCAAATTATACTACAGAGCTGTAGTAACCAAAACAGCATGGTATTGGCTTAAAAATAGACACATAAACCAATGGAACAGAATAGAGAACCCAGAAACAAATCCATACATCTACAGTGAACTCATTTTTAGCAAGGGTGACAAGAACATACATTTGGGAGAAGACAATCTTTTCAACAAATGATGCTGGGAAAACTGTACATCTGTATGCAAAAGAATGAAACTAGATCTCTATCTTCCACCATATCAAAAATTAAATCAAAATGGATTAAGGATTTAAATCTAAGACCAGAAACTATGAAACTACTAAAAGAAAACATTGGGGAAACTCTTCAAAACATTGGTCTGGGCAATGATTTTCTGAGTAATACCCCACAAGCACAGGCAACCAAAGCAAAAATGGACAAATGAGATCACATCAAGTTAAAAACCTTCTTCACAGCAAAGGAAACAATCAACAAAGTTTAGAGGTAACCCACAGAATGGGAGAAAAAATTTGCAAATATTAATCCCATCTGACAAGGGATTAATAACCAAAATATATAAGGAGCCCAAACAACTATCTAGTAAAAATGTCTAGTAATCTGATTTTTAAACAGGCAAAAGATGTGAGTAGACATTTCTCAAAAGAAGACATGCAAGTGGCAAGCAGGTGTATGAAAAGGTGTTCAACATCACTGATCATCAGAGAAATGCATATCAAAACTACAAAGAGATATAATTTCACCCCAGTTAAAATGGCTTTTATCCAAAAGACAGGCAATAACAAATGCTAGAGAGGATATAGAGAAAAGAGACCCTTGTACACTGTTGGTGGAAATGTAAATTAGTACACGCACTATGGAGAACAGTTTGGAGGTTCCTCAAAAACTAAAAATAGAGCTACCATATGATCCAGCTATCCCACTGATGGGTACATACTCAAAAGAAAGGAAATGAGTATATCAAAGAGATTCTGTCCTCCCATGTTTATTGCAGCACTGTTCACAATTGCCAAGATTTGGAAGCAACCTAAGTGTCCATCAACAGATGAATGGATAAAGGAATTGTGGTACATATACACAGGGTACTATTCAGCCGTAAAAACGAATGAGATCCTGTCATTTGCAACAATCTGGATAGAACTGGAGGTCATTATGTTAAGTAAAATAAACCAGGCACAGAAAGACAAACTTCACATGTTCTTACTTATTTGTGTGTGCTAAGAATTAAAACAATTGAACTTATGGAGATAGAGAGTAAAAGGAAGGTTATCAGAGGCTGGGAAGGGCAGTGGAGGAATGAGAGGGGAAGTGGGTTACTGGGTACAAGAGAAAATAGAAAGAATGAATAAGACCTAGTAATTGAGAGTGCAACAGAATTACTATAGTTGAAAATAATTTAACTGCACATTTTAAAATAGCTGAAAGAGTATAATTGAATTGCTTGCAGCACAAAGGATAAATGCTTAATGTGACAGATATCTCATTTACCCTAATGTGTATCAAAATATCTCATGTACCCCATAAATATACACACCTATAATATACCCACAAAATTAATTTTTTTAAAAAAAGATGAAGGCTTGAATTAAGAAACCAAGAGTGAGCAGGAGGAGGTAAGTAATATTACTATTTTATTTTTTTTGAGACAGGGTCTTACTCTGTTGTTGCCCAGGCTGGAGTGCAATGGCACAATCTTGGCTCACTGCAACCTCCACCTCCCAGGCTCAAGCCATCCCCAACCTCAGTCTCCCAAGTAGCTGGGAATATAGGTGCACACCACCATGCCCAGCTAATTTTTCTATTTAATGTAGAGACGAGGTCTCACTATGTTGCCCAGGCTGTTCTTGAACTCCTGGGCTCAAGCGATCCTCCCATCTCAGCCTCCCAAAGTGCTGGGATTCTGTGCCTGACCTAGAATTACTTCTTTTAAGATAATGAAGATGACATGGATAAAAGAAAGCAGTATAGAGTTACATCCTAGATTTCTGGCTTGACATAGAAATTGTGCCATTCACTGAAAGGCAAAAACAGGTCAAAGAGTGAGTTTTAGAGGCTGGAGGGGAAATAGGAGGTTTAGCTTGGGACACATAAAAGATACCAAGTTGACCTCTACTCCCACTCCCACCCCACAAGAACCCAAGTTTTTGTGAGACAAGTTTCATGGTCTCACAAAGGAATGATGGGGCAGATTGAATTATAGTGCATTAAGAAGAGACAAGGAAGTAAGGGATGCGGATAACAGTATAGATCATCATGGTCTTTTAAGATTTGCCAGGAGGTAGAGGATGGAGGGAAGCTGTCAGATTTATATATCAGGGACATAGGTGCAGCAGTGTGGTTGGAAGAGAGGCAGAAATTGAAGCTGTATCCGCATAGTGTTTACCATGATACTAAGAAAATGTACTAATTGTTCAGTAAAAAGGGAGAGGGAGACGGCTAATTAGCAGAACCAAGGGATGGTTGTTGGCTGGTTAAATATTTGCTGGTCAGTTTAAAATGAGATGACTTGAAAACAAACGTATATATCATCACAGCCTCAGCAGACCACATGGAAAGCGTAGTTGGAAAAGGTTAGTATTAAAAATAAAGTTGCACTCTCCTCTCTTCCAAACAGAGAGAACCAAGAAAAGGAAGAGGATCATGGAAGTAAAATAGCATCCCTCCTTATCTCACATGTCAAATTATGTAGGCAACAAAATTCAACTGAAGAATGACACGATGTCAGAAACTTTCATAGGACAGAAGAATTTAAAGCATACTTTGCTGAAAACTAATTCAGAAGTTTTGCTCCTTAGAAATGATACTTCCCCAGGGAAAGTATAGGTTCCTGCCAAGACAGACAGAGCTTTTGCTTTCCCCACTAATGTTTTTGAGTGATCCCTCTCACTTTTCAACAATTATAATTTTGGTTTTGGTGTTTGAAATCATTTCAATCTGACATCTGGAATAATTACATAGCATTTCTAGGAAACCAGCTTTTTTTTTTTCCCAAGAAAATTACATATAGTAACACATCATCCTTGAAAATTCAATGCTTCAGATTCTTCACAATTTTGTACTCCACTAGAGAAAGTGAGCACAGCACAGTGGCAGGTCATCATGGTAGAGAGAAGATAGACTTTAAAATCAAGCAGGCTGGAGCTTGATTCTCAGCTCCGTTAGCAACTAGCTGCACTGCTGCACTGCTCCAAGCCCCAGTAAAATGGGGCTCGGATAATAATCTCTGCCTTGTGGTTTTGTTGTCACGCTTAAGTGAGATAGCACATTCCAAGCTCAAATATGTGGTACATAGAACCTGTTCAACAAATGGAATCCTCTAGTACATAAATTACTTTAAAACAGTTGATAAGAAGTTAAGGTTATCAAAAGTCTAGTGAATAACCACTCATTTTTGATGTGGCTTTGGATGATGAGAACACAGTATCAAGAAACCTCTGTAAATCAAAAAATGCTCTGTTGAATAAGACCATGAAGTTCAAGACAAGCACAGATTATTATATTAGTAGATTGTATATTTCTTATTGCTGCTGTAACAAATCACCACAAACTTAGCTGCTTAAAACCACACAAATGTGTTGCTTTACATCTCCGCAAATCAGAAACCCAAACAGGTTTCAATGGGCCGCTATCAAGGTGTGGGCAGGTCAGGGCCATGCTTCTCCCTGGGAGTTCCAGGGGAAAGTCTGTTTCCTTGCCTTTTCCAGCTCCTGCGGCTGCATTGCTTGGCTTGTGGCACCTTCCTCCATCCTCAAAGCCCATCACTCTCATCTCTGCGGCCATCTTTTCTCTCCTACCCAGATCCTCCTGGCATCCGTTTGATAAGGACCCCTGTGATTACATTGGGCCCACCTGAATAATTCCGGATACTCTCCCCATCTCAAGGTCCTTACTCACATCTGCAAAGTCCCTTTTGCCAGGCAAGGTAACATATTCACAGTCCTGGGGACCAGGACACGGACATCTTTGGGGTGGGAAAGCATTACTCAGTCTATCAAAAAAACAAAGGCAAGTTACACAGATATGACATGTAGAAAGTAGCAGGTTGACAGTAAAAGGCTTGAAGTTTATTGTGGAACCTAATCTACACCACAAACAAAAAGGAAGTGCTGTGATCTAAACAGCAAATATGATACTGGAGTGAGATAAGACGCAAGCTTTGCTGTTTATTTACAGCTGATTAGGACTTGAGGACAGCCGCTATTACTAGTTGTATATAATGAGCTATGGGACAAACTCTAAGGAGAAAAAGTATAAATTACAAAAGTAATTGAGGAGGAAAAAAATAAGTCTTCTGAAAAAAATTGAGGAATTGCAACTGCGTAGCTTGGGAAGGGAAAAATAGCAGAAATCCAATAATTAATTGCTAGGGTACAGGTGTGGGCCAGAGATAATTAGCAGGAAAGGTTGATCATGTGTTCTCCATGTTCACAGAGAGCTGACAAAAAGAGGAAATGAGCCAAACTGCAGTGAGGAGCTGGGCTTTTAAAAAAGGAAGTTCTTGACCATGAAGATCAGACTACCAAGGGAAGCTGTGTAATCTCCATCCTTAAAGAGCTTTAAAAATAGTATAAACAGCCATCTGCACAAGATGATTTATGCATTGACCTTCAGGAGGCGGGCCCAGATCATCTCATGAAGTCCCTTCCAAGTGTGGGATTCTATGATTTAATCAGTATGTGATTTTTCTCAGCTCTACATTTTGTGAGATAACCAGCAGATGGAAGCCACAAATTCCCCAACATCATACCAAAATCATGGTTCCTCACACTGGTAGGGCCCAGTCAAGCTTGCCAAATTGGCATCCGTTGTAAAAATCATTGAAGGACCCACCTCAAACATTTATTTATCTCCTTGTGGGTGTCTGGACCACCCATGTCCACAACATGCAGATAATCCTTATATCAATTCGTGTGCATTTTGCTCTGATTTAGCATAAGAGAAAATTGCATACATTAAAAGCATTTGTCTGGTTGTGAAGCCTGAGACAGCAGCTCTCAAAACTGTTATTAGAGATTTACAGACCCTAGTCTAAGCAGAAATGAGGCTGATTGGACACTTTCCTGAAAAAAAGTTTGCAGCACACTTGGGCCTCAGTTGTTCTCACTTAGATAAAAGACATGGTTCTCTGTATATATTCGTTTGTTTATTGAACAAATATTTGGGCGCAAACTGTATTCTAGATAAAGTACAAAGCATTGGGGGGGTACAACAGTGAGGCAAATACTGTTCTTCCCTCACAGAGCTTAGTGTCTCCTCCAAATAAACAGACCATTTTGATGCCAAGCAATAAAAGCTATAACACAGTTATGAACAAGGTGCTATGGGATAGCATATGAAGAGCAACCAACCCAGTCTTAGGGGACCTAAGAGGATTTTTGGAGGAAATAATGCCTAAGCTGGGATCTGAAGGAAGAATCTGTGCTTCTGGGGGAGGAGGAGTGGTGGAGAAGTATTTCATGGAGAGGGAG